>NW_026972115.1:4070399-5427198 GCF_036711695.1 Zophobas morio
TCGAAAATTCAATGAATCTAATACGTCGGTCGATCGAAAAACTAGAAATTCACAAATCTGAAAAATCGAAAATTTACAAGATTGAAAAACCGAGAACTGAAAAATCAAAAAACCGAAAAATGGAAAAATTAAAAATCGAAAAGTAGGAAAACCGAAAATTCGAAAATTCATAATATTGAAAATTCTAAAAGTCGACAATTCAAAAATCAAAAAATTGGAAAGTAAAATAATCGAAAAATCGAAAAGTAAACAAATTGCAAAGCCTAAAAACTGACGAACAGAAAAATCTAAAAATCGTAAAATCAAAAAGTGGAAAATCGAAAACTGGAAATTGAAAAATCGAAGATTGGAAAATCGAAAAATCGAAAATCGGAATATCGAGAATCGACAAATTAAAAAACCGAAAAATCGAAAAATTAAAAAATCGGAAATCGAAAAATGAAAAAAAAACGAAAATTCAAAAATCGAATAATCCGAAACTAAAATAATAGAAAAGTGGAAAAGTTAAAATTGCAAAGTCTCAAAACTGACGAACAGAAAAATCGAAAAATCAAAAAAAATCGAAAAATATCTAAAAATGGAAAATCGAAAAGTCGGAAAATGGGAAAACCGAAAAATCGAAAATCGGAAACTCGAAAAATCGAAAATTCGATGAAACAAAAATCGAAAAAGCGAAAAGTAAAAATGTTGCAAGGCCTAAAAATTGAAAAATCAAAAAATGGGAAAAATGAAAATCGAAAAAACGACGATCGAAAAAAAATAAAAAAATCGAAAAGCGGAAAATCGGAAAGTAACAAAATTGAAATCTAAAAGCTGAAGAAGGGAAAATTCTAAAACGCAACAATCGAAAAAAGCAAAATTAAAAATTGAAAATTTGAAAAATGGAAAATCGAAAACTCGAATATCGAGATTTTGAAAAATCGTAAAAATGATAATCGAAAAATCGAAATTCTCAAAAATCGAAAATTCGATTAATCAATATTCTAAAAATCGAAAAAACGGACACAAATCCATAAATCTGAAAAATCGAAAATCGAAATATGAAAAATTAAAAAACTGAAAAATTGAAAAATCCCAAATCGAAAAATGGAAAAACCGAAAATTCAAAAATCAAACTGTAGGAAAGTAAAATAATCGAAAAATGGAAAAATAAAACAAATTGCAGAACCATAAAAACTGAAACAAACAGAAAAATCGAAAAACCACAAAAACGGAAAAGCGAAAATCGAAAAATCGCAAATCGAAAAATCGCAAATCGAAAAATCGTAAAATCAGAAAATGGAAAATCGAATAATCGAAAGTTGAAAAATCGAAGTTGAAAAATAAAACAACCGAAAAATCGAAAAATTTAATGATTAATGGAAAATTGAAAAATCGAGAATAGAAGAATTAAAAAACCGGAAAATTGAAAAATCGGAAATCGAAAGAATGGCAAATTAAAAAATCGAAACATCGAAAAATCAAAAAAACGAAACATTAAAAAATCGAAAAACGAAAAAACTGAAAATTCGAAAATTCAAAACACCGCAAATTTGAAGAATCAGAAAATTGGAAAGTAATAAAATCGAAAAGTTGATAGAAAAATGGAAACTGAATAATCTAATTCGATGAAACGGTTGGTCGAAAAAACGAAAAATCGAAAATCGAAGTGACCTTTTTTTGAGACAGGCTGTATAAGTAAATCTAAAAAATATTACTGCAATGATAAATCACAGGTATAGACTCATCATATCAAATTTTACGATGATGTCATGCATTTTTTGGCGAAGATAAGCAAATACATTTTGATCGTGGCTTTGAAAGTATTCTTCGACTTTCGTTCCATTTCAAAATTTACTCTTTGTATATTTCAGTGGTCACAACGAGTTCACTAACTACGCTGAAGTATGCAAAGATTAAATTTGTCACCGAAAAGATGTCAGAAGTAATAAATTATGCTATCGGTCGAAGAACGTTCGGTCCGGTGTTACATCTCGACCCAAGAGAGACCGCAGTTAAGGATAACAAATGGAATGGGTAAAATAAAGCGTCAAACATGATTGATAAACTTTAAACCAAAATTATGAAGTTTATAAACTGAACATTTTTTTTGCTTTTTGAAATGTAGTACACTTCAAAAAATGTCCGTGACTTATTTTAATGTGAATTTTATAACTATGGTCGGCACAATTAGACCTAATATTAGTGTGATTTTAAGCATATTCTCGATGTTATTAGAGCAGGACAGGTTTTTTTTTTCTAACTAATTGACAAGATTTCAAAGTATTCAGTTTTGCAATTCTTGATTTCTTCAATAAAATAAATTGACTCAGTCATTTTTTTTGAGTCACCCTGTATGTATAAACAAATCCAAAAAATATTATTGCAATGGTAAATCACAAGTATAGACTCATCATATTCTGAACATTTTAGATAGGGTATTTATAAAATTAAAACTAATTCAGAGTAAGAATTTGGTCAACACGTAAATTTCGTTGTAGTTTGAGCGTACCTACAAATTCTGCTCTTGGACGATTTGGACCGCCTCCTTCGGTGACGACCGGCAAAAATGATCCGCCCATAGGCTCAAAACATTTGCGTGCGATTGTACACCACATAAAATTCAAATTTAATCAACTTTCTCGTCGGATTTTTTTTTCAAATAAATATTAAAATTACCCTTCAAATTATTAACGTCTAAACCGCAATTTCTCGAAGACAGACTCCCTCGCAAAGAAAAATTCCCCAGAATAATTGACTCTTTGACACGACACAGAAGGCGGGATCGACGGCTTAAGTCATTTCATTTCCGTTTTTCGTCCAGGGTTCTAGTCCATTTGTTCCCGTCTTTTCACTTCTTTATACAGCCATTCCTACAGAGGTTTTCCACACAATAAAATTTAATTCTCTTTTCTTGTGCAGGTCACACAGCGTCGCGAATTACTTAATTTTGTCCACTTTGTTTTTGTTTTTCTTGCCGGATCGACGTTTCAGTCTTTATTTGCTCGAACTGGTGACTTCTGGCTTATCTGGAGATGTTCAATTAAGATATAAATTTACTTTCCGGTGGGGATTCGCTTCTTGAAAAGGTCCGAGCGAACACAAACAGAAAAAGAATTTGATAACCGGAACCGGAGGGTCGCGCAATCCCCTGAAAACACCCTTTGCGAATTGTATAACAACATTTTTTATTTCCTAGTAAACGATACACCCACGCGTTGTATTATAATTTCCTCGACGCTCGTCTGCGGCTCGTGTGGCAAAATCCACCCCCTCGTTGCGTGGAATAATCTCCCATTTTGTGGTTTTAATTGCGAAGAAAAACCGTACCAGTATATCAAATTATTTTCGACGCTCTCTGTAATAATCTCGTCTCAATGACTCTCTTTCATTCCGGACTCCACAATGCTAACTTTTATCATTAAAACCGGATTTGAAAAGCCGATATAAAATTTGGCCGCGTCTCCACCAAAAATCATTTATCTCTCAGCCCTCGTTATTATTCAAGACACTATTTTAGAAGCTTTTAATAACAATAATAACGGAAGCTTCTCGAACAAAGCTGCGATGGAGCCGAGCTCTCCCCCAAAAATCATATTCCCATTACGTTTCTTTCTTCGAATTTATTGGAGCTTTTTACTTTATCCGGTATTGTTTTATCCGAGGAAGTTTTTTAATCGAAACGAAGAGTATCGGGGGACTTTCTAAGGGCTCTATTGATTCTCTGTTTACCGAATATAAAGCTTCCTGCTTAACCGCGCGCTTGATGAACTGAATTCTGGCCTCTCGGAGCTTTTTCGCTTTTTCAACGCGCAAAAAATTCTTTGCGCAGTGGGGAATTTTATTCGTCGTTGCACCGGACTTGGAAGAACTTAGTCTACCCTCTATAATTTAATTAATCCACACTTAGAGCCAACCGAAAAATGTAATTTGAAAGGGAGGTTCTGGGGAAAAAAAGCTTTGATGTAGAGCAGACGGCGGTTTTTTACGGCAATTTTATAAACTGTTAATGAGCGAAAGTGAAGGGGAAATTGCTCTATTAAACAACGGTTTTCTAGAGTTAAGTGTGATAGTAAAAGTTGTGATAAAACAGGGAACATATAGCTATAAATATCCATGGAGTATCACAAGGTTCCATTTAAAACTTACTATTTTTAATTTACAGAAACGATCTACAGTTTTGAAGATAATGTAAATATGAAAATAGTGCTGTTGCTATAAAAAAGTTTGCAGACGTCTGCCCTTTCTCTTTCAGTTCTAGGCACCTTCGAATACTGTTATTTACTCAAACGAACTAAGTTGTGGCCTGCAAGTTCATACCTTGAGTATTTACACTGATCGCTGTAGCTCGTAATTAGTAGCTACTTCAGCAACCGAAGCGAACCAAATACCCACTCATGCAACCACAATACTGCCAACCTCAAAAACCCTTTGAAACAGACATTCGCATAATTACACCATTTAATTAATTGCGCACCGAGACGGGTAACATTATTGAAAACTAATTGCATTTTCTGCCCTAAAATTAATAGAGAGGACGTTAATTCACTGGTGACAGGTCGGAAATGCCGTCGCCGGATTCACGATAAAAGGGTTGATAACACTCGATCTAAGCCGTGATAACCACTTGATTTCCCTCCTTGCGACAAGTGCGTGAGTCATTTTCGAAGTGAATTGAACTCGTGGGCAATAATTCTGCCCCTAAAACCAGTAACTTAGCGCAAAGTGAGCCAACTTTCGCTAGTTTAATATGCCTTACTTTGCAAACTTCCCCAATAAAAACTCATTCCGTAAATTAATGATCGTGACATTGTTGAACATGTTGTGAAGTTGAACGAAATCCTGCTAATAATTAATAGGGTGTGGGTTTGACGAAAGTTTCTTGCTAAACTGACGTAGTTTTTATTTCCTGGAAGTAATTCTGCCGCTTGAACGATTTTCCGCTAGAGAAAGTAAGCGGAAATTTCGTGTTAATCACGAGGACTTCAAAGAAAAATAATTTGTGATTTACATACTTTCAATGGTTTTTTGTTCAAACCGGGAGCAATCCTACCGGCTGCGCCATGAATGCTCTCTCGAGTCATCAAAAACAGGTAAAGTTGTCGTACGGACTATCAATCACAACCATTCAACAAAAACCTGCTAACAATTCCTGCAAACCTCATTTTTGGCACGGGAATCTAGATTCTCGTAATAATTCAGCCGGGTGTGGGTTCGTGCCAAGTTTTGTCGGTTAAACCGCTCTAATTTTCATCTAACTAAACTGATCCTACCACTTAATTATTTAATGTTTTAGTGTTTCCACTCTGGCGTTCGTGCAACTGTTGTATCGCCTCCTCCATACAAAAACTCTCTATTTAATTGTTTTGCATTAAATGGCTGTGGCAGTATTAATGGAACGAAAACTGTTTTAAACTCCAACTACTATTTGTTCGGCGTGTTTGGGTGAATGCGTGCCTTTTATCGCCGATTTCGATTACCTACTACTTCTATATTATCTCTCACCTCGCACCCTATTCGCACGATACGTTTACCTCGCACGTATAATGAATATTTCCACCGAGATGGGTTTTCTGAAATATTTTAGATGGAAATTTGCTCCGGTGAATCTCAGGTGAAAACTCTTTGTACAGTGCTGTGTACAGGTGGTTTTAGGTGTTCTCTTAAAAAAAAATAACGACGGATTGCAAATGAAATTACATTGTTGCATTTTTTAAATGAAAAACCACGTACCAATAAAATCAAATTATTAAATCAACTGAAGAAATTCCATCCCGTTGGCTGTATTTTAAAAATGTAAACGTGTATGTTGAAATTGTCCGAGTATTTCGCGTTGTTTCTACTGGACTGGAAGCAACGACTGATTATCCATTCGAATCATAACAAATATGTTTTGCTCGAAGTACGTAATAGATACAGCAACAGTGGCGTAACTACCGGTGTTCCATGTGTTCGCTGGAACACGGGCCCGCGTCGTCAAGGGGCCCGGTCCGGTCACACGATATTTTTTTTTTATTGGATTTTTTATATTATTTGGCAAATTACATCGATCGTTCATTGCTATTTACGATTTTTTGCTGGACCTCTGGCGGCATCTCAGTATAGATTAATATATGTAGATGCGACATACAGTCTGATTTTGCAAAACCACCCTTATTGACATTGGAGTCCTCAACCGCCAAAGACAAGCGCCAAATTTAATGCGATGCCAATAAAAAAACTGGTTTCACTACAACTTGTCGCCTGAGAACTTGTTTGATCTACAGCCCAAAGCGCGCTCAGGCCATTATCGACTCTAAGCGTTCAGAAGCAACTTGGTTGGTTTAGACTATAATTTCTGCGGGAAATAGTTGTTTGGTCGGTTTTTATAACGACTAGGTGAATATTTTTGGTACAGATTTAGATGATTTTACATATTTTGTTTAACTAAGAATTAATTCTTTATTTGTGTTTTATACTAGCAAAACGTCTTAAACTAAGAATATTGTTGAAATCGTAATAACCCAATGGATTTTTTTCGGGAAAATGTTTTGGAAACACTGTGTTCTATTTTGTATGAATTTTTAAATGTTTTTAGTGACAATTTTTGTAGTTGTTTTCAATACACTGTATGATATTGACAGTGAGAAAAAAAAATGAAAAATTAAAATAATCGAAAATTTGAAAAATCGAGAAATCTAATAATCGAAAAATCGAAACCTTAAAAAATTGTAAAACCGAAACATTGAAAAATCGAAAGATCGAAGAACTGAAAATCGAAAAATGAAACATCAGAAAATCGAAAAAACGTAAAATTCAAAAATCTAAAATTTAAAAATCGAATAACGAAAAACTGAGAAATCGAAACTCCCAAATTTAAAAAGTCGGATGACTGAAAGATCGAAACATCGAAAAACTGGAAAATCGAAAAACCGAGAAATCGAAAAATCAAAAGATCAAGAAATCATGGAGTCGAAAAGTCGAAGAATTGAGAAACAGAAATAGGCCAAAATCGAAAAATCGAAAAGTTAAAAATTGAACGATTTATAAATTGACAATCAAAATATCGGAATATCCAAATCTCGATAAATCGAGAAATCAAAAAACTTAAAATTCGAAAAATTGAAAAATTGAGAGATTCAATGATCAAAAGAGCGAGAAATCGAAAAGTGATAAAGTCGAAAAATTGAAAAATACAGAAATCGACAAACAAAAAGTTAAAAGTTGAAAAATTGGAAAAGCGGAAAGATAAAAAAAACGAAAAAATGGAAAACGGAAAAAATGAGAAACCGAACTAGGCCAAAATAAAAAATTGAAAAACTGATAAATCGAAAACCTGAACAATCAAATCTCGATAAATCGGGAATGAAAAATTAACAAATCGAAAAATTGAAAAACAGAACATCTAAAACCAGGAAGTCCAAAAATCGAAAGACTAAGAAATATTGAAAAAGTAAAATATCAAAAGATTGAACAATCTAAAATTGAAAATCCAAAAATTGAAAAATCGAAAAAGTAAAACACATCGAAAAATCCAGAAGTCCAAAATAGAAAAACCGAAGAATTGAAATATTGAAAAATTCTAAAACTGAAATATCTAAAAACTTAAAAAACGAAAAATCAAAAAAATGAAGTCGAAAAATAGAAACCTTAAAAAATCGAAAAATTGAAAAATCAAAAACCTGAAAAATCAAAAAATTAAAGAATTGAAGAACAGAAAAATCGAAACACTCGAAGGTCAAGAAATGCGAAAATGAAAACATCGATTAATTGAAAAATCTAAAAATTGGGAGTTTATAAAAGTGACATGTGAAAAACAGAAAATCTAAAACCGCGAATTCGAAAAATCAAAAGATTAAGAAATCGAAACATTTGAAAAATTCGAAAACTTGAAAAATTGAAATATCGAAGAACTGAAATGAAAAATCGAGAAATCGAAAAATTGAAAAATCGAAAAATTAAAGAATTGAACAGGAATATCGAAACCCTCGAAAGTCAAGAAATGGGAAAATCAAAACATCGATTAATTGAAAAATCGAAAAATTAACAGTTTATAAATGTCAAATTTGAAAAATTGAAAAATCGAAAATTTGAAAAAACGACAATTGAAAAACAGAAAATCTAAAACCGGAAAGTCGAAAAATCGAAAGATTAAGAAATCGAAACATTTGAAATATGGAAGAGCTAAAATGAAAATCGAGAAATAGAAGAATCTAAAATTTTAAATATTGAAAAATTAAAATTCAAAAAAATTGAGAAATCTAAAAAATTTAAAAGTCAAAAATAGAAAGTCGAAGAACAGAAATATTGAAAAATCCCAAAACTGAAATATCGAAAAACTGAAAAATGAAAGAAAAACTGACGAATCAAAAAACTGAAAAATTCCAAAACTGAAATATCCAAAAACTGAGAATCTAAAGAATCGAAAAATTGAAAAATCAAAAATCTGCGTAATCGTAAGATCGAAAAATTGAATAATAAGTGAACTGAAAAATCCTAAACCTGAAATGTCGAAAAACTGAGAAATTAAAAAATTGAAAAATTGAGAAATCGAAAAATCAAAAAAGTGAAGTTGAAAAATCAAAACCTGAAAAAATAGAAAAATTGAAAAACCAAAAAACCTGAAAAATCAATTAATTGAAAAATCGACAAATAAAGAGTTTATAAAAGTCTAAAATTGAAAAATCGAAATATTTAAAAATCGTAAAATTGAAGAGAAAAACTGAAAACCGGGAACTTGAAAAATTGAGAAATTAAAAATTAAATAATAAATATGAGTAAACTGAAAAGTCCCCAAACTAAAATTTCGAAAAACTGAGAATTCGAAAGTTGAAACAGCAAGAAATTATGGTCGAAGCCGGCTAGGATGTATATCAGATCACGGACCATGGCTTATAAATCAAATCGTTTCCGAACGCTTAGAGTCGACATTGGCCTGAGTGCGCTCTGGTCTGTAGATCAAACAAGTTTTCAGACGACGAACTGTAATTCGTGTGATCTGAATTACAGTGAAGGAAACAGTAATCAGCTTGTAATATTCTGATACTCGTAAATCTAGTGTTAATTTGTCGAAACTAAAACGCGTCGTTAAAAATATTATTACATTTTTTCTAGTTAATTTTATTCCTAGTTAGAAACGAACACTGTTGCCAACATAAGTCGAGGAGTCCTCAACCTCAACCGTCATTTAATTTAAACTATGACGCTTCTCTATGTTCTCTGATCTCAGTATCATAGTGCTCATTCACAATGGGCATAAAGCCTAAGGATGTCCTAAGCATTATGCTCACTGTGAACGAATAGAAGCATAGAGCACTAAACAAAAAATTCTTATGCATTAATCCTTATGACATCCTTATGCTTTATGCCCATTGTGAATGAGCACATAGACTCAGTAAACTCGGGTTTTAGCGATCGGCACCGGCGGCCAGAAACGCAGCAGCATCTGTTTCTAATAAACCTGTCGCACTGTTGCAATCCCATTGTGGCAAATCTAACACCCCATTAACTAAATTACCAATCTTTAGCCTACAATAGTATGACTAATTTATGATTCAGGACAATAAAATACTTAAATTTTGTCTTCAGATCTTCAGTGAAACTTTATGCTGTAAGACGTAAAAAAAAATTCAGTTTCAATTGTGTTTTATGAAAACTTTCGTATTTTCAAAACTATTTTAATATTGTGTCTGTGGTGCTTTTTGGGAATAATAAATTATATCTGATGTATGTTACAACCAATTTTTTAAGTAGAAAAAACACTGGACCACCAAATTATTACAGAATGAGTACCTAGTACCTGCACTAGTTTCAGTGAAATTATCACAACATGTTTCACTTTTCTTACAATAGGTACATCGTTCGCTGGCTTCAGCGGAAAGATCTTTTTCGAAACTAAAAATGACTAAATTTTTTTTAAGTAACACAATGGGCCAATGCAGATTATCTTCACTGGCTTATTATCTCACTTGAAAATCAAATTGCCAGAAGCTTAGATGTGTCAAATCTTGTATCAACTTGTGCCCATTGGAAAGCAAGAAAAAAACAATTTTGAGATAAAAAAAAACGGGAATTTTTATTTTTAATATACATTTTAATTATATGTATTTAGGTAGTTATTATATTTTGTTTTTTAATTCAGTGTTTCAGGTAGAATGATTTTAATAAAACGTAAGCCCTAATTGCAATATACTCATACTTTACTCATTATACTCGTATTTTTAAATAATTTTTATTTCGCTGTTCATTAGGGGCCCCACAGTGTTGTAGAACACAGGCCCGTAGATTTATTGTTACGCCACTGCACAGCAACAACGTTATTTTCCTGTTTTAAACACCCTTAAGGTGTGCATTAACAGGGTTGAAAAACGCGTCCATTAGTTTCTGACGAAACGGAGAAACGCAGACTGCGTATTACGCTATTACCATATTTAAACAAACGCAGGTAATTGCTCAAATTTATAAGTTTCATTACCTCGCTAAAAACGCAACAAAATTACGGGAAAGAGATGAATTTGCATAATTATGAAAGGCCGTAAAGGTCTAGCGTGCTTATTTATCTCTCCTCGTTTACCGCATCACGCCATATTCAAATATTTTTTAATCAACGCAGAATACCATCCGGAATTAATTCCATTATTCTTAATAAAACTGCATCTACAAATAGCCGGTTCTCATGCTTGTGCGTATGCTAATTAAGGTCGATGGAAAGATCGCTTAACGGCTCTCACAAGTAGCGAAACTACCCGTTGTTTCGCGAGTCAATTAATTTATTCAAAACATAAAATTTTACAGCGAAGTGTTTAGTTGAAGTAATTTAGTCGTGAAGTTTAACGAGTAACTTATTCAGCAGAAACAAGAGAACACCGTTCATGTATTTCCCATGTGGATAATGTTAAAACGTTCGTGAAGCAATATACTAATTGATATAGTGTAATTGCCAAAAGCGCCTCCATTACGGCTTTTTTTGTAATTTATGGAGTGTGAAGCAACGAAATTTTAAATTATGCAGACTTTGCTGCTAACGTGCTACACTGGATAAAATTCCTTAGCGAAATTCAAAGGTTTGCAGTTGCGGTAATTAAAGCTATTTATTTTATTTTGATAAAATGAGGACTGTTTTGTCTCTCTAAACAAGCTGCTTCGGGAAATGCATTTTCATTATGTTGGCTTTTTACGACCCTTAGCTGTATCATAAATTTGCCTTTAAAAATTAATCCAAAATGTGTGCTAGAATGAAAATTTACTGATGTTCATATTTTTGAGAAATTCAATTTCCACTTAATTTCGGCGCTTTTCCGCCATCATGGCTGGATTAACATGTTCGCAAGCGTTTTAATAATGAAAAATAAAATTTTAAAAAAGTTCATTTAATTTTTTTTTTCCCAAAATGAAATATCTAAAAGCTGCAAAAGCTGGAAAAAATTGCCAAACATCTTAGGAAACACGAAACTACACATTTCTGAAACTACATTGTCAAAATAACTCCGCTCGCAGTCAAAAATCGATAAATACCACAATTAACACCGCATAGCGCTATGTAACCAGAAATATTTTCTAGCATGTCAACTTAGGAAAAAAAAACACAAAGTCTGTAGTACCATTTATTAAATAAAAGGAAAAGACAAGGACTGTGCTATTGTTCCTTACTGTACAACTCATGCCGCCTTAACAATTAAGCCTTAGAAGCAAGCGCCCCCAAGGCCACAATACAACTATCAATGTTCTGTTTCTCTTGATCAGGGGTAATAGAAGCCTTCACTTTCTTCACGACCCAATCGACAAGATTCTTCTGACCGATCCTGCGCTCAATATTTTGTTTCTCCACTTGATAATCCAAACGTTTCTTTACTTCCTCATACGCCGCCAGCAGACGATTACGGTACGCCGCCTCCAACTGCAAGGCAACATTTTCGCGTTTAGCTTGAATAAGCATATTCTGCCCTTCCATGCTCCACTGATTCCTCTCCTCGTCGGAGATGGCCTCTTGAAGCGTATCTTTGTTAACGGTGCGGGTTTCATTCCATTGTGACTCATAGTCCTACATAAAATCACACTATACCTTTCATGTTTTGACCAAATCACCAAACTTACGTCAATTTCTTTATCGAGATATTTAGCTAGTTTGGGCCCCAAAATCTTGATGCCCGCAATCCACATAATAGCCAACGAGAGTCCGTTGTAGAACTCGTGTTCCATAACGTAGATTTCCTTACTTATGAGGTAGGTGGAGAATGTGACGGCGAAGGTGTAAGGACCTGTGACGCCGGTTTTTTTATAAAAGAAGGTAAACCACTCGTCGGGGACAAAACCCAGCCGGACTTTGCCCGGTTCTTGACGAACCTATTGGCAAAAATTTAGTCACGAAGTAGTGTCAGGTTAATTACTTACGGGTCGCCGAAACATGGGGCCATCGTCTTTAGTCGCCGGAGACGAAGTGGCGCTGCACGCTTTTGTGGTGTGAGCCACCAACGATCGAACCTGTCGGCCTGAAAATCCAAAAAGAGGGGCTATTACATAAACGGAATAGTGTGACAAAAATAAGGTTATTTACTATATTCATTCAGCTGAAATGTTCCACTGACGTGTGGAGAATACTTACCGGATAAAATTGAGGCCCGGGATAACATTTTACAAGGGTTTTTTAACTAAATTAGAGGGTGCACAAAATGTCCGGGCTGCAGCCCCAAATCCACCTGTCAAGAACTAGAGAGAGCTGCACTTATGCAACCGTACGCGATAGACGAAGATAGAGTGTTACGTAATCACTGCCAACACAAAAACACCAAACACCCCAACTACTGTTTGATACGTCAACTTATAAATCAAACTCGTAAAACTTCATTATTCAATTAATTACAATACAGAAACGTAAAAAAAACACAATTTCGACAATTAACAATTATAAATTTAAATGATTCTTCCTGTAGGTTTCATGAAGCTGTGACACTTGTTCCAAATGGGAGGAAATTTGCGCAGTATTCCGATCAATCCACTGAAGCGAATTCATATGAGCGTTTAAAATGCGACTAATCTGGATAACGGGATCTGAAATATCCTCGTTCTTGTTTGATTCATTCAAATGCTCCACGATTTCTTTCAAATCCTCAGACATTTGTTTCAACTGTGAATCAATAATCTCAGACAATTGGTACCTAAAATGCGTCATTTTAAATCATGTAATTACACAAATAAACAAAGTACGTTTGAAATCTATTTTGGTCTGTGATAGGTATATCGGCTAATTGTTTCTCCAGTGGCAAACTTAACTCATCCAGTTCGTTCTGCTGGGCTAAAACAAAATCAAGTTCTTGATCCAGTTGCTTCTGTTGCTGCTTAATACGCTCGATTGTTTCATTCAAAGCTAAAATTTTGTCACTGTTTGACACCAATAGGTTGTCCCAGGCGTTCAACTGTTTGGCTTGATTGATAAAAAATTTCCCTTGTTCCTCTAAATCTATTGTCCATTTGTTTATGGAATCTTCCAACTGGACATATGTTAGAGTACCAGTTGGTGCCACTGTTGCTGTTGTTGTGGTGGTGACAGCTGCAGCCCTACATCATCATCATTAAACAACAATCAACATTATTATAAAAATCATTACTGAGTTGTTGATGTTGATATTCCCCCTAGCCCCAAACCTGGAGTTGTACTAGCAGCAGTGCTTCCAGGAGTCAAAGAAGTAGTTAATTTCAAAGGCGCTGAAGTCGCAGCAGCGCTCGAAGCAAGCGACGTTCCACCCCCAAAAATAGGGGTAAAAGAAGTAGCAGCAGTTGTATTTGCTGTTGTGCTACTCCCTAAGCTAAACTGAGCTGTAGTCGCGGCGGCAGCAGCAGCAGCTACAATTCTCCCTCATTACTCGTGAACTCCCCCTACACAAATACTCACGAGTGATGGAAAAACTTGGGGTTGGTGCAGCACTTGTGATCGTGCTAATGCCAAAACTTGGCGCTGGCGCTGTGGTTTTAGGGGTGGTGTTCAGTGAAAAAGCCGGGGTGGTCGCAGGTGCCCCGAATAAACTCGTCAAGGGTTTGGGTGGTGGTTTATTGTCACCGGCGCCCCCCGTGGCAGTTGTGGTACCTTTATGACGGATTTAATTTTCGCAATAGATGGTTATTCGTACTTACTTGGGGTGCTGGAGGTGGGTAAGGTGAAACCCGTGGCTGATTTGGTGGCTCCGAAATTTAAATTCATTGTGGATGATCGCGAAACTTAAATGTGGAGGTTAGGAACGCTGTCGAATTTTGGTGTTGGGTCGTTGGGTGAGGCGAAAGTGGCGCCATCAGTCGGTATTTGTAACAAACGTAATGTGAAATGAATGAACGCTGTAAAATTTCAAAATTTGGAACTTGTTATGTGATTACACGAAAATCGATTTTATTCCTATATTATAACAAAATCACAACATTGCAGCTCTTTAAGTACTAACGCAAACACCCTATAACAGTGGTCTTTCTTTAATTTGGTTATTGAAAGATAGATGGCGCAACGAGGAATGTGACAAAAATTGACAGTTGTTACAATTATCGGTAAACTATTCACATTTTAAAATGCTTTACCATTAGTTCTTAATTAATTTGTTACAAACACCGTTTAGGAATTTATATCCACCTGGAGTGAAAATTTAAAGAGAAATCTAGAAATCTTATTAATAAAATTGACAGAGTTAAAGGCGCCAAAAAGAAATTAACTGAAAATAGTTCAAAATAACTTTGAACTATAGATCGGTTCACACTTAATTTTTAAGATGACGTCATCAATGTCTGAAAGAGGTGACGAAAAAATATATTTCAGATAATTTTGAATTTTTTTAAGTTTCTAAATTAATTCATTTACGTTTATGTACTCTTTAGACTATTATTAACGATATAGAAAGTAAATATTTTGAAATATGAATTATAAAATTCAGAACCTTATTATCGTTTTAATAAGCTTATCTAAAGTCGCGATCTTTTCTATAGAACCACTCCCTAGTGTAAATTTTCAAAATTTGTTTGGTGTAAGTGACCTTGACGGGTTTCTGGGGGAAAACATATGTGTCAAAAATTTGACAGGTTAGATGGCCCCATTGTCAATGTAGATATTTTATTTTAATAAATAGATGAACAGAACATACAGTCTGCACGGGATACAGTGCGGCATAGCGGAGGGCAACCGAAACATTCGTGTTGTAGTAGTTTCGATTGCCGTATCAACTACCGCTACCAACCGCGTTCGGCGTAAAGTACTAGATGACAGGGCTACCAACTTGACTTTTTATCGAGTGGTTCCGTAGAAATGACCGCTACTGTAAACAGTTATTTTATTTCAAAGTCTGGCTTTTGAAATATACTTGAGTCATTAAAATACTCATATATTATTTGTAACTCCCGATTTATATATAATCCAAAGTACAGAGTCATCAAAATTGATTGAGAGAGTTGGTAAACCTGAACTTGAATAATTTGGTTTATTAAGTTGTATAAAAATATTAGCTGTCAGATTTGAAGTTTCAAGTTTCAAATTTCAAAACTCAGTGGCGTCTTTTTTCGACTTTTTTTTTTGGTAAAAACATTAGTTGTCAGATTTGAAGTTTCTAATTTTTGTCACGCCACTGAATTCATTGCCATATAACCTTAAACAAATCTGTCATAAGGTTGACAAACTTCACGACAAAAACAGGAGGTACCAACTCTCTCAATCAATTTTGATGACCCTGTACTAGAGTTTATACTAGGCGAACGTCTGAAAATAAACAAGATAAAAAATAATTTTGACAATCAGACAGTTTCAAATGTCAGTAGAACAATGAATTTATTCATTTGACAGTTAAATGGAATGAAATGGGACACTAAACTGAACGACAGGCATATGACCGAAAAAAATTCCATGAAAAAAGGCCATGGAATTTATTTTTTAAATAATCATGTTGGCACTGCATTTAACACTTTATTTGGCAGTTATTTGACCCTAACTGTCAGACTGAACCAGGAACGTGTTAGTGGGGCCAACATCATTTTTTTACCTTTAAATTTCAAAGCTTACTAGAGGACTTTTTTCGGTCATTATATAGCATTTGTGTTTTTCACTACTCTGTACTTTATCTCAATTTTTGGTGAAATTCACAGAGTAAAATTGCACGAATTGAATTAGTAATAGGTATAACACTAGTCACACCTTCTACATACTTTTAAATATATAAATAAATGAATAAATTCATTGCTATTAGGGTTTGAATGAGTAAATCGATGGAGAAGTATGACACATATTTATTTGAACGAAACTGATGATTCATGAAAATTACGTTTAAATCAAAGCTGACTGCAGGTGTGCCCAGCTTAAAACTAGATTTTTTTTGAAAACAAATATTTTGGTCTCGAATAATCTGAAAAAGAAAGAAATAAATAAAGAAAGAAAGGCAAAATTATGGTGTTGCACGAAGCTGTATATAATAGTACAGAGTTCTCAAAAAATATATAACCTTAAAAATTGGTCGAAGGTTATTTCGATAGAACTTCCGTCGCCCCTGAAGTATAGTACACCAAATCCAACTGTTTAAAAAATATATAAAATTCTTATATATATAATATTCAAGAAAAGAAAAATACCCTTGCTAAGCGTTTATTTCAAATGAGTTTTTCCATTGCTAAATTTTGTGATTATGTCATCAATTTTCGGAAAAATGGAGTGAGTAGTTCTTGATTAATCAATAAAATAGTGTTACGTTGAACGGGTGAATAAAATCAGCGTAGGTTAAACTCAACAATTTATTTCTTAACAACTCGAATTACACGTCTGTTTATTACACAGCGATTATGTAAAATAATTCCGGTGCAACTTGACAGTACTCTAAGCCCCTATTTAAACCTATGCGTGCTTCTCGATGGATCCAGAACGCCGCTTCGAGGGTTTTTTTGGGCCCGTCGCGACATCCGCTGCCAGACTTTCCTTTAGCGAACGCCGCTTGGCCCGGCTGATGAGTCATATTACACACGAAACTACTAGAAGAAACACATACATACAAATTTTGAGATGACGTCATCAATTTTTTGGAAAGGGATAAACGAATAAATTTTGATTGACGATTTACCATCGTTACGATAACCCTAAAACGTTTGCAAAATTTCAGAGCATTCAGTTTTGCAGTTTCCATGTTAAATCGCAAAATGTTGTTATACAATTTTTATTTTTTTCCAAAAATTTTAACGTTTAGGGTGAAAACTGAACACGGATTCGCACATCACGAGTGAAAGAGTATCTTATTTTATGAAATTGAAAAAGTATATTATTGTAAATTTTGGAGATGACGTCATCCCGTTGGTGGTGGAGATGATTAGCCAACTTTCGGTTAGCGTTTTACCACCTACATGATATTCTTAATATAATTTAACAACAATCGGTCAAGTAGTCTCGGAGATTATCTGGCTAATAAAAATCGACACAGACGACACATAGACGGAACCCAGAGACCAGTTTTTTCGTACTCTAGAGGTCATGAAATGTCGCGAAATCATGAAAGTAGCAAATCGCCCGAAGGACTCAATTTATACTTCCTTGTAGCTTACTCTCGGGTGGTAAAAATTACAAAAATTGTATCAGAATTCTTTTTGATCAAAAAATTATCCACTAGCCAAAATTGGACACTTTAAAAATACTCTAAAATCGTGATAAAAACTCGAGAATAAGCAAGTACTAAAAAAAAATAATAAAACCCTAAAAATTCCCCTGAGAGATCAGCTTTGATATATTTTTAAAAGACAATTTGAAATTTACATAAGTTTATAAAAAAAAAAAAAACAAAATTGACAAAAGGACAAAAATTAAACGTCAAAATACCCCAAAAATTACAAATAAGAGAAGAGAAAGACATACAAAATGAAAGCCCCCCACTTCCTGACTTCTCAATTTGTAGACCATTAATTTATAAGTACTAAGAGAGATACAATAGAAATATTTTGAGAAGAATACACCAACAAAATTATCAATTTGAGAATTTTGAGAGGTTTATTAATGTATAGGAAAATACATTTTTTAGACTCCCTCATTTCAACCTAAGTGATAGATTGTGGTGAAATGTTATTCTCATAATATTTCCACTCTAGTATTTTAATGCTTTGGATCAAAGGTTTCAAGTGAAAAATGTCATCTCACCAAAGCATTTCGAAAGCATCTTAGTCGTCAAATATTTAAATTTCTTTCTATAAAATTATTTGGCAAAAAATTTAAGTAAATTCACGAAGAAACAGTTGTGCATTGTGCAACATTTGTTTCAATAGAAGCTTCAAATCTTTTTTTTTTGTTATTCAGCGCTTAGGTAGTGGTAAAGTCAAAGACATCAAATCTATTTCTTTCTCGTATTGAACAGTAAATTTATAAATACGTTTTGTGATACAATCCACATCATTGACTAGAAGGAATATCCCCGAGTACTATTTTAATCTTCAATGAAGTCTAATAAAATCCCATCAAATTTTTCTCAAATCCGGGTCATCATCACCATCACGCCGGCGAATTTCCTCGCGCATTTCAAAAGCCCCGAAAGAAATAAACCCAAACAAACACATCACCGACATGTAAGAAAAGATGAAACAATGGCACAAATCCGTCCAACATCAACTTCAAAGGTAAGGTCACCGGACGCGCCAAAATAAATCTCGGTGTATGAATGATGAGGCAATTAGTATCGTCTAAACGTCAATCATCGGCGTGAATTACGACAATTCCTTATTTTATTAAAGTCGGATGGACAAAGTTATAAAATAAGATCAAACATCGAAAAAATCTTTAGGAGGGCGCCGAGGATTATGTAAACAGCTTATGTTAGGCAAATAAAGCTTTTCTACATATTCAAACAATCAGAGTGGTATCAAAAGTGCCGACGCGGGACCAAAATACTTTGACTGTTTTTAAAACTTCACACTCGCGTGTTCGAAGGGCCAAAGTATACAAACTCGGCGGTCTCGTTTCAACTTTCTTTTTTCCACGAATCGATTTTCGACAGGTTGGGTCGAGTGATTGTTTAACGACGGAGAGAATATCAGTTCGAATTATTCGAGTGGTTTCGGAACCGACTACTTTACGGAAAATAATGTTTATTTGATGAGTTGGCGTTCGGTTCGAAAAATTTTATCTTGTTCGGAAATTCCATGAAGGCTGTACGCAACTTTAAATTAAACTCGTGCTTTTCACGATTAGTCGATTTCTTCAAAAACGAACTGCGTAAAAAGTGTTCCCATTATCTACTTAAAATAACGATAACACAAAAATAAGGTTCTTCCAGTGAAACATTTTACTTATCAGCCTTTTTTCTTAAGCTTCATTTATAGTTTTTTTTCTGATGACATTGATATATACCTATATTTTAAGCACATACGAACTGTAAACTACTTTCTACTTTTTATTTTCTTGTCTATGGAACTAACGACTCCAAAGTACACCAGAAAAGAACCTATTCCATCATTGTAAAGTTTAATAAATCCAATAGAAATTTTATGTCGACGAAAAAACCGAGCCATTAAGAACATGTCAGTTAAATTAACGCATTAATTAAAAAATGCATGCAGTAACTTTTGGTGGGACCATAAAAATCTCCGCACGTTGTCATCGTCTCTAGTCGTAAAAATAAATCTGCATTCATTTGGTTTATAAAACAAAATTGTTTTTCCAACGTTTCTAAAAATTTATATCAACAATTAAGTTGTGAAAATTTTGTTAGCTCTGATTATGAAATAATTGTCTTAATTATTTATGTATATATTTATGTTAAACGATCACCACATAAGCCAATTCATCCTGATTATCACTTCGGTACAACGAACAAGGATTTAGCGAAATTTAGCACGATGTTTAGTTAAATATGTATTATGATATACCTATAATAAACTGATTATTTTAATAATGAATTTCCATGGGATTTGAGGGAGAAAACACAAAACCGTTGTAAACCGTATAGCGTTCGAATTTTATTTTATACAGGGTGATTTTTTGATTTGTGATCTAGTTATCCAAGAATTTGTTGATAGAAAAAATCGACCGAAATTTTACGACATGACTTGAACATGGGTTGGCTATGGCTGAACTTAGCAAACTAGGTTATGTTATATTTATATGTCAACAAGAATTAAACCCTCGTTGGAATTAAAAATGTTTTATTTATGATAAGTAACATATTTAATTAAATTTACAACAACTGCTGCTTTTCATTACATAAATTTATTCGACATTTCATGTTCTCAAATACTCGAATAAGATCTTTCGGCCAAATACGTACTTTCACACTCTTGTATGATTCTCACTTTTAGATCTTTTAATTTATATTCCATGATCGTTTAAAAATAGTGTTTTTTAAAGTCAGGAACAAGAAATAGTTAATCTAAAGGTATCAAATCAGGTGATCGAGGTGGGTAGATTAAATTACTTAAATAATTAAACAGTCGTCATAAAATTCCCTTAGAAAGATCAAACTTGTTTGAATGTTTGAGTTGTATGAGCTGTTGCGCAGTCATGCTGAAAATATCCATTCTACAATTCTTCGGAATCAAGCTGACCAATAAATTCCTGTAGGTATAACTGACTCCTCAAAAAAAAGGACCCAAATAGTACTTGTCAAGATAAGACTGATTTTGGCAGATGACCGATTCTTCTAAGAAAATAATGGGTGGGTGGGCGGGGCTAGTACTTGTCAAGATAAGACTGATTTTGGCAGATGACCCACTCTTCTAAAAAAATAATGGGTGGGTGGGCGGGGCTAGTACTTGTCAAGATGAGGCTGATTTTGGCAAATAACATACCCTGTAAGAAAATAAGGGTGGGTGGGCGGGGCTAGTACTTGTCAAGATAAGACTGATTTTGGCAGATGACCCATTCTTCTAAGAAAATAAATGGTGGGTGGGCGGTGCTTGTACTTGTCAAGATAAGACTGATTTTGGCAGATGACATATCCTCCAAGAAAATAAGTGAGGGTGGGCGGGGGGCTAATACCTGTCAAGATAAGACTGATTTTGGCAGATGACCCATTCTTCTAAGAAAATAAAGGGTGGGTGGGCGGGGCTAGTACTTGTCAAGATGAGGCTGATTTTGGCAAATAACATACCCTGTAAGAAAATAAGGGTGGGTGGGCGGGGCTAGTACTTGTCAAGATAAGACTGATTTTGGCAGATGACCCATTCTTCTAAGAAAATCAAGGGTGGGTGGGCGGTGCTTGTACTTGTCAAGATAAGACTGATTTTGGCAGATGACCCACTCTTCTAAGAAAATAATGGGTGGGTGGGCGGAGGGCTAGTACTTGCCAACATAAGACTGATTTTGGCAGATGACTTACTTGCTAAAAATAAAAAATTAAAAAATTAAAAATAACAAGTTCAAAAGTCGGAAAAACGAGAAATCGGAAAATTGTACACTGTATAATCGGAAAATCAAATAAAAAAACAAATCTTATAAAATCGAATTCGAAATTCCAGTTTTCATTTTTTTTTAGTTTATAGATTTTTCAGCCTTTGAATATTTCTTTTCATAATTTGTTTAACAATTTTGCAGTTTTCTTTTCTTTTGATGTTTCAAGTTTTAATTTTACAATTTTGGAATTTTTTGATTTTTAATTTTTCAAGTTATGAAGTTAAAATTTTTGCTTTTCACGATTTGTCATTTTTCGATTTTTTAATTAAAAGAACAAATTTATTCCAACCGAAATTTTGAAAAACCGAAAAATCCAAAAATTGATAATTAGAAATAAAATTTTCAGATGATTTAAAGTTGCGATGTTTCATGGCCAATCGCTTATGAAAATTACATTTTACTCCCTTCCAAAAACCCGGTGACAAAAAGTCAAAAATCGAAAATGTAAAAAAATAAACATCTATTTTCTCGATTTTTTTAAAAATCAAATAATTAAGAAATCGGAAAACTGTCAAAATTTAAAATTAAAAAATCCAAAGTTTTTTTCAGTTGCCCAGAGAAATCAAAAATCCAAAGACAGATGAAAAATTTTAAAATTTAAAAGGTGAGAGATTGAAAAATTCGAAAGTTCAAAAAACCAAAAACTGAAAAATCTAGCACTATTCGCTACGATAAGACTGATTTTGGCAGATGACCCACTCTTCTAAGAAAAAAAAGGGTGGATGGGTGGGGCTAGTACTTGCTAAAAATAAAAAATTAAAAAAAAAATAATTAAAAATTAAAAAATCGAAAAAAAAAACATCTTATAAAATCGAATTCGGAATTCCAGTTTTCATTTTTTTTTAGTTTTTAGATTTTTCAACTTTTGAATATTTGATTTTTTCTTTGACAATTCTGGAGTTTTTATTTCCAATCATTTGATTTTTCAAGTTTTAACTTCATAATTTTGGAATTTTTTGATTTATAATTTTTCAAGTTCTCAAGTTAAAATTTGATTTTCGGATTATACAGTTTTACAATTTTCCAATTTGTCATTTATCCGGTTCTTTAATTTGTCATTTTTTGATTTTAATTTTTTTTATTTTTAGCAAGTACTAGCTACACCCACCCACTCTTTATTTTCTTGGAAGCTGCCAAAATCAGTTTTATCTTAACAAGTGCTAGCCCCGCCCACCCACCCTTAATTTTCTTGGAAGAGTGGGTCATCTGCCAAAATCAGTCTTATCTTGACAAATATTAGCCCCGCCCAGCCACCCTTTATTTTCTTAAAAGAGTGGGTCATCTGCCAAAATTAGTCTCATTTTGACAAGTATTAGCCCCGCCCACCCACCCTTTATTTTCTTGGAAGAGTGGGTCATCTGCCAAAATCAGTCTTATCTTGACAAATATTAGCCCCGCCCACCAACCCTTTATTTTCTTAGAAGAATGGGTCATTTGCCAAAATTAGTCTCATTTTGACAAGTACTAGCCCCGCCCACCCACCCTTTATTTTCTTAGAGTATATGTCATTTGCCAAAATCAGTCTCATCTTGACAAATACAATACGTCTTCGAGAAAAAGCGTACCAAATTCCAATTTTTTTGTGGATGTAATGACCTTTCTTCCAAATAATGAGGTTTGGTTTATTAATTGCGACTTCCTGATTTCCTCTTAATACGACCAGTTTCACGAAATAATTTTTTAACAAAACTGATTCTTCTAAAAAAATTAGTTTCAAGAACAGTAACACTAGGGAATTTTTGACGAAATTTCTTATGATCTTCAGAGAACATTTTTATCGAATATACGAAAATGAAAACAAAGCACAATTTATGTTGTTAAGACACGAGATTATGGGCAACCCACCAGAACATAGGTTTTATGTTCTAAGAGATGTCTTACGTAATTTGGTTATATAATGGGCAGCCAATATTAGATCACAAATAAAAATATTTAAATGGTACATGAATCACTGAAACCGACAA
Source organism: Zophobas morio (assembly GCF_036711695.1). NCBI lineage: Eukaryota > Metazoa > Arthropoda > Insecta > Coleoptera > Tenebrionidae > Zophobas > Zophobas morio. The sequence goes on from NW_026972115.1 coordinate 4,093,695, forward strand.
TTTTTTAAATAAATAAATGATAAAATAACACAAAACTCATATACCTAATATATTTCGGAGAGGTAATAAGATGTTTGAGGATAAACTAGAATCCTCATTTTGTTAATTAAATTGTTTTATTAAAAAATATTAGTGCTTCAGTTTCAACGAAAAAGTAATTTTTTGAATGCTTTTATGGAAACGAATATACAAAAATAATATTTTTGTTAATTTGTTTTTTGGTCTTTGTAGATAGTTCAATTCAGTACAAAGAAATTTTTGAGAATACACCAGTCATTTTCGCTGGAGTTCGGCTATAGAAAAAAAGTATAGATTTTATTACCGTAACGAACCACATCGAATTTTTGAAGCATTTTTTTTATAAGTATTTATATTCTTCTATGCATGTTCAACCTATATACGAATACAAAAAAAAAATGGATGCCTATACAATCAAACAGTATATCCAACACTACAATATAATTCGCCTGATAAACTCTCCAGACCATCCAACAGCACATGTTCCCGTCCGTCCCGCCGACCCGCCCCCACCTCCACCCAAGCAGGTACCGCACGTCCAATTATGTCATCATAGTCCTATGCAAATCAGATGCAAATGTGAACAAGTGTCAAACACAACGACAATCGTTGAACAACACAAAACATCACAACAAACTCCGCAACTGCTGCACGTGTTGTGCGGAAGAGTCCACAGAAGAGGCGTGTCAATCGTTCGACCATGTCCAATGGTGACTCGATAGATAGACGGTGTCCGCCCCCACTGTCGGCGCCGTCTTGATCCGAAACCTTCAGTTCATAGCTGGTTCGTGGGCAAGCAAGTGCAAGTGCGTCTCTGTGAACAACCGCGGCATGAAGCGTCGCGGCGCGGGACTCTTTGCTTCCGTCGCTTTGTGGACGCTTCTACTGCAGATCACGGATGCCGACTGGTGGTAAGTCCTGTAGATTTTTCCAGAAAAAAAAACAAAAGAAAATATTTTTTCGCGGACGAAGATCGGGCAAGAAGTACCAGGAAGATAGTGGTTGTGAGGTGAGTGAGTGGTGTGGTGTTTTGGACCGGCCTGTATGTGGTGTGGTGAATTCATTAGTTGTCGCGTAGAGGAAACGGTCTTCCTGCGGTAGTTTGATCGAAGAAAGTGAACGTGCTGTGGTGCTGTGTCTCGGTGTTTTGGAACACTTGTATAGTGTGTTGAAAGCAGTGGCGGCTCGTGTTGTGCATGTTTACAGGTGAGTTCGAAGTAGGAAATTTTCTGATATCACTTAAACTATTAAATATTTAGAAATAGGACTTGCAACAGCACTTTCAGCAACTAGGGTTCTTGTTTATACTTTTTATGTATAAAAAAAATATATATGTTTGCGTATTGTATATGTGGTCATCTTTTTCTATAGACTATATAGGAATGTTTTCTGTATACCCCGTATATCAGGTAAAATTTTATTTATATTTAATTATATTACGTGAAGATGAATAAATCATGGAACATACAAAGTCATTGTAAAATATACAATGTTCACAACTATGGTGCCATAAATTGACCAATGAAAAAATGGCAAATGTTTAAATCCCGATTTTATAAACAACAACTGAATAAAAATATGATATTGTGACAGTTCATTATTTCCAAAAATCTATAAGACAATATATGTGTATTTAAAAATAAAAAATTCAGAGTAGCTGTATATTATCCAACTTGTCATTATAAACATATCTTTTATAGCATTTCGATGACTATTATAAGGCAGTTATTGTGTATGAAACAAAACCATCAAATGGATGTATGTAGTAGAATTATGTATATACAGAATGTTTTTTTAACCAAAAGACAATAGGATATTTTGATGTCCTAAACCACAATACATATAACACCATAGGACCAAAAAATTAAAAAGTCCTGTATATTTTAAAAAATTTCGAAACATATAGATAAGACTTTTGCTTGAAAAATGTATTTCTTCTTATTTTTATTTTTATTTTTTTTTTCTTCTTTGATTGAACGTTTGAATTCATTAATAACTTTTAATAACTTTTGTTTTATGTGAAATGACGTTTAGTCCGATAAGATGACAGCGTAGCTACTGAAACATGTCGATATTGTGTGTTGATTAACGTGTTTTAATTATTATTCAGGTTGCAAATATGACAACGTTGTTGCACATTAATTATGCACGCTAAAATATTAAACATTTAGGCTTCTCTGAAGGTTCTCTGTTGAAACTGAAGCTTTTAAAAACGCTAATTCAAGCCCTATTTCTAACATTATTGGTTTAAATATCGAACAATTTCTTATTGGTGATTCACCCTGTATATAAGTGTTAAATCCAATGGTGGCTCGTGACAGGTGACAACACCTCCCTTTTCCACCGAATTTCTGTATCTTCTAAAAATCCCAAATCGAATATTTTTCTCTCGTAGTATTTATTAATCGGCTGTGAAAAATGAACCATTTGTTCCCTCCACATCCGCAGCACATGGCTTTGTACACAACCAGCTAGCTTTCAAAGTACTTAAAATGTTTATCCCAAGCTCCCGCTCTAACAACTTTCCAGACTTTGATGAAAACTCTTTATCCAAGACTAAACACCTGCTATTGTACCACCAAGAAGTGGTCTAATATTAAAAAAAAAACGGAAAAATGACATAAATAACCCAACCTGTCATACATACGGCTACATTGTACAGTGTAACAGCGCAATAAAACCTCGTCTTAAGGGCCGCGCGGTATGTTATATACAGGTGTCTGTAAAAAAGCGGGACGTTTCGAGACAATAAAACGAAATCGACAAACATTTGACCCGGGACAAATGTCCGACAAGACATTCCACTTAGTCCACCGAGACTTGAATTATAAATATTTGTTAATCGTTCAGTTCAGGTATGGGAGAAGGTAGATCGTTCCTTCGAACGGAGTGGAAACGTTAAAAGCGTTAACAAACGTATTAATTAACATGAGACGTCTAAAACGACTACAGAAATAGTTTTTATAACGTACGAGCGACTGCTCGTCATCATTTAAAAGTCTAATTTTTTGAATGCATTCAACCTGTTCGGATAGACAGACGTGTGCCAAACTCTTGTAGATTTCGAGACGAGAAGGATGACTCCAAATATGGGTTGTTGTTACGTGGATGGAAATTTTACTTCTATATTATATTTTCAGAACTGTAGAACAAAGACTTTTTTCCGAGCTGTGCAACGACTTAATTAAATAATTACACGATATTTTGAAACCTGCCGAGATTTTGTGCTTGATCGTGCTGTATAGCACGTACAGTGCATTTGTTTTCAAATTAACGTCACTAGAAAATTGAAAAAATCGAACACTATTGTTCAGTAGACGTGATTAATCGCGTATCGTTTGCCTTGCAACGATAAGACTAATTGCTTCAAATCAAAACGTCCAAAGCGAAAGAGCATTATTCATTTATAATATCCTAACTGTGAAATTGTTTCGCACTAAAAGTTTCTTTCAAAAACGAAAACAAAAAATTTTGGTTTATTTTTAAAAAGTAATGTGTCTTTTTAAATGTTTTTATGATCATTCTGGACCCATAATTAAGGACACTTTTGTCTCATTAGTGCGTTTAAATGGCTTGTTTTTTCTTACTACTTGCTTTTAATTTCTCTTCGTTTTTCTTGTTTGAAAAGTTAATTACCACATTATTAAAACTAGATACACTGCAGTAAGTATAAATAGACAAACATTTATTCTATTTTAAAGTTTGATTGGTCATAAAAGTGCTTTCACCTCACAAGTGAAAAGATGACATTTGTGCAGGATATTTTTCAACAAACATTCACTTAACACATTTTTGCAATGAAGTCATTTCTAGAGTGGATGAACAAGTAAATTTTTAAATAACTGTCTAAAATTTCAAAAAAGTTCATAGGCCGCTGTAAATTTTTTCTTCTTCTAGATCATTTTTTTAAAATACCTAAGTATTCAAAAAATAGGGCCCTTGTTAGAAACAAAATAATATTAACGTTTTAATCACAAATTTTCAAATTTGTATCTTGAAATTTCATCGATTTATTAAAAAACTAATTTTAGTAACTGATAACACTATTTTTCTAGACTTAGTTTAATTATGCATGGACGACAATCAGATTCACAACTAGGAATAAATTTTTGATAATCTGTTTTATATCTAACATGTTACTCATTAATTTCGATCAACAGAGAGCCAAAAAAAAGCAGTCGTGTTAGTTTCTCATCAATGTTAGCCATAAATTTTGTCAAAAACACGATCTGGGCATTTCTTCTAAGCGGTTTATGCTATCTGGTGTAAAAAGTGAAAATAAAACTAAAAAACCGAAGCTGATAATATCGAACAAAGAAAAACAAAAATTTAACGAGTTTTTATACCTACTAGCTATGGAATTAATTTCGACGTGTGCCATAGTTTTACACAGTTGTTTGCTTTCCCAGCGATTATTAAAATACTTTTTAACAGGCTGTAAAAATTCACAGAATTTATCATTAACCCAAGAATGCCGAGAATCCGTCTAATTAATTAACTTAATTAAAATATTATAGTTTCGACTAGAAACATAATGATCTCGTTTTAGTCCACACGCGACTGTTGTGACACAAAAAAGCTTCCCGATTCCTTAAAACCGTGCACTCGTCCCTAATCCGCAAATAAACCCCTCAAATACCACCACAAACTTCCCCATTTTCGCAACAAACTCACCTTTTATCTCGTTCTGCGTCTACCTGTATTATACCTTCCCATTGTGAAACCAATATAACGAAAGCAATACCAAGTCTTAAGGTCGGTCGGCCGACTGTAGACCGCTTTGTGTTGTCTGAGCAGAGGCTGTTTTCATGGCTTGTTATTAGTTTGTAGGGTTTCTTTAATGGATTCTTAAATATCTGCCGACAGTTTATGGGAAACTCACACCGTACCTGGCGGCTAAAAGCCATCAACACCCGAAAATTTACCGCCGAATTCCTCTCTCTCAACCCTTAATTAGACCTCCACAATGCGACAATGGATCATAAAGTTGGAAAAACACGACACCCCCTTAAAAGCGTAACCGAACCGGGCGATGGTAATCGAAGATCACTTCAACATGCTTCACGGATGACCAGATTACATGTGTCGATTATTTCGGTTCCTTGGGTTGTCAGTGCCCGTTAGGATTTGGGAAAAAAAGAACGCCATCAAAGGACCGGAATCCTCGGAGGAATTTCAGAAACAAAGTGATAATGAAGTGCTAATTATCGTGGAATGTCGGAAACGTCGGATGTGCGGGGAAAAGGTGGATTGTAAAATGGTGATCGTCGACGCGGTGTGTTGTACTGATAATAAAAGTCGGCATTAATTATTGATAATAAACGGAAAATATGTTCTACTTGGGTGGCGTGGCTTTAGTGTGCTGTAAATACTGCTAGACTATGATACCGTACAATCGAAAATATACTACATGCTAGCATAAATATAAATACAATTTCTTAGCAAAATTTTGGGATGACGTCATCAGATTGTTAGTGGGAATAATCAGAAGAATTTTAGTTAGTGTTTTTTCTCACGAAGTGGTGGAACAACAATGAGTCACTAACAGAATTTTGAGGTAAACCCTCCCAAAAACCACTAGTCCCACTAAAATTTATTGTGATTATTGCCTCCATATTTAAAATGTTTTGTGGCAGACCTCCAATAAAACACCAGATGGTCGAAAATAGTTCTGTCGGAAGGTATAATGAACATTTTAGGTAGCAAATCATTGGAATTTTTCTACGTTTGTTGCATTATATTGACAACTGTTATTATTGACACTAATCTGTATTTTATATCCAATTCTTGTTAAAAGCAGTCTTTTTTAAGACTACTCATTTTATCGATAACATCCACAATTAGTCCGTCATTTTCTTAGTTTAGATCGAACTAATTTTTCCACGAACGTCACCATATTCTGTGATCTGTGAAGCGCCAAAAAATCATAAAATTAGACACTCATCAAGCCTCCTCTGACGCATTACCTGTCTCGGCTATCGCTCGGGAGTGACAACCGCCTCCAAAGGGAAATCATTTTTCACAGTTTTCCTGTAGCTCCGAATCCCATTTGTTGCCAATTATCCTCTCTTAACCGAAAAAGTTAGATTATCTCAAAATTTAAATATTAAAACCCGTTTAGCATGAATCACGGGAGTTTGGCGGGCTTTCGTTAAAATTAGTGTACCTAAGCTCGCCCGGAACAACAGCACTTATTACACCTCACTGCATTATTTACACTCATGAGTCACTGTGGAAATACAGGTGAGATAGCACCATCTTTAACGGCATGAAATCACGTATTAAATCCCCCGACTTCCCCAAACTTCCTCTCCAGACTAATCCAGACGTGGTCTTTAGTCTTCGGCATGCGGGACATTTTATGGCCGCGATGTAATTAACAAGTTGTTTCGGCCGGCTGATGGTTCTTGTGCACGCAATTGGACTTCCACGAATTGTCAGTCCGGACAATGCCGAGGAGGAACAGAAAAGAGCGGCATCGCACTCCGGACTACCACATCTAATTGATTATTAAGCTAAACAGCTGATTTATTGCTTCCTTCGGCCGAGGGAATTATTCACAGACATGCGGCGTATTTGGAGGCGATGGCGGGATTTCATGCTGTCACATTCGATTGAAAGGTGTGACGTAAATTGACAAACTTTACAATTGCGGAGGTTTTTTCAACAGACGCGAAAAAATGGTGGCAGCTGCAGGATTCGAAGAACCTCTGCCAAAAAAACACTATTATTTTTCTTCAGGCTTCGCACAATAGTCGCACTACATCATAAAATTTTGGACTGTATCGCGTGTAATCTTAAAAAACCAGCAGCACCATATTCCATTTATTTGTTGTCTCTAAAGCAAACCGCAACCTTTGAAAAAACTTTTCTAAACCAGTTGCTCGAGCAATTTATCCATGAACCAATTTCCATCGATCTTATCACATCTATAAAAATTAGAAGTTTATATCCATTCCCGGACAAGCGTGCATTTTAATTCAACTATAAATTTACCGGCAAACCACCTGAAATGTACCTGTTAACGGTGCAATTTGCCACATATTGGCAGCTTTACAACTCCGACCGTTTCGATTCAATTAATCTGTATGGAAATTATAAATGTCGAAAGTCAACATAAATAATAAACGAAAGCGATTTATTCAGTGTCCGGTGGAAAACTGGCACGCTTTCTTCAAAATCCAGCTCCGAATTAAGAGTTCATGAAGAAAATTATAACAACCGCAATAAAATCAATTGGTTAATTCGGCTATTTAGCGAACACAATGGGCGTGAAGAATTACAGGGTGAATAATGAAACTAATAAAATTTTGCTATAACGGTTTTACAAGCGGCGAGTTCGCCGAAAAGAATCCAACCAACCTACCGGTACTTGCTTTTCATTTGCAAATCGGCCGTTTTTCTTCTTTTGAATCCCGTTTAAACAATGATACGTTTCGCTTTAACTCTTTAAAGAACGAGGAACACTCGCTGAGGCACGCATACGTATGAAAAAGGTAGGTATGTCGGAATTATCTGCCATTATCTGTTAATCGGCTTTGTCTGGCATTCACTATTCGATAAAAACATGCAAACATTTTATTTATGCAGATTCAAGATTCACATATATGATGAGGGCGACTTCAAGGTCAATGACTGGCGGAAAGTGAGGTTAAGTGTGTCGCGGCATCTAGCGGAATTTTTACGTTTATTATCGCCCAGATTAAATTATGGGACTTTCAGCGGGAACGAGTCGAAATGGCTTTGTTGCGTTAAAACACATTACGGGTTTTGCGTAAATGGATGGAGATTTCATTATAATGTTAATTTTTTTAATAAGGTTTATTATCTAAACATGCGTTTTATTGGGCTCTTTCGTTTTATATTCTATGATTTCTCTTTTCGTTATCACGCTGGGGTGTATACCACACATGATTATTTATTCATGTTTTGATTCAAGTAGTAATAAACACGCCATGTTTTGTTAAATAATATATATCATTAGTCGCTTAACGGTGCGGTTTAAAATTTGTCGTTAACGAAATGATAAAGCCACATTCGATGACCGTTAACCTTTGTCGGGCCACTACAGATGTTTTAGACATTTGATAATAACTCTCCTTCTAGATAACAATAACTACTTACATACAAATTGATATGAGATGCTGCATTTTTTTAACCAAAGCCAGACTTGGTGTGGTATCAATTTTACTGAGCTTATTTGGACGTCCCCTCCGAAAAACTGATGACGTCACTTGATAAAATTATTTTAAAAATATGCTAAAACTAGTCAACAATTACATTTAATTTTTCTCTGTTAAATCTAGTGCAACACAAGATACATTCTGTTTTCGGGTTACGCGTAAGGTGCTAAAATCCTGCACAAATTTTGTATATTACTTAACGATGATTCCGGGATAGTAAAAAGTGAAAAATTATCAATTACCGCGCTGTGTACATGCATAAAATTAGCCAGTTCGCACCTATAAACTCTATTTTAATACATTTTCAACTTATTTTAGACCAAGTGATAAAATAGCTATTACTCAGAACAAATTTCTGACTCATCTAAAATCAATTAAAAACTTGTAAAACTGCAAGAATAACAAACGATACATTCACGAAATTTTCAGCACCTTTAAGTACACCAAGAGTAAGTCAACAAATAATAAAAATATGCGCACTCTCAATTTGCATCTTGCCTTGAAACGCGAAAAAACAGTTTTTTTACGAAACGAAGACGGCTAGATCGTGCACGTTCAACCAATTCGAATCCCGCCGAAACCGACTTCCACAGAAAACTAGCGATTACGAGAAACACTTTGATGAAGTTTCTATTCTAACCATCCGGCGGCATAATAAAACATAAACGTATCCGTATAGGAGTATAAATATCGACATTCCACGAGTCAACTGCAGCAATTCGTCACATGGCGTTTTAACAATAGACTTGTCCGAGGCGGTTTAATTCTTATGAATTGAACACTCCGTCGTTTTCTTGTGGACCTACAATTTTCGAAAAACGTGTCCAGCTGATGGAGTGCTTCTCTCTGTGTGGTAAGCGACAATTTTTGCAAAAAAATTGTGTGTAGCGCACCCGGTTTCGAACCGCTATCCCCGTCGTAATTAAAGCACTTCCCAACTCGTCCAGAAATTCGTGTTTACACGTCCTAGGGGCAAAATTGCACGCTGTTATTCGCGAGGAAACATCTAAATAAGTCATTGTAATTTATGTACCCACCGTCCGAGTAATTAAGTGCTGAATTACCCCACTTGCCGGTGATTTAATGAAATAAATCCGATATTAACGGATGATTTACCGCAAACTACTTACCGGAGTAGTGCTTCGATATAAAATAACGAAGCAAAAAACACAGTATCGTGCTTTGACTGCATGTTATAGTTCATAACCGAGCCGCATTAGCCTCCAACATGTCTCATTAGTACACTTTATGTTTCTACCGGCTATTTTGGGACTAAGTGTCGGCTCGATTTGGCCATTTTAGTTGCCAGATGGGCAGGTCTGAAACGGCTTACATCACGAAGATGGGAAAAGGTACCATTGTATGGGCTGCCACCGGAATAAGATATCTGTTTTCTTTGATAGCGCGATTTGGAGACATTTTGCCAGGTTTTACGCCTGTCTGTAACGACGAGATTCTTATCGCTGCGATTAAATTAACGACGTTGTTATGTTGTGTTACATTAGTGCAGAAATTTTAGCTCGTAATTAAACCTGAATGCACTATTAATTTACAGAAAAACTAAGAAACCAACATCACTTACTAAAAAAAAACGATCAAGTTTGTTACTAATCTAGAGCCGAAAGAGCAATGAGTCACCGACAGAACCCTGAGGTAGACTTCGCACTGAAGCTTGCACACCACCTCGACGCTCTCAACAGTATTAACCCCGTTTAAAGTCCATTATACTCCACCCTGTAATCTCATTACGAACAGGGTCCGACCAAAATAGCTCAGGTACCCAAATTCGATACCTGTCTACTGCAGGTTTCTTCTTGTCGAAACCACTTTAACCCATTACGCGTCAACTTTGTAAAACAAATCACTCCCAAAACCGGCATCATCAATTCGCAACAATAAATTTACCGTAAACGGCAGAAAAAGCACGTTCGCAATTCGAAAATCGCAGCCAATTAGGGCCAGCACCGTTTCGTCGAACAATAACCTCCTTAAGGAAACATTGCATTGCGTCTACTTTTAATTAACGCGGTGCGGCGGCCAAAATCGTGAAAAAATTTCCACTTTATTCCCAATAAATAACTCAAATGAACACCTGGCCGATCAGGTTTCCGCCGAACTGGTTCGGATTGAGCCGTTCCACCGAATTTTGTCGAAAATTCGTTCATTTTTTTTGGCAATAAAGTTTCGGTGCAGCAGCAGATGGAAATTTTTGAACGCCGAAGCCAAAAGAGACTTACATTCAGCCCGCTTCCGTGAATTTGTCCCCACACGAGGCCGGCTCTGCACGTCGCACCCTTCTTGTCGCGACTGATTAATAACCTCCCTCGAGATTCCGGATTCTTAATTGTTATTCATCACAGAACTCACTTAAATGGCTGATTAAAGCCTTTTGTCTCATTGGATAATAACGGAGGGACATAAGTTTGATTTTAATTTAATCGGGGGGTTATTGATTTTTTCGAAATGTACCTACCTGTCCACGCGAGAAGGTGGTTTGTGAAAAAGACAGCTTGTCATTTGCATACTTAATCGAAAACACGTCGTAAATTTAATAGGCAGCTAGGATGTTTGGACCGATACAGGATGGTCCGGAAATAACCGAATGTGGGTAAAGTGGAAAAATAAATATGACAAGAGGGTATGTATATGTGGGGTGAACGATCGTACAACATCTGTTACGCCTTCTTCATTTGTTGTATAGTTGTGGAGGGCCCCGAGGAGACGTAATTAGCCCACATTATTATTTCGCTGGGTGTATGATTAAATTTTTGAGTGTGTTCATTCCGAAAGAATAATCGTAAAAGTGATATTTATGATGATATGGGTGGAAGGCATGGATTCTTGGAATATTTTTTGTGGCCGTTCACGAACGACAGAAAACAATCTTTAGAAAAGTCTGACTTTTTTTAAAAATGTTCCATAACTTTGTCTTACGTCCAAAAAATTTAAAATTTAGGGGAGTAACAACATAAACTTGCTTTTAAAAGTAGTTTCTAACTTTTTACCATACTATTTAATATATTTATCACGTGTATAAATTATCATTATCTTTCCAATTATAACATAAGTCATGTTGGTGCCACACTACACATAACTGATGATATACAGATTTAAAGCTTGAATTCAAACCACACAGCGAACCCACCTCAGGCCAGCAGTGCAACCCGATTCGACACTATCTCCGACACGGATCTGTATATTTAAAAAAAATTTGAATGCGACCCCTAAGTGTTCTAGATAACGTGTTGATTAAAATTTGATTTACGTACTTAGCCCGGTCGTAAAAATTCCGCCACTTTCCGTACGCGATACTTGTGAAAAAAAATAAAAGAATATTTTTTCGTAATTGAGTTGGGGCGAATAACGGCAGCAAGAAAGCTGACATGATGTGTTCACTTGTATCGCGATAACAGGCAGACAATGAGAAGACTGAGGTGTGTTACCCTCGGGTAAGGTTAATGAGATATTGGGTAGACCGCCGCGCCAACCTCGGTCGTCCGCCAACAGTTAATTATACGAAGAGGGTTGAGTCCTTAGGGGTGGTTCCCGGCTCGATGCCTTCTCGGAAAACCGCATCGTTATACCTGAGGTGGAGGAAAGTGCAGCGGACGGAATAAAAAAACTCCGAACGCGTAATTATATTTTTATCTCTTGTTACAGACACACTGTATATTGTCACCGTTGCGTCCAACGAAAACAAGGAAGCTCCCGATTTCTAAACAAATAGATTTATGTGCGTAATATTTTTCACTTTTCATGTAAACTTCAATATTTTGGTAATAAATTGTGGTTAAAATCTTAACGTTGTTTTTATTGGTTTATACAAAGATTGGCACGAATGCATAAAAATGATGATAACTTTCCGTAGAAAGTTAACACCTTGGAAAAGACATTGGTATTTTCCCGATGATTCGCACGATAAACACTGCACAAATGTAAATATACAGGGTGTTCCAACTGTCAACTCTGGAAGTCTGTAATGTATGTGGGATATTTCATTTTGTACAAGAAAGTCAGAATGCATACCACTGAAAATTGCCTCGAAATTACCGACTTCTTCACCGATTCTTTTACAGATAATAATGATTTCTTCCGTGGTCACAAATTGATAAATCAGCGGTTTCACAGCGCAACCATTAAAAATCTCCACAAATAAGTGTCTCTTTCCCCGAACTCCTCGATCGGCCGCAAAAACCCATAATTATTTCATCAGAGAGTTGATCTAGTGCTTGGGAAATTCGTCGATCCGGCAATTATCGCTAGTAATGCGTCTAATTTATTATGTTTACTGATGGCCGGACCTGCCCACAACGAACATGTGGCTTTCGTTAAAAAATCATTAAATAAGTCGCATCCGTTGATTAGCGTACAAATTTTAATTAAGAACCGCCAAAGCTCGATTATTAATTATCTCATTTTTCGAGTCCGCCGATTTGCATCCACCTACATGACGAGCCGGGACCAAAACGCACCGAGACATGCAATATTAAAAACAAAGTCAAATCGTCCGACATATTTAATAACCTGTTCAAATTTATTACGAGAACTCGAAACCGGTTATTAAGTCCGCTCAAATTTTCTATACTCTAAATTACAGTTTACGACGAGCTGCCGTTGTCTTATTAAAACTCATTACCTTTACCTTTTTGTGCTTCGAGCTTTCCGTCTCAATTTGTACAATGGCGGAATTAGCGCTGCTTTCCGGTAAAGCATGTCGCCACTATTGTCACGGCAATATTCCACGTCCGCCGAAAGCAGCGCGCTGTTTATGCGTAACGGTAACGCAAGTGCGTTTTTTAATTAACGAGCATCTTACTTCTCGTCGTGAAACCGCTTATAAATCCCCCTCGACAAGGTGTTATTAAATTTAATTTCGGACCTTATTAATCGCTATTACTAATCATAATTCGACTGGTTTCTCCATGTTTGCAGTTGTATTAACAAATTACGACTCGGAGACCTATAATTAGATGTGTAAATCATAATTAGGTTGAGACAGCTGTTATATTATCGGGAAAAAACTCGTCAGAGTCATTCCGTTCATCATGGACGTAGTATTTCAGACGAGATCGTTATCTTCGAGATTGGATGTGAGGGTTGTGGGTCACGATTTTTAAAGGTTAATCAAAGTGCAGGCGAAATTTGTTAGCTGCAACACGTGAAGGTGGGCTCCGTCAAGACCGAACGATCAAACTGTTCGAAACAGGTACCTGCATCACGAGAAATAAATTATGCAACGGAGTGTACCAAAAAAGCTTCCGGTTTTACCAAAAAGGAAAAAGGAAAACGACATTTGTTACTCGAATATCGAACTACGTTTCTCGTATATTTTTTTTTGGAAAAAAAAAACGCTTTTAATGTGTTTAAAAAACATTATTCCATTTAACTTTACTATGCTATCTCATCTAATAAAAAATTCTAAACACCCGTTTTTTACACAACAAAGTTTTCGAGTAGATTTTAAATTTGTTTAAACCAAAATAAAAAAAACAGTTGTTGGAAGCATCTTAAAAAAGTTAAACTTTTAATAGAGAGATCTCCATGTACGTAACTTATTTTTTAGGGAGGTTATAATTCCATTTACTACCGAATCGATTACTTCTTCACCTACACTATCGTTTAATATAATCAATCACCTTGGAGGTTCTAAAGAAATAAGCCAATTTGACGGCTTCTCCCAACATAGCAGACTGGGTGGGAATCATTTTGCAAAAAATGGAAGTGGTTTTGATGTTACAAACCATGAACTTTGGTTCTTTAGAACAACAAATAATGTTGCCTTTAAAAAATCTTATATAAACTAATAAACATTATTTTAATTATAATAAGGCTTGTTTTGTGGAACGACTTAATAATACACTGCAAATACTAATTACAAAGAAAGATATCAAGAACCTCAAAAAACTCTAGCAAATTTTGTGTACCACATAATTAGATTATAATTTCAAGACATTTGTCTACAATACATTCCTTTCATTTTGCTTTAAGGACACAGACATACTATACGCCAGTTTCTCTCAATTAGGCAAGGTAAAGTAATTTCTCAAAACTGGCCATGGAACCTCATAAAGCTGTAAAATAAAGCAACAATCGTGGTTTCTTTGAGCGCGGTAATAAGCTTTAACGATTTCGGAAAGGACACAAGACAAGTGAGGTTTCTGGGCAAGAATTACAGCGGAAATCTATATACGACTCCAGTTTTATGAAGTTTCACGTTCGACTTTAAAGCTTGTACTTGATTTTATTTTTATGTCCACGTATGAGCAATTTAATGCTTGGTAATCCTTTTCATACAGCTTTCTTTTATTTCGAAAATTATTTATCATCATTACTCTCGATAAAAAAAGTGTATATTCAATCTTCTTTCAGCGCCCCTAAAGCACAAAAACAAAAAATTGCAAAGTTGTGGTGCATAAATCAGAATATTTAGTGAAAGGTTTATGGCGCTGTAAGTGCCTCGACGATATTTTATGACATGCTACTTATACATTTTCGAATTATAATACAAAGCAAGTCTTCATATGGCCACTGTCATATATAATACTCATACTCCAGATACTTTAAGAGTTAATAACGGTCATTAATCAGACAAGGGTAAAACGGCAAACCAGAACCGTGTCTCCAGTAATTATAGCCACCTGTATACAAATCATATTACTGAATTTTTTTCACAGCGACTGTTTACGTTACAGCCCCGATTTGCATAAACGCCTCTATAATTACTTCAAAACGTGATGTGCGACATCCAGACCACCTCTATCCTCTCGGAAAAGACATTTTTCGCGGTGTGCCCCAAGGCCGTCCCGGCCCACTCATCCCAAGAATTTTAATTGGTTTTTGCGCTTCTGGATGTTCCCAATGGTGGTATCCATCGCGACAACGTCCCATCAAGCAACAAATTACAATGGACTCGAGTCTATCGTTCGAAATGATATATAAGCAAACAGCACGCGACAAGCTCTCCGAGTTTTCAGCAGTTTCAATATTTGCCTTGGAAGGATAGTGCCGATAATTACCAGTCAACAAGGACTTGCTGATTCATGGCTCCATTATCAGACCAATTAAATGCCTGAGCAAACATGCATAGAGCGCATATCTCCGGATAAGTCCTGTCGTCCTGCTCGAATTAACGGTGGCTCAAAAATGGCGAATAAAATAATCAAAAGGCCGTAAAGTGTGGATAATTAACCGGATTCGAATGGGAAATAAAACAAATTGTTTATTATTGATAACGTGGAGAGGGGCACTAAAACCGAGACGAGATGGTTTTTAATGGACAATTAATGGTGATATCGATGCCGTAATAAAGGAAGACTTTCTTATATCGTTAAATTTCGAGATGATGTTTTTAATTAAACTCTTAGGGTTTATCTCCGGTTGTTAAATGACGATTAAGAAGTCTTATCTCTAAATGGAAGAACGGACGCTGGCGGCGCTTGTCGAAATTTTGAGCGTACAATTTTAAGAATTATAAAAATCACGCGATCAAAAAAACCTGTGATCGAGTCAGGCTTGAATGACCTGAGTTTAGCACCGACATATGTTTTCTTCAGATTTACGTTTAAAAACCTGCAACTTCAAATGGAAAGAACCAACCTTCAAGTTTCCATCAATGATGGTCCAAAAACATTTACGAATAAAATAATTCACCTGCTGCCAACTGGGTAAATCGGTTGTTTATAATGCACGCTTACTATTCATCAGGATGTTTGTGATAAATGTTTAAGTAATAAAATTACGTTCGGCCACTTGATTCCATGTTGAAAAATAAACTATTGCGCCAAAGTAAAATAATAAAAAGGATCATCTAAAACTGTACAAAAATATACTACTCAAGAAATTTTTTAGTCATATGAATTTATTTTCGTGTTTACGTTAATTTATCGAGACGACAGTCGATGCGTACAACTCGAAACCCGTAGGGAATTTTTAAAAATAAAAGATCTCGCGCGTACACCTAATTTGTAGCTTGCATTAATTGAATTTGAACCGCAAACGCGTACTTTAGGTCCACTCTATAAACATCTCGGCCTTGCAAAAATGGTAATAAACCCATATTGACTGTCAAACCAGACCTTGGTTTTCTCAGGAGCGCCTTAACTCTTTCGCAACTACTGGACTTGCCCATGTTCAGCCGTTCGTTTTTATTTCGAGACGAATTCTTAAATGTTGGACCATGTTCGTCTGTTTTGAGCTCACCTTACGCAACACCTACAAAAATAGCACCCCTCAAGCTAATCTGTCACCACTCAGTTAAACGAATGATAAATTCCCCATTTAAAACGTCAAATTGTAATATAACCCAGCAGAAAATGTGATAATTTCAGATAGTCTGGGCGTTCATTTCACTCAACGCCTGCTCCTGCCACCACGCTTCTGTAAACAATTCAGTAGCGCGATTTATTGTAGCTTTCAGGATTTCAGTAGTGTCTAGGTTTTGAAAGCGTTGATTTTTATTTCGTACAAGAACGATTTCCCGATTAATTTTTTTAACGCCGCTTGTGCGAGATGTTATCACGACGTCGAGCAAATACCGGCAGGAACCTTTACGAAACCGAATCAGTGACATGTTAGTTTTGAAAGCGAGCAAACACAACCTCCATTGTGTTGTTCTTCGCTTGTTGTCTCATAAAAATAGGTTAAAAATGCAAGCCCCGAAGAGTTATTAAGCAGTCGAATAATACTGACACATCCTGCTCTCCGACAAACAAAAAAGCCACCATTGAATACCATCCTTCATAATTTTCATTATAAGAAATTTGATTGACGGTGACCCTTCGGAAAATAATACCCCCGACTCGCCGCACAAAGGCCAAACCACAATACCCTCCATGTTTACGAATCACATTTATAATTAGAGAATTTTATAATAACGCTCGTTTTTCTCTCATGGCCCCTGGCCAATCTCCAATTAAAAAGGAAACTCCGACCTCTTCACATTCGGAATATGCAGCAGCTGCGTTGCGAGTTGCACTTTCTGACGGAATGCAATATCGTGCAACTTTTTATTGGACGATAAAGGGGGCGAGGGCGATTTTTACGCAATACTCTGCGCGGCATAAACACTTTTATTGCAACATATTAAGGGAGAAGAGCTGATTCAAACTTAATAGCTCGTCTTATGTGCCATTAGACGGTGAAAATGCAGCGTGCTTTATGCCGTAATACACACGACTCCGGTCATAAGCAGAAGCGTTCTTCTTTGTTTGATGGATGCCTGATGGATGCGATTTCGCCATAAATTCGTCGTTTCGCGTGGACGTAATGAACCCCATTAATTTTATACAACGATACTAAATATTTTATCTATTGCTAACGGTACGAAAGCGGATTTCATTAATGGGGCTTCCGTGATGGCGAGCTAAACGGGACCGTAAAATGCACATTTTCAGCGATTTACACCAACGACCAACATAAACCGAGAAATTTAACCGGCTTTGTATCGAGAAACCGCGAGAACCTCCATCAAGTAAACATAAAAAAATATTTCAATTATTGGATGAAGTGCCAATTGGGTCCGTACACCCGCATCAGTGATTGTGGACCGCAAGTTTCCGGACCTTGTTATTAAAAAATATACCGCATGGGCTTTTCACGTTCAAGGTCGCGCTGGAAAACCCCCGGTGAGCCGTTGTGGCCGCCGATGTTAATAATTTAATTGGCCCGGCTCATACACACCGGGGGAGCCCTGAATTTGCTAGTAATTTTATTCGAAGCGACAAGGGTGAGGGTTAGTTACATTGCATTAGGGGCAGTAACTCGCGGTAAACCAGATACACACGTCCCCGACCGGCCGGCTTCAAGACAAATAGAGAATTATGGCAGCCCTACATTACGCAAACATGAGGGCGTTCGCCGCGGGGTTAATTCGGAGGAGATTTTTTTTCTGCCTTGGTTCTTGGACGGATTGATGGGATGATCGGGTTTCTGGTATTCTAGTAGTGATGGTCGGTGGTGAAACTGTAAATCAAGAGGAGGTGGGTTGTGAACAGGCACGATAAGAGACCACCGGGAAGGCTCGCTGGAAGGTTGTTGGTGGTTTGACGGTCTTCCGGAAAGTGTTGGCAGTAGATGACGGGGGCTATTTGTCTTGGCGTGGACATGACGCACGACGTGAGGCGTGATGGATTGGATGGGTTGAATGTGATGGGATTTAAAAAAAACGATTATGCATTTATAATACTGAAAGCGACTTTCATCAACTTTGAATTGTAAAGTGATGAATAAATTATTACTTATGGAGACTTAGGTTAGGATTATTTCCTCGATTATTGAGTTAAACTCCCAAAACCAGCACAGCGTGAACAGACACGATTGTTGAACATTTTTGAACCCGAAGAAAGTAAGATTTTACAGTGGTTGGATTGTGAAAAATAACTTCTAAAAAATTTAAAACCTTTAGAGCTTTCCAACCGTCTACAAATGACTCCGATTCATCTTTTTTTCGTCACTTCTCTAGCTCCCAAATACCGGAGGTTTTCCACGGCGACCTTGAACGTGAAAAGCCAAAAATAACTGTCACTGAACCGAGATACCGAGATGCCAGCTCGCGGGAGTTTATTTTGATTAAGACGAGTCCCCACCACGGTGGAAAAATAAATTCAACGATGTCGATGCAGCGATTCAATAAATAAAAGACGTCCGAGTGGGGGATAGGGAAGTGTTTGCTCAAATATTGTTCCAAGATAATCGTGTCTCGTATCCGCATTTTTGTGTGAAATTCTTATCAGTTTGCTCGGTAAATTGGGGATTTCCACATTGTGCCGCCAGACTTGTGGTTGTAGTAAATCATTCCGGCTTCGGTCGTCGTGGAGCATCCAGAAAGGCCATCATTTCGTAAATTTGGAAAGCAATATTTTCGTGTGTGCTTCAAGATCGATCTTCTGGTTATACCATGCCTTACTTGTGTGACGTGTGACAGTACGGAAGAGAAGGTTACGTTACGTCACGTGGTTGGTGAAAGAGTACCATTGGGTGTGAGATGCTTTGATGCACACACGTTTTCGTTGAAAGTACAAAGCGCATTTTTACTATTCCGAGACTTGCTAAGTATTTAGTGTGTTTATACAGAGAAGACTTCAGGTTCGAGTCAACTGCTGGAAGTAATAAATTTTATAGTTTTCTTATGCGTTTGTTTAAGTATTTTTCAAACATAAAACTTATCAGAAGAAGTACATCATTATACATTTAGTACCATTCTCTCTCAAAACAAAAACCTAATTAACCATAAAAACTTCCCTGCGTGCGTAAAGTTTACGACGCGTGTTACTAACCCCAAGGAAAAAAATCTGTAAAATGATTTCGCGTAAGCTAAAGATTAATAGTGACATGATCGTGGCCAAGATAAGCAAGAAGTATGACGTGGTTGTTAAATTAAAAACATCTGATGAATCGTTACATGAGAAGTTTTATTATGCCTTTCCAAAGTAATAATGTTAATGAGATTTTTTCGAAATAATTATAGTCGGCTCTCTTTAACACAAAACCCGACGATAATTAACAAACTCATTTGTTGCGAACGGGTTTTTTTCACTCGATTCCCCCGTATTATATAAAAACGCCGTTTTAATAGGAAACGACTTAATCACTACGTTTTGCTGCACACTGACTTATTAAAGTACGAGGTTTAATTTCTTGCTTGTAAGTCGTTTAGACGGTACTAATTAAAATTTAATTGAATCGGTTATTTTGCATTCACTGACGGACAACGAGACCGGCTACTAGTCAAAACAAAAACAAACTATAGAAAAAAAAGCAGTCGGCGTTGGTTGTGCAAACAAAATCTATACACCAGTTACTTTACAAATTTACTCACCGCACCTTTTTCGGTTATTGGGTAAGTGTGTCAATAAAATTTTATGGTAGCCGGATAAGAAATATACTGCCGTCAAAACAAATTCCATTAGCGAACCCATATAGTTATGTCATAAACGGACGTTAACAATTAAGCCACCTCGCTTGTAACTATTCTCCTTTTTATTGAAACGGCCATAAAATCGATTTACAATGTTTTAAGAAGTAATTAGAGATGCAATTTTCATTTTACGACCATTTTCTCATCATGTATGCACACAACTGGCAAACATAGGTCATGGTCATCGGCCATTTGCAAACCCGACATTTTCATTACCTACCATCAGCATACACTACCGAAAGCGGAGATTCATTTTTTTTAACAATGTTTATCTTCTTTGTTTCTAATCCGATTTTTGTTTCCAATTTACTTATAAAAATTCGCAGCTGGACAGTTTTCATTTGTGATTTCTATTTTTCGAAATTAAACCAATATGTTAGATTCATATGGTACCACTAGACAAAAACATATCCAACGATGCATAGCCAACCTTAAAGGCGACTTTTTAAACACCGGTCATAAAAACAAGCTGAAAAAATATTTCCTTCGACTCTAAAGACAACAAATACGGCATGCACGTCAGGCAGCATTTTACAACATAAAATTAAAAATTTGTGGAATGACGTCATCGACTTTTTTATTGTCTGTATTTGTGTGAATCGAAAAATGAACAAATCCTACCTTTTAAATTCAACATGTAAGTATAAATTTTTTAAGACCTAGTTGAAATTTTACAATAACAGAAAATTGGAGTTTTCAGAATTTGACCTCGTGCTTCAAGAACGTCGAAACCACTAAAACCGTGTTTATTTTTGCTATTGTAACGAAACGCAAGCCCCTATTCGAAAATCTCGCCTAAACTCACATCGGCCATTGTCTAGTCGATAAGGTGGTGATGTAGGTTTATTTTCGCAAACCTCTAAGGTATCATAGCTTGATGAATAATTTATAAACAAGCGGTAATTGTGTATTCTGTGTAATCTAAAAACGTAGCGCATGTTGCCCGTAATTCAAAGATAAACAAATTAAAAATCTCACTCGTCAATCACACCTTAAAATAAGAAATGTAAACAGCGAAGAGTTAAAAATGTTATAAACATTATAAAACCAGAAAATTCTCACGAATTCATTCTTGGGTTATTGGGGGACCGTCGATGTTGACATCTTGCACATGTTCCCGGTTCCATCTGTGATGTCAAAGGTACTATTCCGATTAAAGTAAATTTATAAATAATATTTTATAGGTCGTAAAATCGAGATTTATTTTACTCTAAAGAGCAACAAGCAACTATGTAAACCAGTAAAGTTTTATCTGTCAAATTGATGCATGCCAATCGGTACTTGACGTCTGATCATAGACAGACACTTTCACCACGGCTATTATTCCACAAAACGCGACACGCACGTACGGTTTTAGCCCTCGAGTGCTAAAACCGTCGATCACTGGCTAATTACTTGTCCGAAACGCTATTTTTATCTCAAAGCATACTTCCGAGGCTTCTCACTCGACTGGAAAGTCATTTTATTCTAGTTATATCGGTACAAATTTTTATTTGGACGCGTATTAGCCCGCTTTATTAAAGGCACATGTGTGGGGACACCATTAGCCGCACAGTAGACCTGATTTATGTCCGCTTGAGGCGCGATCGTTTGTCATTCGCGTGCCTTCGCTCAGCGCGAGAATTGCGAAAATTGCAGTCTTTACAGCGAATCGTCATTTTTGCATTTTTTAATGACCATTTGCTGCCACAATTTATGACAACGTCGACGATTTTTTTTAAACCAATGAGAACTGTTCTCGCTGTCGCGCCCCTCGCTCTTCCCTTCCTCTCGCATAAGAAAAATTGCAGCCCCTTCGTGCTAAAGCAGCTGAAACCGTATTTACAACGATATCAATTTTAATAACTGACCGACTCTTGGGGGATAAAACCCGATATATTTTTAATTATATTAGACACCCTAATCCGATCCGATTATCGTACCAATAATACCCCCGATACAGAGCGCACCCCTCATTTGGTATTAAATAATTCCGAGATTACTCCACCGATAAAGAAGTCAAAGATATAAAATTTCCGTATAGATGTATTAAACCCCATAACATCGCATTTTTTATGTTTGTTTCTTCATATATTCCAGAATCTTAACCATTCAAATATGTTTTCGTCAAGATAAGGGAACGCTAGTTTCTCGACAGTGCAGAACTAGCCTCTTTTCGTCCTTGATTAAAATTTTCCGGAGAAAATAAAGCGGGAAAACTGCAAAAACAGGAAATTTATAACGGGACTCGGTCGTCGTGGATTTTCGCCTCGGCGTTCAGATTCCCGGCAGCGGCACCTGCGAGTCCACGTAATATTCGAGATCGTAATTTCGAGTCCGGTCCTGCGTCGGGGCCGGCGTCCTCATATGAAATTTGAAATTTGTCAATATAGGAAGCGGACACATGTTTACGAGCACGAACCCTCGACTTTATGATGGCCGCCTAGATTTGATTGCTAATACCAGCATTTATTGCCTACTGCATAAATCTTTTACCCTCCGCACTATCCACTAAGACCTGCAACTATATATTAATACAGATCGATTCCGGTTTGTGCTATTGAAAGATGTCTTTCATGGCCTGTGTGCATTTTGTGGTCAGGAGCGTGCTTCCTCTGCTTAATGGGGCGGCAAATCGAGGGGTTGCCAGAAAAATGGAAATTACGCAACGCTAGAGGGATGATTTATGCAATTAATAAACCAACGGATGCAACGATCGACATTTAATAAGAAATTATTGTTCTTATTAATTTGCTTAAAACTAGAAATTCAACAATTCGCCATAACTTATTAACTCAATGGTAATAAAATATTCACAGTTAATTAAAACCTGAATGTTGCAGACCAGTACCGAGAAACATTCAATATCCGCATACAAAGTATGTATACTCTGTGCAACAGCTCCCAGCTCCTAGCTGTATCTAATCTCCTCTTCAATAAGCCGAAAGACAGAAATAACATTCCACTAACAGCGCTTTGTTCTAATCTTCCGACTCCTATTAACCTATCGCGAGCTTTCAGCTTAATAAATAACGGCTCCCAACTTTTAAATTTACGAATTTAAGGAATGCAGCGACTCCCACACCTAACGTTTATCATTTTGTCAAAACTCTTGGGCTCATTATTCGAATGAGACAATGACTAGGTAGCTCGACGGAAGTGTGACAAACAACCGTGTACGGGGAGTCCGCCTACACTCTGTAAATCGTTGACAGGATTATCTGCATGTTTATTGACTTAATAAAGTGGATTATTTATATCATTAGTCGCTCATCATGGGTGGTTTGCGCACCGCCTCATTGTTGTAAGGTCCAGACGAGAGCAAAAATTCTCTACAGCGATTTAATTTTTTTGAAAGCTTGTAACATCCGGTTTCTAAAGCAACACTGTAACGTCGATCACGATGAAATCGATCTGAATTTTTCGTGCAACATTTTTTTGCTCGTCTTCAACAACAACAATCCACAGACCGCGCTTTATCCACTGGAAAATTACAACACAGACAACGATTTTACGCGTTTTTTACACTCGTTGTTCGAGTGATACTTTGTATAATGCGAGTTATCGCCTTCGCGAACGCATGATTTACCATTAAGAAGCAATTATATTTTGAATCGGCTGCTTTTACGCATGACTAAAAATTTTAATGCCGAGTTTAATAATTTCCTCAAGAAACGTGAAAGTCGTCTGGGCAGTAACGGTACTGACTTATTGTTTGAAATTGATTTTTGGTTTTTTAAAAAATGAAAATTTCAAAATCGGGGAAAATTTCGTGCCCATTTCGCATTGTAACTCAACGTCAGTGTCGGATTGAGGACATGGGGGTCCAATTTACAAAGTGGGGCCCTGTGGTATTGTATACAGATGTTTGGGTATTATTACTATTATTATTTTCAGTTTTGCGGGCGACATTGGCGTTTTGAAAATATGTTTTGTTTTTGGAATTTTGATGACCTTAACAAGAAAAACAAACCTAGTAAAAAAATTGTATAAGAGTACTTTGACAGAACTTCCCTCCCCTTGAAGCATAGTCCGACAAATTTCGCTTCTTTAAAAAATCATACAACACATTTGCTTTTGCAATTTTAAAGTTAAATTGTAAAATACAATTTTGAATTTTTTCCCAAAAATCTCTATGTCTAGTGAAAAAACTCAATACGAACTCTAAATTCCAAATACATGGAGTATGTATTTCTTTCAAATTTCAAATTTAAGGGAAATTTGTTCTGCAAAATTATTAGTTTATAATTAAGTTTTCAAAGCATTCGGTTTTACAATTTCAAAGTTAAATTGAAAATTCCTCCGAGTTCGAGCGATATCGCGTTTTATTGCGAATTCAAAAACAGTTTTTCAAATTCAACGGGCCATAACTCCAAAACGGTTTAAGATTCGGATTTGTGGTTCGCACCGTTGGATTCCTTCAAGCTTTTTAGTCCTAGCAGTCAATTTTCAGGCTGAATTCTCAATTCGTCCAGTATTGAGAGACGGATGAATGCGACGGTGTCACTTTCCGAAATTCGTAACACCCAAAAATTTGGAAAAAATTCAAGAGTCAACAGAGACATTTTTCGAGGCCGACTTCTTCTTTCAGAGGCTCTAACTAATGAAGAGACCAATTTTAAGAAAGATGAGAGTCCATTTAAGTAAAATAGATTGATATGTACAAAATGTCGAAATTTTCAAGATAGCGAAAAATTAGGTGCAAAGTGAAAATTATCCTAAATACCTGAAATCGAGTTTCTATTCAAATTCTGGACCATAGAATCCATTTCTGGGCTTAGTTGTTGAAAACTTTGCCGATTTCTTGTGACAATGCGTTTTACAAAGAATTCAAAAAATATTTTTCAACTTTAACCGGAGATAACTCCAAAACTGTCTAAAATTTCGATTTGCGGTCTGGACCGTTGGATTCCTTCAAGCTTTTTAATCCTAGCAGTCAATTTTCAGACTGACTTCTCAATTCGTCCAGTATTGAGAGACGGATGAATGGGACAGTCTCACTTTCCGAAATTCGTAACATCCAAAAATTTGGAAAAAATTCAAGAGTCAACAGAGACATTTTTCGAGGCCGACTTCTTCTTTCAGAGGCTCTAACTAATGAAGAGACCAATTTTAAGAAAGATGAGAGTCCATTTAAGTAAAATAGATTGATATGTACAAAATCTTGAAATTTTCAGGATAGCGAAAAATTAGGTGCAAAGTGAAAATTATCCTAAATACCTGAATCGAGTTTCTATTCAAATTCTGGACCATAGAATCCATTTCTGGGCTTAGTTGTTGAAAACTTTGCCGATTTCGTGTGACAATGCGTTTTACAAAGAATTCAAAAAACATTTTTCAACTTTAACCGGAGATAACTCCAAAACTGTCTGAAATTCCGCTTTGTGATCTGCACCGTTGGATTCTTTCAAGCTTTTTAGTCCTAGCAGCCAATTTTCAGGCTGAATCCTCAACTCGTCTAGTATTGAGAGACGGAAGAATGGGACGGTGTCACTTTCCGAAATTCTTGACACTCAAAACTTTGGAAAAAATTCAAGAGTCTGCAGAGACATTTTTCGAGGCCGACTTCTTGTTTGAGAGGTTCAAATTAGTGAAGAGACCAATTTTCATAAAGATTAGAGCCCATTTAAGTAAAATAGTTCCATATGGTCAAAATGCTGAAATTTTCAGGATGCGAAAAATTTGGCGCAAAATGAAAATTATCCTACATAGTTGAAATCGAGTTTTTGGCCTAATTATGCACCATAGAATCCATTTCTGGCTTTAGTTGTTGAAAATTCCTCCGAGTTCGAGCGATATCGCGTTTTATTGCGAATTCAAAAACAGTGTTTCAAATTCAAAGGGCCATAACTCCAAAACGGTTTAAGATTCGCATTTGTACTTTACACCGTTGGATTCCTTGAGGCTTTTTTCTACAAACAGTCTTTTTTTAGACTGGATTCTCAATTCGTCTGGTATTAAGAAACGGATGAATGGGACGGTGTCATTTTCCGAAATACTTGACACTCAAAACTTTGGAAAAAATTCAAGAATCTGCAGAGACATTTTTCGAAGCCGACTTCTTGTTTGAGAGGTTCAAATTATTGAAGAGACCGATTTTCAGAAAGATTAGAACCCATTTAAGCAAAATAGTTCGATATGGTCAAAATGCTGAAATTTTCAGGATGGCGAAAAATTTCGCGCTAAATGAAAATTATTCTACATAGTTGAAATTGAGTTGCTGGCTTAATTCTGCACCATAGAATCCATTTCTGGCTTTAGTTGCTGAAAATTCCTCCGAGTTCGAGCGATATCGCGTTTTATTGCGAATTCAAAAACAGTTTTTCAAATTCAAAGGGCCATAACTCCAAAACGGTTTAAGATTCGCATTTGTGCTTTACACCGTTGGATTCCTTGAAGCTTTTTTCTACAAACAGTCAATTTTTAGGCTGGATTCTCAATTCGTCTGGTATTAAGAAACGGTTGAATGGGACGGTGTCATTTTCCAAAATACTTGACACTCAAAAATTTGGAAAAAATTCAAGAGTCTGCAGAGACATTTTTCGAGGCCGACTTCTTGTTTGAGAGGTTCAAATTAGTGAAGAGACCGATTTTCAGAAAGATTA
The DNA here is from genome assembly GCF_036711695.1 of Zophobas morio. Lineage (NCBI taxonomy): Eukaryota > Metazoa > Arthropoda > Insecta > Coleoptera > Tenebrionidae > Zophobas > Zophobas morio. The sequence goes on from NW_026972115.1 coordinate 4,120,394, forward strand.
GAACCCATTTAAGCAAAATAGTTCGATATGGTCAAAATGCTGAAATTTTCAGGATAGCGAAAAATTTCGCGCTAAATGAAAATTATCCTACATAGTTGAAATCGAGTTTTTGGCCTAATTATGGACCATAGAATCCATTTCTGGCTTTAGTTGTTGAAAATTCCTCCGAGTTCGAGCGATATCGCGTTTTATTGCGAATTCAAAAACAGTTTTTCAAATTCAAAGGGCCATAACTCCAAAACGGTTTAGATTCGCATTTGTGCTTTACACCGTTAGATTCCTTGAAGCTTTTTTCTACAAACAGTCGATTTTTAGGCTGGATTCTCAATTCGTCTGGTATTAAGAAACGGATGAATGGGACGGTGTCATTTTCCAAAATACTTGACACTCAAAAATTTGGAAAAAATTGAAGTTTGCAGAGACATTTTTCGAGGCCGACTTCTTATTTGAGAGGTTCAAATTAGTGAAGACACCGATTTTCAGAAAGATTAGAACCCTTTTAAGCAAAATAGTTCGATATAGTCAAAATGTTGAAATTTTCAGGATGGCGAAAAATTTCGCGCTAAATGAAAATTATCCTACATAGTTGAAATCGAGTTTTGACCTAATTATGCACCATAGAATCCATTTCTGGCTTTAGTTGTTGAAAATTCCTCCGAGTTCGAGCGATATCGCGTTTTATTGCGAATTAAAAAACAGTTTTTTGAATTCAACGGGCCATAACTCCAAAACAGTTTAAGGTTCGGATTTGTGGTTTGCACCGTTGGATTCCTTCAAGCTTTTTAGTCCTAGCAGCCAATTTTCAGGCTGAATCCTCAACTCCTCTAGTATTGAGAGACGGATGAATGGGACGGTGTCACTTTCCGAAGTTCTTGACACCGAAAAATTTGGAAAAAATTCAAGAGTCAGCAGAGACGTTTTTAGAGGCCGACTTCTTGTTTCAGAGGCTCTAGTTAGTGAAGAGACCAATTTTAAGAAAGATGAGAGTCCATTTAAGTAAAATAATTTGATATGGTCAAAATGCTGAAATTTTCAGGATAGCGAAAAATTAGGTGCAAAGTGAAAATTATCCTAAATACCTGAAATCGAGTTTCTATTCAAATTCTGGACCATAGAATCCATTTCTGGGCTTAGTTGTTGAAAACTTTGCCGATTTCGTGTGACAATGCGTTTTACAAAGAATTCAAAAAACATTTTTCAACTTTAACGGGAGATAACTCCAAAACTGTCTGAAATTCCGCTTTACGGTCTGCACCGTTGGATTCCTTTAAGCTTTTTAGTCCTGGCAGCCAATTTTCAGGCTGAATCCTCAACTCGTCTAGTATTGAGAGACGGATGAATGGGACGGTGTCACTTTCCGAAATTCTTGACACTCAAAACTTTGGAAAAAATTCAAGAGTCTGCAGAGACATTTTTCGAGGCCGACTTCTTGTTTGAGAGGTTCAAATTAGTGAAGAGACCGATTTTCAGAAAGATTAGAACCCATTTAAGCAAAATAGTTCGATATGGTCAAAATGTTGAAATTTTCAGGATGGCGAAAAATTTCGCGCTAAATGAAAATTATCCTACATAGTTGAAATTGAGTTACTGGCTTAATTCTGCACCGTAGAATCCATTTTTGGCTTTAGTTGTCGAAAATTCCTCCGAGTTCGACCGATATCGCGTTTTATTGCGAATTCAAAAATAGTTTTTTTAATTCAACGGGCCATAATTCCTTGAAGCTTTTGGTATAAAATTTTGATTTGTTTTTTCAAAAATCTGGATATCTAGGGTGAAAACTCGACACGGATTAATGAATCACAAATGGAGGAGTATGCATTATATAAAATTGAATACATATAATACCAAAAAAAAAAGGGGCAAATTAGTACAGTAAGTAAGATGGCACTTTTCACAACATTTTGATTTTTAATTTATTATAAGGTACTTCATCATTTTTTTTTTTTTAGAAAATAGATGCGCTGGAATCATGGTCAAAATCTTTAGGAATCCACAACTTTTTAAAAAATAATCTTAAAAATGGGGTGAAATGATAAAAAATGCATTAAAAAAACTTCAAGCCAAAAATTTACTTATTTTATTCAAAATAATACAATACCTTAAAGTAGATGAAAAAAAGGCAAAAAAGAGCTTAAATTCAAGAAAAAAAAATGTGGGATGGAACGTATGATTTTACTTTCTACTGATTCCAATTTAAAAATTTCATATAAAACATCCGATATCCAATCCATAAACCCAAGTCATTCGATGAGAATTCAGTTTGAAATAGCAAACAATTCTTTTGGAACCATCAAAATTTATATTTGGTAAATATAAATTAAAGGACATTAATTCGCCAAAATTCTAAAATGATGTCATTGTTTTAGACGGCTATAAACGAAAAAAATATTTGCAAAATTTCAGAGCGTTCGGTTTTGCAGTTTCAAAGTTAAATTGCAACATGTTGCAACTTTGAACTTTGATTTTTTTTTTCTCCAAAAAATCTGGATGTGTACGATAAAAACTCAATAGGGGTTCATCAACCACATGTGCAGAAATATCTCATCTTATAAAATTTAAATAATATTTACTATGGTAAATTTTGTTGATAAATATTTCGAAGTTTAGACACCCGCCGTTCAAAATAACATTGTGTATAAATACAATATAAAGTGCCAAAATGCACAAAAAACCCTCGAATTTTCCAGTTTTCAGGTCTCAGAAAAATTCCGCTACCGGTAGCGGAATTCCGCAACGTCTGGCAACACTGATCCTGAGGATCGTTGTGGTCTAGATTTAGATATCTCTGAATTCTGGCTGTGGGTATAGGTGTGTTTTCTTAGAGCATCCTGGGGGTGCTCAGAGACGCAATCAGCACCACTTTATGAGACGTTTCATGGTACATATTGTTTTGATAGTTTATTTCTCTTTCTCTCTCTTTCTTTCTCTCATTCTATAGTGCGGCGTTATATGCCGATGTTCATACTCAGTTTAGACTTTGTCTCGGTGACCTCGACACCGACACCGACACGAAGCTCGTAGCTGAGACTCGACATTCCTATTCCGGCGCGTATGCGTGTTCTATATTACGACAGGAAAGGGGAGTTAAAATTCAATAAATAAAAATCCAATAAATTGTTGAGTTTAATCCAGGCCAATTTTATTGGCCCGCGAAACGTAACAGTATTATGAATTTAAAAACCAACTTTACTACGACAGATACTGAATAATAAAAATTATGACAATAACGAATAAAATCAAGGCTAATTCATAAACCACAAGTACCTGATTGTGGTTTTGTAAAATTTATATGACATAGACTAAGTAAAATTTTGCGAAGACGTCATCAAATTGTTGGTGGGAATGATTAAGAGGTCTATTTTGTAACTCTTAACGATCTCGCTAGAGCATCGTTAACTTACGATAATCGTTCCCATAACGATTTTGGGACTGATAGCGATTTTGTAACATCTATCGTCTCGTTACATAGCGATCGTATCGTTAGAATGTCATCGTTCCGGAACGATAGGTTTCAGCTCACCGTTAGAAGTGTCAGAACACGTTAGAAAAGTATTTATACAATGAAGAGGAACGTTTTGGTGCAAATATGGGTAGAGAAGGTAAATGTAAGTAATTAATGTATGTTTGGATTAGGTTGATAACTTATTATAGGTATATTTTTTTTACTGCAGAGACAGAATGAGAAATTTGTCTCGGGTCTTAAGAGATGTAAACGACCCCTTGATCGTTCGAGAAGAAACCTTTAGGAAGACCTACCAACTGCCGCAGAGTTCTGTATTATTCACCAGAAGTTGCAGGAAAAATTATATACTCATGTGCTATTTCACACAACATCTTACGCATAAGAAATATCGAAAATGACGAGATCAATATTGTCTATGACAAGGAGAACGATAATAATGAAGAACTTGAATATGAAGAACACAATTTACTACATGAATGGCATATCGCAAGAAATAATTTAATAATACAGCATTTTCAATAATGTATTTATTATTTTTTTTACAACATAATGAAATTATTAAACAGTTCCTCTTTCACATAGTCTTAAATTTCTGGCCCTCTTTCAAACATTGAATTTCCAATCTACAAATCTCTGGAACACACAGTGACGTTTACTTACCAGGCAGTACATTGTAATTAGAGTGCTCATGTTATATTCTTGGTGTACTAAAAAACACAGAGGTTATGGTTTATTGTGTAACAGTATTTATAAAGATTAAACATCTCAGTTCTCATAATTGATTGGTCATGACTAAACAAGATGTTCACTTTGTCATAACCAAAGTGTTGATGTAAGCAGAACAATTGCTAATAGTTGTACGATAAATTATAGTAAAGTACACATTTTTTAAAAGAGTGCTCGGGAGATTCATTAATTACACATACCTCTCTGAACTGCTGAACACTTTTTTGTGGTCCTCCCACAGAATTTAGTTTTGCTACCAACCCTTCCCATATCTTTTCTAAAAGATCTGGCTTGTCCGCTACGAACTTTTGGGCCCTAAAATCTACATTACCTTCTAACTCCTCCACATACAACTCATGTTACTCTTGGGTAATACGCTGGGCCCTTTTACGTTTTTCCACTGCTCCCGTGAACGTATTGTAAACTGAATTTCGTGTTAGTGTGATTATTTTGATGTTTTTCTTTTATAATTATTGTTTACTTACATGTTATAAAGTTCACAAATTTGTCCAAACTTCAATCAGTAGCAAAACAAATGTCACATGTCACAACAGAGAACAGCGTAATCTAGACGCTACGCAAATTTAAATACTACCGATTCTAAAAACATTTGATTCATCGTTCCGCTAACGATTTCAAAGCTTTACGATTACGATAGTGTTTATAAAATTGGAAATTTGTACAATCTCGCTAAACTGATTTTACGATTGCTTCTAACGATTATCGTTTGGGAACGAGATCGTTCCGGAGCGATAAATTACAAAATAGACACCTAATTTTGCTTAGTGTTTCACCATTTACGATACTCCCCTAACATGCATATAAAATTGAAAATAATTGGTTCAATAGTTTCGGAGATGAGATCTGTTTAATATCTGTCTATGAAAATTTCTAGACTATTCACTATTAGTGCCGATAAGTCCTATCGAAAAAAGTTAAATAGCAAAGTTCTAGGTAATAAAAAGATCTACAACTTTTGTATTTAGACTTTTTTTTGCATAACCTCAAAATTTATGCGAAAAATGCAAATAACCGAGTTTTTGGATTTTTATTTTTATCTCACACAAAAAATTTTTTTTTTTCGCAAAATTTGCTGAAAACTTACCTATTTATGTCGTCCCAAACTCACTGTATTTTTTTTTTTTTATTCAAAATATTTATTTTTCTCCCTTATTTTGATTTAATATCGAAAAACCACCCTAATTTTCAATCGAAAATTCTCACGTCAAAATGTTTGCTTTTTGAAAAAAATGCGTGTGCTTTTTGTTAGTTGAAATCTCTAGTTTCTGATGGTGTAAAGAAAAGTATACATTACTATGGCAAATTTTCACAGGAAATCCAAAAAAACGAAAAAACTCGAATTCGAAAATTTTTTTTAATTATGTAAAATTTTGAGATATTTATTAAAATTTACACTTTAATTACTCGAAAAACGTAAGATTCAATGTTACACTGATAAACCAAAAAATTGAAAATCCATGAAACAAACGCCTTCTGTTGGTGGGAGATTTGTCAATATGAAAGATGATTTAATTCTTGCCAATTGATTTTCGAAATCTTAATTGATTCAGGGTTATATTGTCATTTATACATTTATAAATATATTTGATTAATTGTAATCCATTTTTTGCGATATCTTCTTTGTTTGCATGTTTTTTATAAAAAATATTGGCCAAATTTGACAAATTTTTATCGTCTAACTAGCAGACCCAGCAAACGTTGTTTTGCCATATAAATTATTTCTAGTGAATATTTTAGTAGATAAATAAAAAATTAAATTAAAATAAATAAATAAATTATAATTAAATTAAATTATAAATTATACATAAAAATTTATCGTACGACAATGATTATATTCAACAGTCATCTTGCAACCCCATTGCAAGATGGCTGTGGGGTGGCCCACCCAAATTTTTTTGGGTGGGTCACCCTTATCACCTAGGGGTATAAAAATGGTTTACGACCTATTCTCAGACCTACCGAATATAGACAGAAAATTTAATAAAAATCAGTCAAGCCGTTTCGGGGGAGTTTGGTTACACACACTGTGAGACTAGAATTTTATATACCTACTTATTAGAAGACAATGAATTTACGATGTTTTTCTTCAATTGATTCAAAAGGACCAAAAGATCAATATCTTGACCCACAATTATGACAGTTTTATTAGTATCTCTGGCACTTTCTATCGAGATCTTAATTATGTCAGCATCAGCATCTTCTTCTGCTTGTTTACAGGAAAATCCTTGTGGCTGTAGATTCCAAAAGTTTCTTTTAAATAAGTCAATTTGTCACGATTCTCTTCAACTAATTCAGCCTGCACGTGTATTTTTATAAACAATGTTGTTCATTCTTCTGATTGGCTAAAATTTTCCGTAGGCCATTCAAGTATATAAGTTATCTTAAAATAGCGATAAATAGGCACCTATGCATATTATTTAAAAATTATCCTACAACTTTAACAAAGTATTGTAGATGTCTTATGAAGTATTAAGTTTATTAACTTATTTGGTTGTTAATTATAGTAGTATATTTCGATTTGCAACTTTTTAATTTATCAATGTAACATGGAATCTCACGTTATTCGAGTAATTAACGTGTAAATTTTAATAAACAGCTGCGAATTTTACATAATAATTAAGAAACCACTTTTTGAATTCGAGTTTCTTCGTTTTTTTGCATTTCTTGTGAAAATTTGCCGTAGTAATATATAATTTTTTTACACCATCAGAAAGTAGAGATTTCAGCGAACAGAAAGCACACCGATTTTTTTAAAAAAGCAAATATTTTGACGTGAGAATTTTCGATTGAAAATTAGGGTAGTTTTTCGATATTAAATCAAAATAAGGCGAAAAAATAAATATTTTGAATAAAAAAATTACAGTGAGTTTGGGACATAAATAGGTAAGTTTTCACCAAAAAAAAAAAATTTTTTTGTGGGAGATAAAAATAAAAAACCAAAAACTCGGTTATTTGCATTTTTCGCATAAATTTTGAGGTTATGTAAAGAAAGTGTAAATACAAAAGTTGTAGATCTTTTTATTATCTATAACTTCGTCATTTAACTTTTTCCGATAGGACTTGTAGTTTTGCCGGAAATCGTGATAAACCGTTTTCTACCCTTAAAAGCTCCCCCTCTTCCACTTCCCGACCTCAGATCGCCCGTAAATTATTTTTCCTTTTGTTTTTGTTATATTTTTTTCCTTTTCCAATGGTTATCATCCTGTTCTAATTTTTTTTCACTTTTTACCATTTTCAAAGGCTTCAGCACTGGCCTATATGAAATTTTAAGCCTGTTATATGTATAGGATAGTTTCACCAAAAATTCTAGGACGCTATCTCAGATTTTTGCCAGGTAAATCTTACTTCAAATTTATATTGTGTAACCCTATATGCATCCATATTGTTATTACGCATATCAATAATTGTAAATTAAAAATAAAATTTATGATGTGAAATATTGCTACTTGTCTTTGAGATTACCTTTTCGACCCAGTTAAATCATTAAGCTTAATGTAGTTACAATGGGAATGGGGTGATTTATTAAATTTCTGCTCTAATTGGTCATTACGTTTACGTCAACCATTTGAATTGCACTATTGTACAAACCATCGAATAAAATTATCTGCTTATTCCTTCCAAAAATTTAAACTTATTAAGAAAAAAATAAATAAATGTTTATTAAGCAATATATCCTGAAATCCAGTGTTGTTTGTGCCTGATAATAAATTTAAGAAATAAAGGTGTGCTATCATCCTAATTTTTTTTAATTAATCCAGATTTTGTTACTCTTATCGTTACTACTATATGAATCAAATAGTACAAGCAAAAAGGAAAATTTACAACTCAAAACTAGCTACTCTGTTAATGTTTTCTGAACAAGTGTAAACAAAATAGAATTAACAATTTAAACAGCAGATCTCGCGGAAGTTTGTTAATTTCTCTCAGAGTTTCCAGAAACGACAACCTCAGGTTTCAGGTCTGTTGGCTGAAAAATTCCAACACTTTACTTAGCCAACCGTAAAACTGACACGTCTGTTTGACACGACGATTAAATATTAGCGCAAAATGCATGTGCAAAGGTTGTAATTTGCACTTTTCTACAGTTTTTTGACTTATTAATTCAGATATTACCTTCGTAAAACTAAAATTTTGAACGTCATGTGGTTGCATATTCTATAAAAAGCTTGTTATCAATGTGTATACGACTGTTCTCTAGCTGCGTTCAGATGTAAATATCACTAACACCATTCTTCTCACGTATGAGGCAATAAAATCAATGCAACTTGTTACATTCCAGCGTTGAATGACGACTATTGCGTATTTTGTGTGTGCGAAGAAGGGTTCGAGTCGTTCGGAAACAGATGAGGTTATCGTCTAGGGACGAGTTTAGTAACATCGCCCACCTGAGACCAAAGTCAGAAGCCAATATCTTTACCCAAGTCTGCAGACGCGTCTGATGCCCTTGCTAATGCGTCTATAGGTAGCCTTTGGAGTTTACAACCGAAACAAAAAGCGCAGAACAACGATATTGTTAACTCGCACTGATCTGCCCACTTTTATATTATAACTATGTATAAATTCCGATAACCTTTACCCTACAGTTATCGTCGTACCTCAAAAGTCTAAAAACAAAAGTCGCACGAAAACAACCCCTGAAAAATTTTTTGTTCTTGTTCGGTGCGTTGGACTCAGAACATCGTATCAAATTACGCTGAACTGCAGAAACAGGGAACTAATTAATCCAACAAAACTGGGGTTGGCTTGAGGCGTCCAATAGCGAACCATTTTCAAGGGTTACTTCATGCCCTATTGGTTTGAAACACGGCCATTGTTAGCTCGTTGTTGAACAACAATAGCGCCATTATGCGTATTTGCATTCATGTTAATTGCATTCAACAACTAATCAGCTGTAATGACCAATCTTCCGTGCATAGCAGTCCATTAAAATGGCGGAGTTTTTACTCGGAAATAGAATTGGACCTGCATCATGGGGGGCTCTTTATTGTTAGTCGTCTTCGTCTTCGCCGCGAAACGAACAACCTCTGCTGCGCCACTCTCGACAAGAAGGTTTTTCTTTTGCGCTTATTGAGCATTGGCGAGCCGTATTATTGTCCTCAATCGAATCAAATCGGTTTGTTGTTGGTCCTAGAGTTTTAATCTAGTCCGATAAGCGGACAAATCGGTGATTGAACCGTATGCGGAGCTTAATTGAGCTTTCGCTCGTAAACATAGGTTTGATTTTTGCGGTCGCCGTATATATTTCTGGTTATGCATAATCAATCCTTTTATGTTGCTTGCTTAATAATGTTTACATCACACGACGGCGTGTTCTTCCGGTCGTAGAAAAAACATCGAGCGACAGTAGTGCGTAAAATTCCGTTTTGGCACTAACGTCATAAAGCTGCAGCGACGAGTCAACCGAAGGTCAGAAATAAACTGCGAACCCTAAAAAACGAAATAATTCAGAAAAGAAACTGAGCAGAGACAGGGAACCGACTTGTTCGGGCTTTTTGCTTCGGAACAAAGTGGGCAGATACAACATCTCCGCCACCCATAAATAATAACTCTTTTGCGTCTTTCAGGGTTCGTGTACGTCCGCACATCACGACGAATTAATCAACTTCGGCACCTGCATTCCATTAGTCCATCCAGTGGCGTATCGATAAAGCCACCCTCCTGCCATCAATTCCACGCACGCCCTCCTGTCAATTACCTCGCAGCGATCCCCTTATTTTCAAGGTTATCCCGTAACACCCTTAACCTGGCAAATCCGTATCGTTTAGACAAAATTCATTTGTCTGTGCGTCTGGAATAAATAGTCTGGAGAGAAGCCGGACATATTCGGAGGGTGGCGTACGTAGCGCGCAGTCTGAATCGTTACTTTTTACGACTGCTATAAAATGTACGGGAAATAATTCGGACCGCAACCCCCAGGACAATGGGCAGGAACGACACCACAAATCATGTATTGAAATCTAATGTAATAAAGTGGAGCCGGATTGCATTTCCTGCTCGGTAGGGATGTAACTGACCAGCAGCACGTGTTCCGGGCCTTTGTCGTCTTTAAACGATTTTTAATAATGACGGAAACAAATCACCGAAGGAAAATTTACGTCTATTTAAAAGTACTTTTATCAAAACTGTCTTGACAACTTGTCATCAACACTAGCTTTTACCGCATACCAAAACCTGGAACACCCAATACGTTTAAGTCTCATCAAGTTTGCCTCTTGGCACTCGTCATGTTATAGTCGATTAATGACCTCCACACGTTCTTAACTCTCCGTTTTGTTTGGTTCCAGGCAGCTCGGATTGCCAACTTCCATGACCAATTCAGTAGACTTGTCACCGGCGGCCCATAAAGAGCGCTGCAGCAAACTAGAGTACCTGGTCGAGCGCCAAAAGCAACTGTGTTCCTTACACGACAGAATATTACCTGTAAGTGCCGGCCGTCCGCGAATTCCGCCTCGTCTTATTTTCTCTTGTCCAGGTCCTCGGAAATGGCGCCAAGTTGGCGATGGACGAGTGCCAACATCAGTTTAGGAATAGTAGATGGAATTGTACGGCGTTTCCCGAGAAGAACGTTACGTTCGGAAATGTCGTAACAATTAGTATGTTTCCGAGTGCGGAAAGTTGGTTGTGTTGTAAGTAAAGGAGTGTTGCAGGAAGTAGGGAGGCGGCGTACTTATCGGCGGTGTCGGCGGCGAGTGTAGCTTTCGCGGTGACGCGAGCGTGTTCCAAGGGGGATCTGGCGGACTGTTCCTGCGACACGAGGATAAGGCAGAAGAAGTCGCAGAAGTGGAAATGGGGAGGGTGTTCGGAGGACATAAGGTACGGGGAGAGGTTCAGCAGGGAGTTTTTGGATGCCAAAGAGGATGTCAACACGGCCACGGGCCTGATGAATCTTCATAATAATGAAGCAGGAAGAAGGGTGAGTGGAACTTTTTAGAACTGGAAAAATGTCTTATTCAATATGTTTAACACATATACTAAAAGGACGCATAAGGTGATAGGTCAAAAAATAATTACAGACAATTAAATAATATCTAAAAGATATCGACATTTAATGCGTGGTGTGTTATAAATTTATCTTTAAATAACATATGCCATTTGACATTTAGCACTAAATAAATTTTATTCTAGTGTATAAATATCGCATGTTGTAATAGAAAATATATTTATAAAGTAATCTGTAAATATAAATTAGACAAGTGTGAAATATCTAAACCGCCGTGTAATTTTAATCACCTTATAGTGTGAATTATTACCCTGCGATGATGCATAGTATTGTGCAAGCATAAAATACTATGCTAATAAGCCTACGGTTATTTTCACAACATCTAGCGACCCATTTCCTTAGTGCGATTAATAAAGAAAATTATTTCTCATGTCCATAAAAAAATTAATGTCAGTTAAAACGGTTGTTACAGGCAGCTGCAATTTTTTCCGAAAATTGTTCTTTAAAAATTAGGTATCATCGGAATTAAATGATGAACAGGAAATTAGCTTACAAAAACATTAAAATGAATACACTTACCCAAAGTACAAACCTTTAGTAATTCGGAATATCGGAAAATAAATTCTGTCCTATAAAACTCACTTAAACGTCTAAATAACTATAAAATCATTAATAGTAATAACTCGAAAGTTGAAGTCCGATCAAGTCTTTGCAAGTCAAAATCAAAATGAGAATCTGGTGGTGTCAAAAGCCAACAAACGCAATTGCAGTAAATAATTTTCTAAACAATGGTTCCTTTAATAAAAATTCACATCCGAAATCGAAAATCATAATTGCATTCCATTTTTAGACATACGCATTGTATCCAGGCGCGGATCCAGGGGGGGGGGACAATGGGTGCAATTGCCCTCCCCCCCCTGACAAACGACCGAGGTACTTTATTTTGACCAATTTCAAAATTTTGAAATCGCATTTCATTTTGTAAATACAGTATTGTACTGTATAATCCAAATTCACGATTATTCGAACATCCAGTAATCCGAACAGAGGCTATTTGAAGTCAATATCTCTTTAATCCGAACAAAAACTCTGCAATCCGACCTGAACTTGAAAACGCACCTACTTGCAAAAATGACTGGAAAAAAGGTTGAAGTTATCGAAGAAATGAGGCCCGAAATCTACAAGAAAAAGTTGTTAGTTAAATTTCGAAAATCGTCGAAAATGGGTCGAAATTTGCATGAGGGAAATTTCATTTTTGAAAAAGTATCCTAAAAATTTTGAAAAAATTCAGGGATATATGTATATCCCGACGTGCTGATTCCAAAAAGATAGTATGTTAATGGTAACCGAGCATTATTTTCGGAAAATTCGTGTGAAATTTGAATTTTTTGAAATTTTAAAAAATTGCGACATTTCAACTGGACGAATCTGGAAAAATGGTTTAAGTTATCGAAGAAATGAAGCCAGAAGTGACTTCTGATGCCCAAAATCTAGAAAAGAAAATGTATTTAGTTAAATTTCGAAAATCGTCGAGAATGGGTCGAAATTTGCATAATGGTGGTATGTAATACATAATGAAAAATTTCATTTTTGAAAAATTCATCTAAAAATTCTGAAAAAATTCAGGGTATAGTTCCCGACGTGTTAATTCCAAAAAGATAGTGTGTTTATGGTCACAGAGTAATATTTTTTTAGAATGAATCTATTATGCATTGTTGCTTAAGAATTCTTTAATTTTGTTTAATAAAATTAAGGTTTGTTTCTTGAAGTTTGTTTTCAACTGTGTATGAAGTTGTTATTCAATTCCCTTACAGATTTTTGGGAAAATCGCTGATCCGAACAAATCGTTAATCCGAACACACCTTTTTCCCAATTAAATCGGATTATCGAGGTTCTACTGTACACTATACGTGTAACGGAAACAACCAAATGTCACCCATGTTATGTGAAAAAGAGTATACTAACTAAAAGTTTATAAATTTTTTTGTTTAGAACGAATTTCTGGGAGATAGGTAAAATCGCACAAAAATTGCCCCCCCCCCCTAAACGAAATCCTGTATCCGCGCCTGATTGTATCAGTCATTAATTTTCTTATAATATTTAGAGAAAACCTACCACTACTACCGAAACCTTGTCCCATAAATTCACAGCATTTAATTCTTTATTCCTTAGATTATTCCACATTTCCCTAAGTCATGAAGCCTTTGAGAGTGGAATTGGTAGCATTAAACAAATTGCCATTAATAATTTCTCTTACACCTACTTAATTATGAAAATCGTCTATAAAACTCTATATAAACATCAACTCTCCAATTCATATCAATTTCCAATCACAGGCTATTCCCCGTTTTGCCCTCTATCTCCTTTTTTCAAAATTTTCAAAAAACTAGATTATAACATTGCTTTTAAGACTTTCTCTAACCTTTCTTCTTTGTTTGTAAGAAACAAATGCATTGTCCCTATTTTCTCTATTTCGGGCGTTGGTCCTTGCGATGGATTGCGTAGATGGGGTACCTAATAACTGCTCCGTACTCCAATCTTCATCTTACGATGACAGAGCTTTTGCAGTGATAAGCAAGGATCTATTTTATCGTAAGCTTGTTCTAAATCAGTGTATATCACCTCACATTGTCCATTACCATCAATTACTTTCGATATATATTGGGAAAATACAGCTAAATTTGTAATGGTCGAGTTTTTCTGGACAAAACCATGCTGGCTAGATGAAGTCAATAGCTTTGCCAAGTATCGAAATACCTCTATAACTTGTCACCTGATTCTGCTGTCCCTTCTTTAGAATGGGACAAATATAACCCTTCTTCTAAAGTGATGGAAAGATGGATTATTAAATTAAATATAATACAAAGTGGCTGAACAAGAATCTCGTCATAACAGGTTCTGGAGGCAATGGACAATCCGGTAAGGCTTCCCGAAAAGCTTCAAATGAGCTTTAAGAAACACTTTCTTTACGTTGGAGATTAAACCATTGACATTAAACTAGTAACATCTTAGGCAGTATTAGCCCCGCCCAGCCACCGGTATATCATTTTCCAAAATCAGTCCTATCTTAGCAAGTACTATCCCCCCCCCCCCCCCCCCCAACCGCCCTTTATTTTCTTATCGTTTATTAAAACTAGTTTTATTTTAGCAAGTACTAGCCTCGCTAACCCATCCTCTATTCTCTTAGAGTGTCATTTTCCAAATTCAGCCTTATCTTAACAAGTACTGGCCCCGCCCGCCCACCCTTTATTTTCTGAGAGGGTATGTTATTTGGCAATATTAGTCTTATGTTGCCAAGTACTAGGCCCGCCCACCCGCCCTCTATTTTCTGAGAGGGTATGTGATTTGCCAATATCAGTCTTATGTTGCCAAGTACTAGGCCCGCCCACCCGCCCTCTATTTTCTGAGAGGGTATGTGATTTGCCAATATCAGTCTTATGTTGCCAAGTACTAGCCCCGCCCACCCGCCCTCTATTTTCTGAGAGGGTATGTGATTTGGCAATGTCAGTCTTATGTTGCCAAGTACTAGCCGCCCCCCCACCCGCCCTTTATTTTCTGAGAGGGTATGTTATTTGGCAATATCAGTCTTATGTACTACCCCCGCCCATCCGCCCTTTACTTTCTTAAAGAGTAGGTCATTTGCTAAAATCAGGCAATAATTTGGCAAATACTAGCCCTGCCCACCCGCCCTTTATTTTTTTAGGGGCTATTGATTTTGCCAAATGGCATACCCGCTAAGAAAATAAAGAACGAGTGGACGGGGCTAGTATTTGCCAAGATAAGACTGATTTTGGCAAAAGACCTACTCTCTAAAGAAAAGAAGGGCGAGTGGACGGGTACTTAGTAGGATAAGACTGATTTTGGCAAATAACATATCCTCTAAGAAAAGAAAGGATAGATATTGGACAAAATGAAAAAAAAGCAGACAAATTTTCCTTAGAAATAAAGCACACAATAAATTAATCACTCAAATTTCAAACATTGGTATAACTAAGACTAATTCAGTTTTGCCAATCACATATTAGAATTTGGATATTTCTTTCAACCCGATTCTTTCCTTTCTTCCCTCCTAACTATATTTTTTAAATCGTTCCATGTTGCCTTCCTCTTCACGTCCGGTTTTCTCTCTTTCTGTGCTTTACACTTGGTTTTTCTTTTTCGAAAGATATTTTCAATTTTTAATAACTCTACATTTTTCTACTGGATATTTGTCGAACCCTCGATATGCGGTGTCTATTACCACTTTATTTCTAGAATACTCGATAGATGGCGCTGGTTACATTTTTATTTCTAATACTTGATAGATGGCGCCAATTACCTTTTTAGTTCTAGAACACTTGTTAAATCTCTTCAATTTACTTTTGTATTTCATGTTTCGTTTTTTTCATTTCCTAGTTAGACCTTGAGCAGGTCTCAAGCTTAATTTGTATAATTATATAATTATTAAATTTTTTGCAAGCTAATTTCCTGTTCATCATTTAGATCTAGTAGTAGCCCTCACTCCACAACAAACCCTAATTATTCCCATATTTTTGGGATAATACTTACTACTTATTGCCACTGGGAGAAGAAGATCTGAACTACTACATTTTACACAAAATTTTCTTTCCAGGGAGTCAGATCCCGAATGCAACGTACTTGCAAATGTCACGGAGTTTCCGGTTCGTGCAGCATGCAAATCTGCTGGAAGCGCCTACCGCCCTTCCGACAAGTAGGTGAAGCTCTCTTCCAGCGCTACGAAGGCGCTTCCCACGTGAAATTCGTGGAAAGGCGCCGGAAAAAGCTCCGCGCTATAAGTCCCGACCTGAAGAAACCCAACAAGACCGACTTGGTCTATCTTGACGAATCTCCGGATTATTGCGAGAAGAATGAAACGTAAGGAAAATATTTTTGGTCGCGATATGAACTGTCGGACATTATTTGTTTCAGATTGAACATTTTGGGGACCCACGGCAGGGTGTGCAATCGCACCAGTCAAGGGATTGACGGCTGCAGATTGCTCTGCTGTGGCAGGGGCTACCAGACGCGCGTGCGGGAAGTGGAGGAGAAGTGCAAGTGCCACTTCGTCTGGTGCTGCAACGTCGTCTGTGAGATTTGCAGGTATAGGAAAGAGGAACACGTCTGCAACTAGACTATGAACTGTGACGATCGACTGAAGATACCGAAGACTACGATATACTTACTCAATACGTCCTCGTATTAACAAGATAACCAGAATTGTTTTCTCATGTATCAACTGTAGATAATTGTAATAACTCGTTTCTTCAAAATTTGTCTGTTTAGATTTAGCTCGTCATCGTTTTATACAACTTTAGGATCTAAAGTCGTTTGATATTTATTGCAATTATCTCAAACTCACGACTGCTTCGACCATTCTCATCCAGTAAATGTATCATCACGTTGTATATTTATTTATGTGTTTGCACCTAGTACATAATTTAATGATGTGGAATGTATTGAAATTTATATAGATCTGTACATAGATTTTTAATATATTTATTAGGTACTTAATAATTGTAGTAGAGCTAAGTTCATTGTACATAGTTAATTTAATTATAAACGTAATTTATGTCGTGTTCAATCAAAACATTAAAACTAGCTCATCTATGAATTGCTCTGGTGATAAAATTATTTTTCCAGTGTATTTAATGTGCCATAAATCCATTCGATTGACACTCAAATTCCTTCTCTGTACTGTCTTCACAAAGAAAATCGTACCGTAATAAATTAATAAACTCTTTGTGTACATACGTGAATTTATATTGCCCCTTAACCCTTCACGTTGTTTTTTAACCAAAAATCACTTCTAAATATGTACTAAGCTTAAATAAACTAAAATAAATTTCGCTACTCACCCAACCAATTTTTTTTCGTTCAAACAACGAATCAACTGGAGATTTAAATCTGGGTTCTGGGAACCCATTTACACGCATACTTCATTGTATTATTCTAAACCTCATTTAAAACAAGATTAACGCCAACGATAATGGGAATGAAATTATATCAAAGTGTAATTTTGAATAGTTTTATCGTCCCTATATGTTCACAAACACACAGTCTTTCCCACAATTTTTATTAATAAAGATAAACTACGCATATTACTGACTGTCAAATGAATAAAATCTGAGAGTATTTTATTATCTGATTTTCTGTTCGAACGAAGAAGTTCTGCAAGGTTTCGAGGCAGGTCCGCCTCAAGGTCATTTAACCTGGCTGACTGATCATATCAACCTCTCGATTTTTTGTAGACAATGGAGATTAATTTAACAGATCGAGGTAGGTATTTACGATCTTTATGAAAGTTTTTTCTCAAAATTTTAATAATTTTGATATCGATTGGCAATATCTTCAAAAACTCAGTTATAATTTTTTCAATTTATCAAAAATATTATCACAATTATTACAGGGTGAATTTCGGTACCAATTCAAGCGCCTCCACCATTTTTGTTCCCATTTTGCACAGCTACCAACTTTAAAAAATAAAACAGTACCAAATCTAGTCAAGTGAGGCGGCCATTTTCTGAAAATTCGTTACTATGACTAACACACTTGATTTCTAACTTGAACAAGCGATTGGTAACTGGGGGCAAAATTATAACCTAATAATTATTAAAAAATTCTTCTTGAATTCAAATTAACACGCTGGTTGGCAACCAACATAACACTAGTAATTTTACTAACCTGGAATATCTCCCAGTAACCATTTTCAGCACCCTGGACACCTTACACTGTGACCGAATTTATAGGAAAATTAGACACTTATTATTAGTCAGTATTGTGGGAAAACACTATTTTAACACTTTTATGCCGAATTTGAGTAATTACTTTCGAAATTTTTCAACTTTTAACCCAATTATTCGTGAAAACGCGCAGCCATTATGCAATTTTTTCGCAAAATAAAATTCACTTGTTTGTGACATATGAACCCACTTGATTTTAAAAGTGGTGAAAATTAACAAGACAAGTAAAACGGGATGGGGCGGGGGTGGGGCGAACAAATCAATTAAAAAAAATAAAGAACATTATTAAACGGAATTTATCAGATTAAAAACTGAGGCAGAGTTTATTTAACTGTGGGTTGACTGTATTTGTTTTTAATTTTTAATTGCAAGTTGTATAGGCAACCACCAATACACATGTGTAATTTCGGTAATCTATGCAAGCACTTTAGTATTCGATATGTTTGAATAAATCATTTTAATTTTATTTACAAAATAAGTAAATATCTGACCCGAATTAACCACAGAAATATTCTTTTATTTATTAAAATTCGTTATTTATAAACACTTATTCACACAGACAAACGTTAGATTATCAAGTCATTAAATCGGTTAAAAAATTTGTTCAATCTGACAGATTTTTCTTCTAGAGACATTGTTGTTGCTGATAATCTCTCCATGGCTGTTGTAACTGTAGAGAACTCCTTTAAACTAGATGAGGTGGTCATTTTACAACAAACTTTGGGAAACTTCGCGTTTGTTGCACAGATTTGTGATCTCAGAAATCTCAGCAGCTCCTTTGGTACCGGTCTTTGCAGATTCACTAAATACATCAGGGGTCCACAATGCACGACAGGGATACAGTGAAACCCAACATCACACGGTTGCTTCTCTGGTTGTTCTAAAAACTTGTATGTTCACTGATAAAAATTGCGAGATAAAAATACTTACCTTTGGTTATTGTAGCACTAGGAGTAGCAACTGTATGTGCGTCCTCGCTGAATCCACTCTTCTTTCTAAAATAAAAAAAAGTATTAGTATCTGATAAAATACCAGTAAAAGAAATCTTACAACGTATCGTCTTCATCACAACTTTTGCTTTGTGACTGATTTATAAATAGTGAAATGCAGACGATAAAAGCTAAAATTCTGTGATAAATCATGATGACACGACTTTCAGAAAGCAAGAATGTACTACAAACTACATCCAAAGCGAGATAGCATTTATAGTACTGACAAACAAATCCAACTAATGTCTTTCCAGGAAGACCGGTTATCACCGCTTCATTAGAAACTCCTTTCTTCCTAATAGTGGACCTAATGGTTTGAAAATCGTTATTACCATAGTCCTAAGTGATTGATGTCTTTAAAGTGTACTTTAAAATCATAAATTCTTACGACCATCCCCACTCAGTATCAGGTGGGGGTCATACGACGGGAACACGAAAACAGTACCAATTCTCCAAAAACCCTTTATCGAAAGTTTTTCTGAAGAGTAATCCAAATTATATACGAAACTCTTTCTTGTGATGTTTTTGCTATTTGTGACTTCGTTTTTGTGTGTGATTTTCATAGGACGATCTATACTAATAGGTAGTACTTTTATAGTGAATATTCATAGGAGAGATTAAAATATAGATATTTTTTAGACCCGACATGTGGCCCGCCCCACAGAACAGGAACATGTACCTTAATAACCGAGTGCCCTTACTTTATGAACTTAATAGGCCACGCAAAGTTAAAACCAGTACCACGGCCTGTGTTACACCAGGTGAAAACAAACATGTGTGGACAACAGGACCAAACTTACAAAGTGTGTTGTCCTGAAGACAACCACGATCTCAGCAGCCACCGGAATTTCCATTTGTTACCATTGACAACGTGTGGGTTCGTCCTTCATGGGGGTAGAATTACAAACGGGGACACAGCTAGCCCTCGAGAGTTTCCCTGGATGGCTTTAATCGCGTACAAAACAGGTCGGTACTTTTACAAATCTTGAGAAAGTACAACTACTTGATTGTTGTAGAAGACGAGAACGAATTTAAGTGCGGGGGGAGCCTCATCACCAGAAACTATATTTTAACGGCGGCTCATTGCGTAGATGATAAATCCGTGTAAGTCGTGGTGAGTACCAAATAGTACTAAAATAATGCTTCGTGCTTTAGGCTGGGTGTTCGTCTGGGGGAGTACGACATATCGCTAGAGCACGAGTGTGACGACCATCAAAACTGCGAACCTCCAGTCCAAGACATAATAATAGACAAAGTAATAATCCACAAAAATTATAACCCTTCCACTTACATCAACGACATAGCTTTAGTTCGACTGCTAGTTCCAGCAAATATCGAAAATGGTAATTTTTAACTCAAAATTTTCAAAAAAAAACTTCATTTTTTTGTTCTAGCTAATATAAAACCTATCTGTTTACCAACCGGCGACCTACTCAAAACAAACTTATTCGGAAAATATTTGACGGTAACCGGGTGGGGTACCACCGAATCAGGTTTGTACTTAAATCAGTTTGTAGAATATAAATAAAACTAAGAACTTTGTAGGTCATAAAAGTATGATTTTGAAGAAAGTTTCGGTTCCAGTGGTTCGACTAAGTGCGTGTCGAAGGGCGTACGGGAAACAGATTCTACATCCGAAGAAACAGATTTGTGCTGGTGGGCACGAAGGGAAGGATTCTTGTTCTGGAGACAGTGGAGGCCCTTTGCAATATATTGCTGCGACAGGGGGGTCGCAGCGGTACGTTCAAGATGGTATAGTGTCGTATGGGCCGAAACAGTGTGGCCTGGAAGACTGGCCTGGGATTTATACGAACGTTAAGGAGTACATGTCGTGGATACTGGATAATATAGGACCATAGTTGTAATATTCTTACAAATTGTGTATATAGCAGTTTTTAATATATTTTTTAAGTACCGGCTGATAATGATTAAATTTTTGAGTTGGCAATGTTGATTACCTTTGCGAGGATGTTATGCAACACACTTAACACGTGTTTAAATGGTTGCCTGCACACATTTTCGATTTTGTTTAAGAAATTAAATTTTAAGAGCTCGAGCAGAAAAAGCAAACACAAAAGAAAGTCGTTTGACAAAAAAGTTATGATACGATAACATAAGGTTATAATTGTTAAATAAACTTATGTAACAATAAATGCTTACTCTAGGAAATGTCGAAACGCATGGTAAATAAACAATGATATTAATAGTTCATAATTACTCCAATAAATGCACAACGTGCATCAAGTTTTTCACCTTGTGACGCACTCGATGCAACTTCCTGACGATAATTAAAAAAATAGAAACCTCACTAACTCTACAACCGCACGCAAACCACTAGCTATCTCATCTGTGTGATTTTTCAAAATGATTCAAAAATATTCTTGCTTATTTTTAGTGTTTGTTCCAATTTCCGTGATTTCGGCCCACCACCACCGTAAGTACCAAAGTACTACATTCTACAATTACTATAGTTATAAAATTCTAGGACTAATTTATTACTGTCGCCCCCCTTACGTCTGCACGGAACTCTCTCGCTGCCGATCCCCCAACGACTTGCTTTTTTTCCAGAAAAACTACTGCGGTTTTGGTGCCAACGAAGCCAAAATTTGCTGCCCGATGCTGACAGAGACAACTACAAGCAGCTCCCGCATTATCAGAAAAAACGACGACGTAGTCGGCCACAAAAATTTTCGACTTCTGCCTTTCGATAAGTGTGGTGTTGTTTCTAGTCGGTTGAGGATTACTGCAGGGGTCAGTTGTAGTCTGGGGGAATTTCCTTGGATGGCCTTGATAGCGTACAAAACAGGTAAATAGGAAAATAGGTGGTGTTGAAAAAACTCATTGCAACTAATTCTTAAAGAAAATATTACGAGGTAAAGTTTACAGTTTTATTTGTACGAAGGTCAAGCGAGTAATTCATTTAATTACACTTAAAGTTCTAATTAATTAAATTAAGTGGTGCGATTTTCTTAACAAAATTTTGTGAAGCAGCCCCGTAGCTAGAAAACTTATTCAGGGGGGGGCAAGTTTGTCGACAGAGGGGGCTTCATGTAAATATTTATATTTTAATAATACACTCAGGTAACTGCTTTATTTTTTCTGAGTTTTTATATTTGAAAGAACATTAAAATAATTGGAAACGTCGATTTTTTACGCTAAATTTTCGTAAAAACCTGTCCAAAAAATTAGTACGGTACTTGGTTAAAATGCTGGTTAAAACAGAGAATGTAGATTCACAAACAGCTGTACTGCATCCAAAAATTTGTGTAGTGGCCATATAGGTAAAATCCAATTTGTTTGAGTTTATTTTTTTGCATGTTTAGTACATATTTTAAAAATCCGACTTCGAAACCAAATATTTCGAAAATTTTGGTACGGAACCATGAACTCGTCATGTTTTTTTAAACTCGTCGAGATGTGTATTTCAGAATTTTTTGTCAACTTTAACAAAAGCTCAATTTTTGGAAACCCATATAAAATTTTTGACTTTTCCCAAGCATTTTCGAAAATTACCAAAAGAATTCCTTTGTTCATCTCGATTTCTTCCAAAAATCGTTTTGGATTCAATTTTTTTGAAAATTCTTACATTTTTTCCAGAATCGACGGGAGAAATATGGCAATTTTTGAGAACCTGTATCAAATTTTTGACTTTTTTTCAAGCACGTTCGAGATTACCAAAAGGGATTCCTTTATTGATTTCGATCTCCAGATGTTGTTTTTAATTATTTTTTCGAAAATTCGTACAATTTTTCCACAATCGCCAAAAGAAATATGGTAATTTTTGAGAAATTTTGAAAATTCCAGCTCGAAACCGAGTATTTCGAAAATTTTGATCCGGAACCTTGAACCTGTCATGTTTTTTTAAGCTCGTCGAAATCTATATTTCAGAAATTTTTGTCAACTTTTACGAAAGTTCAATTTTTGAAAACCCATATAAAATTTTTGGCTTTTCCCAAGCATTTTCGAAAATTACCAAAAGAGATTCCTTTGTTCATCTCGATTTCCAGAAATCGTTTTGGATTCAATTTTTTTGAAAATTCTTACATTTTTTCCAGAATCGACGGGAGAAATATTGCAATTTTTGAGAACCTGTGTCAAATTTTTGACTTTTTTTCAAGCACGTTCGAGATTACCAAACGGGATTCCTTTATTGATTTCGATCTCCAGATGTTGTTTTTGGTTGTTTTTTCGAAAATGCGTACAATTTTTCCACAATCGCCAAAAGAAATATGGTAATTTTTGACAAATTTTGAAAAATCGAGCTCGAAACCGAGTATTTCGAAAATTTTGATCCGAAACCATGAACCTGTCATGTTTTTTTAAGCTCGTCCAAATCTGTATTTCAGAATTTTTTGTCAACTTTTACGAAAGTTCGATTTTTGAAAACCCATATAAAATTTTTGACTTTTTCCAAGCATTTTCAAAAATTATCAAAAGAGACTCCTTTGTTCATCTCGATTTCCAAAAATCGTTTTGGATTCAATTTTTTTGAAAATTCATACAATTTTTCCAGAATCGACGGGAGAAATATGGCAATTTTTGAGAACCTGTGTCAAATTTTTGACTTTTTTTCAAGCACGTTCGAGATTACCAAAAGGGATTCCTTTATTGATTTCGATCTCCAGATGTTGTTTTTGGTTATTTTTTCGAAAATTCGTACAATTTTTCCAGAATCGCCAAAAGAAATATGGTAATTTTTGAGAAATTTTGAAAATTCGAGCTCGAAACCGAGTATTTCGAAAATTTTGATCCGGAACCATGAACCTGTCATGTTTTTTTAAGCTCGTCCAAATCTATATTTCAGAATTTTTTGTCAACTTTTACGAAAGTTCAATTTTTGAAAACCCATATAAAATTTTTGACTTTTCCCAAGCATTTTCATTATCAAAAGAGACTCCTTTGTTCATCTCGATTTCCAAAAATCGTTTTGGACTCAATTTTTTTGAAAATTCTTACAATTTTTCCAGAATCGACGGAAGAAATATGGCAATTTTTGAGAACCTGTATCAAATTTTTGACTTTTTTCAAGTACGTTCGAGATTACCAAAAGGGATTCCTTTATTGATTTCGATCTCCAGATGTTTTTGGTTTTATTTGGTTGAAAAGTCGTAAAATTTTTCAGCAATCGCCAAACGAAATGTAATTTTTGAACTTTGAAACCGAATGTTTCGAAAATCTTGATCTGGGACCATCTAGACCTTGTATTTTTTGATTGAGCTCGTCGAGATCAACATTTCAGATTTTTTTGTGGATTTTTAGTCAACTTCAACAAAAGCTAAATTTTTGAAAATCTATAAAATGTTTTTGACTTTTCCCAACCGTTTTCGAAAATTAGCAAAAGGGATCTCTTTATCGATTTCGATCTCCAAATGTTGTTTTTGGTTTTATTTTCTCGAAAATTTGTACAAATTTTCCAAAGCCGCCAAAAGAAATGTAATTTTTGAGAAATTTTGAAATGTCGACTTTGAAACCGAATTTTTCGAAAATCTTGGTCTGGGACCATAAAGACCTTATGTTTTTGGATTAAGCTCATCGAGATCTACATCTCGGAATTTTTTGTTGATTTTTTGTTAATTTCAACAAAAGCTCAATTTTTGAAAATCCATATACATTTTTTGACTTTTCCCAAGCATCTTCGAAAATTAGCAAAATGGATCTCTTTATTGATTTCGATCTACAGATGTTATTTTTGGTTTTATTTTTTTGATATTTCGTCGAATTTTTCCACAATCGCATAAAGAAATAACTTTTTTTTTAAGTCATCACTTTTGAGATTTTTTAGAAATTTTAGGTAGAAACCCAATATTTCGTAAATTTTGCTCCGGGAGCATGAACATGTTTTTCGATTAAGCTCATCGAGATCTATATTTCAGAATTTTTGTCAACTCTAACAAAAGCTCAATTTTTGAAAACTAAATAAATTTTGACTTTTCTTAAGCATTTCCAAAAATTACCAAAAGTCATTCTTTTATTTATTTCAATCTTCAGATGTTGTTTTTGGTTTTATTTGATCGAAAATTTGTAAAATTTTTCTAGAATCGTCAAAAGAAATAGGAGTATAATTTTTGAGAAATTTTAAAAAGTCGACTTGGAAACCGAATAGCAGCAAGACCTTATGTTTTTTGACTAAACTCGTCGAGATCTACATCTCAAAATTTTTTGTAGATTTTCAGCCAATTTCAACAAAAGCTCAATTTTTGAAAATCTATAAAAAAAATTTGACTTTTCCCACGCATTTTCGAAAACTAGCAGAAGGGATCTTTTTATTGATTTCGATCTCCAAATGTTTTTTTTTTTGGTTTTATTTTTTCGAAAATTCGTACAATTTTTCCAGAGCCGCCAAAAGAAATGTAATTTTTGAGAAAGTTTGAAATGTCGACTTTGGAAGCGAATTTTTGAAAAATCTTGGTCTGGGACCATCAAGACCTTATGTTTTTTGATCAAGCTCATCGAGATCTACATCTCAGAATTTTTTGTCGATTTTTTGTCCATTTCAATAAAAGCTCAATTTTTAGAAAATCCATATAATATTTTTGACTTTTCTCAAGTACATAGTAGGCTATGGAATAAAATGTGACATGTTCATTTTTTTATACGGTCCAGATCAACGGTAGTGTGATACTGCCAAATAATATACCATGTAAGAAAATAAAGGTGGGGCGGGTGGGGCCAGTTAATATGCTTCGGCAATCGGCATTATATTGAAATTTTATTACTAATTTGAAATTTATAATGTATGAGTCTTCCAGGGGGGGCAACCACAACTGCTAGGGGGGGCTCAGCCCCCTCTTGCCCCCCCGTAGCTACGGGGCTGTTGTGAAGTCGCATTTAAAAATGTTTGAGATGACGTTACCCTTCAAGGTTATATTAAATAGGCAAACGGAAACGGCAGACCGACTTTTCGTGTTCTAGAAGCTCTGAAACATCCAGAAAACGTAGTTCAGGTTCAAATATTTAAAAAATGCTCCGATTACAACTGAGCTGTGAAAAGATTGGTTTTTCTCCTATAATTATATGTACCTACATACTTCAGATATATGTATTACGTCGGCTATAATTTAATTTTTGATGTAATGTGGGATTTTCCCATTTACTAATATTACTAATATTTGTTTTACTGACCTGATTAAAAGCGAAAGGTGGAACAGAGAATGTTTTAAGTGACTGTTCAAAAAAAATACAAATCCTGAATTGCAAAAAAAAATAGAATAAGAAAAATAAATGCTTAATTTCTTGTTTAAAATTCGTGTATTATAACACAACATAAACCAATGAAGTTTTTAACATTAAATATAATACTTTTTGAGGCCATTTTTTATTCTTTGTGAGATGCCATTAAACTTAGCTTTTCGTATTGAAAATCGAATTAATGCAATTTTGCTGAAAATCTTTCATTTTGTTGCGCAACTACTTTCCAAGGAAGCAAATCATCTTCAGCCAGCGGGTTCACCGATATTCAAACGAGTTTTCTCGGTCGTTCTTCGAAACATTTCTTAATAAATATTCACCAGATTACAATAATGTAATTTCCGCATTATAACACGTAAAAACGTGTTTACGTCGTTCTAAATCCGACTGTCAAAAGTCACGCTTATAAAATTTTTTTAGGAAATTCCACGACCCAACAGGACTTCAAATGTGGCGGAACATTAATCACCGACCAATACGTCCTGACAGCTGCACACTGCATCGACAAC
Source organism: Zophobas morio (assembly GCF_036711695.1). Taxonomy (NCBI): domain Eukaryota; kingdom Metazoa; phylum Arthropoda; class Insecta; order Coleoptera; family Tenebrionidae; genus Zophobas; species Zophobas morio. The sequence goes on from NW_026972115.1 coordinate 4,146,970, forward strand.
CAAACAATGTAAGCAATCATTCCCAACAAGTCTAAACATGTCCAACGGTACCATTTTTTCAAGCTTAGGAGCCCGTTTGGGCGAATACAACATAAACACAGAGCGAGATTGTGACCCGAATGGCCAACATTGCCAACCTCCTGTGCAAGATTTATTAACTGACAAAACCATCATTCATCCATTTTACGACCCATCGAGTTTTATTAATGATATAGCTTTAGTCAGACTAGCGACACCAGCGAGTTTTAGTGGTAGGTACTTGGTGGTACAAAGCGTCTGGATAAAGTCGTACTATTGTAGACAACGTCAGCCCTATTTGTCTCCCAGTCGGTGAACTTCTAGATGTGGATCTGGTTGGACGGGAGTTGACAGTGGCAGGATGGGGAACCACCGAAGACGGTAATACGACTGCCACCCTTCGCAAGGTTTCCGTCCCGGTGGTACCCACCCCCACGTGCCGCCGCTTGTACCGCGGTCTCAAACCCATCTCCCGGAAACAGATTTGCGCAGGGGCCGACCATGGCAAAGACTCGTGCGCCGGGGACAGCGGAGGCCCCCTCAAACGCGTCGATTCCATCGACGGTACGCCACGGTACGTCCAGTACGGGATAGTGTCCTTCGGGCCGTCGAAGTGCGGTCTGAGTAGGCGACCAGGAATCTACACCAACGTCCAGAAATACATGGAGTGGATCTTAGACAACCTAGAGTAACCGGGAAAACCTAATTGCGCAATCTTATTACTATACAAAAAAAATTCGTGTTCATTCATGTTGTAGTTTTATTCACCTTTAAAACCACACATGAGGGTTTGAGATTCCTGAATGAGTACCGCTACCGTTTTGCTAATGTTAAGCAGTGACGTTGAGAGACTGCAACATTTAAAAGACTACAAGGACGGTTTCCAATCAGTGGTTCGCAAGTACTCGCTCGAAATGGGCTGCAGACTGAGTTTGAGGTTCGGCGTTTTCGTGGTTGTTTGTGCCTGGCTTGTGGCTGCGCGTAAGTTGCTAAGGCCGTTTTTGCCTGGTGGTGGTACCACGATTTTTGGGTTCGCTCTAAAACAAAAAGTAACTCAAGTGTTTATTAGTTTTAGTGGTGCTTTAGTATGTTTAAGTTAGTACCGGTACGATAACTGGGAAATCCAGTTCCGCTTGTGAAATTACTTGCGATTAAGAAAAGTCGAATTGTTCGCAGGTAACTCTGTAGTTCAAGGTTTCATTTTCGTGATAATTTTTGTTGTGAGGTTGGTTTTACAGTTCATGATTATTTCTTGTGGAGATTAGGATCTGAACCAGTTTCTCGGGTTCATTCTTCGGAGATTGCTACTGTCTGATAAATTTTCTTTTTTTTTTGAGGTGCCCGTGTGTTCATCGTTATTATTGTTTTAGTGTGAAGAATGCGGTTTTTCTGCTTTTTACAGATCTGTTAAATAACTGAAGTATTGTTTATAATCTAGTAAAGTGGATTCTCGAGAAGTCGCGTATTCAAGTGTGTACTTACTTTTTTTTAAAGAAAAATTACGCAAAACTTAAAAAAAACATTTAATTTTGGTGTGATTTTTTTACAAATTAGTGACCTTTTATTCGTTTCGTGTGTCAAATTATTATTTTTTTTTAACAATAAAAATTCGGTCAGACGGATCAGCCTTCAGTCTGTATCGGGGAAGCAATTTAAGTATAAATTACATAGCGATTACGTTATGTTATGGTGCTGTAAATAAATCATACGTTATTATTCCATTAACCCCTTGGGAAATACAATTACTCTTAGTACAGTACGATCCGGCTGAAGAATTTGCTATTAATAAACACTTCATACAAAGTGTCACAGTATTTTAGAAATTTTCAACATTTTGGATCGACTGATAACGAAATTTTATGCGTAATTATTGGATTCCTCAGACGCCAAATTCCGTATTCTACACCAGCTGCCACGAATGACGTACATAAGGAGGAAGATTGCGCTATTATTATTTTACTTAAAACAAAAGTTCAAGGCTTGAGTCATTTTACAATTTTCGTGTGTGAATTCTTTTCGTAGTCGAACTGTAATTACGTTTCTCCAAAATAAATCGGATCGATTTATTATTATAACAATATCTCAGCGACATTTATAATTACGAAATAATTGTTATCACGGTTTTGAAAGCACGTGTCGTGGTAAAACCCAGACAAGAAGAGTGGGGGTGTTTTTAAAAGAAATGGGTACGAGAAAGTGTGATAAAATTGTAAGTCAATGTTCTTCTGCTTGGACAAGGTTTTCTTTTTTGTTGATAATTCGTGAACTATTCAGCTGTTTTCTGTTTGTTTACTGTTCCAGTTTCATTCATGTTTAATTTATCTTCAGTTCTTTGAAACCGTTTTTCATTTTTCGTTTTCTAGCCATATGTAAACAGGTGTAACAAATTGAAAAAAAAACATTAATATTTATAAGTACAAAAATAAAATTTTGTATATTGAAATTAACATAAAACGTTTCACACGACGTGTAGTCTTTAAGTTCTTTTTTTTTTGTTTTACCTGCAAAACATTTCCTGAATTTAACTTTTGGTTCATAATTATCTGCTTTTGAGGGGTAAAACACGTAATAAAATTTACATATTCATCGATTTCAAAAAATGTTTGCTGAATTAAGTACTAATAAAGTTTGTAAGTAGGTACTTCAGTGTCAAAATTCATCACTAAAGACGGAATGTCCTTGATAGATTTAAGGATTATTTATTTATTTATCTTCTCTAAAAGTTGTTATTGGGAGTGGAGTGCCTCAGGCTCCATATTCGGTCTTTTACCCTTCATTCTTTACGCGACTGATCTAAATATACCTCGTCTCTTTTTAACTAATTTATTATATATTCAATTCTCGTTTGAAATTATTTATTCCTATTACATCAGAATCTAATTACCATACGTCATTCATCACCAAGAATGTCTACATACACAGCGTAAACGTCAAACCGAACACCATCTCTAACGAATCTCACTCATATTTCCCCTTTGCCATAACCAGAATTCGGGGTCACCCACAATTATCATCACTAATAACTCTCACACAAAAAAGAGGTCGCATCAAACCAGTACCACACCATCATCTACGCACCATCACCGTCATTACCAAACCTGTCTTTCCAACACTCGAACTTATTTTTAGTTAATGCAAACGACAACAACATCGACGTTGTTTTTCCAGAATGGGTGCCCGCAGAGGAGTTCTGCAGGACGCCCGACCGGGAATTGGGCGACTGCATCGTGGTCAGCGACTGCAAGCCCATGATGGACGTGCTGGACGCGGTGTCGCAGCCCATCCCCCCGAAAATCATCCAACTCCTGAAGGCGTACCAGTGCGGGTTTAGCGGCAAGAACCCCAAGGTGTGCTGCCCGTCCAAGCCCATCATCGTGGAGGGGGTGAACACGGCAGAGGCGGCACTGCCGCCGGACGTTTCGAATCACAGGAACCTGGGGCTGATCCCGCGGGAGTGCGGCGACATGGACACCGGGGATAAGATCATTCACGGGAATAAGACGGTGTTGTTCGAGTTTCCGTGGATGGCGCTGCTGTCGTATAGGACCAGTGAGTGTCTTCAGACCCGATGACGTCTTTAAATGCTTATTATTCGACAATCATCGGGTTTTCACCTATTGTTAGAAAATTGGGACACCTCAGTTTTCTCTTTTCCGATTTTCTTTAATCATGTAATTGTTGCAGATCGTGGTCCGGACTTCCGCTGCGGCGCCTCAATAATCAACGAAAGGTACATCCTCACCGCCGCCCACTGCATCACCAACCTGAAGAACCCACTGTAAGTACCACGACCCCCACCAACCCATTTTGTACCTTCGTCGGTTTCCAGAATAGGTGTCCGCGTCGGAGAACACAACATCCAAACCCCAGTCGACTGCGAAGTCTCCAGAGAGGGAGTCCGCACTTGCTCTCCTCCTCACCAGGACCTCGCCATCGAAGACATCATCCCGCACCCGGACTACAACACCAAACTCTACACCAACGACATCGGTTTACTCCGAGTCAGCCAAATGGACTTCTCCCAAGGTACCCCAAATCCAAATTTTGAACCAAACTAAAATTTCAATTCCAGATAACATCAAGCCCATCTGTTTACCTCTAGAAAAAGCCCGGACTTACAACTTCACCAACCGCAACTGCGTGGTCACCGGCTGGGGGGTCACGGAGAAGGGGCGCCCCAGTCCCGAGCTCCTCAAGGTCCAGATTCCCACCATGAGTAACGAGGAGTGCAGCAATATTTACAAGAACGTTACCACTATTAATCACCGGCAGTTGTGCGCTGGGGGCAAAACTAGGAGTGATTCGTGTGCGGGGGACAGTGGAGGCCCGCTCCAAGCACCGGCTAACATTTTCCGCAACGTTCGCTTGGTCCAGCAGGGGGTAGTGTCCTTCGGACCTAGGGACTGCGGGAGGGAGGGGCTGCCGGGGGTGTACACGAGGGTGGCGTATTACATGGACTGGATTTTGGACAATATGAGGGCGTGAGAGGTGAAGACTGTACTTACAATGACTAGACTGCCGATAGATGACGCGATTTTGCTAAGTGAAGATGGAAAATAATTTAAGTTAGGTTATGTTGTGCTTATTTATATGTGTTTTGTACACCGAGAAATAGATTTTTTTATTAATGGGTGTGTTTTTTTGTAATAATGTCGGGATGGATAATAATAGTTAATTATCAAAATATGATTGCCGGTTACGTTGCTAATTTCAGTGATTAATAATAAATAAGTACCCAGTTTTTTATAATTTCGTTAACAATAATAGAGGGTTTTTTGAATTTTTAAAACTGACTTTATAGTTTTTTCAAAACGAATATAAGGATTGATTTAAGCACTTAAAACTACCCAATTTTTGGTTCTTTATTGTACATATAAAATTATTAAATTTGTGATATAAAATCCCGGGGTCATGGTGACTCGGTTTCATGGTCAAACAATGATAATAAGCATCCACAAAAAACGAATGTTCCAGCGATCGTCAAACGTTACGCACTTCTGAATATATACGTTGTTCTGTGACAAAATGGATAATATTAAAATAGTCTTTAAAACTAATAAAAATCATTATGAAGATATTGGAATATAAAACTTGTAAAAAATTTTAGTGATGAAAGGTACAAAGGAGAGTGAATATGCAGAAAAATTCTGGTTAAATTCTGCCCTTGAAGTCGTTTTTAAACTGTGTAAATCTTGAGAAATGGATTTACATAAACTAGAAACAATAGATGTTATGCAACCAGTTATACACCGAGATTGTCAAAACAGCACTGGTATATTTTTTCAAAAATCTGCATGCCTCGGGTAAAAACTCAACACGGATTCATAAATCACCATGAAGGAGTATGTTATTTTATAAATATTTTTTATTTATTCGGCAAAATTTTAAGATGACGCCATCATTTTTTGGGGAGGCATAAACGAATAGTAAATTATGATTAACTACTAATCATACTTCTAATAATATTTAATCTTGATAACTAAAACTAGTATGTTAGGTAACTCCACTTATCTTGGTGTTTGCTTTCCATTTACTTCATAAACCCACCTATACTTCTCTAAATTCTAATGAATCTTCCCACTTGGAAGATTTTCTTGCAGGAATCCCCATGTTGAGACCTTGTAACCTTGTTAACGGTTTCTAGTAAGGTGGGGCAAAATGGCGAGGTAATTCCCAGTAGAGTAACGACCTGTGACGCATAATTACCTCCTTTAAAGCTATAGAACACACCCTCCATATCAGACTGATGACCACCAAAAAGAGCTGTTTCTCTTATTGTGCATACACACCATGCACTGTGTGGGGATTTAAGAACTTTTCCACTTAACAAAGCGCTAGTACGTCTCTGTTCACCCAGATAGACTAATTCGAAGTCATTATTGTGACACATTTTAAAACTCGTTAAATATCTAAACCCAAACTCAGGATTATCGCTTTCATTAAATATTACTTAAATGGAAGATTAGTCCGAAGAGAGTTAGTTTCACGTGGACTTTTTCAATGTCGTGGCTTCTTCTTCTGTACTTTTTTGCTCCAGTGCGGGCACGTAAGTAAACAAATACCTAATAATCGGGTTATTGTTAACACAATTAGCACCTCGCTTCTAACTTTTAAATAAACTCGTCCAATCTAGAATGGGACGTTATTTGGAACCCTCCCAACACCAACGGTTGCACAACTCCCGACCAAAAACCGGGATCGTGTCTGCAAATATACAACTGTCAACCGATGCTGGATTTTCTGGATAAAGTACGTCAACCGATTCCGCCTGAAACCGAAAAACACCTGAAATCGTACCGGTGTGGAACTGATAGAGGAAAACCAAAAATCTGCTGCCCTTCAGGTCTTATAATTATAGACAACGAAAAATTGGAAGACAGTATTGTATTCCCCGACGTTTCGACCCACAGGAATTTTCGCCTTCTACCAAAGAACTGCGGGCACTTCGACGCCGATAACAAAATCGTCAATGGAGAAAAAACTGGACTTTTTGAGTTCCCGTGGATGGCGCTGTTATCATATCGGACTCGTTTGTAAATTTGGTTTCTATTTTGACTATTACCGAGTGTGACTTTTAGGAAATGGGCCACAATTTAAGTGTGGAGGCACTATTATCAACCAAAAGTATATTCTAACAGCGGCTCATTGCTTAGCAAACTTGAAGACCCCACTGTGAGTACCACAACACCGCTATTATTACTATTATTATTATTATTAAATTGTTGAAACAGAATTGGAGTCCGAGTTGGAGAACACAACATTCGTACTCAGAAGGACTGCGAGTTTGACAAATGGAACGGGGAAATTTGCGCACCCCCGTACCAAGATCTGGGGGTTGAAGCCGTTATCACGCACCCGGAGTTCAGTTCCAGGTACTTGAGCAACGACATCGGGCTTATACGGGTGTCACCCATCGACTTGTCGCAAGGTTCGTACAAGTATTCCTGTTGTTCGTGTACCAATCAAGATTTTTTTAGAAAACAGCAGACCCGTGTGCCTTCCCCTAGCCGAGTCCAGGGATTACAACTTCACCAACCGCAACGTCTTCGTCGCCGGGTGGGGGATAACCGAAAGAGGAACCCCGAGTCCCGAGCTCCTGAAGGTCGCTCTTCCCGTTGTTCCCTTGAAGGAATGCGAAGACGCGTACGCGAAAACCGCTAGAGTGGATAATCGGCAGCTGTGTGCTGGTGGAAGGAATAAGAAGGATTCGTGTGGAGGCGACAGCGGGGGTCCTCTTCATGCCCAGGGACGCATAAATGGGGACACCAGGCTCGTCCAACAGGGAATAGTTTCGTTTGGACCCATAAGGTGCGGAGAGGTTCCGATTCCGGGGGTGTACACCAGGGTAGCGGCTTTTATGGACTGGATTTTGGATAATATAGAACCGTGATTGACTATTATGATTTTGTTTTGTACTGACACTATTTATTTTTTATTAAATTTTAAAAAGTGGCCTGTGAGTTTTTTAAATCAAATCCTCTTGAAATTAAATTACGAAAGAGATCGTTATGTTGTTGGAAAACTTGGAAAAAATTAATCACTAATGACTTCTAGACTTAGAACAATTACCTGGATATACGTGGGATATTGATAATGCTTCAGACAAAACACAGCGCTTGATAAAACCACACAATCCGACCCTGGGCTCTCACTGATAATTTTTCGCTTAAAAAACTATTAAACGTTAATATTCCAAGAAACACAAAACTCTTTAAAAACAACTTACTACATTTCTTGAATTTAGTAACACACAGGACTCAACAATGTTGACCACGTTGCTACTTTTACTCTTTGTTTGCACAGCTCACGCACGTAAGTACCTACTCCACTAGTACTCCTCTAGTTTGTTAAAATTTTAGAATCCAATGGCTGTCAAACCCCAGACAAACAACCAGGTTTCTGCATAGTGGTTCAATCATGCAAAACCTTGTCTGACTTTGTTTCCAAACTTCCAAAACCCTTCTCACCAGCGATCCGCGAAAAAATAAAAGCGTACCAATGTGGTGTGTCCGGAAACAAAGCCAAAGTATGTTGTCCATTAAAACCCATCATTGATCAGTCTGGAGGAGGTTCCGAGGGCTTCCAATTCCCTGACGTCTCCAACCACAGGAACATCAATCTCTTACCGAAGAGCTGTGGTCATTTGGACACCTTCGTCAACAAGGTAGTGAATGGTAACGAAACGGTTTTGTTTGAGTTCCCATGGATGGCACTTTTGTCGTACCAGACCAGTACGCACTGACATTGTTGTGAAACCGAGTTTATAAATTGTGTGTTGTAGAAAGGGGACCAGATTTTCGCTGTGGTGGTAGCATCATCAACGAAAACTACATACTCACGGCAGCCCACTGCGTCGTCAATGTCGAAAGAGCGGGACTCAAACTGTAAGTACCCCACTTTAAAATTACACTTTATCAATTTTGAAACCAGAATTGGAGTCCGTGTTGGAGAGTACGACCTTCGTACTACGACAGACTGCCAAACGGATAACGGAGAAGAAATATGTTCTCCTCCGGTGCAAGACCTAGCAATTGAAAAAGTTATCCCTCATGCGAGATTCGACAGCAAGTCCATCCTCAACGATATAGCACTCATTCGAGTTTCCAAAATCGATCTAGAGCAAGGTACCAAATCCACTATTTCGAGTACCATTTAACCCCCTGTTTTAGAAAACACACAACCTGTGTGTCTGCCCCTGGGTAACACCGGTAACTTCAATTACACCAACAGAAGAGTGGTTGTGACTGGCTGGGGGAAGACCGAAAAAGGTGCAGCAAGTCCTGTTCTCCTTAAGGCAGAACTTGAAGTTTCTCCTCGAAAAGAATGCCAAGAAAAACACACTCGTAACAAGATACAGGACACCCAGCTGTGTGCTGGTGGGCAAGGGGGCCCGAAGGCCGCCGATTCGTGTAACGGGGATAGCGGAAGCCCTTTGCACTCCTTGGAGTTCCTTCACGAGGAGCCTAGATACATCCAGCAGGGAATAGTTTCCTTCGGGCCGAGCGACTGCGGAAAAGTAGACATTCCGGGGGTCTATACCAGAGTGGCTTCCTATCTGGACTGGATCCTGGACCAGCTACAACCGTGATCTTTCATTATTTGTATTACTCTTGACAAATACTCGTAAATAAACTCTGAATGCTAATGTTTTGTTACGTGAGTACCACAATCAGTCAAATTGGAGAGCACAACATTCGAACCCATAAAAACTGTGAGATTGATAAATGGGCTTATACCAGTAAAATTAGTTGATAAAACTACACAATCCGCTACTGGTCTCCAATTGACAATAATTTATAGTTCAAAAAGCACTTAAAAATCTATTAATAAAAACAATCATCATTAAAAACAACTAACCAGATTCCTTCAATTTAGTAACACACGGCTCCCAACAATGTTAACCACGTTACTACTTTTACCCTTTCTTTACACAGCTCACGCACGTAAGTACCTACTCCACTAGTACTCCCCTATTTGTTAAAATTTCAGAATCGAATGGGTGTCAAACCCCAGACAAACAACCCGGTTTCTGCATAATGGTTCAATTTTGCAAAACCATGTCCGACTTCGTGGCCAAATTTCCAAAACACCTCCCACCAGAGATCCGCGAAAAAATAAGACCGTACCAATGTGGAGTGTCCGGAAATAAAGCCAAAGTATGTTGTCCGTTAACACCCATCACTATTGATCAATCTGGAGATTTCGAGACCTTCCAATTCCCTGAGGTGTCCAACCACAAGAACATCAATCTGTTGCCAAGGAACTGTGGACAATTGGGCATCGGTAATAAGATAGCGAATGGGGACGAAACGGATTTGTTTGAGTTCCCATGGATGGCACTTTTATCGTACCAGACCGGTACGCACTAACACTGTTGTGAAACAGAGTTTATAAATTGTGTGTTGTAGACAAGGGACCAGATTTTCGTTGTGGTGGTACCATCATCAACGAAAACTACATACTCACGGCAGCCCACTGCGTCGTCAACGTCGAAACAGCGGGACTCAATTTGTAAGTACCCCACTTTAAAGTACCACTTTATCAATTTTGAAACCAGAATTGGAGTCCGTGTTGGGGAGTACGATCTTCGTACTACGAAAGACTGCCAAACGGAAAACGGAGAAGAAACTTGTTCTCCTCCGGTGCAAGACCTAGCAATTGAAAAAGTCATCATCCATTCGAGATTCGACAGCAAAACCGTCCTCAACGATATAGCCCTCATTCGGGTATCCAAAATCGATCTAGACCAAGGTATCAAATCCACTATTTCGGGTACCATTTAACCCTCTGTTTTAGACAACAGCAGACCTGTGTGTCTGCCTCTGGGTAACACCGGTAACTTCAACTACACCAACAGAAGGGTGGTTGTGACTGGCTGGGGGAAGACCGAAAAAGGTGCAGCAAGTCCTGTTCTCCTTAAGGCAAAACTTGAAGTTTCTCCTCGGAAAGATTGTCAAGAAAAACACACTCGTAACAAGATACAGGAAACCCAGCTGTGTGCTGGTCGGCAAGGGGGCCCGAAGGGCGTCGACTCGTGTAAAGGGGATAGCGGAGGCCCTTTGCATTCCTTGGAGTTCCTTCACGACGAGCCTAGATACATCCAGCAGGGAATAGTTTCCTTTGGGCCGAGCGACTGCGGAAAAGTAGCCCTTCCGGGGGTCTATACCAGAGTGGCCTTCTATCTTGACTGGATCCTGGACCAGCTCCAACCGTGATCTTTAATTACTTGTGTTACTTTTGACAAATATTCATGAATAAACTCTGAATGCTAATGTTTTATCTATTCGCTGACCTGACCTGACTCCACTGTGAGTACCTCAACCAGTCAATTTGGAGAGCACAACATTCGAACCCAGAAAAACTGGGAGATTGATAAATGGTACGGGAAACTTCCGCATCACTGTACAAAGAAGCGTGGGCTAGAATAAAGTTCCAAGTAGGGGAAAAGTGCCTAAAATGATCCCCTCAGGTCAAATGATCCCCATCAATTGTAAGAAAATTTGTGGCTCCATCTACCAAACATAACTGTCATTTGATTAAGCGCTCTGTAATTAGTACCTTCTGAAAGTTTGATGGCGTTCTGTGTATTCTGCACAGTTTTGTGCCAAAATATGTAAAATAAGCACCTCTGATCTAAGGTAAGATATATTTTAAAAGTCCATTTTGACAGAATTAGATACATTTCAGTCGTAGGTTGGTTATGATCTTTTTACCGCATGTAAAAATTGAAGGTTAGTTTACAATTTTTGAATGCGGATATGCTATCTAAGGCGAAATGATCCCTTTTTCTTGAGGCAAAATCATCCCGGATCATTGGGCGGGACTAGTACCTGCTAAGATAAGACTGATTTTTGCAAATCATATACCCTCTAAAAAAAGAGAGGGTGGGTGGGCGGGGCTAGTACCTGCTAAGATAAGACTGATTTTTGCAGATAACATATCCTCTAACCCCGCCCACCTACTCTTTATTTTCTTTGAGGGAATACCATTTGCCAATATCAGTTTTATCTTAGCAAGTACTAACCCCACCCACCCGCCCGTTATTTTCTTAGCATGTATGTTATTTGCCAATATCAGCCTTATCTTGCCAAGCACTAGCTCGGCCCATCCGCCCTTTATCTTGTTAGAGGGCTAGTACCTAATAAGATAAGACTGATTTTCGCAAATGACATATCCTCCAAGAAAAGAGAGGGTGGGTGGGCGGGGCTACTACCTGCTAAGATAAGACTGATTTTTGCAGATGACATATCCTCTAACCCCGCCCACCCACCCTTTAGTTTCTTCGAGAGAATACCATTTGCCAATACCAGTTTTATCTTAGCAGTTACTAGTCCCACCCACCCACCCTCTCTTTGCTTAGAGGGTATATCATTTGCCAAATTCAGTCTTATCCTAGCAGTTACTAGCCCCACCCACCCACCCTCTCTTTTCTTAGAGGGTATATCATTTGCCAACTTCAGTTTTATCTTAGCAGGTAGTAGACCCGCCCACCCGCCCTCTCTTTTCTTGGAGGGTATCCCATTTGGCAAAATTAGTCTTATCTTAGCACGTACTGATGACTAAAGTATTGTCCCAAACACTTCCAGAAATTATACACCCCTTATTTTCGGTGCTTTTCAAACTTTTTTTGTTTATTTTTTTTAAGAATTTATTTTTTTGTTAATTTTTGAAATAAAATATTTATCAGTTATGTCATGATTTGATTTTTCTTGTTGATGCTGTCCCCTTATGGTCAAAATTCAAAGGGATCATTATGCCCATGCCGAGGGATCATTTTACCTATGGGGATGCATAAAATGATCCTTTTGTAAGGTCCTGGAAAAACGTTAATAACTTTTTTTATAATTATCGAATCACCAATTGGCTTATATTGTTACCTAGATAAATCAATGTTCTTACAAATAATGCTACAGTTTTACATGAATAATAATAATTTGTATTTTTTAAAGAATTTCTCCCTTAGGGGGATCATTTTAGGCACCTTTCCCCTAGTTATTAAACCAACGTTGTTGGGCTTATACGAGTGGAATTACTTGATAAAACTACACAATCCGTCTCTGGTCTCCAGTTGATAATAATTTTTCCAAAAACACTTAAAAATCTATTAAGAAAACCAAAAATCTTTAAAAGCAGCTAACCAGATTCCTTGAATTTAGTAACACACGGTACCTAACAATGTGGACAACGTTGCTACTTTTACCCTTTCTTTACACAGCTCACGCACGTAAGTACCTAATCCACTAGAACTTCCCTAATTAGTTAAAATTTCAGAATCGAATGGGTGTCAAACCCCAGACAAACAACCAGGGTTCTGCATAGTGATTCAATCATGCAAAACCTTGACTGACTTCGTGGACAAACTGTCAAATCCCGTCCCACCAGAGATTCTTCAAAAACTAAGAGAGTACAAATGTGGAGGATCCGGAAATAACACCAAAGTATGTTGTCCGTTAAAACCCATCACTATTGATCAATCTGGAGGAGATTCCGAGACCTTCCAATTCCCCGACCTCTCCAACCACAGGAACATTAATCTGTTGCCGAGGAACTGTGGGTTTTTGGGCAAAGGCAATAAGATAACGAATGGGTACGAAGCGGATTTGTTTGAGTTTCCATGGATGGCACTTTTATCGTACCAGACCAGTACGCACTGACACTGTTGTGAAACATAGTTTATAAATCGTGTGTTGTAGAAAACGGACCAAAGTTTCGCTGCGGTGGTACCATCATCAACGAAAACTACATACTCACGGCAGCCCACTGCGTCGTCAATATCGAAAAATCGGGACTCAAACTGTAAGTACCCCCCTATAAAGTACCACTTAATCAATTTTCAAACCAGAATTGGAGTCCGTGTTGGTGAGCACGACCTTCGTACTACGAAAGACTGTCGAACAGAATACGGAAGAGAAACTTGTTCTCCTCCAGTCCAAGACCTAGCAATTGAAAAAGTCATCCCCCACCGGAGATTCGACAGCAGGACCGTCCGCAATGATATAGCCCTCATTCGAGTTTCCAAAATCGATCTAGACCAAGGTACCAAAGCCACTGTTTCGAGTACCATTTAACTCCCTGTTTTAGTAAACACCAAACCTGTGTGTCTGCCCCTGGAAAACACCGGTAACTTCAATTACACCATCAAAAAGGTGACTGTGACTGGTTGGGGCAAGACCGAAAGACGTGTACCAAGTCCTGTTCTTCTTAAGGCAAAACTTGAAGTTTCTCCTCGAAAAGAATGCCAAGAAAAATACAAACGTTACCAAATACAGGAAACCCAGCTGTGTGTTGGTGGGCAAGGGGGCCCGAATGCCGCCGACTCGTGTAACGGCGATAGCGGGGGCCCTTTGCACTCCGTGGAGGATCTTCACGAAGCGCCTAGATACATCCAACAGGGAATAGTTTCCTTCGGGCCGGTCGACTGCGGAAAAGTTGCCATTCCGGGGGTCTACACCAGAGTGGCCTTCTACCTGGACTGGATCCTGGACCAACTCAAACCTTAACAAATACTGGAAAATAAACTCTAATTCCTAATGTCTGATTACTTGAGGACCCCTGCTTTACCCATTTTCCGGCAAATCGTTTCAAACAAGTTTGGTTTTTGGCGGGAGGGTTGCCTTATCGTGTCACGAGAACCGGTCGTGTGTCGAGTCTTCGGGTCAGGGTCACATCAAGTTCACTCCAATCATGAAAATCGATTAAAAGAACCTTCTCGTTTGGCTGTGTTGACCTTTTGAAACCCGACGAAATCGTGGAGATTTCCCCAGTGTTTACATAGTGAGTACTTCTCGGAAGGCGAGTCCGTGCGCAGGCGTGACTTAACACTGACATTGCTGCAGGTAAGTCTCATTTGTGTTGTTTGTTGACGAAATCGTTTAAATGGCTCTCGGATGGATTTTTCTTATCATTATCGTGGACTTTGTTTGTGAGTATGTTTACTAATTGTTGTTTGATGGGTGTGCTGGGGGCCGGGGAAATTTTCAAGTGTCGTAAAAAATACGCAGGGGAAAGAAGAGTGGGAATGGGCGACCACAATCAAATTTTCTGCATTAAACCAACGATGGATTTGTGATTATTCAAACACCTTTCTTTGGTTTGTAGTGGCCTTGAACATCACTAATAACGCAGTTATTAGACACAAATGGGTGTTATTCTCAGGCGAGTTCACGGAAATGGTTGTTTTGAGTTGGAAATTACCAACACCACTTGTTGGAAGTTTAATTGTTATATAATTTAAACAGTCGTGACTCACTTGGTCTCTTGCAAGTACCGTTTTTGACACCGTGACACGGAGAAAGTGTGCCGCAAGGACTTACCACAGTACCGTTCTTGTTATTGTAGGACCCATGGACAAAGAAACGAAAAAAACTTTCTTTAGCCGCGACATTCCATCCCAATTTACGTCACCGAATATCAAAAACAAACACGATAATTTTTTTTGACTGTATAATAATCTTTGTGTAAGCAAATACGTCACAAATTTTCCACGAAAACATGTACGCACACCCATAATCGTAAATTTTTCTTAGTCTGGGTTCCCTATATTAGTTAAAAAAACTCTGACTAGCTCTCTTCCGTTGCAGCTCTCGCCGCCCCCCAGCGCAACGAAACCTCCATAAAATGCCCCCGCAAGCACGACTGCGTGCCGCTCACCTCCTGCAACATCACCGACGCCGACGCCTTCATCTACCCCTGTCACAGTGGGCTCAACTTCATCTGCTGCCCCTGGGGCTTGTACACCAACACCACCCTCGAGAACCGCAAGACGTCGCAATTCCCGGTGACTTGCGGGCTTGTCATGACCGCTGACAAGATCAGCGGTGGTAAGAAGGCGGACTTGGGGCAGTTCCCGTGGATGGCCCTACTGGGCTACAGACGTAAGCGCCGCACCATGTTCAACTCGTGTTAATCCGTCTGTTGCAGAATCGGGCCTCGACTACACGCAGTTCTTGTGTGGGGGCAGCCTCGTCACGGAAACCTACGTGATGACGGCGGCGCACTGCATCCACCTGGATCGAAGACTAGAACTGTAGGTAATGAGAGGAAGCAGGGAGAGGGAGCAGGAGTAATCGTTGGGTTGTAGGATTGTGGTGAGGTTAGGAGAGCACGATTTGTTGAAGGAGAAGGATTGTTATACGGTGAGGGACTACGAGATGTGCGCGGAACCCCATGTGGATGTTTTGATACAAAGAGTGGAGATTCATCCGAGGTACGACGAGGAGAACTTGCACAATGATATTGCTCTGATTAGGGTGAAAAGAAGAATTCAGTTTACAAGTAGGTATCGAGGTTCTAGAGAGGTTTGGATGATGAATGAACTCTTTTAGATTATATACAGCCGATTTGTCTACCTTTTGAGAGGAATTTGGAAGCGAAAGATCTGACCAAACAAAAACTGACAGTGAGTGGGTGGGGTAAAACCAGTGCGGTGAACGTGGGGGGTTCTACTACCCTTCAGTACGCGTTGGTGACGGTTTGGAACCAAAGCACGTGTGCTAAAAGTGTCCCTCCGGACGTACAACCCATCACGGGTACCCAACTTTGTGCCAATGGACCGTCCGCAGAAGACGCCTGTAAAGGTGACAGCGGAGGACCTCTAGTTAACGCAACCCTGGATGGCAGAGGCGATTTACGCTACTTCCAAATCGGGATAGTCTCTTTCGCTTCCACTCTGACCTGTGGAAACCCGAGCCTCCCCACTGTGTACACACGAGTAGACAAATATCTACAGTGGCTAGAAGAAACAATTTTTTAAGACTGATTGTTATTTCTTTATTTTTTTTTAATATATTGTGTTGGGTTTAATTAGTATCTTCACTACTCAGACTTTCATCCTTCTCCTTTTCTTCCTGTATGCTTTCTTTCGAGTTTAAAGAGTCTTGTTCCAGAAGAGCCTGAATGGCTGCATCCTTCAACTCCGGTAAAGAACGAACGTCGGATAAGTCGCTAACGCTTCTCTTCTGATTCCTTCTAGACTTATACTCGGTGTACAACGTATCCAGAAGCTCATCTCTAGTTTTGGGATACTTCACCTAGAAGACATCGTCAGTTCTGGAAACCGCAACTAATAACCTACTTGAGACTGGCGTTCAAAAAGAGTAGGTTGTCGATTTACTCTACCCAACATTAGCTGCATCCTCAGCCTGTGTTCTTCGCTACGCAACTTCTCTTCATCTCTTCGCAGTTGCAACCTCATGGCTAAATCTTCCTCGTGACTGTAAGCCAAAGACTGCCACACCGGTTTCTTCCGCATCAGTTTTTCCCTCCAACGAGCCTCCTCCTTCAATTTTGCCTCCTCCAGCTTCTTGCACATCTCCATCTCCAGTCTCTTACGGGCGGACTGCACTCGTAAAAGAGCCGCCAAGTTCGAGCGGTTAAGAGACTGAAATTCCAAAGACGAAGGTGTCCTACTATCGGTGCTACTAGCTGAAGCATTCCTGTAGTTCTTCTTCTTCTACAAACACGACAGCGTGAAAATCAGTTTGACTATTGTAATCTTACCTGTTTCTTCTCGTGTCTTCTACTCTTAGACTTTGGTTGCGGACTGAGCCCCAGAAACTCGTTCTTCAACTCCTCTAGTTCTTTCTCGTAGCGGTCGTGCTCAAACTTGTACGAATTCTTAGTTTTCTTCGGTTTATTATCAGCAACATCTCGGTACGAACGCGGACAAACATCGTACTTTTTCGTGGTTCGTTCTCTTTTCGCCATAGATGGTGGTAAAGAAGCAGCACGAAGCATTTCTTCAGCACGAATCTTCTTCTGAAGAGCCCTGGAAACAATCGCTTGGTTGCAATTCTAACCAGAAGACAACAAACCTGTAGAACTCATCTTCGTGCATCTTCTTATAAATGTAGTTACTGAACAAATTCTTCGGTATCGGTTTTGCTTTGAATTTTTGCACTTTAATCGGAGGGTCATCTAGGAAGAGACTAGGGGACGATTTAGACAATCCCTTGCTTAGTTTCTGGATTTCTTGGATTTCTTCGTCGCGTCTGGTGAAAGAAAAAGGGCGCATTTGAGCTTGTAGAAGGGCTTTGCTGCGTTCGCGCACTATACGATTCCTAGAAGCAGAATATAACCACACGAAACGACCATCAAGGGCTTACTTTATCTCCTGCTCTTCCATGATTCTGTCGAAGAGAGGAATCTGCGACTCTATCGGAACCGGATGGGCTTTGAACATCTCCGGTTTCTGGATTTTGGGTTTATTTTGTGCCACCACTTCATCTATTATCTTGTTTTCTTCATCCTTCACCGTCATTTCGAACGGTTTTGGAATGGTTATCCCGTTGTCTTTCCAACCCACGCTGGGTTTGCTTTTGGTTGGGCTGTTAGGGGCGCTTTTTGACTGCACAGGCGACTGCTCCTCTAGATCTAGCTTATACTCGTCGATACTAAAATTGTCCCAGTCGTCTTGACCTTTCGAACTAGCCGAAGGTAGTCTGGATTTGGCTCTTCTAAACAACTCAGACGGCGTATCTCCTGGTGATAACTTATCACTCGGGGTTTCGATTCGCACCGATCTTCGCGATGGTGGCTTTAGAGAAAGATCACCCGAAAGCGACTCGCCATCTTTGGGACTTTTGCTCAGAATCGGGGTCACGCAGAACGGTTTCAATGTTTTCTTTTTCTCATCTACGAACTTCTTCTTCGCGTAGTCTTTGTATTCTTCCAGCCATTCGGGGTTTTTGTCTGTGTATTTCGTTTCGTGTTGGACGTAGTCGCTGTAGGTTTTTTGCTTCTCTTTCAGGAGTTCTATGCGCTTGTAGAACTCTTTGTTCGAGAGGTGGTTTAAGTCGTCGTACTCTGGGATACTATCGTAGAATTCTAGATACGATTTCACTGGATCTTTGTCTTTGGAAGATGTAGATTTCATGTCGATTTCATTCGACGATTCTAGAGTCAGTTTGGTGGCTTCGTTTTGCAATTGGTTTAAGTATTTTTGTTCGTAGACGGCCAGAGGGTGGTTGCTTTTGGGGTTTCGGGGCAGTTTTAAACAGTTGTTGTTAAACACGGAACCGCTGTGATCGGACATCGCACCTTTAATTGTTACCCGAAGGTAAAAGGGGTGTTTATTCCTATGGAAACGATATCGATTGTTAAATTTCATTAAAATATTCAACGAGGGATCAATATTTTAACCCATTTTAAAGGGGTGACTTGTGTAGTGGTTTTGTAGCTAATAAAATATCAGAAGGTGGTTTTCTTTCGAAAAAATATTAAAAAAGTCGCGATTGAGGAAAAAATACAATCAAATTTTCATTTTTACATGTTGGCAGTAACAGAGAACATAGAGAAGCGTCATAGTTTAAATTAAATGACGGGTGAGGACTCCTCGACTTATGTTGGCAACAGTGTTTGTTTCTAACTAGGAATAAAAACTCAGATTGTCGAAATTTTAGTTTGGGGACTTTTCAGTTTACTCTTATTTACTATTCAATTTTTGGATTTTACAATTTCTCAATTTTTAAATTTCTTGATTTTCAGGTTTTTTCTTCAATTTTACGATTTTTAAATATTTCGATTTTTCAATGTTTGACTTTTATAAACTCTTTATTTGTCGATTTTTCAATGAATTGATTTTTCAGGTTTTTTGGTTTTTCAGTTTTTCTATTTTTTCAGGTTTAGATTTTTCAACTTAATTTTTTTGATTTTTCGATTTCTCAATTTTTTAATTCTTTCATTTTTCCGTTTTTCGATATTTCAGTTTTGGGATTTTTCAATATTTCTGTTCTTCGATTTTTCCATTTTTGACTTCTGGATTTTTCGATTTGTCGACTTTTTACTTTTTCGATTTTTAAATTTTAGATTTCTCAGTTTTTTGGTATTTTAATTTTTCGATTTCTCGATTTTTCATTTCAGCTCTTCCATATTTCAATTTTTCAAATGTTTCGATTTCTTAATCTTTCGATTTTTCGATTTTTAAATTTTAAGTTGTTCAGTTTTTGATATTTTAATTTTTCAATACTTTTAGATTTTTCGAATTCTCGATTTTTCATTTCAGTTCTTCGATATTTCAGTTTTTCAAGTTTTCGAATTTTTCAAATGTTTTGATTTCTTAATTTATCGATTTTTCGACTTCCCTGTTTTAGATTTTCTGTTTTTCAACTGCCGTTTTTTAAAATTTTCGATTTTTCAAATTTGACATTTATAAACTGTCAATTTTTCGATTTTTCAATTAATCGATGTTTTGATTTTTCTTGACTTTCAAGGGTTTTGATGGTCCCGTTCTTCAATTCTTTAATTTTTAGATTTTTCAGGTTTTTGATTTTTCATTTTTCAGTTTTTTTAAGGTTTAGATTTTTCGACTTTCCTTTTTGGATTTTTCGATTGCTTAATTTTTCGACTTTTAAGGTCTCAGTTTTTGTATATTTCAGTTTTCAGATTTTTCAGTTTTTTTTTCATTTTTCAGTTTTTCGATATTTTCAGTTTTGGGATTTTTCCATATTTCGATTCTTCGACTTTTCGATTTTTGGCTTCTGGAGTTTTCGATGTGTCGATTTTTTTACTTTTTCGATTTTTCAATTTTTCGGATGCTTAATCTTTCGATTTTTCGACTTCCCGGTTTTAGATTTTCTGTTTTTAATTGTGATTTTAAATTTTCCGATTTTTCGATGTTTTGATTTCCCGATTTAGTTTCCCATTTTTAGTTTTTTTTCATTTTTAAGTTTTTCGATATTTCAGTTTTGGGATTTTTCAATATTTCGATTCTTCGACTTTTCGATTTTTGACTCCTGGATTTTTCGATGTGTCGATTTTTTTACTTCTTCGATTTTTCAATTTTTCGATTTTTAAATTTCAGCTTTTTTAACTTTGAAAATTTTAAATTCATTTCTCGTTTTTTCATTTTAGTTCTTCGATATTTCAGTTTTCAAGTTTTCGAATTTTTCAAATGTTTTGATTTCTTATTCTATCGATTTTTTTTTACTTTTTCGATTTTTCAATTTTTCGGATGCTTAATCTTCCGATTTTTCGACTTCCCTGTTTTAGATTTTCTGTTTTTCAATTGCCGTTTTTTCAAATTTTGGATTTTCATTTTTTCAAATTTGACATTTTGACTGTCAATTTTTCGATTTTTCAATTAATCGATATTTTAATCTTCCCATTTCTTGACTTTCGAGGTTTCGATTTTCCTGTTCTTCAATTCTTTAATTTTTCGATTTTTCAGGTTTTTGATTTTTCATTTTTAGTTTTTTTAAGGTTTCGATTTTACGACTTCACTTTTTGGATTTTTCAACTTTTTGGGTTCTCAGTTTTTGCATATTTCAGTTTTACTTTTTCGATTTTTAAATTTTATCGACAAATTGAGAAATCGAAAAGTCGAGAACTGGAAGTCGGAAAATAGAAAATTAGAAAAATTGAAAAATGGAAAAACGATAACACGAAAATTCAAAACATTTAATTGAAAAACTGAAAAATCGAACCACCGAAAAGAAAAAAATTGACAAATGGAATAATAAAAAAGTCGATTAATTGAGAAATTAGAAAATCGTAAAAATGAACATTTAGCAACGTCATAAACCAAAAAATTGAAAAATCGAGAAATGCAAAAATCCAAAAATTTGAAAAATTTTAAAAGTAGAAAAACCGGATCGTCAAGAAATTAAAACATTAAAAAATTGTAAAAACGAAAAATTGAAACACCAAAAAACTGAAAAATCAAAAATTTAAAAATCCGCTACATTGAAAAATATATCGGAGAACTGAAAAATCGACAAATCGATAAATCCAAATGTCTAAAATTAAAAATTGAAACATCAAAAAAATGGAAAATCGAATAACCGAATAGCCGAAAAGTAGAAAAATCGAAAATTTGAGAAATCGGAATAGGTCAAAACTGAAAAAATAGAAAAATTGAAGAATCGAAAAATCAAGAAATTGATCAATTAAAACACTGAAACACCGAAAAATTTGTTTTAAAAATCGAAAAATTGAAACATCTAGAACCAAGAAGTTGAAATTTCGAAAGATCAAGAAACTGAAACAAAATCTAAAATTTAATGTTCGAAAAATTGAAAAACAGAGAAATCAAAGAGCTGAAAAATCGAAAAATAGAGAAACCGAAAAATGCAATGTCTTCATAATTGAAAAATTAAAATTTGGAAAAACTGAAAGTTGAAAAATTTAAAATTTTAAAATCCAAAAACTAAAAAAACGAAAAAATAAAAACCGAGAAATCGAAAAGTCGAAAAATCGAAAAACTGAAGAATCGAAATATTGCAAAATGCCGAAACTAAAACACAGAAAAATTGAGAAATCGAAACGTCTTAAAGTGGAAGCCGAATAATCATAATGGAAAATTTGAAAAATCGAAAATGGAAAAACGAAAACCCGGAAATTCAAAAACTTGAATTAAAACACTGAAAAGTCAAAAAATTTAGAAATGGGAAATTCAAAAAATCGATTCGATTTTTGACTCCTGGATTTTTCGATGTGTCGATTTTTTTATTGTTTCGATTTTTAAATTTTAGATTTTCTAATTCTTAAAATTTCAGATTTTTCGATTTCTCCATTTTTCATTTCAGAATTTTTCAAACTTTTATAAACTCTTAATTTTTCGATTTTTCAATTAATCGATGTTTTGATTTTCACATTTCTTGACCTTCGAGTGTTTCAATTTTTCGATTTTTTAAGGTTTCTATTTTTCAACTTCACTTTTTTTATTTATTTTTCGATTTTTCGGCCTTTCTATTTTTGACTTCTGGATTTTGCGATACTATCTTTTTACTTTTTCGATTTTTCAATTGTTGGATATTTAAATTTTAGATTTTTCGATTTATGTTTAATTTTTCAATATTTCTTAACCTTTCGATTTTTCGACTTCCTGGTTTTAGATATTCTGTTTTTCAACTTTTCGATTTGTTAATTTTTCATTCCCGATTTATCGAGATTTGATTATTCATGTTTTCGATTTATCATTTTTTCAATTTTTTATGTTGGCCTGTTTTGGTTTCTCAGTTTTTCCAGTTTTCCATTTTTTCGTTTTTTGATTTTTCCGCTTTTTCAATTTTTCAACTTTTAACTTTTTGTTTATCGATTTATCTTTTCTCAATTTATAATTTGTTCAATTTTTACGATTTCTTGATCTTTTGATTTTTCGATTTTTCAGTTATCCGATATTTTAAATTTGGCAGTTTCGATTTCTCGATTTTTCGTTATTCGGATTTTAAATTTTAGATTTTTGAATTTTACATTTTTTCGATTTTCTGATGTTTCATTTTTCGATTTTCAGTTCTTCGATATTTCGATTTTTCAATGTTTCGGTTTTACGATTTTTTAAGGTTTCGATTTTTCGACTATTAGATTTCTCGATTTTTCGTATTTTCGATTATTTTTATTTTTTATTATTTTTTTTTTCTCACTGTTAATATCATTTCTCGCAGAAATTATAGTCATAACCAACCAAATCGCTTCTGAACGCTTAGAGTCGACATTGGCCTGAGCGCGCTCTGGTCTGTAGATCAAACAAGTTATCAACAATGTCAATAATAAGGGTGGTTTTGCAAAATCAGCCTGTATGTCGCATCTATATTAATCTATGGCATTAAACCCAGTTAGGGATTTTCAGTTTTCGACTACGTCAAACATTATTTATAAATAATAATGTGATAATAATATCGGCAAAATAACATTGATAACCTCAAAACGAACAAAATAAACGCAACAAGATGTTGGTTAACAATTTAAACAGGTATTTTTTACAAAACCTGATGTTTCTTTCGAAACGATTACAAAGTACGCAAGTGTCTTCCAACCACTATGACATCATAGTCGCCGGGGGTGGTATGGTGGGCACCACCCTTGCTTGCACTCTAGGTTCATTGCTCCGTAATCTGAAAGTAATCACAAACCTAAACGTGGCTTTATTTCAGGAAAAAACCCGAAATTCGCCGACAAGAAAATTCTGCTTCTTGAAAGTAGCAAAAAGTCCCAGTGGAGGCTCCCTGAAACCTATAGCAACCGGGTGTCCGCTTTGAATGCAGCCACGGTCGATTTATTGAAGGACATAGACGCTTGGAAACACATATCAGGTGCCAGATTTGGTCCAGTCAAGCGGATGCAGGTTACTTTATAGTTAAAAGTGGCTATAAATTTAATGGGGGTATTGTAGGTGTGGGATGCCTCTTCAGAAGCCGCTATCACTTTTGAAAACGACGGTTTTGAAGAACCTGTAGCTTATATTGTCGAAAACGATCTTTTATTGGATGCTGTGCGAAATGAATTACAAAATGTGAACACTGTGGAGGTTGTGTATCAGGCTAAAGTAGAAAGTTGTCGGCCTCCGAGGGAAGGCGAGGACGAGGTGAATTTGGGTCTGGAGAATGGGACGTCATACACTTGTGATTTGTTGGTAAGTGGTATTCGAAAATTGCGGGTGTGTATTACTGGTTGCATACATTGCGTTATTTTTTTAATTGTACAGTTTATAAAAATTTTACACTAATTCTTCGCACCTCTAAGCATCTGCGTTGTAATAAACTCCACCTTTTGTCTGAAGACTCTACTGTACTCCGCGAACTCCCTCTGAATTTCTTCCAGCTCCGTTCGTAGCGCCATCTGTTTATCCAATCCGGCGAAAGTGCTCGAGTACGAGTTCATTCTTGATAGCGGCGGCGAAACTCCTTCTTTTCCTCCGTGGTTTCTCCTTCCTCTCGGCTACCATATGGTATATGCTTCTGATCAAATCCTTCGGAATTCTCTCCTCCCGGGGATTGTTGGGTTTGATATAAAGCGCCCCGTGGTACTGCGACTTCAACAACAGCGCCTGCTTGTGAAAGAACTTCATTAGTTTGTGCGGGATGCACCTCAACAAGCGCGAAAAAAGCATGGATTCCAAGTGGGCAACGAGTTCAGCTTGTCGGACGAGTCTATCCAAACCCGCGCTCTGTTGCAGACCTTGGATATGACTAACCGCCAAACCAAGCCGAGGATCTTTTTAAAAATGTAAAACCTTCCCGGGGGCCTCAAAAGTATTTTTTTAATGTGAAACTTTCTCGGAAGTCCCAAGTGTCTTTTTTAAAAATGTAAAACCTTCTCAAGGCCACAAATGTATTTTTTAGGAATGTGAAACCTTCTCGGGGATCCCAAGTGTCATTTTTAAGAATGCAAAACCTTCTCGGGGGCCCCAAATGTCTTTTTTGATCTGAAACCTTCACAGGGATCTCAACTGTGTTTTTTAAAAATGTAAAACCTTCTGAAGGCCCCAAATGTATTTTTTAGGAATGTGAAACCTTCTCGGGGATCTCAAGTGTCTTTTTTAAAAATGTAAAACCTTTTCGGGGGCCTCGAAAGTATTTTTTTTTAATGTGAAACTTTCTCGGAAGTCCCAAGTGTCTTTTTTAAAAATTTAAAACCTTCTCAAGGCCACAAATGTATTTTTTAGGAATGTGAAACCTTCTCGGGGATCCCAAGTGTCATTTTTAAGAATGTAAAACCTTCTCGGGGGCCCCAAATGTCTTTTTTGATCAGAAACCTTCACAGGGATCTCAACTGTCTTTTTTAAAAATGTAAAATCTTCTCAAGGCCCCAAATGTATTTTTTAGGAATGTGAAACCTTCTCGGGGATCTCAAGTGTCTTTTTTAAAAATGTAAAACCTTCTCGGCGGCCTCGAAAATATTTTTTTTTATTGTGAAACTTTCTCGGAAGTCCCGAGTGTCTTTTTTAAAAATTTAAAACCTTCTCAAGGCCACAAATGTATTTTTTAGGAATGTGAAACCTTCTCGGGGATCCCAAGTGTCATTTTTAAGAATGTAAAACCTTCTCGAGGGCCCCAAATGTCTTTTTTGATCTGAAACCTTCACAGGGATCTCAACTGTCTTTTTTAAAAATGTAAAATCTTCTCAAGGCCCCAAATGTATTTTTTAGGAATGTGAAACCTTCTCGGGGATCTCAAGTGTCTTTTTTAAAAATGTAAAACCTTCTCGGGGGCCTCGAAAGTATTTTTTTTTAATGTGAAACTTTCTCGGAAGTCCCAAGTGTCTTTTTTAAAAATTTAAAACCTTCTCAAGGCCACAAATGAATTTTTTAGGAATGTGAAACCTTCTCGGGGATCCCAAGTGTCATTTTTAATAATGTAAAACCTTCTCGGGGGCCCCAAATGTCTTTTTTGATCTGAAACCTTCACAGGGACCTCAACTGTCTTTTTTAAAAATGTAAAATCTTCTCAAGGCCCCAAATGTATTTTTTGGGAATGTGAAACCTTCTCGGAGATCTCAAGTGTCTTTTTTAAAAATGTAAAACCTTCTCGGGGGCCTCGAAAGTATTTTTTTTTAATGTGAAACTTTCTCGGAAGTCCCAAGTGTCTTTTTTAAAAATGTAAAACCTTCTCAAGGCCACAAATGTATTTTTTAGGAATGTGAAACCTTCTCGGGGATCCCAAGTCTCATTTTTAAGAATGTAAAACCTTCTCGGGGGCCCCAAATGTATTTTTTTTAAGAATGTGAAACTTTCTCGGGAGTGCCAAGTGTCTTTTTTAAAAATATAAAACCTTGCCGGGGGCCTGAAAAGTAATTTTTTTAATGTGAAACTTTCTTGGAAATCCCAAGTGTCTTTTTTAAAAATGTAAAACCTTCTCAAGGCCACAAATGTATTTTTTAGGAATGTGAAACCTTCTCGGGGATCCCAAGTGTCATTTTTAAGAATGTAAAACCTTCTCGAGGGCCCCAAATGTCTTTTTTGATCTGAAACCTTCACAGGGATCTCAACTGTCTTTTTTAAAAATGTAAAATCTTCTCAAGGCCCCAAATGTATTTTTTAGGAATGTGAAACCTTCTCGGGGATCTCAAGTGTCTTTTTTAAAAATGTAAAACCTTCTCGGGGGCCTCAAAAGTATTTTTTTTAATGTGAAGCTTTCTCGGAAGCCCCAAGTGTCTTTTTTAAAAATGTAAAACCTTCTCAAGGCCACAAATGTATTTTTTAGGAATGTGAAACCTTCTCGGGGATCCCAAGTGTCATTTTTAAGAATGTAAAACCTTCTCGGGGGCCTCAAAAGTATTTTTTTTTAAGAATGTGAAACCTTCTCGGGAGTGCCAAGTGTCTTTTTAAAAACGTAAAACCTTGCCGGGGGCCTGAAAAGTATTTTTTTTAATGTGAAACTTTCTCGGAAGTCCCAAGTGTCTTTTTTAAAAATGTAAAACCTTCTCAAGGCCACAAATGTATTTTTTAGGAATGTGAAACCTTCTCGGGGATCCCAAGTGTCATTTCTAAGAATGTAAAACCTTCTCGGGGGCCCCAAATGTATTTTTTTTTTTTAAGAATGTGAAACCTTCTCGGGAGTGCCAAGTGTCTTTTTTAAAAATGTAAAACCTTCTCGGGGGCCTGAAAAGTATTTTTTTTTAATGTGAAACTTTCTTGGAAGTCCCAAGTGTCTTTTTTAAAAATGTAAAACCTTCTCAAGGCCACAAATGTATTTTTTAGGAATGTGAAACCTTCTCGGGGATCTCAAGTGTCATTTTTAAGAATGTAAAACCTTCTCGGGGGCCCCAAATGTATTTTTTTTTAAGAATGTGAAACCTTCTCGGGAGTGCCAAGTGTCTTTTTTTAAAAATTTAAAACCTTGCCGGGGGCCTGAAAAGTATTTTTTTTAATGTGAAACTTTCTTGGAAGTCCCAAGTGTCTTTTTTAAAAATGTAAAACCTTCTCAAGGCCACAAATGTATTTTTTAGGAATGTGAAACCTTCTCGGGGATCCCAAGTGTCATTTTTAAGAATGTAAAACCTTCTCGGGGGCCCCAAATGTATTTTTTTTTTAAGAATGTGAAACCTTCTCGGGAGTGCCAAGTGTCTTTTTTAAAAATGTAAAACCTTCTC
This sequence comes from Zophobas morio, assembly GCF_036711695.1. NCBI lineage: Eukaryota > Metazoa > Arthropoda > Insecta > Coleoptera > Tenebrionidae > Zophobas > Zophobas morio. Next base: position 4,174,294 of record NW_026972115.1, read on the forward strand.
GGGGGCCTGAAAAGTATTTTTTTTTATGTGAAACTTTCTCGGAAGCCCCAAGTGTCTTTTTTAAAACTGTAAAACCTTCTCAAGGCCACAAATGTATTTTTTAGGAATGTGAAACCTTCTCGGGGATCCCAAGTGTCATTTTTAAGAATGTAAAACCTTCTCGAGGGCCCCAAATGTCTTTTTTGATCTGAAACCTTCACAGGGATCTCAACTGTCTTTTTTAAAAATGTAAAACCTTCTCAAGGCCCCAAATGTATTTTTTAGAAATGTGAAACCTTCTCGGGGATCTCAAGTGTCTTTGTTAAAATTGTGAAACCTTCTCGGGGATCCCAAGTGTCTTTTCAAAAATGTAAAACCTTCTCGGGGGCCCCAAATGTATTTTTTTTTTTAAGAATGTGAACCCTTCTCGGGAGTGTCAGTTGTATTTTTTTAAGAATGTAAAACCTTCTCAAGGCCACAAATGTACTTTTTTAAGAATGTGAAACCTTCTCAGGGGTCCCAAGTGTCTTTTTTAAGAATGTAAAACCTTCTCAGGGGCGCCAATTGTATTTTTTTAAGAATGTAAAACCTTCTCAAGGCCACAAATGTACTTTTTTAAGAATGTGAAACGTTCTCAGGGGTCCCAAGTGTCTTTTTTAAGAATGTAAAACCTTCTCAGGGGCCCCAAGTGTCTTTTTTAATCTGAAACCTTCACGGGGATCTCAACTGTCTTTTTTAAAAATCTAAAACCTTCTCAAGGCCCCAAATGTATTTTTTAGGAATGTGAAACCTCGGGGATCTCAAGTGTCTTTTTTAAAAATGTGAAACCTTCTCGGGGGGTCCCAAGTGTCTTTTTTTTTAATTTAAAACCTTTTCAAGGCCCCAAATGTATTTTTTAGGAATGTGAAACCTTCTCGGGAATCCCAAGTGCCTTTTTTTAAAATGTATGACCTTCTCGGGGGCCCCAAATGTATTTTTTTTAAGAATGTGAAACCTTCTCGGGAGTGCCAAGTGTCTTTTTTAAAAATGTAAAACATTCTCGGGGGCGCCAAATGTATTTTTTTAAGAATGTGAAACCTTGTCCGGGGTCCCAACTGTCTTTTTAAAAATGTAAAACCTTCTCGGGGGGCCCGAATGTCTTTTTTAATCTGAAACCTTCACGGGGATCTCAACTGTCTTTTTTTAAAATGTCAAATCTCCTCAAGGCCCCAAATGTATTTTTTAGGAATGTGAAACCTTGTCGGGGATCTCAAGTGTCTTTTTTAAAAATGTAAAACCTTCTCGGGGGCCTCGAAAGTAATTTTTTTAATGTGAAACTTTCTCGTACGTCCCAAGTGTCTTTTTTAAAACTGTAAAACCTTCTCAAGGACACAAATGTATTTTTTAGGAATGTGAAACCTTCTCGGGGATCTCAAGTGTCATTTTTAAGAATGTAAAACCTTCTCGAAGGCCCCAAATGTCTTTTTTGATCTGAAACCTTCACAGGGATCTCAACTGTCTTTTTTAAAAATGTAAGACCTTCTCAAGGCCACAAATGTACTTTTTAGGAATGTGAAACCTTCTCGGGGATCTCAAGTGTCTTTTTTAAAATTGTGAAACCTTCTCGGAGGTCCCAAGTGTCTTTTCAAAAATGTAAAACCTTCTCGGGGGCCCCAAATGTATTTTTTTTTAAGAATGTGAAACCTTCTCGGGAGTGCCAATTGTATTTTTTTAAGAATGTAAAACCTCAAGGCCACAAATGTACTTTTTTAAGAATGTGAAACCTTCTCAGGGGTCCCAAGTGTCTTTTTTAAGAATGTAAAACCTTCTCAGGGGCGCCAATTGTATTTTTTTAAGAATGTAAAACCTTCTCAAGGCCACAAATGTACTTTTTTAAGAATGTGAAACGTTCTCAGTGGTCCCAAGTGTCTTTTTTAAGAATGTAAAACCTTCTCAAGGCCACAAATGTACTTTTTTAAGAATGTGAAACCTTCTCAGGGGTCCCAAGTGTCTTTTTAAAACTGTAAAACCTTCTCGGGGGCCTCAAAAGTATTTTTTTTTTATGTGAAACCTTCTCGGAGACCCCAGCTGTCTTTTTAAAAATGTGAAACCTTCTCGGGGGGCCAAATGTCTTTTTAAATCTGAAACCTTCACGGGGATTCCAACTGTCTTTTTTAAAAATGTAAAACCTTCTCAAGACCCCAAATGTATTTTTTAGAAATGTGAAACCTTCTCGGAGGTCCCAAGTGTCTTTTTTAAAAATGTAAAACCTTCTCGGTGTGGCCCCAAATGTATTTTTTTAAGAATGTGAAACCTTCTCGGGAGTCCCAAATGTTTTCTTTTTTTAATGTAAAAATTTGTGATTTGTAGGTGTGGTTATGTATTACTGGTTGCATACATTGAAATGCGTTATTTTAACTTTATTTTTTAATAAGAGAACAATTATACAGTTTATAAAAATTTAACACTAATTCTTCGCACCTCTAAGCATCTGCGTTGTAATAAACTCCACCTTTTGTCTGAAAACTCTACTGTACTCCGCGAACTCCCTCTGAATTTCCTCCAGCTCCGTCCGTAGCGCCATCTGTTTATCCAATCCGGCAAAAGTACTCGAGTACGAGTTCATTCTTGATAGCGGCGGTGAAACAAAATCGTAGTAGCCCTTATTACTCCTTCTTTTCCTCCGTGGTTTCTCCTTCCTCTCGGCTACCATATGGTATATGCTCCTGATCAAATCCTTCGGGATTCTCTCCTCCCGGGGATCGTTGGGTTTGATATAAAGCGCCCAGTGGTACTGCGACTTCAACAGCAGCGCCTGCTTGTGAAAGAACTTCATAAGTTTGTGCGGGATGCACCTCAACAAGCGCGAAAAAAGCATGGATTCCAAGTGGGCAACGAGTTCAGCTTGTCGGACGAGTCTATCCAAACCCGCGCTCTGTTGCAGACCTTGGATATCACTAACCGCCAAACCCACCATAAGGTTGGCCAGAATAACAGTGACAAGAATAACGAAAGCCAGGAACATGATCTGCGCCGTCCATTCGTACTCTATGGGGGCGTCGGGGTCGTAGAAGATGTCTTCGTACTCGAGCTCCCCGGACATCATCACCAGGACTTTAATAATTACCCATTTTAAGTCTTTGAAGGATTTGTAGTTGGCGAAGAGGACGCCGAAGCTGAGGGCGAACGCCAAAAGGAGACAGAAGTAGGCCGCTACGAACTTAACGAAGTTGACGGAGACGGTAGTGAACATTTGGATGTAGAGGCCGAAGATTGGGAATCTTCCGACGATCATCATGAGTTCCAGCCAGGCGAAGAAAATCCCGATGGCGGCGACGTGGTGCTGCCAATTATCCACGCTAGCACGAACATTCATATGGTGACGTGGTTGCACGCAGCAGAACACGGTGATGATGATAAGCCACTGCAACCAGTTCTCCCACTGTTTGATGTAGATGCGCCAGGAGTGGCAAATCTGGAACATCTCTTTCCCCAGAAGCATGAAATTGAAGCAGAGGAGAAAATACCCGAAGATCTCGACGTCGTTGGCTACGTGGCACGGAGACAGTGCTAGAAGACTCCTCTGCGAAGGACAATACTTAAGAAACACACCGATGACGTAGTAAGTATACAAAACCACAAACAGAGAGTGGTAGAACAAACTGAAGAGAAAAAATTTTCGGATGCGCCTCCACTTCAAAAACAAGAAGGTTTCGCAGAGTGGGTGCTTGAGCACCTCGCGGTGTCCCACCTCGATGAAGTTCAACAACAATTCGGTTTCTTTGTGCCCCATCGTCGGCACCAGGATTCTAAAGTCGAGCTTTAGCTCACAATCCACGTCCCCCAGCTCATGGTCGCTCACCTGCACCGACCCGTCGAACTTGGCTATGTACTTCGGGATGACGTCGGGCGTTTTCCTGGTGATGAAGCTCAACACCGACACGCCGCCGTTCGTCCTCATAGTGACGTCGCCGCCGTGGTTCAACAACAACATAACGCAGTTGGAGAACTCGTTGAGGGCGGCGAGGTGCAACGGCGTGTAGCCGAAGGAGTCTTGTCTATTGACGTCGGCGCCGGCGTTGAGCAGCAGCCGCACGCACTCGCACGAGCGCGACACCTTGACGATGGCGCTGTGCAAGGGCGTGCGGCCGTCGACGTCGCGCGCGTTGGGGTTGGCGCCGCGGTTGAGCAGCAACTCCAGAGTCTCCGAGCACTGACCTAGTGCGGCGAGGTGCAGCGGCGTCTGCTTCTTGTGGTTCTCGCTGGAGAGCTGGGCGCCGGCGTCGATGAGCAAACGAGCGCACTGGGCGTCGCCGTCCTCGGCGGCCAGATGCAACGGCGTGAGTTTATCGGTACCGGACTGGACGTTAACAGCGGCGCCGTGCGATAGCAACAGCGCGACGATCTCCGAAGACCCGAGGGAAGCGGCCACGTGAAGCGGGGTCTCGCTGTACACCTGGGGCGTGTTCGGGATCGCGTTACTCTCCAGGAGCTCCTTCACACAGTCGACCGCCAGGCTCTGCACGGCGTAGTGTAAAGCGCTCTTGTTGCTAAGTCCGGCGTTGACGTCGGCGCCGTGGCGCAGCAGCATCCTCAAACAAGCTAAATTTCCTTTGCTGGCGGCGCAGTGCAGAGGGGTGGCGCGGTTTGGGCAGTCCTTGCCGTTGACGTCGGCGCCGTGCTGCAGCAGGAGTTTCATGCATTCGGTGTTTCCGACGCAGGCTGCCAAGTGTAATGCGCCTCTGTAAACAAACATTGAGAGCGTGTTGGTGAAAAGTTGGTGGTCGACCTGCCCGATTCGTCGGCAGCGGCTTCCACGGTGACGCCGTTGGCGAAGAGTTCCTGTAAGATTTGTTCCTTTTCGAGCCAGGTGGCGATGAGGAGGACGCTCCTGGGGTCGTGTTTGAGGAGTTTGTCGGGGGCGTTTTGGTTGATTGGGTCGATGATTTGGTCGGCGTCGGGGAGGGCCTACGAAGAAAATAAAGAGTGACTGTGTTCTTAAATTAAGTTACAATGAATGTGTATTTTAAGGTTGGATTTGTTCGTGTCAAACAAATGCTATTAACATCATGGGTGTTTATTTTGGTTAATTTTTTGGGTGTATTTATTGAGGAAATTAATTTTAGATGTGTATTTAAATCTTGTTCACGTTTTACAGATGCACCGACGTCGAATTTACTTGCGAAATAGCGGAAACCGACTATTAATGACTAAAACAAATTTTGAGTTGGCAATTCTGGATTATTGGCAGCAATGCCAGTTAACAGTTATCAATTTTGACATGAGCAACAAAAAAAACGCCTTTGACCATGGATTTTTTAAGTTTTGTCTTTGATAGAATTTTCGTCTTGTCAGATGTCAATTTAAAAGTTTAAGTTGAAAATACAACTATCAAAGACAAACTTTAAAAAAATCCATGGTTGTCTTTAACCGACTTTGATTGACAAGTTTTTTAACAGTATTTACAAAAAAATCTAAAATATAATTTCTCAATGGTAATCTCAGTTTTTTCATATTTTTCGCTCTGGTTAAGTATATATTTTTCTCCTAAAAGCTTGATCATTGGTGTGATAATCTCGAAACTACTGGACTGATTATTGTCAAATTGTGTATGTGTTTCTAATCAGCCCCATCAACAATTTGATAACGTCCACTTTTTCAAAACTAATATGTGGTTGCAGTTGAAAATTTTAGCTTTATTTATATCTCAAATAACGAATGACATAACGAAAAACGGGTACTTATTGATTCGCCCTGTATATATTTTTATAGTAATCGAGTCCATCAGACGAATGGCCACTTTTATATTTTCTCGACGTTTCATGACCCCTAGAGTCTGTTGTCTCTATCCATTTTTTTTAGACACATAATCTCCGATACTGCTGGAGCCATTGTTGTCAAATTATGAATGTATATTAGAAATATCGTAAAGATGGTAAATGCTAACCAAAATTTTGCTAATCATTCCCACCAACAATTTGATGACGTCATTTCAAAGAATTCTGTGTATATTTCATTTAACTGTTATGCGACAATATAATTCTAGAGTGTATAAGTGTGGTGTACGAATCCGCCTTGAGTTTTTCCCCTAAACGTCCACATATTTGCAAAAATATAATGCACGGTACAATAACAGCTTAGCATCAAAAATGTAAAATCCCCTCGAGGCCCCAAATGTTTTTTTAAAGAATGTGAAACCTTCTCGGGGGTCTCAAGTGTCTTTTTTTAAATGTGAAACCTTCTCGGAGGTCCCAAGTAGCTTTTTAAAAATGTAAAACCTTCTCGGAGGCCCCAAATGTATTTTTTTAATAATGTGAAACTTTCTCAGGAGTCCCAACTCTCTTTGTAAAAATGTAAAATCTTCTCGGGGCCCCCAAATGTCTTTTTTTATGTGAAACCTTGTCGGGGGTCCCAAATGTGTTTTTTTTTTAATGTGAAACCTTCTCGGAGGTCCCAACTATCTTTTTAAAAATGTGAAACCTTCTCGGAGGCCCTATTTTTTTTTTTTTTTTTTTAATGCGAAACCTCGGGGTCCCAAGTATCTTTTTTTTTTAATGTGAAACCTTCTCGGGCGTTCCAACTATCTTTTTAAAAATGTAAAATCTTCTCGGGGGCCCCAAATGTTTTTTTATGCGAAACCTTCTCGGGGATCCTAACTGTATTTTTACTTCCCGAGCGTAAGCAAAGGAAGTATTGTAATCGAGTCCGTCGGCCGACTCTCTACTTTTACGTTTTCTCGATCTTTCATGACCCCTAGAAGACGAAGAAATAGGTCTCCCATTTCCGTCTGTCTGTCCGTCTGTCCGTCTGTCCGTCCGTCTGTCCGTCTGTCCGTCTGTCCGTCTGTCCGTCCGTCTGTCCGTCTGTTGTCCCGGATTTTTATTAGACAGATAATCTCCGAAAGTACTCGACCGATTGTTGTGAAATTTTGTACTTATATTAAGAATATCATGTAGATGGTAAAACGCTAACCAAAATTTGTCTAATCATCCCCACCACTAATGCGATGACGTCACTTCAAAATTGTACATAGTAAATGGGTTTTCAATTGTATAAAATAACATAGTCCTACACATGTAGTTTACAACTCCGAATCGACTTTTCACTCGAAACGTCCAGATTTTTGGAAAAAAAATCAAAATTATAAAACAACATTTTGAAATTTAATTTTTAATCTGCTAACCAGAATGCTTTGAAATGTTGCAGATGTTTTAAGGCTATAAAGAGCATCATAAATCTTTAGTCAAAAAATATTTGCTTATCCCCTCCAAAAACTTGATGACGTCAGCTCAAAAGTTTGTGGAATAAATCATATCTAAAATGTACAAAATATGATGAGTCTGTACTTGTGATCTATCACTCCATTCATATTTTTTGGATTTGCATATACAGGGTGACTCAAAAAAATTAATGAATGCGTAAATTTATTTTACTAATTTACTCAGAAACTACAAAACCGAATGCTTTGAAATCTTGCAGATGTTTTAAGGTTATGAAGAGCATAATAAATGTTTAGTCAAAATATATTTGCTTATCCCCTCCAAAAAATTGATGACGTCAGCTCGAAAATTTGCCGAATAAATCCTATCTAAACTGTAAAAATATGATGAGTCTGTACTTGTAATTTATCACTCCATTCATATTTTTTGGATTTGCATATACAGGGTGACTCAAAAAAATTAATGAACGCGTAAATATATTTTATTGATTTAATCAGGAACTACAAAACCGAATGCTCTGAAATCTTGCAGATGTTTTAAGGTCATAAAGAGCATAATAAATGTTTAGTCAAAATATATTTGCTTATCCCCTCCAAAAACTTGACGACGTCAGCTCGAAAGTTTGCCGAATAAATCCTATCTAAACTGTACAAAATATGATGAGTCTGTACTTGTGATTTATCACTCCATTGATTTTTTTTTGGATTTGCATATACAGGGTGACTCAAAAAAATTAATGAATGCGTAAATTTATTTTATTGATTTACTCAGGAACTACAAAACCGAATTCTTTGAAATCCACTGCGAAAAAAAAAACATAATAGGCATGCAGTCGTCACGTTTCCGACAGCGAGGGAAGTACTGTCTAAACTCTTTAGACCAATTTTTTTTTTTTTAACGTGAAACCTTCTCGATGGTCCCAAGTATCTTTTTTTTATGTGAAACCTTCTCGGAGGTCCCAACTATCTTTTTAAAAATGTGAAACCTTCTCGGAGGCCCTAATTTTTTTTTTTTTTTTTTTAATGCGAAACCTCGGGGTCCCAAGTATCTTTTTTTTTTAATGTGAAACCTTCTCGGGCGTTCCAACTATCTTTTTAAAAATGTAAAATCATCTCGGGGGCCCCAAATGTTTTTTTATGCGAAACCTTCTCGGGGATCCTAACTGTATTTTTTTTTTTAACGTGAAACCTTCTCGATGGTCCCAAGTATCTTTTTTTTTATGTGAAACCTTTTCGGAGGTCCCAACTATCTTTTTAAAAATGTAAAACCTTCTCGGAGGCCGTAAATTTTTTTTTTTTTTTTAATGCGAAACCTCGGGGTCCCAAGTATATCTTTTTTTTAATGTGAAACCTTCTCGGGAGTTCCAACTGTCTTTTTGAAAATGTAAAACCTTCTCGGGCGTTCCAACTATCTTTTTAAAAATGTAAAATCTTCTCGGGGGCCCCAAATGTTTTTTTATGCGAAACCTTCTTGGGGGTCCTAACTATATTTTTTTAAGAATGTGAAACCTTCTCGGTGGTCCCAAGTATCTTTTTTTTATGTAAAACCTTCTCGGAGGTCCCAGTTGTCTTTTTTAAAAATGTAGTATCTTCTCGGGCGCCCCAAATGTTTTTTTTTTTTAATGTGAAACCTTCTCGGGAGTCCTAAGTATCTTTTTTTTATGTGAAACCTTCTCTGGAGTTCCAACTGGTAGTCTCCCGTTTCCCTCTGTCTGTCTGTCTGTTGTCCCAACAATCTTTTTAAAAATATAAAATCTTCTCGGGGGTCCCAACTGTATTTTATTAAGAATGTGAAACCGTCTCGGGAGTTCCAAGTATCTTTTTTTTTTATGTAAAACCTTCTCGGAGGCTCCAAATGTATTTTTTTAAGAATGTGAAACCTTCTCAGGGGTCCCAACTCTCTTTTTAAAAATTTAAAATCTTCTCGGTGGCCCCAATTTTTTTTTTTAATGCAAAACCTTCTCGGGGGGGCCCAAATGTATTTTTTTAAGAATGTGAAACGTTCTCGGGGTCCCAACTCTCTTTTTAAAAATTTAAAATCTCCTCGGGGTCCCAAATGTTTTTTTTAATGCGAAACCTTCTCGGGAGTCCCAACTGAATTTTTTTAAGAATGTGAAACCTTCTCGGGAGTCCCAAGTATCTTTTTTTTAATGTGAAACCGTTTCGGAGGTCCCAACTGTCTTTTTAAAAATGTAAAACCTTCTCGGAGGCCCCATATGTATTTTTTTTAATAATATGAGACCTTCTCGGGGGTCCCAACTCTCTTGGGAAAAATCTTGTCGGGGTCTCCAAATGTTTTTTTTTTTATGCAAAACCTTCCCGGGAGTCCCAAGTATTTTTTTTTTTTTTATAATGTAAAACCTTCTCGGAGGCTCCAAATGTACCTATTTTTTTAAGAATGTGAAACCTTCTCAAGAGTCCCAACTCTCTTTTTAAAAACGTAAAATGTCCTCGGGGTCTCCAAATGTTTTTTCTTTTTTTTTAATGCAAAACCTTCCCGGGAGTCCCAAGTATCTTTTTTTTAATGTAAAACCTTCTCGGAGGCTCCAAATGTATTTTTTTAAGAATGTGAAACCTTCTCAGGGGTCCCAACTCTCTTTTTAAAAATTTAAAATCTTCGCGGAGTCTCCAAATTTTTTTTTTTTATGCAAAACCTTCCTGGGAGTCCCAAGTATCTTTTTTTTTTAATGTAAAACCTCGTAGGCTCCAAATGTATTTTTTTAAGAATGTGAAACCTTCTCAAGGGTCCCAACTCTCTTTTTAAAAATGTAATATGTCCTCGGGGTCCCCAAATGTTTTTTTTTTAATGCAAAACCTTCCCGGGAGTCCCAAGTATCTTTTTTTTAATGTAAAACCTTCTCGGAGGCTCCAAACGTATTTTTTTAAGAATGTGAAACCTTCTCAGGGGTCCCAACTCTCTTTTTAAAAATGTAAAATCTCCTCGGGGTTTCCAAATGTTTTTTTTTTTTTAATGCAAAACCTCGGGAGTCCCAAGTATCTTTTTTTTTAATGTGAAACCTTCTCGGGAGTTCCAACTGTCTTCATAACAATGTAAAACCTTCTCGGGGGGCCCAAATGTATTTTTTTAAGAATGTGAAACATTCTCGGGGTCCCAACTCTCTTTTTAAAAATGTAAAATCTTCTCGGGGTCCCAAATGTTTTTTTTTATTGCGAAACCTTCTCGGGAATCCCAACTGAATTTTTTTAAGAATGTGAAACCTTCTCGGGAGTCCCAAGTATCTTTTTTTTAATGCAAAACCTTCTCGGAAGTTCCAACTGTCTTCATAAAAATGTAAAACCTTCTCGGGGGGCCCAAATGTATTTTTTTAAGAATGTGAAACATTCTCGGGGTCCCAACTCTCTTTTTTAAAATGTAAAATCTTGTCGGGGTCTCCAAATGGTTTTTTTTTTTTTAATGCAAAACCTTCTCGGAGGCTCCAAATGTATTTTTTTAAGAATGTGAAACCTTCTCTGGGGTCCCAACTCTCTTTTTAAAAATTTAAAATCTTCTCGGGGTCTCCAAATGTTTTTACTTCCCGAGCGTAAGCAAAGGAAGTATTGTAATCGAGTCCGTCGGCCGACTCTCTACTTTTACGTTTTCTCGATCTTTCATGACCCCTAGAAGACGAAGAAATAGGTCTCCCATTTCCGTCTGTCTGTCCGTCTGTCCGTCTGTCCGTCCGTCTGTCCGTCTGTCCGTCTGTTGTCCCGGATTTTTATTAGACAGATAATCTCCGAAAGTACTCGACCGATTGTTGTGAAATTTTGTACTTATCTTAAGAATATCATGTAGATGGTAAAACGCTAACCAAAATTTGTCTAATCATCCCCACCACTAATGCGATGACGTCACTTCAAAATTGTACATAGTAAATGGGTTTTCAATTGTATAAAATAACATAGTCCTACACATGTAGTTTACAACTCTGAATCGACTTTTCACCCGAAACGTCCAGATTTTTGGAAAAAAAATCAAAATTATAAAACAACATTTTGAAATTTAATTTTTAATCTGCTAACCAGAATGCTTTGAAATGTTGCAGATGTTTTAAGGCTATATAGAGCATCATAAATCTTTAGTCAAAAAATATTTGCTTATCCCCTCCAAAAACTTGATGACGTCAGCTCAAAAGTTTGTGGAATAAATCATATCTAAAATGTACAAAATATGATGAGTCTGTACTTGTGATCTATCACTCCATTCATATTTTTTGGATTTGCATATACAGGGTGACTCAAAAAAATTAAGGAATGCGTAAATTTATTTTACTGATTTACTCAGAAACTACAAAACCGAATGCTTTGAAATCTTGCAGATGTTTTAAGGTTATAAAGAGCATAATAAATGTTTAGTCAAAATACATTTGCTTATCCCCTCCAAAAAATTGATGACGTCAGCTCGAAAGTTTGCCGAATAAATCCTATCTAAACTGTAAAAATATGATGAGTCTGTACTTGTAATTTATCACTCCATTCATATTTTTTGGATTTGCATATACAGGGTGACTCAAAAAAATTAATGAATGCGTAAATATATTTTATTGATTTAATCAGGAACTACAAAACCGAATGCTCTGAAATCTTGCAGATGTTTTAAGGTCATAAAGAGCATAATAAATGTTTAGTCAAAATAAATTTGCTTATTCCCTCCAAAAACTTGATGACGTCAGCTCGAAAGTTTGCCGAATAAATCATATCTAAAATGTACAAAATATGATCAGTCTGTACTTGTGATCTATCACTCCATTCATATTTTTTGGATTTGCATATACAGGGTGATTCAAAAAAATTAATGAATGCGTAAATTTATTTTTTTTATTTAATCATGAACTGCAAAACCGAATGCTTTGAAATCTTGCAGAAATTTTAAGGTTATAAAGAGCATAATAAATGTTTAGTCAAAATACATTTGCTTATCCCCTCCAAAAAATTGATGACGTCAGCTCGAAAGTTTGCCGAATAAATCCTATCTAAACTGTACAAAACATGATGAGTCTGTACTTGTGATTTATCACTCCATTGATGTTGTTTTGGATTTGCATATACAGGGTGACTCAAAAAAATTAATGAATGCGTAAATTTATTTTATTGATTTACTCAGGAACTACAAAACCGAATTCTTTGAAATCCACTGCGAAAAAAAAACATAATAGGCATGCAGTCGTCACGTTTCCGACAGCGAGGGAAGTACTGTCTAAACTCTTTAGACCAATTTTTTTTTTATGTAAAACCTTCTCGGGGTCCCAACTCTCTTTTTAAAAATGTAAAATCTCCTCGGGGTCCCAAATGTTTTTTTTCAATGCGAAACCTTCTTGGGGGTCCCAACTGAATTTTCTTAAGAATGTGAAACCTTCTCGGGAGTCCCAAGTATCTTTTACTTCCCGAGCGTAAGCAAAGGAAGTATTGTAATCGAGTCCGTCGGCCGACTCTCTACTTTTACGTTTTCTCGATCTTTCATGACCCCTAGAAGACGAAGAAATAGGTCTCCCATTTCCGTCTGTCTGTCCGTCTGTCCGTCCGTCTGTCCGTCTGTCCGTCTGTCCGTCTGTTGTCACGGATTTTTATTAGACAGATAATCTCCGAAAGTACTCGACCGATTGTTGTGAAATTTTGTACTTATATTAAGAATATCATGTAGATGGTAAAACGCTAACCAAAATTTGTCGAATCATCCCCACCACTAAAGCGATGACGTCACTTCAAAATTGTACATAGTAAATGGGTTTTCAATTGTATAAAATAACATAGTCCTACACATGTAGTTTACAACTCTGAATCGACTTTTCACCCGAAACGTCCAGATTTTTGGAAAAAAAATCAAAATTATAAAACAACATTTTGAAATTTAATTTTTAATCTGCTAACCAGAATGCTTTGAAATGTTGCAGATGTTTTAAGGCTATAAAGAGTATCATAAATCTTTAGTCAAAAAATATTTGCTTACCCCCTCCAAAAACTTGATGACGTCAGCTCAAAAGTTTGTGGAATAAATCATATCTAAAATGTACAAAATATGATGAGTCTGTACTTGTGATCTATCACTCCATTCATATTTTTTGGATTTGCATATACAGGGTGACTCAAAAAAATTAATGAATGCGTAAATATATTTTATTGATTTAATCAGGAACTACAAAACCGAATGCTCTGAAATCTTGCAGATGTTTTAAGGTCATAAAGAGCATAATAAATGTTTAGTCAAAATATATTTGCTTATCCCCTCCAAAAACTTGATGACGTCAGCTCGAAAGTTTGCCGAATAAATCTTATCTAAACTGTACAAAATATGATGAGTCTGTACTTGTAATTTATCACTCCATTCATATTTTTTGGATTTGCATATACAGGGTGACTCAAAAAAATTAATGAATGCGTAAATTTATTTTTTCGATTTAATCATGAACTGCAAAACCGAATGCTTTGAAATCTTGCAGATGTTTTTTAAGGTTATAAAGAGCATAATAAATGTTTAGTCAAAATACATTTGCTTATCCCCTCCAAAAAATTGATGACGTCAGCTCGAAAGTTTGCCGAATAAATCATATCTAAAATGTACAAAATATGATGAGTCTGTACTTGTGATCTATCACTCCATTCATATTTTTTGGATTTGCATATACAGGGTGACTCAAAAAAATTAATGAATGCGTAAATTTATTTTACTGATTTACTCAGAAACAACAAAACCGAATTCTTTGAAATCCACTCCGAAAAAAAAAACATAATAGGCATGCAGTCGTCACGTTTCCGACAGCGAGGGAAGTACTGTCGAAACTCTTTAGACCAATTTTTTTTTAATGCAAAACCTTCTCGGTGGGCCCAAATGTATTTTTACTTCCCGAGCGTAAGCAAAGGAAGTATTGTAATCGAGTCCGTCGGCCGACTCTCTACTTTTACGTTTTCTCGATCTTTCATGACCCCTAGAAGACGAAGAAATAGGTCTCCCATTTCCGTCTGTCTGTCCGTCTGTCCGTCTGTCCGTCTGTCCGTCTGTCCGTCCGTCTGTCCGTCTGTCCGTCCGTCTGTCCGTCTGTCCGTCTGTCCGTCCGTCTGTCCGTCTGTCCGTCTGTTGTCCCGGATTTTTATTAGACAGATAATCTCCGAAAGTACTCGACCGATTGTTGTGAAATTTTGTACTTATATTAAGAATATCATGTAGATGGTAAAACGCTAACCAAAATTTGTCTAGTCATCCCCACCACTAATGCGATGACGTCACTTCAAAATTGTACATAGTAAATGGGTTTTCAATTGTATAAAATAACATAGTCCTACACATGTAGTTTACAACTCTGAATCGACTTTTCACCCGAAACGTCCAGATTTTTGGAAAAAAAATCAAAATTATAAAACAATATTTTGAAATTTAATTTTTAATCTGCTAACCAGAATGCTTTGAAATGTTGCAGATGTTTTAAGGCTATAAAGAGCATCATAAATCTTTAGTCAAAAAATATTTGCTTATCCCCTCCAAAAACTTGATGACGTCAGCTCAAAAGTTTGTGGAATAAATCATATCTAAAATGTACAAAATATGATGAGTCTGTACTTGTGATCTATCACTCCATTCATATTTTTTGGATTTGCATATACAGGGTGACTCAAAAAAATTAATGAATGCGTAAATATATTTTATTGATTTAATCAGGAACTACAAAACCGAATGCTCTGAAAACTTGCAGATGTTTTAAGGTCATAAAGAGCATAATAAATGTTTAGTCAAAATATATTTGCTTATGCCCTCCAAAAACTTGATGACGTCAGCTCGAAAATTTGCCGAATAAATCATACCTAAAATGTACAAAATATGATCAGTCTGTACTTGTGATCTATCACTCCATTCATATTTTTTGGATTTGCATATACAGGGTGATTCAAGAAAATAAATGAAAGCGTAAATTTATTTTACTGATTTACTCAGGAACTACAAAACCGAATGCTTCGAAATCTTGAAGATATTTTAAAATTATCATAAGCATGGTAAATTTTTGATCAAAACGTATTTGGTCGTCCCCCCTAAAAAATTTATGATGTCACCACAAAATTTTGCTGAATAAATCCTATCTAAAATGTACAAAATATGGTGAGTCTCTTCTTGTGATTTATCATTCCATTCAAATTTTTTCGATTTGCATATACAGGGTGACTCAAAAAAATTAATGAATGCGTAAATTTATTTTATTGATTTAATCAGGAACTACAAAACCGAATGCTTTGAAATCTTGCAGATGTTTTAAGGTTATAAAGAGCATAATAAATTTTTAGTCAAAGTATATTTGGTTATCTTCTACAAAAAACTGATGACGTCAGCTCAAAAGTTTCCCGAATAAATCGTATCTAAAATGTACAAAATATGATGAGTCTGTACTTGTGATTTATCATTCCAATCATATTTTTGGATTTGCATATGCAGGGTGACTCAAAAAAATTAATGAAGGCGTGAATTTATTTTATCGATTTAATCAGGAATTACAAAACCGAATGCTTTGAAATCTTGGGAATATTTTAAAGTTATTATAAGCATGGTAAACTTTTGTTCAAAATGTATTTGTTCATCCCTCCTAAAAAAAATGATGACGTCACCCTTAAATTTTGCTGAATAAATCCTATCTAAAATGCAAAAAATATGATGAGTTTGTACTTGTGATTTATCATTCCATTCATATTTTTTAGATTTTCTTAAGAGGTGGTTCAAAAAAATTAATGAAGTCAATTTATTTTATTGATTAAATTAAAGGCAACACTTATTATTAGTATTACACCCCAACCAACCCAATTTGGTAGACACAAAATTTGTTAAAGGAAAAACTCGGTTGAAACATAAGAGTAGCACGCTTATTTACATCGACTTTAACATTACAGACCTGCATTTGTTTTATGCGGTCACTTGGTTCCGCGAATGCGAAATACACATGTTTATAATCAACCAATTGTGAATTTCACCGTCAAGAATTAAAATAAAACGCAATGTTTTATATAATAAGCGGAAGTCGAAGCAATAAAACCGATGGTCGTTTTGTTTACAGTTTCTCTGTTTGGCTCTTACGTATGCTGTTACGCTTGTCATCTTAAATTAAGAATGTTTATACATAAACGATTTTCAGTTGCCCCTCATATTACTAGACAGCGGATTTCTGTCGGGCTACGTCACGATTATAGGGGGGACGTGCTGGATTCCATAAATATAATTAACGATTTATTAATCAAACGGCTAAGTAAATGAGAACGGGAATTAACAGCAGAGTGCAACGAAACAACGTTATTCTAATCTCAAATAAACGAAGTGCAGTCCGCAACGGCAATGAATTCGCATCCCGTGCGAGCCGTACCGAGTTTGGCCTTGCCTAGCCCGACAGAAATCCGCTCTCTAGATATTACACACCGGCGCCGTATACGTGAGTAAATTGTTTCGTTATTTAATTGATTATAAGAAATCAATATTCAAAACGACCCAATTCATTTTCCCGAAAATTTGGGAACACAATAATTTTATTCTTAGTATTACACTACATCTATCCCAACTGATATACGTGTCCTTGCAAAAATGTTGATGACGTCATCACAATTTTTTTTTAAATTCCCGCTACAAAAATGTAATGAGAAAAAAAAACATAATAGGCATGCAGTCGTCACGTTTCCGATAGCGAGGGAAGTACTGTCTAAACTCTTCAGACCAATTTTTTTAAGAATGTGAAACATTCTCGGGGTCCCAACTCTCTTTTTTAAAATGTAAAATCTTGTCGGGGTCTCCAAATGGTTTTTTTTTTTTTTAATGCAAAACCTTCTCGGAGGCTCCAAATGTATTTTTTTAAGAATGTGAAACCTTCTCTGGGGTCCCAACTCTCTTTTTAAAAATTTAAAATCTTCTCGGGGTCTCCAAATGTTTTTTTTTTATGTAAAACCTTCTCGGGGTCCCAACTCTGTTTTTAAAAATGTAAAATCTCCTCGGGGTCCCAAATGTTTTTTTTTCAATGCGAAACCTTCTCGGGGGTCCCAACTGAATTTTCTTAAGAATGTGAAACCTTCTGGGGAGCCCAATTGTCTTTTTTTAAAATGTAAAACCTTCTGGGGGGTCCCAAGTATCTTTTTTTAATGTGAAACCTTCTTGGGGATTCCAAGTATCTTTTTTTTTAATGTGAAACCTTCTCGGAGCCCCCAAATGTGTTTTTACTTCCCGAGCGTAAGCAAAGGAAGTATTGTAATCGAGTCCGTCGGCCGACTCTCTACTTTTACGTTTTCTCGATCTTTCATGACCCCTAGAAGACGAAGAAATAGGTCTCCCATTTCCGTCTGTCTGTCCGTCTGTCCGTCTGTCCGTCCGTCTGTCCGTCTGTCCGTCTGTCCGTCCGTCTGTCCGTCTGTCCGTCTGTCCGTCCGTCTGTCCGTCTGTTGTCCCGGATTTTTATTAGACAGATAATCTCCGAAAGTACTCGACCGATTGTTGTGAAATTTTGTACTTATATTAAGAATATCATGTAGATGGTAAAACGCTAACCAAAATTTGTCTAATCATCCCCACCACTAATGCGATGACGTCACTTCAAAATTGTACATAGTAAATGGGTTTTCAATTGTATAAAATAACATAGTCCTACACATGTAGTTTACAACTCCGAATCGACTTTTCACTCGAAACGTCCAGATTTTTGGAAAAAAAGTCAAAATTATAAAACAACATTTTGAAATTTAATTTTTAATCTGCTAACCAGAATGCTTTGAAATGTTGCAGATGTTTTAAGGCTATAAAGAGCATCATAAATCTTTAGTCAAAAAATATTTGCTTATCCCCTCCAAAAACTTGATGACGTCAGCTCAAAAGTTTGTGGAATAAATCATATCTAAAATGTACAAAATATGATGAGTCTGTACTTGTGATCTATCACTCCATTCATATTTTTTGGATTTGCATATACAGGGTGACTCAAAAAAATTAATGAATGCGTAAATTTATTTTACTAATTTACTCAGAAACTACAAAACCGAATGCTTTGAAATCTTGCAGATGTTTTAAGGTTATGAAGAGCATAATAAATGTTTAGTCAAAATATATTTGCTTATCCCCTCCAAAAAATTGATGACGTCAGCTCGAAAATTTGCCGAATAAATCCTATCTAAACTGTAAAAATATGATGAGTCTGTACTTGTAATTTATCACTCCATTCATATTTTTTGGATTTGCATATACAGGGTGACTCAAAAAAATTAATGAACGCGTAAATATATTTTATTGATTTAATCAGAAACTACAAAACCGAATGCTCTGAAATCTTGCAGATGTTTTAAGGTCATAAAGAGCATAATAAATGTTTAGTCAAAATATATTTGCTTATCCCCTCCAAAAACTTGATGACGTCAGCTCGAAAGTTTGCCGAATAAATCCTATCTAAACTGTAAAAATATGATGAGTCTGTACTTGTAATTTATCACTCCATTCATATTTTTTGGATTTGCATATACAGGGTGACTCAAAAAAATTAATGAACGCGTAAATATATTTTATTGATTTAATCAGGAACTACAAAACCGAATGCTCTGAAATCTTGCAGATGTTTTAAGGTCATAAAGAGCATAATAAATGTTTAGTCAAAATATATTTGCTTATCCCCTCCAAAAACTTGACGACGTCAGCTCGAAAGTTTGCCGAATAAATCCTATCTAAACTGTACAAAATATGATGAGTCTGTACTTGTGATTTATCACTCCATTGATTTTTTTTTGGATTTGCATATACAGGGTGACTCAAAAAAATTAATGAATGCGTAAATTTATTTTATTGATTTACTCAGGAACTACAAAACCGAATTCTTTGAAATCCACTGCGAAAAAAAAAAACATAATAGGCATGCAGTCGTCACGTTTCCGACAGCGAGGGAAGTACTGTCTAAACTCTTTAGACCAATTTTTTTAAGAATGTGAAACATTTTCGGGGTCCCAACTCTCTTTTTAAAAATGTAAAATCTTCTCGGGGGCCCCATATGTATTTTTTTTTATAATATGAGACCTTCTCGGGGGTCCCAACTCTCTTGGGAAAAATCTTGTCGGGGTCTCCAAATGTTTTTTTTTTATGCAAAACCTTCCCGGGAGTCCCAAGTATTTTTTTTTTTTAATGTAAAACCTCGGAGGCTCCAAATGTATTTTTTTAAGAATGTGAAACCTTCTCAAGAGTCCGAACTCTCTTTTTAAAAACGTAAAATGTTCTCGGGGTCTCCAAATGTTTTTTTTTTTTTAATGCAAAACCTTCCCGGGAGTCCCAAGTATCTTTTTTTTAATGTAAAACCTTCTCGGAGGCTCCAAATGTATGTTTTTAAGAATGTGAAATCTTCTCAGGGGTCCCAACTCTCTTTTTAAAAATTTAAAATCTTCGCGGAGTCTCCAAATTTTTTTTTTTATGCAAAACCTTCCTGGGAGTCCCAAGTATCTTTTTTTTTAATGTAAAACCTTCTCGGAGGCTCCAAATGTATTTTTTTAAGAATGTAAAACCTTCTCAAGGGTCCCAACTCTCTTTTTAAAAATGTAATATGTCCTCGGGGTCTCCAAATGTTTTTTTTTTTTTTTTAATGCAAAACCTTCCCGGGAGTCCCAAGTATCTTTTTTTTTAATGTAAAACCTTCTCGGAGGCTCCAAACGTATTTTTTTAAGAATGTGAAACCTTCTCAGGGGTCCCAACTCTCTTTTTAAAAATGTAAAATCTCCTCGGGGTCTCCAAATGTTTTTTTTTTTTTTTTAATGCAAAACCTCGGGAGTCCCAAGTATCCTTTTTTTTAATGTGAAACCTTCTCGGGAGTCCCGACTGTATTTTTTTCAGAATATGAAACCTCAGGGGTCCCAACTCTCTTTTTAAAAATTTAAAATCTTCTTGGTGGCCCCAATTTTTTTTTTTTTTTTTTTAATGCAACACCTTCTCGGGAGTTCCAACTGCCTTCATAAAAATGTAAAACCTTCTCGGGGGGCCCAAATGTATTTTTTTAAGAATGTGAAACCTTCTCGGGAGTCCCAAGTATCTTTTTTTTTAATGCAAAACCTTCTCGGGGGGCCCAAATGTATTTTTTTAAGAATGTGAAACATTCTCGGGGTCCCAACTCTCTTTTTTAAAATGTAAATTCTTGTCGGGGTCTCCAAATGGTTTTTTTTTTTTAATGCAAAACCTTCTCGGAGGCTCCAAATGTATTTTTTTAAGAATGTGAAACCTTCTCTGGGGTCCCAACTCTCTTTTTAAAAATTTAAAATCTTCTCGGGGTCTCCAAATGTTTTTTTTTTATGTAAAACCTTCTCGGGGTCCCAACTCTCTTTTTAAAAATGTAAAATCTCCTCGGGGTCCCAAATGTTTTTTTTCAATGCGAAACCTTCTCGGGGGTCCCAACTGAATTTTCTTAAGAATGTGAAACCTTCTCGGGAGCCCAATTGTCTTTTTTAAAAATGTAAAACCTTCTCGGGGGTCCCAAGTATCTTTTTTTAATGTGAAACCTTCTTGGGGATTCCAAGTATCTTTTTTTTAATGTGAAACCTTCTCGGGGCCCCCAAATGTGTTTTTTTAAGAATGTGAAACCTTCTCGGGGGGCCCAAGTGTCTTTTTTTAAGAATATTAAATCTTCTCGAGGTTCCCAACTCTCTTTTTTAAGAAGGTGAAACCTTATTTGTTTCTATTACACTGTCACTAGACCTTCTATATTGTTTTTATGGCGTAGAGTTTATTACGAAAAAGTAAAATTCCGCAAAATCAGATTTTATAATTTTTCAGAGAATAGAAGCAGCATTTGTTGGACTGTACTTCAGAAGCAAGGAAAGTTCTGTCGAAATAACTTGTTTCCTAAGTTTACAGGTTGTGCGCCACTATGGGATATATTTACTGATTTAATAGTAATCCCAAATTAGAAAAAAAAATGTGACGCTTCAAATGCCCCAACACTGTGGATTGTGCTTTTATATACTTCTCAACATGTCATTAAACCCAGCTTTTATTGCAGACCAATTTCGAAAACAAGAATCAATTCATTCGTTTATAATGTACTGACTCAGGAATTTGACTTTACTACTCCACGGTAACAATTTGACAAACACTTTCCTTAATAATAATTATAAAAATATCGAAGTTCAAGTAGGAAATAAGTGACCTGACCTAGTAGTTATAAACTTCGCGGCCACCGAAAAAAAATTGTATACCAAAATTCTACCTGCAGCCTCTGCCAAATGTAGTCATTATCCCATATCTCCACGACCGACTTCGACCTGCTCCTCTGCTCCCCGTCGTACGCCGTCCCCGTCTCCTCCTCGCTCGAAATACTGAGATCATCATCGTCGTCGTGTATCTCCATCGCGACGTCATCGGCCCACCGGATCGTGGAATCCTCGATCGGTTTTCCCGGTCTCTCTAGCCGCAGCGACATCATCCAAAAAAAATTTACACCCGAACCGCGGTACAAAACTTCAAATAAATCATTCCATTTCTTGGACCCGTTCCCGTTAATTTCACACTCAGTTACCGCACGATATGACTTACGTTGCACATGGTCGCTATTTACTTTACCCGACGCTTTTCACTAAAACAGAATTAGATCGAAAAATAAACCGATCAAATAAACAAAAAGTGCGTGCGCTGGCTAAGACGAAGCCAATTTGTCCATCGATGCGCTCAAACACAACACACCCCGATGTTTAATTTGAATAATCGTGTCACAGCTCGAACACGGCATGTATTTAAAATTTGTGTTTTTTTTAAGCGCTTTTGAGGGTTTAGTGTTTGATTAATGGCCGACGCGGTGTTTGTTTAATTTTTGTGTGTTGAAAGTCGAAACGGCAACGTTACTCGGCCGCATCCACCACGAGACTAACTGATGATTTTCCGAACATGTATTTTGTACTAGACGATTCTATTTTTAATTTCTATTGAATTTGTCCTGAGTTTAAACTCAAAAATTTATTGGAAGTTAATAGCGTTTAACTAGTCGGATTTGGGTCAATTTCCACTTTCGTGCCAGATGAACGGCTGTTTGGAGCGAGAGGCAGAGGCGGACTGGGTTTAGGTGATGTTGCTAAAAATCACGAAGTGTCAGTCTATGAAAAACGTCGTGGTAGTTCTTCTCTCATTATACTATTTACCTTACTATTGATAAATATTGATAACAATGAAGATTAAGCGATAAGACCAGCTTCTGCGTTAAACACTCTATTCCTGTTGTTTGTTGTTTGTTAGTACGACCCTGTAGTCACGTGTCGTAACTTTTCCAACAACAAAGCTGTGAAAATATTTTCAATTTTCAGCTAGGCTGTGATGGTGCCAACTCATTGGTGAGGAAGGAAATGGATTTTCATCATATCGCGTGCAACTACAACCAAATGGGAATTGTAGCCACGCTTAAATTACCAGAGGTACGTTATTCACACGCTACTAACATTGCCGTTGCTTTATTCAAAAATTGTAGGATTCCCCGAACGTGGTGGCATGGCAAAGACATCTTCCCGATGGCGGTTTTCTGGCGCTTCTACCGGTCGGTAACTTAACAATAATTATTACAAGCTTTATTTTCCACGTCGCTTTATAGCTAACTCAAGGTTTCTCGTCGATGGTGTGGTCCATGAATGCCAAAGAAGCTAAACGTGTGGCGAGCTTGTCCGAAGATGCGTTCGTAGATGCCATTAATGACGCTCTTGTATGTTTCAATTGATTTTTTATTTTATTTTGTTAATTGATAATTATAGTGGAAAGTTCAACCCAGAAGTGGTTTCGTGGATCAGGCGACTCAGACTTTCGATAATTTAATACGATTTTTCAATCTTCCGTCGACTTCGATGACCCAGTGTCCTCCAAAGGTCTTGGGTTGTGATATTAAAAGCAGGGCGATGTTTCCACTTGGCATAGGGCATGCTACGAATTATGTGTCTAAAGGGGTGGCTCTGGTTGGGTAAGTATCACAAAGTTTTGGGATTCGAGTGACAGTTGGAAATTTCCATTTTTTACTTTTTTGCACTTTGAAAAGTTGATTTTTCGTTATACAAATTTTACATTTTAAACATGTTTTAAGTTTCGTGTTGTGAAAATAAGTCTACACATGTTAAAACCAAAAAGCAAAATGTAAGCCCGCCCACCCGCCCTGTCTCAATTGTGATGATTTTTTTATTCGTTGTGAGCCAAGAGGGCGGAGCTTAACTGCAGAATCCTTATTTTTCTCTACGAGGAATTGAAAACATGTTTTTGAGTATCGTGTTGTTCAAAGAATACTATGTAGATATGTTAAGAAAAATAAAGGTTGAAATTGGGGTATTTTGCATATTTTTGAATGTTTCAAAGGACGATTCTGGAAGAACCATTGGATTTATCGAAGAAATGAAAACGGATATGACTTCTGCGGCCGAAAATCTATAAGAAAAAGCGTTTTGTGAAATTTCGAAAATTTTGTTGAAAATTGGTCGAAAATTGGGGTATTTTGCATATTTTTGAATGTTTCAAAGGACGACTCTGGAAAAACCAATGGAGTTATCGAAGAAATGAAAGCGGATATGACTTCTGGTGCCCGAAATCCATAAGAAAAAGTGTTTTGTGAAATTTCGAAAATTTTGTTGAAAATTGATCGAAAATTGGGGTATTTTGCATATTTTTGAATGTTTCAAAGGAAGATTCTGGAAGAACCATTGGAGTTATCGAAGAATCGAAAGCGGATATGACTTCTGCGACCCGAAATCTACAAGAAAATGTATTAACTGAAATTTCGAAAATTTTGTTAAAAATTGGTCAAAAATTGGGGTAAAGGACGATTCTGGAAGAACCATTGGAGTTATGGAAGAAATGAAAACGGATATGACTTCTGCGACCTGAAATCTATAAGAAAAAGTGTTTTGTGAAATTTCGAAAATTTTGTTGAAAATTGGTCGAAAATTGGAGTATTTTGCATATTTTTTAATGTTTCAAAGGACGATTCTGGAAAAATCATTGGAGTTATCGAAGAAATAAAAGCGGATATGACTTCTGCGGCCCGAAATCTATAAGAAAAAGTGTTTTGTGAAATTTCGAAAATTTTGTTGAAAATTGGTCGAAAATTGGGGTATTTTGCATATTTTTGAATGTTTCAAAGGACGATTCTGGAAAAACCATTGGAGTTATCGAAGAAATGAAAGCGGAGATGACTTCTGCGGCCGGAAATTTATAAGAAAAAGTGTTTTGTGAAATTTCGAAAATTTTGATGAAAATTGGTCGAAAATTGGGGTATTTTGCATATTTTTGAATGTTTCAAAGGACGATTTTGGAAAAACCATTGAAGTTATCGAAGAAATGAAAGCGGATATAACTTCTGCGGCCCGAAATCTACAAAAAAATGTATTTTGTGAAATTTCGAAAACTTTTGTCGAAAATTGGTCGAAAATTGGAGTATTTTGCATATTTTTGAATGTTTCAAAGGACGATTCTAGAAAAACCATTGGAAATATCGAAGAAATGAAAGCGGATATGACTTCTGCGGCCCGAAATCTATAAGAAAAAGTGTTTTGTGAAATTTCGAAAATTTTGATGAAAATTGGTCGAAAATTGGGGTATTTTGCATATTTTTGAATGTTTCAAAGGACGATTTTGGAAAAACCATTGGAGTTATCGAAGAAATGAAAGCGGATATGACTTCTGCGGCCCGAAATCTATAAGAAAAAGTGTTTTGTGAAATTTCGAAAATTTTGTTGAAAATTGGTCCAAAATTGGGGTATTTTGCATATTTTTTAATGTTTCAAAGGACGATTCTGGAAAAACCAATTGAGTTATCGAAGAAATGAAAGCGGATATGACTTCTGCAGCCCGAAATCTACAAGAAAATGTGTTTTGTGAAATTTCAAAAATTTTGCTGAAAATTCTTCGAAAATTGGGGTATTTTGCATATTTTTTAATGTTTCAAAGGACGATTCTGGAAAAACCATTGGAGTTATCGAAGAAATGAAAACGGATATGACTTCTGCGGCCCGAAATCTATAAAAAAAGTGTTTTGTGAAATTTCGAAAATTTTGTTGAAAATTGATCGAAAATTGGGCTATTTTGCGTATTTTTTTAAAGTTTCAAAGGACGATTTTGGAAAAACCATTGGAGTTATCGAAGAAATGAAAGCGGATATGACTTCTGCGGCCGGAAATCTACAAGAAAATGTGTTTTGTGAAATTTCAAAAATTTTGCTGAAAATTCTTCGAAAATTGGG
Organism: Zophobas morio; assembly: GCF_036711695.1. Classification (NCBI taxonomy): domain Eukaryota; kingdom Metazoa; phylum Arthropoda; class Insecta; order Coleoptera; family Tenebrionidae; genus Zophobas; species Zophobas morio. Next base: position 4,199,635 of record NW_026972115.1, read on the forward strand.
GTATTTTGCATATTTTTGAATGTTTCAAAGGACGATTCTGGAAAAACCAATTGAGTTATCGAAGAAATGAAAGCGGATATGACTTCTGCGGCCCGAAATCTACAAGAAAATGTGTTTTGTGAAATTCCAAAAATTTTGCTGACAATTCTTCGAAAATTGGGGTATTTTGCATATTTTTGAATGTTTCAAAGGATGATTCTGGAAAAACCGTTGGAGTTCTCGAAGAAATGAAAGCTGATATGACTTCTGCGGCCTGAAATCTACAAGAAAATGTATTAAGTGAAATTTCGAAAATTTTGTTGAAAATTGGTCGAAAATTGGGATATTTTGCATATTTTTGAATGTTTCAAAGGACGATTCTGGAAGAACCATTGGAGTTATCGAAGAAATGAAAACGGATATGACTTCTGCGGCCGGAAATCTATAAGAAAAAGCGTTTTGTGAAATTTCGAAAATTTTGTTGAAAATTCTTAGAAAATTGGGGTATTTTGCATATTTTTGAATGTTTCAAAGGACGATTCTGGAAGAACCATTGGAGTTATCGAAGAAATGAAAACGGATATGACTTCTGCGGCCGGAAATCAATAAAAAAAGTGTTTTGTGAAATTTCGAAAATTTTGTTGAAAATTGGTCGAAAATGGGGTATTTTGCACATTTTTTAATGTTTCAAAGGACAATTCTGGAAAAACCAATGGAGTTATCGAAGAAATGAAAGCGGATATGACTTCTGCGGCCTGAAATCTACAAGAAAATGTATTAAGTGAAATTTCGAAAATTTTGTTGAAAATTCTTCGAAAATTGGGGTATTGGAAACCAATGGATTTCTTCCAGAATCGTCCTTTGAAACATTCAAAAATATGCAAAATATCCCAATTTTCAACAAAATTTTTGAAATTTCACAAAATACTTTTTCTTGTAGATTTCGGGCCGCAGAAGTGACATGTTTGATCTCCACTTTTGATATTTTTCAAGTTTTCATTACGTACTTTTTCGTTTTTTTATTTTTGGTTTTTCAATTTTACAGTTTCTTGACTTCTAAATTTTTCAATTTTTCGAGTTGCAATTTTTTATTTTACAATTTTTCGATATTACAGTTTCTCATTTTTCGATTTTTCACATTCTCAGTTTTTTATTTTCGCCATTTTCAATTTTTCATTTCCTCAATTTTTCAAGTTCTCGATTTTTATTTTGCATTTTCCTGATTTTTTATTTTTCATTTTCTCAATTTTATATCACAATTTTTTGTTTTTTCATTTCCTTAATTTTTGTTGTTTATTTCGATTTTCCAATTTTTCGTTTATTCAATTTTTCAAATTTTCAGGCCAATCGATTCCAATTTGTCGATTTCCCAATTTTATTTCAACTTTTCGATGTTTTAATTTTTCTTTTTTAAAATTTTTCAATTTTTTTTATTTCTCGATTTATCGAATTCAGATTGTTCAATTTCTCAATTTTTTTCTATTTCTCGATTTTTGGATTTCTCGGTTTTTCGATTTTGCGATATTTCAATTGTTCAATGTTTTAAATTTTAGATTTTTCAATTTATGGATTTTTTGATTTTCCGGTTATTCAAAATTTCTATTTTCCAATTTTTCAAATTTTGACATTGCTAAATTTTCAGTTTTCCGATTTTTCAAGTAATATATTTTTTTTGATTTTCCGGTTTCTCGAATTCGCAGTTTCGATTTTTCAGTCCTTCAATTCTTCGATTTTTGGATTTTTCAGTTGGCTAATTTTTTAATTTCTCAATTTTGGATGTTTTTTCAGTTTTGGGATTTTCAATAGTTCTATTTTTCGACTTCTCGATTTTTTATGTTTTTAATTTTCAGTTTTTCGTCTTTTAAACTTTAGATTTTTCAGTTTTCGACTGTTTTATATATATTTCGATTTCTGAATTTTTCGAGTTTTCAGTTGTTGTATATTTTAATTTTTCTTTTTCGAGATTGTGCAAAATGCAACAAAATTGGCCACTTCCGGGCGTTCCGCTAATTTCTGACTTGCAGCCAGGCAGCCACCTGCACAAAGAGCTGCCGCCTGAGTTTTGTTTACAGTATCGTTTCTGATGACTCAATTTATTTTATTGATTAAATCAAGAACAACTCACTCGATTTTTCCAAAAATTTGTGGCCGGGATATAATTTTCATTGTACTTCAGGAGCACGGGAAGTTCTGTCGATGCAACTTTCGACCAATTTTTCCACCTGCGTCTAAAAACATCGAACTAAAAGAAAAAACACGATCGTTAAGCAACACTTAAAATTAATTTATCTCTTGAACTCTGTACAAATTTAGTTCTTATACAAATTTCCTGGAAATTTTCAACGCAACCGGGGAAATTTAGAGTTGTCTAATAATATCTCGCTTTAATGAAGAAAGCATGTTCAATTTCGTTCAGTCTGGAACGCAACAATGTTTAAATTCGGAGATTAGAGTTATTTACGCACAAATAAAATAAAACCAATGGCGTTTAAATTATCGCAAATTCCCAGATAACGACTATTTAAAATTTACCAAGAAGGATAAGTACGCCACTAATAGCATTTTCGCAAAAGTCATCATCATCACGCCGAAACCGGCTTAAGTCATTAGGAAATTTCTCTTTTATTGTCGCTGGAAGTCATAAATCCTCATTTACTTATAATACTTGTCCCCATTATTGTTTCTAGAGACGCGGCCCACAGAGTTCACCCTTTGGCAGGCCAAGGGGTTAATCTCGGTTTCGGTGACGTCATCTGCTTGAATAAAGTCTTAGCAGAGGCGGTGTACGCCGGCAGCACCCTCGGTAAGCCCTCGAACGTGAAAGCGACCGCAAAAACAACCCCTTTGTGTTTTTTGCAACAGGCAACTTGCAATATTTAAAGAACTATGAAACGGAACGGCAACGGTTCAACGTTCCCATGATCCTGGTCGTCCACGGTCTCGTCCAGCTGTACAGCACACAATTCACCCCTGTGGTGATTCTCAGAAGCTTGGGGTTGCAAGCGACAAATGCTCTCACCCCTCTCAAGGTAAGGAGCTATTCAAGTTCAAGAATATTTCAGGTCTGAATAAACCTCCGCGGCTGCACAGGGGGGACATAAATCAGCTATTTTAAACACGGGACGAAGTGCTTCCGGTTTTGTTTTCGTTTTATGGTGCATAAATAAACAGGAAATTTTGTTTGAAGTTTTAAAAAAGGTGATAACTTAGTTTTTTTTACAGAAATTCCTGATGTCCCAAGCTGCTGGCCTGCGATCTCAACAAGCCTAATTTTGCGTTTTTGTATAATAACAAAGCTGTAAATTTTGTAAAAACGAATATTAAAAAAAATAACTCAAATATATTTCAAAACAAATACAAACTTTACAAAAAATAAACAATATTGAGACTTACGTCTTTTTACCCCTAACTTTAACTTTAGAAGGGGGCGCACTGGGATTAACCCCCTTGTAAAACTCCTTCAACAGGTTCATAGCTTCCTCAGCTCTCCACCCACCTTTAATCCTAGTAGGCGCCTGTCTAACACTACCAACATCAAAAACAGTTTGTCCCCCAAATCTGTCATTTTTACAACCAAAAACGACACTGTGCACTAGAGATGGGAACTATCGTTACTTTGGTGTACTCGTACGTATTCGTTACTTTTTAAAAAAGTAATCGTTATTTATAATCGTTACTTCGGGTATTGATTACTTAATGAAACTCGCTTTGGTTTTATTTTATTGCGGTATGAAAATATCTAATAATTTCTGGAATAATACAAAAAATATATTTAAATCGTAAAAAAATACAAAAATAAATCAAATAATATTACATAGAATAAAAAAAAACAAAAACAAAAAACGTACTTTATAAATCTATTATTATTTAGTAACTTTAGTTACTTCATTCAATTTTTGTTAACTAACAAAAGGCCGCATTATTTTTAACTTATTATTCCTTTTTCTATATTCAACATTCAACTCAACTTGAAAGCGAAGTGTTAGTAAATAAAAGTAAGGGTATTTGATTTATAGGTTTAGGAGGTCGGTAGTTCTCGGTATTTCGGCAATCGGTTCTTGATTCCTTAGTATTTGAATCCAGAATGCATACTCGAAATCACGAAATGATCAGTAATCATTGACGAATAGTAACGATTACTTTTCAACTTCGATACTCGGTAGTTCGGGTCTCATCGTGTACCGAATACTTTGTAACGAATAGTTACTACCCGTCCCACCTCTACTGTGCACCCCCAAGTCATACAAAGCATTAATACACATGATACACGGTTCTACAGTCACGTAAACACACACTTGGCGGAACGCCGCCCCCAAATCCAAACCCTTGTCTCTACAATAGTCCGTAACTTGCTCAATACAGTTAATTTCAGCATGTCTGGTGGCGTTCCGACTCTCGTTCACCGTGTTTCGCCCCAGCGCCACAATTTCGTCCTTGTAGACAAAAATACACCCCACAGGGACTTCCTTAGCAGCCAGAGCTTCATACGCGTATTCAAATGCTTTCTCCATGAATTGTTGCTCAGTGTCCGTCAACTCCATTTTAGTTTGTCATGTACTTCAGCAAATCCTCCTTCTTGAAAAACTCCTCCGCTTTGGAGGGCCAATTCTGGTTATTCTTGACACGCGGACTCGGGTGCACCAAATTGAGCACTTTAACGTCACTGTCGTTGTTCTTTAGGGTCAAAATAGCGCGTTTTTCGGCATACCGTCCTATCCCTATTATGATTTCCGGGCTCAACAACTGGATGACTTTCCAGAAGTACTGGTCACAGATTCCTTCCAAAATATTAGTGTCCTGTAAACAACGATGAGTAAGTTTTCGCAAAAGTTACGTTTGTACCTTAATTCTTCAATTTTCCGATTTTTTAAATTTTGAATTTTTTGATCTCTCCGTTTTTCAATTTTTCGACTTCTCGGCTTTTTCAATTTTCTACTTTTTTAATTTTTCATTTTCTTAAATTTTGGATTTTTTAATTTTTCAACTTCTCGGCGTTTGGATTTAGCAATTTTTCGATTTTTAAGTTTTATATCTTTCAATTTTTAGATTTTTTGATGATTCGATTTCCCGATTCTTCGATTTTTCCATATTTTAATTTTTCAATTTTTTAAACTTTACACTTTTCAATTTTTCGTACTCTCCGATTTTCAGTTTTTCAGATATTTATATTTTTCAAATTTTCGAATTTTTTATCTTTCGGTTTATTGATTTTTGAATTTTTCAATTTTACGATTTTTTGATTCCATTTCTTCGGTTTTTGGATTTTAAAAACTTTTCGACTTTCCGATTTTTCAACATTTCAGTTTTGAGAATTTTTCAATTTCTGGATTTTTCAATTTTTGGATGTTCTGATTTTTCGATTTTCAGTTTTTTTATTTTGTCGCTTTTATTTATTTTGTTTTACTCGATACTCGGATGTTTCCATTCTTCCATTGTTCGATTTCTGGATAATTTGATTTCCCAATTTTTCGTCATTCCAGTTTTGGAATTTTTCAATTTCTCGAGTTTTCAGATTCTTCTAATTTTTTTCAATTTTGGATTTTTCGGTTTTCCGATTTTTCGAATTTTCGGCTTTTCGACTTTTTGGTTTTCCAATTTTCCGTCATTTCAGTTTGGAAATTTTACAATGTATCGAGTTTTCAGTTTTTCAATTTTTGGCGTTTCTAAATTTTTGGATTTTTCGATTTCTCAATTTCTCGATTCATCGACTTTTGAATTTTTCGACTTTTCGTCTTTCCGATTTCTCGATTTCTCAAATTTACAATGTTTAAGTTTTGGGATTTTTCATTATGTACATATTTCGATTTTTTAATTTTTATTATTTATTAAAATATTGCTTACATTTTTCGATTTTTCAATTTGTTAATTTTTCGATTTGTTGATGTCTTGATTGCTCGATTTTTTAAATTTTCAATTTTTCGAATTTTTAAATTCTAGGTTTTTTACTTTTTTGTTGTTTCGATTTCTCAATCGTTCGATTTTTTGCCTTCTCATTTTTAGATTTTCCAATTTTTCTGAATTATTTTTCAGATTTTCGATGTTTTGACTTCTCGATCTTTTGATGTTTCGTTTTCGCGATTTTTCGGTTTTTCAATAATATAATTCATCTTTTCGAATTTTCGATTTTCCAGTTTTTCAACGTCTCACTTTTAGGATTTATGTATGTATTTAAATTTTTCGATTTTTCAATTTTTGGCGTTTCTAAATTTTTGGATTTTGCGATTTCTCAAATTTTCAATGTTTAAGTTTTGGGATTTTTCAATGTGTATTTCGATTTTTAATTTTTAGATTTTTCGACTTTCAATTTTTTTTATTACTTGTTACTTATTCGATTTTTCAAAATATTGCGAATTTTTAAATCATACATTTTTCGATTTTTCAGTTTTTCGATTTTTCGATTTGTTGATGCTTTGATTGCCCGAATTTTATTTAAATTTTCAATTTTTCGAATTTTTTTATTTTAGGTTTTTCACTTTTTTGTTGTTTCAATTTCTCAGTCTTTCGACTGTTTGCCTTCTCAACATTTTCATCCATTCGATATTTTAATTTTTGGATTTTTGGATTTTTTAGATTTATAAAATTCCCGATTTTTCATTTTTATATGGGTTTTGACAAAATTTTGATTTCTCGTTGAAAAACGAAACATCACATATTTAAAAAAATTACGCTAGGAGCCCCTAAGATTTTTTAAAATTATTTAAAAAACAAAGATTTTTTATATTAAAAAAAAACACTAGGCACCTACAAGACTTTCTTTTTTAAACGCAAAAAATTGGTCGAAAGGTATTTATTTAGATAGATCTTCCCTCGCCTCTGAAGTAAAAATATATTACTAGTACATGCTTAACTTCAATTGTTTATGTTTATACATCGAAAATATGCGACAATTAAACACCCATCAATAAAATAACCATCAGTCTTATTAAATTGAAATTACAGTTGTTTTTAAATGTTTAGTGTTTTTTTTTTTCTGAATAAACCTCCGCGGCTGCACAGGGGGGACATAAATCAGCTATTTTAAACACGGGACGAAGTGCTTCCGGTTTTATGTTTTCGTTTTATGGTGCATAAATAAACAGGAAATTTTGTTTGAAGTTTTAAAAAAGGTGATAACTTAGTTTTTTTTTTTACAGAAATTCCTGATGTCCCAAGCTGCTGGCCTGCGACCTCAACAAGCCTAATTTTGCGTTTTTGTATGATAACAAAGCTGTAAATTTTGTAAAAACGAATATTAAAAAAATAACTCAAATATATTTCAAAACAAATACAAACTTTACAAAAAAAAAAAACAATATTGAGACTTACGTCTTTTTCCCCCTAACTTTAACCTTAGAAGGGGGCGCACTGGGATTAACCCCCTTGTAAAACTCCTTCAATAGGTTCATAGCTTCCTCAGCTCTCCACCCACCTGTAATCCTAGTAGGCGCCTGTCTAACACTACCAACGTCAAAAACAGTCTGTCCCCCAAATCTGTCATTTTTACAACCAAAAACGACACTGTGCACCCCCAAGTCATACAAAGCATTAATACACATGATACACGGTTCTACAGTCACGTAAACACACACTTGGCGGAACGCCGCCCCCAAATCCAAACCCTTGTCTCTACAATAGTCCGTAACTTGCTCAATACAGTTAATTTCAGCATGTCTGGTGGCGTTCCGACTCTCGTTCACCGTGTTTCGCCCCAGCGCCACAATTTCGTCCTTGTAGACAAAAATACACCCCACAGGGACTTCCTTAGCAGCCAGAGCTTCATACGCGTATTCAAATGCTTTCTCCATGAATTGTTGCTCAGTGTCCGTCAGCTCCATTTTAGTTAGTCATGTACTTCAACAAATCCTCCTTCTTGAAAAACTCCTCCGCTTTCAAGGGCCAGTTCTGGTTATTCTTGACACGCGGACTCGGATGGACCAAATTGAGCACTTTAACGTCACTGTCGTTGTTCTTTAGTGTCAAAATAGCGCGTTTTTCGGCGTAGCGTCCTATCCCTATTATGATTTCCGGGCTCAACAACTGGATGACTTTCCAGAAGTACTGGTCACAGATTCCCTCCAAAATATTAGTGTCCTGTAAACAACGATGAGTAAGTTTTCGCAAAAGTTACGTTTGTACCTTAATGTCGCTGGGGGTCAAGTTACCCCCGTCACTCTTCAACAACGCCAAAGGGCAATAATTATAAACGAAACAATTTTTGAAAAAAACCTCAGGGCTTCCGCACAGCTTTTTGAGGACGTTCCAGAGTCGGTCCCCGCTCACTTCGGATCGGGTGCACGCGAACCCCAACACGGGGCGCTGCGGACACTCTTTCTCGGGCTTTGAGACCTCCTCTTCGATTTCAAGCCAGTCGCGGACTGACTTGATTTCGCCGAACGGCACGCCGGTTTGAACCATGCCGAAGGGGCCGGGGTTCATGCCCACGAAGAGGAGCTTCTTGGGGCCTTGGCAGTATTTTTTGACGTAGGTTTCGTTGGGTTTGAATGCGTATTCGACTGGGTTGTAGACGTAGGCTACAGGGGGCTTGAACTGGAGCGGTTTGAGGGCGGCGTTTAGGTCGAGTTGGATGTTGATGAATTGTTGGGCGAAATCGGGCGATTGGGGGCTGGAGAAGTACCGGGATTTGTCTGGGGGACCTGGAGAGTCGGTTTCGGGGCGCGAGGTTTTGGCGGCGACTTCGCTCTCTTGGGGGGTGGTGGAGGAGGGTTTGGAGAGTTTGCGTTTCAGCATGGTGCGGGTGGTTAATTTACTAACCTTTTCGAGAAATTTCATGAATATTTTGGGTGTTTGGGGTTGGGTGGTCTAACCTCACTTTTTTTAAAAAATGACATTTGGAGTGACGTTTCAGAAAAAAATAACACGTGTCTATGGAGACGCGTGAGGTAGTTTACACAAATTTATAATACCGGCGTTTTTGGAAAAGCAACAAAAACAGATACATTTATTTGTGAATTTTATTTCCAACGAAGAAATGCATTCAGTTTCAAGTGGAACTCAATTATGATATAAAAAATCAAAGTCGTAAGATTTTACAGTTTTTGAGGTTTTTGAAATATGTAACTTTTAATGGTTTTTAAACGTGTATAATAATGTATGGGAGACAAACTATCGCATGCAAAAGTATTGTCGGTACCCAGCAGCGAGGGGTATTAAGCTCCTTCGCCTTCTCTCTCCGGGTTGCCATAATTCCCTAAACACTCAGGTAGAATAACGGACAAGGATTAAAGTTCCCTTGCTTGATTACATAGTACCTTCTTCAGGTAGAAATAACTGTGTTGTAGTATGTTTAATTCAGAAAATACTTTTCTTAAGATAAAAGCGAAAAATCTGTACAAATCGTTATTTATTAATAAAAATGGAAAAATTTATCATGGGTAGATTTTAATTGGAAAGTGGTGTTTTTTTCATCAACCTGACTTAGTGAGAAATCGAATAAACTAACGAATATTGACAATTCGAAAATAAAACAAGACGAAACCTCGGAATTTCTATTTCGATTTTTCGACTTTTCGTGTTTTCGATTTTTTACTTATTCGATTTTTCAAAATATTGCGACTTTTTAAATCGGACATTTTTCGATTTTTCAGTTTTTTAATTTTTGGATTTGTTCTGAATGCTCGACTTTTTCCCAGTTTTTCTAATTTTTAAATTTTAGATTTTTCGATTTTTCGACTTTTTTTAATTAATTTTTCAGTTTTTCGATGTTTCGATCTTTCACTTTTTCGGTTTATTAGTTTGTCGTTTTTTTAAGTTAAAATTTTTCAATTTTGAATTTTCCCATTTCTCAATTTTTCGATCTTTCGACTTCTCGATCTTTTGGGGTTTCGATTTCGCGATTTTTCAATTTTTCAATTTCGATTTCACGATTTCTCGGTTTTTCGATTTTTTGTCATTTCAGTTTTAGAATTTTACACTTTCTCGATTCTTCAATTTTCCGATTTCTTGTTACCGTTTTTTGTTGTCTTTTTTGTTGTATTTTTTGCTCGCTTTTTGGCTACTTTTCTTGTGCCTTTGTTGTCCGTTTTTGTCGGTTTTTTTCTATCGCATTTACTTAAGGATTGTCGCTTTTTTATTCGTTTCTTTGGAAGCGTTTTTTTTGTCTTTTTTCTCGCCCTTTTTGGTCGTTTTTGTGTGTTTTTGCTATCGGTTTTTTATTGCCGTTTTTATTGTTTTTACTTCCCGAGCGTAAGCAAAGGAAGTATTGTAATTGAGTCCGTCGGCCGACTCTCTACTTTTACGTTTTCTCGATTTTTCATGACCCCTAAAAGACAAAGAAATAGGTCTCTCATTTCCGTCTGTCTGTCCGTCTGTCCGTCTAATCACTAATTACTAATTACTAATCACGAATCACGAATCACGAATCACTAATCACCAATCACTATTCACGAATCACTGATCACTAATCACGAATCACTAATCACGAATCACTAATCACGAATCACTAATCACGAATCACTAATCACGAATCACTAATCACGAATCACAAATCACGAATCACTAATCACTGATCACGAATCACGAATCACGAATCACAAATCACGAATCACTGATCACTAATCACGAATCACTAATCACGAATCACCAATCACTAATCACGAATCACGAATCACTAATCACTAATCACTAATCACGAATCACGAATCACCAATCACTAATCACGAATCACTAATCACCAATCACTAAACACTGATCACTGATCACTAATCACTAATCACGAATCACTAATCACTGATCACTAATCACGAATCACTAATCATGAATCACTAATCACGAATCACAAATCACAAATCACGAATCACTAATCACTGATCACTAATCACGAATCACGAATCACGAATCACTAATCACGAATCACGAAATCACGAAATCACGATCGGTGAATCAGAATCGACTTCTCGTTTTTAGTTTTTCGATGTTTCGATTTTTCACTTTTTCGGTTTATTATCGTTTTTTAAGTTCAAAATTGAATTTGAATTTTGAATTTTCCCATTTTTCGATTTTTAGCCACTTTCATTTCTCAATTTTTCGATATTTCGACTTCTCGATCTTTTGATGTTTCGATTTCGCCATTTTTCAATTTTTCGATTTCGATTTCACGATTTCTCAGTTTTTAGATAATTCATCCTCTCAGTTTTTCGATTTTTGAATTTTTCGATTTTTTTTGTCATTTCAGTTTTGGAATATTACACTTTCTTAATTCTTCAATTTTCCGATTTTTTAAATTTTGAATTTTTTGATCTCTCCGTTTATCAATTTTTCGACTTCTCGGCTTTTTCAATTTTCCACTTTTTTAATTTTTCGTTTTTTTAAATTTTGGATTTTTTCATTTTTCAACTTCTCGGCGTTTGGATTTAGCAATTTTTCGATTTTTAAGTTTTATATCTTTCAATTTTTAGATTTTTTGATGATTCGATTTACCGATTCTTCGATTACTCCATATTTTAATTTTTCAATTTTTTAAACTTTACACTTTTCAATTTTTCGTACTCTCCGATTTTCAGTTTTTCAGATATTTATATTTTTCAAATTTTCGAATTTTTTATCTTTCGGTTATTGATTTTTGAATTTTTCAATTTTACGATTTTTTGATTCCATTTCTTCGGTTTTTGGATTTTAAAAACTTTTCGACTTTCCGATTTTTCAACATTTCAGTTTTGAGAATTTTTCAATTTCTGGATTTTTCAATTTTTGGATGTTCTGATTTTTCGATTTTCAGTTTTTTCATTTTGTCGCTTTTATTTATTTTATTTTACTCGATACTCGGATGTTTCCATTCTTCCATTGTTCGATTTCTGGATAATTTGATTTCCCAATTTTTCGTCATTCCAGTTTTGGAATTTTTCAATTTCTCGAGTTTTCAGATTCTTCTAATTTTTTTCAATTTTGGATTTTTCGGTTTTCCGATTTTTCGAATTTTCGGCTTTTCGACTTTTTGGTTTTCCAATTTTCCGTCATTTCAGTTTGGAAATTTTACAATGTATCGAGTTTTCAGTTTTTCAATTTTTGGCGTTTCTAAATTTTTGGATTTTTCGATTTCTCAATTTCTCGATTCATCGATTTTTTAATTTTTCGTCTTTCCGATTTCTCGATTTCTCAAATTTACAAAGTTTAAGTTTTGGGATTTTTCATTATGTACATATTTCGATTTTTTAATTTCTAGTTTTTTCAAAATATTGCTTACATTTTTCGATTTTTCAGTTTCTTAATTTTTCGATTTATTGATGTTTTGATTGCTCGATTTTTTAAATTTTCAATTTTTCGAATTTTTAAATTCTAGGTTTTTTACTTTTTTGTTGTTTTGATTTCTCAATCGTTCGATTTTTTGCCTTCTCATTTTTAGATTTTCCAATTTTTCTGAATTAATTTTTCAGTTTTTCGATGTTTTGACTTCTCGATCTTTTGATGTTTCGTTTTCGCGATTTTTCAGTTTTTCGATAATATAATTCATCTTTTCGCATTTTCGATTTTCCAGTTTTTCAACGTCTCACTTTTAGGATTTATGTATTTAAATTTTTCGATTTTTCAATTTTTGGCGTTTCTAAATTTTTGGATTTTGCGATTTCTCAATTTCTCGATTTCTCAAATTTTCAATGTTTAAGTTTTGGGAATTTTCAATGTGTATTTCGATTTTTAATTTTTACATTTTTCGACTTTCAATTTTTTTTATTACTTGTTACTTATTCGATTTTTCAAAATATTGCGAATTTTTAAATCATACATTTTTCGATTTTTCAGTTTTTCGATTTTTCGATTTGTTGATGTTTTGATTGCCCGAATTTTATTTAAATTTTCAATTTTTCGAATTTTTTTATTTTAGATTTTTCACTTTTTTGTTGTTTCGATTTCTCAGTCTTTCGACTGTTTGCCTTCTCAACATTTTCATCTATTCGATATTTTAATTTTTGGATTTTTTAGATTTTTAAAATTCTCGATTTTTCAGTTTTATATGGGTTGTGACAAAATTTTGATTTCTCCTTGAAAAACGAAACATCACATATTTAAAAAAATTACGCTAGGAGCCCCTAAGATTTTTTAAAATTATTTAAAAAAAAAAGATTTTTTATATTAAAAAAAACACTAGGCACCTACAAGACTTTCTTTTTTAAACGCAAAAAATTGGTCGAAAGGTATTTATTTAGATAGATCTTCCCTCGCCTCTGAAGTAAAAATATATTACTAGTACATGCTTAACTTCAATTGTTTATGTTTATACATCGAAAATATGCGACAATTAAACACCCATCAATAAAATAACCATCGGTCTTATTAAATTGAAATTACAATTATTTTAAATGTTTAGTGTTTTTTTTCTCTGTGTGCTTTTAAGATACAATCAGAATTTTGGATAGATAATCCTCTACGTCTCCTGGGATTGACAAGATTTTTATTAGGATGCTATGACTCATTTCTGTGTAGACCAGAAATAAGAACAAAATAAACACCGAATTTCTGGGAAAATTAGTTAAATGGTTTCTAGTAAAAGATTATTCTTAATCACAACATAATTGGTCTTTCAAGTATAACCCGTTTATTTATGAGGGGTGACGTTAAGCTCTTTCGGTGATGTGTATTTACCTGCTCTCATCCCCAATAAGCCAGAAAATTTTCTGTAATTACTCAGCTTGTAAAATATTTTCGAATATGTTTTTCAGCATGTGATTTAAAGCTTATTTATTATGTGATTTTGATTTTCCAAAAAGAAATCTATTTTAGAAGAAATTACTACAGATGTGCGGAAGCAAAATTTGTAATCGAATTCACCTTTGGAAAAAGAGGATAAATTCTTCAAAATTTTGACTTTTTTAATAAAAGCTATCTTTGGAAAAACAGGGTAGATTTCATAAAATTTGGTTTTTACCCTATTTTTAAAGAATTTTTTCTTGAAAAAGTTGTGTGCTGAAGGGGTGTATTGTTTTTATTTATAATAGATAATTCATCTATTGTGTTTTTGAGAAAACTTAACAAATACGTCAATATAATGTACAAATAGCTTGTTTGTTTGTTGTAATAGAAATTTAAATAAACAAAAGTCGCATACAGAAATTCCTTCCTCTCTAAACAATGACTCATTAAAGCTTAAAATCGCGTTTTATGTGGCACATTCTTGTGATAAGAACAGCAATTTCACAATTCTCAAATAAAGAATTATTCCGTTATCAATATAATGAAAACAGTTAGCTATGATAAAAGTGGAAACACCCATAACGATCTGCGTCTAACGTTGGTGACGTCAGCGGAACTCTGCAACCCGACGCCAACGAGATTCTTCTAGAATTTTTTCCAAATCTCAATTTCCGCCGAATTTCAGACAAGGAAATCATTGCCATTCCTCTTTTCGTGAAAAGAATAGTCATTTCCCGTCGATTTATGCCAATTTTGACCCTACTACGCCGCAAATCTCGGATCTGCTTTTCCCTCCACCGCGTAGGATTACAACTTCTGGCGTGACCTCTCTATATAAGCGAGCGCGTCATCTCCCGTCGCCATTTTGTGGTGGTCGCCGACGAGTGAAGAGTGCAGTTCTGTGCAAGCTCCGTCCCCTGTCCTCGGGCTGCATTCTCCAGAAATCAGGCACTGTAGAAACCGTAATCAGGTGTGTTATCACTAACTTTCAAAAACAAGCGCTGATAAGAGGAGATTTTTTGAAAAAAATTTGTGAAAATTTTCCGTATGGGTTGCTCGGTTGGCCACAAAGAGAGCACGGTAAATTCGTTATGCGATTGGATCAATAAAGTAAAATTCAAGAAAACAAATTGCAAACAGCGAAAGCGTAGAAATCTCCTCGTTCAGGCTGTTTTATCGAGCGCCCTTTCGCGGGCCGAACACGAATTAAAAATGAAGCAACAAGAGCGAAGACTGAGGTGGGAGCTGATCAAGGCCAAGGTGACGGAGAAGGTCGACTGTTCCAAGGACGTGCGGTGGGACGAGTCCGTCTGCGAGGAGATCAACACGAGTCTCGATCACTTCATGAGCCAAATGAAATTAGTGCAATTTTCGAAAGCTTGATTTTGACACACTAGCTTAGAAGATCTCGATGTGATAATTATTCTGTGATTTTACGGAGTTTTTTCATTGCAGTCACCTGGGGGGTCCACTGTCCGAATCTGGTAGCCTGGATTGTGCCCGTATTCGGTTTGTAATGTATCACTCTATGTACAAATTAATTTAAGTTTGAATCGATTAAGTAGCATTTGTAAGACTAGTATTTTTCCAATTTGATCTAATAAAAAAAACAAAAGAGTTGAGTAGTTTTCGCATCTGCTCCTGTTGTTCCTGTGTACTAATTGTTTTGAATTTACATGTGAGCCGAGTCCTGCTGGTAAAGGTACCTTCAGAAAGCGACTTAGCCATTACACCCAGAAAGCACGTTGCGCACGGCTAGGGCGACACCCACTGGTAAACAAACCCACGAAGTATCCCTCCTCGACACCACCTGTTCATTTTTTGTGAACATCAACGTGGCGCCCGAAGTTCACAAATAATAAACAGCGGTGCTGCACGTTTCTGTATGGATGAATGCTAGCGGATGAATCTTTCTGTAGGGCGGCAGCCGAGCTACGCCTTTTCGAAAGCTGCTGACGCTATAAGTAGAGGAATGGAACACTTTCCGTTACTTGCTCGAACTCTGTCGGACATACGTACTGCAAAAACGTGCCCTTTGGGGATGTTCGAGTAACGGTAAAGTACCTTTTGGTCCTAACTGTTAGCCACTTGAAGTGGCCTGTTTGGAGTTGTGTTTGGTTATTTTTTGTCAGGTGATTGGACGCTGGTCATGAGCGGCCAGGCGAATTAAGCGCTGAGGATTGCGGTAAAAGGCTTGCTGTATCTAACCTAATCGTCGAAGTTAGAAAGCGAAAGGCGATTTATCAAGTTGCGTCAATGCTGTTGAATTTTAATACGGAGGAGAAAGCTGCTCATGCAGGATAAAATGGGTCAGGTATTTGTAATGAGTTTGAGTTTTACGTGAATTTTCAGGATTTATGAGAAGACGCTATTCTAATAATTAATACAATAAAGTATCAGATTTTATTTGAAGAGTAATAGATTTGTTTAAAATTTCACGCAAATGTTCGTAACAGTTTTAAGTAACTCAATAGTCGCAAATAGAAAAGTACGTAACGTCGTCGTTCTTCAAGTTCACGAAGAGGACAGGATAAAGGAGCATGTAAGCATTTGAACGTGGACACAGGATTTTTTTCAGGACTTCAGTTAGAAGAACTTTGTCTTTATTAATATGTAAAGTAATTTAAACCACAATTTCTTTAAAGTTGAGCTGCAGGTAATGTTTTACAAAAAGTTACGAATATTTGCAGATGTTGAGTTTCGAAGAAATTTATTTTGCAACTCAAATAAAAGTGCACTAGAAAGTAATATGCAAGTAAAACCGGAATCTTTGATTACAAATTTCTCACTATGGAGTTCTTTGAAAATCGACAACCGGTAGTTTTTACAATGCAAGGTAGTGCGATTTAAATTTTAATAGGAAGAAAGAATGCTCGACGCGATAGGAGGTAGGCTGTGGGAGCTTCTTAAATCCGACTAACATGGATGAAGAAACAGGTACTAAGTAAATCGAATGTGCTAGCATTAATACAAACATAATTTGCTAAATGTTTTAACAATAACCATGTGCTCGTGACCGCGTCGAAGTAAAGTTTTGTAGATTACGTAACTTGCAATCACAAAATGCACCGTGTGCGGGCAGAATTTTTCCATTGTGCTTCAGTATTGTGACGTCAACACTTCCACTCGAACGAAGTAGCCCATTTTTAAGTTCTTTCGCATGTTGGACTCGAAGAATGGTAAAATTTGTGCCCCCAATCCTACAACTGTTGCAGCAATAAGTGCTTCCCACATCATTATTTCGCATTACATGGCATTAGAATAGATGATCGCAGTTCCATCACTAGTTACGCAATTATTAAGGACATACAGCCTAAGAAAAGGAGGTTTAGGTACTGTATGCATGCAAAACATTTAATGTTTGTAGGTTTTGATAAAGCCATGAATCGAATAACGTGCAATCACGACGAGAAACGACGATCAACTTTCAGGACACTCGTTACAAATACACGATTGATAAAATCGCAAGTATTTTTGCAATATCGAAATTGCTCTTGTTCCAGAATTTGCTAAACACGAGGTTATAAATGTCCAGAAAAAGATATTTTCCTTTGTAATTTATATAATATGACTAGATTTAATCAAGCTTTCAAGTACTGGGAATATCCCACTTCAACCGTAACCACATTCGCAAAATAATTTTTTATAGATTTATTTTATTATCGACGCAAAATTGAAGTCGCATCCTAGAATATAAGAAGTTCTCGGCAAATAGTTAGAATAAACGAATGTACAGTTCAAGAAGTTTCCGCTCTTATTAATTAGGAACAATACAACTTTGAGGGATTGAACAAACGGTGCCAGGTATTCAAACATGTAGACCACCTGCGTTATTAGTTGTAGGAATTTTTCCACCAACGGTTTCTCATCTCATAAGAAGGCTCGAAATTGCGTCATTTCGGTTACCCATTGATGAAATCTCGCCGTCTACATTATACAGGACTACAATCGCAAGTATTCTTGGAATATCCCCAAGTGTGCTTCTTCTTATAGGATCATCGGTTTGTTCATTCCCCACGGTATTAAAAGTTTACAAAGCCATCGCCAAAACTCCTTTCTATTTATACAACAATGGAGCTGAGAACCAAAGCAATGTCGCTATCATGGCCACCGTGAATTGCAAGTATTCTTTACACCTAGAGCATCGCAAAGTGTCCCTTGTTCCAGACTACTAAATACGTTGGAAAGCTGTCCCTTGTCAGTCGCAAAAGGTTTTCTACTTATATACCGTCATTTGCCGCCCAAACAACTAAAAATTGCGCAAGTATTTTTGCAAATACGAGTATTGTAGGATTAAAATCGTGATAAACAACGAGCTGCATGCAAATCTAGCTAAATTACGATTAGATTCTCTTGATTCGAGGATCCCATCGCTAACGTATGTTGTTCGCTTGGTTGTGGATAGTAGTAACTGATTGTAGATCGCACGATGAAGTGGCCAAACATCAATTATTAGTCGATCGCTCAACTCTTCAGAATAAACCCGAGGCAAAATCAAAATCCTTCAGTGACAAGTGTTTTCGCGCACCAAATTATAAGTGAAGGTATTTCATACGTCGTGTCCACAAAACCGTTGTTTGCAGATCGCATCGACGTTTCTTCTCAATGAAAATTCGTCAAGCTAAATACGGAAAGTGCGTACGTGACTCGCTGCATCTTTAGTCTTCTACCACAGTCGGGTCATCCCTCTACATTATCTTCAATTTCCGTCGCGAAGTATCACAATATGTGTTCAAACTCGACGTTAAGTTTCGTGGTTCCAGATTTAAACAGGATTCACATTCCATCGAAGACGCAAATCGAGTCACAGTTCCTCCCAAGTTCGGCCGTCTCAGCTATATCAACAACGATCAATAGTTTTTACATCCAACTTGTGACGAGTCAAGAAAGTCGTTGAAACGTGTTTGTTCGGTCTTCACTTTTCGTCGCAAAGTATCACTGTATGTGTTCAAACTCGACGTTAAGTTTCGTGGTTCCAGGATTCGCATTTCAAGGAAGACGCAAATCGAGTCACAGTTCCTCCCAAGTTCAACTATATCATCGATTAATAGTTTTACAGTCAACTTGTGATGTCCAAGAAAATCGTTGAAACGCGTTGATTCGGTGCATTCTTCGGTCAACCTGAATCGCGAAGTATCATTATTTTTTTCAACGCAGAACTACAAATTGATGATTGCAGATCCAAATAGTCGGTCTTTTGCGATCAAGAATCGACGGGGCGTTGCTGCAGAAGAAACGTCGGTCGTTAGACACCGCAAGTATATTTACAATATCGCAAAGTTGTATAGTTTTTAGAAGTCAAGTTCTGAGACAACGGCCACGTTAGTACGGTTTTATTTCTACCGGCACCCGTGACACCGACAAGGTTTGTCAATACAATAACATGAATGTTCACAGAATTGAAAATGCAAAAGTGATTACGTCATCAATATAGTGTACAGGAATTTTTATAATTTTGCGCCCGTGTAAAACAAATTTTTCACTGCGATGCTGTAGGTTCTCAAGAAGCAACTTTAATCAACCGAATGAGAGCGTGAACGAGTTTATATTGGCACGTGATGTCACTGAAGCACTGCAGGGTCTTCATTATAGAAATATTGAGCAAAATTAACAGCAAGCCTACAACCGCAGGTATTCGTAAACGTCAAAAACACAAGTTGTTTTAGAATGATAAAAGCCAAGTTTAAATGCGGCGCACGATTCCACATCTTATTCTTTTTCGTAAATGATCTACACTTTCTACAAAAGGCAGCAAGAATTCACCATGGAACAAAATCTCATTACCTGAGTATCTGATCTTTTGTGTTCGCACCTATCGTGAAAAACTATATTTTATAGTCGCCAACCACAAACCACTAGAGGTAGTTCGTCCCCAAATCATAAACATCTGTCAAATACAGAGGCAATTAATTGAATCATCCTGAAGAAAAGATCACCGAGAATCCGACTCTATTATCACAGTAAGATACATACAGTAGGCCACAAATTCATTGTTCCTAGGACCACAACCGTCCCCACAACTTGATTGATTTCTTCATCTATCATGAAGACGACTCGGACAAATTGTGACTTGACGTAGACCCCCACTTTCGTCATTATAGATTCGGACTCTTTATCTTCTCTTCAGGATAATTACTACTAGCAACTTGCTTCGCTTTCAACGTCAATGTACCATCAGGTAACCTGAAGTAGAGAAAGCACCGCCTTATATTTTTTAGAACAAATCTTACCAACCTCAAATGCGCCCGTTCTCTTCATTGAAAAATACTTGGAAAATCTTAATCGAAACAAAACGAAAAGTCGCCCAAAGCCGTTAATGCGCAGGTTAGTGCACTTGAAGTACGCAAATCCGGTAGTTGTAGTCCCAAAGAATCGAAACGTGCTGAACTGGTACCTATGAAGTACACTACTCACCTAATTCGCTGCCCCCTCCATCCCCCCTAGCACCGTTTTTAACATTTCAACAGGAAAAGACGAGCAGGAAAGGATCGACGTACGCGAAGGTATTTAACGATTGTTATTGAAATTAAATGTTTTGACGAATTAAATTGATAGTGGCCCGAGGACAGGATCTCTGGACATCGCACTCCATCTGCCCCCACCGACACCACCATCAGTCACTAATAAAGCGTTGAAATCATTTGTTGTAACTGCTCCATCCAGATTGTCAGCCGTGGTTTCCTGAGTAGCAGCTGTAAAATTCGTCAGAGCGTTGAAAATAAAACCTTTTGTGAAAATTCTGCGTATTTTTTCCTGGTGATTGCATTTCAGGAGAAAATTTTTTCTTGGACGTCAGAGGTAAGTCGCATCTTTTGTCAAAGAATTTTTGTTATATGCAACAATTTTAGGAAGATTTCGAGGATTGAAGATTGAAACGTCATGGTTGAAGAGGATTGTGTGAATCCAGATTCAATAAAGGTAAAAAAAAGTTTTAAAATTGCTTGAAATTTCATTGTTATATTTTAGAATCTTCAATGGATTCGTAAGTATCCGGTTTCCAATTTTTTCGGGAGCAATAGCGTTGGTTTCTGCTGTAATTATCGAAACAAAAGTTCGGTCGTCAATTCCGGTTAGAAAAAAAAAACATCGTTGGATTTGAAATGGAAGAACGAAGATTGTTTCAAGGAGCTGGAGGAAGTACAACGGTGAAGATTGAAGAGGTTCGACGAGAAGAAAGAAGACTGCGACGGATCATCGGTTTCCAGGAAGATGAAGAACGAAGAGGATTTATCGAACAATTGAGGATGGATACTTCGTGGGATTAGAAGAGGATCGAGCCCGAGAAGACTGAAGATGATTTCATGGGAATCGGAAGAGGACCGGCTGATATTCGTGGAACAACGGAAGATATCGAAGGATGAAGAAAGAAGAACGCTCTTTGATTAGCGGATGAAGAACAACTTCCGGGAGATGAAAGGTTCAATAGACCGATGAAGATTTCGTGCGGTCAGAAGAATGAAGAAAGCTTCGAAGATTTCATGAGAATGTCGGCAAAAGAAGAGGATTTTTTAGAAGAGGATGGATATGAGTGTTGAGGAAAACGAAGATGAAGAAGAAGGAACAGGATCTACTTTCAAGAGGAACAGAGTATGTTGCGTCGAGGGAGAAAATTGTTTCAAGAAGGAAAACATCGAGTGGAAAATAGAAGATTTTTCGTGATTCAGCGTCATTAAGGTACTGTTTGCCCAAATTGTAAAGTATGAAAATTCAATGATATTTATTTCAGATCGTGTCGTAAGTATCCTGCTTTGTCTTTGGGTATTCACTAGGTACAACATTAACCGGAAATGACTGAATCATGGAAATTACACACTTCATAATGATAAGAAGACAACTAACTCCAAGGAAGACAGAAGAATGAAGAGGATTTCGACTATGAAGGGGATTTTGCGTGTCAAAAGAGTACTATAGATTTCGTGGGAATGAGATCAACGTTCAGAGGAATGAAGACTGAAGATGGTTATGCGTCGAACAGAAAACATCGACTTGCAGTGAAGCAGAAGAATGAAGATTTTTCCTGGGATTAGTTTAAAGAAGACGAAAATTTTGGATTTTCTCCTAAGATATACACATAAACGAAGAAGGTTTTTAAGATGTGAAAAAAATCTACGTGGAAGAAGGCAGAAGGAGGTAAATTTCGCGTCAAATTGTAAGATACAAAAATTTAGTAGGGTTAATTTCAGATCAGTTGTTGGCCCGTAAGTATCCGGTTCGAATTTCTTTGGGTATTCAGTAGTTACAGCATAAATCGAAAACAACGAACAGCGAAGATATTCGTCATCAAAATTAGAAGACCAGCTCCAACTTAAAAGGACGGAAGGGTGAAGACTGAAGATAGCGACGTGAGCATCAAAAGAGCATCGTGTAAGAAGGCAGAAAATGAAGAGTTCGTGGAAATCCGAAGAAGACGACAGTTTCACTGAAGAATGGAGAACGAAGATCGCAGAAGAGGACCAACATCTACGAAGATTGAAGAATGGAGGCTACGCAGCGACCAGAAGAGGTGCAACTTTTACGAGGATCGAAGAGTTGAAGACTTCGCGGCGACGAGAAGAGGCTCGACTTACGCAACCATTACGAACATCAAAAGATGAAGATAAACTTCCACGGTATTTGAAGAATGAAGACTTCACAGCGACAAGAAGAGGATTGACTTCACGGGGATTGAAGAATGAAGACTCCACGGCAACAAGAAGAGACTCAACTTCTACGGGTACTGAAAAATGGAGGCTCAGTCGCGTTCAGAAGATCAACTTCCACGGAGATCGTAGACGAAAGGAGAATGCATTTCGACAGAAACTGAAGAATTGAGGCTTCGCGGCGATCAGAAGGGTTTCGACTTCCCAAGACTGAAGATTCGGCGGCGACCAGATCGACTTCCATGGAGATTGAAGAGAGAAGACTTCGCGGTGTCCAGAAGAGGCTCAACTTCGACAAGGAATGAAGAATGGAGGCTTCGCAACGGTCAGAAGAGGATGATTTTCATGGGGATTGAAGAACGAAGACTTCGCGACGGTCAGAAGAGGATCGACTTTCATGGGGATTGAAGACTTCGCGGTGTTCAGAAGAGGATCGACCTTCAAGGGATCGAAGAATGAAGACTGCGGCGACCAGCTTCGAAGGGGATTGAAGAACGAAGACTTCGCGATGGTCAGAAGATGATGGACTTCCAGGGTATTGAAGACTGAAGACTTCGCGGCGATCAGAAGAGGATCGACTTCCAGGGGATTGCAGATGAAGACTTCGCGGCGACCAGAAGAGGCTCAACTTCGACGGAGATATAAGAACGAAAGCTTCGAAACGGTCAGAAGATATCGATTTCCATGGGGATTGAAGAACGAAGACTTCACAGCGACCAGAAGAGGCTCAACGCAACGAATGGAGGCTTCGCGGTGATCAGAAGAGGATTGACTTCCAGGAGATTGAAAAATGAAGACTTCGCGACGATCAGAAGAGGATCGACTTCCAGGAGATTGAAGAACGAAGACTTCGCAGCGACCAGAAGCGGCTCAACTTCGACGGGGAATGAAGAATGGAGGCTTCACGGCGACCAGAAGAGGCTCAACTTCGACGGGGAATGAAAAGTGGAGGCTTTGCGGTGACCAGAAGATCGACTTCCAGGGGGTTGAAGAAGACTTCGCGGCGATAAAAAGCGGCTCAACTTCGACGGGGAATCCAGAATGGAGGCTTCGTGGTGATCAGAAGAGGATCAACTTCCAGGGGATTGAAGAATGGAGGCTTCGTGGCGACCAGAAGAGGATCGACTTCCAGGGGATTGAAGAATGAAGACTTCGCGGGGACCAGAAGCAGCTCGACTTCGACAGGGAATGAAGAATGGAGGCTTCGTGGTGATCAGAAGAGGATCGACTTCCCGGGATTGAAGAATGGAGACTTCGCGGCGACCAGAAGAGGATCGACTTCCAGGGATTGAAGAATGAAGACTTCGCGGCGACCAGAAGAGGCTCGACTTCGACGGGGAATGAAGAATGGAGACTGGGACGATCAGAAGAGGACCGGGCGAAAACGAGAAATTGCATATGTTTTAGATTCAGGTAATAATCCATTAAATTATAAAATGAGAAATACTGGCAATGTAAATTTCAGGCCACGGAGGTATTGTTACTTCGAATTTATTGTGGGTATGGATCAACTCCCAACTTAAGGGAGACGGAGATGTAGGAGAACTTCGTAGAAATCTGAAAACCAACTTCTACTTCGGGAGAAAAGAATTTCGGTAAAGGAGAGAACAAATACTTCGTATGTGCCAGTAGAGGCTTCATTTCATAGAGTAAGGAATAAAAATGGCGTCGAAAATCAAAAATGAAGACATGAGAATCGCCAGAAGGTAGTTCTAGAGCATGGAGGAAAAGAAAAAATGACGAGAACTTATTGGAAAACCAAAGGTCAAATTCCAGAAGAGCGGAAATTTGAAAACAGCCACAACGAAAATTGCTGCGGCGACAACAAAGAAAGAAGCTTCACAGGAACCAAAAGGGCGGAAGAGGGAAGACATTTAGCACGAAAATGAAGAAGGAATAAAAGACCATAAATACTGTAGGAACAAATCACGACGAACAACAACTCATGAAGATATAAAATGGAAGATGTTAACAGGATTCATTTTTAATGAGGTAGAGTAGGAAGTTATTTTATGAAATAAGAATTTAATTATGTACGTCATTTTCAGATCTCTTTGTTACTGGGCCGGAAGTATCTGACTTTGAATTTTTCCAGTGCTCATTAAGTGGGAGTGGTAGAAACAAGAGATGAACGAATAGGGAAGAAGGAAATTATTGTACGTTCGAATTTTTCCACATTCAGGATAAAAAACGAAACTATGAAAATAACTAGAAGAGATAAATGAAGCAAACTCCTGAAAGATGTCATCTGATTTGGAAGAAAGAAGATTATAGAAGAAAAAGAACGCAAACTGCTTCATATAAGGAAGTTTGGGGAACAAAAAAACAACGAAAATAACCGTAGATAATTGAACATTTTCATCTACCGGTACTATTCCAACTTCCAATTTTTATGACTGAAAAGGACACTTGGATGTTGAAAAACAAAGAGAAGAGAAGCAACATTTCAAAGAGAATGAAGACACATTGATGCAAAGTAGAAGAAACTATTCTTGAAGAAGCAAGAAGAGGACTAGATTATAAAATATGGAAACCAGAAAAGAATGCAGTTTCAGAATTGATGATGTTGTGGAAAGCAGACAAATAATCCTTTCCAGAATGCAAAAATGAATACAGTTCTAGAATTAACGGAGTCGTGGAACACATAGAAGAATCTCCCTCAGAAACCGAGAATCAATACAGTTTCAGAATTGACAATGTTGTGGAAGATAGGCCAGAATTCAAAAATGAATGCAGTTTCAGAATTCACGGAGTCATGGAAACATAGAAGAATCTCCCTCGGAATGTGAGAATGAATACAGTTTCAGAATTGATGATATTGTGGAAGACAGACAAGAATCCCTTCCAGAATCTCGGAAAACAGTTTCAGAATTAACAATGTTGTGGAAGACACCAAATTTCAAGAATGAATACAGTTTCAGAATTGACAATGTTATGGAACACAGACAAGAATTCCCTTTCAGAATCCAAGAATGAATACAGTTTCAGAATTCACGCATTCGTGGAAGACAGACGAGAATCCTTTCCAGAATGCAAAAATGAATACAGTTTTAGAATTGACGGAGTCTTGGAAGACATAGAAGAATCTCTCAGAATCCGAGAATGAATACAGTTTCAAAATTGATGTTGTGGAAGACAGAAAAATCCCTTCCAGAATAAATACAGTTTCAGAATCGACGATGTGGAAGACAGGCCAAAATTCCCTTCCAAAATTCAAGAGTGAATATAGTTTTAGAATCGACGATGTGGTGGAAGACAGACCAAAATTTAAGAATGAATACAGTTTTAGAATTGACGAAGTTGTGAAAGACATACAAGAATCTCCTTCAGAATCCGAGAATGAATACAGTTTCAAAATTGATGATATTGTGGAAGACAGACGAGAATCCCTTCCAGAATCTCAGAAGACAGTTTCAGAATTAACAATGTTGTAGAAGACACCAAAATTCAAGAATGAATACAGTTTCAGAATTGACAATGTTGTGGAACACAGACAACAATTCCCTTTCAGAATCCAAGAATGAATAAAGTTTCAGAATTCACGCATTCGTGGAAGACAGACAAGAATCCTTTCCAGAATGCAAAAATGAATAGTTTTAGAATTGACGGAGTCGTGGAAGACAGAAGAATCTCTCAGAATCCGAGAATGAATACAGTTTCAAAATTGATGTTGTGGAAGACAGAAAAATCCCTTCCAGAATAAATACAGTTTCAGAATCGACGATGTGGAAGACAGGCCAAAATTCCCTTCCAAAATTCAAAAGTGAATATAGTTTTAGAATCGACGATGTGGTGGAAGACAGACCAAAATTTAAGAATGAATACAGTTTCAAAATTTATGTTGTGGAAGACAGAAAAATCCCTTCCAGAATAAATACAGTTTCAGAATCGACGATGTGATGGAAGACAGGCCAAAATTCAAGAATGAATACAGTTTTAGAATTGACGAAGTTGTGGAAGACATACAAGAATCTCCCTCAGAATCCGAGAATGAATACAGTTTCAAAGTTTATGGAAGACAGAAAAATCCCTTCCAGAATAAATACAGTTTCAGAATTGACGAAGTTGTGGAAGACATACAAGAATCTCCTTCAGAATCTAAAAATGAATACAGTTTCAGAATTGACTGGAGTTGTGGAAAAGATAGAAGAATCTCCCTCAGAATCTGAGAATGAATACAGTTTCAAAATTTATGTTGTGGAAGACAGAAAAATCCCTTCCAGAATAAATACAGTTTCAGAATCGACGATGTGGTGGAAAACAAACCAAAATTCAAGAATGAATACAGTTCCAGAATTGACGAAGTTGTAGAAGACATACTAGAATCTCCTTCAGAATCCAAAAATGAATACAGTTTCAGAATTGACGGAGTGGTGGAAGACAGAAGAATCTCGCTCAGAATCCGAGAATGAATACAGTTTCAATATTTATGTTGTGGAAGACAGAAAAATCCCTTCCAGAATAAATACAGTTTCAGAATCGACGATGTGGTGGAAGACAAACAGAATCCCTTCTCAGAATTGAAGAATGAATACAGTTTCAAAATTGACGAAGTTGTAGAAGGTAGACAAATAATCCTTTCCAGAATGCAAAAGTGAATACAGTTTCAAAATTGATATTGTGGAAGACAGTGGAGAAGAATCCCTTCCAGAATCCAAGAATGAATACAGTTTCAGATTTGATGAAGTTGTGGAAGACAGAAGAATCTTCTTCAGAATCCAAAGATGAATACAGTTTCAGAATTGACGGAGTCGTGGAAGACAGAAGAATCTCCCTCTGAATCCAAGAATGAATACAGTTTCACAGAAGATGGACGTTCGTGCGTCGGTGAAGAAATATACAAGCCACCCTTAAATGCTTAAAAACTACTTATAATTTTAATGAAGAAATTTCTCTGGATGTTTACACGCCCAGAGAAAACTGCCACATTGGAGTGGACAGCAAGGAAGAAAATTAAACTAACTGGGAGGAAGAATGGAAACTAAAGTTAATCAAATATTAATGGAGACTGGATATACCGTTATTTCATAGCTTTTGAAAACAAAATGGCGAGGAGAAGAATATAAAAACTTCTGAATGAAAATAAAATCAAACGCAGAGAAAAGAAGAGAAAGAAACAATTCGACGTAGAAGACAACCTACATAACCTGAAGAGGACTCGACGCGAGGGAAAACGGAGGAAGAAAGAAGAGGAATCGACGTGGAAGAATGAAGCACGGGGATAAGAAGATGGAAGAAAGAAGAGTGAAGACGAAGAATGTGAAGGTAGGACATCTAATGAACATCGACGTGTAAGAAGACTGAAGAAAGAATATGCTGCAACATGCAAACTCAAGAACAACTTAACATGAAGAACAAAAAAATTTGACGCTGAGGAAGACGGAAGAATGAAGATGCTGCAGAGATTGGAATTTCATAACGATGAAAAATGAAAAGTGAAACAAATTCTAAATCCTGAAAGTAATTGAAAGGCGTGAATACGAAACCAAAAGAATAAGGAGTACCATCTGGCAATGAAACGTTGACGGCATACAATTTAGAAAACTACCCGCATTTGTAACAATAAGGTAAATAATGTTAACAATTATTATTTCAAAACTAATTTTTCTTTTTGCCCTAACAGAAATACCATCCAGGGAATGGCATCTACTTCAATAAAAAAAACATGGACAAAACGAGAACATCACGTCTTCTAAATATAGTTGATTTTTTGTAATTTATAATTTTTTAGTGTCAAATTTTGTATTACATTTTGATTAAATTTATTTACCTATTTACACGTATTGTAATTTTTTTATGAATAAAGTAGCCCTAGTTGAAAGATTTATTATGATTTACTAATAAAAATTAGTGATGATATTTACGTGTAATTAATTCCAACTAGTGTATTTTTTGTACTGCTTTAAGTGGAAATAAACGGTCTTTCAACAATTTCTTAGTTTCAATTTTTGCACAATTAGTTCCATCACATGATTTTCTGCTCCAAGATTTTGCATAAGAGCTCTAACAGAATCTTAACTGCGTTAGGTCTTGAAGATGTCACACTCGGCAGTTTTATGAGTGCATCGACAGACGTTACATCATCTAAAATGTGGCGCTTCTTGGTGTTAAATTTATACTTCTCGTACCCCCTCACAGCAAAAAGTGCATGGGTAGAAATCCCCCAAGTACCCAGCAAAAAGACGACACCATTCGTTTTCGGTAAAAATTCAGCCCAAACAAACCCCACCTAATTTCTCACCCACAGGAACCCCCAAAGTCAGTTTCATCGAGCCAAAATTCACATCCACCACCCCTTCGAACCCCATGGTCTTAACCACAACCCCCCGACAAACAACGCCTCCTGCGTACCGAGAGATAATGACAACAAGCACGATTTCACCCCTGACGACGGCGCGCCAGTTGGAGAGAAACCACAACGAAAAACCAAAGACGCCCAAAGTACAACCGGACAAAGCGAAAAACGCAACCCAGACGAGCGAAAGCGCGTACTCTGGTTTCCTCCCGCTGCTACAAAGCATCCAGCAAACCCTAACAATAAACGCGAAAAAGTCGCTCAAAAACAAAATCTCTGTACTGACGAACTTGAGGGACAACTTGCTGGCAAACATAGGTAAGTTCGTAATAGCTCTGTCATAATTTAAAGTTTTTTTTTAAGATGAGCGAATGTCGGGTCTGTGGAGCAGATCCGACACACAGGCTGAAGCAAGGGGGCACGACGACGAGATGGACTTTCCGTCGAACGAAGGCGCTTTAATGACCATCGGGTTTTTGACTTTCGCGGTTTTTTTGATTAAGTTGGTTCTGGTTAGAAATTTCTATAAAAATTTTTATATTTTGACGAAAAATTTGTGTTTTAGAAACTGGTACATGCGCTCAAGAGCAAACAGGCGCCTGTGGTGGTGACCACGATAGCGCCAGCTACAGCTTTCATTGGCCGAAAAAAGCGAGACGTTGAAGACAGTTTGAAAATACTACAGTTTATTGAAGAATACAAATTTAGATAAATTTATTTCAACGAAAACAAAAACGAATTCTTGAAGAACCAAACTTAGTTTAACTTATTTTGTAACGAAAACTTCAATAATAAATTTAATTTTTGTTTTTTGTGGACGAGATATGCTTGGCCACAATGTGTGCCTTCAGGCTATTTTTGCGTGTGCTCTTATACCCACAGTCGTTGCAAGTAAGCCACTTGATCCCTTCAAAATTTCCGTGTTTCGTCGCCAGGTGGCCTTCCAGATGAGACTTCTGTTTACCTTTATAGGCACAGTGGGCACATCTGAACCATTGAATATCCTCGCTGTCTGTGTGTTTCGCTATCACGTGTTCCTTCAAGCGCGTCGTATGCTTAGCTTTATAATCGCACTGTTCACACCTAAACCAATTAATACTTTTCAAGTGTACGGTTCTTAAGTGCTTCCTTAGAAGACCCTTACTCTTGGCTCTATATTCACATTGCTCACACTTTATATCACAGTTATCATGTTTCAAAGAAACATGTTGGTTTAAATCAGACTTATGTTTGGCTTTAAAAATACAAAACTGGCATAGAAACCACTGAATCTGTTCATCAGGTGTATGTCTTGAGATTATGTGTTTTTTAAGATCCGATTTGCGTTTGCACTTAAGACAGCAGTGCGCACACTCGAACCACTTGATATCCTCGTTCCGTGTGTGTTTATACAGTATGTGGACTTTAAGGGTCGCTTTAGACTTAGATTTGTACGGACAGTGGGCACACTGCACCCACTCAACCACCCCATGCCTCCTACTCACATGAGAGCGAAAATTACAGCTGTCTTTGCTCGAATACGGACAGTGTTCACACTGATAACAATCAACCTTGTGTTTTTCTACATTGTGCCTTCGCAACTCTGCCAAATCCACACTCCCAAAACCACAATAAGCACAACCGAATTTCTTTTTTGTGCGTGAACACCTCGCCCTCTCTTTGCCAACCAACCCGTGCCCCCTCCTCAAATGCTCTCTGAAATTCGTGCTCTTAACCGACTCGTACGAACACTGGTCGCATCTATAAGCCTTCGCTTTGTGCTTTTTCAACAAATGTCTCCGTAACGTGCGCAGGATTGGCGCCTTGAAACAACAATACCCACACCTGAACGCTCCCGCGTTTATCAAGTCCAGGCACCGGTGGTCCCCAAACACGAGCTCCGAAAAACACTGAAAGTTGCATTTCCTACAAACGTACTTCTTCATGACTTGTGAAAGCCCCGCGAAATGGGGCTGGTTTTTGTGAAATACGCGGACGTGATTGTGGAGTTTGACTTTCACGTGGGTTTCGAAAGCGCACTGTGCGCACTTATATTTACTCAAAGGCGGCTCCATGCAGCTAAAAGAGTCGCCGGAGGGACGCTCGTGCTGCTTTAAGTGCGAGTAAAGGGTTACAAGAAAGTTGCATCTGTAGGGACACAAGTGGCAACGCTGGAAGTTGTACCTGAGGCTCGCTGTGGAAGGTTCTGGGGGGCTAACGTCGTCTGACACCTCCATATTTGGCGTACAAGTGGTACAAGCGTCTACAAGGGCGGCTGTGAATGGTGTGTCGAGGGGTTAGGGATACTCACATTTCGAATGATTTTCATCTTAGGCGGCACGCAAATAGCGCGTACCACTTTCTGATGCATTCAAAACGCGTCTCGTGGATGAACACCGCTTTTTTGTTATATTTATTAGAAGAAACGTCCCGCGGATTAACATAACCTCGAATGGAAAAACACGCACACGTGACCAAATCGCGCGACGCGATTGGCTGATGATGCGTTGCCAACATAAATAACGCAGTGATTAAAGTTGACTTTTAAAAATAACAGTAAAGATTCGGCAACAAATTTGGACTTTTGATTGATTAATTTATTAATTGTGGCAGGTTTAATTTAAAAATAACCTTGTTGGCGCTTTACGCGCGCGCAACAAACGCCGCTCTCTCATTGGTCGTTCGCCAAGCGGGGGCTGCCAAAAACCTAACCTCAAACTCGACGTGTCATTGACATCATCTTCCCGATCTATCACGATTTTCGTGGCCTCTTCCCATTCGTCTAACAAGTGAGAGGTGTTTGCCTGTGTTGTTACGAAGGTTGTTAACTTTCTGACATTTCGAGCCGACTCTTTGTTCAGTCGAGACATGGGGTACAAAGCGCTCATCTTCTGTGTTTTCCTGGCGCTGTGCGCTTTCGCCAGCTGCGACGACGACAAGTCAAAAAAGGGCCCCCGAGTCACCGACAAGGTACCTATAACAATAAAACTTTTATCGCTGGTTTTATCTATCAATAAAATAGGTTTGGTTCGACATCACGATCGGCGATGAGGCCGTAGGGCGCATCGAGATCGGCTTGTTCGGCAAGACCGTCCCCAAGACGGCGCAGAACTTCAAGGAGTTGGCGCAGAAGCCCGTCGGGGAGGGCTACAAAGGCAGCAAATTCCACCGGGTGATCAAAGACTTCATGATCCAAGGGGGCGACTTCACTAAAGGAGACGGAACTGGCGGTACGTGGCTCTATTGTTGTTGAATTTAGCTAATTGGTGTGTAGGTCGCAGCATTTACGGCGAGCGCTTTGAAGATGAAAACTTCAAGCTGAAGCACTATGGAGCCGGATGGTTGTCTATGGCCAACGCCGGGAAAGACACCAACGGGTCGCAGTTCTTCATCACCACGAAGAAGACGTCGTGGTTGGATGGCCGGCACGTCGTGTTCGGAAAAATTCTCAAGGGCATGGATATTGTGAGGAAGATTGAAAACACGAAAACAGATAACAGAGATAAGCCCGCCAAGGACGTGGTGATTGCGGATTCGGGGGCAGAGACCGTCGAGGAGCCGTTTGCTGTAGCGAGGGAAGACGCCAGTGAATAGATTGTTGAATTAACAGTTTTTTTACATAGATAATAAAGATTTTTCTACGAGTTTGGACTTTCATTCCGTTACGGATTAATGCGGTTATTTATAAACGAAAAAGTACTATTTTAAGCGACTGGTACGTGTGCTAAGTACGTTCATCTACAACGGGATTCTTGTATTGTTATTTAAGAGACAAACAAAAAAATATTGGCTGTATTTGCATTTCAAATTGGTAAATTATCTCTATCCTGTTTTTTGTGTAGGTTGCTTTTCTAAATGTCCTCAATTTTTTCATCTGTGTGAAGCTTCCTGACCTCGAAATCTTGTTAGCGCCATCGGCAACTATAAATTATTAACATCTTTGAAATTACAAATTATGAGGGGTTTAAAAGGACGGTTACCTGTTATAAATTTGAGTGGACCAGAAAAATGGCTAAAGTTTGTTTGACCACAAATTTTAAATCATAAACTCATTTTAGATTTTAACTGCCTACTGGGTTAATCTTCTCTTTGTGGGGACGAAGTGACTGAATTACTCAAAAAAAGTAATTCGTTACAATTGCTCATTACTTGAAGAATGTAACGGGCGATAAATTTACTTATTTTTGGAGATGTTAATATGAATGAGAACAATAGTCATTGTCGTAAGAATCAATGTGAATCGTGGATTTTATGGTTTCACATCACGCTAATTAAGGTTTATAATTTCACAGTTAAATATTGGCGCCATTTGACTGGACACGATATCTTTGTCCAGTTTTATAGTTTCATGGTTTAGATTTGTTAATTTTAACAAAAAGCACATTTAGCCACTAAAAATCTTCATAATTAAGTTAATTAAGCCTAATTTGATGGAAACGCAAATACTTTTACGACACCCCAAATAGACTGGACAATTTTGCGAAAACAACTCCTTTGGAGGGGTCTTTACTTATAAAAGATCTAAAGATTAATTAAAGGCCAGATTCCTGTAGCCAGTTGCCTATTTAGCGTGTGTTTGTGTTGTTACACAAAAGGTAAGTGTTGATATCTCCAAAAATGTGCATGATTTCATTAAATGTTTAAAATTTTGTTTTTGTTAATATTTTAAAGTTCAGTTTAATTTTGATGATAAATCCTTTGTATTTATTTAACCATGTTCTAAGTTTCTTGTTGTGAAAAGATGGCTATGTATATTAAGTAAAAAAAGACAAAATATAAGCTCACCCACCCACCCTAAGCCGAGGGACGGAGCTTAATTGTGAAATCCTTATTTCATTTGTTGTTACAAAAAAATTCGAGGAGGGGTTTAATTGAGAATAATTTTAGTTTGTTAGTAAAAAATTGTTAGAAAAAAAATAATTTAAATGATTTTTTTCGGGGTCATATTTCCTGATTTTTTATTAACTTTGGGCGTTGTTATTAAAATCGGATTTTTTTTTAAATTTACCACTTTAAATAAGTGTGTTTTTTCTTGTTTTGAAAAGATGGCCACACATAATAAGAAAGCAAGGCAAAATTTTAAGCTTCACCTATTTAAAGGGGTTGTAGAGGAAAAGTGAAGGATTTAAGTTGATTACTACAAAAATTTACCAAGTAGCCCCGCCCATACCCGCCCCGATCTCAATTCTCAATTGTGATCAATTTTTCATTCGTTGTCAGATCGAGGGGCGAGGTTTAATTACAAGATTTATATTTGTCTACAAGAATTTACCATTTTAAACATGTTTTAAGTTTCTTGTTCTGAAAAGACGGCTACGTATATTAAGAAAAACGGCAAAATATAAGCCCCGCCCACCCACCCTATCTCAATTGTGATGATTTTTTTATTCGTAGTGAGCCAAAGGGGCGGAGCTTAACTGCAAAATTCTTATTTCTCTACGGCTTGTCCTATGAGACAGGTGAGGCAATGCCTCAGCAGTGAATTTGGTCCGTGTAATTATTTTTATTATTTCTGGCCAAAAAAATTTTTTTTTTATATTTTAAAATAAACGTGAAAAATTATCTCATCTTGGTAGATGGATATTAGTTGTTTCGAAAAATTCAGAAGAATCTAGAACAATCTGAAAGAGTCTGCAGGGATCTGAAATTATCTGAGAAAATTTTAAAGAATCTGAAACGATATGAAAGGTGAAAAATTCTGAGAGTATCGAAAAAATCTCAAGATTGTTTAAGTTTTTTTAGTTCTGTTCAGATTGTTTCAGATCCTTACATATCCTTTCAATATTCCTACAGATTTTTCTAGATTGCTTTGATATTCCCTGAAGGAATCTGAGGGAATCTCGAAGAATCTCGAAAAATCTAGAAGAATCTGAACGATTTTGCAGGACTCTGAAGCGATCTAACACAATTTTAGAGATTCGTAAAGAAACTGAAGGAACTTTTGAGAATCTGAAATAATTTTGAAGAATTTAGAAAAATCAAATAGAACCTAAAAAAAACTGGAGGAATCTAGAGGAATTTGAAAGAGTCTGCAGGCACCTGAAACGATCTGAATAGAACTGAAAAATTTGAAAGAATCTTGAGGATTCCTGACGGTGTTTGATAGAATCTAAAAAAGTTTGATTGGAAACAAACCGAAAGCATCTAAAAGCATCCGAAATAAAAAAAAATCGAAAAAATCTGAAAGAGAGGATCAGAAGGAAAATGAAAGAATCTGAAAGCATTTGTAAGAATATGAAGAAGTTTGAGGGAATCTGAGAAAAACTGCGAGATCGGAAAGAATCTGAGAGATTCGGAAAGTATTTGAAGGAATATGAGGAAACTTGTGAGAATCTCGAAGAATCTAGAAAATCTTGAAGAACCTGGAAAAGTCTGCAGGGATCTGAAAATATCTGCACGGGTTTAAAACGACTTGAACAGAATTCAAAAATTTGAAAGAATGTGAAACACCAGAAAAATCCGAAAGAATCCGAAAGGAAGAATCTTAAAAAAAGGAATGAATCTGAAAACATCTGAAAGAATTGGGAGAATTGGAACGAATTAGAAAGAATCAGAGAGGATCGAAAATAATCTCAGGAAATCTAGACAAATCTAGGTAAACCTGGCAGAATCTGAAAAATTTTAGTGAATCTAGAAAAATGTAGAAAAAACTGGAAGAATCTGGAACAGTCTGCAGGGATCTGAAAGGATCCAAAGCGATCTTGAAAAATTCTAAGGAATTCTAAGGGAATCGTCAGGGATATTGAGAGATTCTGAAAGAATACAAGAAAATGTGTAACAAAGTGTATTTTTTCTAGAAACTTTTGCATTAATTTTTGAACATGTTGGTACGAAAATTTATGAAAAACTTGATATTGATATTTTACCGTTGAGACGTTATAAACGAATTGAAATGAATGATAAATAGAAATTAAGACAATTTTTTTCCGAAATTCTTGATAATAAAATTAATCAAATACGAACTAGAATTTCTATCATAGAAAAATTACGCACTTTTGACTTTTTTTAATGTATCTAAAATTTCATTTTTTCCGAAAAAATGTTCATGTTAACTAAAAACGCAAGCACAATATAATTTTTTTGACATTTATATGTATATTAAGAAAAAACAAGCCAAAAATTAAGCTCCACCCATATCCATCCGAAGCTCAATTGTGATGTATTTTTCATTCGTTGTCAGACCAAGGAGCGGAGCCTAATTGCAAAATCGATGCTTTCCTACAAAAATTTACCATTTTAAACATGTTTTAAGTTTCTTGTTCTGAAAAGACGATTACGTATATTAAGAAAAAAGGCAAAATATAGGCCCCGCCCACCCACCCTATCTCAAATGTGATGATTTTTTTACTCGTCGTGAGCTAAGGGGGCGGAGCTTAACTGCAAAATTCTTATTTCTCTACGGCTTGTCCTATGAGGTAGGTGAGGCAATGCCTCAGCAATGAATTTGCTCCGTGTAATTATTTTTATATTTCTGGCCAACAAAATATTTTTTTTAATATTTTAAAATAAACGTGAAAAATTATCTTTTCTTGGTAGATGGATATTAGCTGTTTCGAAAAATTCAGAAAAATCTAGAACAATCTGAAAGAGTCTGCAGGGATCTGAAATTATCTGAGAAAATTCGAAAGAATCTGAACGATATGAAAGGTGAAAAATTCTGAGAGTATCGATTCCTGCAGACTCTTCTAGATTTTTCTAGATTGTTTTAGATTTTGCTAGGGAATATGAGAAAATCTCGAAGAATTTCGAAAAATCTAGAAGAATCTGAACGATTTTGCAGGACTCTGAAGCGATCTTACAGAATTTTAGAGATTCGTAAAGCAACTGAAAGAACTTTTGAGAATCTGAGAGAACTTTGAAGAATTTCGAAGAATTTAGAAAAATCAAATAGAATCTAATAAAAAAAACAAACTGGAGGAATCTGAAAGAATTTGAAAGAATCTGCAGGCATCTGAAACTATCTGAATAGAACTGAAAAATTTGAAAGAATCTTCAGGATTCCTGACGGTGTTTGATAGAATCCAAAAAAATTTGATTGGAAACAAATCGGAATAATCAGAAAGAATAAAAAAAAATCGACAAAATCAGAAAGAAAATGAAATAATCTGAAAGCATTTATAAGAATTTGGAGGAATTTGAGGGAATCTGAGAGAAATTGCGAGATCGGAAAGAATCCGAGAGATTCGGAAAGTATTTGAAGGTATCTGAGGATAGGTACCTGTGGGAACCTATGTGAATCTCGAAGAATCTAGAAAAATCTGGAAGAATCTGGAAAAGTCTGCAGGGATCTGAAATTATCTGGGAAAATTTTAAAGAATCTGAAACGATATGAAAGATAAAAATTTCTGAGAGTATCGAAAAAATCTGAAAGAATCTGAGAGAATTTAAGATTTTTTCAAATTCTTTCGAACTTTTTCAGATTCTTTCAAAGGAACCATCAGAAATCCTCAAGATTGTTTAAATTTTTCTAGTTCTGTTTCAGATCCTTACGTATCGTTTCAGATTCCTGCAGACTCTTAAAAAATTTTTCTAGATTGTTTTAGATTTTGCTATAGGTTCTTCGAGATTTCTGGAAGAATTTGAACGATTTTGCAGGACTTTGAGGCGATCTAATAGAATTTTCGAAATTCGTAATTTAGAAAAATCAAATAGAATCTAAAAAAAAAAAACTGGAGGAATCTAGAGGAATTTGAAAGAGTCTGCAGGCATCTGAAACGATCTCAATAATTTGAAAGAATCTTGAGGATTCCTGACGGTGTTTGATAGAATCTGAAAAAAATTTATTGGAAACAAACCGAAAGCATCTAAAAGCATCCGGAATAATCAGAAAGAATAAAAAAAAAAACTGAAAGAGAGAATCAGAAAGAGAATGATATAATCTGAAAGTATTTGTAAGAATACGGAGGAATTTGAGGGAACCTGAGAGAAATTACGAGATCGGAAAGAATCTGAGAGATTCGGAAAGTATTTGAAGGAATCTGACGAAACCTGTGAGAATCTCGAAGAATCTAGAAAAGTCTGCAGGGATCTGAAAAAATCTGCACGGGTTTAAAACGACCTGAATTGAATTCAGAAATCCAAAAGAATCCGAAAGGGAGAATTTTAAAAAAAGGAAAGAATCTGGAAACATCTGAAACAATTGGGAGAATCTGAGGGAATCCAAGAAAATCTGAGGGAACTAAGAATCGGAACGAATTAGAAAGAATCAGAGGAGATCGGAAATAATCTCAGGAAATCTAGACAAATCTAGGTAAACCTGGCAGAATCTGAAAAATCTGAGAAAATCTCGAAAAAACTGGAAGAATCTGGAACAGTCTGCAGGGATCTGAAAGGATCCAAAGCGATCTTGAAAAATTCTGAGGGAACCTTCAGGGATATTGAGAGAATCTCAAAGAATAGAAGATAATGTGTAACAAACTGTATTTTCTCTAGAAACTTTTGCATTAATTTTTGAACATGTTGGTAGTAAAATTTATGGAAAACTTGATATTGATATTTTACCCTTGACACGTTATAAACGAAGTGAAATGAATGATAAATAAAAATTAAGGCAATTTTTTTCCGAAATTCTTGATAATAAAATTAATTAAATACGAATT
The DNA here is from genome assembly GCF_036711695.1 of Zophobas morio. Taxonomy (NCBI): domain Eukaryota; kingdom Metazoa; phylum Arthropoda; class Insecta; order Coleoptera; family Tenebrionidae; genus Zophobas; species Zophobas morio. Next base: position 4,237,746 of record NW_026972115.1, read on the forward strand.
AGAATTTCTGTGATAGAAAAATTACGCACTTTTGACTTAATGTTTCTAAAATTTCATTTTTTCCGAAAAAATGTTCATGTTAACTAAAAACGCAAGCACCATTTTAAACATGTTTTACCTTTCTTGTTGTGAAAAGAAGACCACATATTAAGAAAAAAAGGGAAAATCTAAACTCTTGTAGTTGTATTATCTAATCAATTGAGCGGCAAGTTTGTCAATCGACCTTTAAAAGGGCTTTTTCATGAAATATCTGGTTGTTAAAGGACACTATCAGAAAGACACTCCCAACGTGGAAATTCTTGCTCTATAAATCATTTGGAAGTTAGAATTGTAGCTAGAGAAAGTGTGTATGTTGGGTTGCCTATATTTAACACATTAATGAGCATTTCGTGTTTCACAACTGTGGATTCTGTGGGGTCACGAATATTTCATCTACAACGGGATTCTTGCATTGTTAAAAACACAAAAGCAAAAATATCGTCTTTATTTCAATCTCAAAATGGTAAATTATCTCAATTCTATCTATATTTGAGTAGTATATAGGAGTTTGCACGTCCTCCATTTTTCACCTGTCTGACCTCCAGCGTCGCCAGCGCCATCTGCAACCACAAACATTAACCTCTTTCAAACCACTCACCTCCACCCACTTCATCCCAGCTTATCCTCCAACATCTTCACCAAATCGTCCCCGTCCTCCCGCTTCACTTCCACGTCATCAGCCATCTCGTTCAACAGCTTCAACAACTGATAACTGTTCCTAGGGGCCCTCTTCCTCCCTATACACAAATCAAGGAGTAATTAAAACAAAATCTACCAAAAAACGTTTCATTCAAATCGATATAATACAACGAAATATCCAATCATACAACTTTGTTCAACGCATAATTAAACTCAGCTGATGGCGCTTCATCTGCACCACTAGGCAAAGGCTGCTCTCTTAGCACTTGCGCAATATTTTCCCTCAAGTTCTGCAAGAGCTCCGTCGCGGGAAAGTTAGCCTGAAACCGATTGTGCGCATTGTGACCACTAAGCCGACCCGGTACGGTTTGGTCAAACAAATGCAGGAAGTTGCTCGCGGGCTGGACAACCCGGTTTGACACCTGGGGGCGCATACCGTTCGGAAGAAACACCCTCCTGAAACACATCGTCAAGTTTGATTCCGACACTGTTACCAACTTACGGCAGGAAGCCACGCGCGTTGTTGTTCATCGGGTTTGGCACCAGAGTTGGACCGTTGGTTCCTACAATATAAAATTAATCGAAAATAGTATTTTATTGAGGATGATTACTCGGATGCAAATACACCCTAAGCCCTCTGTGCGCAGGTGACATATGTGCGGGGAAAATTGGTAGTTGAAATATTGGGTTTACTACTACTGGGGGTGCGAATTGTGGTAGTGGCTCTAGGAAAAAGCAAACAACACATGCGTGATTAAAGCCCACACCATGCTATGATAATGACGTACTCGCCGCCTCCTCCATGTTGTTGAATTCGTCCCAGGCCATTTTTTTATCTTCGTCGGTGAGTTCTTCTTCCGGACGATTTTCTAGTAACGAATTGTGGAGGTGGTACCGGTAGATGTCGTACGTGTTTTGTACCAGTTGTGCCAATAGTTTGTCGGTTGGTACTATCGGGATAGGTCGGTCTACAGTGTATTCGCTAAAGTCGACTTTGTACAATTCTCGAAGGTCACTTGATGTGTATCTTCGCACGAAGTGCAGCTTATCTACTACGGTTCCGCTCAAGTGTAACTTGACGACGCACCTTTGGTAGATTTTTTCTTCCATGGTGGCCTGAAACAATAACTGACTTTTCCACTTTTACAACAATGGAATGACCTACCATTGACAATAATCTATAAACGTAGCACTTCTTCGTCTGCCCGAATCGATACACCCTGTACATACTTTGGGTGTCCAGAGACGGGTTGTAGTTAGACCCAATCATAATCACTCTATTCGCACCTACTAAGTTTAAACCTAACCCACCCACTCTATGGGTAAGAATAAATAATTTAGCAGTCGCGTCGGTGTTAAATCGTCTGCATAACGTAAGAATATGGAGGAATTTGCGGGAATCTGAGAGAAATTGCGAGATCGGAAAGAATCTGAGAGATTGGGAAAGTATTTGAAGGAATCTGAGGAAACCTGTGAGAATCTCGAAGAATCTAGAAAAATCTGAAAATATCTGCACGGGTTCAAAAACGACCTGAATAGAATTAAAAAATTTGACAGAATGTGAAACACCGGAATAATCCAAAAGAATCCGAAAGGAAGAATCTTAAAAAAAGGAAAGAATCTGATAACATCTGAAAGAATTGGGAGAATTTGAGGGAATCCAAGAAAATTTGAGGGAATATGAAACAATCTCAGGAAATCTAGACAAATCTAGGTAAACCTGGCAGAATCTGAAAAATTTGAGAGAATCTAGAAAAATGTAGAAAAAACTGGAAGAATCTGAAACAGTCAGCAGAGATCTGAAAGGATCCAAAGCGATCTTGAAAAATTCTGAGGAATTCTGAAGAAATCTTCAGAGATATTGAGAGAATCTGAAAGAATAGAAGAAAATGTGTAACTAAAAAGTGTATTTTTTCTAGAAACTTTTGCATTAATTTTTGAACATGTTGGTACGGTCGTGGACAGTGAATTTCGTCCACCCAATTTCTTTGACAGAAAAAAACTCTAAATTAGCCCTTAGATCTTTCTAACCTTTTTTGTCATTTTGACATAAAGGGGCAAACATTTTTTTATACGATAACTAACACTAGTCCGCGGTAAGCCCAAAAGTGTAGCGACATCCCGTCTTGGAAAAGGGATATTAGTTTACCTTCATTAAAATAACTAATCGATGGCAGGTTCGAAGCTAAATTAAATTTGACAATACTTACGTCAGTCATCATGATAATAAAGCACCGACTGCAGTGAATTTTTGTGAATTCGCGTGAATTGTGTGGACGAAATTCACTGTCCGCGACTGTACTACAATTTACGGAAAACTTGATATTGATATTTTACCGTTGAGACGTTATATACGAAGTGAAATGAATGATAAATAGAAATTAAGGCGTTTTTTTTCCGAAATTCTTGGTAATAAAATTAATCGAATACGAATTAGAATTTCTGTCATAGAAAAATTACGCACTTTTGGTTTAATGTTTCTAAAATATCATTTTTTCCGAAAAAATTTTCGTGTCAACTAAAAACGCAAGCACAATATAATTTTTTTGACATTTATATGTATATTAAGAAAAAACAAGCCAAAAATTAAGCCCCACCCATAGCCATCCGAAGCTCAATTGTGATGCATTTTTCATTCGTTGTCAGACCAAGGGGCGGAGCCTAATTGCAAAATCGATACTTTCCTCCAAAAATTTACCATTTGAAACATGTTTTAAGTTTCTTGTTCTGAAAAGACGACTACGTATATCAAGAAAAAAGGCAAAATATAGGCCCCGCCCACCCACCCTACCTCAATTGTGATGATTTTTTTATTCGTCGTGAGCTAAGGGGGCGGAGCTTAACTGCAAAATTCTTATTTCTCTACGGCTTGTCCTATGAGGCAGGTGAGGCAATGCCTTAGCAATGAATTTGCTCCGTGTAATTATTTTTATATTTCTGGCCAACAAAATATTTTTTTTAATATTTTAAAATAAACGTGAAAAATTATCTTTTCTTGGTAGATGGATATTAGCTGTTTCGAAAAATTCAGAAAAATCTAGAACAATCTGAAAGAGTCTGCAGAGATCTGAAATTATCTGAGAAAATTTGAAAGAATCTGAACGATATGAAAGGTGAAAAATTCTGAGAGTATCGATTCCTGCAGACTCTTCTAGATTTTTCTAGATTGTTTTAGATTTTGCTAGGGAATATGAGAAAATCTCGAAGAATTTCGAAAAATCTAGAAGAATCTGAACGATTTTGCAGGACTCTGAAGCGATCTTACAGAATTTTAGAGATTCGTAAAGCAACTGAAGGAACTTTTGAGAATCTGAGAGAATTTTGAAGAATTTCGAAGAATTTAGAAAAATCAAATAGAATCTAAAAAAAAACAAACTGGAGGAATCTGAAAGAATTTGAAAGAATCTGCAGGCATCTGAAACTATCTGAATAGAACTGAAAAATTTGAAAGAATCTTGAGGATTCCTGACGGTGTTTGATAGAATCCAAAAAAATTTGATTGGAAACAAACCGGAATAATCAGAAAGAATAAAAAAAAATCGACAAAATCAGAAAGAAAATGAAATAATGTGAAAGCATTTATAAGAATATGGAGGAATTTGAGGGAATCTGAAAGAAATTGCGAGATCGGAAAGAATCTGAGAGATTCGGAAAGTATTTGAAGGAATCTGAGGAAACCTGTGAGAATCTCGAAGAATCTAGAAAAATCTGGAAGAATCTGGAAAAGTCTGCAGGGATCTGAAATTATCTGAGAAAATTTGAAAGAATCTGAAACGATATGAAAGGTGAAAAATTCTGAGAGTATCGAAAAAATCCGAAAGAATCTGAGAGAATTTAAGATTTTTTCAAATTCTTTCGAACTTTTTCAGGTTCTTTTAAAGAAACCATCAGAAATCCTCAAGATTGTTTAAGTTTTTTTAGTTCTGTTCAGATTGTTTCAGATCCTTACGTATCCTTTCAGATTCCTGTAGACTCTTCCAGATTTTTCTAGATTGTTTTAGATTTTGCTAGATTTTTCGAGATTTTCTCATATTCCCTGGAGGAATCTCGAAGAATCTAGAAAAATCTAGAAGAATCTGAACGATTTTGCAGCGATCTAACAGAATTTTAGAAATTCGTGAAGAAACTGAATGAACTTTTGAGAATCTGAGAGAATTTTGAAAAATCAAATAGAATCTAAAAAAAACAAACTGGAGGATTTTGGAAGAATTTGAAAGAATCTGCAGGCATCTGAAACGATCTGAATAGAACTGAAAAATTTGAAAGAATCTTGAGGATTCCTGACGGTGTTTGATAGAATCTAAAAAAATTTGATTGGAAACAAACCGGAAGCATCTAAAAGCATCCGGAATGATCAGGAAGAATAAAAAAAATCGAAAAAATCTGAAAGAGATAATCAGAAAGAAAATGAAAGCATTTGTAAGAATATGGAGGAATTTGAGGAAATCTGAGAGAAATTGCGAGATCGGAAAGAATCTGAGAGATTCGGAAAGTATTTGAAAGAATCTGAGGAAACCTGTGAAAATCTCGAAGAATCTAGAAAAATCTGGAAGAATCTGGAAAAGTCTGCAGGGATCTGAAAATATCTGCACAGGTTTAAAACGACCTGAAGAGAATTCAAGAATTTGAAAGAATGTGAAACACCGGAATAATCCGAAAGAATCCGAAAGGAAGAATCTTAAAAAAACGAAAGAATCTGAAAACATCTGAAAGAATTGGGAGAATCTGAGGGAATCCAAGAAAATCTGAGGGAAATATGAAACTAAGAATCGGAACGAATTAGAAAGAAGCAGAGGGGATCGGAAATAATCTTAGGAAATCTAGACAAATCTAGGTAAAATTGGCAGAATCTGAAAAATTTGAGAGAATCTAGAAAAATGTAGAAAAACTGGAAGAATCTGGAACAGTCTGCAGGGATCTGAAAGGATCCAAAGCGATCTTGAAAAGTTCTGAGGGAATCTTCAGGGATATTGAGAGAATCTCAAAGAATAGAAGATAATGTGTAACAAACTGTATTTTTTCTAGAAACTTTTGCATTAATTTTTGAACATGTTGGTACAAAAATTTATGGAAAACTTGATATTGATATTTTACCCTTGACACGTTATAAACGAAGTGAAATGAATGATAAATAAAAATTAAGGCAATTTTTTTCCGAAATCCTTGATAATAAAATTAATCAAATACGAATTAGAATTTCTGTCATAGAAAAATTACGCACTTTTGACTTAATGTTTCTAAAATTTCATTTTTCCCGAAAAAATGTTCATGTTAACTAAAAACGCAAGCACCATTTTAAACATGTTTTACCTTTCTTGTTGTGAAAAGAAGACCACATATTAAGAAAAAAAGGGAAAATCTAAACTCTTGTAGTTGTATTATCTAATCAATTCAGCGGCAAGTTTATCAATCGACCTTTAAAAGGGCTTTTTCATGAAATATCTGGTTGTTAAAGGACACTATCAGAAAGACACTCCCAACGTGGAAATTCTTGCTCTATAAATCATTTGGAAGTTAGAATTTTAGCTAGAGAAAGTGTGTATGTTGGGTTGCCTATATTTAACACATTAATGAGCATTTCGTGTTTCACAACTGTGGATTCTGTGGGGTCACGAATATTTCATCTGCAACGGGATTCTTGCATTGTTAAAAACACAAAAGCAAAAATATCGTCTTTATTTCAATCTCAAAATGGTAAGTTATCTCAATTCTATCTATATTTGAGTAGGTTGCTTTGCACGTCCTCCATTTTTCACCTGTCTGACCTCCAGCGTCACCAGCGCCATCTGCAACCACAAACATTAACCTCTTTCAAACCACTCACCTCCACCCACTTCATCCCAGCTTATCCTCCAACATTTTCACCAAATCGTCCCCGTCCTCCCGCTTCACTTCCACGTCATCAGCCATCTCGTTCAACAGCTTCAACAACTGATAACTGTTCCTAGGGGCCCTCTTCCTCCCTATACACAAATCAAGGAGTAATTAAAACAAAATCTACCAAAAAACGTTTCATTCAAATCGATATAATACAACGAAATATCCAATCATACAACTTTGTTCAACGCATAATTAAACTCAGCTGATGGCGCTTCATCTGCACCACTAGGCAAAGGCTGCTCTCTTAGCACTTGCGCAATATTTTCCCTCAAGTTCTGCAAGAGCTCCGTCGCGGGAAAGTTAGCCTGAAACCGATTGTGCGCATTGTGACCACTAAGCCGACTCGGTACGGTTTGGTCAAACAAATGCAGGAAGTTGCTCGCGGGCTGGACAACCCGGTTTGACACCTGGGGGCGCATACCGTTCGGAAGAAACACCCTCCTAAAACACATCGTCAAATTTGATTACGACACTGTTACCAACTTACGGCAGGAAGCCACGCGCGTTGTTGTTCATCGGGTTTGGCACCAGAGTTGGACCGTTCGTTCCTACAATATAAAATTAATCGAAAATAGTATTTTATTTAGAATGATTACTCGGATGCAAATACACCCTAAGCCCTCTGTGCGCAGGTGACATATGTGCGGGGAAAATTGGTAGTTGAAATATTGGGTTTACTACTACTGGGGGTGCGAATTGTGGTAGTGGCTCTAGGAAAAAGCAAACAACACATGCGTGATTAAAGCCCACACCATGCTATGATAATGACGTACTCGCCGCCTCCTCCATGTTGTTGAATTCGTCCCAGGCCATTTTTTTATCTTCGTCGGTGAGTTCTTCTTCCGGACGATTTTCTAGTAACGAATTGTGGAGGTGGTACCGGTAGATGTCGTACGTGTTTTGTACCAGTTGTGCCAATAGTTTGTCGGTTGGTACTATCGGGATAGGTCGGTCTACAGTGTATTCGCTAAAGTCGACTTTGTACAATTCTCGAAGGTCACTTGATGTGTATCTTCGCACGAAGTGCAACTTATCTACTACGGTTCCACTCAAGTGTAACTTGACGACGCACCTTTGGTAGATTTTTTCTTCCATGGTGGCCTGAAACAATAACTGACTTTTCCACTTTTACAACAATGGAATGACCTACCATTGACAATAATCTAACGCTATAAACGTAGCACTTCTTCGTCTGCCCGAATCGATACACCCTGTACATACTTTGGGTGTCCAGAGACGGGTTGTAATTAGACCCAATCATAATCACTCCATTTGCACCTACTAAATTCAAACCTAACCCACCCACTCTATGGGTAAGAATAAATAATTTAGCAGTCGCGTCGGTGTTAAATCGTCTGCATAACGTAAGAATATGGAGGAATTTGCGGGAATCTGAGAGAAATTGCGAGATCGGAAAGAATCTGAGAGATTGGGAAAGTATTTGAAGGAATCTGAGGAAACCTGTGAGAATCTCGAAGAATCTAGAAAAATCTGGAAAAATCTGGAAAAGTCTGCAAGGATCTGAAAATATCTGCACGGGTTTAAAACGACCTGAATAGAATTCAAAAATTTGACAGAATGTGAAACACCGGAATAATCCAAAAGAATCCGAAAGGAAGAATCTTAAAAAAAGGAAAGAATCTGATAACATCTGAAAGAATTGGGAAAATTTGAGGGAATCCAAGAAAATTTGAGGGAATATGAAATAATCTCAGGAAATCTAGACAAATCTAGGTAAACCTGGCAGAATCTGAAAAATTTGAGAGAATCTAGAAAAATGTAGAAAAAACTGGAAGAATCTGAAACAGTCAGCAGAGATCTGAAAGGATCCAAAGCGATCTTGAAAAATTCTGAGGAATTCTGAAGAAATCTTCAGAGATATTGAGAGAATCTGAAAGAATGGAAGAAAATGTGTAACTAAAAAGTGTATTTTTTCTAGAAACATTTGCATTAATTTTTGAACATGTTGGTACGGTCGTGGACAGTGAATTTCGTCCACCCAATTTCTTTGACAAAAAAAAACTCTAAATTAGCCCTTAGATCTTTCTAACCTTTTTTGTCATTTTGACATAAAGGGGCAAACATTTTTTTATACGATAACTAACACTAGTCCGCGGTAAGCCCAAAAGTGTAGCGACATCCCGTCTTGGAAAAGGGATATTAGTTTACCTTCATTAAAATAACTAATCGATGGCAGGTTCGAAGCTAAATTAAATTTGACAATACTTACGTCAGTCATCATGACAATAAAGCACCGACTACAGTGATTTTTTGTGAATTCGCGTGAATTGTGTGGACGAAATTCACTGTCCGCGACTGTACTACAATTTACGGAAAACTTGATAGTGATATTTTACCGTTGAGACGTTATATACGAAGTGAAATGAATGATAAATAGAAATTAAGGCATTTTTTTTCCGAAATTCTTGATAATAAAATTAATCGAATACGAATTAGAATTTCTGTCATAGAAAAATTACGCACTTTTGACTTAATGTTTCTAAAATTTCATTTTCTCCGAAAAAAATTTCATGTCAACTAAAAACGCAATCACAATATAGTAATTTTTTTGACATTTATATGTATATTAAGAAAAAACAAGCCAAAAATTAAGCCCCACCCATATCCATCCGAAGCTCAATTGTGATGTATTTTTCATTCGTTGTCAGACCAAGGGGCGGAGCCTAATTGCAAAATCGATACTTTCCTACAAAAATTTACCATTTTAAACATGTTTTCAGTTTCTTGTTCTGAAAAGACGATTACGTATATTAAGAAAAAAGGCAAAATATAGGCCCCGCCCACCCACCCTATCTCAATTGTGATGATTTTTTTATTCGTCGTGAGCTAAGGGGGCGGAGCTTAACTGCAATCTCGAAAAATCTAGAAGAATCTGGAAGAATCTGAACGATTTTGCAGGACTCTGAAGCGATCTAATAGAATTTTAGAGATCCGTAAAGAAACTGAAGGAACTTTTGAGAATCTGAGAGAACTTTCAAGAATTTCGAAAAATCAAATAGAATCTAATAAAAAAAAACAAACTGGAGGAATCTGAAAGAATTTGAAAGAATCTGCAGGCATCTGAAACGATCTGAATAGAACTGAAAAATTTGAAAGGATCTTGAGGATTCCTGACTGTGTTTGATCGAATCCAAAAAAATTTGATTGGAAACAAACCGGAATAATCAGAAAGAATAAAAAAAAATCGATAAAATCAGAAAGAAAATGAAATAATCTGAAAGCATTTATAAGAATATGGAGGAATTTGAGGGAATCTGAGACAAATTGCGAGATCGGAAAGAATCTGAGAGATTCGGAAAGTATTTGAAGGAATCTGAGGATACCTGTGGGAACCTGTGCGAATCTCGAAGAATTTAGAAAAATCTGGAAGAATCTGGAAAAGTCTGCATGGATCTGAAATTATCGGGAAAATTTTAAAGAATCTGAAACGATATGAAAGGTGAAAAATTCTGAGAGTATCGAAAAAATCTGAAAGAATCTGAGAGAATATAAGATTTTTTCAAATTCTTTCGACCTTTTTCAGATTCTTTCAAAGGAATCATCAGAAATCCTCAAGATTGTTTAAATTTTTCTAGTTCTGTTTAGATTGTTTCAGATCCTGCAGACTCTTCCAGATTTTTCTAGATTGTTTTAGATTTTGCTAGATTCTTCGAGATTTTCTCATATTCCCTGGAGGGAATCTCGAAGAATCTCGAAAAATCTAGAAGAATCTGGAAGAATCTGAACGATTTTGCAGGACTCTGAAGCGATCTAACAGAATTTTAGAGGTTCGTAAAGAAACTGAAGGAACTTTTGAGAATCTGAGAGAACTTTGAGAATTTCGAAGAATTTAGAAAAATCAAATAGAATCTAAAAAAAAAAAAAACAGGAGGAATCTGAAAGAATTTGAAAGAATCTGCAGGCATCTGAAACGATCTGAATAGAACCGAAAAATTTGAAAGAATCTTCAGGATTCCTGACGGTGTTTGATAGAATCCAAAAAAATTTGATTGGAAACAAACCGGAATAATCAGAAAGAATAAAAAAAAAATCGATAAAATCAGAAAGAAAATGAAATAATCTGAAAGCATTTATAAGAATATGGAGGAATTTGAGGGAATCTGAGAGATTCGGAAAGTATTTGAAGGAATCTGACGATACCTGTGAGAACCTGTGTAAATCTCGAAGAATCTAGAAAAATCTGGAAGAATCTGGAAAAGTCTGCAGAGATCTGAAATTATCTGGGAAAATTTTAAAGAATGTGAAACGGTATGAAAGGTGAAAATTTCTGAGAGTATCGAAAAAATCTGAAAGAATCTGAGAGAATTTAAGATTTTTTCAAATTCTTTCGAACTTTTTCAAATTCTTTCAAAGGAACCATCAGAAATCCTCAAGATTGTTTAAATTTTTCTAGTTCTGTTCAGATTGTTTCAGATCCTGCTGACTCTTCCAGATTTTTCTAGATTGTTTTAGATTTTGCTATTCCCTGGAGGGAATCTCGAAGAAGCTCGAAAAATCTAGAAGAATCTGGAAGAATATGAACGATTTTGCCGGACTCTGAAGCGATCTAACAGAATTTTAGAGATTCGTAAAAAAAACTGAAGGAACTGGAGAATCTGAGAGAATTTTGAAGAATTTCGAAAAATTAAATCGAATCAAAAAAAAAACACAAACCTGAGGAATCTGGAAGAATTTGAAAGAATCTGCAGGCATCTGAAACGATCTGAATAGAACTGAAAAATTTGAAAAAATCTTGAGGATTCCTGACGGTGTTTGATAGAATCTAAAAAAATTTGATTGGAAACAAACAGAAAGCATCTAAAAGCGTCCGGAATAATCAGAAAGAATAAAAAAAATCGAAAAAATTTGAAAGAGAGAATCAGAAAGAAAATGAAAGCATTTGTAAGAATCTGAGAGATTCGGAAAGTATTTGAAGGAATCTGAGGAAATCTGTGAGAATCTCGAAGAATCTAGAAAAATCTGGAAGAATCTAGAAAAGTCTGCAGGGATTTGAAAATATCTGCACGGGTTTAAAACGACCTGAATAGAATTCAAAAATTTGACAGAATGTGAAACACCGGAATAATCCGAAAGAATCCGAAAGGAAGAATCTTAAAAAAAGGAAAGAATCTGAGAACATCTGAAAGAATTGGGAGAATCTGAGGAAATCCAAGAAAATCTGAGGGAATATGAAACTAAGAATCGGAACGAATTAGAAAGAATCAGAGGAGATCGGAAATAATCTCAGGAAATCTAGACAAATCTAGGTAAACCTGACAGAATCTGAAAAATTTGAGAAAATCTAGAAAAAACGGGAAGAATCTGAAACAGTCTGCAGAGATCTGAAAGGATCCAAAGCGATCTGAGGAATTCTGAGGGAATCTTCAGGGATATTGAGAGAAGTGTATTTTTTCTAGAAACTTTTGCATTAATTTTTGAACATGTTGGTACTAAAATTTATGGAAAACTTGATATTGAATTTTTTTCCGAAATTCTTGATAATAAAATTAATCAAATCGAATTAGAATTTCTGTCATAGAAAAATTACGCACTTTTGACTTGTGAATGTTTCTAAAATTCCATTTTTTCCGAAAAAAATTTCATGTCAACTAAAAACGCAAGCGCAATATAATTTTTTTGACATTTAGATATTGGAGCGTCTTGTCCCTTGCCTCATCAACTTTTTAACTTATGAGCCGCCTAAAAATTAAGTCCCACCCATATCCATCCGAAATTCAATTGTGATGAATTTTTCATTCGTTGTCAGACCAAGGGGGGGAGCCTAATTGCAAAATCGATAGTTTCCTACAAAAATTTACAATTATAAACATGTTTTACCCTTCTTGTTGTGAAAAGAAGACCACATATTAAGAAAAAAAGGGAAAATCTAAACCCTTGTACTTGTATTATCTAATCAATTGAGCGGCAAGTTTATCAATCGGATTTTTCATGAAATATCTGGTTGATAAAGGGCACTTCGCGCCCCATCAGAAAGACACTCCAAACGTAGAAATTCTTACTCTATGGATCATTGGACAGTTAGAATTTAAGCTAGAGAAAGTGTGTATGTTGGGTTGCTTATACCTGGCACTGCCAAGGGTTAAATTTGAAGAATTTTAATTTTGGTTCAACTATTTGAGTAATCTTGTCAATATGGAAGTTTTGTGGACAAAATTATCCTGACAAAACAAATTCTTAAAATTCAGTTTTTAAAACTGGTGAGCATTTCGTATTTCTCAACTATGGGATTCTTGCATTGTTAAAGACACAAAAGCAAAAATATCATCTTTATTTCAATCTCAAAATGGCAAATTATCTCAATTCTATATTTGAGTAGGTTGCTTTACACGTCCTCGACTTTTCATCTGTCTGAACCTCCCTGACTTCCAGCGTCACCAGCGCCATCTGCAACCACAAACATTAACCTCTTTCAAACCACTCACCTCCACCCACTTCATCCCAGCTTATCCTCCAACATTTTCACCAAATCGTCCCCGTCCTCCCGCTTCACTTCCACGTCATCAGCCATCTCGTTCAACAGCTTCAACAACTGATAACTGTTCCTAGGGGCCCTCTTCCTCCCTATACACAAATCAAGGAGTAATTAAAACAAAATCTACCAAAAAACGTTTCATTCAAATCGATATAATACAACGAAATATCCAATCATACAACTTTGTTCAACGCATAATTAAACTCAGCTGATGGCGCTTCATCTGCACCACTAGGCAAAGGCTGCTCTCTTAGCACTTGCGCAATATTTTCCCTCAAATTCTGCAAGAGCTCCGTCGCGGGAAAATTAGCCTGAAACCGATTGTGCGCATTGTGACCACTAAGCCGACCCGGTACGGTTTGGTCAAACAAATGCAGGAAGTTGCTCGCGGGCTGGACAACCCGGTTTGACACCTGGGGGCGCATACCGTTCGGAAGAAACACCCTCCTGAAACACATCGTCAAGTTTGATTCCGACACTGTTACCAACTTACGGCAGGAAGCCACGCGCGTTGTTGTTCATCGGGTTTGGCACCAGAGTCGGACCGTTCGTTCCTACAATATAAAATTAATCGAAAATAGTATTTTATTGAGGATGATTACTCGGATGCAAATACACCCTAAGCCCTCTGTGCGCAGGTGACATATGTGCGGGGAAAATTGGTAGTTGAAATATTGGGTTTACTACTACTGGGGGTGCGAATTGTGGTAGTGGCTCTAGGAAAAAGCAAACAACACATGCGTGATTAAAGCCCACACCATGCTATTATAATGACGTACTCGCCGCCTCCTCCATGTTGTTGAATTCGTCCCAGGCCATTTTTTTATCTTCGTCGGTGAGTTCTTCTTCCGGACGATTTTCTAGTAACGAATTGTGGAGGTGGTACCGGTAGATGTCGTACGTGTTTTGTACCAGTTGTGCCAATAGTTTGTCGGTTGGTACTATCGGGATAGGTCGGTCTACAGTGTATTCGCTAAAGTCGACTTTGTACAATTCTCGAAGGTCACTTGATGTGTATCTTCGCACGAAGTGCAACTTATCTACTACGGTTCCACTCAAGTGTAACTTGACGACGCACCTTTGGTAGATTTTTTCTTCCATGGTGGCCTGAAACAATAACTGACTTTTCCACTTTTACAACAATGGAATGACCTACCATTGACAATAATCTATAAACGTAGCACTTCTTCGTCTGCCCGAATCGATACACCCTGTACATACTTTGGGTGTCCAGAGACGGGTTGTAGTTAGACCCAATCATAATCACTCTATTCGCACCTACTAAATTCAAACCTAACCCACCCACTCTATGGGTAAGAATAAATAATTTAGCAGTCGCGTCGGTGTTAAATCGTCTGCACAACGTATCGCGATCGTCGACCGGGGTTTTACCGTCCATCCTGTAGTAGTCGACGTTGGGTCGCCACGACTGCTGGTTCTCGGTACCGTGGTACTTCAAAAAGTTCTCAATTATGTCCAGTTCGACCAAAAACTGGACGAAAATTAATCTAAAAATATACATAGCAACAAATGTTCAGCCATACACCACAAAGTAAATCAAACTTACACTTTTTCTTTAACGCGTAAACACTCATTCAAAATATCAAAAACTAGTTTCAATTTGGCACTATAATTGACGTTAATGTTAACATCTTCGGGTAACGACACTTTGAACCAATCCTGGGACACGTGACTTACGTCGGCTTCTTGTTCGTCGTCTTCGGTGGCGCCCTCTTCAGTCCGCTTCCGTTTCTTCTTCTTGTGTTTGGGTTTATTATACTGAATTTAAAAACAAAATTAGTTAAATTTGTATAAAATTATAATTTTATTGTTTACATAAAGCTGGATCGTGTAGGGATGCAGATTATTAAAGTTGAGCATCATCACATCTGTTAGTAATTTTTTACCAAGTTCTGTGGACTGTCCAGTGGTCATGTTGATGTACTTAGTGTACATCTCCATCTGTAGTGGCGTTAGTTTTAAACAAATCGTATAGTCGACTATTTCGGGTAAGTATGATGATAGAACTGCAGCTTCCACCCTCTAAAACCACCAATCAAACCCCAAGTCAATAAACCCTCCATACCCACATGTATCGTCTTTTTTAGAAGCTTAGTAAGCACGTGAGTCCTCTTCTTCATCAATTTAATATCTTCAGGTCTGGAATCATGGTACTGCCCGTTCTCGATGGGTGTCGCAAACCGATTTTTATACTCCTCCTTAGTACCCAAGAGGTGGGGTTTAACAAATTCAACCATCACGTAATCTACAACACCCCCAATTATTATTTTTTTTTTTACTATTGGTTCTACAGACATTCTTTGAGGTTGTTCTGCAACGGGGTCCCCGTCAACACAATCCGTCGTTTCGTTTTCACCTTAATCAGCGAATTAAACCTCAAAGTTTTGCTATTTTTGAGCAGGTGCCCCTCATCACACACGATTAAATCCGGCCCTGGATTAGTGAGCGCTTCCAGGACCGCTTTTCTTTGCTCGGGGGTCACCCGCGGCGACAATTTCTCACTAGTCAGTCTCTGGAATGCTTCATAACCCATGACTAGGACGCCGCCATTTTGGCGCCACCAGCGCACGGTTCGGATTTTTTCGACCACGTCACCCTTGCTACAATAACAAAATAGTGTCACTCAAATTTGGGTACTAGAAAAATTACACTATAAAGTAGCGACGAATCCTATCGTCGTTCAGCTGCCGGAAAGCCTTCTTGAATTCGTTCTTCCAGTTAGTAACCGTGGATAAAGGGCACGTTATCAACACGTGCTTGGTTTGCGTCAGGCTGCCATGGGTGAAAAGAGTGTGAATCAAGGTGATAACTTGAAGGGTTTTGCCCAGTCCCATGCAATGGGCTAAAATGCAACCAGTACCGGGTTTACTCTTTAAGATGTCGACGCTCTCGTAGCAGGCTTGCCACATAAATTTAACGCCGTCTTTTTGGTGGGGTTTTAACATGTTGGTTAGGTGGTAATCCACGGTTATTAATGGGTTACCGGTTTGGACGTCCACGTCTAAGACGAAGTCTTCGCGTTGCGACTGAATGGAGTCGATCTACCAAGAATTCAACAATTATAATTAAATTAAAAAAACAAAAAAATGTGACAATACAGCTTTTGAGTGTTCTTCTATCCTCTGAATCCTCTCGTCTTCCTCGTACTTCGCTTTCTGCGTCAACTCGTTTAGTTCGTCGTCGCTCAGAATCGCTCTGATGTTTCTCCTTCCTCGACCCGCATTCTCGTCACTGGTCACTTCATCGACACTAAAAAAAAAAACACACAACGTTGGCGCTACCATAGATTAATATAGATGCGACATACAGGTTGATTTTGCAAAACCACCCTTATTGACATTGGAGTCCTCAACCGCCAAATTTAAATAGTCGATGCCAATAAAAAAATATTTTTGGTACATATTTAGATGATTTTGCATATTTTGTTTAACTAAGAATTAATTCTTTGTGCTTTAATGAATTTTTTTCGGGAAAATGTTTTGGATACACTGTGTTCTATTTTTTATGAAATTTTAAATGTTTTTGGTGACAATTTTTGTGGTTGTTTTCGACACACTGTATGATATTAACAGTGAGAAAAAGAAAATTAAAATTAAAATAATGGAAAATTCCAAAAATTGAGAAAACTCATAATAGAAAAACTGAAAATCGAAAAATGAAACATCAAAAAATAAAATTTAAAAACCGAATAACGAAAAATCGAGAAATCGAAACTCCCAAATTTAAAAAATCGGATAACTGAAAAATCGAAACATTCAAAAACTGGAAAATCGAAAAACCAAGAAATCGAGGAGTCGAAAAGTGGAACAATTGAGAAACCGAAATAGACCAAAATCGAAAAATCAAAATATCCAAATCTCGATAAATCGAGAAATCAAAAAACTTAAAAATTCGAAAAATTGAAAAATTGAGAGATTGAAAGATCAAAAGAACGAGAAATCGAAAAATAAAGAAATCGATAAACAAAAAGTTAAAAGTTGAAAAATTGGAAAACCGGAAAAATCAGAAAACGAAAAAATGGAAAACTGGAAAAACTGAGAAACCGAAATAGATCGAAATCTAAAAATTGAAAAATCGAAAACGTAAAAAGGTAGACACATCGAAAAATCCAGAAGTCAAAAATAGAAAAGCCGAAGAATTGAAATATTGAAAAATCCTAAAACTGAAAAAACGAAAAATCAAAAAAGTGAAGTCGAAAAATAGAAACCTTAAAAAATCGAAAAATTGAAAAATCAAAAAATTAAAGAATTGAAGAATAGGAAAATCGAAACACTCGAAGGTCAA
Source organism: Zophobas morio (assembly GCF_036711695.1). NCBI lineage: Eukaryota > Metazoa > Arthropoda > Insecta > Coleoptera > Tenebrionidae > Zophobas > Zophobas morio. Next base: position 4,255,102 of record NW_026972115.1, read on the forward strand.
GAAATGGGAAAATCAAAACATCGATTAATTGGAAAATCGAAAAATTGAGAGTTTGTGAAAGTCAAATTTGAAAAATTAAAAAATCGAAAATTTGACAAAATGACAATTGAAAAACAGAAAATCTAAAACCGGGAAGTAGAAAAATCAAAAGATCAAGAAATCGTGGAGTCGAAAAGTCGAACAATTGAGAAACCGAAATAGGCCAAAATCGAAAAATCGAAAAAATTGGACAATTTATAAATTGAGAAATTGACAATCAAAATATTGAAAAATCCAAATCTCGATAAATCGAGAATTCAAAAAACTTAAAAATTCGAAAAATTGAAAGATTGAAAGATCAAAAGAACGAGAAATCGAAAAGTGATGAAGTCGAAAAATCGAAAAATAAAGAAATCTATAAACAAAAAGTTAAAAGTTGAAAAATTGGAAAAGCGGAAAAATCAGAAAACGAAAAAATGGAAAACTGGAAAAACTAAGAAACCGAAATAGGTCGAAATAAAAAATTGAAAAAATGACAAATCGAAAACCTGAACAATCAATCAAATCTCGATAAATCGGGAATGAAAAATGAACAAATCGAACATCTAAAACCAGGAAGTCGAAAAATAGAAAGATTAAGAAATATTGAAAAATTAAAATATCAAACGATTGAAAAATCTAAAATTTAAAAATCCAAAAATTGAAAAATCGAAAAAGTAAAAAGGTAGACACATCGAAAAATCCAGAAGTCAAACATGGAAAAATCGAAAAACAGAAATATTGAAAAATCCCAAAACTGAAATATTGAAAAACTGAAAAATCAAAAACCTGAAAATAAAAAAATTAAAGAATTGAAGAACAATTGTAAAATTGAAAGTTTATGAAAGTCAAATTTGAAAAATTGAAAAATCGAAACATTTGAAAAATTGAAATATGGAAAAGCTGAAATGAAAAATCGAGAAATCGAAAAATCAAAAATTTTAAATATTGAAAAATCAAAATACCAAAAAAATGAAAAATCTAAAATTTAAAAATCGAAAAAGTAAAAAGGTGACACATCGAAAAAGTCAAAAATGGAAAAGTCGAAGAACAGAAATATTGAAAAATCCCAAAACTGAAAAATGAAAGAAAAACTGACGAATCGAAAAACTTAAAAATCCCAAAACTGAAATGTCCAAAAACAGAAGTTGAAAAATCGAAACCTGAAAAAATAGAAAAATTGAAAAACCAAAAACCTGAAATCAATTAATGGAAAAATCGACAAATAAAGAGTTTATAAAAGTCAAAAACTGAAAAATCGAAATACTTAAAAATCGAAAAATTCAAGAACTGAAGAACAGGAATATCGACACCCTCGAAAGTCAAGAAATGGGAAAATCAAAACATCGATTAATTGAAAAATCGAAAAATTGAAAGTTTATGTAAGTCAAATTTGAAAAATTGAAAAATCGGAAATTTGAAAAAACGACGATTGAAAAACACAAAAATCTAAAACCGGAAAGTCGAAAAATCGATGGATTAAAAAATCAAAACATTTGAAAAATTCGAAAACATGAAAATCGGAAATATCGAAGAACTGAAATGAAAAATCGAGAAATCGAAAAATTTAAAATTTTAAATAAGTATTGAAAAATTAAAATATCAAAAAACTGAAAAATCTAAAATTTAATAATCGAAAAATTGAAAAAACAACAATTGAAAAACAGAAAATCTAAAACCGGAAAGTAGAAAAATCGAAATAATAAGAAATCGAAAAATCTAAAATTTTAAAAATTAAAAAATATAAAATTTAAAAATCGAAAAATTGAAAAATCGGAAAAGTAAAATAATCGACACTTCGAAAAATCCAGGAGTCAAAAATCGAAATATTGAAAAATGCCAAAATTGAGATATCGAAAAACTGAAAAATTAAAGAAAAACAGAAAAATGGAAAACCTGAAAAATCCGAAAACTGAAATATCCAAAAACTGAGAACCTAAAAAGTGGAAAAATTGAGCAGTCGAAAAATCCAAAAAGTCAAGCCGAAAAATCGAAACCTTAAAAAAATTAAAAATGAAAAATCGAAAAATTAAAGAATTGAAGAACAATAATATCGAAACCCTCGAAAGTCCAAGAAATGGGAAAATCAAAACATCGATTAATTGAAAAATCGAAAAATTGACAGTTTATAAGTGTCAAATTTGAAAAATTGAAAAATTGAAAATATGAAAAAACGACGATTGAAAAACACAAAAATCTAAAACCGGGAAGTCGAAAAATCGCTGGATTAAGAAATCAAACCATTTGAAAAATTCGAAAACATGAAAATCGGAAATATCGAAGAACTGAAATGAAAAATCGAGAAATCGAAAAATCTAAAATTTTAAATATTGAAAAATTAAAATATCAAAAAACTAAAAATCTAAAATTTAATAATCGAAAAATTGAAAAAACGACAATTGAAAAACAGAAAATCTAAAACCGGAAAGTAGAAATGCGAAAGATTAAGAAATCGAAACATTTGAAAAATTTAAATATGGAAGAGCTGAAATGAAAAATTGAGAAATCGAAAAATCTAAAATTTTAAAAATTAAAAAATCTAAAATTTAAAAACCGAAAAATTGAAAAATCGGAAAAGTAAAATAATCGACACATCGAAAAATTCAGGAGTCAAAAATCGAAATATTGAAAAATGCCAAAACTGAGATATCCAAAAACTGAAAAATGAAAGCAAAACAGAAAAATGGAAAACCTGAAAAATCCGAAAACTGAAATATCCAAAAACTGAGAACCTAAAAAGTGGAAAAATTGAGCAGTCGAAAAATCCAAAAAGTCAAGTCGAAAAATCGAAACCTTAAAAAAATTAAAAATGAAAAATCGAAAAACTAAAGAATTGAAGAACAGGAATATCGAAACCCGTCAAGAAATGGGAAAATCAAAACATCGATTAATTGTAAAATCGAAAAACTGAAAGTTTATGAAAGTCAAATTTGAAAAATTGAAAAATCGAAAATTTGAAAAAACGACAATTGAAAAACAGAAAATCTAAAACCGGGAAGCCGAAAAATCGAAAGATTAGGAAATCGAAACATTTGGAAAATTGAAAAATGGAAGAGCTGAAATGAAAAATCGAGAAATCGAAAAATCAAAAATTTTAAATATTGAAAAATTAAAATACCAAAAAAATGAAAAATCTAAAATTTAAAAATCGAAAAAGTAAAAAGGTGACACATCGAAAAATCCAGAAGTCAAAAATGGAAAAGTCGAAGAACAGAAATATTGAAAAATCCCAAAACTGAAATATCGAAAAACTGAAAAATGCAAGAAAAACTGACGAATCGATAAACTTAAAAATTCCAAAACTGAAATGTCCAAAAACTGTGAAGTTGAAAAATCGAAACCTGAAAAAATAGAAAAATTGAAAAACCAAAAAACCTAAAATCAATTAATGGAAAAATCGACAAATAAAGAGTTTATAAAAGTCAAAAACTGAAAAATCAAAATATTAAAAAATCGAAAAATTCAAGAACTGAAGAACAGGAATATCAAAACCCTCGAAAGTCAAGAAATGGGAAAATCAAAACATCGATTAATTGAAAAATCGAAAAATTGAAAGTTTATGAAAGTCAAAATTGAAAAATCGAAAATTTGGAAAAACAACAATTGAAAAACACAAAAATCTAAAACCGGGAATTCGAAAAATCGATCAAAACATTTGAAAAATTCGAAAACATCAAAATCGGAAATATCGAAGAACTGAAATGAAAAATCGAAAAATCTAAAATTTAATAATCGAAAAATTGAAAAAACGACAATTGAAAAACAGAAAATCTAAAACCGGAAAGTAGAAAAATCGAAAGATTAAGAACTTGAAATATGGAAGAGCTGAAATGAAAAATTCAGAAATCGATAAAAAATCCAAAATTTTAAAAATTAAAAAATCTAAAATTTAAAAATCGAAAAATTGAAAAATCGGAAATGTAAAATAATCAACACATCGAAAAATTCAGGAGTCAAAAATCGAAAAGTCGAAGAATCGAAATATTGAAAAACGCCAAAACTGAGATATCGAAAAACTGAAAAATTAAAGCAAAACAGAAAAATGGAAAACCTGAAAAATCCGAAAACTGAAATATCCAAAAACTGAGAACCTAAAAAGTAGAAAAATTGAGCAATCAAAAAATCCAAATAGTCAAGTCGAAAAATCGAAACCTTAAAAAAATTAAAAATGAAAAATCGAAAAATTAAAGAATTGAAGAACAGGATTATCGAAACCCTCTAAAGTCAAGAAATGGGAAAATCAAAACATCGATTAATTGTAAAATCGAAAAATTGAAAGTTTATGAAAGTCAAATTTGAAAAATTGAAAAATCGAAAATTTGAAAAAACGACAATTGAAAAACAGAAAATCTAAAACCGGGAAGTCGAAAAATCGAGAAATCGAAAAATCAAAAATTTTAAATATTGAAAAATTAAAATACCAAAAAAATGAAAAATCTAAAATTTAAAAATCGAAAAAGTAAAAAGGTGACACATCGAAAAATCCAGAAGTCAAAAATGGAAAAGTCGAAGAATAGAAATATTGAAAAATCTCAAAACTGAAATATCGAAAAACTGAAAAATGAAAGAAAAACTGACGAATCGATAAACTTAAAAATCCCAAAACTGAAATGTCCAAAAACTGAGTAATTAAAAAATTGAGAAATCGAAAAATCAAAAAAGTGAAGTTGAAAAATCGAAACCTGAAAAAATAGAAAAATTGAAAAACCAAAAAACCTGAAATCAATGAATGGAAAAATCGACAAATAAAGAGTTTATAAAAGTCAAAAACTGAAAAATCGAAATATTTAAAAATCGAAAAATTAAAGAGAAAAACTGAAAACAGAGAAATTGAAAAATCAAAAATTGAATAAATAGGAAAACTGAGTCGACATTGGCCTGAGTGCGCAATTAATATTCATGTACATGGATTACCTAAACTATAAATTTTTTGAAAAATTTTGCGAAATTGGAAAAAATCTTGTATGATACACGTGAATAAACGAATTTTACCCACTCAAAAACATTATCACACTCAGCTTCGCCTAAACTGTTTTTTCGTTGGATAAAATTCACTTTTATTCACTTATACCACAAATAACTATTTTTCTATTGTAATTTGCGCAAACTCACAAAGTGACATCATCGCTGTCAGAATTCGAGCCTTCCGAATCCGTAATCACGACCGCCTCCCCGTCCGTCTTGATCTTAATCTGCAACTTCTCTTTCTTATCTTCGTCCTCATCCTCGTCGGCTCTCTCTAGCGGGTCGTTGAGCACCACCACGGGCTCGTCCTCGTCTTCGCTTTCCGAGCTCGTATCGAAGAAAATCTCGTTCCTCCAACTACCCTTCTTCTTTTCGGGTCGCTCCACTTCCACGACCTGCTTGACTTCGTCGTCGCTCTTGATTTCCTGAATTTCCGGTTCTTCATTTTTTGGTTTTTCTTCGTCGTCTTTATTTTTAGATTCTAGATCCGAACTGGTGTCTGAAATGTCCGAGTCTATGTCTATGTCGTCGTCGTCGTCTTCGTCGTCTAGGAGATCGACTAGTTCGTCTGCTAAAGCGGTAACGTCTGGAAGCGCTTCGTTCGGTACAGATGGAGGACGATCGATTTCTAAATCTAACTGTAAATCTAGATTTTGATCTTGATCTAGTGCGAGGTCTGGAGTTACGCTATCGGACGATGTCGACGACGACGAGCTACTAATAACTCTGATTCGCTTCCGCTTTTTTCTTTTAATTTTGTGGATTTCTTTGACGCAGCGACGTTTGTTGATGGTGTGCGTATTGCACAAACTGACAAAAATCGGGAATTGGTTAAAAACAAAAACAAATTTTTTTAGTCATACTTTGCTATTTCGTCGTCGTCCATATCATCCAACCGCTTGTCCAACTTAATGTCGAACGTTTTGAGTCGAAATTGCGGTTCTTCTTCTTCTGTTGAGCTTTCAGAGTCTGAACGACTTTTTTCGCTTTCTGAATCCCGCTCTTTCCACGACGTTTCGGGTTTCCAGTCATCGCTTGAATCGTTGTCTGACTCCCTGGCGCTTCCGTCGTCGCTTGAATCGTTGTCTGACTTCCTAAAACTCCCCTGTAATTTGTACATAAGCCAAACTTTCAACTTACATGGACTCGTCTGAATCCGTTAAACTCGATAACGAAATTTCGTTTTCGAGGATTCTCAACGCTTCATCGCTCTCCTTCTCAGTCACTGGACCTTCGCCAATAGCTTTATTTAGTAAGTCTAGAAGCTCGTGATTGTCCTTTTGAACTTGTTCTCTAGCATCTGAAGGCATTTCTGTTAATAAACATTCGACAAATTAGCGAATGTTTGTGGTCTAGAGACGCCTTCAGTGATTAAAAAAAACTACGACTAGACACAAACAAAACGGCGGCTACTTAAAGCAACAACACAAACACTGACTAAAATATTAAATACCTTTGTTCTTTTCAAATTTATCTAACTCAGCGGCAATTAAATCATCTAGAAAATACAAGCGTGTATTCTATAAATTAGTAAAGCTAAATTACCATCTATATCGTCGAAATCAAAACTTTGAGACTCTCCATTAACTCTCTCTTTCGTTGGCTCTTCAGTTTTGTCATCTTGTTTGTCCAACGCATCCAACGCTTTAGTAAATTCGTCGCCTGATTCATCCCCATCTGAAAGACCTTTCACAAACAATACAACTACTTACTGACGTGTCAAAAATTACCGCCAACAGAGCCATTGGTGACCGGAACATCAAAATTTCGAACGCTCTTCTCACTATCGGTATCACTTCCACTTTCCGCATCGCCGTTTTTTTCAACAGTCGCGCTGGACCCTTGCTTGCTATTTTTGTCACTTTTGGGGGGCTCGGCTTGCTCTACATCTACGACCGCTACAATTTTGTTTTTTCTTGTATACACACCTACTCACCTTCATCCGGCGTTAAATCTACATCAGTCTCTGCAGCAGCTGCACTCTCTTCTAAACTAAAATTCGCTTTTTCCGTAGGACTAACTACATCTTTGGGACGTTCGTTAAGAGAAGCACTTTTTTCATAATCACTAATGGCAGTATCAAACGTATTTTTAAACGCACTTACATTGGTATTGACGCGATCTAAAAGGATTTGTATGTTGGTAGATATGGAGGAAACTGTCTCCTGGCGCAACAACTCGGCATCGTTTAGGTACGTATTTGACTTTCTTATAACCGATGCAGACATAGACATTAAGTCTTTAAGCACGTCGGCAAACGATTTTTGCAGCGTTTGCAGCGGATCAGACATGGCAAACTATCACAGTAGAGGAATCTAGGAAAGTGCCGACTCGGGTAAAAAAAAAGGTTATGTTGTGTTTATTAATTCCGGGTGTCACTATGCTACAAAAACAAGCTCAGAATAGCCCAACTTACACAAAAAAGGGGCTTACCATTATTCAACTAATGCATTTCTAATAACACCTGAGTTTGAAAATAATAACCACCCAAAACTTTTCTCAAATCGTGAAATGTCAACGCGCGGGTGACAATCGAGTAACGCGAAAATCACTACTTTGTCAGAAAAATTAGTAAAATAAAAACTCGCACGCTGTGTATGATTTTTGTAACTTGAACGAGGGTGTTAGAAGTTTAATTAAGTTGAATTTGTGTCCATTTCGAGCGCGGTATAATTATTAATTACACTTGATACTTGAGTTGGCATTCGTGCTACTGCAACAAATTCCCCAAAACCCGAAACTCCCCAAGAATCAGCGATTCGGCATCTACCAAAAAGGATGCGTTTTAAACCAATCCTTTAAGGATTTTCCGACTTCTGGCCCTAATAACATACATGATCTAACTACGCAAAGCACACAGCATGACTTCCATTATTAAATTGCAAGCCCTGTCGGGGGCCATGGACGAGTCGCCCCCTTGCTACGTCCTCCAAGTCGACGAAGTTCGAATCCTTTTAGACTGCGGCTGGGACGAACATTTCGATATGGAAATCATCAAAGAACTGAGACGGTAAACCTAACCTCAATCGTGACCCCGTTACTGACCTTTGGTTGCAGACATGTCCACACTATAGACGCTGTTCTGTTGTCGTACCCCGACGTGTCCCACTTGGGGGCTCTGCCCTTCGCTATCGGCAAGTTGGGTTTGAACTGCCCCATCTACGCCACCATCCCGGTGTACAAAATGGGGCAAATGTTCATGTACGACTTGTACCAGTCTCACCATAACATGGAAGACTTTGATTTGTTTTCGCTGGATGACGTGGACGCGACGTTCGAGAAAATCATCCAGTTGAAGTACAACCAGAGTGTACCTTTGAAGGGTAAAGGGTATGGGTTGACCATCACGCCTTTACCGGCTGGACACATGATTGGTGGGACTATTTGGAAAATTATGAAAGTTGGTGAAGAGGATATCATTTACGCGAACGATTTTAACCACAAAAAAGAGAGACACTTGAATGGGTGCGAACTGGAGAAGTTGCAACGACCGTCTCTTTTTATTATTGATGCTTTTAATGCGACGTACCAGCAAGCGAGGCGACGGGCAAGAGACGAAAAATTGATGAGTAATAATTTGACAGAGTTTCCATCGCACAAAATTAATTCAAAAAATTGTAGCTAACATTTTACAGACTTTGAGGAACAACGGGAACGTTTTAGTGGCCGTGGACACCGCTGGTCGGGTTTTAGAGTTAGCACACATGTTGGACCAACTATGGAGGAATAAAGAATCAGGGCTTTTGGCTTATTCTTTAGCTTTGTTGAATAATGTTAGTTATAATGTGGTTGAGTTTGCCAAGTCGCAGATCGAGTGGATGAGCGATAAGTTGATGAGGAGCTTCGAGGGGGCCCGCAATAACCCCTTCCAGTTTAAACATTTACAACTGTGTCATAGTTTACTCGAGTTACAGAAAGTCCCGAGCCCTAAGGTGGTTCTAGCGAGTTCGGCCGACATGGAAAGCGGGTTTTCTCGAGAGTTGTTTTTGCAGTGGTGCTCCAACCCCAGTAACAGCATCATTATCACATCCAGGTAACCCGATTTAGGGATTTTTGTGTCTGAGTTGTACCAACTGAGTTTCAAGGACGTCGCCAGGAACGCTGGCGAGAGATTTAATTGATAATGGGGGCAACAGACAGATTGATTTGATTGTGAAGCGGCGGGTGAAACTAGAAGGTAGCGAACTGGAGGAGTACCAAAAGAACCAAAGAGACAGACGCGACGAAAACGCCAACAAAGAGTAAGTACTGGTTTATGTTGGTGGAAAATAAATATCCCTATTGTTCAGCGAGGAGTCCGACTCCGACGACGACATCGAAATGAGTGTGATCTCAAAAGGCCGACACGACATAGTAATCAAACAGGAGGGCAAACAATCCGGCGGATTCTTCAAAGTTACTAAAAAACAATACCCGATTTACCCCTTCCAGGAAGAAAAAATCAAGTGTGACGAATACGGCGAAATCATCCGACCGGAAGACTACAAACTGGCGGAGGTCGTGCCAGAAGCCGAAGACAACAAAGAAAACGTAGTGATAAAAAAGGAAGAGGAAGATATTCGTAATATTAATCAAACTTAAAATTTCAAAAAAATACAAGTTGTTTTGTAGCTGAGGTGACTGAAGCGCCCTCTAAGTGTATCGTACTTAGCAGAACTGTCCAAGTCAACTGTCAAGTCCAGTATATAGATTTCGAAGGTCGCTCCGACGGGGAGTCCTTGATGAAGATTTTGTCTCAGTTGAGGCCCCGGAGGGTTGTTATTGTACGTGGGTCGCCTGAAAGCACAGCCACTATTCAGAATCACTGTCAGGAAAATATCGACGCGAGGGTGTTCGCCCCAAATCGGGGCGAAGTGGTGGATGCCACCACGGAGACGCACATTTATCAAGTGAGGTTGACGGACGCTTTGGTGTCTCAGCTGAACTTCCAGAAGGCGAAAGACGCCGAAGTGGCGTGGGTTAATGCCGAGATTGTGGTGAGGAAGGGGCAGTTGGACGCGAAGAGGATGAACGTGGATAATGAGCCCATGGATGGTAAGGGGGACAAAGAAAATAAGCAAAAAATTTTAACTGTCATTCCAAAAGTGTATTTTGGAGGGGTGTGGTTGGTAGTATTTTGTTTGAAATGTCAAAATAGTGTGATTTGGTGGTTGTGGTATGACCAATATGACTGGTTTGAAGCGAAGTTAAATGGCTAAAATGGGTTCTGGTTTTATGATGAAATGGGTGAGACTAAATTAACTAGTTCTTCATAAATGCACTTGTAAAAAAGTCTTTAAACACATCTGGTGATTTTTGTTATAAAACTAAACAAACCAAACCATGGCAAGTGACATTTAGTTCAAGTTTTTGAAAAATTATAAAAAAAATTAGAATCAATTAAATTAAAATTTTGTTGGGTTAATACCGAGATTGTGGTTGGACGCTAGGAGGATGAACGTAACGAACAAAGAATTTTCTTTGACTGTCATTCCAAAAGTGTAGTATGTAGTGTCTTTTGGAGGAGTGTGGTAGGTATTTTGTTTGAAATGTCAAAATAGTGTGATTTTGGTACGACCAACATAACTGGTTTGAAGTGAAGTTAAATGGCTAAAATGGGTTCTGGTTTTAAGGTCAAATGGGTGAGACTGAATTAATGAGTTCTTCATAAATGCGCTTGTAAAAACTCTTTAAAACACATCTGGTGATTTTTGTTATAAAACTAAAACAACCAAACCATGACAAGTGACATTTATTAGGAGTTCAAGTTTTTGAAAAATATTAAACAATTTAGAATCAATTAAATTAAAATTTTGTTGGGTTAATACCGAGATTCTGGTTGGACGCTAGGAGGATGAACGTAGATAATGAGCAAATAATTTTCTTTAACTGTCATTCCAAAAGTGTAGTGCAGGGTCATCAAAATTGATTGAGGCAGTTGGTACCCCTGTTTTTGTCGTGAAGTTTGTCAACCTTATGACAGATTTGTTTAAGGTTATATGGCAATGAATTCAGTGGCGTGACAAAAATTAGAAACTTCAAATCTGACAACTAATGTTTTTACCAAAAAAAAAAAGTCGAAAAAAGACGCCACTGAGTTTTGAAATTTGAAACTTGAAACTTCAAATCTGACAGCTAATATTTTAATACAACTTAATAAACCAAATTATTCAAGTTCAGGTTCACCAACTCTCTCAATCAATTTTGATGACTCTGTAGTGTCTTTTGGAGGGGCGTGGTTGGTATTTTGTTTGAAATGTCAAAATAGTGTGATTTTGGTATGACCAACATAACTGGTTTGAAGTGAAGTTAAATGGCTAAAATGGGTTCTGGTTTTAAGGTCAAATGGGTGAGACTGAACTAATGAGTTCTTCATAAATGCACTTGTAAAAACTCTTTAAACACATCTGGTGATTTTTGTTATAAAACTAAACCAACCAAACCATACAAGTGACATTTATTAGGAGTTCAAATTTTTGGAAAATATTAAAAAATTTAGAATCAATTCAATTAAAATTTTGTTGGGTTAATACCGAGATTCTGGTTGGACGCTAGGAGGATTAACGTAGATAATGAGCAAATAATTTTCTTTAACTGTCATTCCAAAAGTGTAGTACAGGGTCATCAAAATTGATTGAGACAGTTGGTACCCCTGTTTTTGTCGTGAAGTTTGTCAACCTTATGACAGATTTGTTTCAGGTTATATGGCAATGAATTCAGTACCGTGACAAAAATTAGAAACTTCAAATCTGACAACTAATGTTTTTACCAAAAAAAAAGTTGAAAAAAGACGCCACTGAATTTTGAAATTTGAAACTTGAAACTTCAAATCTGACAGCTAATATTTCTATACAACTTAATAAACCAAATTATTCAAGTTCAGGTTTACCAACTCTCTCAATCAATTTTGATGACTCTGTAGTGTCTTTTGGAGGGGTGTGGTTGGTATTTTGTTTGAAATGTCAAAATAGTGTGATTTTGGTATGACCAACATAACTGGTTTGAAGTGAAGTTAAATGGCTAAAATGGGTTCTGGTTTTATGGTGAAATGGGTGAGATTAAATTAACGAGTTCTTCATAAATGCACTTGTAAAAAAACTCTTTAAACACATCTGGTGATTTTTGTTATAAAACTAAACCAACTAAACCAGACAAGTGACATTTAGGAGTTCAAGTTTTTGAAAAATATTAAAAAATTTAGAATCAATTAAATTAAAATTTTGTTAGGTTAATACCGAGATTCTGGTTGGACGCTAGGAGGATGAACGTAGATAATGAGCAAATAATTTTCTTTAACTGTCATTCCAAAAGTGTAGTACAGGGTCATCAAAATTGATTGAGACAGTTGGTACCCCTGTTTTTGTCGTGAAGTTTGTCAACCTTAGGACAGATTTGTTTAAGGTTATATGGCAATGAATTCAGTGGCGTGACAAAAATTAGAAACTTCAAATCTGACAACTAATGTTTTTACCAAAAAAAAAGTCGAAAAAAGACGCCACTGAGTTTTGAAATTTGAAACTTGAAACTTCAAATCTGACAGCTAATATTTCTATACAACTTAATAAACCAAATTATTCAAGTTCAGGTTTACCAACTCTCTCAATCAATTTTGATGACTCTGTAGTGTCTTTTGGAGGGGTGTGGTTGGTATTTTGTTTGAAATATCAAAATAGTGTGATTTTGGTATGACCAACATAACTGGTTTGAAGTGAAGTTAAATGGCTAAAATGTGTTCTGGTTTTAAGGTCAAATGGGTGAGACTGAATTAATGAGTTCTTCATAAATGCACTTGTAAAAACTCTTTAAACACATCTGGTGATTTTTGTTATAAAACTAAAACAACCAAACCATGACAAGTGACATTTATTAGGAGTTCAAATTTTCGGAAAATATTAAAAAATTTAGAATCAATTAAATTAAAATTTTGTTGGGTTAATACCGAGATTCTGGTTGGACGCTAGGAGGATGAACGTAGATAATGAGCAAATAATTTTCTTTAACTGTCATTCCAAAAGTGTAGTACAGGGTCATCAAAATTGATTGAGACAGTTGGTACCCCTGTTTTTGTCGTGAAGTTTGTCAACCTTATGACAGATTTGTTTAAGGTTATATGGCAATGAATTCAGTGGCGTGACAAAAATTAGAAACTTCAAATCTGACAACTAATGTTTTTACCAAAAAAAAAGTCGAAAAAAGACGCCACTGAGTTTTGAAATTTGAAACTTGAAACTTCAAATCTGACAGCTAATATTTCTATACAACTTAATAAACCAAATTATTCAAGTTCAGGTTCACCAACTCTCTCAATCAATTTTGATGACTCTGTAGTGTCTTTTGGAGGGGTGTGGTTGGTATTTTGTTTGAAATGTCAAAATAGTGTGATTTTGGTATGACCAACATAACTGGTTTGAAGTGAAGTTAAATGGCTAAAATGGGTTCTGGTTTTAAGGTCAAATGGGTGAGACTGAATTAATGAGTTCTTCATAAATGCGCTTGTAAAAACTCTTTAAACACATCTGGTGATTTTTGTTATAAAACTAAACCAACTAAACCATGACAAGTGACATTTATTAGGAGTTCAAATTTTTGGAAAATATTAAAAAATTTAGAATCAGTTAAATTAAAATTTTGTTGGGTTAATACCGAGATTCTGGTTGGACGCTAGGAGGATGAACGTAGATAATGAGCAAATAATTTTCTTTAACTGTCATTCCAAAAGTGTAGTACAGGGTCATCAAAATTGATTGAGACAGTTGGTACCCCTGTTTTTGTCGTGAAGTTTGTCAACCTTATGACAGATTTGTTTAAGGTTATATGGCAATGAATTCAGTGGCGTGACAAAAATTAGAAACTTCAAATCTGACAACTAATGTTTTTACCAAAAAAAAAAGTCGAAAAAAGACGCCACTGAGTTTTGAAATTTGAAACTTGAAACTTCAAATCTGACAGCTAATATTTCTGTACAACTTAATAAACCAAATTATTCAAGTTCAGGTTTACCAACTCTCTCAATCAATTTTGATGACTCTGTAGTGTCTTTTGGAGGGGTGTGGTTGGTATTTTGTTTGAAATGTCAAAATAGTGTGATTTTGGTATGACCAACATAACTGGTTTGAAGTGAAGTTAAATGGCTAAAATGGGTTCTGGTTTTAAGGTCAAATGGGTGAGACTGAATTAATGAGTTCTTCATAAATGCGCTTGTAAAAACTCTTTAAACACATCTGGTGATTTTTGTTATAAAACTAAACCAACCAAACCATGACAAGTGACATTTATTAGGAGTTCAAATTTTCGGAAAATATTAAAAAATTTAGAATCAATTAAATTAAAATTTTGTTGGGTTAATACCGAGATTCTGGTTGGACGCTAGGAGGATGAACGTAGATAATGAGCAAATAATTTTCTTTAACTGTCATTCCAAAAGTGTAGTACAGGGTCATCAAAATTGATTGAGACAGTTGGTACCCCTGTTTTTGTCGTGAAGTTTGTCAACCTTATGACAGATTTGTTTCAGGTTATATGGCAATGAATTCAGTGGCGTGACAAAAATTAGAAACTTCAAACCTGACAACTAATGTTTTTGCCAAAAAAAAAGTCGAAAAAAGACGCCACTGAGTTTTGAAATTTGAAACTTGAAACTTCAAATCTGACAGCTAATATTTCTATACAACTTAATAAACCAAATTATTCAAGTTCAGGTTTACCAACTCTCTCAATCAATTTTGATGACTCTGTAGTGTCTTTTGGAGGGGTGTGGTTGGTATTTTGTTTGAAATGTCAAAATAGTGTGATTTTGGTATGACCAACATAACTGGTTTGAAGTGAAGTTAAATGGCTAAAATGGGTTCTGGTTTTAAGGTCAAATGGGTGAGACTGAATTAATGAGTTCTTCATAAATGCGCTTGTAAAAACTCTTTAAACACATCTGGTGATTTTTGTTATAAAACCAAACCAACTAAACCATGACAAGTGACATTTATTAGAAGTTCAAATTTTCGGAAAATATTAAAAAATTCAGAATCAATTAAATTAAAATTTTGTTGGGTTAATACCGAGATTCTGGTTGGACGCTAGGAGGATGAACGTAGATAATGAGCAAATCATTTTCTTTAACTGTCATTCCAAAAGTGTAGTACAGGGTCATCAAAATTGATTGAGTGAGTTGCCATATAACCTTATGACAGATTTGTTTAAGGTTATATGGCAATGAATTCAGTGCCGTGACAAAAATTAGAAACTTCAAATCTGACAACTAATGTTTTTACCAAAAAAAAAAGTCGAAAAAAGACGCCACTGAGTTTTGAAATTTGAAACTTGAAACTTCAAATCTGACAGCTAATATTTCTATACAACTTAATAAACCAAATTATTCAAGTTCAGGTTTACCAACTCTCTCAATCCAAAGACTTCAAATATATATAGACTGGCTGTCACCCTAAATTCTATTGTATTTCGTGAAGCAGTTCTGTCAACAGAAATCGCCGCCATTGCTGTTACTTTTCTGTCACTAATAACACCGCAACAACCCATACCCATAACCTATTTCTTTCTTATGTATCACTTTCAGTTGTGACGTGGATGTGATCACAGTTTATTGGGTTCTTTTGATCGTGTTTCCGTGCATTAAGTTTCAGCAATTATAGTATTGTTGAAATTTATTAGTTTGTGTGTGTATGGTGTGCAAACTCACTATTCATATGAAGTCGATTGTATACGATTTTAAACTTCCCGCGGTTTCGGTCACATCCAAAATGGCGACCGGTTAGCTTCAGCTTTTTCGTTCTATCGCCGGTCTATATATATTTGAAGTCTTTGTCTCAATCAATTTTGATGACTCTGTAGTGTCTTTTGGAGGGGTGTGGTTGGTATTTTGTTTGAAATGTCAAAATAGTGTGATTTTGGTATGACCAACATAACTGGTTTGAAGTGAAGTGAAATGGCTAAAATGGGTTCTGGTTTTAAGGTCAAACGGGTGAGACTGAATTAATGAGTTCTTCATAAATGCGCTTGTAAAAACTCTTTAAACACATCTGGTGATTTTTGTTATAAAACTAAACCAACCAAACCATGACAAGTGACATTTATTAGGAGTTCAAATTTTCGGAAAATATTAAAAAATTTAGAATCAATTAAATTAAAATTTTGTTGGGTTAATACCGAGATTCTGGTTGGACGCTAGGAGGATGAACGTAGATAATGAGCAAATAATTTTCTTTAACTGTCATTCCAAAAGTGTAGTACAGGGTCATCAAAATTGATTGAGAGAGTTGGTACCCCTGTTTTTGTCGTGAAGTTTGTCAACCTTATGACAGATTTGTTTAAGATTATATGGCAATGAATTCAGTGGCGTGACAAAAATTAGAAACTTCAAATCTGACAACTAATATTTTTACCAAAAAAAAAAGTCGAAAAAAGACGCCACTGAGTTTTGAAATTTGAAACTTGAAACTTCAAATCTGACAGCTAATATTTCTATACAACTTAATAAACCAAATTATTCAAGTTCAGGTTTACCAACTCTCTCAATCAATTTTGATGACTCTGTAGTGTCTTTTGGAGGGGTGTGGTTGGTATTTTGTTTGAAATGTCAAAATAGTGTGATTTTGGTATGACCAACATAACTGGTTTGAAGTGAAGTTAAATGGCTAAAATGGGTTTTGGTTTTATGGTGAAATGGGTGAGACTAGATGAACGAGTTCTTGATAAATGCACTTGAAAAAACTCTTTAAACACATCTGGTGATTTTTGTTATAAAACTAAACCAACTAAACCATACCCAGTGACATTTAGGAGTTCAAGTTTTTTAAAAATATTAAAAATTTTTAAATCAATTAAAATAAAATTTTGTTGGGTTAATACCGAGATTGTGGTTGCACGCTAGGAGGATGAACGTAGATAATGAACAAATAATTTTCTTTAACTGTCATTCCAAAAGCGTATTAGTGTCTTTTGGAGGGGTGTGGTTGGTATTTTGTTTGAAATGTCAAAATAGTGTGATTCTGGTATGACCAATATAACTGGTTTAAAGTGAAGTTAAATGGCTAAAATGGATTCTGGTTTTATGGGGAAATGGGTGAGACTAAATTAACGAGTTCTTCATAAATGCACTCGTAAAAAACTCTTTAAACACATCTGGTGATTTTTGTTATAAAACTAAACCAACTAAATCATGGCAAGTGACATTTAGGAGTTCAAGTTTTTGAAAAATATTAAACAATTTAGAATCAATTAAATTAAAATTTTGTTGGGTTAATACCGAGATTCTGGTTGGACGCTAGGAGGATGAACGTAGATAATGAGCAAATAATTTTCTTTAACTGTCATTCCAAAAGTGTAGTACAGGGTCATCAAAATTGATTGAGACAGTTGGTACCCCTGTTTTTGTCGTGAAGTTTGTCAACCTTATGACAGATTTGTTTAAGGTTATATGGCAATGAATTCAGTGGCGTGACAAAAATTAGAAACTTCAAATCTGACAAACAATGTTTTTACCAAAAAAAAAAGTCGAAAAAAGACGCCACTGAGTTTTGAAATTTGAAACTTGAAACTTCAAATCTGACAGCTAATATTTCTATACAACTTAATAAACCAAATTATTCAAGTTCAGGTTTACCAACTCTCTCAATCAATTTTGATGACTCTGTAGTGTCTTTTGGAGGGGTGTGGTTGGTATTTTGTTTGAAATGTCAAAATAGTGTGATTTTGGTATGACCAACATAACTGGTTTGAAGTGAAGTTAAATGGCTAAAATGGGTTCTGGTTTTAAGGTCAAATGGGTGAGACTGAATTAATGAGTTCTTCATAAATGCGCTTGTAAAAACTCTTTAAACACATCTGGTGATTTTTGTTATAAAACTAAACCAACCAAACCATGACAAGTGACATTTATTAGGAGTTCAAATTTTCGGAAAATATTAAAAAATTTAGAATCAATTAAATTAAAATTTTGTTGGGTTAATACCGAGATTCTGGTTGGACGCTAGGAGGATGAACGTAGATAATGAGCAAATAATTTTCTTTAACTGTCATTCCAAAAGTAGTACAGGGTCATCAAAATTGATTGAGAGAGTTGGTACCCCTGTTTTTGTCGTGAAGTTTGTCAACCTTATGACAGATTTGTTTCAGGTTATATGGCAATGAATTCAGTGGCGTGACAAAAATTAGAAACTTCAAACCTGACAACTAATGTTTTTGCCAAAAAAAAAAAGTCGAAAAAAGACGCCACTGAGTTTTGAAATTTGAAACTTGAAACTTCAAATCTGACAGCTAATATTTCTATACAACTTAATAAACCAAATTATTCAAGTTCAGGTTTACCAACTCTCTCAATCAATTTTGATGACTCTGTAGTGTCTTTTGGAGGGGTGTGGTTGGTATTTTGTTTGAAATGTCAAAATAGTGTGATTTTGGTATGACCAACATAACTGGTTTGAAGTGAAGTTAAATGGCTAAAATGGGTTCTGGTTTTAAGGTCAAATGGGTGAGACTGAATTAATGAGTTCTTCATAAATGCGCTTGTAAAAACTCTTTAAACACATCTGGTGATTTTTGTTATAAAACTAAAACAACCAAACCATGACAAGTGACATTTATTAGGAGTTCAAATTTTCGGAAAATATTAAAAAATTTAGAATCCATTAAATTAAAATTTTGTTGGGTTAATACCGAGATTCTGGTTGGACGCTAGGAGGATGAATGTAGATAATGAGCAAATAATTTTCTTTAACTGTCATTGCAAAAGTGTATTAGTGTCTTTTGTAGGGGTGTGGTTGGTATTTTGTTTGAAATGTCAAAATAGTGTGATTCTGGTATGACCAATATGACTAGTTTAAAGTGAAGTTAAATGGCTAAAATGGGTACTGGTTTTATAGTGAACCAAGACCTATAAGGTTATATGGCCATCATAAAAGTAGTTGACCGCAAATAAATACCCCCTTTGTGTGGTTCGAACTAAGCTTACCGGTTGGCAATAAATCATCTTCTAAACATTTCTTGCTCATATTTAACAGGGCCGGCTTTCAAAGCGAGTGGTTATTTCGGAATCCTCAGCGGCTGCAGGTAGTAAAGAAATAGTGGAGTGGTGGATTTTCATATTTAGTGAAAGCCGCCCCCGAACGAAACCACAAGAGCCGGTCGAGCTGCAGTGGACACGCTATTTACGACCCTAAAACCTTTTCTATTGTAAACAACTTAACTTCGACACAATGGGATGATTTTATGATGGCCATATAACCTTATAACTTGGTTCACTATATGTGAAATGGGTGAGACTAAATTAACGAGTTCTTCGTATTTGTAAAAAACTCGTTAAAAAGATCTGGGGATTTTTGTTATAAAACTAAACTAAAGCAAGTGACTTTTAGTTAAAAAATTTGAAAAATTTAAAAAAATTAGAATTAAATAAATTAAAATTGTGTTCAAATTCGTCAACAAACATCAAACATGTGTCACTAAAAAGAGGGCACAATTAATTGTCTGACGTAAAAGCATGATGTCATTTTTGAATGACGTTTGTTTTTAAATTTGTATTCTAATTTAGTCTACTTTTAATAAACGATTGAATCGGTTCTTGGAAATCTGCAATCTGGTGTTTAAAATGCTGGAACACATTTGAATACTCTTTCAATCGCGCGCCTGATTTCTTGAAATTGGCGGTGACCTTGACGACTACAAACAACTGTTAACTTGTTTTAGTGGACGAGGAAGACTCGAAAATCCTTACTCTGGAGCCCTACCCCACCACCATCCCCCACGAGACGGTCTTCGTCAACGAGCTGAAACTCTCCGAGTTCAAGCAAGTTTTGGCCAAGAGCAACATAACCTCTGAATTTTCAGGGGGCGTCCTGTGGTGTTGTAACGGTACTCTGGCCATCCGGAGGGTGGAGTCGGGCCGGGTGATCCTCGAGGGCTGCATTTCCGAAGACTACTACCGCGTGAAAGAACTCCTCTACGAACAATACGCAGTACTATGAATGTATTTTATTTTTTATAAAAAAATTTTGTATCATTGTTGGTTGTTTGTTTTTTCCCGTGCTTTACTACCGAATCACGTTTTACGACCATTGTTTACTCCCGCCCCTCCAGCCGCAGCGACTTAAGTCAACCCATCTGTCAAATGTGACATTTATTGGACAATAATACCGCGATAAATCGGCCGGCTCCCGATGACGTCACCTTCCAGCGCCCAGCGAAAAATTGCGGTTTGGATTTTTCGAACAATGATTGGGATTAAAAGGGACCCAAACAGGCTAATATTAGCAGCCGAGGCGTCGGCGGGCCAATGACAGCGCCGCCCTCCCCACCCTTACTCAATTCATTCAGTTATCTTTTCGCTGAGCATCATCGGCTATCTCTTTTTACTTGTGTACAGTAGATGGTACAGAAAGTGTGGTGTCGTTGTGTTTTCTGTTTTCTTGTGTTTTTCTCGTGGAAAGAGCGTGCGAAAAGCCAGCGGAAAAGTACGCAGCGTGGATTCGGGGTCCATTGAGGCGAAAGTAAGTCGGGCCGGCGGGGGCGGGCGGCGGCGGTCAAAGAGCACCGCCAGCACTTATATTTGCGAAGTCGGGAAATGCGAGAGGGTGTCATTCTACGCTGTTGCGAGGATCCGCGATAAGTGATAAGAGAAAGGGACGGAGATAGTGGGATTTTCGTGGAACGAGGAGTGTGTCGATGGGATTTGTTTGATTGAGCGCCAAAAATCGATTGTTTTACCTGTGGTGATTGATATCGATGGTAAACTTCCAAGAATACCACTTGACGATCAAACGACACTTTATTGGTGTTGTCGTTATTGTAATTATTCAAATTTCCAAATACTAACGAGTGGATAAGTACATCACAGTGCATATTTAATGTCCAATTAAAAGTGCATGCCCAAAAGCGTACACACACACACTCGATTTGTTATTTAAATTATTCCGATTTAGGAATGAGGGGCCTTGCACACAAAGGACCCCCCGACCGTGAACCAATCGCGATTAGTGCACCTGCATTCAATGCACACAGGTTACCGGGGCGAAATCCGAGAGGGTTGCCCCCTTTCCACTGACTGATCCGCTAAAAACGGGAACTCTATTCATTGTTGCCACTCTTCGAGTATCTCCGGAATAAAAATGTGTTAATTATTATGTCATCACGTTGCATCAAGTGTATCACCACAATGTGTTTACTTTTACACTTCTGGAATTAAAACCGCGATCGATCCAAATTTGATTTTTCCGCATTTTTTTTACGTGACAAATCGTGATGATTGATAGATACAGTTGTTCGGGAGGTCGGACCTACCTGCGACGTCACGACTTGATTGTATAAATAGGCCAAAGGTGCTACACGGAAAACAAATGTCGAAAAGTGTTTGCAACCGGTGTCGTAACGCATTGTTTGGGCGATTATTTCATCAAAATTATTTTTGTGTCACATGGTGAGTGGCTAAAAGGATCAAAAATAAATCTTACTGTTGTTTAATTTGAGAAGTGATGGAAACACGATAAGGTGATGACTTGGTTGAAATAACACGCAAACGTCGTGTAAAACAAGTGTTCTTGCAGTTTATGGCATGCGAACGAGGCGGCAAATTTGAAACAAATTTTTGAAAAGAGTTATTTTTGATTTTTGAATCTGATTGACAGCTAATACAAGAAGAAATATAGTAGACCAAAAGCAATAGGGTTATATGGCCTTCATAAAATTATCCCATTGTGTCGAAGTTAAGTTGTTTCAATAGAAAAGGTTTTAGGGTGGTAAATAATGTGTCCACTGCAGCTCGACCAGCTGTTGAGGTTTCGTTCAGGGACGGCTTTCACTAAATATGTAAATCCACCACTCCACCACCACTCCATTATTTCTTTACTACCTGCAGCCGCTGAGGGTTCCAAAATAACCACTCGCTTTGAAAGCCGGCCCTGTTAAATGTGAGCAAGAAATGTTTAGAAGACGATTTATTGCCAACCGGTAAGCTTAGTGCGAACCACACAAAGGGGGAATTTATTTGCGGTCAACTACTTTTATGATGGTCATATAACCTTATAGCTTTTGGGCTACTTTATAAATAGAGATCAATTTGTGACAACTTACTTGCTATAGTCATCCTCTCCAAAAAGTGATGACAGTAACACTTCTATTAATCCCCGAGTCGATGTTAATATTTTCGAAAATTGTCTGTTAATGACTTCTGAGATGATTTGTAAAATTTGACACTTCAGCGACGTCACCGATTTTTTGAAGTGAGTGCGTGTTTTTGTGCAGGGTGCTGCCAACGTGAAGAAATTCTAGTGCTAGGTTCCAAGTGGATCACTTATCACAGCCGTGACATTCAAAGGCGGTTTGGTGGCGTGGAATCCCATCTCTTTTTCGTTTTGCGTGACAAATTAATAGTAATTAATTCCGCATGGAGTTGGCAACGTGACAGAAAATGTTGCCACACTGAAATGGCGACTCTGTCAAAATCAGTGGTCTTCAAAATTTCTAGATACGAAAAAATTGTTCTTTATTTTGCACAAGCCACTATATTACAGATAAGCGTAGCAATAGCCTTAACTGCGCACATTTTTGCTATTAATTTACGCACTCTCAGTAGCAAGTAATTTTTGATTGAGGCGTAATACTTCACCTTAAATTAATATAGTAATGGCTCGTTGAAGTCTGTGTCACATTGTATACCCAAATATAATTTAAACAACTTTTGTCAGAATATTGTCCATACGTGATGTTTAGGTGCTGACAGCACTAGATTCTTTCAAACTACTTCAAAAACAAAACACAAGGGGTCCTCGAGATTCTTTTAAATTACTTCAAAAACAAGACAAGGGATCCAAAAAGATTCTTTAAAACTACTTCAAAAACCAAACACAAGTGATTCCTGAGATTCTTTCAAATTACTTCTAAAACATAACAAAAGAGGTCCCCGAGATTCTTTAAAACTATTCCAAAAACAAAATATGAGAGGTTCCTGAGATTCTTTCAAATTACTTCAAAAACAGTATAAGGGATCCCTAAGATTCTTTAAAACTTCTTCAAAACAAAACAAAAGGGATCCCCGAGATTCTTTAAAACTACTTCAAAAACAAAGGAGCCCCCGAAATACTTTCAATTTCTTCAAAAACAAAAGGGGTCCTCGAGATTCTTTCAAACTACTTCAAAAATCAAAACAAAATTGACCCCAGATTCTTTAAAACTACTTCAAAAACAAAACAAAGGGGCCCCGAGATTCTTTAACACTATTTCAAAAATAAAACAAAAAGGGTTCCCGAGATTCTTTTAAATTACTTCAAAAAGCCAGACACAAGAAGTCCCGGAGGTTCTTTCAAAGTACTTCAAAAATAAGATAAGGGATGCCCAAGATTCTTTAAAACTGCAAAAATAAACAAAAGGGGCCCCCGAGATTCTTTAAAACTACTTCAAAAATAAAACAAAGGGTTTCCGAGATTCTTCGAAACTACTTCAAAAACAAAACAAAAGGGGTCCTCGAAATTCTTTTAAATTACTACAAAAACAAGACAAGGGATCCAAAAAGATTCCTTAAAACCACCTCAAAAACAAAACAAAGGGGGTTCCCGAGATTCTTTAAAATTACTTCAAAAACAAAAGAAAAGGGGTCCTCGAGATTCTTTTAAATTACTGCAAAAACAAGACATAGGATCCAAAAAGATTCTTTAAAACTGCCTCAAAAACGAAACAAAAGGGCTCCCCGAGATTCTTTCAAACTACTTTAAATATCAAAGCAAATGGGTTGCCGAGATTTTTTAAAACTACTTCAAAAACAAAAAGGGGCCCCCGAGGTTCTTTCAAAGTACTGCAAAAACAAGACAAGGGATCCAAAAAGATTCTTTAAAACTGCCTCAAAAACGAAACAAAAAAGGTTCCCGAGATTCTTTCAAGTTACTTCAAAAACAAAAAGGGGTCCTCGAGATTCTTTCAAACTACTTCAAAAATCAATACAAAAAGGGTCCTCGAGATTCTCTAAAATTACTTCAAAAACAAAAAAGGGCCCCCGGGGTCCCAGAGATTCTTTCAATTTCTTCAAAAACAAAAGTGGCCTCGAGATTCTTTCAAACTACTTCAAAAATCAATACAAAAAGGGTCCTCGAGATTCTCTAAAATTACTTCAAAAACAAAAAAGGGCCCCCGGGGTCCCAGAGATTCTTTCAATGTCTTCAAAAACAAAGGTGGGCCTCGAGATTCTTTCAAACTACTTCAAAAATCAAAACAAAAAGGATCCCTGAGATTCTTTAAAACTATTTCAAAAACAAAACAAAAGGGGTCCCCGAGATTATTAAACTACTTCAAAAACAAAGCAAAAAGGGTTCCCGAGAATCTTTAAAATTACTTCAAAAACAAAAGAAAAGGGGTCCTCGAGATTATTTTAAATTACTGCAAAAACAAGACATGGGATCCAAAAAGATTCTTTAAAACTGCCTCAAAAACGAAACAAAAGGGGTCCCCGAGATTCTTTCAAACTACTTCAAAAATCAAAACAAAAAGGGACCCTGAGATTCTTTAAAACTATTTCAAAAACAAAACAAAAGGGGTCCCCGAAATTTTTAAACTACTTCAAAAACAAAGCAAAAAGGGTTCCCGAGATTCTTTAAAATTACTTCAAAAACAAAAGAAAAGGGGCCCTCGAGATTCTTTTAAATTACTGCAAAAACAAGACATGGTATCCAAAAAGATTCTTTAATCTGCCTCATAAACAAAACAAAAGGGTCCCCGAGGTTCTTTAAAACTACTTCAAAAACAAAAAGCCCCCCCCCGAGGTACTTTCAAAGTACTTCAAAAACAAAACGAAAGAGGTTCAAGAGATTGTTTCAATTTCTTCAAAAACAAAAGTGGTCCTCGAGATGCTTTCAAACTACTTCAAAAATCAAAACAAAAACGGTCCCTGAGATTCTTTAAAACTATTTCAAAAACAAAACAAAAGGGGTCCCCGAGATTCTTAAACTACTTCAAAAACAAAGCAAAAAGGGTTCCCGAGATTCTTTACAATTACTTCAAAAACAAAAGAAAAGGGGTCCTCGAGATTCTTTTAAATTACTGCAAAAACAAGACATGGGATCCAAAAAGATTCTTTAAAACTGCCTCAAAAACAAAACAAAAGGGGTCCCCGAGATTCTTTAAACCTACTTCAAAAACAAAAAGGGCCCCCCGAGGTAGTTTCAAAGTACTTCAAAAACAAAACGAAAAAGGTTCCAGGGATTCTTTCAGTTTCTTCAAAAACAAAAGTGGTCCTCAAGATTCTTTCAAACTACTTCAAAAATCAAAACAAAAAGGGTCCCTGAGATTCTTTAAAACTATTTCAAAAACAAAACAAAAGGGGTCCCCGAGATTCTTAAACTACTTCAAAAACAAAGCAAAAGGGTTCCCGAGATTCTTTAAAATTACTTCAAATGCAAAACAAAAGGTGTTCCCGAGATACTTTCAAACTTCTTCAAAAACAAAACACAAGAGGTTCTCGAGATTATTTTAAATTACTGCAAAAACAATACAAGGAATCCAAAAATATTCTTTAGAACTAATTCAAAAACCAAACAAAAGGGACCCCTGAGATTCTTTCAAACTACTTCAAAAATCAAAACAAAGGTGTCCCAGGAAATTCTTTTAGAGGGAGATGATACCATCTGGAAATCGGGAATTTGTGTGCCCGAATCCAAATTTCGTATTCTTTTAAATGAAGTAAGTTTTCGACCTTTCAAGCACCATTTAGAAATATTTGTTAAAATCCAGCGTACTTTTCATTTTCATTTATTTAAATTAACTCTGTGTAACTTTGGAATTCCTGGTTCTGGTAAACAATGTACTGACGTCACAATTTGACAGCACCAACCATTTTTTCTATTTTTTGTTAAGCAACGTTTCACGATTTTTTAAAATTCCATTTTAAAGCACATAAATCGTTACCAATGTCGGCGCAGTTTGTTTTGGGGCGAAGACATTTAATCGGCGCAGTTAGGATTCACCTGCTGAAGTCGATCGAGCCAAAATCCACCATTAATCATCCGCCCGAGTCTTTTTTCGATTTTTATACATAGTTAGGAAAAAGTGAAGTCGTTTTTCAGTGACAGCTCGACTAGAGTTGCGCTCTAAACTAGCAGCTGCCTCCACTATTTCGAAAATAAATTGAGGAAGAAATGAGAATTATGTCGAGCGAAGAAAATCCCAGTTATTTGGAACATTTCATTTATTGCCAGTAGATAATTTAGTTATTAGATTAAGAACTGGGGAAAACGTTGGAGAAAAGCGGACTTTTTTGTGTTGCGATCGAGTACAACGACGTGAAGTGTTCGTTTCCGGAAAAGATAGGTTTTAAGCTCATTTCCGTCTAGCGTAGCTACGACTTGTAAAATATAGAGATTTTGGGTGAAATTCCGGCGTCACTGTGACAGACTTATCACTCACGAACAATCAGAATTCGCATTGTTTCAGTAAACACTTCTAAACTCAATTGAGGGCTTCAGATAATCGGGTTTATCAGATTGCGCTCCCAGTCGAAATACTGAAGTAATAATTAGTTTTCGTATTTTTAGATCTAGGGTTGTGGAACAAGCAACCCGGGTATGTGATCTTATTACAGTTTACAATACACATCTGGCTCAACAGCCACCATATCGACCGTGTATTGTCTGTCCCGGAAAATGGGACATAACGAGCACAGTTTTTATTTTAACTATTACGTTGACATTGTTTTTACTGCTTGGTTTAGCAGTCCATTCATATTTTTAACTTTTATTTGTGCGGGTTGTAAAAAGTTGGAAAGTTCAATGCTAACCCGGTATCTGGTGAAAAATCATTGTTGACACTGGTTTGTAGTGTTAATCGCTGAGTAAATTCTGACTCATTTAATTATTTTAATTTTGCAAGTGTTTTATTTGGTGTGCTATTTTTATTTCCGGAGCGTAAGCGACCGCAAATTCCAAAAAATTTCAGGAAAACAATTTTTGAATAGATTTGTGTTTAGAGTAAAAATATTATGAGAAGAACACACCAATAAATCGTCATTCTATTTTGTGATTTTTGGTTTAAATGAGTGTTGATAGTCATTTCTGTGCTTTATTGAAGATCAGTTTTTTCCAGAACTTCAAAATGTAAAAAAATGTACCAGAAAATTTGCTTTTACCATTTATTACATTGGCCAAAGCCTAATGTGTCTCATAATATTTCTACTCTACTAAAATACGGAAGTTCAGTGTCCAAATTTAAGTATTTATCTTATACAGGGTGATAATAAAAAGATGTACATGCTCGATGGTGTGTTCTTACGAAGGCTTCGAAAAAGTCGAAAAAATAGTTAAGAAAATCTCCGCTCCAAGTTTTTGAAAATATTGAACGTCAAACTTGAAGAATTAATTCGTAATTCTGATTTGTTTTATGAACTGCATTATCTAACAGACAATTAGTTATTAATAAAATATTAGAATTACGAAGTTTATTCTCCAATTTTGAAATTCAATATTTTCAAAAGTAGCTGCTAAAATATGACTGACTTTGGTAAACGACATACCCTCTAAGAAAAGAGAGGGTGGGTGGGCGGAGCTAGCAGCTGAGAAGACTGATTTTGGCAAGTGATTTTGAGAGAGACTACTCAGTCAAATCAAATTTGCATATACAGGGTGACTCAAAAAAATTAATGAATGCGTGAATTTTTTTTATTGATTTAAGCAGGAACTGCAAAACCGAATCCTTTGAAATCTTGCAGATGTTTTAAAGTTATCGTAAGCACGATACATTTTTCATGAAAATGTATTTGCTCATCCCCCCTAAAAAATTGATGACATCACCTCAAAATATTGCTGGATATACCTTAAAGGTGCAAAATATGATGACTCTATACTTGTGATTTATTTTTAATATATAATTAATATTTTTTGAATTCGCTTATACAGGGTGTTTGCGAAAAATTAATGATTGAGTTGTTAAAAAATAAATATCCAATCAGATTTAGCAATCTAACTTGTTACTATGGAAATATGCAATTTAACACCTTTTAAATTAAACAAATTTTTACAAGTTTAATAGGGGCAAAATCAGTGCTAGTCTAGCTCCACCCACCCGCACTTTATTTTCTCAGAGTTTATGTCATTTGCCAAAATCACTCTTATCTTACCAAGTACTAGCCCCACCCACCCGCCCCCTATTTTCTCACAGTTTGTCATTTGCCAAAATCAGTCTTATCTGGGCAAGTGCTAGCCCCACCCACCCGCCCTCATTTTCTCAGAGTTTATGTCATTTGCCAAAATCAGTCTTATCTGGGCAAGTGCTAGCCCCACCCACCCACCCTCTATTTTCTCGGAAGGTGTGGCGTCTGCCAAAATCAGTCTTATCTGGGCAAGTACTAGCCCCACCCACCCGCCCCCATTTTCTCAGAGTTTATGTATGTCATTTGCCAAAATCAGTCTTATCTGAGCAAGTGCTAGCCCCACCCACCCACCCTCTATTTTCTCGGAAGGTGTGGCGTCTGCCAAAATCAGTCTTATCTGGGCAAGTACTAGCCCCACCCACCCGCCCCCATTTTCTCAGAGTTTATGTATGTCATTTGCCAAAATCAGTCTTATCTGAGCAAGTGCTAGCCCCACCCACCCACCCTCTATTTTCTCGGAAGGTGTGGCGTCTGCCAACATCACTCATATCTTATCAAGTACTAGCCCCACCCACCCGCCCCCTATTTTCTCAGAGGATGTCATTTGTCAAAATAAGACTTACCTTAGCAAATACTAGCAAGTAGTACCCTCTGAGAAAATAAAGGGCGAATGGGCGGGGCTAGTACTTGCTAACATAAGTCTTATTTTGGCAAATGACATCTTCTGGGAAAGTAGGGGGTGGGTGGGCGGGCCTTATATTTGGTAAGATAAGATTGATTTTGACAAATGACATATCCTCTGAGAAAAAAGAGGCGGGTGGGCGGGGCTAGTACTTGATAAGATAAGAGGGATTTTGGCAAATGACATCCTCTGGAAAAGTAGGGGGTGGGTGGGCGGGCCTAATATTTGATAAGATAAGACTGATTTTGGCAAATGACATATCCTCTGAGAAGAAAGGGGCGGGTGGGCGGGGCTAGTACTTGGTCAGATAAGAGTGATTTTGGCAAATGACATCCTTTGGGAAAGTAGGGGGTAGGTGGGCGGGGCTCGTACTTGATAAGATTAGACTGATTTTGACAAATGACATATCCTCTGAGAAGAAAGGGGGCGGGTGGGCGGGGCTAGTACTTGGTAAGATAAGAGTGATTTTGGCAAGTGACATATCCTCTGGGAAAGTAGGGGGTGGGTGGGCGAGCCTAGTATTTGTTAAGATAAAACTGATTTTGCTCTTATTAATCTTGTAAAAATTTGTGAAATTTAAAGGAAT
This sequence comes from Zophobas morio, assembly GCF_036711695.1. NCBI lineage: Eukaryota > Metazoa > Arthropoda > Insecta > Coleoptera > Tenebrionidae > Zophobas > Zophobas morio. The sequence continues at coordinate 4,284,400 of NW_026972115.1, forward strand.
CTGCAAAATATGATGAGGTTTTTATTACTTGTGATTTATATTTGACAGATAATGATTAATATTTTTTAGATTTGCTTATACAGGTGGCCCAAAAAAAATTAATGAATTAGTCAATTTATTTCATTGATTAAAGCAGGAACAGCCCACCCCACTTTTCCAGAAAATTTTGGAAATACAATTTATTTTTAGTTTATTTTTATTATTACACTGCACCAATCCAAACTGATATACGTGTCCTTGCAAAAATCTTGACGTCATCACAAAATTCTGTAAAGTGAAAACTCAACTCAAAAATGCTGAGTATATTTCAGTGGACTTTAGTTGCGAGGGAAGTTCTGTTGAAACAGCTTTCGACCAATTTTTTAAAAATGTAAAATGTTCTCGAGGGTCCTAACTGCCTCTTTTAAAACCGTAAAACCTTCTCCGGGGTCCCAACTGTCTCTTTTAAAACTGTAAAACCTTTTCAGGGGTCTCAATTGTTTTTTTTTGAGAATGTGAAACCTCGGGGGTTCCGACTGTTTTTTTTTATACAAAACCTTCTCGGGGGTCCCAACTATCTTTTAAAACTGTAAAACCTTCTTGGGGGTCCCAACTGTTTTTTAAAACTGTAAAACATTCTCGGGGGTCCCAACTGTTTTTTTTTTAAGAATGTGAAACCTTCTCGGGGGTCCCGACTGTCTTTTTTAAAACTGTAAAACCTTCTCGGTGGTCCCAACTGTAAATTTTAAAACTGTAAAACCTTCTCGGGGGTCCCGATTGTCTTTTTTAAAACTGTGAAACCTCGGGGGTCCCGACTGTCTTTTTTAAAAATGCAAAACCTTCTCGGGGGTCCCAACTGTCTTTTTTAAGAATGTGAAACTTCTCGGTGGTCCCAACTGTCTTTTAAAACTGTAAAACCTTGTCGGGGGTCCCAACTGTCTCTTTTAAGAATGTGAAACCTTCTCGGGGGTCCCGACTGTCTTTTAAAACTGTAAAACCTTCTCGGGGGTCCCAAGTGTCATTTTTAAAACTGTAAAACCTTCTCGGGGGTCCCAACTGTCTGTTTTAAGAATGTGAAACCTTCTCGGGGGTCCCGACTGTCATTTTTAAAACTGTAAAACCTTCTCGGGGGTCCCAACTGTCTTTTTTAAGAATGTGAAACCTTCTCGGTGGTCCAACTGTCTGTTTTAAAACTGTAAAACCTTGTCGGGGGTCCCAACTGTCTCTTTTAAAACTGTAAAACCTTCTCGGGGGTCCCGACTGTCTTTTTTAAAACTGTGAAACTTCGGGGGTCTCGACTGTCTTTTTAAAAAATGCAAAACCTTCTCGGGGGTCCCAACTGTCTTTTTAAAACTGTAAAACCTTGTCGGTGGTCCCAACTGTAAATTTTAAAACTGTAAAACCTTCTTGGGGGTCCCGACTGTCTTTTTTAAAAATGCAAAACCTTCTCGGGGGTCCCAACTGTCTTTTTTAAGAATGTGAAACCTTCTCGGTGGTCCCAACTGTCTTTTAAAACTGTAAAACCTTCTCGGGGGTCCCAACTGTCTTTTTTAAGAATGTGAAACCTCGGTGGTCCAACTGTCTGTTTTAAAACTGTAAAACCTTGTCGTTGGTCCCAACTGTCTCTTTTAAGAATGCGAAACCTTCTCGGGAGTCCCGACTGTCTTTTTTAAAACTGTAAAACCTTCTCGGGGGTGTCAACTGTGATTTTTAAAACTGTAAAACCTTCTCGGGGGTACCAACTGTCTTTTTAAAACTGTGAAACCTTCTAGGGAGTCCCGACTGTATTTATTTAAGAATGTGAAACCTTCTCGAGGGTCCCAACTGTCCATTTTTGAATTTCCCGCGGGCCCCAACTGTCTTTTTTTTTAAGAATACTGAAACTTCTCGGGGCTCCCAACTGTCTTTTTTAAAGTGAAATCTCTTTTCCTGTTACATTGTGACTAGTACCTTCTATATTTTTTTTACTCTATAGAGGATAACCTCTTAAAAATTATAAAATTTCGCAAAATCAAATTTTATAATTTTTCAGAAAAACAAAACTTGTCGGACTGTACTTCAAATAATAATAAAAATAACTCTGGATCAAATTTTGGTTCACAGTTTATTTTAGTCCTACTTGTTATTTTATTAAAGATCTACCAATGCGTCAATTTACACAAAAATTCGTTTAAACCAACAGGAAGTATTTATTGGGTCACCAATATTAATCACCTGTAGACAATCTTAAAATGTGAACAGATAACATTAAACTAATTGAATCAGAACTTTGTGCTAATTAAGTCAAAATTCTGATACGTTATCTCGAAATTCTGATCTAACAATCTTAAATTTATTTCCACAAACTTACATAATTGAAAGCTTCAAGCAAAAAAGAGATTTATTTACTTTACAAAATGTTGAGATGACGTCACCAGTTTTTTGGACGGAATAAATACACAATCTTTGGCCGGCGTTCAACCACGCCCGCTTTGATCTCGACAATCATTTACAAATTTTCCGAAAAAGCAAATCAAAATAAACCGAAGTAATTTAATTTTGAAAATCAGCAAACCCACATTTGACACCAGAAAACCTTGACCTTGACCTTGTCACCAGCCCAAGTGCCCATTCCTCGACATTACCATCCAGCAAACCCAATAAATCACGTTACGTAACGCCGCCGCCCCCACTTGGCCCCATCCTCTCCTGTTTATTTACACCTGCTTTTGGCACAAAACCTCGCATAATTTTAAAATTACTCAATACTCCTCGCAATAAACAGGTCGACTTTGATGCATTTCGATTCTATTTAGAACGCGATTTATCACGAAGTTCCCGGTACCCGAGCGGTCCATAAACAAACGCCGTCTCTCCCCCCGAGTCCCCGTGCATCCGACCGAGTGCATACATTTGAATGGCGATGAGGCAGCGGTCTCGGCGTGCGTGTCTCGGGTAGCAAGCGGGCGTCCGCCGGGGGTTGCGGGCTCACCTTGGAACAGGGGTGTGGGAACGGGACCGAGGCCTGCGTGCCACCTGTTGCTGCAGATCGCGTTACAGTTAGATGTTGTTGCAGATGGACATGGACTACATCGACAGTTCCTTCGACTACGATGTGGAGAACGAGGACTTCTACGAGGTGAGCGTGCCCGCCAAGGGCCAGAAGAGGAGGGTCACTTTCAAGCAGCAAGTGTCCACGAAGGTGAGTGAGGGGCTGTTCTGGGGCTGGGTTTTCGTTGTGTTCCGTCTGTACTTCAATCAATCGTGGTTTATAATCCAAACACTTGTGCGCTTCCTGGAAAAAATCCTCCGAATTTTTCTGGCTCGAGTCGAGGCGATGTAAAAATAGCTATTGGGTTTGACTTCTGATGAATGGACGATGCGGTGTAGACTTTCGTTTATTATTTCGATTTTTACTTCCCGAGCGTAAGCTGAGTAAGAATTGTAGAACGACTGGCTACTTTTATATTTTATTGACGTTTCATGACCCTTAGACTACGAAAAAGGAGGTCTCCCGTTTCCATCTGTCTGTCTGTCTGTCTGCCGTCTGTATTTGTATAAACATATCCACCAACAAGAAGATGACGTCATCTCCAAAATTTACATTCGTTAATATTATTTCAGTTTTATAAAATAAAATAATCCGTCACCCACATTTTCGGAAAAAATCGTGCAAACGTTATTGTAATCATGGTAAATCGTTGTTTAAAATTTATACGTTTATGACCTTCCAAAAAATTGATGACGTCATTCCAAAATTTTGCCGAATAAATCTTTTGATATCAGTTTTTCGTTTTCTTTATTTTTTCAATTTTTCCAATTTCTCCATTTTTTCCATTTTTCGATTTTTCAGTTTCTCAATTTTTTTACTTTCATTTTTTCGATTTTATATCACAATTTTTCGTTTTTTCATTTGCTTTATTTTTCAGTGTTTCTTTGATTTTTTTGTCTATTCAATTTTTCAAATTTTCCGATTTCTTTAATTTTCAATATTTCGAGTTTACAACATATTTCGTTCTTTCGATTTTGCAGTTTTTCGATTTTAAACTTTCTCAGTTTTCGATTTTTCAATTTCTCCCTCCTTCAATTTTTAAAAGTTTTCATTTTATACTTTTTTGTTTTTTCATTTTTGATTTTTCAAGTTTACAATTTTGCAATTTTACCATTTTTTGGATTCGAAAAGTTGAAATATTGAAGAAGTGAAATATTAAGTAAATTAAAAATCGAGAAACTAAGAAATTGGAAAAACTGCAAAATCGAAAAATTGAAAAATCCATATATGTATTGAAAAATTTAACTTTGAAAGTCAAAAATTTATAAAATGAGACCATCAAAAAACCGAAAAATTAAAAAAAAAGAAACACCGAAGATGAAACATTGAAAACTCGTGAAAATGAAAATCCAAAAATTGTAAAATTTCAGAATTGAAATATCCAAAAGTTGGAAAATGGAAAACTTGAAAAATTAAAAAAAAACTTATGAAATCGGAACTTTTAAAAATGAAAAGTTGTAAAAATAAAGAAAATAAAAAACCGAAGCGAAAAATTCCAAATCTGGAATTGAAGACTAAACAATCGAAAAATTGAAAAATTAAAAATGGAAAAAATTGATGGAAAAGGTACTAAATCCAATAAATTGAAATATGAAAAAATTGTAAAATCGTAAAACTGAGAAAGTGAAATATTGTAAAAATTGTTTTCACATATTTTGAGATGAAAAGTTCCAAATCAAAAATTGAAAAATCCAAAAAGTGAAGAAATGAAAAATTGAAAAATTAAAAATTGAAGAACTGCATCACGAAAAATTGAAAAAAACGAAAAAATTGAACACATCGAAATCACAAAAACCACTAAAATCGGAACACTGAAAAATTATAACAAAAAGAAAATAAAAAACCGAAGCGAAAAATTTCAATTCTAAAATTGAAAAAATGAAACACTGAAGAATAGGATAATTGAAAAATTAAAAATGGAAAAAATAAATGAAAAAGTTCTAAATTCTAAAAATTCTAAAATTGTAAAAGTGAAATATTTTAAAAATTATTATTACACACCTATTTAATATGAAAAGTAGAAAAATTGGAAATCGAAAATTAAAAAAAGAAAATTGAAATCTCCGAAACCTGAAAAAGTGAAAAAGTGAAGAAATGAAAAATTGAAAACTTGTGAAATTGCAAATCGAAAAACTAAAGAAACAAAAAAAAATAAAAAGTTGAAGAATTGCATCTCGAAAAATTGAAAAATCCATATATTGAAAAATTTAACATTGAAAAAGTCAAAATTTATAAAATCAGAACATCGAAAAACCGAAAAAATTTTAAAATAAAGAAAACGAAACGAATAATTTCAAACAAAAAATTGAAGAAATGAAAAACATCAAAAAATTAAAAATCGAAAAAATTAAAAATTAATAAAATTTTTAACTGAATATTAGGAAAATTTCCAAATCAAAAATTCAAGAAACGAAAAATACAAAAACTGAAAAGCTGAAAGGGAAAAATTATAAAATCAGAACATCAAAAAACCGAAAAATTGAAAAAATAAAGAAAAGAAACACCGAAAACGAAAAATTGCAAATCGAAAATTGAAGAGATAAGAAATTGTGAAATTTAAGAATTGAAATATCCAAAAGTTGGAAAATCGAAAACTTGAAAAATTAAAAAAAAATTACGAAATCGGAACTTTTAAAAACGAAAAATTGTAAAAATAAAGAAAATAAAAAACCGAAGAAAAATTTCAAATCTAAAATTGAAGAAATGAAAAACTGAAGAATCAAAAAATTGAAAAATTAAAAATGGAAAAAATCGATGGAAAAGGTACTAAATCCAATAAATTGAAATATGAAAAAATTCTAAAATTGTAAAATTGAAAAAGTGAAATATTTTAAAAATTATTATTATATATTTAAGTTGAAAAGTTGCAAATCACAAATTGAAAAATCCAGAAAGTGAAGAAATGAAAAATTAAAAATTGAGAACTCGTGAAATTGCAAATCGAAAAACTGAAGAAACAAAAAAATAAAAAATTGAAGAATTGCATCGTGAAAATTTGAAATCGAAAACACAAAAAAAACACTAAAATCGGAACACTGAAAAATCGAAAAATTGTAACAAAAAGAAAATAAAAAACCGAAGCGAAAAATGTCAATTCTAAAATGGAAAAAATGAAAAACTGAAGAATAGGATAATTGAAAAATTAAAAATGAAAAAAATAAATGAAGTTCTAAATTCTAAAAATTCTAAAATTGTAAAATTGAAAAAGTGAAATATTTTAAAAATTATTATTACACACCTATTTAATATGGAAAGTAGAAAAATTGGAAATCGAAAATTAAAAAAAGAAAATTGAAAAATTGAAAAGGTGAAGAAATGAAAAATTGAAAACTTGTGAAATTGCAAATCGAAAAACTAAACAAAAAAAAATGAAAAATTGGAGAATTGCATCTCGAAAAATTGAAAAATCCATATATTGAAAAATTTAACTTTGAAAAAGTCAAAATTTATAAAATCAGAACATCGAAAAACCGAAAAATGAAAAAAAAAAAAGAAAATAAAAGACTGAAACGAATAATTTCAGACAAAAAAATGAAATATCAAAAAATTAAAAATGGAAAAAATAAAAAATTATTAAAATTAGAATTATTATTACATATTTAAATTGAAAACTAGGAAAATTTGCAAATCAAAAATTCGAAAAACGAAAAATTTCAAAAATTCAAAAACTGAAAAGGAAAAATTATAAAATCAGAACATCAAAAAACTGAAAAATTGAAAACTAGTGAAAATGAAAATCCAAAAATTGCAAAATTTAAGAATTGAAATATTCAAATGTTGGAAAATCGAAAACTTGAAAAATTAAAAAAAAAACATGAAACGAAAAATTGTAAAAATAAAGCAAATACAAAACCGAAGCGAAAAATTCCAAATCTGAAATTGAAGAAATGAAAAACTGAACAATCGAAAAATTGAAAAATTAAAAATGGAAAAAATCGATGGAAAAGGTACTAAATCCAATAAATTGAAATACGAAAAAATTCAAAAAACGAAAAATTCAAAAATTCAAAAATTCAAAAACTGAAAAGGAAAAATTATAAATTCAGAACATCAAAAAACTGAAAAATTGAAAAAATAAAACAAGAAACACCGAGAACGAAAAATTGAAAACTAGTGAAAATGAAAATCCAAAAATTACAAAATTTAAGAAATATCCAAAAGTTGGAAAATCGAAAACTTGAAAAATTAAAAAAAACTTATGAAACGAAAAATTGTAAAAATAAAGAAAATAAAAAACCGAGCGAAAAATTCCAAATCTGAAATTGAAGAAATGAAAAACTGAAGAATCGAAAAATTGAAAAATTAAAAATGGAAAAAATCGATCTAAAAGTTATTAAATCTAATAAATTGAAATATGAAAAAATTCTAAAATCGTAAAATTGAAAAAGTGAAATACTTTAAAAATTATTATATATTTAAGTTGAAAAGTTGCAATTCACAAATTGAAAAATCCAAAAAGTGAAGAAATGAAAAATTGAAAAATTAAAAATTGAGAACTCGTTAAATTGCAAATCGAAAAACTGAAGAAACAAAAAAAAAGAAAAATTGAAGAATAGCATCTCGAAAAATTGAAGAAACGAAAAATTGAAGAGATCTAAAAAACAAAAACTACTAAAATCGGAACACTGAAAAATCGAAAATTTGAAAACTCGAGAAATTATAAACCGAAAAATTGTAAAATCTAAAAACTGAAAGAACAAAGAAATGAAAATTGAAAAATCGCAGATCCAAAAATTGAAGAAACAGAAAACAAAAAATGAAAATTAAAAGAAAAATTATAAAATCGAAACTGAAAAATCGAATAGTTGAAAAAATAAACTATTTATTTTCTTCTTTTTCTTTATTAAACCGAAACAAGAAATTACAAATGAAAATAAAAAAATTCTAAAATGTTAAAATTGAAAAAGTGAAATATTTTAAAATAATTATTACAAAAATTACAAATTAAAAATTGAAGAAACGAAAAATTGAAAAATCGAGAAACTGAAAAACTAAAAAGAAAAAAGAAAAATTGAAAAATTCGAAAATTTAACTTTGAAAAAGAGAAAATTTATAAAATCATAAATAACAAAAATTGATAAACAGAAATATTTTAAAAAATAAAGAAAATAAAAAATCGAAACGAATAATGCCATACCAAAAAAGTCGAATAAATGAAAAATTGAAATGTCCAAAAATTAAAAATCGAAAAAAATCGAAAAAATCAAAAAGTTTTAAAATCCAATAATGGAGAGTCGTAAATTTGAAAAATTATTAAAATTAAAATTATTATTACATATTTAAAATGAAAAGTAGAAAAATTTGCAAATCAGAAATTTGAGAAAGGAAAAATTGAAAAATCGAGAAATTAAAAAATCTAAAATTGTAAAAACGAAAAATTGAAAAATTCAAAAACAGAAAAGAAAAATTATAAAATCAGAACGTTGAAACACCGAAAAATTTTAAAAATAAAGAAAATAAAAATCGAAAACGAAAAATTGCAAATCGAAAAAAAATGAAAAATTAAAGTTGAAAACTTGTGAAAATGCAAATCCAAAAATTGTAAAATGTAAGAATTGAAATATCCGAAAGTTGGAAAATCGAAAACTTGAAAAATAAAAAAAAAACTTGTGAAATCGGAACTTTTAAAAACGAAAAATTGTAAAATATAGAAAATGAAAAACCGAAACGAGAAATTGCAAATCTAAATAAGTCAAAAAGTTATAAAAACCAATAATTGAAATAAGAAAATGTTTAAGATGAAAACTAGAAAAATTGGGAATAAAAAATTGAAAACTCCAGAAACTAATCTAAAAATTGTAGAATCTAATAAATAATCGGAATATCCAAAAATTGAAAAATTGCAAATCGAAAAATGGAAGAAACGAAAAAATAAAAAAAATCGAAATTGAAACAACAAAAAGTAATAAAATGTGAACATTGAAAAATTTAAAATTTGAAAACTCGAGACATTTTAAATCGGAAAATTGCAAATACAAAAAATTGAAGAAAAGAAAAGCTGGAAAAATTAAAACCGAAAGAAGAAAGAAGAATTAAAACCGAAGAAGTAAAAAAATTATTTTCGTTATTTTTTTTTATTATTAAATCGGAACGAAAAATTACAAATCGAAACGTGGCAAAATCTAAAAATTGAAACATCCACAAGTTGGAAAATTTTAAATCTGACGAAACAAAAAAAAAATGAAGATTTGAAAAATTGGAAAATTCAAGTGAAAAAAGCTGTGGGGGTGTTATTTACACTACTGGTTTTTACTTTATCGAAAAGAAAAATCGTAAAAAAAAATTATAATTTCTGAAGTTCTGTCGAAATAACCTTCGACCGACAAACTGGCACTGCTGCCAATTATTCAGAATTGCCAACACAAAATCTTTTAAGATATTTTAATACATAGACCAAATTTTTGCGTCAGACTGACATGGATCAGAGTCAATAAAATTCAGATGTCATCTCATCAAACAACTATTGGCAACATCGCACTATATCGCCACAAACACTCCACAGATAAGATTAAAATTCTGATGTCACCCAGCGATCAGAAATATAACTTCGATATGTACCAGTACCTATAATAAATTAATAACATAATTAAATCTCCACGTTGCCCCATTCCGCCCCCACCATCTCCACATTCTTAGCACGAAAAACTTAATAATAATAAAACTCCGATAAAGGATTCACCAAGTCATACTCTGTAATCTGCAAACATCAAACAAAAACAAACACAACCATCCACCGCATGCCTCATTTATCTCTACATTACGCTTCAGGAATTTCACTACGTGTTGTAAATACATTTTTCCTCGATGATGATTAAAGGAAAAAAAGCAAAGTTCGAAGAATGAGTAGAAAAACCGAAGTCTGTTTCAATATCGCTTGTTTAATAACGCACTCGCGAGCAAATATTTATCGACGTTACCCCAAGAACTGAGGAAAGTGGAATTACCGCCTCTAGACAAACAAATTGACGGAATTTCGACAAGCGATTATTTCGTCACCAGACGACCACAAAAATCCTGTTAATAATAAAACCGAAAAGTAAACTGTCTTGTCGGTCCAAATGTGTGCGTTTGTCTCGTCTCACTTGCCACCCCATCCCCCAAGATAATTAAACTAATCACGACGTGCACTCGACCGTTTTAATTCGGCACCGGAAGATGTCTCTGACGAGCGAAGACAGGAAGTGCGCTTGTTTCGACCGGCAGTGATATCAACTTGAGCTTTTGGGGCTTCGTGTGGGAAGAGAAATGGGTTCAGAAAAAAACTGGTTCAGAGGTGTTCATATCAATTTGACAATCAGGTGTACCATCGTAAAATGTTGCCAACCTGCTAAAATAGTCACAAACATTTTTAATGAAAAAATATGTGAGAATGTTAAATTCTTATGAGATTTCTCGGTTAATTTTCGATCATTTTCAAAAGTTTTGCCTTGAGACCGAATCACGCTATATTTTTGAAATCACCTCTTCGACTTCCGTATTCTTGCATTTTTGGGAATTTTTTGACAACTCTTTCAAAAGTAACATTTTTTTAAAAAATGAAAATTTCGGCCAATTTTCGATAATTCTTTATTCTTGAAAAATGTTCAGAATCGCTCACTGGAATATTGCAATTTTATGGGTTAAAAAATTATATTTAAGCTGAATATTTCTGAAGTCTTGCCCGACGACCACATGTACGCTATATTTTTGGAATCAGCACGTCAAAACCTACCTCGCTCAATAATTTGAGAATTTTCTGACAAGTTTTTCAGAAGGAACATTTTTGGAACTGAAAATTTCAGTGAATTTTCGACCATTTTTGCAACTTCACTAAAGACATTTTCATATAGATTTCGACTCACAGAAGTTAATTTCGGTATAATTTTTCAGAATCGCCCGGTGGAATATTTCAATTATCCGAAATTGATTTTCAAACTTTATTATTTATAAAATCTTGCCCAGAGACCATAAACACGATGTTTTTGGAACCACCTCAAATTTCATAATTCTGAATTTTGTGGGAAATTTTTAACAACTTTATCAAAAGCAAAATTTGTCAAACTGAACATTTTGACTAATTTTCGACAATTTTCGAAATTTACCCAAAAACATTTTTTTATAGATTTCGAGATACAGAAGTTAGTTTTGTCCTCGTTTCTGCGATAACTATTACAATTTTTACAAAATCGCCCTTTGGGTATTGCAATTTTTTTTATTTTTGGATTAAAAAGAAAGATTTTCAAACCGAATATTAGAAAATCTGCCCCCAGAACAATAAACACGCTATATTTTTGTAAACAGTGCGTCGAAATCTATTTCCCTAAATTTTCTGGGATTTTTTTGACAACTATATTTTTCAAAAGCAACATTTTTTCAAACTATGAAAATTTTTACCAATTTTTGATAATTTATAAATTTTACCAAGGACATTCTCTTATAGATTTCGACCTACAGAAGTTAATTTCGGCCCAAGTTCTTCCATAACTCCTACAACTTTTCCAGAATTTGAATAGAAAGAATATTGGAACATTTCAATTTTTCGAATTTTTAAAAGAAATTAATTTTCAAACTCTATAAAATCTTGTCCAGGGACCATAAACACGCTATGTTTTTGGAATCACCCCCAATATTTCTGAATTTTTTGGAAATTTTTTAACAACTTTACCAAACGCAAAATTTTTTAAACAGAAAATTTTGACCAATTTTCGAAATTTAATTGAAGATATTTTTTTAATAGATTTCGACCTACAGAAGTTAGTTTTGTCTTCGTTTTTTGGATACCTATTACGATTTTTTCAAAATCATCCTTTGGACACTGCAATTTTTTATTTTTTAATTAAAAAAAAAAAAAAGATTTTCTAACCGAATATTTCAAAAATCTGACCCCCGAACCAGAAACACGCTATAGTTTTGGAAACAGTACGTCGAAATCTATTTTCCTGAATTTTTTGGGATTTTTTTGACAACTATTTTAAAACCAAATTTTTCAAACTATGAAAATTTCGACCAATTTTCGACAATTTTTCCAAAGACATTCTGTTATAGATTTCGACTTACAGAAGTTAGTTTCGGCCTTATTTGTCCGCTAATTCTTACCATTTTTTCAGAATCGCCCATCGGAATATTTCCATTTTTTGCATTAAAAAAAAAAATGAATTTCGTACTGAATATTTTATAAAATGTTCCCCCGGGGCTATAAACACCCTATGTTTTTGGAATCACTTTAATTTCATATTTCTGAATTTTTTGGGAATTTTTTAACAACTTTATCAAAAGCAAAATTTTTCAAACTGAAAATGTTGACCAATTTTCGACATTTAACTAGACCTTTTTTTATAGATTTCAACATACAGAAATTAGTTTTATCCTCGTTGTTTTGATAACTATTACGATTTTTCCAAAATCCTCCTTTGGATACTGCAATTTTTAATTTTTTGGGTTTATAAAAAAATTGATTTTCAAACCGAATTTTTCAAAAATGTGGCCCCAGAACCATAAACGCGCTATATTTTTGGAAACACCACATCGAAATCTGTTTATTTGAATTTTTTGACAACTATTTCAAAAGCAAAATTTTTCAAATTCTGAAAATTTCGACCAATTTTCGACAATTTTTGAAATTTAACCAGAGACATTTTCCGATAGATTTGGACCTACAGGAGCTAATTTCCTCCTTATTTGTTAGCTAACTCTTACTTTTTTCCAGAATCACCCATTGGAATATTTCCATTTTTTGAATTTACAAAAAAGATTGAAATTCGTATTGAAACCATAAACAGGCTATGTTTTTGGAATCACCTCAAATTTTATATTTCTAAATTTTTTGGGAATTTTTAACTTGATCTAAAGCAAAATTTTTCAATCTATACAAATTTTGACTCATTTTCGACATTTTTCGAAATTTAACTAAATACATTTTTTTATTGATTTCCACCCACAGAAGTCAGTTTTGGCCTCGGTTCTTCGATAATTATTACGATTTTTCCAAAATCGCTTTTTTGACACTGCAATTTTTTATTTTTTGGAATTTTAAACCGAACATTTAAAAAATCTGGCCACGGAACAGTAAACACGCTATATTTTTGCCAACAGAACGTCGAAATCTATTTCCTTGAATTTTTTGGAATTTTTTTGACAACTATTTCAAAAGTAAAATTTTTCAAATTCTCAAAATTTCGATCAATTCTCGACAATTTTTCAAATTTAACTAGATATAGATTTGGACCTACAGGAGCTAATTTCCTCCTTATTATTCGCTGACTTACAATTTTTCCAGAATCGCCAAACCGAAACATTTTTAAAACGTTCCGGGATCATAAAACACGCTAATTTTAATTTTTTTTTCTTTCTTAATATACATAGCAATTTTTTCACAACAAAAAACTGAAAACATTGTTAAAAAGTCCTTTTTACTTCCCGAGCGCAAGCAAAGGAAGTATTGTAATCGAGTCCGTCGGCCGACTCTCTACTTTTACGTTTTCTCGATCTTTCATGACCCCTAGAAGACGAAGAAATAGGTCTCCCATTCCCGTCTGTCTGTCCGTCTGTCCGTCCGTCTGTCCGTCCGTCTGTCCGTCTGTCCGTCCGTCTGTCCGTCTGTCCGTCTGCCGTCCCGGATTTTTATTAGACAGATAATCTCCGAAAGTACTCGACCGATTGTTGTGAAATTTTGTACTTATTTTAAGAATATCATGTAGATGGTAAAACGCTAACCAAAATTTGTCTAATCATCCCCACCACTAATGCGATGACGTCACTTCAAAATTGTACATAGTAAATGGGTTTTCAATTGTATAAAATAACATAGTCCTACACATGTAGTTTACAACTCTGAATCGACTTTTCACCCGAAACGTCCAGATTTTTGGAAAAAAAATCAAAATTATAAAACAACATTTTGAAATTTAATTTTTAATCTGCTAATCAGAATGCTTTGAAATGTTGCAGATGTTTTAAGGCTATAAAGAACATCATAAATCTTTAGTCAAAAAATATTTACTTACCCTCTCCAAAAACTTGATGACGTCAACTCAAAAGTTTGTGGAATAAATCATATCTAAAATGTACAAAATATGATGAGTCTGTACTTGTGATCTATCACTCCATTCATATTTTTTGGATTTGCATATACAGGGTGACTCAAAAAAATTAATGAATGCGTAAATATATTTTATTGATTTAATCAGGAACTACAAAACCGAATGCTCTGACATCTTGTAGATGTTTTAAGGTTATAAAGAGCATAATAAATGTTTAGTCAAAATATATTTGCTTATCCCCTCCAAAAACTTGATGACGTCAGCTCGAAAATTTGCCGAATAAATCATATCTAAAATGTACAAAATATGATCAGTCTGTACTTGTGATCTATCACTCCATTCATATTTTTTGGATTTGCATATACAGGGTGATTCAAGAAAATAAATGAAAGCGTAAATTTATTTTACTGATTTACTCAGGAACTACAAAACCGAATGCTTCGAAATCTTGAAGATATTTTAAAATTATCATAAGCATGGTAAATTTTTGATCAAAACGTATTTGGTCGTCCCCCCTAAAAAATTTATGATGTCACCACAAAATTTTGCTGAATAAATCCTATCTAAAATGTACAAAATATGGTGAGTCTCTTGTTGTGATTCATCATTCCATTCAAATTTTTTCGATTTGCATATACAGGGTGACTCAAAAAAATTAATGAATGCGTAAATTTATTTTATTGATTTAATCAGGAACTACAAAACCGAATGCTTTGAAATCTTGCAGATGTTTTAAGGTTATAAAGAGCATAATAAATTTTTAGTAAAAATATATTTGGTTATCTTCTACAAAAAACTGATGACGTCAGCTCAAAAGTTTGCCGAATAAATCGTATCTAAAATGTACAAAATATGATGAGTCTGTACTTGTGATTTATCATTCCATTCATATTTTTGGATTTGCATATGCAGGGTGACTCAAAAAAATTAATGAAGGCGTGAATTTATTTTATCGATTTAATCAGGAATTACAAAACCGAATGCTTTGAAATCTTGGGAATATTTTAAAGTTATTATAAGCATGGTAAACTTTTGTTCAAAATGTATTTGTTCATCCCTCGTAAAAAAATTGATGACGTCACCCTTAAATTTTGCTGAATAAATCCTGTCTAAAATGCAAAAAATATGATGAGTTTGTACTTGTGATTTATCATTCCATTCATATTTTTTAGATTTTCTTAAGAGGTGGTTCAAAAAAATTAATGAAGTCAATTTATTTTATTGATTAAATTAAAGGCAACACTTATTATTAGTATTACACCCCAACCAACCCAATTTGGTAGACACAAAATTTGTTAAAGGAAAAACTCGGTTGAAACATAAGGGTAGCACGCTTATTTACATCGACTTTAACATTACAGACCTGCATTTGTTTTATGCGCTCACTTGGTTCCGCGAATGTGAAATAGACATGTTTATAATCAACCAATTGTGAATTTCACCGTCAAGAATTAAAATAAAACCCAATGTTTTATATAATAAGCGGAAGTCGAAGCAATAAAACCGATGGTCGTTTTGTTTACAGTTTCTCTGTTTGACTCTCACGTATGCTGTTACGCCTGTCATCTTAAATTAAGAATGTTTATACATACACGATTTTCAGTTGCCTCTGATACGTAGGTATACGTGAGTAAATTGTTTCGTTATTTTATTGATTATTACAAATCAATATTCAAAACGACCCAATTCATTTTCCCGAAAATTTGAGAATATAATAATTTTATTCTTAGTATTACACTACATCTATCCCAACTGATATACGTGTCCTTGCAAAAATGTTGATGACGTCATCGCAATTTTTTTTTAAATTCCTACTACAAAAATGTAATGAGAAAAAAAACACAATAGGCATGCAGTCGTCAAGTTTCCGACAGCGAGGGAAGTACTGTCTAAATTCTTTAGACCAATTTTTTGGTTTTTTTTTTTATTCGCCGTGAACCAAAGGGGCGGAACTTAACTGCAAAATACTTATTTCTTTACAAGAAATTAAAAACACGTTGTTGAGTACGTGTTGTTCAAAGAATACTAAGTATATTAAGAAAAAAAGGCAAAATATAAGTGCAAATATACAGCAGTTTATAAAAACAATTGTATTATTTAGCATTCCTTAATGAAAATAAAATAATTCCTGGTTGATAATAATTTATTTAGGTAATTATAGTATGACGAAACATAGAAATATACTGGTATAATAAAAGACCCTATATGTAAATTATATACTTTTTTCACACATGGAGTGTGCAACATTTTTCATATTGCATACTTCCGTGGTAGAAATTTCACCCGTTTTCACAATTCTTCAAGATCTGGGAAAATTTTTCTTACAACATAACGAAATAATTTTCAAAAAGCCGCGAAATTAGTGAAATTTTCAAAAAAATTTTGTACACTCAAATTCACTAGTCGTGTATTATTTATATTCGTTTAGTAACAATTCTTAGTAACCCAAATTATCCAGTTCGCCCTCAATTTTTTTGATTTTTGTACCAAAACCCCACCAATTCAGCCACACTTCGTCCCCTCACCAGAATCCACGTAGATTCTTGAGCCGAAATGCTATAAACGCCAACGACCCCACCTCTTTGTTCTCGAGTCAAAAGTCTTTATGCCTACTCGCAATGCACAGCCGTAGCTCACTTTATGAATAAATTGTAGCCTTTTTGTATTCAGATGATGGCGCAACCAACAGACAACTTATTGCTTTACCAGGAGTCAACATTCACTGGACGGTTGGCACATGGAACGTAAATTGTTTTATAATCACTTGATAAATTCCGTTTCTGAATGAATGAATGCGAAACCCCAGACCTTGTGCTTTTCTTCTACTATGTTGACATTGTCTGACTGAAGAGGTTAAAAAACCTGGAGATTGTTGACGTATTTTTAGCTCCGACTCGACAATTGGCAAATGAAAATGATTATCGAATATCGAAAATCTACGTGGTCGAAAAATAGAAAAATATAACGCAAATCCGAAGGTGAATTCGCACCTTGTCCAATTCCAGTTTAATCAATTTCACGCTTTGCAAGGTTTCGAAAGTCATTTTTTCCCCTTCGGAATGGTTGCGCAACCGTTTGGGATACGTTGTGTCATCGCAATTACCGCCGTTTCGGGCCGGTAGCGTCACACGAGGTAATCCCCATAAAAATCGGCGTGTCCTCAACGGAAGCGATGCTATCACGCACCGGATGTCTAAGGGTCCCTTAGATGTAATTATAACGAACCAAATTCAGGTGTCACCTACAAATAAAAGATCGAGAAAAAGCCAGGCGGAAGAGCCAGGTTTTTCTCTTTTTGGGTCATTAGAATTCCTGGCGCGGCTCTTTTCTGCTCCACGTGATGCCCGCTTCCGGATAGGGTAATGGCTTCGATTCACGTTGACACCTTAATGCGCTTCCGCTGCTTCCGAAATTTCAATTTAACGGGCGATTTTTTCGGAGCGAAATTGACGAATTGTGATTTTTGCCGCCGAGGTGATTAAATTCGTGGAGTCGGACTGATTGGATCCGCCGCGGGTCTGATATGGGTGACAGTTTATTAATAGACGGGAAAGGAGCAAGGTGGAGGGAAATTACGAAAATAAAGCTAGGCCAATGTCATGAGCGGCGAGTGTTACGACTCTTGTAAAATAATCAAAGTTTGTTTGAAATCGAACGAAACATTAAAGAGAGATTCGTAAACATCGGAATAGTTTGGGGTTACGCCGGGCGAAAACAGAAAGACGATTTGAAGTGTCAAGAAAGAGTTAAAGATAACTCGGACTTTGACCGGACTCAGGTGTGGTGTCAAAAACGCATTTTGGTAACACCGAAAAACCTTTGATTTCTGAAATTTCTTTAAAATCCAAAATTGCAATGTCTAAAGCTGAATTTGGAAAAATGATGAGTTATCGAAGAAATAAGGTCGAAATTAAGTTCTAAGAAAATGTCTTTGATTAAACTCCAAAAATTTGTCGAAATTTCAGTTTCATAAATTCTGCTTTTGAAAAAGTTGTCAAAAAAAATCCCAAAAAATTCAGGGATATGTATTAAGAAAAAAAGGGAAAATATAAGCCCCGCCCACCCACCCTATCTCAATTGTGATGATTTTTTCTATTCGTCGTGAGCCAAGGGGGCGGAACTTAACTGCAAAATCCTTATTTCTCTACGAGAAATTAAAAACATGTTTTTGAGTATCGTGTTGTTCAAAGAATGCTATGTATATTAAGAAAAATAAAGCCACAGATTAGGCCCCACTCATACCCGCCCCGATCTCAATTCTCAATTGTGATGAATTTTTCATTCGTTGTTAGATCGAGAGGCGGGGCTTAATTGCAAGATCCATATTTGTTTAGTAGAGTTTACCATTTTAAACATGTTTTAAGTTTCTTGTTCTGAAAAGACGACTACGTATGTCTAGAAAAAAGGCTAAGTATGAGCCCCGCCCACCCGCCCTATCTCAATTGTGATGATTTTTTTTTAATCGTCGAGAGCAAACGGAGCGAAATTGAATTGCAAAATTGTTATTATTTCTCTAGAAGAAATTACCATGTTATTACCGTGTTATTCAAAGAATACTAAGTATATTAAGAAAAAATTGAAGTCAAAGGTTAAGCCCCACCCATACCTGCCCTAACTAAATAGTAATGAAGTTTTTATTCGTTGGTGGACCTAGGGGCGGAACCTAATTGCAAAATCCATATTTCCCTACAAAAACTTACCATTTTTACCATTTTAAACGTGTTTTAGGTTTCCAAGACAAAATATAAGCCCCGCCCACCCGCCCTGTCTCAATTCTGATGATTTTTTTTTATTCGTCCAAGTCGAGGGACAGAGCCAACTGTGAAATTCTCGTTTTTCTACCAGTAATTACCATTAAGTAATCGTGTTATACAAAGAAAATTAAAAGTATTAATTAAAACAGAAAACCGAAAGAGAAGCCCCACCTATCCCTCTCGATCTCAATCGTGATGAATTTTTCATTCGTTGTCAGACCGAAGGGCGGAGCGTAGTTGCAAAATAGATATTTCCCAATGCAAACTTACCACTTTAATCACGCTTTAAGTTCCATGTTATGAAAAGACACTGTATATTAAGAAAAAAAGGGAAAATATAAGCCCCGCCCACCCACCCTATCTCAATTGTGATGATTTTTTTTATTCGTCGTGAGCCAAGGGGGCGGAGCTTAACTGCAAAATCCTTATTTCTCTATGAGAAATTAAAGACATGTTTCTGAGTATCGTGTTGTTCAAAGAATACTATGTATATTAAGAAAAATAAAGCCACAGATTAGGCCCCACTCATACCCGCCCCGATCTCAATTCTCAATTGTGATGAATTTTTCATTCGTTGTTAGATCGAGAGGCGGGGCTTAATTGCAAGATCCATATTTGTTTAGTAGAATTTACCATTTTAACCATGTTTTAAGTTTCTTGTTCTGAAAAGACGACTGCGTATGTCAAAAAAAAAAGGCTAAATATAAGCCCCGCCCACCCGCCCTGTCTCAATTGTGATGATTTTTTTTTTATTGGCGATATCAAAAGGAGCGAAATTTAATTGCAAAATTGTTATTGTTCCTCTAGAAGAAATTACCATGTTATTACCGTGTTATGCAAAGAATACTATGTATATTAAGAAAAAATTGAAGTCAAAGGTTAAGCCCCACCCATACCTGCCCTGACTAAATAGTAATGAAGTTTTCATTCGTTGGTAGACCTAGGGGCGGAGCCTAATTGCAAAATCCATATTTTCCTACAAAAATTTACCATTTTAAACTCGTTTTAGGTTTCTAAGAAGAAAAAAAATCATCACAATTGAGATCGGGTGGGCGGGCGGGGTTTATATTTTGCTTTTTTTTCTTAATGTACATACTATTCTTTGAACACGATACTCAAAACTTTGTTTTTAATTCCTTGTAAAGAAATAAGTATTTTGTAGTTAAGCTCCGCCCCCTTGGTTCACGGCAAATAAAAAGGTCATCACAATTGAGATCGGGTGGGTGGGCGGGGTTTATATTTTGCTTTCCTGTTTTAGTATGTGTAGACTTTTTTTTCACAACATGAAACTTAAAACATTTTTATTCGTATAAGGAAATATCGATTTTGCAATTAGCCTCCGCCCCATATTTGCAAAATCCATATTTCCATTTTAACCATGTTCAAAATTTCTTGTTGTGAAAATATGGCTATGTATATTTAAAAAAAAGACAAAATATAATATAATGGGAAATTTGTATAAAGAAATATCGATTATGCAATTAGGCTTCGCCCCATAATTGCCAAATGCATATTTCCTTGCAAAAATGTACCATTTTAACAATGTTTTAAGTTTCTTGTTGTGAAAAGATGACTACACATTTTAAGAAAAAAAGGGCAAAATATAAGCCCCGCTCACCCGCCCTGTCTCAATATATCTTATATCTTTATGTATCTCTCTTTTCATTGCTAAAAATGTCAAGGAAATTGGAATAACGTGGCAACGTCGCGTGTTCATAAGACCTAAGAAGAGGTCAATCAGAATATATATAAATATATAAGATTTTCGATTTGTAAAAACTTCAATTATGTTACGCTTTAAAAACTGAACTTTGGTCTTTCACTTTTTTTTAGTTTTAGTAATTAATGAGATATCGAAGAGCGCGTGCTTAGTGACTCACCTGAATTATATACAGGATGTTTAAAAAATGACGCATTAGCTCGATGGTACCTTGTCAAGAAGACTCTGAAGAACTTGGAAAAAATCTCAGAACCAAATTTTTAAAAATATTGAACGGTAGAATTGAAGAATTATATTTTTTTTATGCTGTTAATTAAATTCACATTAAAACATATTTAAATTACAAAGGCAATTCTTCAATTTTGAAGATTTATATTTTCAAAAATTTTGTTCAAAGATTTTTTAACCATTTTTTCGAGTCGTTTGAGCCTTCTTAACAACGTACCATAGACTTTATGCGCCATTTTTGAAACACCCTGTATAAAAAGACAAATTGAAAATTTTGGGTAAAGGGGTCAAACTTGGATCGAATAGTTAATATGTTGTAAATAATGTTTTGGATTTGGAAAAAAATCACTCTACTACAAAAAAAAAACATTTTTCAATTTGAAAAACTGCCTACGATAATCTTAAAACGTTTGCAAGATTTAGAGCATTCGGATTTTCAAAGTAAAATTTCAATATGTTTTTATACAAACGTGACTTTTTTTTTCGAGTAATCTGGATATCTAGGGTCAAAAAACAAGACGAATTCATAAATTACACCTATAGGAGTTTTGTTATTTCATAGATTTAAATAACATTTCTATGAAACATTTTGAGGTGACGTCTACACGATAAAATTTTCAGAAATTTGGAAGTTTAATCAAGTTTTGGAATCTCAAACATTGACTAATTTTCGAAAATTTTTTTCATTTTTCACTCGTGTGCAAAATTTCAGACAATTTTATATAAATTGGGGTTATTTGGACATCATTAAATTTTTGAAGGGGAGTATAATTTAGGTCCAGAGTGTTCCATTATTCACGTCTAGACAAAAAATGTACCACCATGACCCATTTCAGGGACAAAGGTTGTTTTTATTTGAATAATAAAAAAGTATCCATAAGAAGGAAAATTTCTGGAATAACTTTTTTTGAACAACCCGAAATAATCCAGCAATTTTTTTATTTCAAATTCTAATGTTGTACAAGCATTGTCGTAACTTAAAATCTCGTTAATTTAGCAATTCGAGGTTATTTGTTATTTTCAACATCGCAAGAAAAACTTGTGCAACCGTTCCAAATTTCAGAACCACCGAAACCAGCAAACTCTAATTCAGCAATTTAAAACCCAGTCGTCTGATTTGACTTTTCTCAGTTCATGCTATCTTAACAACCGTCAATAACAAACAACTGCTTTGTTATCTCGAAGAATTATTTATCATTTATTGTTATTTAATGCAACAAGTGTTCTAATTCGATCCACGTACCATTACGATTACAACCACATCACTCTGTATATTCCAAATTATACCATACTCCTGCGCAAATCTCGTCTAAACGCGCCTTTAATTAACCATTCAGTAAACGCGTTTTGCTCCAGACTCGCTACTGGAGAAAGAGCCACTGTTGACAGAGATAAACACAAGACAGATGCATTCTTCATGTAACAACAACAGTCATCGGCCTTTGAGGGGCAAGGGCGGCGCTGCCAAAGGTGCGCTCACTGCCCGCCGAACACCAGAAGCCGCCGCATCGGCGGGCGAGGGGATGAATCACAACCGGCCCATGGGTGGTGATGTATGGGGCGGCGGCGGCGCGGGGTGTCGGCGGCAAGTGGGCCAAAGACTAATGAGTTGACCTTTCTGCTCAAGACTGGTAGCAAATGGAGACAGCCTGCAAGACGACTACGTTAATTTGTTTTAATGCGGCTGGAAATCAAGGACGGGTGTACTATGGGATATGGAAATGGGCTCGGGATCGGTTTTTTGTGGTGGAATTCGGTTGAGCAATCCGAGACATGGTTTTCATCAAAATCGAGTTTGTTTGGTCGAAAAAGCCGCAAGGTCCATTAAATAGATCGTTTATTATTGTTTACTTGGACAATTAATGAAATGATTTTTTTGTTGAGTATGAATCACATTATCAACTGCAAAATCTCATTTGAATAAGTTGTAGGTTTGAGTGTGTTTACTCAAACCCACCTGCCTGAAAATAATGCTTAATTATATTCAAAAAACAACACACACACGCTACTAATAATAGCCGATGCGAGTGAAAGATAGCAAAAAGTACACAAAATCGAACGGCAAGTGCGAATTCTAAGCAGTAATTTCACGGATTCAATCCATTAGTTGGCGACAATTAGTCAGTGAGAAATTCCGCGAAATACCAAATAAATCTTGAATAATCCCGTTTCAGCAACCCGAATTATTATCGTCCAAAACCGTGGTTTCACTAAATAGATGAATGCAAAACCATAAAAGACGTTTTTTAAAATAATAATACTGAAAAAAACGATCGATGATACAAAGCGGTAAATTCGCAAAATCGTGAAAATACAAAATGAGGCAACTGTCACTGAATCGTTTAAAAACTTGTCCAAAGATGTCAGCGGAATGCAGATTTTTTAGTAACTTTTTTGACAGACAGGGTTGTGCAAAAATGTAAAACTTACTAGTGTCATTCTAACTAGATGTGAGTAATTCGTCATATCTATAAAAGTTATATATATATATATTTAGTGGTCTTATTTATAGTGTGATAACAAGCGACTTTTATTTACACAACAATAGTTGTTTTATTTAGCAATGAGTGTCTATTGTGTTCCATACGTAATTTTGACTGAGGTCTTTTATAAGGATTTAGAGATGATGTCATGAATTGTAAATTAATTAAGCTCACTAAAATATTTTCTACGCTAGAACAAAAATAAATCATACTTAGCACTGCCGCCAATATTGAAAAAAATTGGTCGAAAGTCGTTTCAACAGAACTTCCCTCGCTCCTGAAGTAGAATAAAATAAACACCCAATCAGATTTAGGAATTTAATTCGTTACTATGGAAATTTGCAATTTAACACCTTTTAAGTTTAACAAGTTTTTACAAGATTAATAGAGGCAAAACCAGTCTTATCTTAGCAAGTACTAGCCCCGCCCACCCACCCCCTATTTTTTCACAGGATATGTCATTTGCCAAAATAAGTCTTATCTTAGCAAGTACTAGCCCCGCCCACCCACCCCCTATTTTTTCAGACGATTATGATTTGCCAAAAAAAGTCTTATCTTAGCAAATACCCGCCCTCTATTTTTTTAAAAGGTATGTCATTTACCAAAATGCTACTAGTATTTGCTAAGATAAGACTTATTTTGGCAAATCGCATAATCGTCTGAGAAAATAGGGGGTGGGTGGGCGGGGCTAGTACTTGATAATATAAAACTGATTTTGGCAAATGCCATATTTTCCAAGAAAATAGAGGGCGGGTGGGCGGGGCTAGTTCTTGCTAAGATAAGACTAATTTTGGCAAATGACATATTCTCTGAGAAAATAGGGGGCAAATCTAAAAAATATGAATGCAATGATTTTCGGTAGAATTTATTCGGCCAAATTTTGAGATGACGTCATCAATTTCTTCGGGGGAATAAACAGATACATTTGGTTACATGCTTACAATAACTTCTAAAACATCTGCAAGATTTCAAAGTATTCATTTTTGCAATTCTTGATTTCGATAAAATGAATTAATTTTTTTGAGTCACTCTGTATAAGCAAATCTAAAAAATATTAATGTGGGATTTATTCAGCAACATTTAGAATTTATATTTTCTTAAGATGGTGCAAAATGTGATATTTTGAGATTTTATAACTTTCGATTTTTTTTAATTTTTCAGAATTTGTAATTTTCAAAATTTTTAAATTTTCCAGATTAGCCCGATTTTTCAGATTTTGCACACACAAAATGCCCGAAATTTATAAATTTTCCAAAATTTCTAAAATTATGAGGCTCCGGTGATGTCAGAATTTTGAAATTCAACCATTGCGTAAATTTTCAACATTTCTAGGATTACATTTTCCAATTTTCTAAATTTTTCCAGATCTTCCAAGATTTATAGACCTCCAGCTCAGTCTGTGGAATTTTTGGAAATTCTGGAATCTTTACAATCTCCAAGATTTGTAAGATAATTAGACCTGTAGAGTTTTAAATTTACAAAAATTAATTTTATGATTTTTACATTTTTAAGATTCTAGTTTTCTTTAGTCTTTGGAATCTTTAAAATCTATGGCATTTTAAGAGTTCATGTAATTTTTACAAGTTCCACAATGTTTGAAATATTTGGAGCGGAATTTTAAATATCTTTTTAAAATTTGAGTCTTCAAGAGTATCTTTAGAGTTTTCAGACTCTCTAGAATCTTTAGAGCTTTCAATCTTTAGAAACTTTGGACACTTTCGAATTACTAGAAATTTTACAAAGTTTAAAATTTTTAGAACTTCTAGGATCATTAGTAGATCCAAGATCTTTGTGATTTTTTAGATTTTGTTGGATTTTTTCCATCTAGAATCTTCAGTGCATTTACACTTTACAATTTTTGGTGTTTGGAATCTTTGAAATTTTGAAACCTTTTAAATCTTTCAAATTCTTTCATTAGTTTTTCAATTTTTCGATTTTACAGTTTTTCATCTTTCGATTTTTCAGTTTCTCGTTTTTGTTTTTTGTTTTTCTTATTCCCGATTTTTTGATTTTCATTTTCTCGATTTCATATCACAGTTTTTCTGTTTTACAATATTTATCTCGATTTTATAATTTTAAAATTAAAAAATCGAAAAATTGAAGAATCAAAAATTGAAAACTGGTGAAATTCTTTCTTCAGAGCCAATAACAATGAATGTTGAAAACGGAATAAGGGTGGGTGGGAGGGGCCTCTTCTAGTAAATATTTGCCAAGACTTATTTTGACAAATCGAATAATCGTCTGAGAAAATAGGGGGTGGGTGGGCGGTGCTAGTACTTGATAATATAAAACATTTTGGGTAGAATTTATTCGGCAAAATTTTGAGATGACGTCATCAATTTCTTCGGAGGAATAAACAGATATATTTGGTTACATGCTTACAATAACTTTAAAACATCTGCAAGATTTCAAAGTATTCATTTTTGCAATTCTGGATTTACTCAATAAAATAAATTGATTAATTTTTTTGAGTCACTCTCTATAACCAAATCTAAAAAATTTTAACTTCCGATTTTTTTAAATTTTTTAGAATTTGCAATTTTTAAAATTTTTAAATTTTCCAGATTAGCCCGATTTTTCGGATTTTACACACACAAAATGCCCGAAATTTACGGATTTTCCAAAATTCATAAAATTATCAGGCTCCGGTTATGTCAGAATTTTGAAATTCAACCTTTGCGTAAATTTTCAACATTTCTAGGATTACATTTTCCAATTTTCTAAATTTTACCAGATTTTCCAAAATTTAGACCTTCAGACTCAGTCTGTGGAATTTTTGGAAATTCTGGAATCTTTACAATCTTCAAGATTGTAAGATAAGTAGACCTGTAGAGTTTTAAATTTACAAAAATTAAAGAAAGCATTCCTTTACGATTTTTACATTTTTAAGATTCTAGTTTTCTTTAGTCTTTAAATCTTTAAAATCTTTGGCATTTTAAGAGTTCATGCAATTTTTACAAGTTCTACAATCTTTGAAATATTTGGACCAGAATTTTAAATATCTTTTTAACGTTTGAGTTTCAAGAGTATCTTTAAGAGTTTTTAGACTCTCTAGAATCCTTAGAGTTCTCAGAGTCGTTTCCAATCTTTAGAAACTTTGGACATTTTCTAATTACTAGAAATTTTAAAAAGTTTAAAATTTTTAGTCAGTTTTTCGTTTCTCATGTCCTTAATTTTTCAATGTTTCTTTCGATTTATTTTTCAATTCATCGGTTTTCCAATTTTTAAACTTTTCAATTTTGCAAGTTTTGGATATCCAACTATCCAACTTTACGGTTTCTTTATAATGAATATTTTGATTTTTAAGTTTCTGAATTTTTAATCTTTCAATTTTTCAAGTTCTTGATTTTCAGTTTTTAGATCTTTCACAGATGTTTTTTTATACTTTTTCGTTTTTTCATGTTTGATTTTTCAATTTTACAATTTTTCGATTTTTAATAAAAAAAAGTTGAAAAATGAAAAAATAAAAAATCTTAAACCTAACAAATAGGAAAAAACTGAAAAATCGAAAAATTGAAAAACCCAAATAATGTAAAATCCGAAAATTATAATACATATCGAGAAAACGAAAAAGTTTTAAAATCCAGTCATTTGAAAATGGAAAAATTCAAAAACCCCAAAATTAAAAAGTAATACATTTTAAAATGAAAACTAGAAAAATTGCAAATCTAAAACTGAAAAATCGGGAAAACAAAAATTGAAAATTTTCACAATGAAAATTATAAAATCAGAACACTGAAAAACCGAAAAAGTGAAAAAATAAAGAAAATAAAAACCTAAACAAGAAATTGCAAATCGAAAAACTTAAGAAACGAAAAATTTAAAACTTGTGAAATTACCAATCGAATAATTGCAAAATCCATAAACTGAAATATCTAGAAGCTGGAAAATCGAAAAACTGAATAATTTAAAAATGAAAAACTCGAAAAATTGCCGGAACAAAAAAAATTGCAAATCGAAAAATCTAAAGATATCGAAATTCAAAAAACAAGAAATTTTAAGATCAAAATATCGAAAAATTGTCAAAATAAAGAAAATAAAAACCGAAACGAAAAACCGCAAACCGAAAATTTGAAGAAATGAAAAATTGGAGAATCAAAAAAATGAAAAATTAAAAATCGAAAAAACGAAAAATTTTAAGAATCATTCACGGAGGTAGAAGAGACTCTCTCTTCTACCTCCGTGGAATCATTGCATATTTAAAAGGAGAACTAGAAAAAATACAAATCAAAAATTGAAGAAACGAGAAATTAAAAGAACTAAAGTTAAAAAAATCGAAAAATTGAAAAATCCAAAAATTGTAAAGTCAAAAAGTTATAACATCGAGACACTGAAAAATTAAATATCAAGAAATTGAAAAGTTTTAAAATCCAGCCATTGAAAAATTAAAGAATTTTAAAACCGCAAAATTGAAGAAGTGGTAAAATTTTTTAAATTACAATTATTATTACATATTTAAAATGAAAACTAGAAAAATTGCAAATCTAAAAATGAAAACTAAAATTAAAAAAAACTAAAAAATGAAAACCGAAAAATTGAAAAAATAAAAAAAAACCGCAACAAAAAATTAAAAATTTTTTAATGACTCGTGAAATTACCAATCGAAAAATTGCAAAATCTATAAATTGAAACCTCCGGAAGTTGGAAAATTGAAAATCTGAAAAATTTTAAAATAAAAATCTCGAACAATTCGCGGGACAAAAAAAATTGCAAATCGAAAAATCTGAAGAAAATTCAGTAATTGAATAAATGGAAAAATTCTAAAATCGTAAAATTGAAAAAACGAAAAATTTTAAAAATCATTGCATATTTAAAAGGAAAACTAGAAAAATTAAAAAAGAGAAAACAAAAATCGAAACGAAAGAAAAACTGAAGAATCAAAAAACTGAAGAAAAATAAAATACTAAAAAATAAAAAATCGAAAAATTGAAAAGTCGAATAAATGAAAGCGTTTTAAAATCCAATAATTGAAAGATGGAAAAATTCTAAAATCGTAAAATTGAAAAAACGAAAACAAATTGTGCTGACGTCATCAATTTTTTGGAGGGGATAAGTAAATATATTTTGGTTAAAAATTAATCATGCTTATCATAACTGTAAACCATCTGCAAGATTTCAAAGCATTCGGTTTTGCAGATTCAAAATTAAATTGCAAAATGTTGTTTTATATTTTTGATTTTTTCCCAAAAATCTGGACGTTTCTGGTAAAACTCAATTCGGAGTCATAAACGATTTTGAAGTGACGCCATCATATTATTGGTGGGAATGATTATACAAATTTTGGTGAAAGCTTTGAAACATTTTAAAGCTTCCAACCTTTGGAATCTTTGGAATTTCTATTTTCTTAAGATTGTGCAAAATTTGATATTTTGAGATTTTATAACTTTCGATTTTTTTTAATTTTTCAGAAATTGCAATTTTCAAAATTCTTAAATTTTCCAGATTAGCCGGATTTTTCAGATTTTACACAGACAAAATGCCCGGAATTTACAGATTTTCCAAAATTTCTAAAATTATCAGGCTCCGGTTATGTCAAAATTTTGAAATTCAACCTTTGCGTAAATTTTTAACATTTCTAGGATTACATTTTCCAATTTTCTAATTTTTTCCAGATTTTCCAAAATTTAGACTCAATCTGTGGAATTTTTGGAAATTCTGGAATCTTTACAATCTCCAAGATTTGTCAGATAATTAGGACGTTCAAGACCTGTAGAGTTTTAAATTTACAAAAATTAAAGAAAGCATTCCTTTATGATTTTTACATTCTAGTTTTCTTTGGTCTTTGGAATCTTTGAAATAGTTGGACCAGAATTTTAAATATCTTTTTAACGTTTGAATCTTCAAGAGTATCTTTAGAGTTTTTAGATTGTCTAGAATCGTTAGAGTTCTCAGAGTCCTTTCAAATCTTTAGAAACTTTGGACACTTTAAAAAATTATACGGAAATTTGTGTCATATTTAACAAAACTAAATTTGGTATCTCGCTCCACTTGCATAAAGTGTATCAAAAGTTACATCTAAAGATGTTGTGAAAGCCGGAGACGGAGACCAAAGCATGACTGATTCAGACGTGTTGTTTACACCGTTGCCATGGAAACCGTGCGTCCAGTCGCGATATTGCACTGGAGTAGGGTCCAGTTCCAACAGTGCCCAGGAGCAGTAACTCGATTAATTTATTCGGGTTTTAATTTGTATTCACTATTTACAATCACTAAATAGGAGTATTGTTATTCCTAGAATATTTTGTAAATTACTTGCAAACAGCATGTAAGTGGGATTTATAAACTTGATGTTTTAAGTTTCTTGTCGAAATAAGTCTACAAATACTAAGGAAAAAAGGCAAAATGTAGCCCCACCCACCCACCCTATCTCAATTGTGATGATTTTTTTTATTCGTCGAGAGCCAAGAAGGCGGAGCTTAACTGCAAAATCCCTATTTCTCTACGAGAAATTAAGACAAAATTAAAGCCAAAGACTAAGCTCCACCCATCCCTGCCTTGATCTAAATAGTAGTGAAGTTTTCATTCGTCGGCAGCCCTAGGGGCGGAGCCTAATTGCAAAATCCATATTTCCACACAAAAATTTACCATTTTAAACGCGTCTTAACTTTCTAAGAATACAAAAATCATCACAATTGAGACGGGGTGGGTGGGCGGGGTTTATATTTTGCTTGTTTTCTTAATATACATAATATTCTTTGAACAACACGATACTCAAAAACATGTTTTACGTAATAATTTCTTGTAGAGAAATAAGAATTTTAAGCTCCACCCTCTTGACTCACGATGAATAAAGAAAGTCATCACAATTGAGATGGGGTGGGTGGGCGGGGCTCATATTTTGCCTTTTTTCTTAATATTCGTAGTGGTTTTTTCGCAACAAGAGACTTAAAACGTGTTTAGAACAAGAAATATTACGGATTTTGTCATTGCGCTCCGCCCCTCAGTCTGACAATAAATGGAAAATTAATCCAAGATCTTTGTGATTTTTTAGATTTTGTTGGATTTTTTCCATCTAGAATCTTCAGTGTATTTACAGTTCGCAATTTTTTGTGTTTGGAATCTTTGAAACTTTGAAACCTTTTAAATCTTTCAAATTCTTTCATTAGTTTTTCAATTTTTCGATTTTACAGTTTTTCATCTTTCGATTTTTCAGGTTCTCGTTCTTGATTTTTGTTTTTCTTATTCTCGATTTTTTGATTTTCATTTTCTCGATTTCATATCACGATTTTTCCGTTTTACAATATTTATGTCGATTTTGTAATTTTGTAATTTTAAAAATAAAAAATCGAAAAATTGAAGAATTAAAAATTGAAAACTGGTAGCATATATTAATATAAATACAAAATTTGACAACAATCGACCCAGTGCTTTCGGAGATTATCTGTCTAATAAAAATCCGGGACGGCAGAGAGACAAACGGACAGACAGACAGACAGACGGAAACGGGAAACCCATTTCTTTGTACTCAGGTGTCCTGGAAGGTCGAGAAAACGTAGAAATCGTAGTTTCTTCTAGCTTAATTTGAAAATTAAATTCCTCTAAATGTAATTCCGCTAAGTTAACACAAATTAACATAGATTTCAATAATCGTCCAAGCTTTTCGTATTATTCCATAATTAAATTTATCATTTACGTAAAAGCCTCGACGTAGAAACAGATTCTGAATAATCTAATCAGTCAAAGAAATCAACTTTTTTTCAACGTCATTTTAAAACCTAAATTTCGCTAATTTATCACAAACTTAATAAAAATAAATTTCAATGCAGTTCAACGTGTCAAAGATAATAATCTAACAGGATTATTTTGACGAATGTCTAATTCCATTTTTTTTGACGTTTCCATACTTCTATCGTCTGACTGATTACTAAAAAATTTAATTGTCTTTTAGAATTATCGTGTGGATAATAAAACGTCAACTAAATTTTTCTACTCGTTCGGTTTAAATATTGATGACTTCGTTTCAAGGTGTTAAGTAAATCTCACTGGAAATTTATAGCCTGACATTCTCCTTTAACTGTAGCTTAATAATATGCTGCAGTATGTAAAAAAACTTCAGTCCGGGTCATGTTACGAAATTGTGTCAGATTTAAAAACGATGAGAACAAAAGTAAACAAATTGCGTGTTAGTGTTTTTTACAAGTGGATATTTTACTAATAATAAAGTTACAAACTATCTCAGTAATCTCAGTGATCTGTTGATTTGTAGAATTAGTATTTTTTTCCAAATTAATCTCTCTTATCTTTTTAAAAAATAATTATATGTTCTGATATAAAAAAATTAAAAATAAATGGAAATCAATTTCATCATCTTCACCTTAGTACTTAGTGATATAATACTATGCATATCTGGTTTATTTTGATAAGCGAATGATTGTAATTTTGACTTCTTAAATAGAAAAATATCATCACATTGGAATTAAAAATACTGCAGACTAAATATTTGGCGATTTAAATAAATAACAAAAAACAATAACACTGATTTGAATGTGGCGAAAATATTTGGCGATATTGCGCCAGTTGCGCTATCTAGCGGCGCCTAGTTTAGCCAGCGCGGGTTCTCGTCTCGGCTATTTTGCATTTCACCGGTTTTGCATCAACACAACTTGTCTTTTCAGCAAAATCCAGTAACTTCCCAGTTTGTTGTCTCGCGAAGCCTGCGTTTCTCGTTCTCTTCTCCGAATCCCCGTCCTCCGATTAGGGAGGTCACGTTCCCGTCCAGAAATAGCCTCCCGCTTCTCGGAAAGCCATCGTGAAGAATTGATTGTGGGTCGGTGTATCATTAGAGCACTTTATGCCGTTTTCCCGCAATAAATCCTTTGTCACCTGAACGTCGAGCTCGCCCGTGCACAACGCTATCATAATAACGGTGCCGTCTAGAAATAGCCTGAACTTGAGCCAGCGAACGCGACGTCCATGTTTGGCCTCTGCAGCCGTTAACTCCGGCAAAAAGCCGGAGGAACAACATCTGGCGAAAAGCGCATCTCGGCCAGCGCGGAACTGGGTTAGGGGGCGGCGGCGGGGGGCGCGAATCTGGATCTCCGAAGAGATGTTAACATCGATGTGGAAATCTCTTATCAGCAAACAGAGGCTGCAACGTTCGGAGTTACGCAACGGCCTGTTACACGTCCATTCATTCATGTCTAGCGGAGCAAGGCCGCGCTTCACTCCTACCAGCTTCATTCATAAAACTGCGTTTGTTTACTTTCTTGGTTAATTGTTGACGCGGGTTATGCAACCAATTAAACGTTGCGCGTGTGATGGTTAATGTGGAGTGGATGGTTTCAGAGCGACGATGCGGACGTGGTCACGCTGGGCACGATGAAGACGGAGCTGGTGGACGACGGCGAGGAGGCCCAGACACCGCAGTCGCTATGCGAAATACAGAAGGTGCCTTCCATCAGCGACCTCTCAGATCCGGAGGCGTCTTTGGGTAAGTGGAGAGTTTAAAGTAGCAAGAGGCGGATTAAAATGACTACTTTCGTATAATGCGGAGATATAGATTATAGGTTTTTTTTTTGAAAAAACAACTGGCAAAAAATTAATGTCATGTATACTTTTTCAACATAAAAAAATTGTCTCGCAGACATGATTATAGTTTTTCGGAGTTTTAGGAGGTTTAACCTCTGCAAAATACCAATGGTGGTTCGGTAGGTTATGTTTCTGCCTCTGATTTTGCACCTAAATCAAATGAAAATTGGTGGTAATTCTACAATGCAAATAGTCTTTTTTAGTCAACAAACGGGAAATGTTGTCTTTAATTAGGCCGTAAAACCAAAAATTGCATATTATTAGCTTCATGGGCACTTTTCTCCATTAATCACCAGTAGTTTGTTAAGAGAAGTGTTACGAATTGTCTATTGTCTCCATCCTCCGGTATAACTATCCCTCAGTGGAGTAAATTTTAGGTGGAATTTTTTATAAAAAATGATCGTGTGGTGGTTTAAAATAGAAATATCCCTCTGCTGCACGAACAAAACACTACGAAATACAACATTCTTTTATTTTTTCTAAATACAACATTCAGGCTCCCCAAGACTATTTCCATTTATTTTGCAAAAACAAAATATGGGTAACTAACATTCTTTAAATTAAAAAAAAAATAGGAGCTCCCAAAATTATTTCAAATTGTTTCACAAACAACACGAAAAACCCTTGAGATTCTTTCAAATTAAACCAAAAAATTCCAAAAACACAACATGAACAGTTTACATATTCTTTGAGAC
Source organism: Zophobas morio (assembly GCF_036711695.1). Taxonomy (NCBI): domain Eukaryota; kingdom Metazoa; phylum Arthropoda; class Insecta; order Coleoptera; family Tenebrionidae; genus Zophobas; species Zophobas morio. Next base: position 4,317,836 of record NW_026972115.1, read on the forward strand.
TAATTAGGAGAAGTCCCCAAGACCCTTTTACACTACTTCTAAAACCCAAATTCACAAACCCCCCAAGATTTTTTCAAAATTTTCTAAATTAAAAAAACTTGCCCACAGTCTCAGAGATTCTTTCCGATTAATTCTAAACTTCTCAATTCATTACTTAATTAACTTAATTCATCAAGGACCCCCAAAGCTTCTTTCAAATTCTTCTAAACACGAAGCGCCACAGGTCTAGATCTTTAATGAGAAGCTTCCAAGACCTTTTGTACTACTGAAACCCTCGAGATTCTTTCAGATGAATTCCGAATCGAAACACTTGGGACCTCCAAAGCTTCTTCCAAATTCTTCCAAAGACGAAACTCCAGAGGCCTAAGATTCTTTCATATTGTTCTAAAAACACAACACCAGGAACCCCAAAATTCTTTCAAAAACGCAACCCTAGGAACCCTAAGATTCTTTCGAACTGAAAAAAAAAAACACATCAAAAGCTTTCCCAAGACCCTTTTACACTAATTTTAAAACCCAATACCAGAAACCTCCAAGATTTTTTCAGATTAATTCTAGAACAAAACGTCAAGCACCCCCAAAAGTTTTTTTCAAATTCTTCCTAAAACGAAACGCCAGGGGTTTAAAATTCTTTCAAATTGTTCTAAAAATGTAACAAAAGAAGCCCCAAGATTTTTTCAGACTAAAAAAAAAGACCTAAATTTTTAATGAGAGGTTTCCAAGGCCTTTTATACTACTTAAACCCTCGAGATTCTTTCAGATGAATTCTGAAACAAAACACTTGGGACCTTCAAAGCTTCTTCCAAATTCTTCTAAAAACGAAACTCCAGGGGCCTAAGATTCTTTCAAATTGTTCTAAAAACACAACACCAGGAACCTGAAAATTCTTTCAAAAACGCAACCCTAGGAACCCTAAGATTCTTTCAAACTGAAAAAAAAACACATCAAAAGCTTTCATGAGAAGCCCCCCAAGACCTTTTTTTACACTAATTTTAAAACCCAAGACCAGAAACCTCCAAGATTTTTTCAGATTAATTCTAGAACAAAACCTCAAGCACCCCCAAAAGTTTTTTTCAAATTCTTCCTAAAACGAAACGCCAGGGGTTTAAAATTCCTTCAAATTGTTCTAAAAATGTAACAAAAGAAGCCCCAAGATTTTTTCAGACTAAAAAAAAGACCTAAATTTTTAATGAGAAGTTTCCAAGGCCTTTTATACTACTTAAACCCTCGAGATTCTTTCAGATGAATTCTGAAACAAAACACTTGGGACCTTCAAAGCTTCTTCCAAATTCTTCCAAAAACGAAACTCCAGGGGCCTAAGATTCTTTCAAATTGTTCTAAAAACACAACACCAGGAACCTCAAAATTCTTTCAAAAACGCAACCCTAGGAACCCTAAGATTCTTTCAAACTGAAAAAAATACACAATAATATTTAATATTTAATATTTAATATTTAATATTTCAAATTAAAAAAAAATAAAAACACAACATGAACAGTTTACATATTCTTTCAGACCAATTAGAAGAAGTCCCCAAGATCCTTTTACACTATTTTTAAAACCCAACTTCACGAACCCCCCAAGATTTTTTCAAAATTGTCAAAATTAAAAAACTTGCTCACAGTCTCAGATATTCTTTCCGATTAATTCTAAACTTTTCAATTCATTATTATTAACTTAATTCATCAAAGACCCCCAAAGCTTCTTTCAAATTCTTCAAAAAAAACGAAACGCCAAGGGTCTGAGATTCTTTCAAATTGTTCTAAAAATACAATATTAAGAAAAATTCTCTTAAATTGTTCCAAAAATATAACCCAAGGAGCCCCAAGATTTTTTCAGACTAAAAAAACACCTAAATCTCTAATGAGACGCCCCCAAGATCTTTTTACACTACTTTTAAAACCCAACACCAGGAACCCTCAAGATTCTTTTAGATGAATTCTGAAACAAAACACTTGGGACCTCCAAAGCTCTTCCAAATTCTTACTTCAGGGGCTCAAGAATCTTTCAAACTGAAAAAAAGACACCAAAAGCTTTCATGAGAAAAACCCCCAAAACCCTTTTACAGTGATTCTACTACAAAACATAAGGGACCTCTAAAAGTTTCTTTCAAATTTTTGCAAAAACGAAACTCCAAGGGCTAAGATTCTCTAAAAACACAACACCAGGAACCTCAAAATTCTTTCAAATTCTTCCAAAAACTATTAGGAACCCCAAAATTCTCTTAAATTGTTCCAAAAATACAACACCAGGAGCCGCAAGATTTTTTCAGACTAAAAAAGACACCTAAATCTCTAATGGGAAGCCCCCAAGACTTTTTTACACTAATTTTAAAACCCAACACCAGGAACCCTCAAGATTCTTTCAGATGAATTTTAAAACAAAACACTTGGGACCTCCAAAGCTTCTTCGAAATTCTTTCAAAAACGAAACTCCAGGGGCCCAAGATTCTTTCAAATTGTTCTAAAAATACAACACCAGGAACCTCAAAATTCTTTCCAATTGTTTTAAAAACGCAACATTAGCAAACCCAAGATTCTTTCAAAGTGAAAAAAAGACACCAAAAGCTTTAATGAGAAGCCTCCAAGACCCTTTTACAGTAATTCTACTACAAAAGTTTCTTTCAAATTCTTTCAAAAACGAAACCCCAGGGTTTAAGTTTCTTTCAAATTGTTCTAAAAATACGATATAAGGAACCCCAAAATTCTCTTAGATTGTTCCAAAAATACAACTCAAGGAGCGCCAAGATTTTTTCAGACTAAAAAAGACACCTAAATATCTAATGAGGAGCCCCCAAGACCTCTTTATACTACTTCTAAAACCCAACACCAGAAACCTTCAAGATTCTTTCAGATGAATTCTGAGACAAAACTCTTGGGATTTCCAAAGCTTTTTCCAAATTCTTTCAAAAACGAAACTCCAGAGGCTCAAGATTCTTTCAAATTGTTCTAAAGACACAACACCGGGAACCTCAAAATTCGTTCAAATTGTGTTAAAAACCCAAAACTAGGAGCCCCAAGATTCTTTCAAACTGAAAAAAAAGACACCAAAAACTTTCATGAGAAGCCCTTCAAGACCCTTTTACTCTAATTCTAAAACCCAACACCAGGAACCCCCAAGATTCTTTCAAATTAATTGTAAAACAAAGCACTTGGAATCCCCAAAAGCTCCTTCCAAAATTTTTCCAAAAAGAAACGTCAGTTCCTTAAAATTCTTTCAAATTATTCTAAAAATACAAGACCAAAAACCCCAAAATTCTTTCAAATTGCTCCCAAAATCGCTACACAAGGAGTCTTAGATTTTTTCAGTTTAAAAAAAAAGACCAAGAGATCTCATAAGAAGCCCCCCAAGACCATTTTTACACTACTTCTAACATCCAACACCAGAAACCCTCAAGATCCTTTCATATTAATTCTAAAGCAAAACACTTGAAACCCCCAAACCAAAACCTTCTTTCAAATTGTTCTAAAAATACAACACCAAAAACCTCAAAAATTCTTTTAAATTGTTCCAAAAATACAACACAAGAAGCCCCAAGATTTTTTCAGACTGAAAGAAAGAGACCAAGAGATCTCATGAAAAGCCAATAAGACACTACTTCTAAAACTCAACACTAGAAACCTCTAACTTTCAGTTCAATTCTAAAACAAAAACATTAGGGCTCCCCAAACTTTCTTTCAAATTCTTCCAAAAATGAATCTTTAGGTGCCTAGAAAGATTCTTTCAAATTGTTCTAAAAACACAAGACCAGGAACCTCAATATTCTTTCACATTGTTTTAAAAACACAACACTAGGAACCCCAAGATTCTTTCAAACTGAAAAAAAGACACCAAAGGCTTTCATGAGAAGTCCCCAAGACCCTTTGACGCTAATTCTAAAACCCAACACCAGAAACCTCTAAGGTTCTTTCAGTTCAATTCTAAAACAAAAACATTAGGGCGCCCCAAACTTTCTTTCAAATTCTTCCAAAAATGAATCTTCAGGTGCCTAGAAAGATTCTTTCAAATTGTTCTAAAAACACAAGACCAGGAACCTCAATATTCTTTCAAATTGTTTTAAAAACACAACACTAGGAACCCCAAGATTCCTTCAAACTGAAAAAAAGACACCAAAAGCTCTCATGAGAAATCCCCAAGACCCTTTGACGCTAGTTCTAAAACCCAACACCAGAAACCCCCAAGATTCGTTCAGATTAATTCTAAAACAAAATATTTGGAACCCCCAACATCTTCTTTCAAATTTTTCGCAAAGAAACGCCGGTTGCCTAAAATTCTTTCAAATTGTTCTAAAAATACGACACCAAGAACCCTAAAAATTCTTTTAAATTGTTCCGAAAACAAGGAACCTCAAGATTTTTTGAGACTAAAAAAAGAGACCAAAAGATCTCATAAAAAGTCCCCAAGACCTTGTACTTCCAAAATCCAACACCAGAAGTCCCCAAGATTCTTGCAGATTGATTCAAAAATAAAACACTTGAAGCCCCAAAATTCTTACAGACTAAAAACAAGACACCAAGAGCTCTCACGAGAAGCACCCGAGACCCTTGTACAATACTTCCAAAAACCCAACTCCAGAAACCCCAAAGATTCTTTTAGATTAATAATTCTAAAACAAGAGGTCAGGAACTCTCAAACCTTGTTTAAAACCCTTCCAAAAAACGAGACACCAAGGGCCCAAAATTCTCTTAAATTGTTCCAAAAACACAACACTTGGAGCCCCACCAACACCCTTTTACATTACTTCTAAAACTCAACACCAAGACCCTCAGGATTTTTCAAATAAAAAAAAAATCTGGCAAGAGCGCTCATGATTTTTTCAGGTTAATTCTAAAACAAAACAGTAAGGACAATGTCCGCCCCCAAGATTCTTTGAAATTTTTTCAAAAGAAAACACCAGTGATTCCAAAATTCTTTCAAAAACAAAACACCCTAGAATTTTTTTTCTAGAACAAAACCCAACGCCCCTAAGATTCTATATTTTTCTTTAACAAAACGTTAAGGCTCCGCAAGATTCTTTCACATTCTTAAAAATGATACTAGAGCACCGTTAAGACTCTTTTAGGTTAGTTCTAAAACAAAATTCTTAAACGAAAGTATTTTCGGTCTATTTTTAGAATGTGGTATCTCCGTTACTAACAGAGCTATGGTTTTGAAATTTTAAATATATGTCGTCCATAACTTTCTTTATATAACGCAAGGGCCATTTTGTTAAAAACAGTTTGTGATTATATTTTTCTTTTAATTTTACTGAAATTTTTGCATAACGTATTTTTAAAAATCAATATCTCAATTATTGAAGGAAATCTCAGAACACGGATTTCAACACTGTTTTCAGCTTACAAAACTCAAAAATAGACGATTTCTAAAGTTTTGCAAGCGGAAAACAGTGGTGACAACCCCGTTCCAAAATTTCCATAAATAATTGAAATACTGATTTTTTAAAATACGTGATGCAAAAATTTCAACAAAATTAAAAAAAAATCTAATAATAAATTGTTTAAAAAAAACTACCCTCGCATGGGTGAATATTTCGAATATTTGTTGTGTCTTTCGGGATTAAATTAGCTGAAATTAGGCAATGAGATAATCAGAAAATTACTCAAGTTTGCAGGAAATGGCAACAAATTCCAATTTAAATAATTCAAGGATTAAGAAATTGGATTCATAAATAAAATTCAAGGGAAACTCTAGCCGATCAGAACTGGTGCGATCAAGTTACATACGTGGTTTCTAGAAAAACATAAATTTTATAATAACCGTCTAAAATTTACCGCGGAATTAGTAAATAGGCCGTAAAATTTAAAGCAGATGTGCGTGTCCTAGTAAAAAAAAAATGTCGCATTAAGTAATCGAGTAAATGTAACACCAAAAGATTTCATAACTACGATGATTTCAAAGTACTTTGTTACAGCTTATTGAGATTTGCATGTTCTTAATTACTTTGAGTTCCTGCAAACCACAACGAAAATTACGCTTAAGATTCAATTAATTATTGCGAAAGTACTTTTTTGGAAATTTGTATTGAAATAGTACAGTGATTTTGTTGCAATTAAAATGTTGATTTTTTCGTTCGAAGCGTTTTTCCCACGGGTGCCTTTGATCTCTTTTTTTTTGAATCATGATTTAAAAACAAACAACATATTTTAACAATTTCGTCAAAAAAAAAAACTTAACAAAAGGTGTATTTTCGGGTGTAATTTTTCTAAATTTTTTAGAAGAACCCGCCGTTAAAAATACGCTTCAAAATAGCATTATGAATTATGACTTACACTTATACGAGGTCGTTTATTCGTGTGTTAAAAATACCGTCTATTAAAGCCACCTCTTTTCCTCGGTTTATCTCATTATAAGTCGAGATGCAGAATTTTTAATGAAGACGCTATAAATCTCACACTATTTTAGTGACAATTGACACAATGCCAATTAGACACTCTTATAGCCCGAAGTTCAAAGAACTTTAATAAACTTTGTGTTATCAGTTTCAATCAGGCTCTCGAAAACTTGACGTTTGAGAATCGATCCGGCTCTTCGCCACCTCCCCCGAATCCTGCGTTCCCGCTGGCTCGTTCTGCCATTACGGTCATTTTCGTTTCTCATTTTCGCGTCTATCCGTTCATCTCGTCCCACTGTGCTGCGATACAGTCTAATTAGCGCTGGTGGGGCCGAGGCATTTCGCATTAATGAGGATGTTGCCGTTTATACTATTTAGCATTTGCGGTTACATAAGTGCCAGACGTGGATGATTCAACACAACAAACCATCACAGAAATGACAGCGATCAAAATTCCGGTCGTACGAGATTCCGAACGCTAATAAAGACATGGCAGAATCGCGGCTGATAAATTATGGGAATGTGACATGTGGGGGATACAGGATACGAAACCTGTTCGGTATCCTGGCATCGGCTAATTGTCGAGTGTCGAATTAAGTCCTTTGGTGGGATTTGTATCGGTTGCACTTCCGGCTGGGGTGTGTGGGAAAGGGAGAAAACCGCAAAAGGGAAAATTAATGAGCAAAGAAATGCGGGAAAGCGAGATTTAATTGTTTCGTTTTTAGACGACGTGGAGTTTTGATTAGATCACTTGTTATCGGAGTTTTTGCATGACACAAAAAAACAGAGGACAAAAAGAGACTACGACGACGACGATATTTTTTATTCTGATAAATCCGATCTATGATATTTGATATTAATGCAGAAAAAGCAGTCTTTATTTATTATTTTTTTACAAAACAACTGTGTATAACAATACGCAGAATCCAATGCGACTAAAAAGTAGAATTGAATAGAAATCTATGTTTATTAAGTTTGTGCTAAATTGTCGGAACTACATCATTAGAAAAATTTAGTGAAAAATTAAAGTGAAAAAAATTACTTCAAGATTTGTACAGAGAAGCTAAATAATAATCGTTTTGAAGTAATGATGTGACACGGAGAATAAAAATTTACTGAATACAACTAATACATATTTTAAAAGTTTGTTTTTCTTCTATGTTGGTCTGTAATATTTGATATTAATATAGAAAAGGAGCCTTTAATTTTTTCTTTAAATAATTCCACCGATTTTGCAATTAGGCTCCGCCCCTCGATCTGACAACGAATAAAAAATTCATCACAATTGGGCTTGGGATGGATATGGGTGGGGCTTAATTTTTGGCTTGTTTTTTTCTTAATGTACATAGTATTCTTTGAACAAGACGATACTCAAAAACATATTTTTTATTTCTTGTAGAGAAAGAAGGATTTTGCAATTAAGGTCCTTCCCTTGGCTTACGACGAATAAAAAAATCATTACAATTGAGATAGGGCGGGTGGGCGGGGCTTATATTTGCCTTTTTTTTTCTTAATATACATAGCCATCTTTTCATAATAAGAAACATAAATTTTGTTTAAAATGGTTTTTGTAAGGAAATATGGATTTTGCAAATATGGGGCGGAGCATATTGCAAAATCGATATTTCCTTAGACATATTTTCCATTTTAACATGTTTTAAGTTTCATGTTACGAAAAAATGTCTACACATACTAAAACAAAAAGTCAAAATGTAAGCCCACCCACCCGCCCTATCTCAATTGTGATGTTTTTTTTATTCACCGTGAATCAAGAGGGCGGAGCTTAACTGCAAAATACTTATTCCTTTACAAGAAATTAAAAACATGTTTTTGAGTATCATGTTCAAAGAATACCAAATGTATTAAGAAAAACAAAGCAAAATATTAACCCCGCCCACCCACCCCATCTCAATTGTGATGATTTTATTAATTCTTAGAAATTTAAAACACGTTTAAAATGGTAAATTTTTGTAAGGAAACGACGAATGAAAACTTCACTACTATTCAGATCAGGACATCTTAATATACGTAGTATTCTTCGAATAATACAATACTCAAAAAAATGTCTTACATGGTAATTTCTTGTAGAGAAATAATAAGGATTTTTCAGTTAAATTCCGCTCCTTTGGCTCTCAACTATTAAAATAAAATCATCACAATTGAGACAGGGCGGGTGGGCGGGCTTACTTTTTATTTTTTTGTTTTAATATGTGTAGACTTCTTTTCACAACATGAAACTTAAAACATGTTTCAAATGGTAAATTCTTGTGGGCAAATATCCAGAGACGGCTCATAAGTTAAGAAAAAAAATTATATTGTGTTCGCGTTTTTAGTTGACATGAAAATTTTTTTTCGGAAAAAGTGGAATTTTAGAAACATTAAGTCAAAACTGCGTAATTTTTCTGTGACAGAAATTCTATTTCGTATTTGATTAATTTTATTATCAAGAATTTCGGAAAAAAATTGCCTTAATTTCTATTTATCATTCATTTCACTTCGTTTATAACGTCTCAACGGTAAAATATCAATATCAAGTTTTCCATAAATTTTAGTACCAACTTTTTGAAAAATTAATGCAAAAGTTTCTAGAAAAAATACAGTTTGTTACACATTTTCTCAATATCCCTGAAGATTCCCTCAGAATTCCTCAGAATTTTTCAAAATCGCTTTGGATCCTTTCAGATCCCTGCAGACTCTTCCAGATTCTCCCAGTTTTTTCGAGATTTTCTCAAATTTTTCAGATTCTGCCAGGTTTACCTAGATTTGTCTAGATTTCCTCAGATTATTTCCGATCCCCTCTGATTCTTTCAAATTCGTTTCGATTCTTAGTTTCATGTTCCTTCAGATTTTCTTGGACTCCCTCAGATTCTCCCAATTCTTTCAGATGTTTTAAGATTCTTCCTTTCGGATTCTTTTGGATTCTTTCGGATTATTCCGGTGTTTCACATTCTTTCAAATTTTTTAATTCTACTCAGGTCGTTTTAAACCCGTGCAAATATTTTCAGATCTCTGCAGACTTTTCCAGATTCTTCCAGAGTTTTCTAGATTCTTCGAGATTCTCACAGGTTTCCTCAGATTCCTTCAAATACTTTCCGAATCTCTCAGATTATTTCCGATCTCGCAATTTCTCTCAGATTCGTTCAAATTCCTCCATATTCTTACAAATGCTTTTAGATTATTTCATTCTCTTTCTGATCTCTCTTTCAGATTTTTTTTATTCTTTCTGATGATTCCAGATGCTTTTAGATGCTTCCGGTTTGTTTCCAATCAAATTTTTTTAGATTCTATCAAACACCGTCAGGAATCCTCAAGATTCTTTCAAATTTTTCAGTTCTATTCAGATCGTTTCAGATGCCTGCAGATTCTTTCAAATTCTTCCAGATTCCTCCAGTTTTTTTTTAGATTTTATTTGATTTTTCTAAATTCTTCGAAATTCTTCAAAATTGTCTCAGATTTTCAAAAGTTCCTTCAGTTTCTTTACGAATCTCTAAAATTCTATTAGATCGCTTCAGAGTCCTGCAAAATCGTTCAGATTCTTCCAGATTTTTCGAGATTCTTCGAGATCCTCTCAGATTACTCCAGGGAATATGAGAAAATTTCGAAGAATCTAGCAAAATATAAAAACAATCTAGAAAAATCTGCAGGATCTGAAACAATCTGAACAGAACTAAAAAAATTTAAACAATCTTGAGGATTTCTGATGATTCCTTTGAATCTGAAAAAATTCGAAAGAATTTGAAAAAAATTTAAATTCTCTCTGATTCTTTCAGATTTTTTCGATACGCTCGGAATTTTTCACTTTTCATATCGTTTCAGATTCTTTAAAATTTTCCCAGATAATTTCAGATCCCTGCAGACTTTTCCAAATTCTTCCAGATTTTTCTAGATTCTTCGAGATTCACACTGGTTCCCACAGGTATCCTCAGATTCCTTCAAATACTTTCCGAATCTCTCAGATTCTTTCCGATCTCGCAATTTCTCTCTGATTCCCTCAAAATTCCTCCATATTCTTATAAATGCTTTCAGATTATTTCATTTTCTTTCTGATTCTCTCTTTCAGATTTTTTCGATTTTTTTTATTCTTTCTGATTATTCCGGTTTGTTTCCAATCAATTTTTTTTTGGATTCTATCAAACACCGCCAGGAATCCTGAAGATTCTTTCAAATTTTTCAGTTCTATTCAGATCGTTTCAGATGCCTGCAGATTCTTTCAAACTCTTCCAGATTCCTCCAGTTTGTTTTTTTTTTTTTAGATTCTATTTGATTTTCCTAAATTCTTCGAAATTCTTCAAAGTCCTCTCAGATTCTCAAAAGTTCCTTCAGTTTCTTTACGAATCTCTAAAATTCTATTAGATCGCTGCAAAATCGTTCAGATTCTTCTAGATTTTTCGAGATTCTTCGAGACTCCACCAGGGAATATGAGAAAATCTCGAAGAATCTAGCAAAATCTAAAACAATCTAGAAAAATTTGGAAGAGTCTGCAGGATCTGAAACAATCTGAACAGAACTAGAAAAATTTAAACAATCTTGAGGATTTCTGATGATTCCTTTGAAAGAATCTGAAAAAGTTCGAAAGAATTTGAAAAAATCTTAAACTGTCTCAGATTCTTTCAGATTTTTTCGATACTCGCAGAATTTTTCACTTTTCATATCGTTTCAGATTCTTTAAAATTTTCCCAGATAATTTCAGATCCCTGCAGACTTTTCCAAATTCTTCCAGATTTTTCTAGATTCTTCGAGATTCACACTGGTTCCCACAGGTATCCTCAGATTCCTTCAAATACTTTCCGAATCTCTCAGATTCTTTCCGATCTCGCAATTTCTCTCAGATTCCCTCAAATTCCTCCATATTCTTATAAGTGCTTTCAGATTATTTCATTTTCTTTCTGATTCTCTCTTTCAGATTTTTTCGATTTTTTTTATTCTTTCTGATTATTCCGGTTTGTTTCCAATCAATTTTTTTTTGGATTCTATCAAACACCGCCAGGAATCCTCAAGATTCTTTCAAATTTTGCAATTCTATTCAGATCGTTTCAGATGCCTGCAGATTCTTTCAAATTCTTCCAAATTCCTCCAGTTTGTTTTTTTTTTTAGATTCTATTCGATTTTTCTAAATTCTTCGAAATTCTTCAAAATTCTCTCAGATTCTCAAAAGTTCCTTCAGTTTCTTTACGAATCTCTAAAATTCTATTAGATCGCTGCAAAATCGTTCAGATTCTTCTAGATTTTTCGAGATTCTTCGAGACTCCTCCAGGGAATATGAGAAAATCTCGAAGAATCTAGCAAAATCTAAAACAATCTAGAAAAATCTGGAAGAGTCTGCAGGATCTGAAACAATCTGAACAGAACTAGAAAAATTTAAACAATCTTGAGGATTTCTGATGGTTCCTTTGAAAGAATCTGAAAAAGTTCGAAAGAATTTGAAAAAAATTTAAATTCTCACAGATTCTTTCAGATTTTTTCGATACTCTCGGAATTTTTCAGCTTTTATATCGTTTCAGATTCTTTCAAACTTTCTCAGATAATTTCAGATCCCTTCAGACTTTTCCACATTCTTCCAGATTTTTCTAGATTCTTCGAGATTTTCACAAGTTCCCACAGGTTACCTCAGATTCCTTCAAATACTTTTCGAATCTCTCAGATTCTTTCCGATCTCGCAATTTCTCTCAGATTCCCTCCAATTCCTCCACATTCTTATAAGTGCTTTCAGATTTTTTCATTTTCTTTCTGATTCTCTCTTTCAGATTTTTTCGATTTTTTTTTATTCTTTCTGATTATTCCGGTTTGTTTCCAATCAAATTTTTTTGGATTCTATCAAACACCGTCAGGAATCCTCAAGATTCTTTCAAATTTTTCAGTTCTATTCAGATCGTTTCAGATGCCTGCGGATTCTTTCAATTTCTTCCAGATTCCTCGAGTTTGTTTGTTTTTTTTAGATTCTATTTGATTTTTCGAAATTCTTCAAAGTTCTCTCAAATTCTCAAAAGTTTCTTCAGTTTCTTTACGAATCTCTAAAATTCTATTAGATCGGTTCAGAGTCCTGCAAAATCGTTCAGATTCTTCTGAGATTCTTCTGAATTCTTCCAATTAGCTAATATCCATCTACCAAGATAAGAATACCATTAATTTTTCACGTTTATTTTAAAATATTAAAAAAAAAAAAAATTCTGGGCCAGAAATAATAAAAATAATAACACGGCGCAAATATCGATCTTGCAATTAAGCCCCGCCCTTCGATCTGACAACGAATGAAAAATTCATCACAGTTATTCTTTGAACACAATACTCAAAAACATATTTTTAATTTCTCGTAGAGAAATAAGGATTTTGCAGTTAAGCTCCGCCCCCTTGGCTCACGACGAATAAAAAAATTATTACAATTGAGATGGGGCGGGTGGGTGGGGCTACATTTTGCCTTTTTCTCTATACACTTATAAGCAAACTTTGATACAATTCAATTTTGAAACAACGAAAACAGTGAAGTAAAACGAAAATTTCCATATAACTAAGAAATAAAGAGTTTTCTATATATATTGTGATTTTTTGTCAGGTTGGCAATCCATTGAGAAGTTAATGATAACATCCTGATTGTCCGAGTGCCATTTCTGACACCTGCCATCGCGTCAACCAATCAACACGTTTGTTTGGCGTGCTCGTGTCAAAACTCACAACTGTGAATTGACGTACTGGCATGAATGCCAATAATTCAGAATTGCCAACACAAAAATTTGGTTCAAACGTTAATAGTCACATGGTATTAAATAAAAATATAAAAAATGTGTGGTCACCGTGTCGCTTTTACTTTAGACAGGACGAAAGTTCGTTGTAATAACTCTTCACTTTTTGTATTACACAATATTATGAATTACGGCGTCACCGTTAACGTTTTTAAGTGGTTAAAAAAACAGACCAATACTGATTTATTGCAATTCAAACAATGCTTATTTTCGTACTAAGACATTTATAAATTCTTTAAATTCTTAATTCTTTACATATACCCAGCATAAAATGATCATTTTTTTTATTTTTATCACTTATCTTTGCGGTGACTCGTACTACAGATCATAAATCGACGTGAAATATTACCCTATCAAGTGGATTAAATTTCCGTTTTTGTCGAAGCTGCCAATCGTGATTATAAGGATATATAGTTGAGCCTCTATACACCGGTGTACAGCTGGTTGCCTACGTACTACTCCACCGTCACCGCAACGATTTCAAAGATAACGACTCCCAACTACAATCGCGCGCAATAAAAACCGTCTCATCTGATTTAGACCATTCTTTTTCTTTCCCCATAAACTCAGCTATTTAAATTGCAAAACAACGCCATCCAAGTAGCTATTCTTCGTAGCACAAAGCGACTCCACACACATCTCAAACTCGTTCTGGGTGACCTCAAGAAGTCGAGCAGGTGCAATTCAATGACGGATTTTACATTATATAGTTCTTAACTTCATCTTCTTCCACAGAACGCGTTAAATAAAGACGCACTGCTCCCTCAGAAGCCTCGTCCGTAAATACAGGTTTCGCGAATTTTTTTCCCCAAAAGGAAGATGTGAGATATGAAATTCCCAGCTCATCGTCCCGGCTCGATTTAGCAGCGCTCGCCAAACAATTAATTTCGTTGTTGCGACATCTGGTGGTGCGAAAAATGTCATCGCCGTCCCGTGCTGCCCTCTCTGCTTTGTTAATACAGTACGAATTTTTCGAATTGTACGAGTGGATGAACTCGACTCGTCCTTCACTTGTTAATAATGGAAAAAAGACGAGCATGTTGAGCGCCACCTGCTCCCCTGCATCCCGGCAAGAGTGCGCCAGGTCGGATCGTGCGTCTCGCTCGCTCAGGTGGCGGTTGGAGGGAGGAGAGAGACGGAGAGCGGCGGCGGCTGCGAGAAGCAGCCCACCTGAAGATGCCTGTAATAGAAGATAGTGGACTTAGTAGATAGATGATTCGGCCTTAGGCTCAGTTTTTATACTCGGTCAACAACCCAGGCCTTAGCCCCAGGCCACATATGCTAAACATATCTTTTCCGTATTTCGTGTCCTTTTTGTTTCGCTGCAGCCACTACAACAAAACGAAAGTATCCAGGAAGCCGGACCGGATGCCTCATTATTGGCGATTTTCGGAGATAAGCAATTAAGTGGGGCTGGAGGTGAAACTGACTAAGCAGGATTAGTCAGATGGAGGTATTTACCCACGTTTTATGAGGATTTTGGTGGGTTAAATGGTTGCTGGGTTGCTGGGTTTTACTTTTAATTATCCTAATGGGCGATAGGTACATGGAACGTAAATGACGTGGTGACCAAACGAGAAATTAATTAATTACTTAAGAAAAAAATATATATATATATCAGATCAAAACCAAAATTTGCACTTTTCGTCAAAAATAGAACAGTTCGCGAATCGGCAGGATGTTATGATGACGTCACGCGCACATCTCCCGCCATTTAAACTACGCTAATTAGACTATACATGTTAGAAAGTTTTAGTGGATTTTATATCTAGATTAAGTAAAAATTAAGTGTTTAAAATGCTAAAAATCTTGAAGACTTAGTTCCATAGGTGCGGCCGTTATTCCAATTACAGAGTAATTAATTTTAGAGGCCGAAGTGGACTGCGTAAGGAAAACCTTCGTTTTGATTTATCTCAGTTTAATACAATTTTAGACGATGGATTTAATCGAGATTAGAAAAAACTGTAATTTTCTGTCGTAGTTTTCTTTCTTACTAAAATGGCTGAAATCTTCAATGAAATTTTCCCAGTACAAGAACCAATTATCTATGACTTACAAGGAAAATGAAATTTCCAACAGTTAATTATGTAAAACGGTTTATTTTCATGATTCACGTTTGTACATTTATTTTTTATTATAATTGTTATAAAAATCTCAAAATTGATTTATTTTTAATAAGAAATGAGTCATTGGCTAATAGTTACAACACAGTTTGGCGTTTCTCGACTAGGCCTCTTCCAAAAAATTCCCTTTTTTCTTGTGCGCGAAAGTGCTATTTAGCGCACTATTTACACAAGTAATATATTTTTTTACAACTCATTTTTTGTGATTTTCAATTATTAAAATTTTAGATTTTCTGCTGCGATTTTTCGATTTTTCAACTTCTTGGTTTTCGGTTTTTCGGTTTTTTTTTTAATTTTAATTTTTCAGTTTTTAACTTTTCAAATTTTCAATTTTGGCCTATTTTGATTTCTTAATTTTTCAATTTTTTGACTTCTCAATTTTTCGATATTCTGGTGTTTATCAATGTTTGGATTTTTCGGCTTTTCGGTTTTCCAATTTTTTTTATGTTTTGGTCTTCTCAGTTTTCGAATTTTTCAATTTCTCGGTTTTTTAATTTTTCAATTTTTTAAATTTTGGATTTTGGATTTTTTGATTTTTCGATTTTTTGATGTTAGATTTCTCAATGTTTATTTTTTGAATTTTTCTATATTTCGATTTTCTATATTTCGCTTTTCGATTTTCCAATTTTTCGATTTTCAGTGTTTGATTTTTTAGCCGTTTCAGTTATGGAATTTTTGGATTTCTCGATTTTTCAATTTTTAATTTCCCAATTTCTCGATATTTTTATGTTTCGATTTCTCAATGTTTATTTTTTTATTGTTCGCTGTTTCAATTTTTTGATTTCTCGGTTTTTCTATATTGCGGCTTTTCGATTTTCCGGTTTATGTTTCGATTTTTCCATTTTTGATTTCCCAATTTTTCATCTTTTCAGTTTCGAATTTTTCAATTTCTCGATTTTTCAATTTTTTAAATTTTGGATTTTCGATTTCTTGATCTCTCGATTTTTTGATGTTTCGATTTCTCAATGTTTATTTTTTTTAATTTTTCGATGTTTCGATTCTTTGTTTTTCGGCTTTTCTATTTTTCGATTTTCAAATTTTTCGATTTTTAACAATTTTTGATTTCTCAATTTTTCGTCATTTCAATTATGGAATTTTTTGATTTTTGGATTTCTCGATTTTCCAATTTTTCGGTTTGGATTTTTCAGTTTTTCACCCAATTTTTCGTAATTAATTTCAGTTTTGAAATTTTTTTCAATTTCTCGATTTTTAAATTTTTCAATTTTTTTAATTTTTGATGTCTCGATTTCTCGATATTTTAATGTTTCCATTCCCCAATTGTTATTTTTTAATTTTCCAATGTTTCGGTTTTTCTATATTTCGGCATTTCGATTTTCAATTTTTCGGTTTCGATTTTGCAATTTTTGATTTTCCAGTTTTTCGTCATTTCAGTAAGCGAATTTTTTTGATTTTTCGATTTTATAGTTCTTCGATATTTCTATTTTCCAATTTTTGGAAATTTCAAATTTTTGATTTTTCATTTTTTCGATTTTAGGGTTTTTTGATGTATCAATTCGACATCTCGGTTTATCGATTTTTAAAATTTGTCGGCTTTTCGACATTTAGATTTCCAGACTTTTCGGATTTCGATTTATCAATTTTTGAAATTTTTCAATTTCTTGATTTTTCAGTTTTTCAATCTTTTAAATTTTGGATTTTCGTTCCTTGATTTCTGTTTTTCGATTTTTAAACTTTAAGTTTTTAAATTTTTCAGTTTTTCAACTTTTCGATATTTGAATTTTTGAGGTTATAAATTTTAGATTTTTCAATTTTTGGAATTTTAAAATTTTTGATTTTTCAATTTTTGGATTTATTGATGTATAGATTCGACATTTCGGTTTTTCGATTTTTAAAATGTGTCGGCCATCGATTTTTAGATTTTCCGATTTTTCAGTTTTTCGATTTCCCAATTTTTCGATTTTTTGCTAGATCCTTCGATTTTTCGACTTTTCGGATTTCAATTTTTGGAAATTTTAAAAATTTGATTTTTCAATTTTACAATTTTTTTTCATGTGTCGATTTCTTGACATCTCGGTTTTTCGATTTTTTTTTAATCTTTAGACTTTTCGGTGCCTGGATTTCTGGATTTTCCAAGTTTTCGAAAACTCAAATTTTCAACATTTTAATTTTTCGATTCTTCAGTTTTTCAATTTTTCGGCTTTTAAAATTTTTTGATATCCCAATTATTCGATATTTCGATATTTCAATTTTTCGATGTATTAGTATTTTTCTATTTATTGACATATCAATTTTTCAAAATTTCAGTTATAAGCCTTTTCAATACATAGTTCCGTTCTTCAGTTGTTAAATTTTCCAATTTTTCAATTTTTCGATTCTTCTATTTTCCGATTTAAATTTTTTTTACATTTTGGATTTTCTATTTCTCGATTTGTCTTTCGATTTTTAAAATTTTAGATTTTAGAATTTTTCGGTTTTCCGATGTTTCGATTTGTTTTGAAATTTTTTATTCTTCAATTTTTCCATATTTTGATTATTCTATTTTTGAAACTATCAATTTTTTGATTTCTCGATTTTTGGATTTTTCAGTTCTTCGATATTTCTATTTTTCAAATTTTGGAAATTTTAAATTTTTTGATTTTCCAATTTTCCGATTTTACGATTTTTTTGATGTTTCGATTTCTTGAAGTCTTAAAATTTTTAGACCTTGATTTTTGGATTTCTCGATTTTTCGAGTTTTCGATTTCTCAATTTTTCAAGATTTCAATTTAGAGAAACTATTTCAGTTTTTCGATATTTTAATTTTTCGATTTCTGGATCGTTCGATTTTTCGACTTTTCGGATTTCGATTTCTCTGTTCTTCCATAGTTCCATTTTAAGATTTTGGAATTTTTAAATTTTTGATTTTGAATTTTACGACTTTTTGATGTTTCGATATCTCAATTTTCCAACGTTTTGATTTTGGGAATATTTCAATATTTCGATCTTTCAAGTTTTTGAATTTTGGATTTTTCAGTTTTTCGATTCTTTAGTTTTTCAATTTTTCGGTTTTTAAAATTATTTGATATCTCAATTTTTCGATATTTCGATGTTTCAGTTTTCGATTTATCCACATATCAATTTTTCAAAATTTCAGTTATGAGCTTTTTCAATACATTCTTCAGTTTTTAAATTTTTCAATTTTTCAGTTTTTCGATTTCCAAGTTTTTCGTCTTTTCAATTTTGCAATTTTTCAATTTCTCGATTTTTTAATTTTTCGGTTCTTCTATTTTCCGATTTTAATTTTTTTTACATTTTGGACTTTCTCGATATTTTTAATTTTATATTTTTGAATTTTTCGGTTTTCCGATGTTTCGATTTGTTTTGCAATTTTTTATTCTTCAAGTTTTCCATATTTTAATTATTCAAATTTTTGAACCATCAATTTTTTTTTCTCGATTTTTGGATTTTTCAGTTCTTCGATATTTCTATTTTTCAAATTTTGGAATTCTGAAATTTTTGATTCGATCTGACATCTCGGTTCTCCGATTTTAAAAATTTGTTGACTTTTCGATTTTTAGATTACTCGATTTTTTGATGTTTCGATTGCTAGATCCTTCGACTTTTCAGATTTCGATTTTTCAATTTTTGGAAATTTTTAATTTTTTGATTTTTCATTTTTCCGATTTTCCGATTTTTTTGATGTTTCGATTTCTTGACATCTTAAAATTTTTAGACTTTTCGAGTTTTCGATTTCTCAAATTTTCAAGATTTCAATTTAGGGAAACTGCGTATTTTGATGTTTTAATTTTTCGATTTCTGGATGATTCGATTTTTCGACTTTCCGGATATCAATTTTTCTGTTCTTCCAGAGTTCTATGTATTTTCAAATTTTGGAATTTTTAAATTTTTGATTTTGAATTTTACGACTTTTTGATGTTTCAATTTGACTTCTCACTTTTTCGATTTTAAAAATTTGTAGATTTTCGATTTTTAGATTTCTCGATTTTTCAAATTTTCGATATCTCAATTTTTCAACATTTTGATTTTGGGAATAATTCAATTTTTCGATGTTTAAATTTTTAGGCTTTTCGATCTTTGAATCTATCGATTTTTCAAATTTTTGATGTCCCAAATTTTCAGCATTTCAATATTTCAATTTTTCGATCTTTAAAATTTTTGATTTTTGGATTTTTCAGTTTTTCGATTCTACAGTTTTTCAATTTTCCGACTTTTAATGGAGTGATAGGTAGTCAGATAACACAGCAGCATTAATAATTATGCGGTCTAGACGATTATTAATTTTCTCTAGTCTCAACCCACTTGCCTTTTACAGTCATCAAAATAAATTAGTAAAATTTATGGTTTCACCAGTAGCCGTCACACGACCTCGTTTTTCGCATCTGCTTACTATGTTACAATTCCGAAAAATGTTTTCATAAACCACAAATCTAGTAACCTTCGTGTCACAGGCTACTCCAAACCCGTACGTTTTCGCTCCCAATCACTCCGACTTTTCTTCACTTCTAATGACCCCACGCAAGAGCACATTAATTGAGCCATCGTCCGCTGCGGTGTCGCTGCCGTCGTGTTTGCCTTCGCACCGGAAACGGGCCATAAAATCTGGTCGGAGGGTGGCACCAGATGTGTGTGGAACCTGAAAAGTGCGACTCGATGCCGTCACATCCGGCCAAGGACAGATCCTAGGTGAAATCATTTCATTATGGTGATCATGCTGGAGATTAAAGACGAGCTGATTAGTATTCGAGTAAAGCGTTTACGCTCAAATTGTGTTTCCGGCCGTGGAAGTCGCCTGTCTCTACGATTAATTCGAACGCTCGTCGACGAGATGGATAGGGGATTGTTCGCCGGGAGGGGGTGGGAATTCGCTTCTTGTTTTTTCGTCCATGGGAATCGGCCGCGGCGCGATGACTTATTCCTTGTTGTTTTTATGTCGGAATTTTCGTTTTTCCGGCCGAATTTGGGCCTGGTTTTGATCGGATCTCAAGGCCGTTTCTGCAGGATGTGCTGTCTGTGCGCTTTTTGCGCGGGGTTTGATTTACATGGTGGATGTGCAACGAGTAGTTTTTGCATTAATATACAGGATGTATCAACATTTTTGTCTTAACTAGGAATTTTAAATCTGACAAGTTTTTTCTGACTCAAACAAAAGGAAATAGTTTGTAGACATTTCAACTTTGACCATTTTGTAAGCAGAAGTACAAAAACAGCCATTATCTTTTCACGCAGATCCACCACTTGTGATTTATGTTGATAATGCCATAAATAATCCTGCAGTAACTTACGACCTGACGATAATGGAGATTGATACGAATATAAAGACACTTTCATTGCCATCAGTGCAGGTAAGAGAATCATAAATCACGTTAAACTTGTTACAACAAAAAAAAAACTTGTTTTCTTGCTTGTTATGAACTGCACCAGAATCATTAGTTCATTACATACATATCTAGACATTTTTTTATTTATTTTGTTTGTCAAGCTTAATAGGATTTTTTTTTTCCAGAATTAAAAATATGCGACGTTGCCACATGTGATGTGTGACGTTTAATAAATAGATGTCGCTTTTCGAGAGTTTTCGATGTTTTGATAAGGTTCATTCTTCAACTTTGAAGTTTAATGTTGTCAAAAATTTGGCCCCGGAATTTTTTTAAACACGTTTTTCGCTTTCTCTGGAGCCTTATTACAACATACCGTCGGGCTTTTGCGTCATTTTTGGAACACCCTGTATCTGTATATAATTTTGACTTATTCAAAATTACGTTTTTTTATAAATTTATATCCCCATTAACATGGTGGTAGGATTTATAGCTACAGGTTTTTTTAATTTTAATGCTACGTTGCCACGTCATTCCAATTGATATATTGATACTTGAAAATTGTAATAACAATTTTTTTTATAAAGACTCTTACTAAGACTTTTTTTCAGAAATAATTGTAACCCAGATTTTATAAATAAGCCTGTTGCGAAAATTTGCAAGGAAATTGTAATAACGTGGCAACGTCGCAACTTTACAAGGATCGATCAGAAAATGTTAAAATATGTTGGGTGTTCCATTTGAAAAAACTAAACTCTGTGTTGCCCCTAAAAAATCTAAAAATTGCAAGAAACCCAAGAAACTCAAAAAACTTAAGAAATTGACTGCCAAAAATATATAAAATATCTCAAAAATCCAAAAAATAGTCAGAAAATTTTAAAAAATCCAAAAATCGAATATGTATATCAAAAAAAAAATCTAAAAGAAAAAATAGAAAAAACCTAATATTTCAAAATTTAAAAATCTAGAAACTCAAAAATCTCAAGAAGTACAATAATTCCGAAAAGCCAAAAAATTTAAAATCCAAAAAAAAATCGCAAAAATTATAAATCAAACAATTTAAAAAAACCTAGAAATTCAAAAAACTCGAGAAATTCAATACCAAAAAAATCGAAAAGGTCTCTAACAACCAATAAAAGTAAAAACAAGTCCAAAAATCGATTACGTATATCAAAAAAAAATCTGAAAAACCTAATAAATCACAATTTAGAATATCCAAGAAACTCAAAAAAACTCAAAAAATTAAAAAAAATACAATAATTAAATAATTTTAAAAATTCAACAAACTAAAAAAACTCAAGAAATCTAAAAAAAATCGCAAAAATCCAAAAAATCAGAGGATTTAAAAGAATTCAAAAAATGTAAAAAATTCAAGGAATCCGAAAAATTAATAAAAATCAAAAGAATTTAAGAATACCCAGAAACTCAAAAAAACTCAAGGAATCCAATTCCAAAAGAAGAATATCTAAAAAATTCCAAAAAAAGTTATACAATGAAAAAAAAAGTCCATGAATCTAATACGGATATCCAAGAAAAATCTAAAAAAATCCAAAAAACAATAAATCAGAAAACTCAAATAATACAACGAAAATTACAAAAACGAAATAATTTTAAAAATCCAAGAAACTCAAAAAACTCAAGAAATCCAGTAATTCCGAAAAACTAAAAATCTAAAATCCAAGAAACTCAAAAAACTTAAGGAATCCAAAAAAAATCACAAAAATATAAAATAATCAAAGATTTTAAAAAAACAAACCCAAGAAACACAAACTCAAGAAATCGAGTAACAAAAAATCGAAAATATCCAAAAAATCGGAAAATAAAAAATAACAAACTTTAAAAAAATCTGAACATTCCAACAAACTCAAATAACTCACGAAATAAAAAAAAATCAAAGAATAAGAAAAATAAAAAAATTCAACAGATTTAAAAAAGCTAGAAACTCAAAAATCTCAAGAATTCTAATACCAAAGAAATCAAAGATTTCTCAAAATCCAAAAAATTCAGAAAATGAAAAAAAACAAATCGAATACGTATATCAAAAAAAAAAATCAAAAAAGATGTAAATCAGAATTTTAAAAATCCGAGAAACTCAAAAAACTCACGAAATCCGGTAATTACGAAAAGCTCACAAAAGTTAAGAAATAAAAAAAATCACAAAAAAATTGAAGAATAAAAAAAACAAAAAAATGTAAACAGTCCAAGAAACTCAAAAAAATCAAGAAATCCAAAAAATTAAAAAACTAGAAGAATTTAAAAAATTCAAAATATCTAGAAAAAATCCAAGAAAATTAGAAAAAAAACTAAAAAAGTTGAAAAAATTGCAAAAATGGATACATTTTAGAAATCCAAGAAACTCAAAAAGTTAAGAAATCCAAAAAAACAGAAAAATTCATAAAATCAAAGAATCTAAAAAAATTCAAAAGATGTAAAAAATCGAAGAAGCTAAAAAAATCCAAAAAAATAAATCCAAGAACTTAAGAAAACCTTGAATCTCAAAAAAACTCACGAAATCCAATGACAAAAAAATCGGAAATATCTCAAAAATCCACAAAAGCCACAAAATGAAAAAAATCCAAAAATTGAATGCGTCTATAAAAAAAATCAAAAAAATGTAATAAATCAGAATTTAAAACATCCAAGAAACTTAAAAAACTCAAAAAATTTAAAAAAGCACAATAATGAAATGATTTTAAAACTCTAAGAACTTCAAAATTGAAAAAATCCAGTAATTCCGAAAAACCAAAAAATTTAAATTGCAAAAAATGGAAGAATTAAAAAAAAAAACAAAAAATGTAAAAATTCCAAGAATTTAAGAAAACTTACCCAGAAACTCAAAAACCCAAGAAATCCAATACCAAAAAATTGAAAATATCCTAAAAATTCAAAAAATGGTCAGAATGTGAAAAAAATCCAATAAATTAGAGTTTAAAAATCCAAGAAACTCAAAACTCAAAAAATTCAAGAAAAATTACAAAAGTGAAAAAATTTTAAAAATCCAAGAAACTCAAAAAAAAAACTCAATAAATCCAGTAATTCCGAAAAACCAAAAAATCTAAAATCCAAGAAGCTCAAAAAACTTAAGAATTCCAGAAAAAAGCACAAAAATATAAAAAATCAAAGAATTTAAAAAACAAACCCAAGAAGTCGAAAATACCCGAAAAATCGGAAAATAAAAATAACAAAATTTAACAAAATCTGAATAGTCCAAGAAACTCAAACAACTACGAAATCCAAAAAAATAAATAAAAAATCAAAAGAATTAAAAAAATTAAAATATCTAAAAAAAAATTCCAAGAAAATTAAAAAACAAAAAAATACAAAAGAATTAAAATCAAAGAATTTAAGAAAACCTAGAAACTCAAGAACTCAAGAAATCCAATACCAACAAAATCGAAAATATCCCAAAAACCCAAAAAAAGTCAGAAAAAAAACAAAAATGGATACGTATATCCAAAAAAAAAATCTAAAAATCCAAAAAACCTAATAAAACAGAATAAAAAAAATCAAAGAAACTCAAAAAAAATCAAAAAGTTGAAAAAAATTACAAAAATGAAATAATTTTAGAAATCCAAGAAACTCGAAAAACTTAAGAAACCAAAAAATTACAAAAATCCAAAAAATTAAAGAATTAAAAAATTCAAAAAAAGTAAAAAACCAAGAAACTCAAAAAAACTAAAGAAATTAAAAAAAAAATTCAATAGAATGTAAAGAATTCAAACAATCTAAAAAAATTCCAAAAATTCAAAAAACTAAAAAAAATAAATCCAAGAACTTAGGAAAACCTAGAATCTCAAAAAACTCAAGAAATCCAATACCAAACAAATCAAAAAAGTCGCAAAATGAAAAAAATATAAAAATGGAGTACCTACGTATATCAAACAAATCCAAAAACATAATAAATCAGAATTTAAAACATCCAAGAAATTCAAAGAACTAAAAAAATTGAAAAAAGTACAAAAATGAAATTATTTTAAAAATCCAAGAAACTCAAAAACTGAAAATCAGGAGGTCCGAAAAACCAAAAAATTTAAAATCCAAAAAATCAAAGAATTTAAGAAAACCTAGAAATTCAAAAACCCTAAGAAATTCAATACGAAAATATCGCAAAAATAAAAAAAAACGGTCAGATTGTAAAAAAAATCCGATAAATCAAAATTTAAAAAATCAAAGACACTCAAACCACTCAAAAAATTTGAGAAAAAAGACAAAAATGAAATTAATTTAAAAGTCCAATACAGGGATTGTCAAAAAAAAAATGCGCCATCAAATTTTACTCATTCATTCATCTCCAAAATCAGGTTACATATTTTTTCCAAATTTTGTTAACCAACTCGTAGATTATTATTATAGAACAAAATTTATTTCTTGGTTCTCTTCAGAAAATCGATGACGTCATTTGAAAAAAACAACTACATATATTTAAAAACGGTTTAGTGTTTTGGCACTCCTATACAGGATGTCTACAAAAAAATTACGAATTAATATACAGGGTGAGTCACTAACCACACGGTCTTCGATTTATCAGTAATTGTTGAGATAGAAAAAAGTTTAAGATCAAAATTGTACGGTTCTTTGAGAATTGTACTTTAAAATCATTTTTAACTGTACAGAGTCTTCTTGTAACACAACTTACTCTTTTTAAATGAAACAGCCTATATATTTTTATATATTCTCATTAGTCCCTTCCCAGGCTTTACAACTACAGTTTATTTTTGAAATTTACTTGAATTTTTTTTTGAAATGGAAAGGTTCACAAAAAAAATCGCAGTAGGGTTTTTTTAAACATACTGAGTGTTTAAAAAATTCTAAACTTTACAATTTTCAAATATCAAAATTTCAGTTTTTTGAAATAGAACACTGTATCTTACTCTGTTTTGTTTTAATTTTACTAAACCAAATTTTGTAAATCTCAGTTATTTTAAGCTTCACTTTTAATTTAATTTTGCTGAAATCACGCGATAAACTATTGTGATGAATTAAAAATCACGAGATAAAATTGCGACAGACGTAAAGGCAACCCACAGTTTTATTGTTATTGAAGGTGAAAAGCCTAAGACGTTACAAATAGAAAAATCAAGATTTTTTTACGTGAGTGTAAATTATAGCGGAAGTCCAGCCTAAGCTCTTAGACACTTGACTGACAGTGACAGTTCAGAAGTAATTGCTTAATGCTAAGCTTAATAATCCCGAGCCAGCCACTTACAATTACGTATTTATAGACTTCACTACACTCACAATTATTTTCAGTTACAAAATAAAAATCAAATTTAGACCCTCACATGTAAATTTCCATCTGCGGCCACGTCACTGAAAAACACTGAAAAACCTGCCCCCATTTGCCCGTAGATACAACATCCACCTTCTTGTTTTTCTCGAATTCCGGATGTTGTGAGCACGCCTCGACGTTATTAAGGTTTATTTGTACCATTTTGCTGCCATTCAATCCACAAAATAATGAGAAACGTGTAACAAATTGGCACTCGGACTGTGAACGCACTTCGCATGCTTTGATTTGAAATTTTGCTTCCACAAAAAAAAAAAGTGTTCACAGGTGGCCATAAAAATGTTTAGTTTAATATAGGCCGGAAGTATTTTTGTACAGGATTTGTTTGTCGTTGAACGATTAGCCGCCCACGATCTCCTCGCAGGAAATCGGAAATCCATTTTTCTGACAGATCGCTCGACTGTTAGTTAATTTACATTCCGCAATGGCATGTCGCAACGGCGTTGAAATACTCATTATTATAACTATAAGGTTAATGTAATGGCGGGTGAGTCATCACTGCATGCCATCTGACAAGTGCCAGTGACATTTCAATCGACGTCAAAAATGTCAAACAGAGCCGAAAACCTTGAAAACTGCATATCCCCAGCGTTCCTCTAATCAGCATAATTGAAACCGTCCGTTTTTCCCGATTGCACACACAAATTAGGGTCAATTTTTGCAAATACCAAGGTTAGCGCGCACTCTATGATTTTCGAAAGTTCCATTTATAAGAACTACAATCAGTTATGTAACGCACCATCATAAAAGAACCAACGATACGAAGCCATGATTTATAATTGCCTATCATTAGATTATGTAAATCGCACGACAGCTTTATTACGACTATAATAAGCACCCGCCTCCATGATACAAATCATCGATTCTTGTTATTCAATTCGGGTGCACTTGTTCTTGTTTTTGAGGCGTAGAAGACGAGCACCGTTAAATTTGCACAGCCACTTCCGACTCTTTTTTTTTTTTTTTAATAAATTGTAGAGTACAAATATTATGAGAAGAACATGCAGAGTCGACACAACCTGTCATTAATGAGTTTAATTACAAAACGTGTACAGTTTCCTCCCTCTGATGTTGCAGGTGGACTCGTCCAAATGCTATTGGTTTCAGTGATAGAAATTTTTGACGTTTGTGACCTTGAAAAATCGAAATCTCAGCCAACTAAGCCATCCAATTACCGTCCGCCGATTCCAAGCCACATAATCCCATTTATCACGAGCATCTACGCACCTCGCAGCGGTCTTCCGTGTCGAGTGAAACGCGACCCGGTTAATCGGTTCCCAGCCTCCATTAGCATATTAATCGGCTAAAAATCCCCGAAAACGTGGCCGCTATGAGTTACGAGTATCGTAGGTGGCCGAGCCGGGGTTCGGTAGCCTCCTCACGGGGGCACCCCCCGCGTTCGGCGCCCCAGGTGCAACAGGTTCCGCGCTGACGTCACCGGCAGCCACGCGACCGCTCCATTCATGCCTCCCTCCCACCTACTCCAAGGCGGATTTACTCTCCGGTCACGGATCCGCCGACTCTTCTGCTGCATCATCCTCGACGTGAGCTTTCAATTATGATGACACGCTATTAGAGGAGATTGTTTGCTCGAGGACGCGACTTCTGGTTAATTGAGCGGAGGACGGGATTTGGGAGGCAGGAGCGAGGCGGGTTTGGCCGCGATTAGGGGTAGTGGGAGGTGGTGGGTTGGTTTTGGGTGTGATAAGGATGAGGGAGGTGTGGAGTTACAGGTGGCTGAGGTTTTAAATAGGTGTTTGTTCCTATTTCTGACGATTTTTGGATAAATATTTGTATTATTCAGATGAAATAAAACACAAAATTATTTCTAAAAATGTAAGGAGAAAAATTCAAATTAAAAAAAAAAAGGAATTAAATAACTAGTTTGCTTATTATTTTTAAAATCCGATCAGAGATGGTAGTTTTGACGTTTGTGACAGTTGAAGTTTTTTTATATTATTGATATTGTTGCTTTTTTTTTCAAAATTTTTACAATTAGCGATGGCGGGCTGTATTTTCAAAGAAAAAAATTGATTCATTGAAACGACTAAAATCATATTTTTGATGTTTGTGGCTATTTTGAAGTTTCCTTTTTTTTCGTATTTTTGATATTGTGGGAGGCTTTTGCCATTCTACATGTTTATAATATCATCCACTTCTTGGAAATGAATCCCCCTAGATTATTTCGAATTACTTTAAAAACACAAGCGGTTTCCAGTTTCTTTCAAACTACTTCACAAACAAGACAATGGGTCCTCGAGATTCTTCAAATTACTTCAAAACCAGGACCCACATAGGATCCCCGAGATTCTTTCAAACTACTTCAAAAATCAGACACAAGGAGTCTCCGAAATTCTTTTAAATTACTTCAAAAACAAATTTCATAAGGGGTCCCCAAAATTCTTTTAAATTACTTCAGAAACAGGACCTACAGAGGACCCCGGATATTCTTTCAAAGCATGTACTTCAAAAATAAGGCAAAAGTCCAAGATTCTTTTAAATTACTTCAAAAATAAGAACCACAGAGGGTCCCCAAGATTCTTTTAAAATACTTCAAAAACAAGATTCACTGGAGGTTCTCGAGATTCATTCAAACTACTCCAGAAACAAAACACAAGGGGTCCCCGAGATTCTTTCAAATTACTACTTCAAAAAGAAGACCCATAGAGAATCTCAGATTCTTTCAAATTACTTCAAAAATAAAACAAAGGTGCCCCTGAGATTCTTTCAAACTACTTCAAAATCAAAACACAAGAGGCCCTCGAGATTCTATCAAACTACTTTAAAAAAAGACACATAGGACACCCGGGATTCTTTCAAACTTCTTCAAATTCAAAATACAACGGACCTCCGAGATTCTATCAAACTATGTACTTCAAAAAACAGACATAGGGTCCCCAAGACTCTTTCAAACTTCTTCAAAATCAAAAAACAAGGAGCCCCGATATTCTATCAATCTACTTCAAAAACACACATAGGATACTCGAGATTCTTCCAAACTACTTCGAAAAATACTCATAGGTCCTCGAGATTCTTTTAAACTTCTTCCTAATCAAAATACAACGGGTCGCCGAGATTCTATCAAACTACTTCAAAAAACACACTTAGGACACCCGAGATTCTTTCAAACTTCTTCAAATTCAAAATACAAAGCGCCCCCGAGATTCTATCAAACTATGTACTTCAAAAAACACACATAGGGTCCCCGAGATTTTTTCAAACTTCTGCAAAATTAAAACACAAGGAGCCCCCGAGATTCTATCAATCTACTTCAAAAAAACATACATAGGACACCCAAGATTCTTTCAAACTTCTTCAAATTCAAAATACAAAGCGCCCCCGAGATTCTATAAAACTATGTACTTCAAAAAACACACATAGGGTCCCCGAGATTCTTTCAAACTTCTGCAAAATTAAAACACAAGGAGCCCCCGAGATTCTATCAATCTACTTCAAAAAAACATACATAGAACACCCGAGATTCTTTCAAACTACTTCAAAATCTAAACACAAGGGGCTCCGGAGATTCTATCAAACTACTTCAAGATCTAAATACAAGGGGCTCTCGAGATTCTATCAAACTACTTCGAAAAAATACTCATAGGACCCCCGAGATTCTTTCAAACTTCTTCCAAATCAAAACACAACGTGTCCCCGAGATTTTGTCAAACTTCTTCAAAACACACACGTAGGACACCCGAGATCCCTTCAAACTTCTTCAAATTCAAAATACAAACGGCCCCCGAGATTCTATAAAACTACTTCAAAAAACATACATAGGGTCCCCGAGATTCTATCAAACTACTTCGAAAAACACACATAGGACACAAAATTCTTTCAAACTTGTTCAAATTCGAAATACAAAGCGCCCCTGAGATTCTATCAAACTTTGTACTTTAAAAAACACATAGGGTCCCCGAAATTCTTTCAAATTTCTTCAAAATCAAAACTTAAGGAGCCCTCGAGATTTTTCAAATTTCTTCAAAATCAAAATACAAAGGGCCCCCCGAGATTCTATCAAACTACTTCAGAAAACATACATTGAGCCCCCGAGATTCTATCAAACTACTTCAAAAAACATGCATAGAGTCCCCGAGATTCTATCAAACTACTTCAAAAAACAGACGTAGGACACCCGAGATTCTTTCAAACTTCTTTAAATTCGAAATACAAAGCGCCCCCGAGATTCTATCAAACTATGTACTTCAAAATCAAAACATAAGGAGCCCTCGAGATTCTATCAAACTACTTCAAAATCAAAACACAAGGGGCCCCCGAGATTCTATCAAACTACTTCAAGATCTAAATACAACGGGGCTCTCGAGATTCTATCAAACCACTTCGAAAAAATACTCAGGACTCCCGAGATTCTTTCAAACTTCTTCAAAATTAATAAAAACAAAGGGCCCTCGAGATTCTTTCAAACTTTTTCCAAATCCAAACACAACGGGTCCCCGAGATTCTATCAAACTTCTTCAAGAAACACGCGTAGGAGACCCAAGATTCTTTCAAACTTCTTCAAATTCGAAATACAAAGCGCCCCCGAGATTCTATCAAACTATGTACTTCAAAAAGCACACATAGGGTCTCCGAGATTCTATCAAACTTCTTCACAAAAAACACACATAGGACACCCGAGATTCTTTTAAACTTCTTCAAAATCAAAACATAAGGGGCCCCCGACATTCTATTAAACTACTTCAAGATCTAAACACAAGGGAGTCTCGAGATTCTATCAAACTACTTCGAAAAATACTCATAGGGCCACTGTGATTCTTCCAAACTTCTTCAAAATCAATAAACACAAAGGGCCTTCGAGATTCTTTCAAACTTCTTCCTAATCAAAACACAACGGGTCCCCGAGATTCTATCAAACTTCTTCAAAAAACACGCGTAGGACGCCCGAGATTCTTTCAAACTTCTTCAAATTCAAAATACAAAGAGCCCCCGAGATTCTATCAAACTACTTCAAAAATCCTACATAGGGTCCCCGAGATTCTATCAAACTACTTCAAAAAACACACATAGGACACCCGAGATTCTTTTAAACTTCTTCAAAATCAAAACATAAGGAGTCCCCGACATTCTATTAAACTACTTCAAGATCTAAACACAAGGGAGTCTCGAGATTCTATCAAACTATTTCGAAAAATACTCATAGGATCCCCGAGATTCTTTCAACCTTCTTCAAAATCAATAAAAACAAAAGGTCCTTGAGATTTTAACAAAACTTCAAAAACAAGACCCACAAGGGGTGCCCGAGATGCTTTCAAATTACTGCAAAAAACACACGGGGCCCTTGAGATTCTTTCAAACTACTTCAAAATCAAAAGACAAGAGGCCCCGAGATTCTATCAACTTACTTCAAAAAAACACACATAGGACACCCGAGTTTCTTTCAAACTTTTTCAAATTCAAAATACAAAAAGCCCCCGAGATTCTATCAAACTACTTCAAAAAACATACATAGGGCCCCCGAGATTCTTTCAAACTTCTTCAAAATCAAAACACAAAGAGCCCACGAGATCCTATCAATATATGTACTTAAAAAAAAACACATAAGACACCCGAGATTCTTTCAAACTACTTTAAAATCAAAACACAAGGGGCCCTCGAGATTCTATCAAACTACTTCAAAATCTAAACACAAGGAGCCCCCGAGATTCTATCAAACTACTTCAAAAAACACTCATAGACCCCTCAGAGTCTTTCAAACTTCTTTAAATTAAAAAAAAACAAAGGGTCTTCGAAATTCTTTTAAATTACTTCAAAAACAGGATCCACAGGAGGTCTCCGAGATCCTTTCAAACCACTTCAATATAAAAACACAAATGCTTCCCGAGATTCTTTTAAATTACTTAAAAAACAAAACCAACAGAGGATCCCGGAGATTCTTTCAAAGTACTTCAAAAATAACATCCAGAGAGGGTCCCCGAGATTCTTTCAAAGTACTTCAACAACAATTACTCCAAAAACAAGATCCACTGGGGTTTCCCGAAATTCTTTCAAACTACTTACATTAAAATCAAAACACAAAGAGTTCGAGATTCAAGGAGGGGAATCTCTGAAATTCCAAGTACTTCAAATACAAAACACCGAGATGTTTTCAAATTTTAAGTAAGTTGAAGTAAAGATAAGCCGCTCTGTCTCTTAGAGGTCAAAGCACCCGTCCGGCAAGTGGGAGATGTATGGTTCGATTCCCACCGAGGCAGCAAACATTTTTCTTCGCTTACCTACAATCAAAAAAAAAAAATACAAGGGGTATCCACGATTCTTTCAGATTACTTCAAAAACAAAAGGGGTCCTCGAGATTCTTTCAAATTGTTTTAAGAATTAAACCTACAGTAGGTCCCTGATATTCTTTCAAAATACTTCGAAAACAAAACTTAAGGGGTACCCAAGATTCTTTCAAACTACTTCAAAAAGAAATACAAGGGGCACTCACGATTCTTTCGAATTACTTGAAAAACAAAAGGGGTCCCCGAGATTCTTTCAAATTGTTTCAAAAATTTGATGTACAGGAGGTCTCTGAGAATTTTTCAAATTACTTCATGTGAAAAACTAAATTAAACGGATAATAATTTTTTTCTTCGAAATTTTTCTGTTGAGCGAAAGCGATTCTTATTAAAATTCGGTCATAAATGATTTTATTCAAATCGGATAAATTTTCAAAATTAGGCAATTCTATTTTTGACTTTTTACTCTTTTGGACTTTTTTTTTCGTATTTTTAATATTGACGTTGTAGACCAGAAACACGATATGTGTTTCGATTAAGTTCGTCAAGATCTACATCTCAGATTTTTTTGTGAATTTTTAGTCAACTTCAACGAAAACTCAATTTATGAAAACCTTAAAATTTTTGACTTTTCCCAAGCATATTCGAAAATTATCAAGGAATTTCTTTATTGATTGCGATCTACAGATGTTGTTTTTGGTTTCATTTTTTCGAAAATTCGTAAAATTTTTCAAGAATCGTCAAAAAGATGTGGTAATTTTTGAAAAACTTTAGAAACCTCGATTTTGAAATCGAATATTTCGAAAATGTTGGTCCGACCTCAACAAAAGCTCAATTTTGAAAATCTTGGTTAACATATTCACTTATATTATGTTAAGATATTTTGACATTTATATTATTTTATATAATTTTTTGTGTGGTTTGAATGTGATACATTGTTTGATTTTTGACATTTTTCAAACCAGAAACGTAACAAGTGAGCGGATCTAGAGATCACAGCCTCATAACTCTACTTTCCCACTATAATCAGGCTTAAAATTTCCACATCTCAATCTTCACAGTAGTCGGACAAAATTTGTGATAGTGAGCTCGAAATGTCTATAATTTCGTCGGCAGGGAATGGGTGACTCACATCGTTCACGAACTTGTATCATACGTTATGCTACTAACTGCTTTCTATTTACGCGATTATGAAATACCTCAATTAACCTGCCTGATACAATTCGATCAAATTTCATTCATAAATTATCACATTAATGTAACAGAACTATTGCAGCAGGGCGTGACGAACTTGTTGTTATCTTTGCAATCGCTGATAATGTTGTAATGTTTTCTACTTTTTAGAGCATAAATATTTTTATTGCCTTAACAGGATTGCTCGTATCTAATCTGGCA
The DNA here is from genome assembly GCF_036711695.1 of Zophobas morio. Taxonomy (NCBI): domain Eukaryota; kingdom Metazoa; phylum Arthropoda; class Insecta; order Coleoptera; family Tenebrionidae; genus Zophobas; species Zophobas morio. Next base: position 4,351,221 of record NW_026972115.1, read on the forward strand.
AATTTCGAATATCATAAATTGAGTCGTTAGTCCATGAGGGATTAATTGTTATTTGAATGTGAGTATAAAAATGGGTAAAATGTCGTCACGTCCACTCACAGTAACTCGGCAAACACAACAGTGTTGAACAACATGAGTAATATTGACAATTTTATTGTTGCAGGATTCAAAGTCAAGTACGTGTGAATGTTATCTACGAAGCAATATTTTACAATGTGTAATTTATGTTTTGAAAACGTGTTTGACAGATCTGTGCTGAAATAATGCAATTTAATTTTGTTGCTCCAATTTTCGGTAAAGTGCGATTTTGGTATCTGGTTTTATCAAAATTGCATAACAATTATTTTACCATTAATCGGAAACTGGAGGACTAGAGGTGTGTAGATGTCGAACCACCAAATACTATGGATTATAGATTTCGCAGTATATCAGGTACCGCTTCTAGAAAGGCCAATCTAATTCCCTTTCAGCCATAAACATAAAAAACCGGTAAATTAAGACTTTATAAAGCCATTTATTAATTCGCAGGCCAATACCTCCATTCATTGCCTCGAAACATTTAGTCCGCTGTTTGACACTGAAAAATAATGTCGTAACACGCAGGATACAGGAAATTGTGCATTCGACTTTTAGTGCGCCTGCAGATTTGCAAGCCTCTCGCGTTAAAATTTCGTTACGTCATTATTTATAGTCAACCAACATAAACCCGATCGCCACATTCGATTTCTCACAGTTTCCACAAAACTTCTCTTTTTTGCGCGATCAGCCTTCAGATAACCAAAATAAATGTCCATTTCCCGTTTTCGTCCCAACTACAACATTTCAAACACCTATCGAAGTCGCTGCAAACAAAACGGTAAAAACCCAATTCAGGTTCGGTATTTTTAGATCGAAAAAACAGTAGAGCAACATGCAAATCGGTTTTTTGCGGCGTGCAGTATAAAGTTTCCAAGTTGTAAATGTCGGGTTTGATTTGATGCGAGTGGATGAGGGGAATTCGGGCGATTTTGTGTTTTCCGTTGGGCTCCTTTGTGTCCGCGCTGACCTTTGCTGGCTTTTCGAAAGTATGTCTCGCACGTTACGCAACTCCCTTTAAAATTAGGTTACGTGAGAGAAGAGTTTTTGTTGTTTTTGGCGCCGATTTCCTGTTGGTTAATTTCTCGCGGACCGGTTTCGTCTCGTAAATAACAACTACAGATTGATCCGGTCCTAATTATATTCGGAGAGCAAAAATCGATGGGAACTTTTCGCTGCACCGGCCAGGGCAGGCCGGGCCAAGCGAGACACCTGGGCAAGAGGAAAAATCAAAGGTCTAATCATTTCCGCGGAATCCTTCTGAAGAACCACAGGGTTGTCATCTCGGAGATGTACTATACATTAATGACGTTGTTAGTGATATTCTGTCTATTCTCTGACGATTTAAACTTATTTTTGCGAATTAAGAGAATGAAACGACTGCAAAATCGTTACTACGTAACAAAGTAAAAAAAATCGACTCTGATGTTTGATTCTCCTTGGATTGGCACAAAACGAACTGAATCAAAAATTGTAGCCCGTTGAAATATTTCACTTTGGCGATTCTGGACTTCAACAAAAGTTCAATTTTTGAAAACCCATATAATTTTTTGACTTTTCCCAAGCAACTTTGAAAATTACCAGAAGAGATTCTTTTGTTGATTTCGTTTTTCAGTTGTTTTTGGTTTTATTTTTTCGAAAATTCCTACAAATTTTCTAAAACTACCACAAGAAATATGGCAACGTTTGAGATACTCAAAAATTTGACTTTAAAACTGAATATTTTGAACATCTTGGTCCGGGATCATCAATACGTTATGTTTTTCTACTAAGCTTGTTGAAGTCTATATTCCAGATTTTTTCATGGATTTTTAGTGGACTTCAACAAAAACTCAATTTTTTTAAAACCCACGTAGTTAAAATTTTGGACTTTTACCAAGCATCTTCGGAAATTACCAAAAGAGATTCCTTTGTTCAATTCGATTTCCAGAAACTGTTTTGAATTCCATTTTTTTGAAAATTCTTACAATTTTTCCAGAATCGACCAAAGAAATATGGCAATTTTTGAGAACCCATACCAAATTTTTGACTTTTTTCAAGCAACTTCGAAATTATCAAAAGGGATTCCTTTATTGATTTCGATCTCCAGATGCTTTTTTTGGTTGTTTTTTCGAAATTCCGTACAATTTTTCCAAAATCGCCAAAAAATATGGTAATTTTTGAAGTATTTTAAAAATTCGAGCTCGAAACCGATTATTTTGAAAATTTTGGTTCGAATCCATGAACCCGTCATGTTTTTTTAAGCTCGTCGAGACCTGTATTTCAGAATATTTTGTCAACTTTAAGAAAAGCTCAATTTTTGGAAACCCATATAAAATTTTTTACTTTTCCCAAGAATTTTCAAAAACTACCAAAAGGGACTCCTTTATTGATTTAGATCTCCAGATGTTTTTGGTTTTATTTTATCGACAATTCGTAAAACTTCAAGAATCAGCAAAGGAAATGTAATTTTTAGAAATTTTAAAAAGACGATTTTGACCCCGAATATTGCGAAATTTTTGATCTAGGACTATCAAGACCTTGTTTTTTTTATTGAGCTCGTCGAGATCAACATCTCGGATTTTTTTGTGGATTTTTAGTCAATTTCAACAAAAGCTAAATTTTTGAAAATCTACATATATAAAATTTTTGACTTTTCCCAAGGATTTTCGAAAATCGGTAAAAGGAATTTCTTTATCGATTTCGATCTCCAGATGTTGCTTTTAATTTTATTTTTTCGAAAATTCGTGCAGTTTTTTCAGAATTGCCGAAAGAAATATGGTATTTTTTGAGATATTTTAAACATGTGATTTTGACACTGAATATTTCGAAAATTTTGGTCCGGGACCATTAACGCGTCATGTTTTTCGATTAAACTCGTCGATATCTACCTTTCAGATTTTTTTTGTCAAATTTAACAAAACTCAATTTTTGAAAACTCATAAAATTTTTGACTTTTTCCAAGCATTTTCAAAAATTCTACATCTCAGAATTTTTTGTCGATTTTTTGTCAATTTCAACAAAAGCTCAATTTTTGAAAATCGATATACATTTTTTGACTTTTCCCAAGCATCTTCGAAATTTAGCAAAAGGGATCTCTTTATTCATTTAGATCTTATGATGTTGTTTTTGTTTTATTTTTTCGAAAATTCATATAATTGTTCCACAATCACCAAAAGAAATATGGTAATTTTTGAGATACTTTAAAATTTTGAGTTTGAAACCGAATATTTCCAACATTTTGATCCGGGATCATAAACCCGTTATGTTTTTCTATTAAGCTCGTCGAGATCTATATTTCAGAACTTTTTTGTCAACTTTAACTAAAGCTCAGTTTTTGAAAACTCAAACAATTTTTTACTTTTCCCAAGGATTTTCGAAAATTACCAAAAGAGACTCCTTTGTTCATTTCGATTTCCAGAAATTGTTTTGGTTTAAATTTTTTTGAAAATTCTTACATATTTTTTCCAGAATTAACGTAAGAAATATGGCAATTTTTGAGAGCCCACATCAAATATTTGACTTTTTTCAAGCATCTTCGAAAATTACCAAAAAAATTTTCTTTGCTCTTTTTGATTTCCAACAATTGTTTGGGATTCCATTTTTTTGAAAATTCTTACTTTTCCAGAATCGACGGAAGAAATATGTCAATTTTTGAAAACCCATGTCAAATTTTTGACTTTTTTCAAGCATCTTCGAAATTACCGAAGTGGATCTCTTTATTGATTTCGATCTCCAGAGGTTGTTTTTGGTAATATTTTTTCGAAAATTCGTGCAGTTTTTTCAGAATTGCCAAAGAAATATGGTATTTTTTGAGATATCTTAAACATGTGATTTTGACACCGAATATTTCGAAAATTTTGGTCCGGGACCTTAAACGCGTCACGTTTTTCGTTTAAGCTCGTCAGATTTTTTTATCAAATTTAACAAAACTCAATTTTTGAAAACTCATAAAATTTTTGACTTTTTCCAAGCATTTTCAAAAATTACCAAAAGGGATTCCTTTATTGATTTCGCTCTCCAGATCTGGGTCTGGGACCCTCAAGACCTTATGTCATTGGATTAAGCTTATCAAGATCTACATCTCAGAATTTTTTCTCGATTTTTTGTCAATTTCAAGAAAAGCTCAATTTTTGAAAATCTATATACATTTTTTGACTTTTCCCAAACATCTTCGAAAATTACTAAAATAGATTCCTTTCTTGATTTTGATTTCCAGATGTTGTTTTTGGGTTTATTATTTCGAAAATTCATAGAGTTTTTCCACAATCGCCGAAAGAAATATGGTAATTTTTGGGATACTTTAAAAATTCGAGTTTGAAACCGAATATTTCGCACATTTTGATCCGAGACCATCAACGCGTCATGTTTTTCGATTAAGCTCGACGAAATCTATATTTCAGAATTTTTTTCAGCTGTAACAAAAGCCCAGTTTTTGAAAACTCATAAAATTTTTGACTTTTTTTAAGCATTTTCAAAAATTACCAAAAGGGATTCTTTTATTAATTTTGATGCCCAGGTGTTGTTTTTGGTTTTATTTTATCGAAAATTCATACAATTTTTGAAGAATCGTCAAAAGAAATGTGGTAATCTTTGAGAAATTCAAAAAAAGTGGACTTTGAGACCGAAAATTTCAAGATTCTTGGTCTGGGTCCATCCAGACCTTATGTTTTTGGATTAAGCTCGTCGAGATCTACTTTTCAGATTTTTTTGTGGATTTTTAGTCAATTTTTTGGAAAGCTCAGTTTGTGAAAACACATATAAAATTTTTAACTTTTTCCAAGCATTTTCGAAAATTACCAAAAGGGATCTCTATCGATTTCCATTTCCAGAGGTTGTTTTTGGGTTTATTTTTTCAAAAATTTGTGCAGTTTTTTCAGAATTGCCAAAAGAAATATGGTACATATTTTTCGAAATTAATTTAAAAATGTGATTTTGAAAATGAATATTTCGAAAAATTTTAGTCTGGAACCACGAACCCGTCGCGTTTTTCGATTAAGCTTGTTCAGATCTAAATTTCAGAATTTTTTTTGTCAACTTTAACAAAAGCTCCATTTTTGAGAACTTATGTAAAGTTTTTACTTTTCCCAAGCATTTTCAAAAATTACTAAACGGGATTTCTTTATTGATTTCGATATCCAAATGTTTTTGGTTTTACTTTATCGAAAATTTGTAAAATTTTTCAACAATCGCCAAAAGAAATGTGTTAATTTTTGAGAAATTTTCAAAATTCGACTTTGAAACCAAATATTTCTAAAATCTTGGTTTGGGACCATCAAGGCCTTACGTTTTTGGATTAAGCTCGTCGAGCTCTACATCTCAGAATTTTTTGTGGATTTTTTTATTCAATTTCAACAAAAGCTCACTTTTTGAAAATCCATATGAAAATTTTGACTTTCTCCAAGCATCTGCGAAAATTACCAAAAGAGATCTCTTTATTGATTTCGATCTCCAGATGTTGTTTTTGGTTTAATTTTATCGAAAATTCGCAGAATTTTTCCACAATCGTATAAAGAAATAACTTTTTTTAAATGTCTTTTGAGGTATTTTAAAAATTAGAGTTTGAAACACAATATTTCTAAAATTGTGCTCCGGGACCATGAACCCGTCATGTTTTTTGTTTAAGCTCATCGAGATCTATATTTCAGAATTTTTTGGCAACTTTAACAAAAGCTCAATTTTTGAAAACCATATAAAATTTTACTTTTCCCAAGCATTTCCAGAAATCACCAAAAGGTATTCCTTTATTTATTTCGATCTTCAGATGTTGTTTTTGGTTTTATTTAATCGAAAATTGCTAAAAGTTTTCAAGAATCGCCAAAAGAAATCTGTTAATTTTTGAGAAATTTTAAAAATTCGACTTTGAAACCAAATATGTCTAAAATCTTGGTTTGGAACCATCAAGACCTTATGTTCTTGTATTAAGTTCGTTGAGATCTATATCTCAGAATTTTTTGTGGATATTTATTTAAATTCAAGAAAAGCTCACTTTTTGAAAATCCATATAAAATTTTTGACTTTTTCCAAGCATCTACGAAAATTACCAAAAGCGATCGCTTTATTAATTTCGATCTCCAGATGTTGTTTTTGGTTTAATTTTTTCGAGAATTCGCAGAATTTTTCCACAATCGTATAAAGAAATAACTTTTTAAGTGACTTGTGAGATATTTTAAAAATTTTGCCCCGAGAGTGAACCCGCCATGTTTTTCGATTAAGCTCGTCGAGATCTATATTTAAGAATTTTTTGTCAACTTTAACAAAAGCTCAATTTTTGAAAACAATATAAATTTTGGCTTTTCCTAAGAATTTCCAGAAATTACCAAAAGGGATTCCTTTATTTATTTCGATCTTCAGATGTTGTTTTTGGTTTTATTTGATCGAAAATTCGTTAAATTTTTCAAGAATCCCCAAAAAAGATGTGGTAATTTTTGAGAAATTTTAAAAACTCGACTTGGAAACCGAATATTTCGAAAATCTTCGTTTGGGACTATCAAGACCTTATGTTTTTTGACTAAACTCGTCGAGATCTACATCTCAGATTTTTTTGTGGATTTTTAGTCAATTTCAACCAAAGCTAAATTTTTGAAAATCTATACAAAAATTTTGACTTTTCTCAAGCATTTTCGAAAACTAGCAGAAGGGATTTCTTTATCGTTTTCGATCTCCAGATGTTTTTGGTTTTATTTTTTCGAAAATTCGTACAATTTTTCTACAGCTGCCAAAAGAAAAGTGTCAATGTTGAGAAATTTTAAAAAGTCGACTTTCGAAAATCTTGGACTGGAGCCATGAAGATCTTATGTTTTTGGATAAGCTCGTTGAGATCTACATTTGTGGATTTTTTAGTCGACTTCAACAGAAGCTCAATTTTTAGAAAATCCATATAATATTTTTGACTTTTCTCAAGTATCTTCAAAAATTACCCAAAGAATTCCTTTATTGATTTAAATTTCCAGAACAAGTTTTTGACTTTATTTTTCGACAATTCCCACAACTTTTCCAAAATCACCATATTTCGAAAATATTGGTCCGAGTCCATCAACACCAAAATTTTTCCATTAAACTCGTCGAGATCTACAGCCCAGAATTTTTTGCGGATTTTTAGTCAACTGCAATAATAGCTCAATTTTTGAAAAGCATCTTCGAAAATTACTGAAAGAGATTCTTTTGTTGATTTCGATTTCCAGAAGTTGTTTTTGGCTTCATTATTTCGAAAATTTTTACAACTTTTCCAAAATCACCGAAAGGAGTTGACAATTTTTGAAATATTGAAACATTCGATTTTGAAACCGATATTTCGAAAATTAAGTTTTTGGAGTAAGTTCGCCTAAGTCTGTCCTAGAATTTTTTGTGAATGTCTTATCAACTTCAACAAACGTTCAAGTTGTGAAAAACCCATACATTTTTTTATTTTTCCCCAAAATATTTAGAAAAATACTTCTTCGGTTGATTTTGATTTCCAGGATTTGTTTTTGACCTTGAATCTGAATATTTTGGTCACCCAGTTTTTCGGAGTTGCCCTAAATAAGTGTTTAGGATTTTCTATGTTTGAGATGACGTCATCGATTTCAAGAGGGGAATGATTGACAAATTTTCGCAGCAAGTGTCTGACAAATTAAATGAGACAAAAAAGGAGAGATACAAAGAAAAAAAACACTTAATTTCCAGCAAAAATTATGAAAATTGTCAAAAATAAATAAAATCGAAGCAGCCTCATCTACACATCTCATTATAAGCAATCCAGCCAGTCCAGATTATAAACAAGCTTCAACTCTCGCCAATTGTTCATAATTTGCTGCAGCATTCAGTAAACGTAATAACCCTAACTAGACTGCAATAAGCACGCCTGCCAACCCAAGATAAATCTATCGAAATTTCTTCATTCCCCTTGTTCCACGCCGATTTCCCTCCGCTAATTGGTCGCATCGAGTTAGCCACGACGTTTTACCTTAATTCAGTCGCAAAAATTCCACTACCAACCAAATACCTCGAAAATCCCCATCTGCCTCGCAACCGACAAAGCCTGCTAATTACCATCGGCCTAACATCGCCGTTTTAAAAACAGCCACCGAGGGTAATTACCGTATAGAATCCAGCTTTTATGCGTAAGTTTTTATGTTTTAACGAATGGAATCATCGGTCGGCGTTCCATTCATTGAGTCCGGTGGCATTTGAAAAATCCGAAATTTCGCAAAGATCTCGACAAAACCGATAATTAGTGAAAAATGTACGGGTATTTTAATAATTTACCATTTGCGCGCACCATAACCATTTATTTTAATTTGATATGCGGCATTCTCGCTGTTTCCTAAGCTAATAAAGTCAATTACGCATTGATAGAACTATAAATTCCTGGACTCTAATTACGGAGAAATATGATATAAAGCGAGCCATTATTGCCCGCGAAAAGTCGAGGAAATTAAACAAATAAAACGCATAGTGGGCAGGGCGTTCAACCCTTTTTTTCCCAAAGCGCAGAGGCTAATTAAAACCGAATTCCGACGGCTTAGGGGAAGCCGGGGAAAAGTGCTCAATTTCAAAACCGATTAATATGGATTTAATACAAAATTTGACAGCAATCGGTCCAGTAGTTTCGCAAATTAAACTGACAGACGGAAATGGGAGACCTATTTCTTCGTACTCTAGGGGTTATGAAAAATCAAGAAAACACAAGAGTAGGTATTTTATATTTGTTGATAAACCAAGACCAAGAATTTCGGTCCAGTGAGTCCGCCTCTGCGCCATCGTTCCAACTTCTTCATTCTTCATTTGCACTTAGCAAATATGGGTTAGTCTACCGCCGAATCCGCCGCCAACGACGTCACTTCCGCCCCCTCCCCCCCATTTTCGAAATTCGCTCCTCAATGAACCTCCCTCTCTCCGATTTCTCTCCGCATCCGCATCAACTAAAGCCAAACTTCCTGAACGAATCTAATTTGCAAGCCGATTTCCTAAATCCAAATCCATCTAACGGTGAACAAGCTCCGAAAAAAAAAATCTGACTTTATTCTCAAGCGCACCCACATCATAAATCAAGCCGAACCGCGAACGAAACCCGTACATAGACACTGAAACTATTATATAAACACTTATGTATCCTGCCGTCTTATTTTTGTCTACCCCGGGGGCATGTAGTAGGTATACTGACCCCGCCATCTACCTATTCATTCATAGATCGTGGGAAACAGAAGAGAAACCGTTCACCGCCGCAGAACCTGTCTCGCTGCGCTTCTTCAGCGCGCTGAGTTCGGCTCTTTCCGTCTCTGTCCGACGCTGGACGGTCGCGCGCTGAACGAGAACTGCATATATCGTCGCCTCCTCCCGCGCCGCGCGCCCTCTAGCCGCCGGCGATGGCCGTTCTCCGCGCTCTTAATATAAGATAATCTTTGTTCCGATTATAGTTTATGTTAATTGCGGCGATATTGATTCTGTTATGGAACGAGTTACTGTTACGAGAGGTGATTAGGTTGGTCAAAAACTGCGACTGCAGTGGCGTAACGGTTGTGCAATTCATTGATTAGAGTATGAGGGGGGCGGGGCGGTTTTGTAAGAGGTGTTGGTTCATTCATGCTTGGAGAAGAGAAAAAGCGGCGCGGAGGAGGAGGAAGGAAATTCGACGAGAGCAAGTCGGCGGATGTTTTTTGCGACAAGTTTATAGAAAAAAAGATGTAGTGGTTTTCACAGGCTTGGGTATAATTAATTTTAAACGAGTTGTTTGGATATTGTAGCAAAATTTTTTGTTGAGTTGGAAACATAATTTTCTTGAACTTTTGCGTCTCAAGCTCAGTGTAATAGTTTAGGAATTTTAAAATTTTCGATTTCAGGTAAAGGTGTTTTTTTTTTAGGATCTCGTGAGACAACTGATTCTGTATTAAATATTAATCTTTTTTTTGTATCATAACACAATTATTTATTAAGTTAAAAATCTAACTCTTTTGAACTTGCGTGTCTCAAATTTTGAATTTTTTGAATTATGAAATTTTTGGTCTCAGTTCAAGGATTTTTTTACAAGCATAAAATTTTCCAAATCTCAAATTTAATCGCTCAAGGAAAAAATTCTGTGTTAATTTTAAACCACTTTTTGTATGTTATTTCAAAATTATTTATTAAATTTGAAATCTACCTTTCTTGAGCTTAAGTTCAGTTCAGTGATTTCTTTTTTGCAATCACTGATTTTTCAAAATCTCAAATTTAATATTTCAGGAATAGATTCTGCATTAAATTTTAATCAATATTTTTTGTGTGTTATATCAGAGTTATCTATGAAGTTAGAAACTTAACTGTCTTGAACTTGAATGTCTCAAATTCAGTGTAATGTCTTCGGAATTTTGAAATTTTTGGTCTCTGTTCAAGGATTTTTTTACGGGTATTAAATTTTCAAAACCTGAAATTTTATCTCTCAAAAAAAAATCTGTGGTAATTTTTAATCCTCTTTTTGTATGTTATATCAAAATTATTTGTCAAATTTGAAATCTACCTTTTTTGAGCTTCAGCGTCTGAAGCTCAATATAGTCGCTTGTGAATTGTTTGAAACTTTTGTTTTCAGGTCAGTGATTTTTTTTGCAATCACGAAATTTTCAAAATCTCAAATTTAATATCTCAGGAATAGATTCTGTATTAAATTTTAATCTATTTTTTTGTGTTATATCAGAGTTATCTATGAAGTTAGAAACTTAACTGTCTTGAACTTGAGTGTCTCAAATTCAGTCTAATAGCTTGGGAATTTTGAAATTTTTGGTCTCAGTTCAAGGATTTTTTTTACGGACATTTAATTTTCGAAATCTCAAATTTTATCTTTCAGGGAAAAAAATCTGTGTTAATTTTGAACTACTTTTTGTGTGTTATATCAAAATTATTTGTCAAATTTGAAATCTACCTTTTTTGAGCTTAAGCGTCTGAAGCTCAATATAGTCGCTTATGAATTTTTTGAAACTTTTGTTTTCAGGTCATTGATTTTTTTTTGCAATCACGGAATTTTTAAAATCTCAAATTTAATATCTCAGGAATAGATTCTGTATTTAATTTTAATCCAATTTTTTGTGTGTTTTTTATCAAAAATTATCTAGGAAGTTAGAAACCTAGCTGTCTTGAACTTGAGTGTCTCAAATTCAGTCTAATAGCTTGGGAATTTTGAAATTTTTGGTCTCAGTTCAAGGATTTTTTTACGGATATTTAATTTTCGAAATCTCAAATTTTATCTTTCAGGGAAAAAAATCTGTGTTAATTTTGAACTACTTTTTGTGTGTTGTATCAAAATTATTTATTAAATTTGAAATCCAACTTTCTTGAGCTTAAGCGTCTGAAGCTCAATACAATAGCTTGGGAATTTTTTGAAGCTTCTGTTTTCAGTTCAATGATTTTTTTTGCAATCGCTGGATTTTCAAAATCTCAAATTCAATGTCTCAGGAACAGATTCTGCATTTAATTTAAATCCAATTTTTTGTGTATGTTTTATCAAAAATTATCTATGAAGTAAGAAACCTAACTGTCTTGAACTTGAGTGTCTCAAATTCAGTCTAATAGCTTGGGAATTTTGAAATTTTTGGTCTCAGTTCAAGGATTTTTTACGGACATTAAATTTTCGAAATCTCAAATTTTATATCTCAGGCAAAAAAAATCTGTGTTAATTTTAAACAACTCTTTGTGTGTTATATCAAAATACTTTATTAAATTTGAAATCCATCTATCTTGAGCTTAAGCGTCTGAAGCTCAATACAAAAGCTTAAGAATTTTTTGACGCTTTAGTTTTCAGTTCAATGAATTTTTTTGCAATCGCTGGATTTGCAAAATCTCAAATTCAATGTCTCAGGAACAGATTCTGTATTTAATTTTAATCCTATTTTTTGTGTGTTATATCAAAATTATCTATGAAGTTAGAAATCTAACTGTCTTGAACTTGAGTGTCTCAAATTCAGTGTAATAGTTTGGGAATTTTGAAATTTTTGGTCTCAGTTCAAGGATTTTTTACGGACATTAAATTTTCGAAATCTCAAATTTTATATCTCAGGCAAAAAAATCTGTGTTAATTTTAAACAACTCTTTGTGTGTTATATCAAAATACTTTATTAAATTTGAAATTCACCTATCTTGAGCTTCAGCGTCTGAAGCTCAATACAATAGCTTGAAAATTTTTTGACGCTTTAGTTTTCAGTTCAATGAATTTTTTTGCAATCGCTGGATTTGCAAAATCTCAAATTCAATGTCTCAGGAACAGATTCTGTATTTAATTTTAATCCTATTTTTTGTGTGTTATATAAAAATTATCTATGAAGTTAGAAACCTAACTGTCTTGAACTTGAGTGTCTCAAATTCAGTCTAATAGCTTTTGGGAATTTTGAAATTTTTGGTCTCAGTTCAAGGATTTTTTACGGACATTAAATTTTCGAAATCTCAAATTTTATCTCTCACGGAAAAAATCTGTGTTAATTTTAAACTACTTTTTGTGTGTTATATCAAAATACTTTATTAAATTTGAAATCCACCTATCTTGAGCTTAAGCGTCTGAAGCTCAATACAATAGCTTGAGAATTTTTTGCGCTTTAGTTTTCAGTTCAATGAATTTTTTTGCAATCGCTGGATTTGCAAAATCTCAAATTCAATGTCTCAGGAACAGATTCTGTATTTAATTTTAATCCTATTTTTTGTGTGTTATATCAAAATTATCTATGAAGTTAGAAATCTAACTGTCTTGAACTTGAGTGTCTCAAATTCAGTGTAATAGTTTGGGAATTTTGAAATTTTTGGTCTCAGTTCAAGGATTTTTTACGGACATTAAATTTTCGAAATCTCAAATTTTATATCTCAGGCAAAAAAATCTGTGTTAATTTTAAACAACTCTTTGTGTGTTATATCAAAATACTTTACTAAATTTGAAATTCACCTATCTTGAGCTTAAGCGTCTGAAGCTCAATACAATAGCTTGAGAATTTTTTGACGCTTTAGTTTTCAGTTCAATGAATTTTTTTGCAATCGCTGGATTTGCAAAATCTCAAATTCAATGTCTCAGGAACAGATTCTGTATTTAATTTTAATCCGATTTTCTGTGTGTGTTATATCAAAATTATCTATGAAGTTAGAAACCTAACTGTCTTCAACTTGAGTGTCTTAAATTCAGTCTAATAGCTTGGGAATTTTGAAATTTTTGGTCTCAGTTCAAGGATTTTCTTACAGACATTAAATTTTCGAAATCTCAAATTTTATCTCTCAGGGAAAAAAATCTGTGTTAATTTTAAACAACTCTTTGTGTGTTATATCAAAATACTTTATTAAATTTGAAATCCAACTTTCTTGAGCTTAAGCGTCTGAAGCTCAATACAATAGCTTGGGAATTTTTTGAAGCTTTAGTTTTCAGTTCAATGATTCTTTTGCAATCGCTGGATTTTCAAAATCTCAAATTCAATGTCTTAGGAACAGATTCTGTATTTAATTTTAAACCTATTTTTTTGTGTGTTATATCAAAATTATCTATGAAGTTAAAAACCTAGCTGTCTTGAACTTGAGTGTCTCAAATTCAGTCTAATGGCTTGGGAATTTTGAAATTTTTGGTCTCAGTTCAAGGATTTTTTTACGGACATTAAATTTTCGAAATCTCAAATTTTATCTCTCAGGGAAAAAAATCTGTGTTAATTTTAAACTACTTTTTGTGTGTTATATCAAAATAATTTATTAAATTTGAAATCTACCTTTCTTGAGCTTAAGCGTCTGAAGCTCAATACAATAGCTTAGGAATTTTTTGAAGCTTTAGTTTTCAGTTAAATGATTTTTTTGTAATCGCTGGATTTTCAGAATCTCAAATTCAGTGTCTCAGGAACAGATTCTGTATTTAATTTTAAACCTATTTTTTGTGTTATATCAAAATTATCTATGAAGTTAGAAACCTAACTGTCTTGAACTTGAGTGTCTCAAATTAAGTCTAATAGCTTGGAAATTTTGAAATTTTTGGTCTCAGTTCAAGGATTCTTTTACCGACGTTAAATTTTCGAAATCTCAAATTTTATCACTCAGGGAAAAAAATTTGTGTTAATTTTAAACTACTTTTTGTGTTATATCAAAATAATTTATTAAATTTGAAATCTACCTTTCTTGAGCTTAAGCGTCTGAAACTCAATACAATAGCTTGGGAATTTTTTGAAGCTTTTGTTTTCAGTTCAGTGATTTTTTTTTGCAATCGCTGGATTTACAAAATCTCAAATTCAATGTCTTAGGAACAGATTCTGTATTTAATTTTAAACCTATTTTTTTGTGTGTTATATCAAAATTATTTATGAAGTTAGAAACTTAACTCTCTTGAACTTCAGTGTCTCAAATTCAGTCTAATAGCTTGGGAATTTTGAAATTTTTGGTCTCAGTTCAAGGATCTTTTTACGGTCATTAAATTTTCGAAATCTCGAATTTTTGTCTGTCAAGGAACAGATTTTGTATTAATTTGAAAGTATTTTTTGTGTGTTATATCAAAATTATCAACCAAATTAGAAACGTAACTTTCTTGAACTAAAGGGCCTGAAGCTCACTCTGGTAGCTTGAGGACTTTAATGTTTTTGATCTCAGTTTATCAATTTTTTTGACAGTGATCAAATTTTCAAAAAATCTTAAATTTTATCTCTCAGGCGATAGATTCAGTATTAATTTGAAACAAATTTTTGTGTGTTGTATCAAAATTGTTTATTAAGCTTGAACCTAACTTTCTTCAACTTAAGTATGTGAAGTTCGATGTAATAGGTTGGGAATTTTAAAGTTTTTGATTTCAGTTTGAAGGTTTTTTTTTTAAATCATTAATATTTAAAAATCTCAAATTTGTGTCTGTCAAGCAAGAGATTCTGTATTAGTTTGAAAGTATTTTTTGTGTGTTATATCAAAATTATCAACCAAATTAGAAACATAATTTTCTTGAACTTCAGCGCCTGAAGCTCACTCTGCTAGCTTGAGGATTTTAATGTTTTTGATGTCAGTTCATCAATTTTTTTTTGACAGTGATCAAATTTTCAAAAAATCTTAAATTTTATCTCTCAGGCAATAGATTCTGTATTAATTTGAAACAAATTTTTGTGTGTTGTATCAAAATTGTTTATTAAGCTTGAAACCTAACTTTCTTCAACTTAAGTATGTGAAGTTCGATGTAATAACTTGAGAATTTTAAAGTTTTTGATTTCAGTTTGAAGTTTTTTTTTTAAATCAATAATATTTAAAAATATCAAATTTGTGTCTGTCAAGCAAGAGATTCTGTATTAGTTTGAAAGTATTTTTTGTGTGTTATATCAAAATTTTCAACCAAATTAGAAACATAATTTTCTTGAACTTAAGCGCCTGAAGCTCACTCTGCTAGCTTGAGGATTTTAATGTTTTTGATGTCAGTTCATCAATTTTTTTTTGACAGTGATCAAATTTTCAAAAAATCTTAAATTTTATCTCTCAGGCAATAGATTCTGTATTAATTTGAAACAAATTTGTGTGTTATATCAAAATTGTTTATTAAGCTTGAAACCTAACTTTCTTCAACTTAAGTATGTGAAGCTCGATGTACTAGCTTGGGAATTTTAAAGTTATTGATTACAGTTTAAAGGTTTTTTTTAAATCATTAATATTTTAAAATCTCCTATTTTTATCTGTCAAGCAACAGATTCTGTATTAATTTGAACTATTTTTTGTGTGTTATATCAAAAGTTATCAACCGACTCAGAAACCTAATTTTCGTGAACTTAAGGCGTCTAAAGCTTGGTCTGGGAGTATTGTTAATTGATTTTCAGTCGTTAGTTTTTAATTTTTTTACATTTAAATATTTTAGGACTAGATTTTGCATTCAATAGGAGAAATATATTACAAAAGGTTTTAAAATTTCAAACTAAAAATAGTTCAGACTGACCATGAAAAAGCGGAGTACTAACCCACAGCGGAAACATCCTTTTCAGATCGGTTTCAGTTTCAATTTAAATTTAAAACGAAACAGAAAACAAACCCAAAAAGCGTAGTTTCGAAAATACAAAATGTGAGACACCATAAATGCGAAAAAATCCCTTTCGTTGCCCCAATTTATCCCAAAATCAAACTTTCCAAATTGCTTAACACGAATGAACTTTGAAACATGACTCGCCTATACAAACCAATTTCCTACATCAAGTGAGATTATGAGGAAGTTTGTTAAACCGCGCAATTAATTCTTTAAAGCGACCGTTAAGCAACAACTTTAACCTCCACTGCAAATGGAATTGCAGTACAAATCGCACTCTTTCTGTGGGATCATCTCACCTGTCGACAGGAAAACGGGCCCAGGCGCCGCCAATTCCCCCCAAAGACAAAAAGCGCCAGAATTAATTCGCCGACCACATTAATCATAGCTCTTAATAGTTTTTCAAGCGACTTAATTACGAGGTTGCGTCACGTCCAAATAAACGTGAGAATTTCGAAAAAAAAATTCAAACGTTCGCTTTCGGAATCGTCGTCATCACGGTCTACAAAATTTCCAGCTCATCCATCCAATGAATAAATTATTTTACGGTCGTTGCGATACAGAAGGGCGAAGTTTAATTATAGCGATGGCGAATCGAGATAAGAGCCGCTCTAAATTGGACTTTTTATTTATACGTTACATGTTAATTCGGGTCCGAATGGCCCAAAGTACGGAATCGCTGCGACTTCTTAATTAGCGATGTGGCGGTGTTCTTCGCAACAAAACGAACCGAACTGGTCCTAATTACACAGATATGCGCCGTTTCGACAAAAAATAATACGCGATTTTTTTAACCACTTCATTAAGCGCTGAGAAAAGACGCGAAAATTTTTTCACTCGGGGGAGGTAATTTTCACATTAAAACCACATAATTTACAACAGGAAGAAATGTGACGACGACTTAGCTCTCAAATTTATGATCTATAATCGGATCGCTATAAATCACACCACAAATCCCCGAATTAATCAACTCATTCAAATCTCCCTCAAATCGCAACATAAACCGAAATTTTTATTAATTAAAAGGAACATTTAAACGGGAAACGGTGTCAAGCCCGTAAAATAAATTAACCCAAGCTGACAACTACAAAATATTGCGTGTTGGCAATTCCCGAGAATTTAAAATCTGGAAAACATTTAAAACAAATTTATGACATCAAAAAGATCGATAAAACCTGCATTATAACAACCACACATTAAATACTGCATTAAGAATAGACCGCCCCAAATCTCTACAAAAAAAAAAATACAGTAGGTGAGTTATCAAAATTTAATTCGTCGAATCAATAAAACACGGCTGTGGATATGTTTACATTTTTTTAGCTAATTGCACTCGTTTTTTTTCTATCTAGGAGAGCCACAATACAAACATTAATGACATTTAAATTATAAACCCCAGCGGGCGTTTTAATTATACGGTCTTAGAAACCGCAGAGAATCGCTATTTGGGGCGGAAGGGGTCGAAAGCGCTTGATTTACAACTCCACTAATCACCCCTTCAATATCGCTCGATCTCTACCCAATATTTACATTTGTGCACGGTTCTCACCCTTGTAGTTGGAATTAATACGTACATTATTAAGTATCGAGCGATTAAGTGGTTGATGAAGCAGCGGCGGAGAGCGTGGGCTGCGAAGGGGGCCATGACCACAATAAAACAGCTGTAAAGAGTTCAGTCGCCGAAGCAGTGTCTTTTTATTTCACACAGATTTGATTTTTAATATTGGAGGTGACCGAAGTCATCAGAATAAAACGGAAAAGATAACAGACGAAGTATGGAACCTTGTGATATTTTTTTTTGACATTTGTTGTATTTTTCATTCGTCCTCATTTTTCTTCAAGATATGAAATATGTTTCTTTTTTCAAAGTATGAAATATAATGATTTTTGTTTTATAATTTGAAAGCAAATAGTGCAAAGAACACAAATTTTTATTTGATTTTTCACTGGTCTTATGAAGTGGAAAAAATGAGAAAACCTGATATAGTATATATAATGGCAAAGAAGAATTGTTTTAAGTATAACCACATGGAACTTATTTAATATTGAAGATCTCATAAGTCATTCGAATAAAAGGGGAAAAGCACCAGACGTAATGTGGAACCTTGTTGTGCTCAATTTTTTTGACATTCATTTTATGTTTCATTCGCCCTCAGTTTCTTTTTTCAAAGTATGAAATAAGGTTTTAAAAGAGATTGATTTTTGTTTCATAATTTGAAAGAAAATAGTGCAAAGAACACACATTTTTATTTGATTTTTCACTGGTCTTTTCATTAATTTTATATATAAGAATTAAAAGCGATGACTAAAAGCTCATGAAGAACTTAAAATATATTTAATATGAAGTGGAAAAAAATGAGGAAACCTGATATAGTATATAATAGCAAAGAAGTATTGTTTTAAATATAACCACGTGGAACTTATTCAATATTGAAGATCACGTAAGTCATTCCAATAAAAGGGGAAAAGCACCAGACGTAATGCGGAACCTTGTTGTGCTCAATTTTTTTGACAATCATTTTATGTTTCATTCGCCCTCAGTTTCTTTTTTCAAAGTATGAAATAAGTTTTTAAAAAAGATTGATTTTTGTTTTATAATTTGAAAGAAAATAGTGCAAAGAACACAAATTTTTATTTGATTTTTCACTGGTCTTTTCATTAATTTTATATATAAGAATTAAAAGAGATGACTAAAAGCTCATGAAGAACTCAAAATGTATTAAATATGAAGTGAAAGAAATGGGGAAACCTGATATAGTATAAATAATGGCAAAGAAGAACTGTTTTAAGTTATAACCACATGGAACTTATTTAATATTGAAGGTCATATAAGTCATTCGAATTAAAGAGGAAAAGCACCAGACGTAATGGGGAACCTTGTTGTGCTCAATTTTTTTGACATTCATTTTATGTTTCATTCGCCCTCTGTTTCTTTTTCCAAAGTATGAAATAAGTTTTTAAAAAAGATTGATTTTTGTTTTATAATTTGAAATAAAATAGTGCAAAGAACACAAATTTTTATTTGATTTTTCACTGGTCTTTTCATTAATTTTATATATAAGAATTAAAAGCGAGACTAAAAGCTCATGAAGAACTTAAAATATATTTACTATGAAGTGAAAAAAAATGAGGAAACCTGATACAGTATATAATAGCAAAGAAGTATTGTTTTAAATATAACCACGTGGAACTTATTCAATATTGAAGATCACGTAAGTCATTCCAATAAAAGGGGAAAAGCACCAGACGTAATGCGGAACCTTGTTGTGCTCAATTTTTTTGACATTCATTTTATGTTTCATTCGCCCTCAGTTTCTTTTTCCAAAGTATGAAATAAGTTTTTAAAAAAGATTGATTTTTGTTTTCTAATTTGAAAGAAAATAGTGCAAAGAACACAAATTTTAATTTGGTTTTTTACCGTTCTTTTATTAATATTATATATAAGAATTAAAAGAGATGACTAAAAGCTCATGAAGAACTCTAAATATATTAAATATGAAGTGAAAGAAATGGGGAAACCTGATATAGTATATATAATGGCAAAGAAGAACTGTTTTAAGTTATAACCACATGGAACTTATTTAATATTGAAGGTCACATAAGTCATTCGAATTAAAGAGGAAAAGCACCAGACGTAATGTGGAACCTTGTTGTGCCCAATTTTTTTGACATTCATTTTATGTTTCATTCGCCCTCAGTTTCTTTCTCTAAAGTATGAAATAAGTGTTTAAAAAAGATTGATTTTTGTTTCATAATTTGAGAGAAAATAGTGCAAAGAACACAAATTTTAATTTGGTATTTCACCGTTCTTTTCATTAATATTATATATAAGAATTAAAAGAGATGACTAAAAGCTCATGAAGAACTCAAAATGTATTAAATATGAAGTGAAAGAAATGGGGAAACCTGATATAGTATAAATAATGGCAAACAAGAACTGTTTTAAGTTATAACCACATGGAACTTATTTAATATTGAAGATCACGTAAGTCATTCCAACAAAAGGGGAAAAGCACCAGACGTAATGCGGAACCTTGTTGTGCTCAATTTTTTTGACATTCATTTTATGTTTCATTCGCCCTCAGTTTCTTTTTCCAAAGTATGAAATAAGTTTTTAAAAAAGATTGATTTTTGTTTCATAATTTGAAAGAAAATAGTGCAAAGAACACAAATTTTAATTTGGTTTTTCACCGTTCTTTTCATTAATATTATATATAAGAATTAAAAGAGATGACTAAAAGCTCATGAAGAACTCAAAATATATTAAATATGAAGTGGAAGAAATGGGGAAACCTGATATAGTATATATAATGGCAAAGAAGAACTGTTTTAAGTATAACCACATGGAACTTATTTAATATTGAAGGTTACATAAGTCATTCGAATTAAAGAGGAAAAGCACCAGACGTAATGTGGAACCTTGTTGTGCTCAATTTTTTTGACATTCATTTTATGTTTCATTCGCCCTCAGTTTCTTTTTCTAAAGTACGAAATAAGTTTTTAAAAAAGATTGATTTTTGTTTCATAATTTGAAAGAAAATAGTGCAAAAGAACACAAATTTTAATTTGGTTTTTCACTGGTCTTTTCATTAATTTTATATATAAGAATTAAAAGAGACGACTAAAAGCTCATGAAGAACTCAAAATATATTAAATATGAAGTGAAAGAAATGGGGAAACCTGATATAGTATATATATAATGGCAAAGAAGAACTGTTTTAAGTATAACCACATGGAACTTATTTAATATTGAAGGTCACATAAGTCATTCGAATTAAAGAGGAAAAGCACCAGACGTAATGTGGAACCTTGTTGTGCTCAATTTTTTTGACATTCATTTTATGTTTCATTCGCTTTCAGTTTCTTTTTCTAAAGTATGAAATAAGTTTTTAAAAAAGATTGATTTTTGTTTCATAATTTGAAAGAAAATAGTGCAAAAGAACACAAATTTTAATTTGGTTTTTCACCGTTCTTTTCATTAATTTTATATATAAGAATTGAAAGAGACGACTAAAAGCTCATGAAGAACTCAAAATATATTAAATATGAAGTGAAAGAAATGAGGAAACCTGATATAGTATATATAATGGCAAAGAAGAATTGTTTTAAGTATAACCACATGGAACTTATTTAATTTTGAAGGTCACATAAGTCATTCGAATAAAAGGGGAAAAGCACCAGACATAATGTGGAACCTTGTTGTGCTCAATTTTTTTGACATTCATTTTATGTTTCATTCGTCCTCAGTTTCTTTTTCTAAAGTATGAAATAAGTTTTTAAAAAAGATTGATTTTTGTTTCATAATTTGAATGAAAATAGTGCAAAGAACACAAGTTTTAATTTGCTTTTTCACCGTTCTTTTCATTAATATTATATATAAGAATTAAAAGAGACGACTAAAAGCTCATGAAGAACTCAAAATATATTAAATATGAAGTGAAAGAAATGAGGAAACCTGATATAGTATATATAATGGCAAAGAAGAATTGTTTTAAGCATAACCACATGGAACTTATTTAATATTGAAGGTCACATAGGTAAGTCATTCGAATAAAAGGAGAAAAGCACCAGACGTAGTGTGGAACCTTGTGCTCAATTTTTTTTACATTTATTATATTTTTCGTGTTCCCTTGTTTTATTTTTCAAGAGAATCAAACATTTTAAAAAAATATTTACAAATTTTGGTTTTTATAAATGGAAAGAAAAAAGTGAGAACAACACAAATTTCGGTTAGGTTTTTCAATGTATTTTTCGTTAATTTTACCTCAAATAATTAAAATCGACAACTAGAAGTTCAAAAAGTACTCAAAATAAACTAGGAGCCAACTGTGAACAGCCGAGTTTTGGGCCCTTGTCCCCCCGAATTTTTCCACAAAAATCGTACCAAATTTACTGAAGACCCTGGAACTGGCTCGCCATTCGCGTCCACCGCATTCTTACCAGAAATCTCAACCACTTCCTTCCGCCACGGGACAACCCTGATAAATCCCGATCCGATAAGCCGTTTCTTTCATATTTTAATTTCCTGTTTCTGTGCGCACTTACTCACGAATCCATCAACCCCGTTGTCAGTAGTCATTCCTTCGACAATCCTTGACCATCGGCCGCCTTATCGCCCATAGACTAAACGGGATGTCCTGTAGCTCTGGCCCAGCGCGATAACGGCTGATAACGGCTCCAACCGGCGATAAGCAACCAGTTTCGGATAATTTTATCGGTATGTCTGTTTTGAATTGATTCTGCTCGCTTGCCACCACTTACCTATCCTTGCCTGAAATTGCACATTGTTCCCCTTCTACGTGCACAGGTATTTCCGGTCATAGTTCATTGTCGATTCGTTCGGCGGTTGCGCTTTTGTCTTTCCTTTCTTTCTGGCTTTGCTGCTTGGCTTGTCGCCGTGATTCACGGCTCCGAGATCCATCCAACTGTTGCCAAGATCGCGGGTTAAAGGTCGCGACGAGGCGGAGCGCCATTATCCAATCAACGGATTGTGGCTGCGAGGGGATGGGAGAGGAGTGGTCTGGGAGTCCCGCGGGAGAGAAGGGTGCGGCGGGATTGGCACTGGGAAAATCAAAGAGCTTTGTGCTTTTGTCCGGGATTTGGGTCGAGACGTTGTTGACCCAGTTAAGGGTTGAGATTGAGACGCCCTGAACTAGTGGTAATTTCTTGCTGCCGAATATTTCATACCCACAACAATATTTTTCCTTGAACTTCCGTTCACCTAATTCCCATTATTTGATACGCCATAAGCGGCTGCAGCGTAGGTGTTAAAGGCGGCTAATTATGGGATTTTTAGGCGACTTTCGGTTTTGTTTGCACTGGGTTTGCAGGAAATACTATATCTTTTACGTGCATTTGCTTTAAAACTTTGTAAATATGTATCTTCTGTGGAAAAGAGGGGAAATGACATTTTTGGGTTATATTGTTACTATCACGCAACAAACCTGTGGTCTTATACAAAGCGATTTTTCTTTTTTCTTTTTTCTTTTTTCGCATTTAAATGAAGTTAGTAATGTTTGTTTATTGTTGTTTCCTAGACATCAGATTGAAGGAAATCCGTACTTGTATCAGTTTTCTAGGAATGAGAAATGACATTATAAGGTTGCAGACAGTAAGTTCACTCACTGTCTTTGATATGAAATCATTTATTTCATCTTTAGTGTTTCACGTTTATGAAAATTTAAAATCGGAATTTTAAACAACCTAAAACTGTGAATGAATGGGTGAATTAAAAATTGTAGCAAAAGCGATTGCTCTTCTTCTTCCATTTGGTTAGCTTTAAAATTCCCCAAAAATGTTGGAAATGAGGTTTCTAAAATTTTCCTCGATTGTTTAAACTGAGTGTCCTCCATTTTATGATCTATGTGACGATTTAATTATCATGATTTAACACTTTAGATTCGTAATTCGGAGGAAATTCTTCTCATTTCGGACAAAATTATTAGAATTTTCTAAAAAATAGAAATCTGTTTGATTTATTGTTCAAAGATATGTCTGTTATGAGAATCTTAGATTCTTAATATACACGAGACGATTATCTATGATTTTCGGAGGTTTTAAAATTTTTTAGCGGAGCTCACCCACCCCTGTTTTCTCAGAGAATGTCATTTGCCAAAATAATACTTATCTTAGCAAATACTAGCCCCGCCCGCCCAACCCTATTTTTTTAGAAGGTATGTCATCTGCCAAAATAAGACTTATGTTAGCAAGTAATAGCCCTCCACACCCGTCCTTTATTTTCTCAGTGGGTAGTAAGTAAGTCTTATTTTGGCAGATGACATATCCTCTGAGAAATACGGGGGCGGGTGGGCGGGGCTAATACTTGTTCCTAACATAAGTCTTATTTTGGAAGATGACATATCCTCTGAAAAAATAGGGGGCGGGTGGGCGGGGCTAGTACTTGGTAAGATAAGACGTATTTTGGCAAATAACATAAGTTAGTAATATATAAAGTCTGAATTTCGGAATTTTAAACAACCTAAAACTATGAATTAAAAGTTGTAGCAAAAACGATTGCTCTTCTTCCTCCATTTGGTTAGCTTTAAAATTCCCCAAAAATGTTGAAAATGAGGTTTCTAAAATTTTCCTCGATTGTTTAAACCGAATGTTCTCCCTTTTATGATCTATGTGACGATTTAATTATCATGATTTAACACTTTAGGTCCGTAATTCGGAGGAAATTATTTTCATTTCGGACAAGATTATTAGAATTTTTTAAATAATCGAAAATCAGTTTAATTTATTGTTCAAAGATCTGTCTGTTATGAGAATCTTATATTTTTGATATATACGAGACGATTATCTGTGATTTTCGGAGGTTTTAAAATTTTCTAGCCCCACCCACCCCTGTTTTACTCAGAGAATATGTCATTTGCGAAAATAATATTTATCTTAGCAAATACTAGCCCCGCCCACCCACCCCTGTTTTCTCAGAGGATAAGTCATTTGCCAAAATAAGACTTATCTAGCAAGTACTACCCTCTGAGAAAATAAAAGGGGGGGGGGGGGGGGCTAGTACTTGCTAACATAAGTCTTATTTTGGCAGATGACATATCCTATGAGAAAATAGGGGGCGGGTGGGCGAGGCTAGTACTTGTTCCTAACATAAGTCTTATTTTGGCAGATAACATAACCTCTGATAAAATAGGGGCCGGTGGGCGGGGCTAGTACTTGGTAAGATATGACGTATTTTGGCAAATAACATAAGTTAGTAATATACAAAGTCTGAATTTCGGAATTTTAAGCAACCTAAAACTATGAATGAATGGGTGAATTAAAAGTTGTAGCAAAAACGATTGTTCTTCTTCTTCCAATTGGTTAGCTTTAAAATTCCCCAAGAATGTTGGAAATGAGGTTTCTAAAATTTTCCTAGATTGTTTAAACCGAGTGTCCTCCATTTTATGATCTATGTGACGATTTAATTATCATGATTTAACACTTTAGGTTCGTAATTCGGAGGAAATTCTTTTCATTTCGGACAAAATTATTAGAGTTTTCTAAAAAATCGAAAATCAGTTTGATTTATTGTTCAAAGATCTGTCTGTTATGAGAATCTTAGATTTTTAATATATATGAGACGATTATCTATGATTTTTGGAGGTTTTAAAATTTTCTAGCCCCGCCCACCCACCCCTGTTTTCTCAGAGAATATGTCATTTGCCAAAATAAGACTTATCTTAGCAAATACTAGCCCCGCCAACCCACCCCTGTTTTCTCAGAGGATATGTCATTTGCCAAAATAAGACTTATCTAGCAAGTACTACCCTCTGAGAAAATAAAGCGGGGGGGGCTAGTACTTGCTAACATAAGTCTTATTTTGGCAGATGACATATCCTCTGAGAAAATAGGGGGCGGGTGGGCGGGGCTAATACTTGTTCCTAACATAAGTCTTATTTTGGCAGATGACATATCCTCTGAAGAAATAGGGGGCGGGTGGGCGGGGCTAGTACTTGGTAACATAAGACGTATTTTGGCAATTAACATAAGTTAGTAATATATAAAGTCTGAATTTCGGAATTTGAAACAACCTAAAACTATGAATGAATGGGTGAATTAAAAGTTGTAGCAAAAACGGTTCTTCTTCTTCTTCCATTCGATTAGCTTTAAAATTCCCCAAAAATGTTGGAAATGAGGTTTCTAAAATTTTCCTCAATTGTTTAAACCGAATGTCTTCCTTTTTATGGTCTATGTCTATGTGATGATTTAATTATCATGATTTAACACTTTAGGTTCGTAATTCGGAGGAAATTCTTTTCATTTCGGACAAAATGATTAGAATTTAAAAAAAATCTAAAATCAGTTTAATTTATTCTTCAAAGATCTGTCTGTTATGAGAATCTTAGGGCCGGTTTACAGAACAGCGAGTTAAATATTTAATCCTCCATTAGTTTAACAGAGAATTAAAATGTGGAATATGAGCCCGTGATTGGTTGAAATATGCGCGTTGCCTCGCAACGGACCTCAGTTAAAAGTTAATCGCGAATTAACTTTAACTTCGCTTTCTATAAATCGGGTCTTAGATTCTTAATATATACGAGACGATTATCTATGATTTTCGGAGGTTTTAAAATTTTCTAGCCCCGCCCACCCACCCCTGTTTTCTGAGAGAATATGTCATTTGCCAAAATAGTACTCATCTTAGCAAATACTAGCCCCGCCCACCCACCCCTGTTTTCTCAGAAAATATGTCATTTGCCAAAATAATACTTATCTTAACAAATACTAGCCCCGCCCACCCACCCCTGTTTTCTCAGAGAATATGTCATTTGCCAAAATAATACTTATCTTAGCAAATACTAGCCCCGCCCGCCCAACCCTGTTTTCTCAGAGGATAAGTCATTTACCAAAATAAGACTTATCGTAGCAAATACTAGCCCCGCCCGCCCACCCCTGTTTTCTCAGAGGATATGTCATTTGCCAAAATAAGACTTATCTAGCAATTACTACCCTCTGAGAAAATAAAGCGGGCGGGGGGGCTAGTACTTGCTAACATAAGTCTTATTTTGGCAGATGACATATCCTCTGAGAAAATAGGGGGCGGGTGGGCGGGGCTAGTACTTGTTAATAGCATAAGTCTTATTTTGGCAGATGACATATCCTCTGAAAAAATAGAGGGCGGGTGGGTGGGGCTAGTATTTGGTAAGATATGACTGATTTTGGCAAATGATATATCCCCTGAGAAAATAGGGGGCGGGTGGGCGGGCCTAGTACTTGTTAGGTAAGTAATTCTGTACCTAAAGTAAAAACTCAACTCAAAAATACTGGATATTTTTCACTGTACTTTAGGTGCGAGCTTTCGACCAATTTTTTTTTATGAAGAAATTTTGGGTTAAGAGTTTTCTGAAAAACTACTTTGGTTTTGCAATTAAAAAAAAACTCTGCATCAATTTTCCTTCTTGAGAGTTTTTCTGTGTGAACATTTTTGCCATTCAATTGTCTTGAGTTTTTAAGATTCTCAAAAAATTTTTAAAAAATTTCTGAACTGAAAAAAATTTGTAAAAACGCTTCCCGTTTTATGATCGGGGGAAGTCTCTTCGTAGTACAATTTTGGTGCACTGGACTTTCAACTTTCCAAACAACTTTTTAGAATTTTTTGGAAAACCACCAGATTTTCAATTTGCAGATTTTTAATTTTCTCTTGATTGACGATATTTAACAACAACGATTTCGGTTTAATAATCTCTGTAAAGTTTGTTGTACCAATTATTTTGTAGATTTTTTCTCCATTCGTTTATTCCAATTTTTAATGTTTCGAAAAATTTTTGAGAAACCATTCTCATCGGTTTTCTCCTTTTTTTAAAGAGTTATTTAAAAAACCGCTTCCAATTCATGACTAATAAGAGTTTGTTTTCCGAGACGATTTTCCGCTAGACTTTTAAGATTTTCAGACATTTTTTGAAAATGAATTTTTGTTAATTTTTTTCGTTTTTCGTTTATAATGCAAGGGAAGTCGCCCTGTAGTACAGTTTCCTCCACTTGATTTTACCGATTTTTAAGTTTCAAACACTTCTTAAGAATTTTTTTGAAAAATCGCTTTAGTTTCACAATTACCAAAAAAAAAAAATGCATGGATTTTCATGCTTGAAAGTTTTTCTATTTTTGTTTGTTTTGTAAATTTGATGAATTTTTCCCGCTCCATTATCGGAACTTTCAAAATTTCCAAAAATTTTTCAAAATGAGATTTTTTTTCTCTTTTGCAAATTTTTTTTAACTCGTTTATTCCTTCAAATATTCTCAGAAAATTTGCAAGGGTGAAATTCGATCCAGAGAAACAATTTCCGGTATCGGTCTTCTGGAATTTCGCCTATTTTTTAAAATATCTTACTCAAACTAATTTAACAAAATTTTGAGCCAGTAAACCTCAAGTTTGAAAAATCATGTTTTTCGAACGGGCACTCAGTTTTCGAAGGGACTTGTTTTTTCTGAAAACTGCAACCTTTCTGTGCTTATAAATAAAAATCCAAGTGTCCCTACGAACCGGAGTTTCTTCTGGACACAACTGAAAGTACCCTCGTGCTAGTCCTGCTCAAAATTTGCTCAAATTTTTGACTTGATTCGGTTCGTGGGTTTAGGAGGTCTTTGAAACCTACAAAAATTGACTCCTCTACACGTAAAACACTAATATACCAACTTTTGTATATTTTAAACTTCCTACTTGGAAAATAAAATTTTCGTATTTCTTCCAACGGAAGCACTCAAGACCACTGAGATATAAAATTTTCAAGTGCCTTTGATTATTCTCAGAAAATTTGCAGGGGTAGAATTCGATCCATAGCAGCAATTTCCGATATCGGGTTTCTGAAATTTCGCCTATTTTTTTTAAATATCTTACTAAAACCAATTTAACAAAATTTTGAGCCAGAAAACCTCAAGTTTGAAAAATCATATTTTTCGAACGATCCCGCAGTTTTGATTTTTCTGAAAACTGCAACATTTCTGTGCTTAAATAAAAAACCAAGTCTTCCTCTATTTTCTCAAAGTGTATGATGTTCGCCAAAATCAGTCTTATGTGAGCAAGTACTAGGCCCGCCCGCCCACCCCTATTTTTTCAGAGGATATGTGATTTGCCAAAATAAGACTTATCTTAGCAAGTACTAGGCCCGCCCGCCCACCCCTGTTTTTTCAGAGTATATGTGATTTGCCAAAATAAGACTTATCTTAGAAAGTACTGGCCCCGCCCGCCCACCCTTATTTTTTTAGATGATATATGATTTGCCAAAATAAGACTTATCTTATGAAAAATGAAAATAAAACGTTTTTCGTTTATATCGCCCTGTAGTACAGTTTCCTCCACTTGATTTTCCGCTTTTTAACTTTCAAACACTTTTTAAGAACTTTTTTGAAACATCGCTTTAGTTTCACAATTTCCAAAAAAATGCATGAATTTTCATGCTTGAAAGTGTTTCTGTTTTTGTTTGTTTTATAAATAGATGTCATAAAATCAATATTGAATTGATGATGTACCAGAAATTCTGTGTACTAATATTGTATTATATTTTTGATTTCTTAAAACGACTTAGTTCATTTGTGTGTAAGGAAATTTTTCCCGCACCATTATCGGAACTTTCAAAATTTCCAAAAATTTTTCAAAATGAAATATTTTTTCTTTTTCGCAAATTTTTAAATAACTTCTTTCTTGTCGTAACATAGAACACGTATACGCGCCGGAATAGGGGTGTCGAATTTCAGCTACGAGCTTGGTGTCGGTGTCGGAGTCGAGGTCACCGGCTGAATCCGCAGGAGGAAGTGTCGCCAATTTTTTAAAATATCTTACTAAAACCGATTTAACAAAATTTTGAGCCAGAAAATCTCAAGTTTGAAACATCATATTTTTCGAACGGTCCCTCAGTTTTCGAAGGGACTTGATTTTTCTGAAAACTGCAACCTTTCTGTGCTTAAATAAAAATCCAAGTGTCCCTACGAACCGGAGTTTCTTCTGGGTACAACTGAAAGTGCGTTTAGGAGGTCTTTGAAACCCACAAAAATTGACTCCAAGATCATTTAGATATAAAATTTTCAAGTGCCTGCGAATAATCTCAAAAAATTTGCAGGGGTAGAATTCGATCCAGAGAAACAATTACATTAATAAAATTTTAGTGGCCACAAAAACTATTTCGCAGCCAATAAAGTTATCTTTCGGAAAACTGCCTACCAGAATGCAGACAAGGTAGACGATAGTTCAGAGAGAGAGAGAAAAAGAAAAGCGGTTTCTACACCTGAAAGAACCAGTAAGAAGCGTCTAAGTGGCCGTCCATGGGGCAATTACTCCCCGTCCCATGCGCCTGCCCACCCTACCATGAAGGCCAGCTCTTCGGCCGCCGTCTCCGCAGGGCCGGCGCGGTCTCGTCGTCGGCGGCGGCAACCGCGGCCGCTTCAGCTGCGGCGAGCTCGGCGCATCGAGCTGAAGGTGGCGAAAGGTCATGGGGGCCCCAGCAGGGCACTTCACGCACCGGTGCCCCGCCACACATGCCACTGTCTGTTCATAATGGCCATTGCATGTAAATACAACAACAATGAGTCCAGTACAGCTCCGTCAAAACGAAAGCGGCGTTCGAATTTCGCGGCGGCGAAATGAAAAACTGGAGTCTCGGCATTTGCAATGCAAATAGCGCACCTGCGTTTGAATTTTTCCCAGGAAGGCTGACACTCGGGCGTTTGGTGTAGCGAGTTATTTACGCTTATGTTTATTAGCGTCTGTGATGTTACAGTGTTACGCCGTGGAATGTTATTATTTATCAGTCTACTTATTAGCGGATTGTCGGATGCTAATGAATTTTAGAATTGATGGCGGAGCTGGAAGCTCGTTTCCTGGGCAGGGAGGAGAGGGGCGCCATTATCGATTAGCTAATGTGAAACTTTATCATTATTGTGATATTTATTCGCTTCCTTACCGGCAAGGGATTATCGTCTTACCGCAACAAATCATCGGTTTCTTCAACTCGAAAACTAATAACGCGTAACTAGATGTGCTTGTTAATGTCCGGAGATGGGAGCTCGATTTGCTCGTGTTTGAGGCGAGGATTTCTCTCAGGAAATGTCCACTGGGCCCCGGTGGGAATAACGCACGATGAAAGCTCCAACGCGGAACAAATCGACGGACTTTTACCATGTGCCACCGCCGAAACAAAAAGCTAACTTATAGCGCAAGATTTGCATAAATCTTGATCGTAATTTCACTCGGTCTCTACGCGGAAGTTCCGAAATGGTCAACTTTAATGGGCACCAAGTGGAAAATTTCTTTAAAAGAACTGAAAAGCTCTTAAGATGTAAATAAAATTAAAAACTAGGTAATTGATTTTTTTTCAAAACCAACATTAACTATTATTATTTATCATACCTGTGGCCTTATTTTCACAACAAGAAACTTAAAACTTGTTGAAAATGGTACATTTTTCTAGAGAAATATGTATTTTGCAATTACGCTCCGCTCCTCCGTCTAACAACGAATGAAAAATTTATCACAATTGAGATCGGGGTGGGTGGGTGGGGCTTAATTTTTGTTTTTTTTTTATATCTAGAATTTTCTTTAAACAACTGGATGGTTAACATGTTTTCAATTTCTCGTTGGGTAAAAAAGATTTCCTATATTAAGAAAAAACGGACTAAATATAAGCCCGGGATGGAGTTTAGTTGCTTATATTTTGTCCATTTTTTCTTAATATGCGAAGTCTTATTTTCCCAACAAGAAACTGAAAATATGTTTAACTATCCTGTTGAAAGAAAATTCTAAAAAAAAAAACAAATTAAGCCCCGCCCACCCGCCCGATCTCAATTGTGATGAGTTTTTCATTCCTGATCAGACCGCAGGACGGAGTTTATTCCTAACATCAATATTTCTTTAAAAAATTCTACCCTTTTAAAAAATCCAAAAAAAAAACCTAATAAATCAGAATTTAAAAAATTCAAGAAACTCAAAAAACTCAGAAAATTGAAAGAATTATAAAAATGAAATGAACCAAGAAACTCAAAAAGCTCAAGAAATCCAATACCAAAAGAAAAAAAATCTTAAAAATCCAAAAAATGAAACAAAAAGTCCAATGATCTAATACCGATATCAAAGAAAAATCTAAAGAATCCATAAAACAATGAATCAGAAAACTCAAAAAATTCAACAAAAACTACAAAAAGGAAATAATTTTAAAAATCCAAGAAACTCAAAAAACTCAAGAGATCTTAAAAAATCACAATAATCCAAAAAATAAAAGGATTTAAAAACACTCAGGAAATTGTAAAAAATCCAAGAAACTCAAAAAACTCGAGAGATCTTAAAAAATCACAATAATCCAAAAAATAAAAGGATTTAAAAACATTCAAAAAATTGTAAAAAAATCCAAGAAACTCAAAACACTCAAGAGATCTTAAAAAAATCACAATAATCCAAAAAATAAAAGGATTTAAAAACATTCAAAAAATCGTAAAAAAATCCAAGAAACTCAAAACACTCAAGAAAACCAAAAAATTAAAAAATAAAAAGAATTTAAAAAATCAAAAAAAAAATCAAAGGATATAAGAAAACCTAGAAACTCAAACAAACTCAAGAAATCCAATACCAAAAGAAAAATATCTCAAAAATCCCAAAAAGTCAGAAAATGAAAAAAAAGTCCAATAATCTAACATGGATATCAAAGAAAAATCTAAAAAAATCCATAAAACAATGAATCAGAAAACTCAAAAAATTCAACAAAAATTACAAAAAGGAAATAATTTTAAAAATCCGGGTGGAGTTTAGTTGCTAAATCCTCGTTTCTCTACAAGAAATTACCAGATGAAATATATTTTTAAAAGGGTAGAATTTTCTAGAGAAAAATTAATCTCAATTGAAATCGGGGCAGGTGGGTGGGGTTTAATCTTTTTTTTTAAATATAGAGTTTTCTTTCAACAACAGGATAGTTAACATGTTTTTACTTTCTTGTTGGGTAAGAAAGATTTCCAATATTAAGAAAAAATTTACAAAATATAAGCCCCGCCCACCCACCCCTTCCCAATTGTGATGAATTTTTTATTCATCGTGAGCTGAAGGGTGGAGTTTAGTTGCTAAATCCTCCTTTTTCTGCAAGAAATTACCATATGAAATATGTTTTTAAAAGGGTAGAATTTTCTAGAGAAAAATTCATTAATTACAATTGAGATGGGGGGGGGGCTTAGTTTTTATTTATTTTTTTCTTTATATAGAGTTTTCTTTCAACAACAGGATAGTTAAAATGTTTTCAATTTCTTGTTGGGCAAAAAAGATTTTATATATTAAGAAAAAATGGACTAAATATAAGCCCCGCCCACCCACCCCTTCTCGATTGTGATAAATTTTTTATTCATCGTGAGCTCAAGGGTAATCTGCAAAATCTAAAAATTGAAACATCCGAAAGTTGGAAAATGGAAAACTGGAAAATTTAAAACTGAAAACTAGAAGAGATATGGCGAAATTGTAGAAAAGAAAAACAAAAAATTGCAAATGGAAAAATTACAAAATCTATAAATTGAAAAATTCTAAAGTTGAAAACTGGAAAAATTTAAAATCGAAAAAATGAAGGAACAAAAAAATGAGAGATTGAAGAACTAAAGAATTCAAGTCAAAAAAGTTGTGGGATCGTTTTTTACGCCACTAGATTTTACTTTATAGAAAACAAAAATTGCAAAAATAATTATATATAATCTTTTGAAAAAGTGGGATTTATTTGGGTGCACCTCAGAGTTGAGGGAAGTTCTGTTGAAATAACCTTCGACCCATTTTATTTTAAATTGTGAAACTGGAGCGATTTTGGAAAAAATTCTTAAAAATTGTGCAAAAACCTAGTAAGTTAAAAGTCAAATAATCAAGTGGAGGGAAATTTTACTTCCGTCGATCATAAACGAAAAGGATTTTTGCATTTTTTTTCAGTTCAGAAAAATTTTATAAACTCTAATTTTCAACAAAAATTTTGGAAATGTTAGTCCAAGAATCCTACGGAAAAATTTTCTCAAAAAAAAAATGTTTAGTATGTAGTTGTGAATTTGAAGTGGTTTAAATATAGGTCTTTAAATTATAGACAAAACTAAAAAAATTGGAATAATTGAGTGGAAAATGTAATGTATAGTTTTGGAAATTTCATCCTACCCTATAAAAGTTTATTGACGATAACGAGAGGGACAGTAGTACAATGGTAAGAAATATTAATGGCTCGAATTTGTCTGAGAACATTTAGCAGGTAGTTGTACTCATAAAATAATGGTCATTTCCGTTCATGAGTA
Source organism: Zophobas morio (assembly GCF_036711695.1). NCBI lineage: Eukaryota > Metazoa > Arthropoda > Insecta > Coleoptera > Tenebrionidae > Zophobas > Zophobas morio. The sequence goes on from NW_026972115.1 coordinate 4,384,939, forward strand.
AGGATGGTCCCTGGATTATTCTGCTTTCTAACATCTGGGGATTACCGGCACGCGACAACTTAAGTTGTAAATATTTCTTGTACTACTGTTCGTCTCATTATTGCCAATCAAATTTTATATAATACAATGAAATTTCCAAAACTATATTTCCCCAAAAATATTCGGAAATATTAAAAATTGGATTAAACGTGTAGAAAAAATCTGCAAAATAATACAAGAACTTTAAATAAATTGAAATAACTACTATCAATTTTTTGTTTTGTTTGGGAAATAAATATCTACGATAATCAAACGGAAAAAAGTACCAAGATATACGGAATTTCTGTTAGATTACGAATCTGACGTTGTTTTTATGAAATCTGAAACAGAAAAACTTTCAGCATAAAAATCCATGATTTGTCAAGTGGAGGAAATTTTTTTTAGTTCAGCAAAATTTTCAAAAATCTCGTTTTCAAAAGATTTTTGCAACAATCGAGCGGAAAAATCTTCTCGGAAAATAAACTCTCAGTGGCTATGAATATGGAGCGGTTAAAATTAATAATTGAAAAAATGTGTCATAAAAAAAACAAACAATTTATAGGTTATCAAAATTATAGGATCATTTAGCTTAATACACTGTTGGTGGTATTACTAATCTACATTTACTTTAATGTATTGAGGTTATCACAAAAAATAACTTGTAAAATCTTTAACGTACAATGGTACGCAAAATCGACGGGTTATAATTAGGGGAGTAGGCGTTCGCTACTCGTTTTCCTTTCTAGTTCGGTCGACAGAGCGGCACTCATAATAAGTGCTGTTGCAGACTTACTCCCGTCACTAATTATTACATCATTGACGCCTCAACTCCCTCCAGGATCCTAGAACTTCCAGACTTGATCATTATCCCTCTCATCTCCGCGTGGGCGAAAGCCCATCTCGATTTTTCCAGCAATCGTGTCGAGGCGCGGCCGGGTTCGGCGACTAGCCAAGCGTAGTTCCTCCGAAATGGCCCCTTTATGCACCTTCGTGCCCCTAATGACCGTTCCAGGTCTCCCTCGACTTTTATTTAAGACGTAATTGTTTTATATCTCTCGTTTCTCGCCGTCCGACAGCTCTTTGTTCTTTCGAGGCAAATAACGGTCGCTTTTATTGCGGAAATCGCTCATGTCCACGGTTTATCGCTCGTATTTTTCGCCGATTCGCCGCCGGATAGCACAAAGGACTAATTGTGGCACTGGGAGTGAGATGTTAAAGGGTTGGAAGCAATCAAACGCCTCGCTGTGTTGACACCGGAGACGAGCGACTTCTAAGATTAATTTTAACGCCACGTTACCGAACTTAATTAATAGATGGGTGCGAAGAATCGGATAATGGGCAAAGGAGGCACTGAGGCGGCAGGGCAAACAAGCTGGAGGCGAAGAGGCGAAACGGGAGTTTAAGGGATTTATTTTTGGGAAAAAAACTGCTGCTGACTAGGTGGTTATTTTCTTATTATTACGTTGAGATAGCAATGAAATCGTTCACTGATGAAAGGGGACGTCGTAACTACAGACCTGAGGCGCTACTATTGGAAATACAATATTTAATTGAAAATCACATCAAATCTTACAAGACCAGACAGTCCCGTTATTCTTTAAGGCACAATGGCAGTCGTTATTACCTACCTGAAGCTGTAAGTGTCAAACACTTATAGAGATCTTTTATACTATATACATACATATATACTTATATAATTCCTCCTCCGAGTCGTCCCACAGGTGCATCCATCTTCTCATCTCTTATCAATTATCTCCCCCATTAGCCCCACCCTCGCTAATCAATCCTCGTTCGATGTAAATTGTGGGTGGCGCACCTGTGGGGGTTTCCCACAGTTCCACAGCCACCTGTGAGCGACGACACGCTCGACGGGCCATCGCGGGGAAACGGTCGCTCCAGCCACACATGGAATTACAGAGAAATTACACGTCCCGATGGTATCTCTTCGGATTATGATGTGCCTTCGTGAGACAAAGAGCGTAAATCGGGTCTTAATTGGCGGCGCGACTCGCGCTAATCCAGATTTATCCCGTCGCAAATTAGCGCGCATTCCGGGCATAGCTCGGACGTTCCTCGGAAGCGATGGTAAAATATGGGCGATAACGGCGACACCTGCACGTTTTCCCATTTCCCACGCGTAATATGCACGGACGGACACACGTGTCCGAGGGCTGCTTCGTACCGGGAATACGCGTTATAGCCCAGCGGTAATGATGCGTGAACGTGAAACAACCCAATTACGTACTTCGTTATGCTCCGTCGTACTGGAGATTTGCGTTTTTAACTTCGATCGGGTTGTTAATTGGTCGCGCCATGTCATTACGCGGGTTATGGATGGCATGGGTTTTTGCGAGGAGCAGGGAAGGTATGGGTGGTACCGACGCGGTACTGAGTGCACCTGCATGCTTGTATTTTCGGCGTCCGTGGTACTATTACTATTACTATTACAAAACCGGACGAATTGCAAGTGAAACGGATAATCTATAAGCAGCTCGACGAAGCATATAATGTTAAATAAGTACGCAATATGCAGAAGCAATTTCAGCGTAATATGTATGCATGTAGAAACGTTAAAACAAAAGGATGATGCATATGAAATTTCAGATAGTTAGTTATAGGACTCATCGCTCTTGCTTTCTTGGTTAATGTAGTGGAAACTGGAACTCCCATGGATTGACGTTCACTGCGTCATTATATATAGTTGTATAACATACCAGACGGGCCGATTTCGATTTTTTATTACTATTGAACGATTACTTGGGTTTCCACCTCTGATAAACCACCAAATCATCTTCTTTTGGCATTTCTAGTATTATTATTGATAAAACAAACTGTTTTTTTCATTTATAAATAAACCAATGGCAATGATATACCCTCTAAAAAAAGAGAGGGTGGGTGGGCGGGGCCGTTGAAAGTTAGATTAGGTATTATACCTACAAGGGCTTACATTTTGCCCTTTTTTTCTTAACATGTGTAGTCTTCTTTTCACAACAAGAAACTCAAAACATGTTTAAAATGGTAAATTTGTATAGGTAAATATCAATTTTGCAATTACGCCCCGCCCCTCGGTCTAAAAACGAATGAAAAATTCATCGCGATTGAGATCGAGACGGATGGGTGGAGCTTCTCTTTTGATTTTCTTTTTTAAAGAATACATTTAGTTTTCTTTGTATAACACGATTATAGGAACATATTTCATATGATAATTTCTCGCAGAAAAATACGAATTTTGCAATTAAGCTCCGCCCCTCGGCTTACGACGAATAAAAAAAAATCATCAGAATTGAGATCGGGCGGGTGGGCGGGGCTTATATTTTGGCTAGTTTTTCGTAATTTACATAGCCATCTTTTCACAACAAGAGACTTAGAACATGGTAAAATGGTACACTTTTCCAAGGAAATATGGAGGTGTAGCCTAATTGCAAAATCGATATTTCCTTATACAAATAAACATGTTTTAAGTTTCATGTTGTAAAAATAAGTCTACACATATTAAAACAAAAAGGCAAAATGTAAGCCCGCCCACCCGCCCTATCTCTATTATGGTGATTTTTGTTATTCGCCGTGAACCAAGAGGGTGGAGCTTAACTGCAAACTACGTATTTCTTTACAAGACATTAAAAACATGTATTTGAATATCGTGTTGTTTAAAGAATATCATGTATATTAAGAAGAAAAGGGAAAAATATAAACCCCGCCCACCCTCCCCATCTCATTTGTGATGATTTTTTTATTCTTAGAAACTCGAAACACGTTTAAAATTGAAAAATTTTTGTAAGAAAATACGGATTTTGCAATTAGGAGTTAATGAAAACTTCCTTACTATTTAGATCAGGGCAGGTGTGTGTGGGGCTTAACTTTTGGCTTTAATTTTTTCTTAATATACATGTTATTCTTTAAATAAAACGATACTCAAAAACATGTTTTTAATTTCACGTGGAGAAATAAGGATTTTGCAGTTAAGCGCCGCCCCCTTGGCTCACAACGAATAAAAAAAAATTATCACAATTGAAATAGGGCGGGTGGGTGGGGCTTATATTTTGCCCTTTTTTTCTTAAAATGTGTAGTCATCTTGTCACAACAAGAAACTTAAAACATGTTTAAAATGGTAAATTTGTATAGGGAAATATCAATTTTGCAATTATGTTCCGCCCCTCGGTCTGACAACGAATGAAAAAAATCATTGGAATCGAGATCGGGCGGGTGGGTGGGGCTTCTCTTTTGGTTTTATTTTTTAATTAATACATTTAGTTTTCTTTGTATAACACGATTACTTAAGAACATATTTCACAAGGTAATTTCTCGTAGAAAAAGGACTTTACAATTAAATTCCGCCTCTCTGCTTACGACGAATAAAAAACTCATTAGAATAGAGATCGGGCGGGTGGGTGGGGCTTAAATTATGGATTTTTTTTTAATATACATGGCTATCATTTCACAACAAGAAACTTAGAATATGGTTAAAATTGTACATTTTTGCAAGGAAATATGCAAAATCGATATTTCCGTATACAAATTTTCCATTTTTAACATGTTTTAGTTTCATGTTGTGAAAAGAAGTCTACAGATATTAAAACAAAGAGGCAAAATGTAAGCCCGCCCACCCGCCCTGTCTCAATTGTGATGATTTTTGTTATTCGCCGTGAAGCAAGAGGGCGGAGCTTACTGCAAAATACTTATTTCTTTACAAGAAATTAAAAACATGAATTTGAGTATCGTGTCGTTTGAAGAATACTATGTAAATTAAAAAAAAAGGCAAAATATAAACCCCGCCCACCCACCCCATCTCATTTGTAATGATTTTTTTTTTTCTTAGAAACTCGAAACACGTTTAAAATGGTAAATTTTTGTAAGAAAATACGGATTTTGCAATTAGGAGTTAATGAAAACTTCCTTACTATTCAGATCAGGGCAGGTATGTGTGGGGCTTAACTTTCGGCTTTAATTTTTTCTTAATACAGATTGTATTCTTTGAATAGCACGATACCCAAAAACATATCTTGGATGGTAATTTCCGGTGGAATAATAAGGACTTCACAATTAAGCTCCGCCCCTCGGCTTACGATGAATAACAAAATCATCAGAATTGAGATTGGGCGGGGCTTATATTTTGGCTATTTTTTCTTAATTTACATAGCCATCTTTTCACAACAAGAAACTTAGAACATGGTTAAACTGGTACATTGGTGGAGCCTAGTTGCAAAATCGATATTTCCTTATACAAATAAACATATTTTAAGTTTCATGTTGGGAAAAGAAGTCTACACAAATTTTTTAAAAAAAGAGGAAAAATATAAGCCCGCCCACCCGCCCTGTCCCAATTGTGATGATTTTTGTTATTCGCCGTGAAGCAAGAGGGCGGAGCTTACTGCAAAATACTTATTTCTTTACAAGAAATTAAAAACATGTATTTGAGTATCGTGTCGTTTGAAGAATACTATGTATATTAAAAAAAAAGGCAAAATATAAACCCCGCCCACCCACCCCATCTCATTCGTGATGATTTTTTTTATTTTTAGAAACTCGAAACACGTTTAAAATGGTAAATTTTTGTAAGAAAAAATGGATTTTGCAATTAGAAATTAATGAAAACTTTCTTACTATTTAGATCAGGGCAGGTATGTGTGGGGCTTAACTTTCGGCTTTAATTTTTTCTTAATATACACAGTATTCTTTGAATAGCACGATACTCAAAAACATATCTTACATGGTAATTTCTGGTGGAATAATAAGAAATTTACAATTAAGCTCCGCCCCTCGGCTTACGATGAATAAAAAAAATCATTAGACTTGAGATCGGGTGGGTGGGCGGGGCTTATAGTTTGCTTTTCTTTTCTTAATTTACATACCCATATTTTCGCAACAAAAAATTTAGAACATGGTTAAAATGGTACATTTTTGCAAGAAAATATTAATTTTACAATTATTTGGTGGAGCCTAATTGCAAAATTTATATTTCCTTTTTCAAGTAAACATGTTTTAAGTTCCATGTTGTGAAAAGAAGTCTACACATATTAAAACAAAAAAGGCAAAATGTAAGCCCGCCCACCCACCCTATCTCAATTCTGATGAATTTTGTTATTCGCCGTGAACTAAGGGGGCGGAGCTTACTGCAAAATACTTATTTCCTTACAAAAAATTATAAACATGTATTTGTGTATCGTGTTGTTTAAAAAGTACTATGTATGTTAAGAAAAAAAGGCAAAATATAAACCCCGCCCACCCACCCCATCTCATTTGTGATGATTTTTTTTTTTTAGAAACTCGAAACACGTTTAAAATGGTAAATTTTTGTAAGAAAATACGGATTTTGCAATTAGGAATTAATGGGTGTGGCTTAACTTTCGGCTTTAATTTTTTCTTAATACACATAATATTCTTTTAATAGCATGATACTCAAAAACATATCTTACATGGTAATTTCTGGTGGAATAATAAAGACTTTACCATTAAGTTCCGCCCCTCGGCTTACAATGAATAAAACAAGTCATCAGAATCGAGATCGGGCGGGTGGGCGGGGCTTATAGTTTGCCTTTTTTTTTTCTTAATTTACATAGCCATATTTTCACAATAAGAAACTTAGAACATGGTTAAAATCGTACATTTTTGCAAGAAAATATGGATTTTGGAATTTTTTGATGGAGCCTAATTGCAAAATCTATATTTCCTTTTTCAAATAAACATGTTTTAAGTTTCATGTTGTGAAATGAAGTCTACACATATTAAAACGAAAAAGACAAAATGTAAGCCCGCCCACCCGCCCTATCTCAAATGTGATGATTTTTGTTATTCGCCGTAAACCAAAGGGGCGGAGCTTACTGCAAAATACTTATTTCTTTACAAAAAATTATAAACATGTATTTGAGTATCGTGTTGTTTAAAGAATACAATGTATGTTAAGCAAAATGGGCAAAATATAAAATTATTTTTAGAAACTCGAAACACGTTTAAAGTGGTAATTTTTTGTAAGAAAATACGGATTTTGCAGTTAGGAATTAATAAAAACGTCCTTACTATTTAGATCAGGGCAGGGATGTGTGGGGCTCAACATTTGGCTTTAATTTTTTTCTTAATGTACATAGTATTCTTTGAATAACACGATAGTCAAAAACATGTCTTACATGGTAATTTCTTGTAGAGAAACAATAAGGATTTTGCAATTAAACACCGCTCCTTTTGCACTCGATGATTAAAAAAAATCATCACAATTGAGATGGGGTGGGCGGGGTTTATAATTTTGTCTTTTTTCTTAATATACGTAGTCGTGTTGTCAGAACAAGACACTTAAAACATGTTTAAAATGGTAAATTCTTCTAGACAAATATGGATCTTGCAATTAAGCCCCGCCCCACGATCTGACAACGAATGAAAAATTCATTACAATTGAGAATTGAGATCGGGGCGGGTACGGGTGGGGCCTAATTTTTTTCATAATATACACAGTATTCTTTGAACAACACGATAATCAAAAACATTTTTTCTATTTTTTGGCAGAGAAATAAGGATTTTGCAGTTATAGCTCCGCCTTCTTGGCTCACAACGAATAAAAAAAAAATCATTACAATTGAGATAGGGCGGGTGGGTGGGGCTACATTTTGCCCTTTTTTCTAAATATGTGAAGATTTATTTCGACAACAAGAAACTTAAAACATGTCTAAAATGGTAAATTTTTGTAGTAATCAACTTAAATCCTCCTCTTTTCTTCCACAACCTGTAAGCACAGCATCGGACTCGTTTGATCCACGCACCACGTTCCTGTCAAGGGAACATCGACTCTAGTGTTATTATTAAAATGTACCAAATTTCTTGCACGCACGCAAAAACCTCCTGAGACAGGCCCTGTAAATCGCCATGTTTACGTCTGCCGGCCAGACGGAGTCCATTTTAAAATTAATACCTGAAGATTTCTCACAGATAACGAGCCATTGTTTGAAAACAATCGCTTTTTTACAATATGGCATACGTACTTGTGTAATTTAAACGCGCGGTCATCTGCCATGTCTTCCACGAACGAACTCTATTACTTCCAATTGAAATAACGCGCTTACGGCCAGCGCTCGCCCAAATTCTCAACCTTGGACGCATTTCAGGCGCGATTTATTATTTATGAGCGACTGATTAAATTCGTATTCGCTGATATGCCCTTGCGCGTACCGGAGCGCATCCGGTACTCGACGGACTCGCTTAATTAGAGCTCGTCGATTAATTTTTACCGAATTAAACTCTGTAATTTTACATCTGCGGATGGATGATTGTTATTGAGTAGCTCCATTACACGTAATTGTAACAGAGGCCGTCTAATCAGACTTATTGGCCGGTTTTTAAGTCTTCGGCGACGCACAAACTCATTACTTTTCTAATTAAGGAGACGGAGAACAGCGCGGGGAAAAAATCGACGGCACCTCCTACAGTTTTCTTGGTTGAGGCCGTTTCGATTAGATTGAAGACGCTTGATTGGGAAGAACGTGCACCTTGTTGTGTAGGAACGAACGAGAATTCAGCGGTTACATGCTGGAATTGTACGTGAACACGCAGCTTTTTGTGCACCAGGTGGCCCAGTGGTGGAGGAACGCCCATTTCATTAACACCACGTTAAAAAATTAAGTCGTTAGTACTCGTTTATTTAGTTTCACTTTTATTCTATTTATCCTGGAAAATATCCAAACGGTGCAAACGGCAACAATGCAATGAAGCGGCGCACCGTCTTGTCGAAGCCAGATTTCAAGGTTTTTGAACTTTCTTTATTATTACTTTTATTATTTGTTTTTTAATTATATTCGTACGTCGTTAAAAGTAGCGTTGAACTACTCCGAACGGTATTTCGACGAAATTTGGAGATAGTGACGTCAGTTGCGCTACCTGTCGAAGTGGGTAAGGCATTTTACATTGTCTCTTTATCTACCTTTCGTTCGATTCATTTACATAAAGTTTTATTATTCGACCATTGTCCCAGATAACAGTCGGCTATTCATCATTCATCATATTGTTTCCTGAGTTTTTCGTGTAGTTACATTTTTTCTCTTGTTTCGGATCACATCAAACGATAGAGAAAACACAACACTGGAGAATTGGTGCTTCTTCTGCTTTGCTTTGTGGTATTTTGGTATCCAGCTACACCATTTTTTCAAAGACGGGAAATATAGTCGCAATTAAAAACTTTTTAATTAACTTAATAATTAGAACCTCCTGAACAAGAATCCGGCTCCAGATTTGCTCTCTGAGGCTGTAGTAATTTTTTAAGAGCTGATCTTTTCCAACTTTGAGAAAACTGACATCGTCCGATAAATTCGTTCTCTGCAACTAAACCACTAAAGGCGTAATGCTGATGATTTTTTTTCTAAATCAGAAAACTCCAAGGAATCCAACAGTTTTTATTTTAACTGCGTAGCACCAGTGGTTCTCAAGTTATGAATTTTCAAAGTTGTAAAAAAAGTTTAAGCACACAAATAAAATGAAATGAGGGCCGATTTTTCTTGAACCGTTATAAATTCCCGACACATGATTCTATTTAGCATCGTCGAATTGACCGTGGGCCAAAATTTCAGCTCGATGTAACAATTTTAATTTTTTCTCATTTTTTTCCGAGTCAAATTTTGAGAATTTTCTGAAAATTCATAGATCTACTTGAAATTTGTTCCACTTAATAATTAGAACCTCCTGAGCAAGAATCCGGCTCCAGATTTGCTCTCTAAAGCCACAGTAATTTTTAGGAACTGATTTTTTCCAACTTTGAGAAAACTGACATCGTCCGATAAATTCGTTCTCTACAACTAAACCACTAAAGGCGTAATACTAATGATTTTTTTTCTAAATCAGAAAAGTCCAAGGAAACCAACAGTTTTTATTTTAACCGCGTAGCACCAGTAGTTCTCAAGTTATGAATTTTCAATGTTGGAAAAAAAATTTGAGCATGCAAATAAAATGAAATGAAGGGGGATTTTTCTTGAACCGTTATAAATTCTCGACACCTGATTACCAAAATCAATTTAGCATCGTCGAATTGACCGTGGACCAAAATTTCAGCTCGATGTAACAATTTTAATTTTTTTCTCATTTTTTTCCGAGTCACGAATTAGTCAAATTTTGAGAATTTTCTGAAAATTCACAGACCTTCTCGAACTTTGCTTCACTTACTAACTAGGACCTCCTGAACAAGAACCTGCTTCAGAGTTACTCTCTGAAGCCAGAGTAATTTTTTAGGAGCTGATTTTTTTCAACTTTTAAGAAAACTGACATCGTCTGATAAATTCGTTCTCTGCAACTAAACCACTAAAGGCGTAATACTGATGATTTTTTTTCTAAATCAGAAAACTCCAAGGAATCCAACAGTTTTTATTTAAACCGCGTAGTACCAGTGGTTCTCAAGTTATGAATTTTCAAAGTTGGAAAACATTTTTGAGCATGCAAATAAAATGAAATGAAGGCGGATTTTTCTTGAACCGTTATAAATTCCCGACACATGATTACCAAAATCAATTTAGCATCGTCGAATTGACCGTGGACCAAAATTTCAGCTCGATGTAACAATTTTAATTTTTTCTCTTTTTTTTCCGAGTCACGATTAGTCAAATTTTGAGAATTTTCTGAAAATTCACAGACCCTCTCGAACTTTGCTCCACTTACTAATCAGAACCTCCTGAACAAGAATCTGGCTTCAGATTTGCTTTCTGACGCTCCAGTAATTTTTTAAGAGCTGATCTTTTCCAACTTTGAGAAAACTGACATCGTCCGATAAATTCGTTCTCTACAACTAAACCACTAAAGGCGTAATACTGATGATTTTTTTTCTAAATCAGAAAAGTACAAGGAATCCAACAGTTTTTATTTTAACTGCGCAGCACCAGTGGTTCTCAAGTTATGAATTTTCAAAGTTGGAAAAAAATTTTGAGCACGCAATTAAAATCAAATGAAGGCGGATTTTTCTCGAACTGTTATAAATTCCCGACGCATGATTACCAAAATCAATTTAGCATCGTCGAATTGACTTTGAACCAAAATTTCAGCTCGATGTAACAATTTAAATTTTTTTCTCATTTTTTTCCGAGTCACGAATTAGTCAAATTTTGAGAATTTTCTGAAAATTCACAGACCTTCTCGAACTTTGCTCCACTTACTAACTAGCACCTCCTGAACAAGAATCTGGCTTCGGATTTGCTTTTTGTGGCTGCAGTAATTTTTTAAGAGCTGATCTTTTCCAACTTTGAGAAAACTGACATCGTCCGATAAATTCGTTCTCTATAACTAAACCACTAAAGACGTAATACTGATGATTTTTTTTCTAAATTAGAAAACTCCAATGAATCCAACAGTCTTTATTTTAACTGTGTAGCACCAGTGGTTCGCAAGTTATGAATTTTCAAAGTTGGAAAAAAATTTTGAGCACGCAAATAAAATGAAATGAAGGCGGATTTTTCTTGAACCGTTATAAATTCCAGACCCATGATTACCAAAATCAATTTAGCATCGTCGAATTGACGTTGGACTAAAATTTCATCTCGATGTGACGATTTTAATATTTTTCTCATTTTTTTCCGAGTCACGATTTAGTCAAATTTTGAGAATTTTCTGAAAATTCACAGACCTTCTCGAACTTTGCTTCACTTACTAACTAGGACCTCCTGAACAAGAATCTGCTTCAGAGTTACTCTCTGAAGCCAGAGTAATTTTTTAGGAGCTGATTTTTTTCAACTTTTAAGAAAACTGACATCGTCTGATAAATTCGTTCTCTACAACTTAACCACTAAAGGCGTAATACTGATGATTTTTTTTTTCTAAATCAGAAAACTCCAAGGAATCCAACAGTTTTTATTTTAACTGCGTAGCACCAGTGGTTCGCAAGTTATGAATTTTCAAAGTTGGAAAACATTTTTGAGCACGCAAATAAAATGAAATGAAGGCGGATTTTTCTTGAACCGTTATAAATTCCGAATACATGATTACCAAAATCGATTTAGCATCGTTGAATTGATCTTGGACCAAAATTTCATCTCGATGTGACGATTTTAATCTTTTTTCTCATTTTTTTCCGAGTCACGATTAGTCAAATTTTGAAAATTTTGTGAAAATTCACAAACCTTCTCGAACTTTGCTCCACTTACTAATTAGAACCTCATGAAGAAGAATCTGGCTTCAGATTTGCTTTCTGACGCTCCAGCAATTTTTTAAGAGCTGATCTTTTCCAACCTTGAGAAAACTGACATCGTCCGATAAATTCGTTCTTTACAACTAAACCACTAAATGCGCAATACTGATGATTTTTTTTCTAAATCAGAAAACTCCAAGGAATACAACAGTTTTCATTTTAACAGAATAGCACCAGTGGTTCTCAAGTTATGAATTTTCAAATTTGGAAAAAATTTTTGAGCACATAAATAAAATGAAATGAAGGCGGATTTTTCTTGAACCGTTATAAATTCCCGATACATGATTACCAAAATCAATTTAGCATCGTCGAATTGACTTTGGACCAAAATTTCTGCTCGATGTAACAATTTTAATTTTTTTGTCATTTTTTCCGAGTCACGAATTAGTCAAATTTTGAGAATTTTCTGAAAATTCACAAACCTTCTCGAACTTTGCTCCACTTACTAATTAGAACCTCCTGAACAAGAATCTGGCTTCAGATTTGCTTTCTGTGGCTGCAGTAATTTTCTAAGAGCTGATCTTTTCCAACCTTGAGAAAACTGACATCGTCCGATAAATTCGTTCTCTACAACTAAACCACTAAAGGCGTAAAACTGATGATTTTCTTTCTAAATCAGAAAACTCCAAGGAATCCAACAGTTGTTATTTTAACCGCGTAGCACCAGTGGCTCTCAAGTTATGAATTTTCAAAGTTGGAAAAAAATTTTGAGCACACAAATAAAATGAAATGAAGGCGGATTTTTCTTGAACCGTTATAAATTCCCGACACATGATTACCAAAATCAATTTAGCATCGTCGAATTGACCGTGGACCAAAATTTCAGCTCGTTGTAACAATTTTAATTTTTTTCTCATTTTTTTCCGAGTCAATTTTTGAGAATTTTCTGAAAATTCACAGACCTTCTCGAACTTTGTTCCACTTACTAATTAGAACGTTCTGAACAAGAATCTGGCTTCAGATTTGCTTTCTGAGGCTGCAGTAATTTTTTAAGAGCTGATTTTTCCAACTTTAAGAAACCTGACATTGTGCGATAAATTCATTCTCTACCATTAAACCACTAAAGGCGTAATATTGTTGATTTTTTTTCTAAATCAGAAAAGTCCAAGGAATCCAACAGTTTTAATTTCAGCTGCGTAGTGCCCGTGGTTCTCAAGTTATGAATTTTCAAATTTGAAAAAAAATTTTGAGCACGCGAATTAAATAAAATGAAGGCGGATTTTTCTTGGACCGTTATGAATTTCTAACAACTGATTGCCAAAATCAATTCAGCAGCGTCAAATTGCCCTTGGACGAAAATTTCAGCTCGATCCAGAATTTCAGAGTGCTTAGGCCAGCAGTTTCGGGGATCCTGCAGACAGACCTGGCGGAAACGGGAAAGCTCGAGAGTACAAAAGCAACAGAGTCGCCTAGAACTGTCCGTTAAAGAGCCGTCCAACAACTTAGAAAAAAAATGAGACCACTACACCTCTAGTGCTACCGGATTGAACCGCACTCTAAATTGCCCTCTTTAATAACACTCCTGTCTAAGAATTTTCACGGTGTTCCACGCGATGCCTGGTGACCCGTAGAGCGATGGCACGGTGTAATTTCGAGAGTATTAATCCGAAGCAGCTTCCTGTTCAATGCAGATATCCCGCATCCGGCCACGGACCGGAGCCCCACCGTAATTAAGCTAGACGCGTACTAGGCGCCCATTCAAGAGATGGCTCTTTGATGATTCGGAGTGTTTTGCACGTGAAACCGTCGGTTTTATGGACTGTAAAATCCCACATGCGTAATAACGTTCGAATATCGAGAGGGTCATATTCGCGGCGTCTCTTTGAATCGCGGTCGGAACGAGGTTAACGGTCTAATTTTACCGAATAAACATTTATTTTCGATGATATAAACTGAAAATCGCGACAATAAAAGGCGAGCAAAACCCACGGGTGGAAATAACGGCCGAATTCGGGGTTTAAGCCCGCGAAATACGAACGAGGGTCAGCGTGGCGGCGTCTCTTTGACTCGCGACGAAGGAGGTCAACGGTCTAATTTTACCGAATAAACATTTATTTTCGATGATATAAAGCGAAAAATCGCGACAATAAAAGGCGGGCCGAGGACTGTGTCTATATGAAGTGGACATTCGTGAAATTCTACGTTTTTTCGAGTCGAGATTGTTTGCGCAGCAAATAGACGGGTATTATGTTGGTACACATGCAAACAACATGATGAGTTTGAACAATGGTGCAATTATTGGTATTATTTGAGTGCTAACACGTCGTGTTTAACGAGACAACACTGGCAATTAAGGGAAACGCGGGTTTTGGGAAAGGTGACTCAGGAGGATGGGTGTTGGGCAACCAAGCGAACAAAGAAGTCGAAATTCTTAAAAAAAAAGTGGTTTTAATTTTTTAACTTTGTGCGAGATAATAAGTTCAGCTGCTGCAGCGGTGTTCAAAAACACTGAACCTTGTCACCTGCGAAAACAACGACCCTATCAGGTGCAATTATGCACTTTGGTGATATTCGTAGCCAGATAGAGTATCATTCGGGTCAGCTGTCAAACCCCTGCCTGCAATTGGCGCAAGTGGAAAAATACCTCAAGTGTGTACAGCATAGCCATGCGAGCGATATTCAAATGCGTCGATAACGGCAGGGGTCAGGGCGAGTCAATCCTAACAATATAAGTCTGCTGAATATTCATATCGCTTTATATTATATGTAGATTCGGTGCATTAACATAACGACAGCCACTTGTTGACAATACTATTAGCCGAGTTTTATGTTTTACGGGCGTTTTTTCTCCTTTCTTTGCCCTCGGAGGTCCCCACCGAAACCAATAAATTATCAACAGAGGGAGACGCATATTTAAACTTGTCGCCGACCTACAAAACCCCGATTTTCCCCGAAACCGAAAAACCATCAACCTCACTTTTTTCCAAATCTTAATCACAGCCCGATTTCCTCTAACTGTAACCGATACGGGCGGAAACAAAATGCAAATCAGCCATCTAAAAAACGCCAAGTCCGCTTCGACGAAGAAGAGGAGACTCGTCGCAACCTCCGCCGCGTGCTCTTGCAGGAAGCTATCGGTTTTTTTGTTCCGGCCGCCATCCAGAATACAGTTAATCGTCGATTTTGTTTTATTCATCACCGTGGACATTAAAACTAGACAAACCTGTAAACTCTCCACTCCAGGATGTCGCTCATTAAAATGACGCAATGTACTTATTTAATATTTTCTATTTCCGCCACACGTTCGCCTCAACTGGACACGTTCATTCACTCCGGCGCAGCGTTAATGGTCCAGAATGGCTCATGCCAAAACCGTGACGAAGCGCGTCCCGGGGGAGGCGCAGGTGCGCACGGGAAGCGAAAATTGTTACGCGATCCTGCAAAAAATCGGTGACGTCAAGGCGCCACAAACGAGGCTGCGGTCTCTGGTACATTTTTCTATCGTCGAGCCTGAGATATCGAAAACGGATTCTCTGCAACAATTAACTGTAAATCTAGAATTTTACCTTTTTTTTTTTCGAAAATTGTAAACCTTCTGGTACGATGCTTGTATAACAAAAAAAAATTCCCACAAGAGTCCCCAAAATTCTTTCAAACTACTTCAAAAACCAGACGCAAGTAAGGGTCGCCAAATTTTTTTAAAGCATTTCAAAGACAAAACACTTGTCATATTTTAACCATTAAATTGAAATCTCGATTAATCTTATAAAAAATCTAAAAATGTATTGGAAGAGTAATGAGGAAGTACTTTGAATAAATTACTATTAGAACAGGAGTTTTAAATATCTAATATAATTCTTACTATATAGGGTTCAAAATCATTAGAAGTTGTAAAATAGCCTCAAAGAATTAAAATTTGCTCTAGAATTTTGTTCTGTATTTTA
Organism: Zophobas morio; assembly: GCF_036711695.1. Classification (NCBI taxonomy): domain Eukaryota; kingdom Metazoa; phylum Arthropoda; class Insecta; order Coleoptera; family Tenebrionidae; genus Zophobas; species Zophobas morio. The sequence goes on from NW_026972115.1 coordinate 4,400,983, forward strand.
TTTCACATTGAGAAAAATGATTTTAAATGAGGAAAAGTACTAAAGAGAATTAACAACCTGTAGATATATCAAATTATTTTTCTTATTTTCTGAAGAAATTTTGGGTTAGGAGTTTTCTGAAAAACTACATTGGTTTTGCAATTTACAAAAAAATTTGCATCAATTTTCCTTCTTGAAAGTTTTTCTGTGTGAACATTTTTTTCCATTCGATTGTCTTAGTTTTTAAAATTCTCAAAATTTTTTAAAAAATTTCTGAACTGATGATCAGGGGAAGTCTCTTCGTAGTACAATTTTGGTGTACTCGACTTTCAACTTTCCAAACAACTTTGTAGCATTTTTTGGAAAACCACCACATTTTTAATTTTCTCTTGATTGACGAAATTTAACAACAACGATTTCGGTTTAATAATCTCTGTAAAGTTTGTTGTACCAATTATTTTGTAGATTTTTTCTCCATTCGTTTATTCCAATTTTCAATGTTTCCAAAAATTTTTGAGACACTATTCTCATCAGTTTTCTCCGTTTTTTAAAGAGTTATTTCAAAAACCGCTTCAAATTCATAACTAATAAGAGTTTGTTTTCCGGGACGATTTTCCGCTAGAGATTTTTAAGATTTCCTAAATTTTTTTGCAAATGAATTTTTTTAAATTTTTTTAAACTGAAAAATAAAAATAAAACGTTTTTGGTTTATAATCCAAGGGAAGTCGCCCTGCAGTACAGTTTCCTCCACTTGATTTTCCGATTTTTAACTTTCAAACACTTTTTAAGAATTTTTTTCAAAAATCGCTTTAGTTTCACAATTTCCAAAAAATGCATGGATTTTCATGCTTGAAAGATTTTCCGTTCTTGTTTGTTTTATAAATAATGTCATGAAATCAACATTGAATTGATGATGTACCAGAAATTCTGTGTGCTTATGTTGTATTATATTTTTGATTCGATTATCCTAGACGTTATTTTCAGTTATTTTAATTTATTTCTTAAAACGACTTAGTTCATTTGTGTGTAAGGAAATTTCCTGTGTGAACATTTTTCCCGCTCCATTTATCGGAACTTTCAAAATTTCCAAAAATTTTTCAAAATGAGATTTTTTTCTCTCGCAAATTTTTGGATAACTCTTATCTTGTCGTAATATAGAACACGTATATGCGCCAGAATAGGAATGTCGAGTTCCAGCTACGAGCTTGGTGTCGATGTCGGTGTCGGTGTCGAGGTCACCAGCTACGCGTCGGGCCTCAACCTGAATCCGCGGGAGAAAATGTCGACGCACTCTTTTTTTTCTACTCTTTTATTCCTTCAAATATTCTCAGAAAATTTGCAGGGGTAGAATTCGATCCATAGCAGCAATTTCCAATATCGGGCTTCTGAAATTTCGCCAATTTTTTTAAATAACGTACTAGAACCAAATTAACAAAATTTTGAATTAGGAAACCTCAAGTTTGAAAAATCATATTTTTCGAATGGGCCCTCAGTTTTCGAAGGGACTTAATTTTTCTGAAAACTGCAACCTTTCTGTGCTTAAATAAAAATCTCTAAGTGTCTCTACGAACCGGAGTTTCTTCTGGGCACAACTGAAAGTACCCTCGTGCTAGTCCTGCTCAAAATTTGCTCAAATTTTTGACCTAATTCGGTTCGTGGGTTTAGGAGATCTTTGAAACCTACAGAAATCGATTCCTCTACACACAAAACACTAATGTACCAAGTTTTATACATTTAAAACTTCCGATTTGGAAAATCATTTTTTGTACTTCTTCAAACGTAAACACTCAAGACCACTGAGATATAAAATTTTCAAGTGCCTTTGAATATTCTCAGAAAATTTGCAGGGGTAGAATTCGATCCATAACAACAATTTCCGATATCGGCTTTCTGAAGTTTCGCCTATTTTTTTTTAATATCTTACTAAAACCAAATTAACAAAATTTTGAATTAGAAAACCTCAAGTTTGAAAAATCATATTTTTCGAACGGACTTGTTTTTTCTGAAAATTCCAACCTTTCTGTGTTTAAATAAAAATCCAAATCTTCCTCTATTTTCTCAAAGGGTACGATGTTCGCCAAAATCAGTCTTATGTGAGCAAGTACTAGGCCCGCCCGCCCACCCCTATTTTTTCAGAGGATATGTGATTTGCCAAAATAGGACTTATCTTAGCAAGTACTAGGCCCGCCCGCCCACCCTTATTTTTTCAGTGTATATATGATTTGCCAAAATCAGACTTATCTTAGGAAGTACTAGCCCCGCCCGCCCACCCTTATTTTTTCAGAGGATATGTCATTTGCCAAAATACGAGGACGGGTGGGGGGGCTAGTACTTGCTAACATAAGTCTTATTTTGGCAGATGACATATCCTCGGAGAAAATAGGGGGCGGGTGGGCGGGGCTAGTACTTGGTAAGATATGAGTTGTGTTGGCGAATAACATACCCTCTGAGAAAATAGAGGGTGGGTGGGCGGGGCTAGTACTTGCTAAGAAAAGTCTTATTTTGGTAAATGACATATCTTCTGAGAAAAAATGGGGCGGGTGGGCGGGCCTAGTATTTGCTAAGATAAGATTTATCTTGGCAAATAACATGTACTCTGAGAAAATACCGGGCGGGTGGGCGGGGCTAGTACTTGCTAAGAAAAGTCTTATTTTGGTAAATGACATATCTTCTGAGAAAAAATGGGGCGGGTGGGCGGGGCGAGTGTTTGCTAAGATAAGACTTATTTTGGCAAATAACATGTACTCTGAGAAAATACCGGGCGGGTGGGCGGGGCTAGTACTTGCTAAAATAAGACTGCCTTTGCCTCTATTAATCTCGTAAAAACTTGTTAAATTCAGAAGGTGTTAAATTGCAAATTTCCATAGTAACGAGTTAAATTCCTAAATCTGATTGAGTGTTTATTTTTTGTTTCATTTTACTTCAGGAGCGAGGGAAGTTCTGCTGAAACAACTTTCTGTGCTTAAATAAAAATCCAAGTCTTCCTCTATTTTCTCAAAGGGTACTATGTTCGCCAAAATCAGTCTATGTGAGCAGTACTAGGCCCGCCCGCCCACCCCTATTTTTTCAGAGGATATGTGATTTGCCAAAATAAGACTTATCTTAGCAAGTACTAGGCCCGCCCGCCCACCCCTATTTTTTCTGAGGATATGTGATTTGCCAAAATAAGACTTCTCTTAGGAAGTACTAGCCCCGCCCGCCCACCCTTATTTTTTCAGAGGATATGTGATTTGCCAACATAAGACTTATCTTAGGAAGTACTAGCTCCGCCCGCCCACCCTTATTTTTCAGAGGATATGTCATTTGCCAAAATAAGACTTATCTAGCAAGTACTACCCTCTGAGAAAATAAAGGGGGATGGCTAGTACTTGCTAACATAAGTCTTATTTTGGCAGATGAGATATCTTCGGAGACTTATGTTAGCAAGTACTAGCCATCCCCCTTTATTTTCTCAGAGGGTAGTACTTGCTAGATAAGTCTTATTTTGGCAAATGACATATCCTCTGAGAAAACAGGTGGGCGGGCAGGGCTAGTACTTGCTAAAATAAGAGTTGTTTTGGCAAATAACATAACCTCTGAGAAATAGGGGGTGGATGGGCGGGGCTAGTACTTGCTAAGAAAAGACTTATTTTGGCAAATGACATATCTTCCGAGAAAATATGGGGCGGGTGGGCGGGGCTATTATTTGCTAAGATAAGACTTATTTTGGCAAATAACATGTACTCTGAGAAAATACCGGGCGGGTGGGCGGGGCTAGTACTTGCTAAAATAAGACTGCCTTTGCCTCTATTAATCTCGTAAAAACTTGTTAAATTCAGAAGGTGTTAAATTGAAAATTTCCATAGTAACGATTTAAATTCCTAAATCTGATTGAGTGTTTATTTTTTGTTTCATTTTACTTCAGGAGCGAGGGAAGTTCTGTTGAAACAACTTTCGATCAATTTTTTCCCTTTTACTACTGTGAAGGTAGAGTCAAAGGACACTCTCTTTTACAAATTGTTTACTAGAAAAAATTACGTCTCGAATTTTACTTTTGTTTTTCAAAAATTGGATGCCTCCTGATACCATGTTTGTATGACAACACACGAAAACTGGAAACCTGCGCTTTCGCATTCTACAAGTTGTGATTTCGTTTCCGTAAAAAGCCAAAATTTTGGAAAAAATCTATGCAAACTTTTTTTTCATCCCCTTCAGAGAAATATTTTTTCTTCGTTTTAGTTGTGATTTCGTTTCCATAAAAAGCCAAAATTTTGGAAAAAATTTATGCAAACTTTTTTTTCATCCCCTTCAGAGAAATATTTTTTCTTCGTTTTAGAAATTTGACATTAGTTTTTCATTGGAATCTGGAAATTATTTGTATAAAACCAAAGAGACAACTAAACATTAATAATTATAAAACTGTCTTCTGTTTGTCTTTTTGTCTTTCTTCTCTTTTTCTAGTGAAGACTAACGACTAAGAGTATATAAAAAATTGTCGAAGGTTATTTCGGCAGAACTTCCCTCTTCCCTGAAATAGTAATCCCTCTTTGAAAAATTATTCCGTATGATTTTTTAAATTTGTGTTCTAGTTGGCCATGACGCGTACGTCATTAGTGCAACTGAAACGACCGAACCAAGCATCATGGCCAACTAGAGCGCAAATTTTAAAAATCACTATTACAATTTGAAAACATGAACCAACCAGTTAATTCGAAATATATCGTGTAAACAATCGGTGACGTCACTCGGTCAAAAACGAGCCTGCCTCCTCTACTCCATTTTTTGGATTTTCTTTCCGATCGCCCATCCTCCCAGCGCGTGCATCGGAAAATCTGCTCTCAGGAAGCGCTTTTTTGCGAAAGAGCTAATGAATCGCTTCGTCGGTAATTAACAACCGCCGTAAACAAACCGAAACCATTCATCCATCAGCCGATCGATCGGATCGAATCGTCTTATTACCATACGCGATAGCCATCTACATCTATCCATAACTCGGAAATGGCGCAATTTCGCATGCTAATGCCGATCCCATCATCGACACGAAGACGCATGATATAACGTGCCATCGACGTGGGCGTACACAATGGCCTGCGAACAGTAGCTGCTACGACTCATACTAATGTTAAAACGCGCTTCGACACCACGTCACACCGGAAGTCGTCCATCATGCCGATGCTGCTTCTGGAGCCGAGCGATCCAGGCCGTCAGCTGCTGGGGTTCGGGCTTAGGGGTGCTCTAGAGAGGATTCAGAGATTCAGAGTTCGACAAGTCGTCGGGACTGAATAAGGGGAAAAACACCGACGCCAGTTAACAGAGTTAACGATTCAGTGGAACTAATAATTCCACTAAACAATTTGTAAACAAAAGTTTTAGTTATCGCGCTCGTTCATTGTTGTTAAAATGTGCGAGAGAACTCGGCTTCGTTTTTGGCAGAGTGACGTCACCGATTTTTTTCAGGCGCGAACCCTGAAAGAAACACGAACGAAAATTTAATAAAGTCCACAAATTGCGAAAAATGATCTCGGTTCCGTTATTTCAGACTGTTGTCTTTGTGCTCGATTTTGCTAATTACACGGTTCGAGATGTCGATGTGGTTCATTCGGTTCGAATGAATAGTCCGGAAATGACACCTACTTTTTTCCGAAACGGGACAATATGGCAACACACGCTTGATCAGTGGACCAGTTTCGAAACACATTAGGTTCGATGTGTTTTTTAGATCGTCGTCACTACTTTCTTAACACAACGAAAATTTATTTGGTTCACCAAAATTGTCAAGGATTATTCAAGTTTTGAATATTTTTAGATTCATAAGTCGGAACATCCGGCGAAAATTTCAAGTTCGAATTTTTAGTTTGGTTTCTATTTATCGAGCAATGTCCTTATTTCAATGAAACTACACTTTTTTATCTTTGTGGAGTAGGAAGCGCCTACTTCACTTTTACACCTCTCGATTTTGACTTGACCGGAAAAAATCTTTCTGCCAAGATTATCGCAACACATATCTGGAATTAGTGTCTGGTTTCTAAATCATCTATTTTTGCCGATTAATTGCATTACTCTAACCGATAACACGTAAGATTTTGTTATCCGTACCACCATTCATAAAGATAACGAGGTCATAAAAACTCCAAGTAGGTAACTAGATAAATTCACTATTTGATATTGTTATATAAATACAGATAATCGAAAAAACGAAACGAGAAAACATTGGATTTCGATTTACGGTACTTGAGGTGAGGAGATCTTGTTTTACGACAAAACATAAGTCTATGCAAATGAAAGAAAACAAAAGTGCGTCAAAAATGACTCACTGCTGGTTATTCAGCCCCTAGGAATGCGAAACCGTTACGGTCGATATTTTAGAGCATCCCTTGTTATCAAGATCTTGATGGGTATCGGTTTCTGGAATCGGTGGGGTTTTGTGCACTCGAGAGGTCACAAATTTGTTGTTTTTCGGAAACACAAAATCCAGGAAAAATTTTTTTTCATATTTGTAATTTTTTAGAAAAAAATGACAAAAAGTAAAAATTTTCAGATCGAGCTGAAATTTTGCTCCAATGTCAACTCGATGCTGCTGAATTGACTTGCAGAGTCAGTTGTTGAGAATTGATGACGGTCCAAGAAAAATCCGCCTTCGTTTCATTTTATGCGCATGCTCAAAAATTTTTTTTCGACTTTGAAAATTCATAACTTAACAACCACTGGTGCTACGCAGCTAAAGTAGAAACTGTTCGATTCCTCGGACTCTTCTGATTTAGAAAAAAAATCGTCAATATTACACCTTTAGTGGTTTAGTTGTAGGGGACGAATTTATTGGACGATGTCAGTTTTCTTAAAGTTGGAACAAGTCAATTCTTAAAAAATTATTGCGGCCTCAGAGAGCAAATTAGATTTTTTTGTGATGTTGCTTTTTATAATTCTTGAATAAACTAAACTTTCATTAAAGTTTCTTCCGCACAAATTTGTGTCATTAATCCAATTGCATTGAAATTTTGAATAAATAAAAATTTTACTTCTATTATATACCGGTGTTTGCCTATTAAAAACAAAACAAAAAAAACCATCGAACACTCGGTCCATAAAACCATAGATTTTTTTGAAATTTTTGTGAGTTACATCAATTAAAATTGTTTCCTCCTCTTTAAAAAAATGATGACGTCATCTTTAAAATGCAATTCATTAAGTCTTGTTTTAACTGGGAAGATTCTTAAGTCAGTCATAAGAAAATATAAAAAAAGTTGTGAAGCAAAATTTTGAAGTCATTTCGAATGTGAGAAATGAGGATTCAGAGAAATTGGAATTGTGGGAAATGAGAAACTAACAAATGGGAAACGTGAGAAATGAGAAATCTGAAAATGAGGAATGTGAGAAATGGGAAAAATGAAAAATGATACATGATACATGATAAGAAATGACAAATGTGAGAAATGAGAAATGTAAGAAATAGGAAAGGTAAATCAGTAACGTGAGAAATAGGAAATATGAGAAAGGAAAATGTGAAAAATGAAACATGTCAGAGTGAGAAGAAATGGGGAATGTGAGAAATGGAAATTGTGAGAAATGAGAAATCTGAGAATTGAGTTTGAGAAATAGGACAAAGAAAGAAAAATGTGGGAAATGGAAAATGTGTGACATCTAAAATGTGAGAAATGAGAAACATGATATATTAAAAAAAAGAGAAGTGTGAGAAATGGAAAAACTGAGAAATGAGAACGTGATAAATGAAGATGGATGAGGAATGTGAGAAATGGGAAAGGTAGCAAATGAGAAAAGTAACAGTGAGATACTTGAGCAATAAGAAACAAAAAGAAATGGGAAACATGAGAAATGAGAAATAAGAAATATTTAAAAAATGGGAACGTGAGAAATAGGAAATATGAGAAAGGAAAATGTGAAAAATGGAACATGTCAGAAGTGAGAAGAAATGGGGAATGTGAGAAATGGAAATTGTGAGAAATGAGAAATCTGAGAATTGAGTTTGAGAAATAGGAAAAAGAAAGAAAAATGTGGGAAATGGAAAATGTGTGACATCGAAAATGTGAGAAATGAGAAACATGATAAATGATAAAAAATGAGAAGTGTGAGAAATGAAAAAGTTAAGGAATGAGAACGTGATAAATGAGAATGGATGAGGAATATGAGAAATGGGAAAGGTAGCAAATGAGAAAAGTAACAGTGGAATACTTGAGCAATAAGAAACAAAAAAAAAAAAATGGGAAACATGAGAAATGAGAAATAAGAAATATTTAAAAAATGGGAAAGTGGAAATGGGAAATATGAGAAATGAGAAATGCAGGAAATGGGAAAGGTAAATGAGGAACGTGAGAAATAGGAAATATGAGAAAGGAAAATGTGAAAAATGAAACATGTCAGAAATGAGAAGAAATGGGGAATGTGAGAAATGGAAATTGTGAGAAATGAGAAATCTGAGAATTGAGTTTGAGAAATAGGACAAAGAAAGAAAAATGTGGGAAATGGAAAATGTGTGACATCGAAAATGTGAGAAATGAGAAACATGATAAATGATAAAAAATGAGAAGTGTGAGAAATGAAAAAGTTAAGGAATGAGAACGTGATAAATGAGAATGGATGAGGAATATGAGAAATGGGAAAGGTAGCAAATGAGAAAAGTAACAGTGGGATACTTGAGCAATAAGAAACAAAAAAAAAATGGGAAACATGAGAAATGAGAAATAAGAAATATTTAAAAAATGGGAAAGTGGAAATGGGAAATATGAGAAATGAGAAATGCAGGAAATGGGAAAGGTAAATGAGGAACGTGAGAAATAGGAAATATGAGAAAGGAAAATGTGAAAAATGAAACATGTCAGAAGTGAGAAGAAATGGGGAATGTGAGAAATGGAAATTGTGAGAAATGAGAAATCTGAGAATTGAGTGTGAGAAATAGGAAAAAGAAAGAAAAATGTGGGAAATGGAAAATGTGTGACATGGAGTAAATGAGGAATGTGACAAATCGGAAAAGTAAGAAATGAGGAACGTAACAGATGAGAAACGTGAGCAATCGGAAACGTAAAAATGGGAAATGTGAGAAACGAGAAATCTGGGAAATGAGGAATCTGAAAAATGGGAAATATGAGAAATAGATAGTGTAAGACGTGGAAATGGGAAATGTGTGAAATAGACAGGATGAGAAATGAGAAACCTGAGCAATCAGATACGTAAAAAAAGTGAAATGTGAGAAATGGGAAAACCTAAGAAATGGGAAATGAGAAATGTAAGAAATGGGAAAGGTAAATAAGGAACTTGAGAAATAGCAAAAGTGGGAAAGGAAAACGTGAAAATAAGAAGTGAGAAGAAATGAGGAATCTGAGAAATGAGAAATGTGAGAAATGAAAATTCTGAGAAATGGAGAATGTGAGAAATGAAAGTTCTGAGAAATGGAGAATGTGAGAAATGAGAAACATATGAAACAGGAAAGGTGAGACAGTGCCAACGTGAGAAATGAGAAATCTCTGAAATGAGTATGAGAAATAGGAAATGTAAGAAATAAGGAATCTGAAACTTGGTAAATGTGAGGATTGAAAACGTGGGAAATGGGAATTGTGGTACATGGAAAATGTGAGAAATGAGAAACGTGATAAATGATAAAAATGAGAAGTGTGAGAAATGGGAGAGGTCATAAATGAGAAAAGTAATAAATGAGAATAAATGAGGAGTAAGAGACAAAGGAAAGGTAGGAAATGAGCAACGTAACACATGGGAAACGTGACAAACGAAAATCTAAGAATGATGAATGTGAAAAATGGGAAATGCGAGAAATAGATAAAAGAAAATGGGATATGTGTGAAATGGAAAAGGTGAGAAATGTGAGACGTGGGAAATGAAAAATGTGAGAAATGAGGATGAGAATGAGAAACGTAAAAAATGGGAAAGATGAGAAAATGTAAACATGAGATGAGAAAAACATCGTGAGAAATGAGAAACGTGAGAAATGGACAACATTAAAAAAAAAATAGAAAATGTGAAAAATGAGACACGTGAGAAATGAGAAATGAAAGAAATTGATAACGCGAGGAACGTGAAACATGAGAAATGAGAAAGATAACACTAGATATATTTTGAAATGGTCATAATTTTATGGCCGATCCTTTCATAAGCAATAATGGAGTTTTTCAATTTTCATTTTTTTAGAATATGTATCAGTATTCTGATTTAGTTCTTTTTTCGAAAACATTTTTAAAACGATTCCTGAAATTAAACTTTTCCTCTTGCACACAAATTTTACTTTGTTTTTGAAGTCATAATTCACCAAGTTTTTTTTTATATCGATGAAATATTTTGAAATATATGTGTTCTCATATAGACTTCATACTCTGTAGAAATTAAGTATAACCAACGAAAAGACGCCACTGGTACGACTAGTACAGTTTCCTCCCCCAAATTCGCAGATAGACCAGTCCGGATGCTTAGATCGACTGATTAATTTTATTGGTGCATTCTTCTCAAAGTATTTCTACTCTATCCAGCTACGCAGACTTTGTGAGTTAAATTGCTTGTATACAATTATAAAATTGGTTTTTTGAGATGTCATCCGTTTTTAAATTTTAGTCAATATTCCAAATCAGCGTTGTAACAACATCTCAGATATTATTTTTGGGATAACGTGACGGAAGTTACCAATCGTATTTCAAATTAGGATAAGTTGGCAATATTTTGAGATAATTTTCTGAAGAGGATGAACAGACAAATTTTAGTCAATCTTGACAATCGCCAATAATAAGTTTTTTTCCGTTAAGTAAACGTAGCACTTGTACATTTTTACCAAACCAAAGACTTATGGAAAATTTGAAAGGAAAATGAACTCAAGGCCAATTGGAATTTTAATAATCTCTTTGTATGAAAATGTGGCTTAACCAACTTTGAAACAATTGATTCAGTTATTGCTTCTAAGAAAACCCATACCAACATAACAATAATCGCCGTCCCATGAACTTATCCATCCTTCCGTACGTATTGCGTACTCAGCCCAGTACCCACCCAGCGCCTTATTTGTCAGCCGCATTCACCCAAACCCTCGCTTCCAGACCCATCCACCCTCCGTTCCCATTCACGAATTCCCGCACCTCGCCACTGTTTACCTTGGCCTATCTCGCCTAGCCTCGGCCCGGGTCCCGTGCACTTCCGGCACGAGGGTGAGCTCCCCGTTTCCGGCCCGAACCTACCCCAGGCGGCCAAACATCCGCCGCCGCCTCGGGCCGCCCCACCTGAGCGCGCTACCTGCGGAAGCGGAATCGGTCATCTCCGTCGGCTGCGGCACCCGGAGCGAGGCTACGTTCATTCATAACTCGGCGGCGGCGGTGGGGAGCGCTCGCTCGGCGGCCAACACAAGCTCTATTCATACCGCTCGACACAGGTGTACGCCAGCCGAAAGCGAGAGTAGTGCGCGAGTGCGCCCGTTTTCGCACCACGTGCGTGAAAGCAGCTTTTCGCACCGCGTCCGTAGAGAAAATTTTCCGCGCCGAGTGGAAAAAGAACGCCCTTGTGCGCCGGAGATGGGAAATAGGGCGCGCCGGAGAGACCTGCCGAGCGTAGTGTGGACTGTGTGGTGTGCTGTTTTCCAGTGTGTAAGTGTTTGTTTCTAGTCAATGTATATAGACGCTGCGAGCTTGCACTCCGGGATGGGCATAAAAACAATGAAAGCGTTCAGTAGGCAAAAAGGTAGGCTTTGGACACATGTGCAACAGATGTGGGGTCTGCGAGCGAGGCTCAATTGCTAGACAAAGGGCCGGACCGGCGGTAATTGGGGTTTTGTGTGGTGATTGTGGACAAAGGAAACGTGCCCTAAAAATCTTATCCGAGTGCCGATTTCCGAGCCGTTTTACAAGCCGATAAGCTTATCGACTGCGGAGACGAAAATATTGTGTGGACCTGTTGATTCCAGATTGCTAACTAAAGGCAGGTGGCCCAAAATTACACCACCACACAACTAATTTTTTCTTCCATGTACATATATATTTTCTAATAGAAAATTTCCAACTGTTTTCTTCCAAAAACGTCAAGTTTTCCTCTTGTCAGTTGACAGTGGCCAATGGCGCCATCTTGACAGATGTTGCTATTCGCGTTAAAGAGAAGGGAATTTCCGCCAAATTTTCACGTTGTTGCGGATGCGCTGTACAACAAAACGGGTGACAGAGTAGGCTATTAATAACAAACAAACAAGCGAAATGAGACCAACGTTCAAAACGTCTATCTATACATATGGCCACTACAATTATTGCTCGAAAACACCAAAACAACTCCGTTTTTAGTGTAGAATATACGAAATCACAATGGAATTTTTTATGTGAAATAACAGATAAACAAACAGTAATAAAACAAAAAATATAATACTACCTTTAAAAACTGTTTAAAAATTGAATCAGGTCCGTGTCGCCCTGGATTCAATCCACTTTAGTGATTCCCATACTGATTAACGAGTATCTAAACTTCAACAACATTCTTACCGATCCATAAAAATATTTTGATAGTGTGTTCCATTTTCACGAAAACGCTCTCTGTAAAAGAGGACACTGAAATTGTACAGATATACAGGGTGTTTCAACTAAAACCACCCTTATAAACATACACTGTTCACTCTGTTAACAACAATCAAACGGTTTTGCGTTTCAACAGTTCGCATGGTTTCACGGCCGGGCCAGTTCAAGGTTTTTGGTTCGATGAAGTGGTTGTTAGTTGATTTTTGTGAAAGTTCAATAAAGGTTTTTTGGTGGAAAGTTAATATTTATAACTAGGCTATAAATAAACATGGCAAGAAGTGCTTTTGTAACACTCGTGTACTGCCTGTCCTTCAAACAGGAATTTAAAGTAGTCGTGTTATTTGGCGTGAAAAACTACGCAATTGTAGCGAGCTATTTAGAACTACAAGGAGCCGAAAGCGTGGAAAGCTCTTATTGGAGGACTTCGGGTCTCGGGTTCGCCTTGGACGTGTGGAATTAATTAATCACTGGAAAAGATGGCTGGGATGTCACGTGTTGTGAAATATGGTGAAAAATAATGTAACAAGTATGTCAATAAAATAAAATTACGCAACAGACGAAAGGGTTTTGCTTGAGCTCTGACATTTCAAAAAAAAAAAAACATAGATAGGTGTTTCGGATTTTGGCCATTTATCTTCATTATTAAAAAACGTTTACCTTGAAGAATATTTCATTTTTTTCTATCGACTCTTAGTATCTTAAAAAGACAAAATTGTATATATAGTATAATTTAGGAAATATCGTACCCTATACAATTTTATTGACAATAACAAGGCGGACAGTAGTACAATGGTAAGAAATACTTATGGCTCATACCCCAATTTGTCGTAGAAACATTTAGCAGATAGTTGTAGTCTTGGGTTATTCTGCTTTCTAACATCTGGGGATTACCGCCACGCGACAACTTTAAGTTGTAAATATCTCTTGGTATTGTACTATTGACCGTCTCGTTATTGGCAATAAAACTTTATAGGGTACAACGATATTTCCTGAACTATATTTACAAAAAAATATATTTTCTAGATTTATTATTGATAGGTGAAGATTTTTTTACGTTGAAAGGAAGAAAATAAAAAACTAGAGTAAGATGCAGTAATAAAATACGAAGTGTTCTATTTGAAGCAACTGAAATATCGACATTTGAAAATTGTATAGTTTATTTTTTTTGTAAATACTCTGTATATTAATTTTTTATTTAATTGCTACTATAACTCCACAAAATTTTGCAACACAAATCACATTATTGTTTTTTTAACCTTTCCATTGCCAAAAAAATAAAGAAAATTAGAATAAGGTGGCAACATTCCATTGGAATTTCAAAAATAAATTATGGTTTTGAAGCCTAGAAAGAGGCGGTTGTTCTGTTTTGTGTTTTGTGTTTTGTTTTTGCAGTACTTTAAAAAAATGTTGACCCCCTGTAGGTTTTGTTTTTGAAGTAATTTGAAAGAATCTCGGGATTCCCTTGTGTTTTATTTTTGAATTAGTTAAAAGGATCTCGGGGATCCTCTGTACTTTTTGTTTTGAAGTAATTTAAAAGATTCTCGGGACTGCTTGTGTTTTGTTTTTGAAGTAGTTTAAAGGAATCTCGGAAACCCCTTGTAGGTCTTGTTGAAGTAATTTAAAAGAATCTTGGGGACCTCTTGTGCTTTGATTTTGAAGTAGTTTGAAAGAATCTCGGGGATCGTCTGTGTATCTTGTTTTTGAAGTAATTTCAAAGAATCTCGGCTAGCCCTTATTCTTTGTTTTTGAAGTAGTTTCATTTAAAAGTATCTAAAAATAAAATTCCTGAGATCCAGATTTTGTTATCCTCCCCTGTTAATAATAATATGTAAAAATATGTATGGTATTCTTAAAAAAAAAAAAAATTTGGAGACCCCCTGTGGATCTTGTTTTTGAGGTAATTTAGAAGAATCTTGTGTTTTGTTTTTGAAGTAATTTAACAGAATCCTAGGGACCCCTTGTGTTTTGTTTTTGAAGTACTTTGAAAGAATCTCGGGGATCCCTTGCGCTTCTTGTTTTTGAAGTAATTTAAAAGAATCCTGGGGACCCCTTGTATTTTGATTTTGAAGTAGTTTGAAAGAATCTCAGGGAACTCTTTTGTTTTGTTTTTGAAGTACATAGTTTGAAAAAATTTCGGGATCCCCTGTATATCTCGTTTATGAAGTAATTTAAAGAATCTCGGACTCCTCGTGTTTTGTTTTTGAAGTACTTTGAAAGAATCTCGGGATTCTTTTGTGTATTATTTTTGAAGTAGTTAAAAGGATCGCGGGGATTTTCTGTGGGTCTTGTTTTGAAGTACTTTGGAAGAATCTCGGAGTCCTTGTGTTTTACTTTGAAGTACTTTGAAAGAATCTCGGGGAGCCCTTGTAGGTCTTGCTTTTGAAGTAATTTAATAGAATCTTGGGAATCCTATGTGTTTTGATTTTGAAGTAGTCTGGAAGAATCTCGGGGATTCCTTGTGTCTGATTTTTGAAATGGAACTACTTCAAAAACAAAATATAAGGCTTTTGAAGTAGTTTCATTTAAAAGTATCTAAAAATAAAATTCCTGACATCCAGATTTTATTATCCGCCCCTGTTAATAATAATATGTAAAAATACGTATGGTATTCTACAAAAAAAAAAAATTTTGGAGACCCCCTGTGGATCTTGTTTTTAAGGAAATTTAAAAGAATCTCGGAGTCCTTGTGTTTTATTTTTGAAGTACTTTGAAAGAATCTCGGGGAGCCCTTGTAGGTCTTGCTTTTGAACTAATTTAATAGAATCTTGAGAATCCTATGTGTTTTGATTTTGAAGTAGTTTGGAAGAATCTCGGGGACTCTTTGTGTCTGATTTTTTAAATGGAACTACTTCAAAAATAAAATATAAGGTTTTTGAAGTAGTTTCATTTAAAAGTATCTAAAATAAAAATTCCTGACATCCATATTTTGTATCCTCCCCTGTTAATAATAATATGTAAAAATATATATGCTATTCTACAAAAAAAAATGTTGGAGACCCCCTGTGGATCTTATTTTTAAGGAAATTTAAAAGAATCTCGGAGTCCTTGTGTTTTATTTTTGAAGTACTTTGAAAGAATCTCGGGGAGCCCTTGTAGGTCTTGCTTTTGAACTAATTTAATAGAATCTTGAAAATCCTGTGTTTTGATTTTGAAGTAGTTTGGAAGAATCTCGGGGACTCCTTGTGTCTGGTTTTTTAAATGGAACTACTTCAAAAACATAATATAAGGTTTTTGAAGTAGTTTCATTTAAAAGTATCTAAAAATAAAATTCGTGAGATCCAGATTTTGTATCCTCCCCTGTTAATAATAATATGTAAAAATATGTATGGTATTCTACAAAAAAAAAATTTGGAGACCCCCTGTGGATTTTATTTTTAAGGAAATTTAAAAGAATCTCGGAGTCCTTGTGTTTTATTTTTGAAGTACTTTAAAAGAATCTTGGGGATCCTATGTGTTTTGATTTTGAAGTAGTTTGGAAGAATCTCGGGGACTCTTTGTGTCTGATTTTTTAAATGGAACTACTTCAAAAACATAATATAAGGTTTTTGAAGTAGTTTCATTTAAAAGTATCTAAAATTAAAATTCCTGACATCCATATTTTGTATCCTCCCCTGTTAATAATAATATGTAAAAATATGTATGGTATTCTTAAAAAAAAATTTTGGAGACTCCCTGTGGATTTTATTTTTAAGGAAATTTAAAAGAATCTCGGAGTCCTTGTGTTTTATTTTTGAAGTACTTTGAAAGAATCTCGGGGAGCCCGTGCAGGTCTTGTTTTTGAAGTAATTTAAAAGAATCTTGGGGATCCTATGTGTTTTGATTTTGAAGTAGTTTGGAAGAATCTCGAGGACTCCTTGTGTGTGGTTTTTTAAATGGAACTACTTCAAATACAAAATATAAGGTTTTTGAAGTAGTTTCATTGAAAAGTATCTAAAAATAAAATTCCTGTGATCCAGATTTTATTATCCGACCCAGTTAATAAGAATATGTAAAAATAAAAAATTAAATTTGGTGCTTTGCCATAATCGGTATTGTCGAAAATAATTTTAATATACTACTCAAAAAGCCATTTATGATAAGAGATGTCGAGGGTGTCAAGCTTAGTGACTCACCCTGTATATTCAAACTTTGCCAATTTTTGAAATTATTGTCAAGCAGTCCTTGGTTATTATAAGTCTTTGGGACAAAAAAACCGAACAAAGTGAAAATTCCAATATTCTTGATTAGTCGAACTTATATGACGTAACATTTAGTCGTCAATTTTCAATAAAGAAGTGGGACACACTGTATATTTTTAACGGGATTTTTTAATGTACATGTTATTTATTTCTTGTGTTTTTTTTAAGAATTCAGTCACTATATTTACGTCTTGACAATGGTTTACATAAAAATCTGACGCCCACGGATTGTTGATAACGATGAAGTCATTATGTTCTAATTGTTAATATTTTCTAACAATTGTTACGTTTTCCTCTTCGTCCACTTGTGTGAATTAATAACAGATATAAATAGAGTAAAATTAACAAAAGCTTTGTTTTTCGCCGCGACCGCAGTTTCAGATTTTTTGCGCAATCTATCCTTGTGGAAAGCGGAACATATTTTTTAAAAATCTGACTGCAGAGAAAAAAATTCGAAGAAACAAATAAGCCGAATGATCCAATCTTGTCAGAAATAAATTATAATTCCGATCTAATCAGCGGCGTCTGGTGCATAATCCACGAACTTTTTTGTTTTAAACGCTCCAACACTGATAAAAGCGCATACCAAAAACTAGTTTCTCCTAATTAACGAGTCATTTCCGTGCCAAGAGAATTTTAGCAGAATTTTTTTTCGCGAATTCTAAAACCGGTGAATGTCTCATTACGACGAATTTTCCCGTCGATTTATCTCCCTTTTGTCCCTCGACTGTTCATCGTCTCTGCTTTGTCACCGCTCCTTGCTTACTTTACAAATGAAGCAATAGCTCATTTATGCCTTGCCACTTTGTTTGCCTTTTTGCCACCCATCGCAGTTCAAGAGTATCCTCTTACATTGTTATTTTATTCTTCTCGCTGCACGTTTTGACACTCGAGTAATTCCATCAGCGCTCTGTCGAGAATATTTAAATAAATTACCAACAAACTCACCTGTCAGGTTCTCTTCGCCTTCCATCATTTTACGATGTTTTCGCGTTTTTTATTTCCCATCGACCGTAATTACCGGTTACCTAAAGGCAACAGAATTAAAGCACTCCACAATCCTGAATAATTATTTTCACGGTTTTCACTCGCTCCTGCTTTTCGAATTGTGTTCATTGTCTGCGACTACGTAAACACTCGAGCGAATGTTTATTGTTGTTTCTGTGCATTTGGCTCGCAGTTTGTCAGCGAGGAGACTGTTTTGTTTCGGTTTTTACTTTGAGCTTTGTTAAAAAATTGCAATAATCTTTAAGTTTGATCTAAAATTAGAGCGGAGCGGTTTTTTCCGTTGCGCAAAAACAGGGGGATTACGAGGGGATCAAGTGCAATAACAATAAAGACGAGCAAAAAATACACAAATTGCAACGTACTTTGTACCTGTAGTCGGCGATGAGAGGAAGAGGAGGATCGATCCCTGTTCCATTCAGGACGTTTCCACCGTATCGGGTGCGAAGAAAGGACCATCGGCATTGTTCGATTTTTCAATGGGGCAGGTTGTTCGTAGTAAATAGCGGACTGACCTGCTTACTATGAGGTTGCGATTGCTGTAGCTCGGTGGAGGTTCTTGGGGTCGAATTAATCGGATACATTCCAGAAATTTCGGCTTGTTTGGGTGTAATTAGTAATTAGTTGCGAAAATTGCGTTCGGTGTTACCTCGAAGTGAGGTCGTTGATGATCATTATTTTCATGGATGGAGGACTGAGTTTATTTCACGAGGTTTTAATAGGGTTTATTGACGAACAAACAATTTTATTTAATTTATGGACACTTTAGAGCTCCTAGAATATGAAGAAGTAGGTCCCGATGCCGGTTACACATTATTCACAAAGTAACAAAACAAGAGGTATAAACTTATTAAAAAAATACAACATGAACCATACCTGTATACAACGTACGCATAATATATGGCAATAAAATATTAATTACTATAAATAATATATTTAATAAATGAAACACTAAACCGTTTTGGAGTTATGGCCCGTTGAATTTGGAAAACTGTTTTTGAATTCTAAATAAAACGTGATATCGCTCGAACATGGAAGAATTTTCAACAACTAAAGCCAGAAATGGATTCTACGGTGCATAATTTGGCCAGAAACTCGATTTCAACTATGTAGGATAATTTAAATTTAGCCCCAAATTTTTCGCCATCCTGAAAATTTCAGCATTTTGACCATATCAAACTATTTTGCTTAAATGGGCTCTAATCTTTCTGAAAATTGGTCTCTTCACTAATTTGAACCTCTCAAACAAGAAGTCGGCCTCGAAAAATGTCTCTCCAGACTCTTGAATTTTTTCCAAATTTTTGGGTGTCAAGAATTTCGGAAAATGACACCGTTCCATTCATCCATCTCTCAATACTAGACGAATTGAGAATTCAGCCTGAAAATTGACTGCTAGGATTAAAAAGCTTGCAGGAATCCAACGGTGCAGACCGCAAAGCGGAGTTTCAGACAGTTTTGGAGTTATCTCCCGTTAAAGTTGAAAAACGTTTTTTGAATTCTTTGTAAAACGCAATATCACTCGAAATCGGCAAAATTTTCAACAACTAAGGCCAGAAATGGATTATATGTTGTGGAATTAGGATGGAAACTCGATTTCAGCTACATAAGATAATTTTCACTTTGCACCTAATTTTTCGATATCCTGAAAATTTCGACATTTTGTAAATATCAATCTATTTTACTTAAATAGACTCTCATCTTTCTTAAAATTGGTCTCTTCACTGATTAGAGCCTCTGAAACAAGAAGTCGGCCTCCAAAAATATCTCTGCAGACTTTTGAATTTTTTCCAAATTTTTGGGTGTCAAGAATTTCGGAAAATGACACCGTTCCATTCATCCATCTGTCAATACTAGACGAATTGAGAATTCAGCCTGAAAATTGACTGCTAGGATTAAAAAGCTTGAAGGAATCCAACGGTGCAGACCGCAAAGCGGAGTTTCAGACGGTTTTGGAGTTATCTCCCGTTAAATTTGAAAAACGTTTTTTGAATTCTTTGTAAAACGCAATATCACTCGAAATCGGCAAAATTTTCAACAACTAAGGCCAGAAATGGATTATATGGTGTGGAATTAGGATAGAAACTCGATTTCAGCTACGTAAGATAATTTTCACTTTGCACCTAATTTTTCGATATCCTGAAAATTTCGACATTTTGTAAATATCAATCTATTTTACTTAAATGGACTCTCATCTTTCTTAAAATCGGTCTCTTCACTAATTAGAGCCTCTGAAACAAGAAGTCTGCCTCCAAAAATATCTCTGCACAGTTTTGAATTTTTTCCAAATTTTTGGGTGTCAAGGATTTCGGAAAATGACACCGTTCCATTCATCCATCTCTCAATACTAGACGAATTGAGAATTCAGCCTGAAAATTGACTGCTAGGATTAAAAAGCTCGAAGGAATCCAACGTTGCAGACCGCAAAGCGGAGTTTCAGACGGTTTTGGAGTTATCTCCCGTTAAATTTGAAAAACGTTTTTTGAATTCTTTGTAAAACGCAATATCACTCGAAATCGGCAAAATTTTCAACAACTAAGGCCAGAAATGGATTATATGTTGTGGAATTAGGATAGAAACTCGATTTCAGCTACATAAGATAATTTTCACTTTGCACCTAATTTTTCGATATCCTGAAAATTTCGACATTTTGTAAAAATCAATCTATTTTACTTAAATGGAGTCACATCTTGTTTAAAATTGGTCTCTTCATTAATTAGAGCCTCTGAAACAAGAAGTCGGCCTCGAAAAATATCTCTGCAGACTCTTGAATTTTTTCCAAATTTTTGGGTGTCAAGAATTTCGGAAAATGACACCGTTCCATTCATCCATCTCTCAATACTAGACGAATTGAGAATTCAGCCTGAAAATTGACTGCTAGGATTAAAAAGCTTGCAGGAATCCAACGGTGCAGACCGCAAAGCGGAGTTTCAGACAGTTTTGGAGTTATCTCCCGTTAAAGTTGAAAAATGTTTTTTGAATTCTTTGTAAAACGCAATATCACTCGAAATCGGCAAAATTTTCAACAACTAAGGCCAGAAATGGATTCTATGGTATAGAATTAGGGTAGAAACTCGATTTCAGCTACATAAGATAATTTTCACTTTGCACCTAATTTTTCGCTATCCTGAAAATTTCGGCATTTTGTAAAAATCAATCAATTTTACTTAAATGAACTCTCATCTTTTTTAAAATTGGTCTCTTCACTAATTAGAGCCTCTGAAACAAGAAGTCGGCCTCGAAAAATATCTCTGCAGACTCTTGAATTTTTTCCAAAATTTTGGGTATCAAGAATTTCGGAAAATGACACCGTTCCATTCATCCATCTGTCAATACTAGACGAATTGAGAATTCAGCCTGAAAATTGACTGCTAGGATTAAAAAGCTTGAAGGAATCCAACGGTGCAGACCGCAAAGCGGAGTTTCAGACGGTTTTGGAGTTATCTCCCGTTAAATTTGAAAAACGTTTTTTGAATTCTTTGTAAAACGCAATATCACTCGAAATCGGCAAAATTTTCAACAACTAAGGCCAGAAATGGATTATATGGTGTGGAATTAGGATAGAAACTCGATTTCAGCTACGTAAGATAATTTTCACTTTGCACCTAATTTTTCGATATCCTGAAAATTTCGACATTTTGTAAATATCAATCTATTTTACTTAAATGGACTCTCATCTTTCTTAAAATCGGTCTCTTCACTAATTAGAGCCTCTGAAACAAGAAGTCTGCCTCCAAAAATATCTCTGCACAGTTTTGAATTTTTTCCAAATTTTTGGGTGTCAAGGATTTCGGAAAATGACACCGTTCCATTCATCCATCTCTCAATACTAGACGAATTGAGAATTCAGCCTGAAAATTGACTGCTAGGATTAAAAAGCTCGAAGGAATCCAACGTTGCAGACCGCAAAGCGGAGTTTCAGACGGTTTTGGAGTTATCTCCCGTTAAATTTGAAAAACGTTTTTTGAATTCTTTGTAAAACGCAATATCATTCGAAATCGGCAAAATTTTCAACAACTAAGGCCAGAAATGGATTATATGT
This sequence comes from Zophobas morio, assembly GCF_036711695.1. Lineage (NCBI taxonomy): Eukaryota > Metazoa > Arthropoda > Insecta > Coleoptera > Tenebrionidae > Zophobas > Zophobas morio. Next base: position 4,422,663 of record NW_026972115.1, read on the forward strand.
TGTGGAATTAGGATAGAAACTCGATTTCAGCTACATAAGATAATTTTCACTTTGCACCTAATTTTTCGATATCCTGAAAATTTCGACATTTTGTAAATATCAATCTATTTTACTTAAATGGACTCTCATCTTTCTTAAAATTGGCATCTCTTCACTAATTAGAGCTTCTGAAACAAGAAGTCGGCCTCGAAAAATATCTCTGCAGACTCTTGAATTGTTTTCCAAATTTTTGGGTGTCAAGAATTTCGGAAAATGACACCGTTCCATTCATCCATCTCTCAATACTAGACGAATTGAGAATTCAGCCTGAAAATTGACTGCTAGGATTAAAAAGCTTGCAGGAATCCAACGGTGCAGACCGCAAAGCGGAGTTTCAGACAGTTTTGGAGTTATCTTCCGTTAAATTTGAAAAACGTTTTTTGAATTCTTTGTAAAATGCAATATCACTCGAAATCGGCAGAATTTTCAACAACAAAGGCCAGAAATGGATTCTATAGTATAGAATTAGGATAGTAACTCGATTTCAGCTACATAAGATATATTTCACTTTGCACCTAATTTTTCGCTATCCTGAAAATTTCGGCATTTTGTAAAAATCAATCAATTTTACTTAAATGAACTCTCATCTTTTTTAAAATTGGTCTCTTCACTAATTAGAGCCTCTGAAACAAGAAGTCGGCCTCGAAAAATATCTCTGCAGACTCTTGAATTTTTTCCAAAATTTTGGGTATCAAGAATTTCGGAAAATGACACCGTCCCATTCATCCGTCTCTCAATACTAGACGAATTGAGAATTCAGCCTGAAAATTGATTGCTAGGACTAAAAAGCTTGAAGAAATCCAACGGTGCAGACCGCAAAGCGGAGTTTCAGACGGTTTTGGAGTTATCTCCCGTTAAATTTGAAAAACGTTTTTTGAATTCTTTGTAAAACGCAATATCACTCGAAATCGGCAAAATTTTCAACAACTAAGGCCAGAAATGGATTATATGTTGTGGAATTAGGATAGAAACTCGATTTCAGCTACATAAGATAATTTTCACTTTGTACCTAATTTTTCGCTATCCTGAAAATTTCGACATTTGGTAAAAATCAATCTATTTTACTTAAATGGACTCTCATCTTTCTTAAAATTGGTCTCTTCACTAATTAGAGCCTCTGAAACAAGAAGTCGGCCTCCAAAAATATCTCTGCAGACTTTTGAATTTTTTCCAAATTTTTGGGTGTCAAGAATTTCGGAAAATGACACCGTTCCATTCATCCATCTGTCAATACTAGACGAATTGAGAATTCAGCCTGAAAATTGACTGCTAGGATTAAAAAGCTTGCAGGAATCCAACGGTGCAGACCGCAAAGCGGAGTTTCAGACAGTTTTGGAGTTATCTCCCGTTAAAGTTGAAAAATGTTTTTTGAATTCTTTGTAAAACGCAATATCATTCGAAATCGGCAAAATTTTCAACAACTAAGGCCAGAAATGGATTATATGTTGTGGAATTAGGATAGAAACTCGATTTCAGCTACATAAGATAATTTTCACTTTGCACCTAATTTTTCGATATCCTGAAAATTTCGACATTTTGTAAATATCAATCTATTTTACTTAAATGGACTCTCATCTTTCTTAAAATCGGTCTCTTCACTAATTAGAGCCTCTGAAACAAGAAGTCGGCCTCGAAAAATATCTCTGCAGACTCTTGAATTTTTTCCAAATTTTTGAGTATCAAGAATTTCGGAAAATGACACCGCCCCATTCATCCGTCTCTCAATACTAGACGAATTGAGAATTCAGCCTGAAAATTGACTGCTAGGATTAAAAAGCTTGCAGGAATCCAACGGTGCAGACCGCAAAGCGGAGTTTCAGACAGTTTTGGAGTTATCTCCCGTTAAAGTTGAAAAATGTTTTTTGAATTCTTTGTAAAACGCAATATCACTCGAAATCGGCAAAATTTTCAACAACTAAGGCCAGAAATGGATTATATGTTGTGGAATTAGGATAGAAACTCGATTTCAGATACATAAGATAATTTTCACTTTGCACATAATTTTTCGATATCCTGAAAATTTCGACATTTTGTAAATATCAATCTATTTTACTTAGATGCACTCTCATCTTTCTTAAAATTGGTCTCTTCACTAATTAGAGCCTCTGAAACAAGAAGTCGGCCTCCAAAAATATCTCTGCAGACTTTTGAATTTTTTCCAAATTTTTGGGTGTCAAGAATTTCGGAAAATGACACCGTTCCATTCATCCATCTCTCAATACTAGACGAATTGAGAATTCAGCCTGAAAATTGATTGCTAGGACTAAAAAGCTTGAAGAAATCCAACGGTGCAGACCGCAAAGCGGAGTTTCAGACGGTTTTGGAGTTATCTCCCGTTAAATTTGAAAAACGTTTTTTGAATTCTTTGTAAAACGCAATATCACTCGAAATCGGCAAAATTTTCAACAACTAAGGCCAGAAATGGATTCTATGGTATAGAATTAGAATAGGAACTCGATTTCAGCTACATAAGATAATTTTCACTTTGCACCTAATTTTTCGCAATCCTGAAAATTTCGACATTTTGTAAAAATCAATCAATTTTACTTAAATGAACTCTCATCTTTTTTAAAATTGGTCTCTTCACTAATTAGAGCCTTTGAAACAAGAAGTCGGCCTCGAAAAATATCTCTGCAGACTCTTGAATTTTTTCCAAAATTTTGGTTGTCAAGAATTTCGGAAAATGACACCGTTCCATTCATCCGTCTCTCAATACTAGACGAATTGAGAATTCAGCCTGAAAATTGACTGTTAGGATTAAAAAGCTTGGAGGAATCCAACGGTGCAGACCGCAAAGCGGAGTTTCAGACGGTTTTGGAGTTATCTCCCGTTAAATTTGAAAAACGTTTTTTGAATTCTTTGTAAAACGCAATATCACTCGAAACCGGCAAAATTTTCAACAACTAAGGCCAGAAATGGATTATATGTTGTGGAATTAGGATAGAAACTCGATTTCAGCTACATAAGATAATTTTCACTTTGCACCTAATTTTTCGATATCCTGAAAATTTCGACATTTTGTAAAAATCAATCTATTTTACTTAAATGGAGTCACATCTTGTTTAAAATTGGTCTCTTCATTAATTAGAGCCTCTGAAACAAGAAGTCGGCCTCGAAAAATGTCTCTGCAGACTCTTGAATTTTTTCCAAATTTTTGGGTGTCAAGAGTTTCGGAAAGTGACACCGTCCCATTCATCCGTCTCTCAATTCTAGACGAATTGAGAATTCAGCCTGAAAATTGATTGCTAGAATTAAAAAGCTTGAAGGAATCCAACGGTGCAGACCGCGAAGCGGAGTTTCAGACGGTTTTGGAGTTATCTCCCGTTAAATTTGAAAAACGTTTTTTGAATTCTTTGTAAAACGCAATATCACTCGAAATCGGCAAAGTTTTCAACAACTAAATCCAGAAATGGATTATATGGTGTAGAATTAGGGTAGAAACTCGATTTCAGCTACATAAGATAATTTTCACTTTGCACCTAATTTTTCGCTATCCTGAAAATTTCGACATTTGGTAAAAATCAATCTATTTTACTTAAATGGACTCTCATCTTTTTTAAAATTGGTCTCTTCATTAATTAGAGCCTCTGAAACAAGAAGTCGGCCTCCAAAAATGTCTCTGCTGACTCTTGAATTTTTTCCAAATTTTTGGGTGTCAAGAATTTCGGAAAATGACACCGTTCCATTCATCCATCTGTCAATACTAGACGAATTGAGAATTCAGCCTGAAAATTGACTGCTAGGATTAATAAGCTTGAAGGAATCCAACGGTGCAGACCGCAAAGCGGAGTTTCAGACGGTTTTGGAGTTATCTCCCGTTAAATTTGAAAAACGTTTTTTGAATTCTTTGTAAAACGCAATATCACTCGAAATCGGCAAAATTTTCAACAACTAAGGCCAGAAATGGATTATATGGTGTGGAATTAGGATAGAAACTCGATTTCAGCTACGTAAGATAATTTTCACTTTGCACATAATTTTTCGATATCCTGAAAATTTCGACATTTTGTAAATATCAATCTATTTTACTTAAATGGACTCTCATCTTTCTTAAAATTGGCATCTCTTCACTAATTAGAGCTTCTGAAACAAGAAGTCGGCCTCCAAAAATATCTCTGCAGACTCTTGAATTGTTTTCCAAATTTTTGGGTGTCAAGAATTTCGGAAAATGACACCGTTCCATTCATCCATCTCTCAATACTAGACGAATTGAGAATTCAGCCTGAAAATTGACTGCTAGGATTAAAAAGCTTGCAGGAATCCAACGGTGCAGACCGCAAAGCGGAGTTTCAGACAGTTTTGGAGTTATCTTCCGTTAAATTTGAAAAACGTTTTTTGAATTTTTTGTAAAATGCAATATCACTCGAAATCGGCAGAATTTTCAACAACAAAGGCCAGAAATGGATTCTATAGTATAGAATTAGGATAGTAACTCGATTTCAGCTACATAAGATATATTTCACTTTGCACCTAATTTTTCGCTATCCTGAAAATTTCGACATTTTGTAAAAATCAATCAATTTTACTTAAATGGAGTCACATCTTTTTTAAAATTGGTCTCTTCATTAATTAGAGCCTCTGAAACAAGAAGTCGGCCTCGCAAAATGTTTCTACAGACTCTTAAATTTTTTCCAAAATTTTGAGTGTCAAGAATTTTGGAAAGTGACACCGTCCCATTCATCCGTCTCTCAATACTAGACGAATTGAGAATTCAGCCTGAAAATTGACTGCTAGGATTAAAAAGATTGAAGGAATCCAATGGTGCAGACCGCAAAGCGGAGTTTCAGACAGTTTTGGAGTTATCTTCCGTTAAATTTGAAAAACGTTTTTTGAATTCTTTGTAAAACGCAATATCACTCGAAATCGGCAGAATTTTCAACAACTAAGGCCACAAGTGGATTCTATGGTGTGGAATTAGGATAGAAACTCGATTTCAGCTACGTAAGATAATTTTCACTTTGCACCTAATTTTTCGATATCCTGAAAATTTCGACATTTTGTAAAAATCAATCTATTTTACTTAAATGGAGTCACATCTTTTTTAAAATTGGTCTTTTCATTAATTAGAACCTCTGAAACAAGAAGTCGGCCTCTAAAAATGTCTCTGCTGACTCTTGAATTTTTTCCAAATTTTTGGGTGTCAAGTATTTCGGAAAATAGCACCGTCCCATTCATCCGTTTCTTAACACTAGACGAATTGAGAATTCAACGTAAAAATTGGCTGTTTGATGAAAAAAGCTACAAGGAATCCAACGGTGTAAACCACAAATCTGAATCTCAAACCGTTTTGGAGTTATGGCCCGTTGAATTTGAAAAACTGTTTTTGAACTCGGCGGAATTTTCAACAACTGAAACCCTTTCATGGACCGAATTTAACGCTTTATGATTGTTAACTAAATCACAGCAAAGGGGTAGTGTTACAGACAACTTAATTAAGTCTTCATAGTAAGTTCAGTGATGTATTTAGAGGTTGTGGGTCCTCTCGAAAAGCATCCCTGTTTATTGCTCTTAATCTCGTTGTTGTAAAATCCCCAGCACGTGTCCGATTTTGTAGCATCTCGAAACAAAGCTCCCGTATCTCCGCCCAATTTTCGAATTAAGAAATTCAGCCCGGGCCCACAAAGAGCGGTGAAATAATTAGTGAGTCCGCTACTGTAGGCGCTCTATTAGCTGATTACCGGATGTGGACACTTCACTCCGCGTCCTTGGAAGACATCAGCACGCCGCGTTCTCAAGCCCCGATTTTTAAAATTAGTATCTACAACAAATAAACTGGTCGACCACCCGTCAAATTGTAAAATCCCTAAGCAAATATACAGCAAACGTCCGAATTATTTCATTAAATTATTAAACAAACACGGAATGGTTGTTTGTATGAAATATTCGAAATAACACATTTCGACATCGTGACGCATCCAGCCTCGGATTGTTTAATTACGACTTCTGGAAGAGATTTAGGGCTCTCGGCGGCCGTAATTATCGAAAATCTCATCTCGAGACGTGTAATTATTAGATTAATTGAACTGTCTTGCTGTTAAATACAGTAATTACTGGGTTTAAGGGTCACGCTTTTTTAAGCGGCGTGAAGGAGACGGAATTGTTTGAAATATGTTGCATGTTCTTAAAATACTCGCTATTTTTACTTATCATTTTAATGGCACGAACTTCTTCAGTTTGGGTCTTTGAACCGGCATTCTAGACAACTTGGCCAAAATCGGACTTTGTTGAATCGTTTTAATAGCGGCTACCGTAATCGAGACATCTCGAATTATTATAGACGGTCTAAAATTACTGGCTCTTTGTTTCGACGGACGGTAAAAAATACCTACAGTCGGTGCTTCATCCATGAAAATAATGAATCTGCGGTGGCCTTGCGCCGAGGTGATAGAAAATTATGCTTTTTGCCACTAATTTCAACGCAACCGGCTGAAATTTTGCGGAATGTGGACGATTCTGACAAATACACACAAGTTTATCATAAATTTCGAACGGGAAAGTGCTGGCTAACTTTATATACCTACATATATTGTCAGCTTTATATTAAATTGCTTGATTTATCAGCCGGAATTTTTCTGCTCTTTTGCCCAGTCTGAAAGTGTTTTGGGTCATATAAATCTAAGTAATTTTAGTCTGCTTAAAACTTGCTTGAATGTGGCCAATCATTAACATTTTTTTAATATGAAAGTTATGAAAAGACGTTTTTCCCAAAGTCGATTTTTTTTTCTCAGAATGTTGAGACTTTTGGTTAGATTCGTAAGATTTTCTTTCAAAGTTTTCGAGTTTTAATTTAATTTTTAGTTTATTTCCTTGATGGTTGATATTCGCTGCTGAAAATTGTGACATTTGGTTTCAATTTTTCCTCTCTTTTCTCGATATCGTCTAGTGAAAAACAACGATTTTCTTTGTTTCAATTCTTCAAAGAATATGAAATTTTTTCCAATTCATATAGCTACATTACCCTCTTCTTTTTTGTTATAATAATATCGACTTTTTTATTTCAGTTTTTGAGCTACTTTCTCAAATTTTGGCCTCAAGTTTTTTTAATCTCGGGATTTTTTCCTTGGTATCTTGATTTTTCAAATTCCTCTTTCTTCAATATTTGCCGTTTTTTAATAGTCTTGAGATTCATTTTTTAAGAATCTTCAAATTCTTTTTCAAAGTCTTATTGACATTTCATAATTTTGATAGGTTTTTTTTTTTCAAGGTTTTGGATTTTTTCATAAACATCTCGATTTTTCGTCTACATCTTTATGTTTTCTCATAATTGTTATTATGTTTACGCAAAAGTTGAAATTTGGTTTATTTTTATTCTATATTGAGGTTTTTATTTCAGTTTTTCAGCTATTTTCTCAAATTTTGGCCTCAAGGTTTTTTTTTATTCTCCGCATTTCTTCCATGAGAACTTGTTTTTCCCAGAATCCTTTTTCTCCAATATTTGTCGTTTTTTAATAGTCTTGAGATACATTTTTTAAGAGTATTCAAATTCTTTTTCAAAGTCTTGAGATTTGATAATTTTGATTTGTTTTTCTCAAGGTTTTTGATTTTTTTGACAAACATCTAGACTTTCCGTCTACCTTTTTATGACGTTTTCTCATAATTTTGATTTTTAATTTGTGTAGAAGTCGAAACCTGGTTTATTTTCATTCAATTTTGACTTTCGTTTCAGTTTTTGAGCTGTTTTCTTTAATTTTTGGTTCAAGATTTGTTTTAATCTCAGCATTTTTTCTTTGGGATCTGGATTTTTCAAATTCCTTTTTCTCCCATATTTGCCGCTTTTTAAAAGACTCGAGATTTCATTTTTAATAGTCTTCTAATTGTTCTTCAAGCTTTTGATTATTAAAAACCTTGATATGTTTTTCTCAAGGTTTTGGATTTTTTTATAAACATTTAGACTTTTCGTCTACATTTTTATGTTTTCTCATAATTGTGATTTTTAGTTTGCGCAAAAGTTGAAACTTGGTTTATTTTCACTCTATATTGAGTTTTTTATTTCAGTTTTTGAGCTATTTTCTCAAATTTTGGCATCAAGGTTTTTTTAATCCCCACATTTCTTCCATGGGAACTTAATTTTTTCGAAAATCTTCTTTCTCCCATAGTTGTCGTTTTTTAGTAGTCTTGAGATAGATTTTTTAAGAGTATTCAAATTTTTTGTCAAAGTCTTCTCATTTGATTTGTTTTTCTCAAGGTTTTGGATTTTTTTGACAAACATCTAGGTTTTCCGTCTACCTTTTTATGACGTTTTCTCATAATTTAGATTTTTAATTTGCGTAGAAGTCAAACCCTGGTTTATTTTCATTCAATTTTGACTTTTATTCCAGTTTTTGAGGTTTTTTCTTTAATTTATGCTCAATATTTTTTTTAATCTCAGCATTTTTTCCTTGGAATTTGGATTTTTTCAAATTCCTCTTTCTCCCATATTTGCCGCTTTTTAAAGACTTAAGATTTCATTTTTATCAGTCTTCTAATTGTTCTTCAAAGTCTTGTTTCTTAAAAACCTTGATAGTTTTTCTCAAGATTTTGGATTTTTTTTTATAAACATTTAGACTTTTCGTCTACATTTTTATGTTTTCTCAAAATTGTGATTCTTAGTTTACGCAAAAGTTGAAATCTGGTTTACTTTCACTATATATTGAGTTTTTTATTTCAGTTTTTGAGCTATTTTTCCAAATTTTGACCTCAAGGTTTTTTTTTATTCTCCGCATTTCTTCCATGAGAACTTGTTTTTTCCAGAATCTTCTTTCTCCCATATTTGTCGTTTTTTTAATAGTGTTGAGATTCATTTTTTAAGAGTATTCAAATTCTTTTTCAATGTCTTGAGATTTGATAATTTTGATTTGTTTTTCTCAAGGTTTTGGATTTTTTTGACAAACATCTAGACTTTCCGTTTATTTTTGTATGCCATTTTCTCATAATTTTGATTTTTAATTTGTGTAGAAGTCGAAACCTGGTTTATTTTCATTCAATTTTGACTTTTATTTCAGTTTTTGAGTTGTTTTCTTTAATTTTGGGCTCAAGATTTTTTTTAATTTCAGCATTTTTTTCTTGGGATCTGAATTTTTTCAAATTCCTCTCTCTCCCATATTTGTCGCTTTTTAAAAGACTCGAGATTTCATTTTTAAGAGTCTTCTAATTGTTCTTCAAAGTCTTGATTCTTAAAAACCTTCATATGTTTTTCTCAAGGTTATGAATTTTTTCATAAACATTTAGACTTTTCGTCTACATTTTTATGTTTTCTCATAATTGTGATTCTTAGTTTGCGCAAAAGTTGAAATCTGGTTTATTTTTACTCTATATTGAGGTTTTTATTTCACTTTTGAACTATTTTCTCAAATTTTGGCCTCAAGGTTTTTTTTTATTCTCCGCATTTCTTCCATGAGAACTTGTTTTTTCCAGAATCCTTTTTCTCCCATATTTGTCGTTTTTTAATAGTCTTGAGATACATTTTTTAAGAGTATTAAAATTCTTTTTCAAAGTCTTGAGATTTGATAATTTTGATTTGTTTTTCTCAAGGTTTTGGATTTTTTTGACAAACATCTAGACTTTCCTTCTACCTTTTTATGACGTTTTCTCATAATTTTGATTTTTAATTTGTGTAGAGGTCGAAAACTGCTTTATTTTCCTCCAATTTTGACTTTTATTTCAGTTTTTGAGTTGTTTTCTTTAATTTTGTGCTCAAGATTTTTTTTAATCTCAGCATTTTTGCCTTGGGATCTGGATTTTTTCAAATTCCTCTTTCTCCCATATTTGCCGCTTTTTAAAAGACTCGAGATTTCATTTTTAAGAGTCTTCTAATTGTTCTTCAAGCTTTTGATTATTAAAAACCTTGATATGTTTTTCTCAAGGTTTTGGATTTTTTTATAAACATTTAGACTTTTCGTCTACATTTTTATGTTTTCTCATAATTGTGATTTTTAGTTTGCGCAAAAGTTGAAACTTGGTTTATTTTCACTCTATATTGAGTTTTTTATTTCAGTTTTTGAGCTATTTTCTCAAATTTTGGCATCAAGGTTTTTTTAATCTCCACATTTCTTCCATGGGAACTTAATTTTTTCCAAAATCTTCTTTCTCCCATAGTTGTCGTTTTTTAGTAGTCTTGAGACAGATTTTTTAAGAGTATTCAAATTTTTTGTCAAAGTCTTTTCATTTGATTTATTTTTCTCAAGGTTTTGGATTTTTTTGACAAACATCTAGGTTTTCCGTCTACCTTTTTATGACGTTTTCTCATAATTTTGATTTTTAATTTGCGTAGAAGTCAAACCCTGGTTTATTTTCATTCAATTTTGACTTTTATTCCAGTTTTTGAGGTTTTTTCTTTAATTTTGAGCTCAATATTTTTTTTAATCTCAGCATTTTTTCCTTGGGATTTGGATTTTTTCAAATTCCTCTTTCTCCCATATTTGCCGCTTTTTAAAGACTTAAGATTTCATTTTTAAGAATCTTCTAATTGTTCTTCAAAGTCTTGTTTCTTAAAAACCTTGATAGTTTTTCTCAAGGTTTTGGATTTTTTTATAAACATTTAGACTTTTCGTCTACATTTTTATGTTTTCTCATAATTGTGATTCTTAGTTTGCGTAAAAGTTGAAACTTGGGTTACTTTCCCTCTATATTGAGTTTTTTATTTCAGTTTTTGAGCTATTTTATTTCTTTTTTTGGGATATTGATTTTTCAAATTCTTCTTTCTCCCATATTTGCCGTTCGTAAAAGTTCTTGAAATTTCATTTTTTAAGAGTCTTCAAATTCTTCAAGATCTTCACTTTTGATAACCTTGATGTTTCTCAAGATTTTGCGAAGGAGTTGAAACTTGGTTTATTTTCACTTAAAATTGACTTTTTTATTTCAATGTTTGGGCCATTTTTTTAAATTCCTCTTTCTCCCATATTTGCCGCTTTTAAAAGTTCTTGAGATTTCACTTTTCAAAATTCTTCAAATTCTTCAAGGTCTTGACTTTTGATAACTTTGATATGTTTCTCAAGATTTTGGATTTTTTATTAAACATCTAGACTTTCCGTCTATTTTTTATGTCGTTTCTCATAATTTCGATTCTTAATTTGCGAAGAAGTTGAAACCTGTTTTATTTTCACTCAACACTGACTTTTTTATTTCAATTTTTGAGCTCTTTTCTCAAATTTAGGGCTCCAGATTTTTTAATCTTGACATTTTTGCTTGGAATCTTGATTTTTTCAAATTCCTCTTTCTCCCATATTTACCGCTTTTAAAAGGGGTTAAGATTTCATTTTTTAAAAGTCTTCAAATTCTTCAAGGTCTTGACTTTTGATAACCTTGATATGTTTCTCAAGATTTTGGATTTTTTATTAAACATCTAGACTTTCCGTCTATTTTTTATATCGTTTCTCATAATTTCGATTCTTAATTGGCGAAGGAGTTGAAACCTGTTTTATTTTCACTCAACATTGACTTCTTTATTTCAATTTTTGAGCCGTTTTCTCCAATTTAGGGCTCCAAATTTTTTAATCTTGACATTTTTGCGTGGGATCTTGATTTTTTCAAATTCCTCTTTCTCCCATATTTGCCGTTTTTAAAAGGTCTTAAGATTTCATTTTTTAAAAGTCTTCAAATTCTTCAAGGTCTTGACTTTTGATAACCTTGATATGTTTCTCAAGATCTTGGATTTGTTATTAAAAATCTAAACTTTCCGCCTATTTTTTAAGTCGTTTCTCATAATTTCGATGCTTAATTGACGAAGGAGTTTAAACCTGGTTTATTTTCACTCAAAATTGACTTTTTTATTTCAATGTTTGAGCCATTTTCTCAAATTTAGGGCTCCAGATTTTTTAGTCGTGACATTTTTGCTTGGGATCTTGATTTTTGCAAATTTTTTTTTCTCCCATATTTGCCGTTTTTAAAAAGTCTTAAGATTTCATTTTTTAAAAGTCTTCAAATTCTTCAGTCTTGACTTTTGATAACCTTGATATGTTTCTCAAGATTTTGGATTTTCTATTAAACGTCCAGACTTTCCGTCAATTTTTTATGTCGTTTCAGATAATTTCGATTCTTAATTTGCGAAGGAGTTGAAACCTGGTTTATTTTCACTCAATATTGACTTTTTTATTTCAATTTTTGAGCCGTTTTCTCAAATTTAGGGCTCCAGATTTTTTAATCTTGACATTTTTGCTTGGAATTTTGATTTTTTCAAATTCCTCTTTCATATTTGCCGTTTTTTAAAGGTCTTATGATTTCATTTTTTAAAAGTCTTCAAATTCTTCAAGGTCTTGACTTTTGATAACCTTGATATGTTTCTCAAGATTTCGGATTTTTTATTAAACATCTAGACTTTCCGTCTATTTTTTATGTCCTTTCGTATAATTTCGATTCTTAATTTGCGAAGCAGTTGAAACCTGGTTTATTTTCACTCAATATTGACTTTTTTATTTCAATTTTTGAGCCGTTTTCTTAAATTTTGAGCTCAAGATTTTTTTAATCTTGACATTTTTCCTTAGGATATTGATTTTTTCAAATTCCTCTTTCTCCCATATTTGCCGTTTTTAAAAAGTCTTAATATTTCATTTTTTAAAAGTCTTCAAATTCCTCAAGGTCTTGACTTTTGATAACCTTGATATGTTTCTCAAGATTTGGATTTTTTATTAAACATCTAGACTTTCCGTCTATTATTTATGTCGTTTCTCATAATTTCGATTCTTAGTTTGCGAAGGAGTTGAAATCTGATTTATTTTCACTCAAAATTGACTTTTTTATTTCAATTTTTGAGCAGTTTTCTCAAATTTAGGGCTCCAGATTTTTAATCTTGACATTTTTGCTTGGAATCTTGATTTTTTCAAGTTCCTCTGTCTTCCATATTTGCCGTTTTTAAAAGATTTTAAGATTTCATTTTTGAAAAGACTTCAAATTCTTCAAGGTCTTGACTTTTGATAACCTTGATATGTTTCTCAAGATTTCGGATTTTTTATTAAAGATCTAGACTTTCCGTCTATTTTTTATGTCGTTTCTCATAATTTCGATTCTTAATTTACGAAGGAGTTGAAGCCTGCTTTATTTTCACTCAATAATGACTATTTTATTTAAATTTTTGAGCTGTTTTCTCAAATTTAGGGCTCCAGATTTTTTTAATCTTGACATTTTTCCTTGGAATCTTGATTTTTTCAAATTCCTCTTTCTCCCATATTTGCCGTTTTTAAATGGTCTTAAGATTCCATTTTTTTAAAGTCTTCAAATTTTTCAAGGTCTTGACTTTTGATAACCTTGATATGTTTCTAAAGATTTTGGATTTTTTATTAAACATCTACACTTTCCGTCTATTTTTTATGTCTTTTCTCATAATTTCGATTCTTAATTTTCGAAGGAGTTGAAACTTGGTTTATTTTCACTCAAAATGGACTTTTTATTTCAATGTTTGAGCTGTTTTTTCAAATTTAGGGCTCCAGATTTTTTAATCTTGACATTTTGCTTGGGATCTTGATTTTTTCAAATTCCTCTTTCTTTCATATTTGCCGTTTTTAAAAAGTCTTAAGATTTCATTTTTTTAAATTTTCAAATTCTTCAAGGTCTCGACTTTTGATAACTTGGATATGTTTCTCAAGATTTTGGATTTTTTATTAAACATCTAGACTTTCCGTCAATTTTTTATGTCGTTTCAGATAATTTCGATTCTTAATTTATGAAGGAGTTGAAACCTGGTTTATTTTCACTCAATATTGGCTTTTTAATTTCAATTTTTGAACTGTTTTCTCAAATTTAGGGCTCCAGATTTTTTAATCTTCACATTTTGCTTGGGATCTTGATTTTTTCAAATTCCTCTTTCTTTCATATTTGCCGTTTTTAAAGTCTTAAGATTTCATTTTTTTAAATTTTCAAATTCTTCAAGGTCTCGACTTTTGATAACTTGGATATGTTTCTCAAGATTTTGGATTTTTTATTAAACATCTAGACTTTCCGTCTATTTTTTATGTCGTTTCTTATAATTTCGATTTTTAATTTGCGAAGGAGTAGAAACCTGGTTTATTTTCACTCAATATTGACTTTTTTATTTCAATTTCTGAGTTATTTTCTCAAATTTTGGGCTCAAGATTTTTTTAATCTTGACATTTTTCCTTCACATTTTTAGAGAAACCTCAGTATCGTGAAAGACTCAAGAAATTGTGAAAAATAGAACTTTCTCATAATTTTGATTCGTAATTTACGGAGAAGTTGAAATCTGATTTATTGTCACTAAATTTCTTGAGTCAGTTAATAAATTAAATCGATATCTATTCAAAAACAGAAAAACTGAATACCTCTAAAAAGGAAACGCAAATAACCGTTACAACCTGAACTTGAAAACTGCTACACAACCTCAAATCGCAGTGAAAAAAGAATCACAATAATAATAAATATGTCACTGGGAAATAAGTGTTGTACATGTCCTGAATATTGGCAATTTATGCATTCGCAATAAATGGACGATATTTCCCTATATGGTCAAACCAGTCGCTTTTTAACTCACACTTAGCATTTACTGCTACAACTTCAATCCTGTTTCACGTACAGACTCAATTTTTTCTATAATCAAAGCGGTGGAATTACCGCAGACGCAGCGATAAACTCTGCACAAAAATCCCCAAGTAGATATTATATTTATAAATTTTCTCCGATAAACGTCAGGTGATACAAAGCACGGGATTACAAGTGGATTAATTCTCCGAAAGATTGCGCACCGTCGCACGTCGTCTAAATCCTCCACTTGTCTCTACTTTGCGTTTTTGGCCAATTCTTCGCCGCCAAAACTGGGTCCCGCTCCTCCACCTGCCGCCGTCCACGCGCCATCTGCTTCGTTGCAGTTTCGCACCGCCACACCTGACCATCGACTCGCCTCCACCCAATCTCCACCGATTCCGATCATCTCGTATAAATTTTAATGAGGCGCTGTAATTTATGTAAATTCGATTTGTTTTTTGTCGACTCGTAATTAGGATTATGGGAATTTGACACCGGAGCGGCGATAATAAATCCGTCGGAGAGCCGCCAACAGTGTCGCCGTTATTAAAACTCGAAAAAATGCCATTTATTAATAACGTGCATTGGCAGGTGCAGGCCGGCGCAGAGGCACCTGCCCTGCATGTGGTGACCGAAACTTGACATAACCTACCCCGAGGGGCGGCCGCGATGGCACATCTGGTCGGGGGCGGCGGCGCGCGCGCTGCGGTTTGACACTCGAGCGACTCCGACGGCGGACGTCTGCGAGTAATTGCTGGAATATTTTAATAAATTACGTGGGAACTCGCCTTGTTGATGGTATTGTGGCTGGAAATGGGTTGATGGTCTGGGGCGATGGTGCAGCGGTTTGTGGATTCGAGGTTTGTGTTTGGGTTGGCAGTGGCGGCTCGTGGGGTATTCAGAGGTGGGAATGTTTTCTTTGGAGTGGCTGATTGGTCACTTGAATAATTGCGTTGTTTTAAACTGGGTTTTTGTGTTGGACTAAGATAGCGTTTCCTGCGATTTCGTGCTATAAATTTACATTATTGATAGATTTAGTGGAAGGTTATTCTTGCCTGGAGGGAAAATTTAATCGCGGATTTTAAACGTATTTATAGTTGTTCCGTCTCGAAAGGAAACTTTTCAGAGTATATATAGGTCAGTGTAATATTTTGTTTTCACAAATTTGGAGTTTTTTTTCGCAAAATCTTGGCTTCATCTCAAATTTAGGGGAATTTGTTTCAAAACTCACTGTTTTCCAAAGACTTGATATTTTTTTGTCAAGAAAAAAATTGCTTGTTGATCTTTTCGTCCAATTTTTTCCTCAATCCAGTTTAAACTGTCATTATCTTTAATTGTCTAATAAGTCGTTGCAATTTTTGAATTTTTTTCCAAATTAGAGATTTTCCTGAGGATGTTCAGTTAGTTGTCATGATTTTGTGTTGCAAGTTTTATTATCATTTAAAATTTTTGAATTTTTTAATATTCTTTAGACATCTTTCATTTTCTTGCATAGAATGCTGACGTTTTTTCTCAAGAACATCACTCTGTCTATATTTTTCAAAAGGTCAATTTTTTTGCGAAGATCTTGGTTTTTATCTCAATTCTTCAGATTTTTTCTCAGAGATGTACCTATTACAAAATTTTTCAGTTTGTGGCTTAAAATTCTTTCTCAAAGACTTCGCAATTTTTTCAAAGTGGGGATTTTTTTGTCAAAATTCTGATTGTCTACGCAAGCGCTGCAATCGATTTCGTCATCATCTAGATTTTTTTCGCAGGATCTTGAGAATCTTTTCGTCAAGATTTTTATTCTCTTTAATTCTTACGATAAATCGTTTTGATGTTTTTCTCAGAATACGATTCATTCTGAAGATCTTGAGATTTTCTTCTAAAAATCTTTACTTTTCGTCATTACGTGTTTTCTCCAAGGATTTTGACTTCTTATCTATTAAGGAACTCATAAATTGTTACAATTCGATTTTTTACGCTTTTTTTAAGATTTGTTTTGAAGAGTTTGATTTTTTTCCAAATCAGTGATTTTCCTTAGTTTTTTGTCATGATTTTGTGTTGCAAGTTTTATTATCAATTAAAGTTTTTGAATTTTTTAATATTCTCTAGAAATCTTTCATTTTCTTGCATAGAATGCTGATTTTTGCTCAAGAACATCACTCTTTGTCTATTTTTTTCAAAGGGTTGTAAATTTTTTTGCGAAGATCTTGATTTTTATCTCAATTCTTCTGATTTTTTCTCAGAGATGCACCTATTGCAAAATTTTTCAGCTTGTGGCTTAAAATTCTTTCTCAAAGACTTCACAATTTTTTCAAAGTGGGGATTTTTTTGTCAAAATTCTGATTGTCTACGCAAGAGCTGCAATCGATTTCGTCATCATCTAGATTTTTTTCGCAGGATCTTGAGAATCTTTTCGTCAAGATTTTTATTCTCTTTAATTCTTACGATAAATCGTTTTGATGTTTTTCTCAGAATACGATTCATTCTGAAGATCTTGAGATTTTCTTCTAAAAATCTTTACTTTTCGTTATTACGAGTTTTCTCCAAGGATTTTGACTTCTTATCTATTAAGGAACTCATAAATTGTTACAATTCGATTTTTTACGCTTTTTTTAAGATTTGTTTTGAAGAGTTCGATTTTTGTCGAACTCAGAGATTTTCTTAGTTTTTTGTCATAATTTTGTGTTGCAAGTTTTATTATCATTTAAAATTTTTGAATTTTTTAATATTCTCTAGAAATCTTTCATTTTCTTGCATAGAATGCTGATATTTTTTCTCAAGAACATCACTCTTTGTCTATTTTTTTCAAAGGGTTGTCAATTTTTTTGCGAAAATCTTGATTTTTTTCTCAATTCTTCAGATTTTTTTTCAGAGACGCACCTATTACAAAATTTTTCAGTTTGTGGCTTAAAATTCTCTCTCAAAGACTTCGCAATTTTTTCAAAGTGGGGATTTTTTTGTCAAAATTCTGATTGTCTACGCAAGAGCTGCAATCGATTTCGTCATCATCTAGATTTTTTTCGCAGGATTTTGAGAATCTTTTCGTCCAGATTTTTATTCTCTTTAATTCTTACGATAAATCGTTTTGATGTTTTTCTCAGAATACGATTCATTCTGAAGATCTTGAGATTTTCTTCTAAAAATCTTTACTTTTCGTCATTACGAGTTTTCTCCAAGGATTTTAACTTCTTATCTATTAAGGAACTCATAAATTGTTGCAATTTTATCATTTACACATTTTTTTTTATTCGTTTTGAAGTATTTGATATTTTTCCCAATTTAGAGATTTTCCTCAGGATTTTTTTTTGTCGTAATTTTGTGTTGCAAATATTGAGTTCTTTTAAATTCTTCACTTCGTATTTACAGTTTTTTAATTTTTTCGTTTTCTGTAGATATCTTTCATTTTCTTGCGTAGAATATTGATAATTTTTCGTCAAGAACATCACTCTTTGTGTCTATTTCTTTTTTCAAGATTTGCGAATTTTTTTATGAAAATCTGGATTTTTATTATCTTAATTCTTGAGATGTTTTTTCCTGTCACAGAAAAAATTTCAGTTTATGGCTTAAAATTCTTTCTTAAAGCCTTAAGATTTTTTTCATAATGGAGGTTTTTTAGCAAAATTATCTAGATTTTTTTTGTATGTTCTTGGGAATATTTTTGTTCAGATTTTCATTCCTATTCAAGTTTTTCAGGTTTTTTTCTTAAATGTTTTGTTAAATTTTTTAATATTTTTGATTTTTGCTATCATATATTTTTTTATGAAGATCTTGAGAGTTTCTTCGAAAAATCTTTACGTTTTTTCTAAGAATTTTGACTTTTTATCAATGAAGGACTGACTGAAGTTTTATTTTTTACCCGTTTTTTAATATTTGTTTAGAATAAGTCGACTTTTCCCCAAATCACAGTTTTTGCTCAGGATTTTAAGTTTTTTTTAAGCTTGGAGATTTTTTTTAGATTTTGAAATTTTTCATTTTCGTCTTTTAAATATTGACATTTTGCCCTCAAGATTTTCCTGTTTCTATTTTTTTTTTTCAATTTTCTTTGTAAACTTGATTTTAAGCTTAATTATGTTTGTTTTCTTAAAGATCTCCCTACTCAATTTTTCGGTTCATTCCTTGAAAAAATTTGACATTTTCAGTTTAAAAGTTTTTTCTCAAATTGCGTTTTCTTAGATTGAGATATATTTCTAAGATCTTGGCAATTTATTTTTGTTGTAATCTGGTGTTTTTTCAGGATCTTGGGCTTTCTTCTAAAGATTTTTTTGGTTTTTCTGTAGATATCTTTCATTTTCTTGCGTAGAATATTGATAATTTTTCGTCAAGAACATCACTCTTTGTATCTATTTCTTTTTTCAAGATTTGCGAATTTTTTTATGAAAATCTGGATTTTTATTATCTTAATTCTAGAGATGTTTTTTCCTGTCACAGAAAAAATTTCAGTTTATGGCTTAAAATTCTTTCTTAAAGCCTTAAGATTTTTTTCATAATGGAGGTTTTTTAGCAAAATTATCTAGATTTTTTTTGTAAGTTCTTGGGAATATTTTTGTCCAGATTTTGATTCCTATTTCAAGTTTTTCAGGTTTTTTTCTTAAAGGCTTTGTTAAATTTTTTAATATTTTTGATTTTTGCTATCATATAGATTTTTATGAAGATCTTGAGAGTTTCTTCGAAAAATCTTTACGTTTTTTCTAAGAATTTTGACTTTTTATCAATGAAGGACTGAAGTTTTATTTTTTACCCGTTTTTTAATATTTGTTTAGAATAAGTCGACTTTTCCCCAAATCACAGTTTTTGCTCAGGATTTTAAGTTTTTTTTAAGCTTGGAGATTTTTTTTAGATTTTGAAATTTTTCATTTTCGTCTTTTAAATATTGACATTTTGCCCTCAAGATTTTCCTGTTTCTATTTTTTTTTTCAATTTTCTTTGTAAACTTGTTTTTAAGCTTAATTATGTTTGTTTTCTTAAAGATCTCCCTACTCAATTTTTCGGTTCATTCCTTGAAAAAATTTGACATTTTCAGTTTAAAAGTTTTTTCTCAAATTGCGTTTTCTTAGATTGAGATCTATTTTTAAGATCTTGGCAATTTATTTTTGTTGTAATCTGGTGTTTTTTCAGGATCTTGGGCTTTCTTCTAAAGATTTTTTTGGTTTTTCTGTAGATATCTTTCATTTTCTTGCGTAGAATATTGATATTTTTTCGTCAAGAACATCACTCTTTGTGTCTATTTCTTTTTTCAAGATTTGCAAATTTTTTTATGAAAATCTGGATTTTTATTATCTTAATTCTAGAGATGTTTTTTCCTGTAACAGAAAAAATTTCAGTTTATGGCTTAAAATTCTTTCTTAAAGCCTTAAGATTTTTTTCATAATGGACATTTTTTAGCAAGATTATCTAGATTTTTTTTGTAAGTTCTTGGGAATATTTTTGTCCAGATTTTGATTCCTATTTCAAGTTTTTCAGGTTTTTTTCTTAAAGGCTTTGTTAATTTTTTTAATATTTTTGATTTTTGCTATCATATAGTTTTTTATGAAGATCTTGAGAGTTTCTTCGAAAAATCTTCACGTTTTTTCTAAGAATTTTGACTTTTTATCAATGAAGGACTGAAGTTTTATTTTTTACCCGTTTTTTAATATTTGTTTAGAATAAGTCGACTTTTCCCCAAATCACAGTTTTTGCTCAGGATTTTAAGTTTTTTTTAAGCTTGGAGATTTTTTTTAGATTTTGAAATTTTTCATTTTCGTCTTTTAAATATTGACATTTTGTCCTCAAGATTTTCCTGTTTCTATTTTTTTTTTCAATTTTCTTTGTAAACTTGATTTTAAGCTTAATTATGTTTGTTTTCTTAAAGATCTCCCTACTCAATTTTTCGGTTCATTCCTTGAAAAAATTTGACATTTTCAGTTTAAAAGTTTTTTCTCAAATTGCGTTTTCTTAGATTGAGATATATTTCTAAGATCTTGGCAATTTATTTTTGTTGTAATCTGGTGTTTTTCAGGATCTTGGGCTTTCTTCTAAAGATTTTCTTTTTTACTAAATTTTTAAGGCATTTTTGTCATTTATAAGAAGATAATTTGATTTCTGTTCTATTTTCCTCGTAGACATTTTTTTTATAATAATATTGACTTTTTTCAAAGCTCAAGTTTAGAGGTCAAGAGTGTTTTTAATCTCTTCAATTTTTCCTCAGAATTTTAATTTCTCAACTTCCTCTTTTGCCGTTTTCAGAAGTTCTTGGAAGTTGTTTTTCACAGTCTACATATTTTTCTTTAAGGTTGAAATCCTTGATGTCATCCACCTTTTTGCTGTTTTCTTATAAATCTTGCCTTATACCCCCCCTGCGGACGCCCCTGGTTGTTGTTATAGTCATTAACTGCAAAATTGCGAAGGCTGCAGGTGGTCCCAGTTTAATAAATCCACACCGACAACATTTTTTCTTCTTGTAACACTAACAAGAGTCGATTTCGTCCCGATTAAGCCGAAACACCGAACCGGCGCGAAAAATATCAAAAACGACAGTTCAGTGCTACCAACATCTGCCATAATGGAGGTTATGTGCGATTATTGATGCGTTTAATTAACCCTATTTGATTAATTTCGTAGATATGGGCGGAACGTATTACTGGAATACAAATAATTCGAATAACAAGATACAGATAGCAGATGTTCCGCTGCAGTAGTGCCAATTTACTGGTATCATCAACTAGCCAATACCAACCTAATTTACCTTAACGTCCTAGATGACAATCTAAAGTATTCTAAAGTACCCCGATAGAAGCGCTCTCGCACGGTTGAATGACGTCATCAAATGTTTGACTGGCTTGAACAGTAAATTTAATTTTTGCCTTTTAGTCACCTCAATAATTATAGAATTAATCGTAATTTCGTAATTCTCTAACAATCCCTCGGCGCTCCGAGTCTTCGCGTGCCCGCGCCCCTCTACCAGGAAAACCTCATTATCCACGGTCCATGAAACCAATTACGTTTACAGTCCCATAAACAGCAGCGATTAAAGCCGGAGCGATTCCTGGAAGCTTATTTCGGTAGAGTGGATGATTTGCACGATCAATCCGCGCGGTGACTTCTCGAAATAGCGGTCTCCGCTCCAGGTGTTGGTGATCGTAAAGCTCCTACCTCGATATTATTAGTAACCGACTGCAACATCGTCCAGATGCCGCCGCATTATGAACCGATCCAAAATTAACGCCGCGATTGTTTCGGGTTTCCCTGGAGCCGGTGGCGGAGTCTCCGACGCAGGCCTCGGCGGGACGTGCCGAAGGAGGCCGCACGTACGGAGCCCGTGCCGGCGGCGCGTCCGTGACCACCTCGGAGACGCTGGCGGAATACTAAGACGCCAGCGAGACGGGCGATAACGCCGCTGGCGAGGGGTTTCGGAAGCTTATCTGGGTATCTGCACTAAGTGCTGCTATCGGACGATTGTTATCACAAGAAGTAAATATTTGGAGAATGGGGAGGCGACGTGGAGACAAAGAGATTAAGTGGTAGATTAGAGGGTTCCAGTAGTGCTTGAGGGTGGTGTTGAAGTCTAAAAGACGAAGGTTTGCATGATTGGCGCTGTTTTTCGACAGTTTTCAATCCTACTGGATTCCTGGAGACCGAAATTGGGTCACTGGATCAAAGGGTTTTGTATAATCCGCATCATGCTTGGAACGAATGAAACGTGAAGTCACAAAAATAAGGAATTTGTAGATGATAAGAGTATTTTTAGCAAATTTTGGATTAATAATTTTCCACGCCCTTAACGGGGAAAACATAGGTAGAATGAAAAGTGTTGAATACTCGTATTTTGTGGTTGAAGTGCGTCACAAAGGGCTGGAGCTGGTGAAAAATTCAAGCATGCCGGGATAAACGGAGGGAAAATATGGATCAACTTTATGTGATTTTCAAATTTAAGGTACATAACAGGGTTTCTGGAATTTATAACATTTTTCTGAGTTATACATTTTTAAATTGCGTCTCTGAATGGATTTAACGTTTTTGAAATAAATTTTTCAAATTTGTGAAGGTCTTGGATTTTTTGTTCGTGGAATTTTCCGATTTTTTAACATTTTGACAAAGGTTTGATTGTTTTGACAATTTTCGATTTTCACGTTTTCAAAATTTTTTGAAAACCAATTTTGACTGACCTTGGGTTTAATTTTGAGATTTTTGGCGTTTTTAATACCCCGAAGTAGTAACAACTTTATTCTGGAAGTTTTTGCTGTTTCAACATATTTAAGATAATTACAGTTTTTGAAATTTGTACCTTTTTGATGGATTGACTTTTTGACGTTTTTTTTAATTTACGTTTTGGCCTTTTTTGATATTTTTGACATCGCTTAATATTGAGTTGTTCGGGTTTTCAATGTTTTTGATTTTGCTTTACATTTTTAAAATTTTGACATTGTAGATTTTATTGAAAATGTTCATTTTTCTCAACATTTTTGGTTTTTTCAAGTTTTTGTGATTTAAATTTATGACATTTTTTACGTCTGTTAAATAGTTTTCTCCATCGAATTTTTTCCTTTTTTTAAATTTTATAAACAATTTTCACGTTTTCGATTTCTTTAAGTTCTTGAGAAATGTGACCTGACGTTTTTCAAGGTGTGTACACTCGTCATTTGCCTCATATTTCAAATTTTAATAACATTTATGAAATTATTGAGATTTTTCGTTTTTGAAATTGAATATTTTTGAATTTTTCAAGTTTTTGGGGGTTAAATTGTGACATTTTTGACTTTTTTAACATTCTAAAATACAAATAACTTTGTACTCGATGTTTTTGATGTTCTACCATAATTGAGATTTTTAAATTTTTTGAAATTTTTACTTCCTTCTATTTTCAAGTTTACAACTTTACTGATGATTTGACGTTTTGGACTTTTTTGAAAATATTAATATTCCACTTTTCCACGTTTTTGGTTTTCAAAATTGTATGGTTAAAATTTATGAAATTTTTGACTTTTTTTTGATATTTTGTAGTCAGTTTTCACGTTTTACAATTTCTTTAAGTTCTTCAGAAGTATGTTTTTTTTTTACGTTTTCAATATTTTTAAAGTGTGTACACTGATGATTTGCTTGACATATTTTCTATTTTGAAGATGGACATTTTGGAATTTTTGAAATTTTTTGGGGTTAAATTTTGACATTTTTGACTTTTTAACATTTTAAAATACAAGTAACTTTGTTCTCGATGTTTTTGATGTGTACCATATTTGAGATTTTTGAAATTTTTTGAAATTTTTACTTCCTTCTATTTCCAAGGTTACAGCTTTACTGATAGTTCGACGTTTTGGGCTTTGTTGATATTTTTGACCTGTTTGAATTTTGAGCCGTTCGAGTTTCGAAACTTTTTGATTTTTTAAAGTTTTAAAAATTTTGGCGTTTTAGATTTTTTGATTTTTCACTTCTCAACGTTTTTGGTTTTTTCAAATTTTTATGCTTGGAATTTTTTTTTTAGATTTTTGAGATTTTTTAAAGTTTCGAAATTTTTATTTCCTTCCATTTTTCAGAATTTCTGCTCTTCTGATGGTTTGACATTTTGTCTTTTTTGATATTTCTGACTTCACTGAATTTGAGACGTTGGGGCTTCCAATGTTTTTGATTTTTTTGGTTTTTGAAAATTTTGACATTCTAGATCTTTTTGAAAATGTCCATATTCCACTTTCTCAATATTTTTGGTTTTGTCAAAACTTTTTCGCTTATTCAATAGACGACAGGTTTTTTCTTTCGAAATTTTTGACTTTTTTTCTATATTTTGTAGTCAATTTTCACGTTTTCAATTTTTTTAAGCATTTGGGAAGTCTAATTTTTTTTTAATTTTTGACGTTTTCAATATTTTCAAAGTGTGTATACTCATGATTTGCTTGACATTTTTGACATCGTAGCATGGTCTACATTTCAATAACATTTATGATATTCTTGACATATTTTCTATTTTGAAAATGGACATTTTGGAATTTTTGAAGTTTCTTGGGTTTAAATTTTGACATTTTTGACTTTTTTAACGTTTCAAAATACAAATAACTTTGTTCTCGACGTTTGTGATGTTCTACCATATTTGAGATTTTTACATTTTTTGAAATTTTTACTTTCTTCTATTTTCAAGTTTACAGCTTTACTGATAGTTCGACGTTTTGGGCTTAGTCGATATTTTTGTTCTCACTGAATTTAGAGGCGTTCGAGTTTTGAATGTTTTTGATTTTTTTACTTTTTAATAATTTTGACGTTTTACATTTTTTTGAAAATATTTATATTTTATCTTCAATAGATGACACACGTTTTGTTCATGGATATTTTTGACTTTTTTTTTTGATAATTTGTATTTTGTAGTCAATTTTCACGTTTTCAATTTTTTTGAGATCTTAAGAAGTGTATTATTTTTTATTTTTTGTGTGTACACTCTTGATTTCCTTGACATTTTTGACATCGTGGCACGTTTTACATTTTAATAACATTTATGACATTATTGACAAATTTTCGATTTTGGAAATATACATTTCGGAATTTTTGTAGTTTTTTGGCGTTGAATTTTGACAATTTTGACTTTTTTAACTTTTCAAAATACAAAAAACTTTGTTTTTGAGATTTTTAAAATTTTTGAAATTTCTGCTTTTTTCAATTTTCAAGGTTTTAGCTTTTCTGATAATTTGACGTTTTGACTTTTTGTGAAATTTTTGACGTCGGGTTTTCAATGTTTCTGATTGTTTACGTTTTAAAAATTTTAACGGTCTAGATTTTTTTGAAATTTTTTATATTCCACTTCTCAAAGTTATTGTTTTTTTTTTCAAATTTTTATGATTTAAATTGACATTTTTTACGCTTTTTGATGACACGTTTTGTCCTTCGAAACTTTTGACTTTTTTTTATATTTTGTAGTCAATTGTCACGTTTTCGATTTTTTAAGTTCTTGAGAAATTTGATCTTTTAAATTTTTGACATTTTCAACATTTTATACATTTTTGGTTTGTTTAAACATTTTTGACATTGTGGCATGTTTTACGTTTTAAATGCATTTGTGAAATTGTTGACATTTTTTCGATTTTGAAAATAACATTTTGGAATTTTTGAAGTTTTTATGTAGTTAAATTTTGAGATTTTTGTCTTTTTAACATTTTTAAAATTCGTATAACATTGTTCTCTCGACGTTTTTGATGTTTTACCATATTTGAGATTTTTGAATTTTTTGAAATTTTTACTCCCTTCATTCTCAAGACTTAAGATTTCAGCTTTTCTGATGGCTTGACGTTTTGGGCTTTTTTGATATTTTTGACCTCACTGCATTTTGAGGCGTTCGACTACTCAGTTTTTTTTTATTTTTTTACGTTTTAAATTTTTTTGAAAATATTTATATTCCACGTTCTCAACATTTCTGGCATTTCAAGTTTTTATTATGTTTTTCTGAATATGTGATGCTTTTTTCCCTTTGGTCCTTCGAAATTTTTGACTTTTTTTTGTATTCATCTAGTTGAAATTGACGTTTTCGAATTTTGGTAGTTTTTGAAAGTATTTTTTTTTTGTTTTTGATGTTTACAATACCTTCAAATCGTGTACTGCCCTTGGTGTACTTGACATTTTAGGCATGAAGTGGCATATTTTATATTTTAATAACATCTGTGCAATAATTGACATTTTTCCGTTTTTCAAAATTTTGAAACATTCAATTTTGACGTTTTCGAATTTTTCAAGTAATTGAAGGGTTTAATTCGGGCATTTTTCATGTTTGGTGCTTTTTAAAATGCAAACAATTTTGTTCTCAACGTTTTTAATCATTCACCATATTTGAGATTTTTTAAAGTTTCGAAATTTTTATTTCCTTCAATTTTTCAGAATTTCTGCTCTTCTGATGGTTTGATATTTTGGCTTTTTTTGATTTTTCTGACTTCACTGAATTTTGAGACGTTGGCGCTTTCAATGTTTTAGATTTTTTTGTTTTTTGAAAATTTTGACATTCTAGATCTTTTTGAAAATGTTCATATTCCACGTTCTCAATATTTTTGGTGTTGTCAAGTTGAAATTGATGCTATTTTTTACGCTTTTCAAGTATATCATGTCTTTATTCCATCTGCCTGGCAGTTTAAAACATTTATCGATTTTTTTGATTGATTTTTGAACTTTGGTTTGACATTTTCCACATCACAGTATTTTACATCCGTCATATTTTGAACGATTTGAATTTTTTGGCGTTTTTATCATTCCACGTAGTGATTTTTATTTGCTTATCTTAATACTTACCAATATCAGTATTTTTTTTTTATTTTCGCTGTATTTCCATTTTTGAGATCTAATCATTTGACATTTAAAAAAATAAAAGGTTTTTTGTGTATTTTACTTTTTTGGAAGTTTTTTGTGTTGACATTTTTTTATTCTGTTTTTATATTTAATTTTAGGTGTTTGTGCCGATGTTGCAGGGTTTTCTTAATTAAATTATTTGATATTTTTAACTTATTGAACTTCTGAATTTTATCTTTTCGTAATCTTCCAAGGAACCTTTTTAACAGTGATTGACATCCGACAACAAAAAACCCCGATCAATGTGCCTGAAATTAGCTACCTTGTGGTCAACCCTCATCCTCCGACTCTTCATGCTTTGACAGAAATTCGGCTTGACAATTACCCACAACTAAAACTGCCAATATTACTTGTCCACCGAACGACTTTCCACCGCATTTGAGACTTGGAAGAGACTTCAAAGACTTCAAAAGTTCCAATTACCGTTACTCTAACGAAAAAGCGCACTCTCTCAACCGCCAACTCTACACACGCACACCCTTTTTTCCGTTTCGGCTCTTCGGCTGGCACTCCGTCGATAAGTTCCTCATTTTAGGATCCCATAAACGATTTTTCCATCGATTCGCTACATTCCTTAGACGGTATTCTATTAAATGCGTTTGTGTTTGGCCACAATTTAATTCAACCGTCGTTTCGTTCGACACTAACGTGTCTTTGAAGACCGCTGGAATTTAATATGTAGCAGGTGGCACCATTAAGTATGCGATACATGTACTCGGTCACTGTTTGCAAATACTTAGGCACATCCATTACGTCTTTATATACCCAATATTGTCGCGAAAATCGACTCGAGGTTATTTCCCGTGTGGTGCTTGGGTCGTGGGAAGAGTGGAAATGGTCGAAGTTCTGGAATTTTGAAATTTTTTCGTTCGTTATGTCGAGGAAAACCGCAATTAGCTTAATATAAAGCAGCGCCGGTACCAAGTTGGTACACTTCCAAATATTAATAAAACCAACTTATTACTTGTTGCCATAAATGTTTAGCTTCTGAGGTGTATAATTATGCCAATACTTAACATTCTATTTCATAGAAGTCATCAACGCGGGCTTAACTATTACTACTTTTCCTATTATCTTTTATTGCAGAACTGAAGTGTTACGCAAGCACTAAATTTTTTATTCATGGCTATATTGGGCTTAATTTTATTTAAGTACGTAGCTGAAATGCCATGATTCGCTTTTAGTGCCAAGAGTAGGTTTAATGTGGCCATAATTCACTAATTAGAGATTCTTGAGAACCTTAAATTAATAGATTTTTTCTGCTTTTGCAGATATACCGACCCAGGTGCCGCCCCTGACGCCTGGCACCAACAAGACCATGGCCGAGGCGCTGAAGGCGTCTTTCGCATCGTGGGAAAAGGAACAAGTCCGATTGAACATAACCAAAGGTAAAACACCCATATGGGTCTATTAAAACGACACACTCTGAGCTAACTGTTTTGATGTTTTTGCGATTTTTGTTCTAGATTTTTTTTTTTTTTTCGATTTACATTTTAGGCTTTTGCCATTTTTACGGGTTTGGTATTATTTGGTGCTTTCGACGTTTCAAAAGTTTACGTTTCTGGAGTGATTTTGGTTCTTTGGGGATTTTTAATTTTTCACAGTTTTTGATATCTGCATTTTCTCTGTCAGTTCTTTTCAGGCCTTGGTTTTTATTTTTGTAACTTTTTTCATTCTTTTTCCATATTTTTACTTACCGAGCGTAAGCGAAATGTGCACAATATGATGATTCTATACTTGTGATTTAATATTTTTTAGATTTTCTTATCTCAAAAAAATGAATGACTGAGAATAAATTATATTGGTTAAATAAAAAATTGCAAAACTGAATACCTTGAAATCTTGCAGACGTTTTAAATTTATTGTAAGCATGTAACCGATTATACTTGTTTATTGCCCCCCAACAAATTGATGACGTCATCTAAAAAATTTTGCGGAATAAATTCTACCCAAAATGTGCAAAATATGATGAGTTTTTACTTGTGATTTATCATTGCATTCATATTTTTTATTTTTAGTCTTATCTTAGCAAGGACCAGCCCCGCCCACCCGCCCACTATTTTCTTAGAACATATGGAATTTGCCAAAATCAGTTTTACCTTAGCAAGTACTAGCCCCGCCCACCCGCCCCCTATTTTCTCAGAGGATTATATCATTTGCCAAAATCAGTCTTATCTTAGCAAATACTAGCATTTTGGCAAATGACAGACGTTTTAAGAAAATAGAGGGCGGGTGGGCGGGGCTAGTACTTGCTAAGACAGGACTTATTTTGGCAAACATACGTTCTGAGAACATAGGGGGTGGGTGGGCGGGGCTAGTATTTGCTAAGATAAGACTTATTTTTGCAAATAACATACCTTCTGAGAAAATAGGGGCGGGTGGGCGGGGTTAGTACTTGCTAAGATAAGACTGATTTTACCTCTATTAATCTTGTAAAAACTTGTTAAATTTAAAAGGTGTTCATAGTAACGAGTTAAATACCTAAATCGGATTCTATTTCCAGAGCGAGGGAAGTTCTGCTGAAACAACTTTTCTCACTTGTAATAATAAAAACGTATCTGAATTTGAAGTATGTGACATTTTTTGCATTTTTTACATTTTCGAAAAGTTTCATATTTTTCACTTTTCTCATTGGCGTTTTAAGTGTTTATAATGTTTATATGTACGTTTTTTTACATATTTGACGCTGACAACATTTTCAGCCGTAGACATTTCTGTATTTTTTTACATTATTTCAATTTTTTTTTTTACTTTTTTGACATTTTAAAGGACAAATGACCTTCTTTTCCGGACGGTTTTGTTGTTTTACTGTACATATTTGAGTTTTTTTTTTAATTAATTTTTTACTTTCTTCTATTTTCAAGGTTTGATTGATGTTTTGGGCCTTCTGAATATTTTTGACCTCGCTGAATTTTGAAACGTTTGAGTTTTCAATAGTTTTCAGTTTTTTACATTTTGAAAATTTTTACGGTTTAGATTTTTTCGAAATTATTCATATTCCATGTTTACAACATTTTTGGAGTTTTCAAGTTTCTATTATTAAAAATGATGACGTTTTTGTGTTCATCTATTCAAAATTGACGTTTTCGAATTTTGTAGTTTTTGGAAGATTTTTTGTCTTTTTAACGTTTTCAATATTTTCTGGTTTGCTTGACATTTTTGGCTTGAACTGGCATGTTTTATATTTTAGTAGCATTTGTGAAATTATTGACAGTTTCCCGTTTTTGAAAATATTGAAGGATTTAGTTTTGACATTTTTGATGGTTTTTACTTTCCAAAATACGAACAACTTTTCTCTCAACGTTTTTACTGTTTCACCATCTTTGAGATTTTTAAAAATTTTCAAAATTTTTCTTCGACTTTCAGGTTTCAGCTTTTCTGATCGTTCGAGGTTTTAGCCTTTTTTTGATATTTTTGACTTCATTGAATTCTGGGACGTTGACGCTTTCAATGTTTTTGATTTTTTTTTACTTTATGAAACATTTTTGGTTTTGTCAAATTTTTATTGTTTAAAAATTGATGTAATTTTTTACGCTTTACAAATTTTTAAGGTTTTTTTTTTATATTTATGCAGGAAATTTTTTCATTTTTGGATTTTTGAAAAAGTTTCTTCACTTTTCTCATTGGCGTTTTAAAAGTGTTTAGATGTGGATTTTTTACATTTTTGACACTTTCAACATTTTTTAAAGAACTCTTTGACCCCCTAGACATTTTTTGACATTATTTCTAAAATTGTTTTCGGTTTAATTTTCGAGATTTTTGACATTTTTGTGGGTTTCGGATGTTTTTGTGCTTTTGACGTTTAAAATTTAGTAACGTTTCTGAAATGATTTTGCTCTATCGGGATTTTCAAATTTTTGTGTTTTTTTTTTGGAATTTTCAGTTTCCATTTTTGACGTTTTTGGCATTTCTGACATTTTTCCGTATTTGGTATTTTTGGTGCTTTCGACGTTTCAAAAGTTTACGTTTCTGGACTGATTTCGGTTCTTGGGGGATTTTTAATTTTTGAGGTTTTTTGACATTTTCTAATTTCCACAACGGCAACAGGTTTTTTTTTGAAATTTCGATTTTCTTTTTTGAGGTTTTTGGCATTTCTGACTTTTTTGTGAGATTAGTATTTTTGGTGCTTTCGACATTTTAAAAGTTTGTAACATTTCTGGAATTTTCAAAATTCTTCCTCAGTCTTAATAATAGAACTCGACAACACCAAAAATGTTGTAAACGTGGTAATTTGAAAACTTTGACTTTTTTGTATTCATCTATTCAAATTGGCGTTTTCGCATTTTTGTAGTTTTTGGTAGATTTTTTTGTCATTTTAACGTTTTCAACATTTTCAAATTGTGTACAGCTCTTAGTGTGCTTGGCATTTTTGGCGTGAACTGGCATGTTTTATATTTTAGTAGCATTTGTGAAATTATTGACATTTTATCGTTTTTGAAAATATTGACGGGTTTAGTTTTGACATTTTTGATGGTTTTTACTTTCCAAAATACGAACAACTTTTCTCTCAACGTTTTTACTGTTTCACCGTATTT
The DNA here is from genome assembly GCF_036711695.1 of Zophobas morio. Lineage (NCBI taxonomy): Eukaryota > Metazoa > Arthropoda > Insecta > Coleoptera > Tenebrionidae > Zophobas > Zophobas morio. The sequence continues at coordinate 4,453,958 of NW_026972115.1, forward strand.
GAGATTTTTAAAAATTCTCAATATTTTACTTCTACTTTTAAGATTTTAGCTTTTCTGATCGGTCCGGGTTTTGGCCTTTTTTTTGATATTTTTGACTTCACTGAATTCTGGGACGTCGGCGCTTTCATTGTTTTTCATTTTTTTACTTTATGAAACATTTTTGGTTTTGTCAAATTTTTATTGTTTAAATTGATTTCAGTTTTTACGCTTTACAAATTTTTAAGTTTTTTTTTTTTATATATTTATGCAGAAATTTTTTTCATTTTTGGATTTTTGGAAGGTTTCTTCACTTTTCTCATTGGCGGTTTAAAAGTGTTTAGATGTGGGTTTTTTTACATTTTTGACACTTTCAACATTTTTTAAAGAACTCTTTGAATCCCTAGAGATTTTAGAATTTTTTGACATTATTTCTAAAATTGTTTCCGGTTTAAATTTTCGAGGTTTTTGACTTTTTTGTGGGTTTCGGATTTTTTGTGACTTTGACATTTTAAATTTAGTACCGTTTCTGGAATGATTTCGCTCAATAGGGATTTTCAAATTTTTGTTTTTTTTTTGGAATTTTCAGTTTTCATTTTTGACGTTTTTGACATTTCCGACATTTTTCCGGATTTGGTATTTTTGGCGCTTTCGAAGTTTTAAAAGTTTACGTTTCTGGAGTGATTTCGGTTCTTGGGGGATTTTTAATTTTTGAGGTTTTTTGACATCGCATTTTGAGGTTTTTTAGCGTTTTCTACTTTCCACAACGGCAATAGTTTTTTTTTTTGAAATTTCGATTTTCCTTTTTGAGGTTTTTGGTATTTCTGACATTTTGGTGAGATTGGTATTTTTGGTGCTTTCAACATTTTGAAAATATTGATACATTCAGTTTTGACGGTTTTGAGTTTTTGAAGTTATTGAAGGGTTTAGTTTGGACATTTTTACTTTTCAAAATGCGAACAACTTTCACCATATTTGAGATTTTTGAAATTTTCCAAAATTTTACTTCAACTTTTAAGATTTCAGCTTTTCTGATGGTTTGACGTTTTGGCCTTTTTTTAATATTTTTGTTTGACTTCACTGAATTCTGCTTTTGATTTTGTACTTTATGAAAATTTTGACATTCTTTTTGAAAATGTTCATCTCTTTGACTTTTCTCATTGGCGGTTTAAAAGTGTTTAGATGTAGATTTGTTTATATTTTCGACACTTTCAACATTTTTTAAAGGCAACTCTTTGTGAACCCCTAGACATTTTTGTAATTTTTGACATTATTTCTAGAATTTTTTTCGGTTTAAATTTTCGAGGTTTTTGACATTTTTGTGGGTTTGGCATTTTTTGTGCTTTTGACGTTTAAAAGTTTGTAACGTTTCTGGAATAATTTTGGCTCTGGGGATTTTCAAATTTTTGAGGTTTTTTTTTTGGAATTTTCATTTTCCATTTTTGACGTTTTTGGCATTTCTGGAATTTTTCCGGATTTGGTATTTTTGATGTTTTCAACATTTTTTCCCACATTCCTCGATGTTGATACTTTTCACGTCTTGGATTTTGTTTTCCAACTTAATTTTTAATTTCGACATTTCAAAATTTTTGACTTTTTTGTTTCTGAAAGGTTTCGTATTGGGTTTCCATCATTTTTGAAATAGTAAGGCTTTTAAAATTCTGAAGATGTTTTACATCTTTTTGCATATTTTCTCACTTTTAATATAAAAAAAAGGTATTTTAATTTTGAAGTATCTGACGCTTTTTTACATTTTTGAAAAGTTTCATGCTTTTCACGTTTCTCTTTGACGTTTTAAAAGTGTTTGGAAATTTTTGAAACATACCTCAAAAAATCCCTAGACATTTTTGGATTTTTTGACATTTTCAATAGTTTTCAAATTTTCAATACTTTCAAAAATCTTAAAAATACACCTGAAAGTGTTAAAATTCACATTTTGACGCCCGAAAATTGCTCTAAAAAACCAAATAACTAAAAATTGAGCACATGAAAAAAGTCGTTACACAACAAAGAAAAAATGGAAAATTTGTCATTGTTATTATTGTTATTATTATAAGATTACACAATTGATTATAATGCTTTTTAATTTTCACAAGCTCCTTTTTATAAAATTTTTCCGGATTTAAATTTTTGATGAAGTGTTGTAATAGGGTCCACCTAACGAATGGCTACTTTCAAGTTTTCATAGCCGCTAGAGTACGAAAAAGTAGGTCCGCGCTTCCGTTTGTCTGTGTCAATTTTTATTGGACAAATAATCTGCGTAACTACTAAACTGATTGTCGTTTAACTAAAATTTGTCTGATCATCCCCAACAACTATTTGATGACGTCCCCCCAATTTTTTTATAAACGCCATTTAATTTTTCTTAAATAACTTGTGATTTATGACTTCGCCTTGAGTTTTTACCCGAAGTATTCAAATTTTCGCAAAAAATGCAAAGTTGTATATGTATTAGTAAAAGTGTCCATCGGGCGATTGACTATGTTATGTTTTCTCGACATTTCATGACCCCCCAGAATTCGAAAAAGTAGGTCCCCGTTTCCGTCTGTCTTTCGTCTGTGTCGATTTTTATTGAACGGATAATCTCTGAAACTTGTAACAATCACGAAGTAATTGTTACATTTATTTCGCACTTATTTCAAATTCTTGCGCTTCTTTTTTACTGACATGACGCTTGGCCGTGTAATTGATAAGGCGCGAGGATCAGCGGAAAAAGACACACAAAAAGAGAGGGGTTCCGAAAAAGATTTAAAAATGGTGGCGAGTAATTCTGTGAGCTGAATTTTATTAATAATACCACCTTACAATTATTATACTCTAAAATTAAGTGATTAAAAAGGACCAATAACACCTAGGTAACATTTTTATTTGGTAAAATTAAAATAGATTTCTAATCATTGGGAATTCTCTAGGTCCTTTTTTTATGTCTCATTTGGTGTAATTTTGGCCATGAAGTCAGAGTGTGAACCATCATAGTGTTGCTGCTATACACCCCTGCTTTTGTGTGGACTGGTTCCGTTGAGATCCCGAATCTTATGGGCCGATGGTACGTCTGATATCTTGGTGCTGTCATTGGTGTCATATTGGTGACTCCCTACCAGGCTCTGGAGTCAAGAGAGTCAATTTGAAATAGCCGTGGGATGTGGTAGCTGCCTTTTTTTTTTTTTGATTAGCCCGAGATACCATCCCCTAACAACTATTTGGAGGTATTTACTGTACAATTTATGGTTTATGGTGGCAAAGAGGTCCACAAAATGTGATTGTTATAATTGTTAAGTTATGGTTTTGCCTAGTAGTTATTAATTCGTAGCTTTAATCAATAATTGTTAGTAGGTACGTTAATCATTTAGGAGCATTGTAGAAGGCACTTACCTATTTATGGTTTCGATCCCAGTATTTATAATTAGTTAAGAAATTTATTATAACATACAAGAGTGGCGGCATTGGGAATATCAGTTTTCGTGGCATAAGCACATAAGGTAATCAAGAATCAAGGTAAAGATTGTTTTACCCACTTTGTAAATCTTAAGGGTCGTTTACACGCTTAAGCGTCATGTCATTGCCGATCTAGAGTAAGCCATTCCGGAAGTTCAGTTTCAAAATTATATTGTTATTGCATATTTAAAGCAAGTCATTTCGGAAGTTCAGTTTCAAAATTATATTGTTATTGCATATTTAAAGTAAGTCATTTCGGAAATTCAGTTTCAAAATTATATACATATCAGCGAGTAGGTGTTGTTTCTGTCATTCAACTACCTCTTCTTCCCTCTTCGTCTAAACTTTACTTTTTCATTTTCTCGTCGACATTCTGTCGACTGGCGCCCAAAATATTGTCACCACCCCAAATAATAAAGATCCACGGCCTTGCCCCGATTAAATCTAGCTGCCGGTGCTGTAGTTGACGTCAGACGGGAGTGACGTCACAAACTACTGGACCGATTGTTGTCAAATTTTATATGTGTGATATGAATATCGTGTAGACGGTAAAAAACTCGCCAGACTTTGTCTAATCATCCCCACTAACAGTTTGTCGTCTCCTAAATTTTTTCAGTAAACTCAGATTAAATTCTATTAATAACGTTCTCTTATACTTGTGGTTTATGAATCAACTTTGATTTTTTACCGTAGGCAATAAAATTTTCCTCCTCATCAACTTTACTTTATTCTTACAATGTTACAGCTATCATGTACTTATGGTATATGAATCCGCTTTGAGTTTTTACCCTAAACATTCAAATATTCCCAAGAAAATCCAAAATTGTTTATATTATTAATAGTGTCCATCGGGCGATTGGTACTTTTATGTTTCCTCTACGTTTCATGACCCCCATAGTACGAAAAAGTAGGTCCCCGTTTCCGTCTGTCTCTCGTGTCGATTTTTATTACACAGATAATCTCCGAAACTACTGGACCGATTGTTGTCAAATTTTATATATATGCTATGAACATCAGGTAGACGGCGAAACACTAACCAAACTTTGTCAAATCATCCCCACTGACAGTTTGATGACGTCTTCTAAATTTTTTTAAGTAAACTCAATTTGTATTCTATAAAATAACGTTCTCTTATACTTGTAGTTTATGAGTCCACCTTGTGCTCTAGTTGTCCATACCGCTTACAATAAATACTGCTGTGCTTGTGGTTTATGATTTTCAGCACAATTAATTTACAATTTAAAAAAAATAGATTTGTTCGATTGTCGGACGAAGGAAATTCTGTCTCCCTCATCTTCGACCAAATTTTTAAGTTTATGTATAGTATTTGGATTTTCGAAATTTTTGAAATTAGCTAATATTTTTTGACCATTTGGAAATTTTAACGTTTCACATGAAAGATCAATTTTTAGTCTCTATTAGTTGTATTTTCCTTATTATGTTTGAAACTGCTGAAGAAAAGCGATTTTCAATCGTGCTAAAGAAACAAATATACAGGGTGAATCACTAGAAAGAGAGTCAAAACTCAAGTTGTGTGTGTTTTTTGGAACGACTTAAATAATTTCCAAGGATTGCCAACATGTTCATATCACCTCAAAATTTTGCATGGCCAATGCTATTTTTAAATTTTATAAAACATACTCTTGTAATTGTGGTTTATGAATCCGCCTTTATTTTTTACTCTAGTTGAGTTGCAATATTTTATATATAATAAAATTTAACAAATTCTTTTGAAAAGTAAATATTTCTGGAAGAAAAAAAAATCTTTGTGACCATCAGCATCAAAACTTCATGAGTATGTCACCAATTTTCTGCATAACCAAGCCAAAAATCGCCGATTTCGCAACGCCTTGCGCCGCCTGATTGAAATTCCGCTCACAAGCGACAATGCCTCCCAAAATACCGAAGGGTCATTATTATAATGCGAAACGGTTGAATCGATGCAACCGTGCATACGACTAAAAAAGCCCGTAATGGACGCGTGGGCGTAATAGAGCGGGATACAATTGGTGACCACTCGACCGAACCGCGCTGTATCAAAGTAAAAATCTCTAATTGCATGTGTTTCAACAATGGCGATGCAGTTTGGCTGAAAATAAAAAAATTACACACTCGCGAAGAGTGCCATATCGCATATTATGCGCGTTTCACAATCAAAAGCTGATGGTGTTTATTGACCGGAAAGCGAAAAATGCGCAATGGATTGTTGGGTAACGTTTTGTCTTCGTGGTTTTGCAGAACTTAACCTCACTTTTGGTGGTGGATTCGTAGGGAATCGATGGAGTGATGGAGGTTGCATTGTTCTAATTTTTTTTTGTGACCGACTTACTCGTACTCTCCTAAATTTGGCGCAGAAATAAAAAGTGTTTCAAAGACACACTTCAAAGGACTTGATTAATAGTGGAATATTAAAACGATCTAGTACGTTGCGGCTTTGTGTGAATGCCGCCATATTGATCTATTTAAGCATTGACGCCATTGACATTTTTAATGTAACCTCTTTGCATTTATGTACATGGAATTATTAATAATGATAATTCATGACTTACACTGTTGCGACTTTTATTTCAATTAAATTGATTTGATTGAAATTCAAATTGGATGTAGGGCGTACTTCATCCCCACTAAGAGTGAGATGACGTCACCCCAAAACATCGCTAACTAACTTGTAAAACCTTGTGTTTATTTGCGCAACACTGTAAACACGCCAACCTCTAATCCATCGTAATTAAATCCCAATCAGTACAAGCCACTCGTTTCGTTCGTTTAATAGATGGCTCCCGATAGCTCCCCTACCTAGCTATTTTGCAAAACGGTACACCGATTCCGTGACAATTAAGCTATCACACAATCAGGGGTTAATCAGATGGACAGGAAACGGCGAAAGTTCCGCTCCTATTGAAAACCAGCAAGTGTAACGATGCAGCATCCGCTCTCTAAACCAGCCGATACCGAGTGTTCAATTAAAATCACGTCAAGGGTTCGCCCGAACAGATTAAAAGTGTCAACACGGAGCGGCTCTTTTGATGCGGATGGCCGAGCTAACAGACCAAATGTGTTTGACTTCTCAATATTTGGGCAAACAGCGACATCAGGTGTGAACACCCACGAGGAAACGATTTCCACCGAGCGGAAAACGCGACGGCGACTGAGAAAACTGTTTTATTGTTATTTTTTGAAAGTACTAAGAAACTCGTGTTTTTTTGACTTGTTTTTGAGATATTTAGGGCTAATTTCCGATTTTGAGGTGAAACTAAAACGTTTCTGGTTGCTTGTTCGTGTGCAGCAGATGGGAATTCGAGAAAAAATATTTCAAGCAACTTTCTTCGTTATTTAGTGCCTGAACTTTTTTTCTTCTTCATTATTTCAGTTCGGATTTTTTGACCCTTGTGTATGAGATTGTTGTCCTTGAAAAAAAAACACCATCTTATTTCACTACCTATTGAACACTATTTTTCTGTTCTACAGAGTTGTATTCAATTATTATTGTTCTAGCGTCTAACCACCAATGGCATGACGTCATCTCCAAAATTGAAAATAATAAATCAGTCTTTAATTTTATAAAATAAGATACTCCCAAGTTTTACAATTTTTAATGTTTAGATTTTTCAGTTCTTCGTTTCCTCAATTTTTCAGGTTCTTGATTTTTATTTTTCGTTTTTCCGATTTTTTAATTTCCATTTTCTCGGTTTTATATCACAATTTTTTCGTTTTTTCATTTCCTTTATTTTTTCAATGTTATTTCGATTGTATAATTTTTCGTTTGTTCAACTTTTCAATTTTCAAATTTTCAATCGTCGATTTTTCAATTGTTCGCTTTCCTTTTTTTATACTTCTATTTCGCGATTTTTGGATTTTTTAAGGTTTAATACTTTGATTTTACAATATTTCGTTTTTTCGATATTGTAGTTTTTTCATTTTTTGCTCCGTCGATTTTTCGCTTTTTTAGTTTTTCAAGTTCTTGATTTTCAATTTTAAATTTTTTAAATTTCCGTTTTTTATTTTTGATTTTTTAAATATGTATACAATTTTGCAATTTTCCCATTGTTTCAATCCGAAAAGTTGAAAAATCGAAAAATTGTACATCGAAGAACTGAAGAAACGAAAAATTGAAACATTGAAAAAGTAAAAATCGGGAAACTTAAAATTGGAAAACCTAAAAATTGTAAAATGGAAAAATTATATTATAAAATCGTCAAAATTCAAAAGTAGACAATCATTTTCCCGATTTTTCATTTCCTTTATTTTTTTCATCAATTTTTCAATTTTCAAATTTTCAATCGTTGATTTTACAATTTCTTTTTCCATTTTTTATACTTCCAATTCGCAATTTTTGGATTCCTCGATTTTCCGATTTTATAATGTTTAGTACTTTGATTTTAGAATATTTCGTTTTTTCGATATTGTAATTTTTCAATTTTCAAGAGTCTCAATTTTCAGATTTTTTAAAGTTTTCGTTTTTCATTTTGATTTTTTAATCATAGAATTTTGAAATGTTTCCCTTGTTTTAATCTAAAAAGTTTAAAAATCGAAAAATTGCACATCAAAAAATTGGGAAATCGAAAAATTAAAACTGAAAAATTGTTGCAATTGCAAATGATTTTTATTTTTCATTTTCCCGATTTTTTATTTTTCATTTTGGTTTTTTATCACCATTTTTCGTTTTTTCATGTCTTTTCTTTTTTTTCAACGTCTTTTCGGTTTTATAATTTTCTTGTTTCCTGAATTTTTCAATTTTCAAATTTTCAAGCGTTGATTTTTTCAATTCCTCGTTTTCTATTTTTTATACATTTCGCGATTTTTGGATTCCTCGATTTTCCGATTTTTAAATGTTTAACACTTTGATTTTACAATATTTCGTTTTTTCGATATTGTACTTTTTCACTTTTTAAGTTTCTCAATTTGCAGATTTTTTAAAGTTTTGGTTTATCATTTTGATTTTTTTATTAGACAATTTTGAAATTTTCCTATTGTTTTAATTTGAAAAGTTGAAAAATCGAAAAATTGCACATCAAAAAATTGGAAAATCCAAAAATTGTAAAATCGAAAAATTAAAATCGTCAAAATTCTAAAGTCGAAAAATTATTGCAAATCCAAAATCCAAAAATTGCAAAACTTTTAAATCAGAACATTGAAAAACTAAAAAAATTGAAAAAATAAAGGAAATAAAAACGGAAACGAAAAATTAAAATCGTCAAAATTCTAAAGTCGAAAAATTATTGCAAATCCAAAATCCAAAAATTGCAAAACTTTTAAATCAGAACATTGAAAAACTAAAAAAATTGAAAAAATAAAGGAAATAAAAACGGAAACGAAAAATTGGAAAATCTAAAAATAGAAGAAATGACAAACTGAAAAATGAGGTTGAAAAATAAAAAAATTAGTCTTGAGAAACTCGGCTCGAAAATGTGTAAAATCTAAAAATCGAAAAATTCAAGGTTTGGAAAACTGAAAAATTTTAACAAAAAAAATTGGAAACAAGAAAAAATGAATCGAATCAAAAAATTGGAAAACCCAAAAATTGGAAAACCAAAAAATTATAAAATCGTCAAAATTCGAAAGTCGAAAAACTGCAACTTGAAAAATCAGAAAGTTAAAAATCGAGAAATCGAAAAATTAAAAACCGAAAAATTGAAGAAATGAAATATTTAAGAATCTAATAATTGAAAAATGAAAAATTGCAAAATTGAAAGTTGAAAAATAAAAAAATTAAATCTCGAAAGACTCAAATCGAAAAGTGCAAAATCTAAAATCGAAAAATTCAAAATTTGGAAAACTTAAAAATTGTAAAATGACAGCTCGAAGCTTTATCAAAAAAAATAATGAATCGAAAAATTGGAAAGAAGAAACAATGAATCGAATCAAAAAAATTGGAAAACCCAAAAATTGGAAAACCAAAAAATTATAAAATCGTCAAAATTCGAAAGTCGAAAAAGCGCAACTTGAAAAATCAGAAAGTTAAAAATCGAGAAATCAAAAAATTGAAAACCGAAAAATTAAAAAAACTGAATAAAAATCAAAAACGGAATCGGAAAATTGAAGAAATGAAATATTTAAAAATCTAATAATTGAAAAATGAAAAATTGCAAAATTGAAAGTTGAAAAATAAAAAAATTTGAAAAACTTAAAAATTGTAACATGACAGCTCGAAGCTTTATCAAAAAAAATAATGAAAAATCATACAATTTATGATCCTTCGAATTTTGAATTTTTCGCTTTTTTAATTTTTCAAGTTCCTCATTTCCAATTTTTAGATTTTTTAAAGTTTTTATTTTATAGTTTTTCGTTTTTCATTGATGATGTTTTAATTATACAATTTTCCCATATTTTAATAATTTGAAAAATTGAAACATTGAAAAAGATTTGATGAATCGAATAAAAAAATTGTAAAAACGAAATTATACAGTCGTCAAAATTCGAAAAACCGCCACTTGAAGCAACGAAAAATTAAAAACCAAAAAATTATTCCACATCGAAAATTTCAGAAATCCAAAAATTAAAAAACAGCACATTGAAAAAAAGAAAAATTTTGAAATCAGAGCATTGAACAACTGAAAAATATAAAAAATAAAGCAAATAAAGAAAGGGATACAAAAAATTGCAAATCGAAAAATTGAGGAAATGAAATATTTCAGAATCGAAAAAGTGAAAAATCGCAAAACGAAAAACTGAAAAAATAAAAATTGAAAAAAAAATATATCTCGAGAAATCAAATCGAAAAATTGGAAAGAAGAAAAATGTGAAATAAATCGAATCAAAAAATTGTAAAGCCGAAAAAATGCAACTTGAAAATTGAAAAGTAATAAATCGAGAAATTAAAAACCAAAAAATTATTGCAAATCGAAAAATTCACATTGAAAAAAAGAAAAATTATAAAATCAGGACATTAGACAACTGAAAATTTGAAAAAATAAAGCAAATAATAATCGGAAACAAAAAATTGCAAATCGAAAAATTGAAGAAATGAAATATTTAAGAATTGAAAAAATTGAAAACTGGAGAAATTTTAAACGGAAAAATGGAAAATCTGAACATTGAAGAAAGAAAAAAGTGAAAAATTGAAAAATCGCAAAACGGAAAGCTGCAGAAATGAAAAACTGATAAAAAATAAAAATTGTAAAAGAAAAAAATAAAGTCTCGAGAAACTTGAATCCAAAAATTGTAACAAAAACTCGAAACTTTATCAAAAAAATATTATGAATCGAAAAATTGGAAAGAAAAAAAAAATGAATCGAATCGGGAAATTGGAAAACCTAAAAATTGTGAAAACTGAAAAATTATACAATCGTCAAAATTTTAAAAAGCAACAACTTGAAAAATCGAAAAACTTCACATTGACAAAAGGAAAAATGATAAAATCAGAACATTGAACTGAAAAATTGAAAAAATAAAGAAAATGAAAGATCGAAACGAAAAATTGTAAATATTCCACTTTTTCCATTTTTAATGCGTTTCTCAATTTATGATGCTTCGGATTTTGAATTTTTCGCTTTTTTAATTTTTCAAGTTCTTCATTTTCAATTTTTAGATTTTTTCAAGTTTTCATTTTATACTTTTTCGTTTTTCATTGATGATTTTTTAATTATACAATTTTGCAATTTTCCCATATTTTAATAATTCGAAAAGTGAAAAAACTGAAATATTGAAACATTGAAAAAGAAAAGATGAATCGAATAAAAAAATTGTAAAAAAGAAATTATACAATCGTCAAAATTCCAAAGTCGAAAAAGCGCAACTTGAAGAAAAAGTTAAAAATCGAGAAATGGAAAAATTAAAAACCAAAAAATCATTGCACATCGAAATTTCAAAAATCCAAAAATAAAGAAAATAAAAACGGAAACGAAAAATTGAAAAAACAAAATTTTTAAGAATCAAAATATTGGAAAATGAAAAATTTAAAAATGGCAAACGAAAAGCTGAAAAAAAAATTGAAAAATAAGAAAATCTCGAGAAACTCAAATCGAAAAAGGTCAAAATCTAAAAATTCAAGATTTGGAAAACTGAAAAACTGAGAAATTTTAACACAAAATCTCGAAAAATTGAAGAAACAGAAACAATGAAAAATTGAAGATATCAGCCAAAAATGCTGGAATGTTATTCACACCACTGGTTCCAGATATCCGTAAAAAAATTAAAATTTTATAACAACATTTTACCGCTGAATGCTCTGAAACTTTGTAAAGGTTTTAAGATTATCTGAAGCATGGTAAATGCAAATTTTAATTTATATTTAAAACTGATGACGTCATTGTCAAATAAATCTTTTTTAGAATTGCTTATACAAGTGACTCAAAAAAAGTAGTAAATGAGTCGATTTATTTTACTGCTTAAATCAGGAAAAATCACTCAATGTTCATCTTTAATTAATAATTATGAATCGAAGATACATCTTTCCGATTCCGCGAACTCGTTAAGACTGGTTTCGGTACATTACACCCCCTCCCAGCTCCCTCGGCGACCGATTTTCCGGTCTGCGAATTCCAAGAATCGAATAAACACAAAATTTCCTCGAAATATACAAAATTTTGCTTTTTACTATATATTTTGAAATTATTGTGGACTGATTTAGATGAAATTATAAGATCTCGAATGTGTCAACTTGAATGAATTCATCTATTTATCCCCACAAGGAAATCGATGACGTCGCGTCAAAAATCCACTCAGCACAACGGCCTTCTCGATTTTTTCCATAAATCCGCATGCAAGCATCTTCACTTCCTGAGGGTGCTCTGCACCTCGCCCATAAACTATATTCATTTACCATCATTTACGCATCAGTAGCAGTTAATTACTTGCTGCATGCTTGTACATCATCCTCTGGCCGTAAAAATGTGAAGATGTAAACGTGTTTCGTGCTCACCGATCGTTAGAGACTTATGTCGTCATTAAATAACGTGCTCGACATCCAATTATCTCCACTAGAAGATGAAAGACGTAAACACGAATTATAAAACAATCACAGGTGCTGTTCGGCCGAGGTAAAAAAGCCGCCTTAGAGATGGGAGAGGTGGCGAAATGGGGAGGATCGGGGAAAACTCCGCGGTTTCTCTTTTCGGAGATCAAACCACTCCTTTTCCTTTCGTAAATACACGACGCGCTTTTAAACTTGTCGATTGTTTATATTTTGGTCGTCAACGGGCGAATGTTTACAATGAGCTGTAAAGTGTATTCTGTTAGCTCGTTAAACAGTTGTAAAGTTATTTTCTTTCGGATTAACCTGATCGGGTGAAAATGGACTCCGAATTGTAAAAATCGCTGGAAAATTGTGGCCTTGAGACGCGTCCAATGCGCCCGCCCTCCCCTACCGCGTACTGCATGGTATGTAAGGCCACTGTCGCTTTACCGTGAACATGACGTCACATCATTGTTCGTGCACAACGTAAGCTAATGAGCCCGAATCTGTTTGTCCGAGAGCTCCACTAATAATCGAAATCAAAAACAACAGTTTTGGTGGTTTATGGCTTCCGCCGATTGGAGCAACAAACACGCTTTTTATTGCCGCGAATATTTTAAATTCGGTGCGAATTTGTTATTATAAAAATAGACGAATTTATGGAAGGAAGCACCGCTCGTCTAGGCTGTTAAGTCGGCAAAATGGGCGCATGGGCGAAAATAGGCCGGCCGGTGTCGTTCGCGGAATTTTGATAATAATCAGATGCGCTTCTAGGAATCTGATAAATAAAAATTACAAAAACATGGTGGTGTTTGAACAGGTGGCTGATGCGTTTTGAAAGTGACGTCATCACAGTCGCGGAAGGGAGGCGCGCTCTAGTCCCACTTTTCGGTAATTGCCCATCAGCTACCGCGGCTTATCTCACAAGCACGATCCGGCAAAAAGCGCGTTTTTATTGTCAATCTCCAACGCCTCCTCGCGTTCTTCCAGCTAATAACGATTTTTTGCCCGGTGTAGTTTTCGATCTCTACGTGTATTCATCATTACTTGACAAGGTAATTGCTGGAAAAAACGTAATAGCGATATCGAATTAGTATTATTTAGGCGTAATTAGGACACTAAATGAATTTTTTCGCCGTAATGGTGTGTCTCGTGGAAGTCGGGCCAATTGCTGCTAATTTGGCCCGAATTGAGTCGCAACTTGGGTATTGTTTCTTCGGTGATTATTCTGATTATACGATTTTCACATCGGTAATCGCGGCGTTGCGCAATTTAATGTTTAGAGAGATTAAGGAGGTAGCGAGGTTCCGGGAATTCTAATCTGATAAGGGTTCCTTACGCGAAATTTTGCACTCTCTTAGATAAATTTGTTACAAATGAGGGGTACTGAGACAACCGCGTTACAAAATTTCGAGGTTTATCTGATATCGCGTTTTTGATGTAAGAGTGACACGCTGTCAAAAAGATTGTTTATTTGCACATCGAACACCACACATGATAGTAAAATCAACCTAGCGTCTGACGTTCTTTAATTCGATTTTATTTGAAGAAAATTTCTACACAGTGGGTAAGAATCACTCTAAGTCATTTTTGTATAAATTGTGGTGTTGGTGGCTCTTTACTATGTGAACTTTACGAGATAATTTTATGGTTGTGCACATCTAAAATTTTCCCAGAAAAAATAAATGTTTTAATAAAATGTCGTGGAAATATGAGCGTGGAGAAGAATGCCATAAAACAACCGCAGCTGTTCCACAGAATTGTTCCAATTGAGCACTTGTTCTGATTAGAGTCACTGTTTTTCGAAATTTGTACTTAAAGGTCGATTTTTGCAATTTTGAGGCAAGATCGATATTTCCTTATACAAATTTTCCATTTTGAACATGTCTTAGGTTTCATGTTGTGAAAAGACGTCTACATATTCCAAAACAAAAAGGCAAAATGTAAGCCCGCCCACCCACCCTATCGCAATTGTGATGATTTTTTTTATTCACCGTGAATAAACGTAACGGAGCTTGGCTGCAAAATACTTATTTTTTTACAAGAAATTAAAAAATGTTTTTTCACTAGCAGCCTGGACGCATGCAAATGTCGACTCATTTAGTGGTAGCAAATTCAACTTTTGCTACCACGGGTTCAAAAAGAAAAATTGAGGTTATGTACGCAAAGTTTGATGTAATTATTTCTTAAAAAATGAACAAATGTGTGCTACAAACATTACTTGAATATACGCATGGTAGTTGGTGGATGGTAGAAGATAAAATGATTAACTCAGTGACAAGTATAAACGGTTTTCTTTGTATTGAAGATTTAGATTAAGTTTGATTCGAAATCAAAACAAAATCATGTTGCGTCAAAAAATTGAACATTTATTTTTCAGTTTATTGTCTTATGGTTTCTACTAGTGAAAAAAATAGTATATTAACCACGGTTGCAAAGCCACTTCTAGACCTCGCACTTAGAGCCCTCGACGCTGTGCGTCTCGGGTTCTAATTTGCGCTCGGTCTAGAATGCTTGGCTCTGCAACCTTGGCTAATAATATACTATTTTGAGTATCGGGTTGTTAAAAGAATGCCATATATATTAAGAAAAAAGGCAAAATATAAACCCTGCCTTGATCTTTTTATCCTTAGAAACTTAAAATACGTTTCAAATGGTACATTTTTGTAAGGAAATATGGATTTTGTAATTTGGCTCCGCCCATCGACCTGACAACGAATGAAAAATTCATTACAATTGAGAATTGCGATCGGGGCGGATAGGGGTGGGGCATAATCTTGGGTTTTATTCTTTTCTTAATGTGCATAGTATTCTTTAAACAACACGATACTCAAAAACATGTTGTCAATTTCTCGTAGAGAAATAGGGATTTTGCAGTTAAGCTTCCCCCCTTTGGCTCACAACGAATAAAAAAATCATCACAATCGAGATCGGGTGGGTGGGCGGGGCTTATAATTTCCTTTTTTTGTTGGTATACATGGCCATCTTTTCACAACAAGAAACTGGGACCATAGTGAAAATGGTACATTTTTGCAAGGAAATATGGATTTTGCAATTATGGGGCGAAGCCTAATTCCTTATACAAATTTTCCATTTTTGACATGTTTTAAGTTTCATCTTGTGAAAAGAAGTATACACATTCTAAAAACACAGAACAAAATGTAAGCCCGCCCACCCACCCTATCGCAATTGTGATGATTTTTTTATTCGCCATGAATCAAGGGGACGGAGCTTAACTGCAAAATACTTATTTCTTTACAAGAAATTAAAAATATGTTTTTGAGTATCGTGTTGTTCAAAGAATACTATGTATATTAAGAAAAAAAGGCAAAATATAAACCCCGCCCACCCACCCTATCTCAATTGTAATGATCTTTTTATTCTTAGAAACGTAAAATACTTTGTACGTGGTACATTTTTGTAAGGAAATATGGATTTTGTACTTTGGCTCCGCCCATCGATCTGACAACGAATGAAAAATTCATTACAATTGAGAATTGAGAGCGGGACGGGTATGTGTGAGGCCTAATCTTTGGCTTTATTCGTTTCTTAATATACATAGTATTGTTTAAACAACACGATACTCAAAAACATGTTGTTAATTTCTCGTAGAGAAGTAGGGATTTTGCAGTTAAGCTTCACCCTCTTGGCTCACATCGAATAAAAAAAATCATCAGAATTGAAATCGGGCGGGTGGGCGGGATTTATATTTTGCCTTTTTCAAAATCGACAATTCCTTATAGGTACAAATTTTCCATTTTAAACATGTTTTAAGTTTCATGTTGTGAAAAAAAGTCTACACATATTAAAACAAAGAGGCAAAATGTAAGCCCACCCACCCGCCCTATCCCAATTGTGATGATTTTTTTTATTCGCCGTGAACCAAAAAGATGGAGCTTAACTACAAAATATTTAATTCTTTACAAGAAATTAAAAAGATGTTTTTGAGTATCGTCTTGTTTACAGAATCCTATGTGTATTAAGAAAAAAAGACAAAATATAAACCCCACCCACCCACCCTATCTCATTTGTAATGATGTTTTTATTCTTAGAAACTTAAAATACCTTTAAAATGGTAAATTTTTGTAAGGAAGTATGGATTTTGTAGTTAGGCGCCACCCCTAGATTTGTCAACGAATGAAAACTTCATTACTATTTAGATCGGGGCAGGTATCGGTGGGGCTTAATCTTTGCCTTTAATTTTTTGTTAATATACTAAATAATAAGGATTTTGCAATTAAATTCCACTGCTTTGGTTCTCGATGATTTAAAAATCATCACAACAGTGATAGGGCGGGTGGGCGGAGCTTATAGTTTGCCTTTTCTCTTAAAATACGTAGTCGTCTTTTCAGAACAAGAAACTTAAAACAAGTTTCAAATGGTAAATTCTTGTAGACAAGTATGGATCTTGCAATTAAGCCCCGCCCGTCGATCTGACAACGAATGAAAAATTCATTATAACTGAGAATTGAGATCGGGGCGGGTATGGGTGGGATCTAATCTTTGCCTTTATGCGTTTCTTAATATACATAGAATTCTTTAAACAACACCATACTCAAAAATATGTTGTTAACTTCTTAAGAGAACTAGGGATTTTGCAGTTATGCTTCGCTCCCTTGGCTCACAACGAATAAAAAAATCATCACAATTGAGATCGGGTGGGTGGGCGGGGCTTATATTTTTCCTGTTTTTTTGTTAGTATACATAGCCATCTTTTCACAACAAGAAACTTAGAACTTGGTTAAAATGGTACATTCTTGCAAGAAAGTTTGGATTTTGCAATTATGGGGCGAAGCCTAATTCCTTATACAAATTTTCCATTTTTAACATGTTTTAAGTTTCATGTTGTGAAAAGAAGTCTACACATATTAAAACAAAGAGACAAAATGTAAGCCCGCCCACCCACCCTATCGCAATTGTGATGATTTTTATTATTCGCCGTGAACCAAGAGGGTGGAGCTTAACTGCAAAATATTTAATTTTTTACAAGAAATTAAAAACATGTTTTTGTATTGTTTACATAATCCTAAGTGTATTAAGAAAAAAAGACAAAATATAAGCCCCGCCCACCCACCCCATCTCAATTGTGATGATTTTTTTTCTTCTCAGAAACTTGAAACACGCTCGAAATGGTAAATTTTTATAAGGGAATATGGATTTTACAATTAGGCTCCGCCCCTAGGTCTGACAACGACTAAAAACTTCATTACTTCATTATTTAGATCAAGGCAGATATGGGTGGAGCTTAATCTTTGGCTTTGATTTTTTCTTAATGTACATCGTATTCTTTGAATAAAACGATACGCAAAAATATGTTTTTAATTTCACGTAGAGAAATAAGGATTTTACAGTTAAACTCCGCCCCCTTGACTCACAACGCATAAAAGAAAAATTATCACAATTGAAGTAAGGCGGGTGGGTGGGGCTTATATTGTGCCCTTTTTTTCTTAAAATGTGTAGTCATCTTTTCACGACAAGAAACTTAAGACATGTTTAAAATGGTAAATTTGTATTGGGAAATATGGATTTTGGAATTAAGCCCCGCCCCTCGGTCTGACAACGAATGAAAAATTCGTCACCATTGAGATCAAGACGGATGGGTGGGGCTTCTCTTTTGGTTTTCTTTTTATTTAGTTTTCTTTGTATAACACGATTACGTAACAACATATTTCACATGGTAATTTCTGTAGAAAAATAAGGATTTTACAATTAAGCTCCGCCTCTCAGCTTACGACGAATAAAAAAAATGATTAGAATTGAGATCGGGCGGGTGGGTGGGGCTTATATTTTGCCTTTTTTTTTTAATATACATAGCTATCTTTTCACAACAAGAAACTTGGAACATGGTTAAAATGGTGCAAAATCGATATTTCCTTATGCAAATTTTACATTTTTAACAAGTTTTAAGTTTCATGTTCTGAAAAGAAGTCTACACATATTAAAACAAAGAGGCAAAATGTAAGCCCGCCCACCCGCCCGATCTCAATTGTGATAATTTTTTGAATCAAGGGGGCGGAGCTTTTAACTGCAAAATACTTTAATTCTTTACAAGAAATTAGAAATATGTGTTTAAGTATCATGTTGTTCAAAGAATACAATGTATATTAACTGCCCATTCACAATGGACATAAGGCATAACAAGTACATAAAGAAAAGCTTACATAAATACATAAAGTTGAAACGATGGAAAGCGTGTACCCCTGTTCACAGTGGACGAAGGTAATTCTTATGCTTATGAACGTTTTATGTAATCCTTGTGTGCGTACACAAAGTTGAAACAAGTTCAACTTTGTGCAGGAATTATGTCAAAATTATTTTAAAATCTAGGGACTTTTGAATGCTGCTATTGAATTCCCTTTGACAGTTGGCACTTGGCACTTCACACCTTTGATTATATTGTATAAATTATATTCAAAGCGTCACACTGCGAGTCTGTTCTGTACTGCAAGTTGTCAAGTTCGAATATCGTATGAAATTGTAGGTTAGATATTTTGATTGACTCAGTTTGAGGTTAGCCGCTTCTATGTTTAGCCAGGAGTTATTCCGTTCTGCGTTTGCGCAGTTTAACAATTCTTACAGAGTTCACTCTGTCCACTGTGAACGTAGATAAGCATAAGCCAGATACAAACCAAAAACGTAAATTATGTTATGCGCTCGTTCTTATGTCTTATGTCCATTGTGAATGGGCAGTAAGAAAAAAATGACAAAATATAAACCCCGCCCACCCACCCCTTCTCAAATGTGATTTTTTTTTTTATTCATCGAAACTTTAATTACGTTTAAAATGATAAATTTTTGTAAGAAAATATGGATTTTGTAATTAGGCATAGTATTCTTTGAACAACACGATATTCAAAAACATGTTTTCAATTTCTCGTAGAGAAATAAGGATTTTGCAGTTAAGCTCCGCCCCCTTGGCTCACGACGAATAAAAAAAATCTCAATTGTAATGAGACAGGACGGGTGGGGGGGCTAAATTTTGCGAACTGCAACGGGAACTTCAATGTCAACAGCAATTTTGTAAGTCCCACTTAAAACTAGGAGATTTTATTAAAAAAAATCGCAAAAAGTGCCAATGTTAGTCCACTGTAGAGATAAAAGATAAAGCACTTGAAGAAAGGGCTCTTGTAAAAACGGCCTCCAAAACTGACCCATTTTCGTGAAATTGTGTTTGCAGTACGTGACAAAAATATTTATTTAATCGAGTGAAGTAAATACATTTTTTCTGTAGTCACTTTTTCCATATTGAAAATCTGAATTTAAAGTGAAAGTATGACAGTAAAAGAAAAATTTCTACGAAAACTGCAACTTTATATCAGCTTTACAGGTCCGTATCTGTTATATTACAGCGACAAGAGAAATTGAGGCATCTGTAGGAATTGTCTAGAGTGATTCACTTGTTTGTGTTTGTATATGCGTATAGCAGTTGATTTTCGGTGTTCATGAATTTATCTTATCTCAATATTTAATCATTGTAATTGCTATTAATCTTTTTTTTCTGACTACAATTTTACCATTTACGTAAATTCCGAATCCACAAGAGTCGCCTATTTCGTATTAATGAGAATATTTATCAGGAAGGTCGCTCGAGCTTTAGTGGCTCAAATGACACTATGTAATGGGATTTAAAATTTTATTAATATACAAAAAAGTGTGCAAAGAATATAGTATTTCCAAAACAATCAAGACCACCCATACCTGGTCTTACCTGACCTTATCGCAATCTGACCTGGTCTTGATATGACCTGATCTTAACTTGACCTGAGTTGATCTTTGACCTGACCTGACCTGATCCTTGATTTGACATGACCTGATCCTTGATTTGACTTGACCTAATCTTGACTTGACCTGACCTGCCGTAAAGTACCAAAAACATATAATGTGACTGTATTTTTCTTTCCAGATCCACGTCAATGGACGGAGAACCACGTGGCCCACTGGCTGCAGTGGGCGGCGAAAGAATTCTCCCTCGAATGCATCCCCTTGCACCAGTTCCGCATGAAGGGCAAGGACATCTGCGCCATGGGCAAAGACGCGTTCGCCGCCCGCGCGCCCGCCTTCGTGGGCGACATCCTCTGGGAGCACCTGGAGCTCCTCCAGAAAGGTGCGGCCCCAAACCGCGTCTTACAGACTCGCACCGCCAATTATCCCGCTCATCCAGCGTGCGATCGACGCACGGCACGCCAGGAAAAAAATCTTTTCATGGGATTTAACTTGTAATTTCGCGCACAGAACGAATATTGTAATTCCCACTAATTTGATTGACGTGCGATCGGTAGATAAGCACATTGTGGCCGTCGATGCCGCCAATTAACCGTTCTCTGTCTCACAGATGTCGAGAGGGAACGATCGCTGACGAGCACCGTGGTTCCCGGAAGCCTGTACAACTCGATGTGCGTCCCGGACCTGAACTTCCTGGACTACCAGGGTTCCATGATTCCGGAGGACCGGAAGCCGGTCACGATCACTCCGGGCAGCAACAGCGCGCCGACGCCGCCCAACAACAACAACTTCTTGCACGACGGTGAGTCCACGAGTGGTCAATTTTTATAGTTTGGTTGTGTAACGCATTCAGTATTTGTCGTTAAAAATGCTAAATGGGCCAATCTGGACATTATTGTTTTTCGTGCTTTCACTATTGCAAATTACGTAGAAATTACGTTAGTAACGGACGGGACGATTCACTTATTTATTACTTTTACATTATTGATAGCTTACGCAACTGAGCATATACGGTAATAATGTTGCATTACGGGACGATAATTGTAGTGTTAAACAAACACGGTACATCCGGTCCCATCTTATTATTTTTTATCTATTTATCAGTATCCATTCAAGTTTCTTCGAAATCACTTTCGTGGACTTTAATTTCCTGATTATGTTTTTCCAGGAGGTAAGGCAATAATAGTTATCTTGGGTTTGTGTTTGAAATTCGTAGATGGGAGTGTTTGCTAGTTCGAGTGAGTGGTATTGAGATCGAGAACAATTTCGAGTGTGATAAGTTTACCGAGTTATCTTAGACGATCCTCGATACACGAATTGTTTAAATAGTGGAGCAGATATTTTTATTGCAGCTTGTTTACGAAATTTGAACAACTGGTTGCCAATATTTATTGAAAAAAAAAAAACACTTGCGAAAACTGGGACTTCACTGAACAATTTTGGTGGAAACAATCGGACCACAATATATTGTACATAAGTATGTGAGAAATATCAAACAACTAATAACTATAATTGTTAACTAAACAAAATCTAATGATGAAAAAGTATTCCTAATATTGCTCAGTTATGGCTAAAAACGTATGTTAAGCACGTCTTTGTCGTTTGTGTTATTGTTACCGATTACTGTTTTCATCATTAACTGGTGTTTTTTTAACGTTAAGAATAATCTAAAATCAATAGCTATTTTGTGTTACTTCACTGCTAATAAAAGCCCCTTTTCGTCTGTTATGAAAAAAAAACAAATATCTACATACATTTATAAAAAGTAGGGAGTTCAAATATTAACTAATATCACCTACTCCATATTCCGGTAACAAGATTGCTTGAAAAACACAAATGATTCGTTATAGCGATAATTGTGGCCATCAAAAAAAAAAACAGAAATGATAGTTAATTAACTTTAAATCCTTCGTTTTTAGATAACTTGAAAAGTACGGTTACAATATATCGTGATTTTTTAGTCGAAATTTATATTATAATTAACTTTTAAAGACAATAGTTTAGTTAAAAGTGAGCTACTACTGAGTCAGTCATATTATTTTGGGTATTGTATGTATTGTATACCGTTATTAGTTTTAAAACTTTGGTTATTTAATAGTTAAAAATCACCATTATTTTAATGATTTTAATTATTCATAACACTTTGAATACTTAATAAAAAATATATTCGGTCCAGATATTTTTTATATTTGTTTGAACATTACCGACGTTCCTGTTGATGTTAACTATCATTGTTTTTATTATTAACTCTCCATCTTTAACGTTAGGAATAATCAGAAATGGAAAAATGAAGTGTACGTATTTTATGTTGGTTAAATAATAATAAATGTCGATTATTATGTTACAATTAAGTAACAACCTGTCCAATAATAAGAAAAAATTAATGAGTTTCAATATTAGCTATCACCAACACCATTCTAAGAATAAAGTCGCTTCAATGAATATAAATCGTTCACTACAGCAATTCAGGAAAAACAGAAATAATAGTTAATTAACTATAAATGCGTCAGTTTTAGATGACCAGAAATATGTCTCATTTAATACGAATAATACAGACATATCGTGATTTTTAGCCGATTTTAGTCTTATAATTAACTATAATTGGTTAACTACAAAATTATTTTTAAATTCAAGAACTTTTTGCCTTCTGTAGCTTTAAAAGACAATTTTAGCTATAATTGACCCACTTTTGACTCAACTACTAATAACAAATTTTCTCTGAAAACTTGTGCTAACGACTGTTAAACTTGGATTAGTTTTATAAGTTCAGTTTAATAGTTGAAAATTCAGCTAAACTTACTTTGTATGTTAGTTAAATAATAAATTTTCATCTTTAACACCACTAGGAATAACTCATAGTTGAAAATACATTGAAAATATTGCTACCCTTTTAACTGAGGTTAACTATTATTATTTTTATCGATAATGTAAAAATCTATATGTTAATTAAATAATAATAAACGTCGATTATTATCTGTTATAGCTAAAAACACCAACGATGAGCGGGAATTAAAGAGTTTAATATTAACTATCACCAACACTATTCTAAGAATAAAGTGTCTTGAAAGAGTACAAATTGTTCACTATGTGAGGAACCAAAGTTATCGGGATAAACGATAAATAATAGTTAATTAACCATAAATGCCTCAGTTTTAGATGACTAGATATCTTTACTATTTCAAAAGCTTAATACAGATACCTCGTGATTGCCTCGTCGAGCTTTAAGCAACAATTTAGCTATAATTGGCCTATTTTTGAGTCAACTATTATTAACAAATTTTCTTTGATAACTTGTGCTAGCGACTATTAAATTTGTATTATTTATAATTTAACTATCATTATTTTTATCTACAATGCAAAAATCTATATGGTAGTTAAATAATCATAAATGTCGATTATTATCTGTTATAGCTAAAAACACCAACGATGAGCGGAAATTAAAGTGTTTAATATTGACTATCACCAACACTATTCTAAGAATAAAGTGTCTTGAAAGAGTACAAATTGTTCACTATGTGAGAAACTAAGGCCATCGCGATAAACCAAAAATAATAGTTAATTAACCATAAACGCCTCAGTTTTAAATGACTAGATATCTTTACCACTTCAAACGCTTAATACAGATACCTCGTGATTTTTTTAGCTAATTTTAGTCTTATAATTAACTATAATTAGGTAGTTAACTGTGATGAAGATGATTTTCTTCTAAATTCAAGAAAATATATTAATATAATTTAACATATTTGCCTCGTCGAGCTTTAAGAAACAATTTGGCCATAATTGGCCTATTTTTGAGTCAACTATTATTAACAAATTTTCTTTGATAACTTGTGCTAGCGACTATTAAATTTGTATTATTTATAATTTAACTATCATTATTTTTATCTACAATGCTAAAATCTATATGGTAGTTAAATAATAATAAATGTCGATTATTATCTGTTATAGCTAAAAACACCAACGATGAGCGGAAATTAAAGAGTTTAATATTGACTATCACCAATACTATTCTAAGAATAAAGTGTCTTGAAAGAGTGCAAATTGTTCACTATGTGAGAAACTAATGCCATCGCGATAAACCAGAAATAATAGTTAATTAACCATAAATGCCTCAGTTTTAGATGACTAGAAATCTTTACCATTTCAAACGCTTAATACAGATACCTCGTGATTTTTTTAGCTAATTTTAGTCTTATAATTAACTATAATTAGGTAGTTAACTGTGATGAAGATGATTTTCTTCTAAATTCAAGAAAATATATTAATATAATTTAACATATTTGCCTCGTCGAGCTTTAAAAGACAATTTAGCTATAATCGGCCTACTTTTGAGTCAACTATTATTAACAAATTTTCTTTGATAACTTGTGCTAGCGACTATTAAACTTGCATTAGTTTTACAAGTTCGATTATTTAATAGTTAAAAATTATTATATTATTTATAATTTAACTATCATTATTTTTATCTATAATGCAACAATCTATATGGCAGTTAAATAATAATAAAAGTAGATTATTATCTATTATAGCTAAAAACACTAACGTTTAGCGGAAATTGAAGAGTTTAATATTAACTATCACCAACACTATTCTAAGAAAAAAGTGTTTTGAAAGAGTACACATCGTTCCCTATGTGAGTAACTAAAGCCATTGCCAAAAATCAGTTTAAACGAATAGAAATCTTTACCATTTCAGAGGATACGTTCTGATTTTTTTAGCTACTTTACTCTTATAATTAACCATAATTAGGTAATTAATTAACTGTGATGATGACGATTTTTTTTTTAATCAAGAAAATGTATTAATATGATTTAACATATTTGCCTCCTAGAGTTTTAAAAGACAATTTAGCTATAATTGGCCTACTTTTGAGTCGGCTACTATTAACAAATTTTCTGTGGCAACTTGTACTAACGACTATTAAATTTGTATTAGTTTTATAACTTCAGCTGCGTAATAGTTAGAAATTCGCGTTAGTTCAACATGAACTGTGCAGAATTTTTATTTATATTTTTGTACAAGATTATGAGAAGGTATCTTGTTATCAGAAGTGATAGTTAAATAACCATAAAAGTGTCAATTTTACATAACTGGGAACCTTTTTTACCGGCTAACATGATTTACTTAATTTTCTGTACCATGTAATATAAACAGTACTTGCGTTTTTTATTTGATATTGTTATTAAATTAACTATAATTATTCAACTGGAAGAGGATTATTAATAATAAAAAGTATACATTTGTATAAAGTTGTGCTACTTTAAATTATTTCCTATAATTTTCTGTAATAATGTGAGGAAGCTATTATAACTACATTAGTTAAAAGTAAACAAGCAAACTGTTACTTATATATCATTTGGAACGATATACGATATCTGCAGTTAGAGTCGACACATTACTAATGAAGTGATAATAATTATTGTTATTATTAGTGATACCACAAGACAGTGCTCCGATAATGGTCATACAAACGCATTATCACCTTCCTTATCAGTTTCATTACGCATAATTAATACAACATTAAAATGGAACACCCAATCACCACTCCGACATCGCGTCACGTGACGAACCGTTCCTTCCCATTGGTCGCCGCCGATGCCATCCCAGCTCCGCCCAGCCAGATCTCTATCTCAACCCAAGCGCCGACTTTTCCCCCGTTCCCACACTCTACTGTCCACCTGCATTGCCAACCTGGAAAAAAAAACAGCGGCCCTTCTCGTGACCCATAATTGCGGCAGTCGCGCTTGTTAGTGGGAACCTCGTCATTTTGTAACGAATCACTTTTTTATGTAAATCCACAATTACAATTTCAAATGAGCAAAAGTACACGGTTCTAATTTTAGTGCTCAGCAGTTCGGAACGCCGTCTCAAAGACACAGTTCTTCGTCGACGACGTAACAAAGGACGCCTCGTACGAAATTATTAATAAAATCGCAAAAGTCGACAATCACACATTTAGCCACCGTATTAACCTGGATTGGGCAACAAAACAAAACTTTCGGATGCACCAGCGTGACCGTTGTTCTTTTTCTTAATTGCGCAAGCTAATAACACATGGACGATACCCATCAGTTATTAGGTGGTGGAGGTCGGCTTATCTGCGACGTGAAGAAACCATTGCAAAAATGCGAAAACCACCAGACCGGTGGAGGATGGGTTTGATAGCGAAAGCGAGATAAGGATAAGGATGGGTTGCGCACCACCAAGGCACCAAAAATTTTTGATACTAATTCAGAATCTAGAAGCTTGGTATGTTTTGGCACCAAAAGCAAACTTGTCGAAAGTTAGGGTGCGAGCGCAGCGAGCTGTGTTGATCGCCCAGACAAAAATTGCCACCATTGCAAGAACGCGAAAACCAGCGGACCACAGTATATTTCGTAGACGAGGATGGGTCTGATAGTGAAAGTAAGATAAGGACGAGTATTGCACACTTCCATGGTCCGCTTCCAACGCTGGTTCTGCTCTCGATTCAACACTAGTAGTTTCGTGGGTGTGTAGACCCATGGTGGTGAACCGGTGCTTTGGCATGGCAGTGTTGTTCAGAGGTAAAGTTCCGTGTGTGGACAAGTTTTGATAAAGTCGTACCCGATGGATATCCTGCGTGGAAGCAAAAAAGCTCCCATGAGATAAAAAGGAAATTGGATTGTCGCTTCCTCTTCAAAACCCGACTTACAACTAATTAAACGGTTATTGGTTTATTATTAAGCAGTCGTTATTTGTCCTGGGATGACCGTGAATTAATTAATTTTTTAAGCCGATGGCAACAGGATGTTTGCCTTTACCACCGCCGCATTAATATGAATTTTATTATTTATTGTACAACGGTGTGCTCGATTTCCGACGAAAACAACCGTTTCGACCGAAAAAGTCGCTGCGAAGATTTGGTACTGCCGGGAAAAGTGCGCTTCGCGAATCGCCGCTGTCGCAATGTTGACGGTTCGTCTCTCGGTTTTATTTATTTTTCGCATTGTTTTATTATTGATAATTTTATTTGTTCAAATCGTTTGGACATAGGGTGTGCTACATTTTTATTGTTTGCTGAAGAAATACTTCAATGCCGTTGGTGTTTCGTAAAGCGGAAACGAGGATTTCTTGGACTGTGGAATTTTGAAACGGTGGATATTGCCTTGTTGATATTTGGAAAAGTACGTGTTCCAAATGACGCGTTCTTCTGCCTTTCAGAGTTTTCGTCATTTCCTGTTTACTTGTCATCAGATTTTTACCTCTGTTTCGAATCGAGATCGGAGATAAAGTCGTAATTAAGTAAATTGTTACATACTGTTGTGGTTTTAATTTATTGCGTTTCAGTGTTTGTGGATTGTTTGATTGAATTTCGACGACTTTGGTAATTACGAAAACGTGTACAAAAGCAAAGGAGCGGTTAAAATATTTCTTAAAAATTATAAAAACAACTAAGATGATTTAGGATTGTTTACTTTTGAGACCTTGGTGCTTTTGCGTCGACATTCGACATTTTAATGAGCTTTAGAACGTTTAACATTTGCACTGCATTTTTAAATAATTAATTAGCAAAAAAACTTGAATTTAAGACGTAGATAATACACGTTCTAAGAACTTTTTTTTCACGAGTTAAGGCTTGTTCTGTAAAATTAAAACCAGGAAACGTGAGTCAATAAAGCTGAGTCTTTAATTACAGTATATTTTTTTAGAAAATGGTCGTAATTTTCGCCGAAAACCGACACTGTGTCCTCTTTGATAGATATTTTCAAAATTTGGTCTTATTTTGTAAAGAATTTTTGAAAATTGATCGTCAAATGGATGTCGAACAGGCTAGTATTCAATAACGAAAAGTTTTCACAATAATTTTAAAGAAATTTGGAGAATCTTGTGTTTGTCAGAAAACCATCAGCAAAATTATTTTTGTATTTTTTTAACTATAATAAAATTCATTTTAGTTTTCCAAAAGTCGAATGACTTGGTTAAATTAAGGTGAAATACTAACAAAAAAAAACACAGAAAAATGTGATTTTTCAAAAGGAAAAAGAAGATCAATCCAAAAAATCTTTGAATTCAAAAGGTCGACTTTATGCGAATCTTTTTTCTATTTTTGTTATAATTACATGATAGCCTGGCACATCTTCGCATCAGCTTTGCACCAATCGAACGAATCAATTAAATTATTAATAGTTTTCCAAAAGTTTTCAAAATATTAATAAAATAATGGCGAAAGAGATACAAATTCGGTGAAATTAGACAAAATTCGGACAATTTTATAATATTCGATCTACAAAATATAATAATGGTCAGGTCAGGCACTACTAAAACATTACAGATTCTTAAAATAACACAGTCGTTTTTTAATTAAACACCCTATATATTTTTTTATGAATTTAAGGGTGCAACGAAAAAGGGAAACCATATGTGATACTAAAATCTTTTCAAAAATATTTGCATTTTTATTTAGACTTTTTTTATTTTCATCTAATTTACTTCTACTGAAAATCATTTTTACTTTCCGAGCGTAATCAAAGTTAAAGTAAGTACATACCTTTATATTTTCTCGACATTTCATAACCCTAAGAGTGCGAAAAAAGTGGTCTCCCGTTTCCGTCGGTCTGTCTGTCTGGTATCTGTATTCATTTTTATTTGACACGTAATCTCCGAAACTGCTGGACCGATTGTTGCCCAACTGTCTTTTTTACAAATGTAAAACCTCTAGATTCCAGCTGGGTGGATCAAAATGTACTTTTTTAAAAATGTGAAATCTCGGGGGTCCCAATTGTTTTTTAACTTTTTCCGAGGCTCCAAATGTGTTTTTCTAATGTGAAACCTTCTCAGGGGTCCTAACGGTCCCTTTTTCAAGAAGACGAAACCTCTCTGGGTTCTCGGTGTTTTTTTTTGAAAATTTGAAACCTCGGGGGCGCCAAATGTCGTTTTTTTCGGGAGTCCCAAGTGTCTTTTTTTTAATGCAAAACCTTCTCGAGGGCCCCAAATGTCGTTTTTTTTTAATATGAAACTTCCTGGTGGGTCCCAATTGCCTTTTTTAAAAATGTAAAACTTTCGGGGGCCCCAGATGTCTTTTTCTAATGTGAAACCTTCTCGGAGGTCCTAACGGTCCCTTTTTCAAGAAGACGAAACCTTCTCTGGGATCGCAAGTGTCTTTTTTTAAGAGTACCTATTAAGTATGTCTTCTGGGTGGTCCCCACTGTCTTTTTTGAAAATTTAAAACCTTCTCGGGGGCGCCAAATGTCTTTTATAATGTGAAACCTTCTCGGGGGTCCCAACAGTCTTTTTTTAATGAAAAACCTCGAGCACCACAAATGTAGTTTTTTTTTTAATATGAAATCTTCTCGGGGGTCCCAACACTCCCAACTGTCTCATTTAAAACTGTAAAACCTTCTCGGGGGTCTCAAGTGTCTCTCTTAAAAATGTTAAACCTTCTCAGGGGGCTAAATGTCATTTTTTTTAATGTGAAACCTTCTCGGGGGTCGCAAGTGTCTCGTTTAAAAATGTAAAACCTTCTCGGGGGTCCCAAGTATCTGTTTTAAAAATGTTAAACCTTCTCGGGGGCGCCAAACGTCGTTTTTTTTTAATGTGAAACCTTCTCGGGGGTCCCAACTGTCTCATTTAAAAATATAAAACCTTCTCGGGGGTCCCAAGTGTCTCTTTTAAAAATGTAAAACCTTCTCGGGGCTCCCAAGTGTCTGTTTTAAAAATGTTAAACCTTCTCGGGGGCGCCAAATGTCGTTTTTTTTTTAATGGGAAACCTTCTCGGGGGTCCCAACTGTCTCATTTAAAATTTTAAAACCTCGGGGGTCCCAAGTGTCTGTTTTAAAATTGTTAAACCTTTTCGGGGGCGCCAAATGCCTTTTTTTTATTGTGAAACCTTCTCGGGGGTCCCTACCGCCTCATTTAAAAATGGACAACCTTCTCGGGGGCCGCGAATGTCGTTTTAATTTTTAATGTGAAACCTTCTCGGGGGTCCCAACTGTCTCGTTTAAATATGTTAAACCTTCTCGGGGGTGCCAAACGTCGTTTTTTTTTTAATGTGAAACCTTCTCAGGGGTCCCAACTGCCTCATTTAAAAATGTAAAACCTTCTCGGGGGTGCTAAACGTCGTTTTTTTTTTAATGTGAAACCTTCTCAGGGGTCCCAACTGCCTCATTTAAAAATGTAAAACTTTCTCGGGGGTCCCAACTGTCTCATTTAAAAATGTTAAACCTTCTCGGGGGCGCCAAATGTCTTTTTTTTTATTGTGAAACCTTCTCGGGGGTCCCTACCGCCTCATTTAAAAATGTAAAACCTTCTGGGGGGCCGCGAATGTGGTTTTAATTTTTAATGTGAAACCTTCTCGGGGGTCCCAACTGTCTCGTTTAAATATGTTAAACCTTCTCGGGGGTGCCAAACGTCGTTTTTTTTTAATGTGAAACCTTCTCAGGGGTCCCAACTGCCTTATTTAAAAATGTAAAACCTTCTCGGGGGTGCTAAACGTCGTTTTTTTTTTTTTAATGTGAAACCTTCTCAGGGGTCCCAACTGCCTCATTTAAAAATGTAAAACCTTCTCGGGGGTGCTAAACGTCGTTTTTTTTTTTTAATGTGAAACCTTCTCAGGGGTCCCAACTGCCTCATTTAAAAATGTAAAACCTTCTCGGGGGTCCCAACTGTCTCATTTAAAAATGTAAAGCCTTCTCGGGGGTCCCAAGTGTCTGTTTTAAAACTGTTAAACCTTCTCGGGGGCGCCAAATGTCTTTTTTTTTTATTGTGAAACCTTCTCGGGGGTCCCTACCGCCTCATTTAAAAATGTAAAACCTTCTCGGGGGCCGCGAATGTGGTTTTAATTTTTAATGTGAAACCTTCTCGGGGGTCCCAACTGTCTCGTTTCAATATGTTAAACCTTCTCGGGGGTGCCAAACGTCGTTTTTTTTTAATGTGAAACCTTCTCAGAGGTCTCAACTGCTTCATTTAAAAATGTAAAACCTTCTCGGGGGTCCCAACTGTCTCATTTAAAAATGTAAAACCTTCTCGGGGGTCCCAAGTGTCTGTTTTAAAACTGTTAAACCTTCTCGGGGGCGCCAAATGTCTTTTTTTTTTTATTGTGAAACCTTCTCGGGGGTCCCTACCGCCTCATTTAAAAATGTAAAACCTTCTCGGGGGCCGCGAATGTGGTTTTAATTTTTAATGTGAAACCTTCTCGGGGGTCCCAACTGTCTCGTTTCAATATGTTAAACCTTCTCGGGGGTGCCAAACGTCGTTTTTTTTTAATGTGAAACCTTCTCAGAGGTCTCAACTGCCTCATTTAAAAATGTAAAACCTTCTCGGGGGTCCCAAGTGTCTGTTTTAAAACTGTTAGACCTTCTCGGGGGCGCCAAATGTCTTTTTTTTATTGTGAAACCTTCTCGGGGGTCCCTACCGCCTCATTTAAAAATGTAAAACCTTCTCGGGGGTCCCTACCGCCTCATTTAAAAATGTAAAACCTTCTCGGGGGTCCCTACCGCCTCATTTAAAAATGTAAAACCTTCTCGGGGGCCGCGAATATCGTTTTAATTTTTAATGTGAAACCTTCTCGGGGGTCCCAACTGTCTCATTTTAAAATGTAGAACCTTTTCTTGGGTCTCAAGTGTTTCTTTTAAAAATGTTAAACCTTCTTGGGGGTGCCAACTGTCTTTTTTCTTTTTAATGTGAAACTTTCTGGGGGGTCCAAGTGTCTCTTTTTAAGAATATTAAATCTTCTCGGGTCTTCCAACCTTCTTTTTTATTATTACACTGTGACTAGTACACTCTATATATTGTTTTTAACTCCATCGAGGTTATCACGAAAAAATAAAATTGGGAACTTCTATCGAAATAACTTTCGACCAAATATTTGAGTAAAACCAAACCTTGGTGACTTTTTCCCACCAGCTCCACATTTGCACCCAGCGGAAGCCACCCGCGGCCCATCATTTATTCCATCGCAGCCTTCCTCTCACGGTTGTCATCGTAAAAACCTCCTCTTTATTTCCAGCTCCGACACGTCTCTCGTGAATCATCGCGATTTCGTCCTTCGTTAAATTTCAGGTAATAACAATTCATCCAAACGAGCCGTATTATTTAATTATTAACGTTTTATTACGCAATTTGGTGAGTCACGTCACCAAATCCACCATGGCGCCCATCCAACCGACGTCACATCAGCACCCATCAAACTGGCCGTCGTCGGCGAAAATCACACCACGGCCGACGCCACCTCCCGTTATGCCCATTAATTAATTATTTACAGACGTTTTGATCAACAATTCAAGATGTTATCTGCGCGCGTTTCCTGTCCTGCAGGAAATCGGGCCGCGTCCATTAACCGGTCTCCGAGCGCGATTTTATTGTGTTTTCCCCGACAAAATTAACTATTAATGCTCCGGTAATTTAAATATCCGAAGTGTCATGTCGCATTAATTTTACATGGAGTCGATAACACGGGAGTTTTGTGCGTTGGGCGACTTTGTCGGGACGAAAACTAGGATAACGGGGACAATATTTGGTAATTGGGACGAATGTTTTTATACTTTGAATTAATAAGAAAACCGTATGTGTGTCATATCGGTAAGTTCTTACAGAATTCATAAGAAAGTATGTCTAGATAAAATTTTATATTTCTTAATTTTGCTTGATTTGACAGCGCAAACTTTTAATAATTAATTTATAGGACTAATTTTACGTATTTCCGTTCTCATAAACCTAAAATATTTCTTTTTAGATTTTATTTTCATGGTGCCAAGAACTGTGACAACAAATATTTCAAATCAAAATCAACAACTTTTGATAATACTGCGAATTATAGAAAAAAATCTCCGATGTATTGTAAGATGGACTTCCAAAAGTTGTAAATATTTGTAAAATTGCTAGAAACTTTAAGTAAGTCCCAAAATTGCGACTATTTCGAATGATTTTCAGCAAAGAGATTACTTTTGGGAGAATTTAAGTCTTGAAACATTTACGAAATTTTGGAAAATCGAAGTCCAACAACTGTTGAAATTTTGAAAACTTTGCTATTTCGAAAAACACTTGAGAAGTTCCAAAGTTTTGGGTTTAATGTAAACACTGAAAACTTACATCTTTGCAAACTTTGAAGTCCTAAACATTTTAAAAAAATATATTGTAAGCTGGACTTCCAGAATTGTAAAATTTGAAAAATTGTGAGAAAATTAAAAAGTCAAAGAAGTTATGAATCTCTGAAGTAAAGCCAAAAGTTCAAACATTATAAAATATTTAAATATCCTGAACATTTGATAAAACTGAGAATTATGGAAAAAAATAGAAATTCCTAAATTTCTGACGGTTTCACATGGCCATCAACAAAAAATTAATTTAGGAAAAATTTAAGTTTTCAAATTTCGACGAAAGTTGCAAAATGTTTTTAAATCTTCGAAAATCGGGGTCCAAAAATTGTAAAACTTGAAAACATTGTAGTTTCTAAGAGACTTGAGAAGTTTCAAAGGTTTGGGAGTAGTAGGAAAATTGGGAAGCCACAGATTTGTAAACTTTGAAAAATCTTCGATGTATTGTAAGATGGACTTCCAAAAATTGTAAATGTTTGTAAAATTGCTAGAAACTTTATGTAAGTCCCAAAATTGCGACAATTTCCAATGATGATCAACAAAGGGATTAATTTTGGGAGAATTTAATTCTTGAAACATTTACGAAAGTTTGAAATTTTGGAAAATCGAAGTCCAACAACTGTAGAAATTTTGAAAACTTTGCATTTCGAAAAACACTTGAGAAGTTTCAAAGTTTTAGGTCTAATGTAAACACTGAAAACTTAATCTTTGCTAACTTTGAAGTCCTAAAAATTTTTAAAAAATATATTGTAAGGTGGACTTCCAGAATTGTAAAATTTGAAAAATTGTGAGAAAATTAAAAAGTCAAAGAAGTGATGAATCTCTGAAGTAAAGCCAGAAGTTCAAACATTATAAAATATTTAAATATCATGAAGATTTGATAATAATGAGAATTATGGAAAAAAATAGAAATTCCCAAATTTTTGACGGGTTCACATGGCCATCAGCAAAAAATTAATTTAGGAAAAATACAAGTTTTCAAATTTCGACGAAAGTTGCAAAATGTTTTTAAATCTTCGAAAATCGGGTCCAAAAATTTTAAAATTTGAAAACATTGTCGTTTCTAAGAGACTTGTGAAGTTTCAAAGGTTTGGGAGTAGTAGGAAAATTGATGACCCACAGGTTTGTAAACTTTGAAAAATTTTCGATGTATTGTAAGATGGACTTCCAAAAATTGTAAATATTTGTAAAATTGCTAGAAATTTTAAGTAAGCCCCAAAATTGCGACTATTTCGAATGATCATCAACGAAGGGATTAATTTTGGAAGAATTTAATTCTTGAAACATTTACGAAAGTTTGAAATTTTGGAAAATCGAAGTCCAACAACTGTAGAAATTTTGAAAACTTTGCTATTTCGAAAAACACTTGAGAAGTTCCACAGTTTTGGGTCTAATGTAAACACTGAAAACCTACATCTTTGCGAACTTTAAAGTCCTAAAAATTTTCGAAAAATATGTTGTAAGCTGGACTTCCAAAGTTGTAAAATTTGAAAAATTGTGAGAAAATTAAAAAGTCAAAGAAGTTATGAATCTCTAGAGTGAAGCCAGAAGTCCAAACATTATAAAATATTTAAATATCCTGAACATTTGATAAAACTGAGAATTATGAAAAAAAAAACAGAAAGTCCCAAATTTCTGACGGTTTCACATGGCCATCAGCAAAAAATTCATTTAGGAAAAATTTAAGTTTTCAAATTTCGCCGAAAGTTGCAAAATGTTTTTAAATCTTCGAAAATCGGGGTCCAAAAATTGTAAAACTTGAAAACATTGTGGTTTCTAAGAGACTTGAGAAGTTTCAAAGGTTTGGGAGTAGTAGGAAAATTGGTGACCCACAGGTTTGTAAACTTTGAAAAATTTTCGATGTATTGTAAGATGGACTTCCAAAAATTGTAAATATTTGTAAAATTGCTAGAAACTTTAAGTAAGTCCCAAAATTGCGACTATTTCCAATGATCATCAACAAAGGGATTAATTTTGGAAGAATTTAATTCTTGAAACATTTACGAAAGTTTGAAATTTTGGAAAATCGAAGTCCAACAACTGTAGAAATTTTGAAAACTATGCTATTTCGAAAAACACTTGAGAAGTTCCAAAGTTTTGGGTATAATGTAAACAGTGATAACTTACATCTTTGCGAACTTTAAAGTCCTAAAAATTTTAGAAAAATATATTGTAAGCTGGACTTCCAAAATTGTAAAATTTGAAAAATTGTGAGAAAATTAAAAGGTCAAAGAAGTTATGAATCTCTGGAGTGAAGCCAGAAATTCAAACATAAAATATTTAAATATCCTGAACATTTGATAAAACTGAGAATTATGGAAAAAAAATAGAAATTCCCAAATTTCTGACGGTTTCACATGGCCATCAGCAAAAAATTAATTTAGGAAAAATTAAACTTTTCAAATTTCGACGAAAGTTGCAAAATGTTTTTAAATCTTCGAAAATCGGGGTCCAAAAATTGTAAAACTTGAAAACATTGTGGTTTCTAAGAGACTTGAGAAGTTTCAAAGGTTTGGGAGTAGTAGAAAAATTGGGAACCCACAGATTTGTAAACTTTGAAAAATGTTCGATGATAAGATGGACTTCCAAAAATTGTAAATATTTGTAAAATTGCTAGAAACTTTAAGTAAGTCCCAAAATTGCGACTATTTCCAATGATCATTAACAAAGGGATTAATTTTGGGAGAATTTAATTCTTGAAACATTTACGAAAGTCTGAAATTTTGGAAAATTGAACTCCAACAACTGTAGAAATTTTGAAAACTTTGCTATTTCGAAAAACACTTGAGAAGTTTCAAAGTTTTAGGTCTGATGTAAACACTGAAAACTTACATCTTTGCTAACTTTGAAGTCCTAAAAATTTTTTAAAAATATATTGTAAGCTGGACTTCCAGAATAGTAAAATTTGAAAAATTTGGGAAAATTAAAAAGTCAAAGAAGTGGTGAATCTCTGAAGTAAAGCCAGAGGTTCAAACATTATAAAATATTTAAATATCCTGAACATTTGATAAAACTGAGAATTATGGAAACAAAATAGAAAGTCCCATATTTCTGATGGTTTCACATGGCCATCAACAAAAAATTAATTTAGGAAAAATTTAAGTTTTCAAATTTCGACGAAAGTTGCAAAATGTTTTTAAATCTTCGAAAATCGGGGTCCAAAATTTGTAAAACTTGAAAACATTGTGGTTTCTAAGAGACTTGAGAAGTTTCAAAGGTTTGGGAGTAGTAGGAAAATTGGGAACCCACAGGTTTGTAAACTTTGAAAAATTTTCGATGTATTTTAAGATGGACTTCCAAGAATTGTAAATATTTGTAAAATTGCTAGAAAATTTAAGTAAGTCCCAAAATTGCGACTATTTCGAATGATCATCAACAAAGGGATTAATTTTGGGAGAATTTAATTCTCGAAACATTTACGAAAGTTTGAAATTTTGGAAATTCGAAGTCCAACAACTGTAGAAATGTTGAGAACTTTGCTATCTCTAAAAACACTTGAGAAGTTCCAAAGTGGCACTAATGTGAACACTGAAAACTTACAGCTTTGCAAATTTTAAACTTCTAAAAAGTTTCAAAAGATATATTGTAAGTTGGACTTCCAAAAATTGTAAAATTTGGAAAATTGTGAAAAAACTGAAATATCAAAGAAGCTATTATTATACTCAATTCCGCAGTCGCTAGAACACGAAAACGCCAAACCCACGTGCCCGACTGTCTCATTATCCCGGCTTAACCAACACCCTCTGGCCGAGTTTAAAACTCCGCAATTACCCCCCAATGACCGTCCAGATTCCGGCTAATTGCCCCCGCGAGGGTGCCGCGCCGCCGCTGTTAATTGGCGTTATTTGTTTCAATTATCCCTCGTTGTCCTAAATGCCTCTATTGAATTAACGTTTTATTTTACAAGGCAAATTACGATACGGCTATCGTCGTCGCTTTTGTGTACTAAGCAGTGTTTAACACGAGTGTCAAAGGATGATAACGGATTATCGCCGCCCGGCTATCTTATGTTTTAAAGCTGCGCAGATAAGCGCTGTTTGCTGGGCCTGGTGGTGATTGCGAATGCCAGCGTCGACGAAAAGAATGCAGCAGAAATTTCAGATTTCGTCGGGTACTCATGCCAGGCCAAACCGCTATCAATCGCGGTCAGTTTCGCGATACGGCTTTGACGTTAATTGTTCGACCACATCATCAACGTTTTTATCGAGAAAGGCTTTGTTTCCGCTCTGTTTTCCCAGATTTTTTTGACGCACTTGTGTGCTGTTATCGGACGATACACAAACATGGGCAAAATCGGTTCCATTCAAACAAACTGAAAACGCAGCGCGCCTGAAAATAAGACAGTCATCATTGTTTCGAGTCTCTTTGCTGCGACCGGGCACGTCGCCAAATAGTTGTAGGAACCAATAAAGTTTAAAATGTAAACATGTTGGCAAAGGTTGCTACAGCGAAAATATTAATCTCTGAAAGTTCTAGTCGTCTTGCGCAACCTCTTCGCAACCAGACGACGTCTTTAGACGTCTTTAGACGTCTTTATCTGCGTCCATCGCTCCCCTTAGAAATCCGTTGATGGAGGGCCCTTCACCCCCGAATCGTTTTCCCGAACCCCTTTCAGTTCAAGACAGTTGTCCGACGAGTCGCACGTGTTCGAAGATACCCCCGACATACAACACCACTTCCTCTCTTTTGCCGGTACAGGGGCGGACTCGCGATGGGTTCCATTGTCGAGAGGGTAGCGCACACACTCTCCTATTACCAGCACGTGGAATGGAGGAATGCGTGTTTGTCGAGCGGAAATGGGTGGTTTCGAGGGCCGAGGATGATAAAGGTGGTGTTTTAAGGTAGCGGGGCATTGTGAAGAGGAGAGGTCGAATGGACGTCAAGACGAGAGGTTTTTTGGCGGAGATTTGGGCCGCAGCCAAGACTTTTATAGATTTCATTCACTTAACTGCTACCGACAGCTAATAAAACAAAATTATAAACGCGCTGGCAAGGATTGTTCGTGTTGGGTGTACTGCCTGCCACACCTTTGATTTATATGATTGCTGATTGTTTTTGTTGGGGTTTTTATTTAAATGTGAGATTGAAATTAATTTCTGATATTAATGTCAGTGATTCATGGGTAAAAGCGACGCAGAATGAATCAGACGCTCGTGAGATTTAATTCGAGCGAAAATAATGCGAAGAGTATGAATGAAATTATTTATACATTATTAATTTTATCTTAGGAAAATTTACAATTTTTACGAGGTTAAACTTTTTTACGTTTTGGAAACAAATTTCAGCATTCTACAACCGTGGATTCAAAAGTTTACAAAATATATGGAACGATTTTTCAGTTTTGAAAATTTCGACTTCTACATCACCGACAAATTTAAATAGCAAAATTGGCGATTTTTAAAAATAACATGGCTGTGTACATTGCTTTATATACGCAGATGTATGATCAGGACAAAATTAGAGACCGCGTTAAAAAAAAACTTTTTCTTGGTGTATTTTAAGGTTAAATTTTTCAAAATTAAAATCAATGGAAAGCTTGACATTCAGATCTTTCAACTGATTTATAGTGTCATTTTCGGATTTACTTATTAGCAAACTGGCTGATGGCTTTTTGACGACCACAGGATTCTCAAAATTTCTTTAAATCACTGTTCACAAGTTTAAAAAAAATACCACCCTGTATAGTCAAATAATGACAAAATTCCGTAAATTTCTAAACTTTTAAAATGGTTGTCGACGCAGTAGGGCATGAATGTGTAAACCCACCTTTAGGTTTAGTTAAAAAAAAAAGTAACTAAGTTTAAGGTGTTTCTGACGAGTCAATTGAAATGTCAAAAAAATATTTCATAATTTTAGAACTACTATATTTGACGTACTGCCAACTTTATCTAGAATTTTCGCAGCCATCAGCATCGACGACCATTTTGAAATAAATAATAGCACACGATTTGCCCATGTTAAATAAAGTGTAGAAAGTAATATCAAACCTAAAAAATGAACACGTTAAAATTGGTGTCATCAACGACATGATTTTATTCCAAAGCCAACCTAGATTAGAAATTTAAAGAATCGCACTTCGTTTAAAAAACTACAGTTAAAAAAATCAATGTTGCTCTGAAATGTAGCTTAAATGAAACCTTTTATTTAAATTTCTCGAAAAAGTCTTAATTTTTTCTAGGTAATTTTGAAACCACCTTGTAAAAAGAAATATTGCAGTTTGGATTTTATTTAATTCATGACTGTTTTCTCTATTAGTCTTTAACATTTTTTTCAATCGCTAATATTTAAAACGATATCGAGGACCACGCGCTTAGTGATTCGGTCTGTAGATTTTTTTATACAGGGTGAATCACTAAGCGCATGATCCTTCGTATCTTATCATTTAGTGATAGAAAAATATGTCAAAGTCTAAAGTATAGTAGTTAGTTCTTTGAGTACCATACACTAAAATTATTAGCAATTAGTAGCCCCGCCCATCCGCCCTCTATTTTCTTAGAGGATCTATCATTTGTGAAAATCCGTCTTACCTTAGCAATTACTAGCCCCGCCCACTCACCGTCTTTTCTTAGAGGGCTACTAATTGATAAGATAAGACTGATTTTAACAAATGATTGTAGCCAATGACATCCTCTAAAAAAATAACGGGCGGGTGGGTGGGGCTAGTACTTGAAGGGTTAGATTGAGTTTGCTAAATGATATATCTAGATAATGATATACCCTTTAAAAAAATTGCTAAGATAGGGCTGATGTTCACAAATTAAATACCCTCTATAAAAGACGCATGGGCGGTACTAGTACTTGTTAAGATACGACTGATTTTAGAGGATACCAAAATCAGTCTTACCTTACAAGTACTAGGCCCTCCCACCCATCCTCTATTTCCTTAAAGAATATATCATTCGCAAAAATCAGTCTTACTTTACAAGTACTAGCCCCGCCCACCCACCCTGTGTTTTCTCAGAGGACATATCATTTGCCAAAATCAGTCTTATCTTATCAATTACTAGCCCTCTAAGAAAATAGAGGGCGAGAGGGCGTGGCTAGTAATTCCTAAAATAAGACTGATTTTAGCAAATGATATATTCTCTGAGAAAACACAGGGTGGGCGGGCGGGGTTAGTACTTGTAAAGTAAGACTGATTTTTGCGAATGATATATCCTCTAAGAAAATAAAGGGCGAGTGGGCGGCTGATTTTGGTAATTGATATATCCTCTAAAATCAGTCTTATCTTAACAAGTACTAGTCCCACCCATCCGTCTTTTACAGAGGCTATTTAATTTGAAAAAATCAGTCCTATCTTAGCAAGTACTAGCCCCGCCCACCCACCCTGTGTTTTCTCAGAGGACATATCATTTGCCAAAATCACTCTTATCTTATCAATTACTAGCCCTCTAAGAAAATAGAGGGCGAGAGGGCGTGGCTAGTAATTTCTAAAATAAGAGTGATTTTAGCAAATGATATATTCTCTGAGAAAACACAGGGTGGGTGGGTGGGGTTAGTACTTGTAAGCTAAAACTGATTTTCGCGAATGATATATTCTGCAAGGAAATAGAGGGCGGGTGGGCGGGAGTAGTACTTGTAAGGTGAGACTGATTTTGGTAATTGATATATCCTCTAAAATCAGTCTTATCTTAACAAGTACTAGTCCCACCTATCCGCCTTTTACAGAGGCTATTTAATTTGAAAAATCAGTCCTATCTTAGCAAGTACTAGCCCCGCCCACCCACCCTTTATTTTTTTAGAAGATATATCATTTGCCAAAATCAGTCTTACCTTATAAATACTAGCCCCGCCCACCCGCCCTGTATTTTTTTGGAAGGTATATCATTTGCTAAAATCAGTTTTATCGTATCAATTACTAGTCTTCTAAGAAAATAGAGGACGAATGGGCGGGGCTAGCAATTTCTAAGATAAGACTGATTTTGGCGAATCAAAGATCCTCTAAAAAAATAGAGGGCGGGTGGGCGGGGCTAGTATTTGTAAGGTAAGACTGATTTTTGCGAATCATATATCTTCTAAAAAAATAGAGGATGGGTGGGTGGGGTTAGTACTTGTAAACTAAGACTGATTTTTGCGAATGATATATCCTCTAAGAAAACAAAGGGCGGGTGGGCGGGGCTAGTACTCATATGGTGAGACTGATTTTGGTAAATGATATATCCTCTAAAATCAGTCTTTTCTTAAGTGCTAGTCCCACCCATCCGCCTTTTACAGAGGCTATTAATTTTAAAAAATCAGTCCTATCTTAGCAAGTACTAGGCCCGCCCACCCACCATCTATTTTTTTTAGAGGAAATATCATTTGCCAAAATCAGTCTTACCTTATGAATACTAGCCCCTCCCACCCGCCCTTTATATTCTCAGAGGATTGTCATTCTCCCAAAATCAGTTTCACCTTACAAAAACTAGTCCCGCCCACCCGCCCTTTATTATCTTAGAGGATTATGTCATTGGTCCAAAAACAGTATTATCTTAACAAGTACTAATTTCCTATATAAATATAGGGTGTTCTTTTTAAAAAAATTCTAAAATCTATGTTTCAATATTGTAATATTTTAGATTTAATATGTAATTAAGACTCGACTTAATTTACACGATAACAAAGCGCGCTCCTTTTTTTAGATCATTTTTTAGAGGGTATATCATTTGCTAAAATCAGTCTTACCATATCAATTACTAGCCCCGCCCACCCGCCCTTTCTTTTCTTAGAGGATATGTCGTTCGCCCAAAATCAGTCTTATTTTAACAAATACTTGTCCCGCCCACCCGCCTTTTATAGAGGGTATTTAATGTGCCAAAAACAGTCCTATCTTAGCAAATACTAGCCCCGCCCACCCGCCCTCTATTTTTTTAGAGGATATATGATTTCAAAAAAATTGAAATAACGTGGCAACGTCGCCTCAGAATTATTTCAAATATAACCTGTGGTATTAAAGCCTTGGAACAGGCAAATGAGAATAAGTTAAAATATATAGGGTTGTTTTTTCTTTTCAATAATTTGTGAGATATCGAGGACCCCGTGCTTAATGACTCGTCCTGTATATTTTTTTTATACAGGGTGAATCACCAAGCGCGCAGTTCTCCGTATCTTATCAATTATTAGAGATAGAGAAACACGTCAAAGTCCAAAGTCATGTAGTTCTTTGAGTACCATACACTAAAATTATTTTCCATTATACAGAATGTTCTGTCTTTTGAAGCGTAACATACAACAATTTTTTAATAAATGAAATGTATATTTATACCTATATGTCTGTATGTTTTTTCTACAATGGTTGGCCAAGTTGTAGGATTTACAATCATACTTTATTTTTGAAATTCCAATGCGACGTTGTCACGTTATTCCAATAGGATTATTTATATAATATAAGTGCAATATGTTATGGATAGATAAACAAATTAGGAATATTGTATATTGCGCAGAAAATTTATTAAGAAAAACTAGAACTTCACAATTTTCAAATTTCGATACTTCAGTTTTTTCAAAAAAATTTAGGGTGTTCGTTTGAAAAAAATTCTCAAGTAATATGGGTAATAATTGTATGCTACTCAAAGAAGTGTACAACGAGATATCGAGGAACGCGTGCTTAGCGACTCACCCTGTATATGTTTATTGGACTGAAATCTTTAGACTAGAACCATCTTTCTTAGTTTATTGATTGGAAAATAATTTCAATCTTTTTTAACTGTCAGTTGCTGAGCATCCAGTAATGGAAACAGCTCAAAACAATTGTCGGATGCTATACAGGGCGTTTACTAAACATACGGCAGAAAATCAGGGCGTTATTTCTTGGAATATTATAAGATTTTGATATTTTTATCACCTTATATCTTCGAAACGAAGCGTTTTCCCGAAAATCATGCACGGACAAAAAAGTCTTAAAATCACCCAAGGAGAACTCCCTGAATGTTTGCCGCATGTTTGACCAACACTCTGTATAATATATCATTTTTCAATTCATAGTAAGTTTTAATTGCGGAAAATATCCATCACGATAATTTTCGTCTTTGCTCAGACATGGCCGTCTTCGCGAAAACCGCAACACAAACAACGATAAGCACGAACCCGTCCATAACGATAACTGTATTTTTTACGAAACTAAAACATGTTTACGTTCGTCGGCGTCTGCAAACTCGACAAAAAGCCCTTTTCTACGTAAACGCTGTCACCACAAAACTTCAAATTTGTCGGCCAGTGTAACTCGACGCGCGTGATTTTCGAGTATAGGTAGGCAAATCACGTGTGGCGGTGTCAGGTTTCCTCCTCTTCCGCCACCGGAAGTCGTACAATGGGGCCGTAGGCGCGCATTCAAGACGGTAGGAAATCGCGCATTTATAGCCTAGATTGATGCAAGCGGCATGAAGTGCATCTTGCACATTCTGGAGGAAGCTGGATGGCCTTGCGCTTTCATTTCGGCCCTTTGTCTCTGGAGCTGGGTCGCGTGGGAATCGACAATTTTGCATTTGATAAACGGGGTTAAAATCGTCTATTATTTTTAGTCATCCGGTGCCTGTGAAAAATTGACATCTCAGGACCCATTTCGGGCGATTAATCGCTTAATTATAAAGTCATATCCTTTTCCGTTTTCGAATCAATTAGCAGATAATTTTAATCGGGCGCTTTTTGCGTTCATTGATGATGAGGGAATTGTACACATGCAGCGACATCTATTTTTAGAGTCAGATGTATTGTGCAGACGAATTAGCCATATGTGGATTTTATTTGTTGTTTCGCGTTATTGTTTATCGTTGCTGGGATTTGATTATTTATCGATTGTGTTTCATTCTTCCTGACTGAAGATGTGAAAGTTGGCCGACGAAACGGGGTGATTAGCGGTGATGATGTTATAAGATGGTGTGGTTTTATTGCTTTGTTAGAAAGTTAGTTCGTGGAATGTATTCAGAACTTTCTTTTTTACCCCTGTGACAGCTATTGATATACAACTCAGGGGTGATTTGCTTAAAGATAAAGTTTTAAAATAGTTACAACTACAAATTCAGATTGAACTCAAGTACCGATAGAAATATCGAAAAAGAGAAAATTATAGCCGCAGTTTGACCAATTAGCGTATCCAACTAGGTTCAAATCTGGAGCGGAAATCAACATTTTGTATGCAGATGTAACACTTTTTTTTTTCGACAAAAAATTCGCGGAAGGCCCCCTAATGCAGCCCGCTACTCTAATTGCGTGCATTACCCCAAATTGCCCGTGTGCGTCTTTCCCGTAATTCCATTTTTC
Source organism: Zophobas morio (assembly GCF_036711695.1). Classification (NCBI taxonomy): domain Eukaryota; kingdom Metazoa; phylum Arthropoda; class Insecta; order Coleoptera; family Tenebrionidae; genus Zophobas; species Zophobas morio. Next base: position 4,498,274 of record NW_026972115.1, read on the forward strand.
TTCCGCCCCTTAACCAAATTACCCCCAAACAAAACACAGACAAGACCTTTAATTTCATTTCGCCCCCTCGTAACTTTAAAAGCTCGGTAATAACTCGTGATTGAATTTTCAGGCGACTTTTTCATGGCCGCTTAAATTCGCGGGTCGCTGAAAACCGAAAAGCAACTCAATTGTTTTGCTTTCTTTGTCATGCGAAGAAAAAATTAGTGGCTATGTCCGAATTACAATTATTGTTAGGTGGCACATTGAAGCCGCTGAACGAGTCAAATGTCTCCTAATTGAATTCAAAGCGCGCCTTTTCCATGTCCGCTCCGGTTATCGCGTTTCCTGAATTTCCGAAGTCTCCGAAAGCTCTGGTAGCTTGCGGGCGGCGCGGTGGGGAAGGCGCTTCCAGCGGGAGGGAGTAGCGCTCGACCCATTGTGGGTTCAGTGCGAAGTCGTGTGTCGGTCGAGAAGGTCGCGTTTTGCCGGTTGTGACGTAATCGCCGGAGCGGAACCACGGAGACGCCCAAGGGCACCATGGTGCTGCAAGTGTTGGATCTAGTCAGTCCCAGCAGTGCACCTTTTTACGGAGATTGCCCGCAGACATACACAGACCTGGACGTCAACGCCACGGGACACACCACCTGCACGGTCATTCCGCAAGGTACAATCGGGAAGATTTTTGATTCGTGGAATTTTTTTGAGTGGTGTGCACCAAATTTTGTGGGAGAGTTTCGAATGGCGGTTTCAATGTGGAATAAATTGTGGAAAGTCAGGTTGAAGAGGCATTTTTGGGTAAAAGTGCGTCGGGCTTTTGGAACTCGCGAACGATAACTTGCACTTTTGTAATTGTTGTAACCGCATTTCGTCAATTTGTCGGGTTGCTTCAGCTTCCGGGAAGACCATAAACTTGAAGATTTGAGATTACAAACCTCAGGCTTTATCGTAATCGTGACGTGCTTTCGCCACCAGCAACCGTTTCTTTTTTGTACAAGTCGTCCAAAAAAATCTACAAATATGTATTTTATTTCGCACGTTGCTAATTTGATTATTATTTGTTATATAAAGTAAATTGGTCAACGTAGACAATGGCGTCATGTGGATAAATGCCGGTAATGTGCATAATTGTTTATGGGTTCGTGTATTATGTACCAGGCTGCTTTTACAAAGATATTTAGTTTTCACATTCGCACCACTTAAAATTCATCCCTCGCTTTTTCGGTGAAAGTTTAAAAATTGCAGTTTTCCAAAAATCACGATCTTATCGCAAGTGCCATTTTGTCGTGAAAGTTGTAAGATCGGCCCTTTTTACCTTTTTTTCGCCCTCAATAAAAATTTTCGTTTGGTTTTGGTCTTTCACATTGTGGTCAGTTTTCTTTTGTTCTACTTTGTATTTTTCCTCGGTTCTCTTTTTATCCCCTCATTTTCACTCTCCGCCGCTTATTTTCGTTTATTTTCAAACTTGTGTCTTTGTTTGATCTTCTCCTATTAGTTTTTGTTCTTTATTCTCAAATTATTTTCAAAAATTCAGCTCAACAAATTTTCATTTTTGCTTTCCAAGCCTAAACGACATTTCAGGATCCTCAGAGTCCAAAAAAGTAGGTCTTGTCGATTTTTATTAGACATATATGTAATTGGACTGATTGTTGTCAAATTCGTCTTGTGCTATGAATATCGTGTAACTGATTAATCGCTAACCAAACTTTGTCTAACCATCCCAACTAATAGTTTGATGACGTCCCCTTAAAATTTTTTAGTAAACGCGATTTAATTCTTTCAAAATATATACTCTTATACTGGTGGTTTATGAATCCGCCTTGATTGTATCCGCCTCAGGGGCTTTTCGTTTTTTCTTACATTGTTGGTACTATTGACTATATTGATTTTATATACTCTTAAGTTATCACAAATACAATGTCGCGAAACCAATTGTATCGGATTAAATACTCTTATACTTGTGGTTTATGAATCCGTCTCGATTTTTTATCCGCGTCATGGGCTTTTCGTTTTTTCTTACACTGCTGCTACCATTATTTATATTGATTTTATGAATTACAGTTATCACTAACAAAATGTCGCGAAGTCCAATTGTATCGGATGATTTTTTAAATTTCTGCTCTAGTTGGCCATGACACCAATTGCTAGACAAAAATTAAAAAATCACGGTATAATTTTTCAAAGAGAAGGATTTGTTGGAATGTACTTACGGGGCTAGGGAAGTTCTGCCGAAATATCCTTGTAGGTACATTTTTTTATAATGTGCCTTTTTAGTTTAATTTCTCTTTCTCCAAAACCCTTTATGTGAATATTATCTTTATTTGAATTTTAGTTATTTAGAACTGTTTTTAGTTTTAGTTCTGTTAGTTTAATTACCAGGTTTTGTTTGCCATTTAAAAATATAGTCTGAGGCTTCCAATTTTGAAAAAGAAATGTGCGAAATTAACTCATTTGGGGTCAAGTTTTCTAAACGAACAAAAAATGCTTCTACGTAGGGGGACGAAAACAAGAAGTTTTTAAACATTTTTTCGAAAATTTCTACCTTTTGAATTAATGCTCAATTTAATGCTTTCTTGGTTTTTCAGAACTTTTATACTTGCAAAAATCAGGAGGGTTCCAATTTTCATAAATGAAAAGGAGAAGTCGAGTCAAGATTTTCTCTGGTTTTTAAATCATTTGAAAAAAGGAGTTTTTTTAAAGTTGTTTAGTTAGGAGGAAAGAAAAAAATGGAAGGACAAAATGCTGAAAAAATATTGGACCAAAATTTTGATTTTTTATTCAAACGAAATCTGGAGAAAATATTCCGAAATTGTTTTAACGAGAGTCATAGTTCCAATTTTGACAAATTCTGTGAAATTTAGAAATTCTAGGAACTTCGAAAACAATTTCCCAAATAATTACTTATTACCTTCTCGATGGAAAAATTGGACAAGATAAATGGGACTAAAATCAAAATTTTGATCTTTTATTCAAACGAAATCTAGAGAAAATATTCTGAGATTGTTTTAACGAGCGTCTTAATTGCAATTTGAGAAATTCTGTGAAATTTAGAAATTCTAGGAACTTCGAAAACAATTTCCCAAATAATTATTTATTACTTTCTCTATGGAAAAATTTAACAAGATAAATGGGACCAAAATCAAAATTTAAATCTAAAGAAAATATTCCGAAATTGTTTTAACGAGAGTCATAGTTCCAATTTTGAGAAATTCTGTCAGATTTAGAAATTTTAGGAACTTTGAGAACAATTTCCGAATGTATTGCCTTCTGTGTGGAGAAATTAAATTAGATAAATGGGACCAAAATCAAAATTGTAATCTTTTATTCAAACGAAATGTGGAGAAAATATTCTGAAATTGTTTTAACTAGCGTCTTAATTCCAATGTTGAGAAATTCTATGAAATTTTGAAATATTAGGAACTTCGAAAACAATTTCCCAAATATCTAGATATTACTTTCACTGCGGAAAAATTAAATAAGATAAATGGGACCAAAAGCAAAATTTTGATCTTTTATTCAAACGAAATCTAGAGAAAATATTCTGAAATTGTTTTAACAAGCATCTTAGTTCCAATTTTGAGAAATTCTGTGAAATTTAGAAATTTTAGGAACTTTGAGAACAATTTCCCAATGTATTACCTTCTCTGTGGAAAAAATGAACAAGATAAATGGGACCAAAATCAAAATTGTGATCTTTTATTCAAAGGAAATCTAGAGAACATATTCTGAAATTGTTTCAACTAGCGTCTTAATTCCAATGTTGAGAAATTCTATGAAATTTAGAAATATTAGGAACTTCGAAAACAATTTCCCAAATATCTAGATATTACTTTCACTGTGGAAAAATTAAATAAAATTAATGGGATCAAAAGCAAAATTTTGATTTTTTGTTCAAACGACATCTAGAGAAAATCTTCTGAAATTGTTTTAACGAGAGTCATAGTTCCAATTTTGAGAAATTCTGTCAAATTTAGAAATTTTAGGAACTTTGAGAACAATTTCCCAATGTATTACCTTCTCTGTGGAAAAATTAAATAAAATAAATGGGACCAAAATCAAAATTGTGGTCTTTTATTCAAAGGAAATCTAGAGAACATATTCTGAAATTGTTTCAACTAGCGTCTTAATTCCAATGTTGAGAAATTCTATGAAATTAGAAATTTTAGGAACTTCGAAAATAATTTCCCCAATATCTAGAAATTACTTTCACTGTGGAAAAATTAAATAAGATAAATGGGATCAAAAGCAAAATTTTGATTTTTTGTTTAAACGAAATCTAGAGAAAATATTCTGACATTGTTTTAACGAGTCTTAATTCCAATTTTGAGAAATTCTGTGAAATTTAACTAATTCTAGGAACTTCGAAAACGATTTCCCAAATCATTATATATTACCTTCTCTATGGAAAAATTGAACAAAATAAATGGGACCAAAATCAAAATTTTGATCTTTTATTTAAACGAAATCTAGAGAAAATATTCTGACATTGTTTTAACGAGAGTCTTAATTCCAATTTTGAGAAATTCTATGGAAGTTAGAAATTTTAGGAACTTCGAAAACAATTTCCCAAATATCTAGATATTACTTTCACTGTGGAAAAATTAAATGAGATAATTGGGACCAAAAGCAAAATTTTGCTCTTTTATTCAAACGAAATCTAGAGAAAATATTCTGAAATTGTTTTAACAAGCATCTTAGTTGCAATTTTGAGAAATTCTGTGAAATTAAAAAAATTTAGGAACTTTGAGAACAATTTCCCAATGTACTTATTACCTTCTCTGTGAGAAAATTGAACAAGATAAATGGGACCAAAATCAAAATTGTGATCTTTTATTCAAAGGAAATCTAGAGAACATATTCTGAAATTGTTTCAACTAGCGTCTTAATTCCAATTTTGAGAATTTCTGTGAAATTTAGAAATTTTAGGAACTTCGGAAACAATTTCCCAAATAATTAAATATTTCCTTTTCTATGAAAAATTTAAACAAGATAAACGGGACCAAAATCAAAATTGTGATCTTTTATTCAAACGAAATCCAGGGAAAATATTTGAAATTGTTTTAACGAGCGCCTTAATTCCAATTTTGAGAATTTCTGCGAAATTTAGAAATTTTAGGAACTTCGAAAACAATTTCCCAAATAATTAAATATTTCCTTTTCTATGAAAAAATTGAACAAGATAAATGGGACCAAAATCAAAATTTTGATCTTTTATTCAAACGAAATCTAGAGAAAATATTTGAAATTGTTTTAACGAGAGTCACAGTTCCAATTTTGAGAAATTCTGTGAAATTTAGAAACTTTAGGAACTTCGAAAACAATTTCCCAATGTTTTTACCTTCTCTGTGGAAAAATTAAATAAGATAAATGGGACCAAAATCAAGATTTTGATCTTTTATTCAAACGAAATCCAGAAAAAATGTTGTGAAATTGTTTTAAGGAGCGTTTTACTTCAAATTTTGAGAATTTCTGTGAAATTTAGAAGTTTTAGGAACTTTCAAAACAATTTCCCAAATAATTATGTACCTATGTTTTATCTTTTCTATGGAAAAATTGAACAAGATAAATGGGACCAAAATCAAAATTTTGATCTTTTATTCAAAGGAAATCTAGAGAAAATATTCCGAGATTGTTTAACGAGAGTCATAGTTCCAATTTTGAAAAATTCTGTGAAATTTATAAAATTCTAGGAACTTTGAAAACAATTTCCCTTTCTCTGTGGAAAAATTAAATAAGATAAATGAGACCAAAATCAAAATTGTAATCTATTATTAATCAAACGCAATCTAGAGAAAATATTCCGAAATTGTTTTATTTTAACGAGCGTGTTAATTCCAATTTTAAGAATTTCTGAGAAATATAGAAATTTTAGGAGCTCCAAAAAAAGTTTTCCAAATATTATTGTCTCCGTGGAAATATTATATAAGGTAAATGGGGAGAGGGACAAAATGTATATATTTTTTAAATTGCAATCTTAATTTCAAGAAAACCTTACAAAAATTTATTTGAACAAAATTGCTAAAACACAATTTCCATTTTTTTTTTGTTTGAAAAGTTTTCTCTGGGCCTCCAATGTGGAGGAAAAAAATAATTGTTAATTGGTCAAATTGAGCAAAGACGTTACGCTTGTGTATTCTTCCTCTCCAAAATATTGATGACGTCATCCCAGTGTCACCAAGTAAATTTCGCTTTAAACACCAAACAATTTTGAGAAATTTTTAAACCTTGATTTTTTTTAGTAGGTATGTAATTCTTTTCCATTTTTCAAATTCTATATGATTATCAGATATTTAAAACTGTTGTGTAATGTCGTATTTTGTCAAAGTACCTACTCATCGTGTTGCAATGCATTTTTAGATTTTTTACAAGATCGATCAACTTTTCAACTTATGATTAAAATACAAGTGTTTTTAATCGTGTCTAGAGATTGTTTCAGATAAATAAAAATGTCTGCATTATATAATAATAATAATACCAATTTCAACTGTGCTCACCTTGAAGTACTCACAACCATCATTATCATTCCGTCAATAAAACGAAACTTTTTGCTCCCAAAATACGTTTCATAAACAACAATCATCACTCGAACCTCCATCCAGAACCTTCCCCACTTTGACACCGATCCTCTTTTTTGGCACCTATTTTCGGCTACGTCGACGGCATCTGTACAGTGTCCGGACCGCAGCTGACTTCACGTATGCCTTCTGCTCCCAACACCTGTTGCAGACGACGCGTGCCTCCAACCGAAATAATTCAAGTATAAATTAAGTCGCGGTTCTTGCTTTCGTAGACGTAACACGAGGGTCCCAACCCATCGGCGGGGGAGTCGAGGGGGTGCCGTAATTGCTCTTTTCCAAACGCCAGAGACGCGTTACGAAACAAATCGGAGCCGCGGATGTTGGCCAATCTGGTCTTCCGGGAAAGGTAAAGGCGCGAATCACCGCACTGCGATCGGTGCCACATAAATCGCGCTGTTTAGTGCCGCTTCTGCGAAATTCTGTTGTTGTTCAGATTCACTTTACGATAACGTAAATTACAGCTGAGTGAGTTTTTTGCTTGAATTTGTTGGAATATTATAGTTGTGGAAAAGTTTTCAAAGTCGATTAAACCCGGTTTTTATTGTTGTCGTTTTAGATATACCGGGTGGTTCAGTTTTATAGTTTATAAATATATATTCAGTGCTATTTTGTGATTGTGGTGTAATTAAAAATGTTCTTTTGTTTTATGGTAGCATATAGGGGCAGTGAATTAAAAACCACCTGTGTGTAATTACTAGCGAAAAAGCCTCCTATGTGTATCAAGAAGTGGTGATCATACCACCATGTTCGCTTCTTACTAAGTACATAGCGCTACTTTGTTGTATTCATGGCTGAATATTAATTAGAAAAAAAAATGCGTCGTTTCGTATTCGCCGCATTCTCTCAAAACCCGCCTATAGATCATTGCATCGCATTCCGGACCAGTTCGTTTAATCAGTGTGCAAGTGTTTCGCTCGAGAATTCTTCGCATTTTCTATTGGCTAATTGGTCGATAAACCCGCGATTCCACTACGTACATATTATACAGTATGATTTTTTCCTTTCGCGACGTTTTACTGTTAAATTAATTTGCTTATGCAAATCGGCCGGACGGCATGCAATGAATATAGATGGACTTATAGATCATGGTTTGGCTTGTGCTAAAGCTCCGATTAATTTTATTTAAGTGATCGAATGAGGCGAGGTTGGTAGTACCGAGGCCGCGGCGCAATCTTGCAACTTTTCAGTTAAAAATACAAACTGGTGTGTGAGACAGGTGCTAGTTTAACTCAACCACCTGCTTGGTCAACAACTTGTGTTTTACGGAGAGAGCCGATATAGAGAGATAGGAGCGGGCAGTGGCGTGGGCAACGACGGGGAAACGAACGAAAAATCGAACAGTTAAAACTAGAAACGACACACTCAAATCGTTGTAATTTTAATTAACATAACATAAAATTTGATTTTTCCATAATGTCACGTTAAAATGTTACAGCCAAATTTAAAATTATCAGTGGCAACAACGTGATCAGCGTTCCCGTCGTTTGTAAAATGACATTTTAATTGTAAATTCGCTCTCAAATCACGAACCCACTTTCATCTTCGGTACCGTGATGAATGAACCCGCCACGTCCGTCTCCCTCTAACCTCTGCGGTCGCTCTTTATTTTCGACTTAACCCATGTACCGGTTTTTTACATCGGCTGCTCTTAATGGTACAATCAATTTGTGGTTGTTCGAAGCGTTTTATTGAATTAAATTGGTTACAGTTCACTTTATTATTCCGGTTCGGAGTTACTCGTTGAGGTTTTATTAATTACGTGTGTAATGTACTCGTTAAGGCAAGTTTTATTGGGCTTCTTGTAATCGATGTAGTCAGTAATTAGCCACAAGAACTGAGTAATCCACTTTTATCGACCTTTCGATGAGCGAGTTTGGAGAAAAAAGTAGCGACCTTGCCGGGATTCGATCTTCGGTTGAGTACGAGTGTTAGATTGAGTGCAGACATGTGGACCATTAACGTTCCATCTGGTGAAGAAGAATGGGTGTCATTCAGAATTAGTCATGAATGAATCCGCTATTTGGGCGAACGCTGGATGTGTGGTCAGTTTGGTTCCATGGTACGAGTGGTTTGATTTCGACCATTAAAGTGTGTATATCGAGATTCTATTATTATTATTATTTGGGTACAAGATAGGTAATCGAATCTCTGAAACATTAGCTATTGTTGGGTCGTAAATAATATCAATTCAGAATCCATTTATAACCCCATTATTGCCATCGTCACAACCATAACCATTACCATACAATAGCGTATAGCGAATCAAACCTAGAAAATCTATTTAGCCTGATGACCTCCACTTGTAGTAAAACAAGCAAACAATGCCTGAAAAAAACGCCACGGATACACGCATTAACACCAAGGTATAAACTTAGACCCAACTCAACATCCCCAGGAAGCACAACCCACAAAAAACAAACATATTCACTCTCCATCCATCGATTAATATTCACCATCGGTCCGAACACCGGACATCCTCTATAACGAAACCCATGAATGATCCTCTCCAGAGCCGAAAAAATCCTCTGAAACATCCTGTATGCGCCGATACGCAATTGGTCCATAAATCACCTTTCGATACGCGGAAGGCTGGCAGCCGAGATGTGGACCAACGGGAGATGGAGGGCGTGGTCAGCCTCCCAATTAGCCGCTCTCGTCGAGAGGCGGATCGGCGCGGGCCAATCAGACGGCGCGGTCATCTCGCCAACCTCAGCCTCCGCGATTTGCATTGTCGGCCGCCAAACCGGACTAATTCATTGTTTGCTCTAGGTGGGTACGGTCAGCTGAGGAGTCCGGCGTGTCCCCCCGCCCCCGCAGACGAGATCCGGGAGGAAGGCTCGCCGCCTCCGGGGCCGCCCTCGGGGTTCATGCATTTACAGAGAAGTCCTGCCTACCACCACTTAAAAGATGGTAAGATCGTATACAGGGTGAAAAATGAACTCTTCCGATTGTTGGCTTATTTAATCCAGGTTTCAAAAGTTCGTGTTCGCCGACCGAGTCGGGCACCAATTCCTTCGGCATGGACAACCTCCCCTCAATGAACAGCGACGATCAATCTCACCTCTTCCAGACGTCCCATTATTCGCCCGAAGAACACGAGTACCAAGCGTTGGAAGCCGGCCACCAGCCCCAGTACTTGGAAAGTTCGCCCGAATTCTACGCTGCCAACAACCTAATAGAGTCCAAGTACCACCCTGCGCACCCCTACGTCAAAAACTATGCCCGAGGTATGCATTAGTACGGACTGGCGGCGCGCAAAATCGCCCCCGATAATAAAAATTATCTAGACGGCTCGGAGTTAATGACCTTCGCTCTGTCATTTACATTCAAGGTTCAAGTAATGGCCCTCCGTAAATGGAGAAGCCATTTTGGAACAATAGACTATCTTCGAGTAACGTAATGGCGATAAGCGAGCTGGGACGTGCTCGGAACTGTATAATAATAATAATAATGATAATAACGCGGGGCGAGCTCCACTAAAGGGGAACAAACGGTGGTGCGTCAATGGAATGCATTGTTGTAGAAAAAATGTCGTGACGTCAATGCAACATCCGCCAATAATATGATAATCATAAGAGTGAAAAATGTTTTTTTTTTTTTTTTGTCAGGTACGGCAAGGTATAACGACGGCTACGGCGACACGTACGGCTCGCCCTACGATGGGTCCCCTTTCCAGACGGTGCCCAGCGGCACCAACGGTGCCCCCGACCAGTGGGCGCACAACCACGATCTCGGTTCCATTGCGCACGCGCATTCACACACGCATCCCGCCTTTCTGTCGACGGGAATGCAGGGGAGAGACCCCATCAACCCGTTGGCGCCGGATACCAAGCCCATGCTCCAGAATGGGATGATCGCCGGGTATCCCAACAGCGGGGCGCCGGGAGGGCCCTGTTTCACAGGTATGATTGGTGGTCGGCTGGCCGGTTCATAGTATGCTAATTTCTTTGTTGTTGTTTATGAAAATGGGTGGGTTTATGCGGTGTAAGCGAACTTTTGAACACTTGTTTGAGGAAACAGTTGGATTAATTGCTGATGTAGCTGTAGGCTTTGTCGGTGTTTGGATTTTAATATTAATGGATTTTTTCAACTTTGCAAAGAGCGATTAAATGGGAAATTACAGTGGTGACTAATAGGATATGCATTGTTTAAAGTATGAACATTGTGCTTTGTAAATAAACAATAAAGATAACAGGACTGTTAGAACTGTTGGGTGTTTGGGTTTGTGATTTTTTGTTGGGTGTAAACAAAGGAAACGCCAAAGAAGTCGAACATTAATAATAATAATAACAGGCTTCATCTTTGGATGATTATCACTGCTGTGGAGCCCGGAGCGAGCGAAGCTCGCGACATACAATTTTCACTTTGTCAAAGTAACTTTCCTCTTATTTATTCAAAATTTTTCACACATTTTAAAAATATATTTAAAAGATAGTGCCTTTTTCCACACTAGTGGACAGATTTCGGTTTCATCTTTTCGAAAATTCCAACAGTTTTTCCAGAATCGATCAAACTGAAAATGAAAATTTCCAAGATATTTTAAAAATTTCATTTCCAAAGCGAATTTTTTCAAAATCTTGATGCAGGAATATCAACAGGTTGTTTTTTAAATCAGCTCGTTGAAATATATTTCCCAGACTTTTTTGTGAATTTTAAGACCAATTTTCAAAAATCGTAAAATTTTCTAAACCTCCGCGAATTCTTCATTGTTTTTCGAATCAGCTCTTTGAGGTCAATGCCAGTTTTTTAAAATATTTATACAATTTTTCAAAGTTTTCAATACATGAATTCAACCTATAGAAGTTATTTTCAGCTTCAGTTTTTTGAAAATTCGCGCCTTTTTTTTTTGTTTTTGAATCGATTAAATGAAAAATGACACTTTGAAATGAAAACTGTTTTCATTTTCAAACCGAATTTTTGAAGAATCTTGGTCCGGAACATATTTTTCGAATCAAGTCATCGAGATCTATATCCAGGAATTTTTTGACGATTTTGAGGGAATTTTAAAAATTTTTAATTTCTTTTTCAATGTGAATTTTTTGCCATTTTTCGAGAACAATCGAAAATTTCCAGAAGAATGTCTGTAGATTTCGACTTGTGGAAGATAATTTCGGCTTTATTTCTTCGAAAATTCCAACAATTTTTCCAAAATCTAGAAAATTAAAAATGTCAATATTCGGGACGATTTTTCTTTAAACTGAGTTTTTGGAAAATCGTAGTCCGGAGAAGTTAACACATGTTCGAAATGCCAAAATTTTTTTCAGAATTTTTTGATAACTTCAAAATTTTAATTTTTTAATTTATGAGTTTTTGAATTTTTTGGTTATTTTTCAAGCATACGTACTCCAAAATTTACCAAAAAACATTTTCTTATAGATTTCGACTTCGAGGAGTTATTTTCGGCTTCAGTTCTTTAACGATTTTTAGGCAGTTTTCAAAATTCTCAGTTTTTCAATGTGTGAATTTTTTATAATTTTTTTAGGACCTTTTCAAATTACTTTAAGACATTTTCTTGTGGATTTCGACTTAGTCTCGGCTTTATTTCTTCGAAAATTCCAGCAATTTTTCCAAAATCGAAAAAATTTAAAATGAAATTTTCGAGACGATTTTTTTTAATTTTTAAACCGAATTTTTCGAAAATCTTGATCCGGAAAGGTTTCAAACATCCGCCGAAAATTATGAAAAACATTTCCTCGTAGATTTCGACTTCTGAATATTATTTTCGGTGTCAGTGTTTCAAATATTAAGCAATTATCTCAAAATCTAAAAAATGAAAAATTACCATTGAAGAGGTATTCTAGAAACACCATTTCAAACCGAATTTTTTAGAAAATAGTGGTCCGGTATCTTAAAGTTATATTTTTGAACCAGTTACTAAATTTGTATTTCCCCCAATTTTTTTAAAATTTTCAAACAACTTTTCAAAAATCTCAGTTTACGCTATGAATTTTTGACCGTTTTTCGACTACTGTTTGAAAAATGTCTAAAGACACTTTTTGAAGATTTCGATGTGCAGAGAAATTTTCGGCTTCATTTCTTCGAAAATTTCAACAGTTTTTCCAAAATAGATTAAACTGAAAATGAAAATTTTCAAAATTTTGTAAAAATCCAAATTTCAATGCGAATTTTTCCTAAAATCTTGGTGGAGGACCATCAACACATTGTATTTTTCGGGCCACCTTGTTGAAATGTATATCGCAGAATTTTTTGGGAATTTTTGGATGAATTTTCAAAAATCTCGAATTTTTCGATGTAGAATTTTTGACCTTTTTTCGAGCATTCTTCGAAAATTGCCCAGACATTTTTTGTAGATTTTGACTTCCAGAGTTATTTCCGGCTTCATTTCCTCAGGTTTTCCAGAATGGATTAAGCTCGAAATGAAAATTTTCTAAAAATTCCATTTTCAAAGCGATTTTTTCTAAAATCTGGATGGGAAACCATTAATAAATTATAATTTTCATATCAGTTCGTTGAAATGTATTTCGTGGAATTTTTTGGGAAATTTTAGGCAACTTTTCAAAAATCTCAATTTTTCAGTTAAGAATTTTACCGTTTTTCGAACATCCTTTGAAAATTACCTAAAGAATTTTTTTGTAGATTTCGACTTGTGAAAGTTATTTCGGCTTCATTTCTTCGAAAATTCTTCCAGAATCGACAAAACTAAATTTCAAAATTTTCAAGATTTTCAAAAAATGTAACTTTTAAAGCATTTTTTTTTTTTATTATTTTGGTGCAGAACCATCAACAAATTCTGATTCTGGAATCAGTTCGTCGATAAACATTTCTCAGAATTTTTGGAAAATTTTCAGGCAACTTTTCAAAAATCTCGATTTTTCAGTAGTACTTCCACAAATGAATTTTTGACTATTTTCGAGCACCCTCCGAAAATTACCCAAAGACATTTTCCTGTAGATTTCCACTTTATTTTTGGCTCCATTTCTTCGAAAATTCCAACAATTTTTCCAAAATGGATTAAACTGAAAATGAGAATTTTCCAAATTCTTTAAAAATCCTATTTCAAAGCGAACTTTTCTGAAATCTTGGCGCGGGCCTATCAAAAATCATATTTTTCGAATTTGCTTGCTGAAATGAATTTCCCAAAATTTTTTGGAAATTTTTAGACGAGTTTTCAAAAATTTCAATTTTTTTTTCAAAAAATCAAACTTGAGCGTTTTTTTTTTAATCTTGGTGCAGAATCATCAACAAATTCTGCTTCTGGAATCAGTTCATCGATAAACATTTTTCAGAATTTTTTGAAAATTTTCAGGCAACTTCAAAAATATCAATTTTTGGCCATTTTTCGAGCAGCCTCCGAAAATTATCCAAATACATTTTCCTATAGATTTCCAGTCGTGAAGTTATTTTTGGCTCCGTTTCTTCGAAAATTCCAACAGTTTTCCCAAAATTGATTAAAACTGAAAATGAATTTCAAAATTGTTTAAAAATGCAATTTCAAAGCGAACTTTTCTAAAATCTTGGTGCCGGCCTATCCAAAAATCATATTTTTCGAAACTGCTTGCTGAAATGTATTTCCCAAATTTTTTTGGGAATTTTTAGACGAGTTTTCAATTTATAAAGTTTTGACCAATCGGGCACCCTTTGAAAATTACCGAACGACATTGTAGATTTCGACTTATGAAAGAAATTTCGGCTTGCTTTCTTTGAAAATTCCAACAGTTTTCCAGAATCTGTAAAACTAAAAATAAAAATTTTCAAGATTTTCAAAAAATGTAACTTTTAAAGCATTTTTTTTTTTTTAATCTTGGTGCAGAACTATCAACAAATTTCTATTCTGGAATCAGTTCGTCAATAAACATGTCTCAGAATTTTTGGAAAATTTTCAGGCAACTCTTTTAAAAAACTCAATTTTTCAGTATCCCCACGAATCAATTATTGGCCATTTTTTGAGCAGCCTCCGAAAATTACCCAAAGACATTTTCCTGTAGATTTCCACTTGCGAAGTTATGGTTGTCTCCATTTCTTCGAAAATTCCAACAGTTTTTCCAAAATGGATACAACGAAAATGAAAATTTTCAAAAGTTTTTAAAAATTCGATTTCTAAGCAAACTTTCCTAAAATCTTGGTGCGAGACCACCAAAAAAAAAAAAAAAATTCAAAACAACTCGTTGAAATGTATTTTCCAGAATTTTTTGGGAATTTTTAGACAGTTTTAAAAAATTAAATTTTTCAATTTATGAATTTTTAGCCTATTTTCGGGCACCCTTTGAAAATTACTTTCGGCTTCCTTTTTTCGAAAGAAATTCCAACAGTTTTTCCAGAATCGATAAAACCAAAAATGAAAATTTTCAAAAAATCTAACTTTTAAAGATTTTTTTTAATCTTGGTGCAGCACCATCAACAAATTCTGATCCTAGAATCAGTTCGTTGTTATACATTTCTCAGAATTTTTTAAGAATTTTCGGGCAACTTGTAGTAAAGTTATTTTTGGCTTCATTTCTTCAAAAAATCCAACAATTTTTCCAGAATCGATAAAACCAAAAACGGCAATTTTCAAACCGAATTTTTAGAAAACGAACACATATTTCTCGAATCAGCTCATCGAAATCTATGTTTCAGAATTTTTTGACTATTTTTAGGCTACAAGAATTTTAATTCCAAACAAAATTTTACCCATTTTAAAAATATAGTTAAAACTTGGTACGTTACCGAACTAGTGGAAAAGTACCAAGTTACTACACCAATTTGTGACAAATGATGTTCTTTTGAATTTATGACTTGAATATTCAATAAAAATGTATGAAATTCAAGTGAATTTAGCATTACTTTGATCTCTGGGCATAAACATTTTAATTTTTAAAACTATATTATGTTATCTAAATGTGGCAAAATACCACTAAAGCTATAGTACGGAGCGAGCGAAGCTCGCGACTAGTTACAAATAGAATGTTGACACTTTCTACAAATATTTAATAAAAAAACTACAAATGTATTTTTTTCTAGGCTCCGGCCCTATCCAGCTGTGGCAATTCCTGCTCGAACTCCTCACGGACAAATCCTGCCAAGCGTTCATCTCCTGGACCGGGGACGGTTGGGAGTTCAAGCTGACGGACCCCGACGAGGTGGCCCGACGCTGGGGCATCCGCAAGAACAAGCCGAAGATGAATTACGAGAAGCTATCGCGCGGTCTGCGCTACTACTACGACAAAAACATAATCCACAAGACTGCCGGGAAGCGCTACGTCTATCGCTTCGTCTGCGACTTACAGACCTTGCTAGGGTAAGCCTGTGCTCTCTCAAACTCCCACCAGTTTTAACTAACCGAGGACTTTGCCAGGTACAGTCCGGAGGAGCTGCACGCAATGGTAGATCTCAAGCCCGAGAAGAAGGAAGATGACTGATCCAGCGCCGCGTCGCACCCCTCGCCCCTCCCGCAACCTGGTGCCTATCGGAAACCCATCACTTAATCATAAAATTGGCGATCTGCGCGGTAAACCGACGTGTCTGCGTTTAGCGCGCAGCGCACTTGCTCATCTGCACACCAACCAATCAGAAACAACAAAATTAAGTGTGATTTACTAATTAAGATAGAGTAATGTATAAAGTTAAGGATTGTGCTCTCTTGTAGTAGCGAGGGTCAGCGCCACTGATCGAGCTGTCTGTAAATATCATTATTGTGATAAGTCTTTCAGAGCAGATAGTTATATGTTTATATTTTTGCAAAGTTCAGGAGGCGCATGTGCGCGATTAAAGAGACAATATGATAAATTTTTGCACATTTGATTATTGTTAAACTTGCAATAAGATGTTTTTAAAGATACGTTCTGAATGTTAACAAGTTTTTTTATCGTGGTCTCAACCTCTAAAGTATATTCTACTATAAGTTATTATTTAAAAGAAAAATAATTATGACACGTTGGTACGGCGGGAAGTCGCGTTCACGCTGTATTTCTTTTGTGTTATCCATACGTATAAACTATGTATTAAATAGTGATGTTTGAATAAAATATTGGTTTTACCAAAATTGAAGTTTTCTTTATCACACATTTTTAATTAAACTGAAGCGACAAAGCAAAACTACGAATTATTTCTTGAATTACTTACAACCACGTTTAACTTTGCCGTTGTAATTTTATTACTTTAGTTGTGGAAAGTTCTGGTGTAGTTTAATGACTATTCGTTTTCTTTTGGCTGTATTTAGTTGGGTTACAAGTCTGAGTGCAACAGAAAAAATGTTTGGGTTTGTAACAAAAGAAACAAGTAAAAAACTCTAAAATATGAAAGCAACTAGCAAATAAACCTCCAAAATAAAATCATGAAACACAACTGTGCATAGAATTCACCAATAATAATGACCTCAATAGAATTGGAAACGCAACCCAAAATACACCTCCAAAGGATGCTCGATCTTTATCATAATTCCGACAAAAAATTCTTTAATGAATGTAACAACTGCCCAAAATGCCCATATTTTCTTTCACATACCCTAATTCCATCCCTGACTGACATTTTTTTTCTCGACTGTCCTCTGCGTCAATTTTTATTAGACATAATTTCCGAAACCTCTGTAGGTATGTGTATAGATAAAACACCAACCAAAATTTATTTAAGCTTCCCCACCAATAATGTGACGATGTCATCGCCAACTTTTCCACAGTAAGTGGTAATTAATATAAAATAGGATACTCCTAGACTCCTACACTTGTGGTTTATGAATCCACGCTGAATTTTTTCAAAACGTTTCGAAACGTTTTACGGTTTTTATCGATTCTGAAAAAACTGTTCCAATTTTAGAAGAAATGAAACCGAAAATACTTTTTACGAGTCGAAACCCACATAGCACATTACGTCCGAAGGACATCCCGGTTAGTGCCCATGCTGGATTATCCCATTGGGATCCTTTGAGGACAAGCTTAGGAATCCCAGTTAAATCCCAGCGCCATTATCCTAAGGAAGTAGCAATTTGATGGTGGTGGGATATTCCAATGGGGCAATTCTGGGATCTATTTGTAAAAGATATTCCTCACGTGCAACTTTTACGAAAGATACTAGAATAATCAAAGTCTTACATTTTTTCAGTTTTAATTTCTTATGTAAAAGTGTTTTTGTGAGAAACTATTATCTGGGAAACCCACACAGCGAACAGACTGCGTTAAAATGGTCACCTGGCGCCGTGTTACAGAACTATATCGCTGCTTGTGATCGCTGCTGCTGTGCTCGTTTGCGCAATATTGCGCTGATGTTGAGGTTATGTGGTGGTTGTGTGTTGTGTCTGTGTGATTCCGTTTGTTGATGGTACATGGCCACTGTTTTTGTGGCAGAGATTATATTTAATAGTGGATGGTAATTCAGGTAATAGAATTTTCAGTAAATATATATTCTATTTTATATTGTAGATGAAAGCAATTTGATAATATTGTACATTTATAGATAACCCACATGCATACATAACCTCAAATTATGCCTAAATCCCGCTCTTCGTTTTATCGACATGTGAGACAGTACAATTCATTTATTCTATCTTGCACTGAGAATAATGTCGTTGAGAACAATAATCCATTAAGTAGAAACCAGTATGAAAGTGCACAAGCACTTGCAACAAATTTGGAAATTACTGAAAATATTCCATTACCATCAACATCGGCTAACATCGATGAAAATATTGAATTTTGTTCAGTTTTTCACACTAGTTATTGGGAGTTATCTGATTTAGATGATAGTAGTAATGAATCTTTTACAGATTGCAGTAATACATTTTTGGTATCTAGTTTAGATTTATATCAACAATCCAATCATTCAACTTCTGAGGACAATTGTTCTAACATTACTAACGATTTAAGAGAATGGGCAATTTCTCATAACGTGTGTCATAACACTTTGAAAGAGTTACTAAAAATTTTAAAACCAGTTATGCCTAATTTGCCGCAAGACTCTAGGACATTCCTACGAACACCACGACAAACTTTGCTTAAATGTGTAAATCCAGGAAAATATTATCACTTTGGTTTAGGAGAAGGTGTTAAATGGTTACTTGAAATGTCTCTCCCACCACCATCTGTACAAACAATTGAAATTTGCGTTAATATTGATGGGTTGCCATTATCAAAAAGTTCCAATTCTCAACTATATCCTATTTTGATATCACTTTTCCCTCAGAATAACTACATTTCAATGATCGGTATATATCATGGTAATGAAAAACCCAAAGATTCGAATCTATTTCTAAAAGATTTTGTAGATGAAGCCATTATGATGGTGAACCACGGTTTTGAATTTAAGGGAAAAAGATATTACTTCAATATTAAAGCTTTTATTTGTGATGCACCTGCTAAATCCTTTATAAAATGTACCAAAGGGCATACAGGTTATTATTCATGCAGTAAATGTTGTCAAAGGGGCTTATTTGATAACAACAAACTATGTTTTCCTGACATAATTTTTGTTAAGCGGACGGATGAAGACTTCATTTCACAGAAACAAGAAGAACACCATATTAATACTTCTATTTTAACGACCATTCCTAACGTTGGTCTTATTTCTTGCTTCCCATTAGATTACATGCATCTTATCTGTCTAGGTGTTGTTAAAAAATTATTGCTGTTGTGGTGTAATGGGAAACCACCAAATAAATTATCTTTTGGTCAGATTTCAGAGTTGTCAAATTCTTTAATTTTACAGTCCAGAAATATTACTCGTGATTTTTGCCGAAAGCCTAGATCTATACTTGAAGTTAAACGCTGGAAAGCAACTGAGTTTAGGCAACTTTTATTATATAGCGGACCAGTTGTTTTGAAAAATATATTACCACAAAATATGTTGTTAAATTTTATGTCTCTTCATACAGCTATGTTCATTTTGTCAAACCCATTTAATTTAACACACGAAAGAGTTAATTACGCTGACTCTTTACTTAAATATTTTGTAGAAACATTTATGATTTTATATGGAAAATGTAACGTATCCCATAATGTTCATAATTTATTACATATAGCTGATGATGTTCTGCAATTTGGAAGTGTAGACAACTTTAGCGCTTTTCGTTTCGAAAACTACATGCAATTTATAAAACGCCTTGTAAGGAAACACGACAATCCGATTTCACAAATT
This sequence comes from Zophobas morio, assembly GCF_036711695.1. Taxonomy (NCBI): domain Eukaryota; kingdom Metazoa; phylum Arthropoda; class Insecta; order Coleoptera; family Tenebrionidae; genus Zophobas; species Zophobas morio. The sequence continues at coordinate 4,517,896 of NW_026972115.1, forward strand.
GTACGCCGAATTTCAGAAATAAAAACATTTAGTCAGCTTTGTCGTACAGGGATAAACCAAAGTAAAGTTCAATTGAAAGAGCACTTTTCGGGCATTTTAATAGATGGATGTTATTCTCCCCAATATAGTAACTTTCATTTTCCTAAGTTTCAGCTGAAGATTATCGCTCCTGATAACTGCTGTGGTTTAAAAGACGGTAATATTATTATAATTGAAAATTTCGCAACTAACGCATCAAAAGATGTTGTCATAATTGGAAGAAAATTTTTAAGTGTAAGTGATTTCTATTTAGAACCTTGCAAGTCTTCATTAGTAGGAATTTTTAAAGTTCGCTGTTTGGGGGTATTGGAATATTGGCCAATTTCCAATGTAGATATAAAATATGTTAAATTTAATCTAGATAACAATAGTTTTGTCGTTGTCCCTCTTCTACACGGCGTTAACAATTAGTCCCTTTTTGTGTGTGATCTCACAAGTAGTCGTTTACTGGATTTTGACTTTTGTTTATCCTGAAAGACGTCTTGTAAGAAAATCAAATCATATTAAATTGTGCAGAACACGAACGAAATTTAACATTTAAAATGCCGTAAATATATGCATCGAAGCCTAATAATGCCGCACAGAAAAATGTATTATTTACTTTGTCAGCGTAACTATTTTACGATTATCTGGGGCTATTCTTTTGTTTTTCTTCTGTTATGCGTGGTGATGACTTTTTGATCAATCATAACTTTTAGAATGTGGGTGGTAGTATTATTTCAAAAAGAAAACTCTCTTGCTGTAATACCAAAATGTTGGTTAATGTTTGACAATGATAAATGCTACTGGCCTCCAGTACCAGACGTGTCGAATTACGTCTGTAAGTGCAAAGAGCCGGATGGTAACTGGCATGTATTTGGGGTGAGAGTTTTAAACAATGGAAAAGTGTATGGTAATTTACAACCTGTCGAAGTTTAAGCTTATTTTAACTTATTGTTTTTTTAGACAATTATTTGAAAGCACGGGCAGCTGCTCGTGCCGCAGAAAACACGTCCGATATAAATACAGAATCTGAAGATCAAAAGAAAAGGAAACGGAAACCAAAAAAAATTTATAGTGATTCTTCTTCTGAAGATGATGATATTAGCGTCTATTCCAAGGCTGCATTCCCACCTTTAGCCAATGCCCCAACGCGTTTTGCTTGTAAGTTTCATTTGTTAGTATACCCCTTTTAGGCATTGTTTTCTTCAGCCTGTTCATCGTCAGAACCAAGAAGTGCAATCTCACAAAGTTCCTCCGAGTTAAACAAAAACGGTAAAGTATTTAAAAGTAACGTTTGTTTATGCCATTCTGATTATTTCAGACATTTCTTCTTCTGTTTCTAAAGAAACTCTCACAGATGGTAAGTTCCACGCATTTTAATGTGTTGTTTTGTAGTGTTCTTGTTTCAGTGTCCCCGTCTACTTCACAATCCCAAAGACTGATTGAAAAAACTTCAGATGGTGAGTTTCAGTTTTGTATAATTACGTCTATCATTAAATCCATTCTTAGATTTTTTGCACCGACTGCGACACCAACTTTCTGTCATGAATTTTAAAATCAACAATATACAAAGTGACATGACAACTATCATAGATCTGTTAAGGAAAACACAAGAAGTGAACTCAGGTCAAAGTGATTTTAATTATGAACCATTACCCTTGCAAACTTTGCAATCACTAAACGAATTTGAGGACTATTTGCAAATTGAGGACAATTTTAAAAAATTTGTATGTTTAAATTTTTAACGTCAATATTTTTTAAACTTTGATGGAATTTTCACATTGCAGACTTTGTTTGTTCAGAAAATTGGAGGTTCGTCCATATATGAATGCGTGAAGAGGGTGCTTAGAAGAGTTATGGTTGACGAATTAGCGACAAAATTCTCATGGAACGGCAAACGACAGAAGCGGGCTTTTGAAGGATTGAATATACAAAAAGGATTAACAAGTTAGTAATATATACTCTGTTGTTTTTGCTTTTTATCTGTAATGTTGTGTCGGTCTTTTAAGGTGGAATTCAAGCAAACGTTACCACAAAAAACTGTTCAGAGAAGGATGTGGAAGCTTCCATTAAAAGTTGGTTACGCCATGCGAAATCAAGAATTAAAATTTGATTAATACGTGATACCAAAAAATATTCATTCGTTAATAGTTTTTTTTTATATATATATATAATCATTTCAGTTATTATAGAAATAGGTATTTTATTTTTTAGATTATTCATATGAAATATTTTTGTAATATATACTTACTAATTAAAGAAAAAATTAAAATTGAATCGTTTCATGTACCCAACAGTAACAATAAACCCATATCCTATTTTTGTCCTCGTTTTGTTCAAGGAAAATATCTGTGGGATGTAATACGGAGATCTAAAGTTGTCTCATTCCAATGTCCCAGGCATGTCCCAAGGAGAATTTGGGAATACCCAGGGACATCCCGTAATTCCGGCACAAATCTCCCAGGTTAGTCCATGGGATACATTTGTGCTATATGGGAATATACAAAAAAATGTTTTTAGGTTATTTTCAATGGTTGAGAAAGGTTGAGAGAGGGAAATTCATGTGAATCTAGGAACGGTTCAAAAACCATAACTTAATGTACCGTCGGCGTTACGATTAATTTTTGTTAAACAAAGGCTTCCACCCTTTTATTAACTACCAAACCAACTAATTTAACCTAGGTACTTACAGCGTCTTTCTCTGCAAGAAACTACCATATGAAACATATTTTTAAGTATCATGTTCTTGGAACAAAACCATATACCTACGTTAAGAAAGAAAAAGGCACAAAATAAGCCCCACCCACCCGCCCCAATCTCAATCGTGATGAATTTCCCATTGGTTATCCGATCGAGGGGCGGGGCATACCTGCAAAATCCATATTTCCTGTCTTAAACATGTTTTAAGTTTCTTGTTGTGGAAAGAAGACTACGTATACCTATTAAGAAAAAAAAAGAGAAAATATAAGCCCCGCCCACCCGCCTTATCTTAATTGTGATGATTTTTTTTATTCGTCATGAGTCAAGGGACGAAGCTTAATTGCAAAATCCTTATTTCTCTACAAAAACTTATCATCTGAAACATGTTTTTAAGTATGATATTTTTATTTTTATTATGTAATATTCAAAAATTGAGAAGTTTGAAAAGTTGTCTTAAAATACTAAAAAATCATGGAATCAAAACTTTCCAAAAATTCGCTTTAAAAATTAAAAAATTTCGTCTGGAAAATTGTCATTTCTTGTTTTGTCGATTCTGAAAAAATTAGTTGGAATTTTCAAAGAAGTGAAGTCGAAACCAACTTTTAGTCCAGTTCTACAAGAACACGTCTTTCGGTAATTTTTAAAAGGTGCTCGAGAAACGCTTAAAAATTATACATCGAAAAATTCTCAAAAAACTCTAGCATAAAGTTCTGGAGCTGATTCGAAAAACAATGTTTTAAATTTTTTCAATTTTTTATTTCAAGGATCATTTTTTTATTTAATCGATTTTGGAAAAAAGAGTCAAAAAATCAAAAATTGAAAAATTGCGAAAATATTCTAAAAAACTGTGGCATAGGGATCTTAACGGCCTGATTCGAAAAACTATAATTCAAATACAAAGGTATTGAGCAGCTGAGATTTTTGAAGAGTTGTCTAAAAACTGCCAAATTAATGGTTCCGGACCAAGATTTTCCAAAAATTCATATTGAAAATGAAATTTTTTTCATCCCGAAAACCATCGTTTTTCTTTTGATTCTGAAAAAATTGCTGGAATTTTCAAAGGGGTAACGTCGAAAATGACTTCTACAGATTGAAATCAATAAGGAAATCTTTTTTGATAATTTTCAGAGGGGCTCGAAAAAAGAGCAAAAAATTCAAAAATTTATTACTTAAAAAATGATAATTTTGAAGAGTTGCCTAAAAATCTCGCATATAGATCTCGACAAACTGATTTGTAAAACATGTGGACTACGATTTTCCAAAAATTCGGTGTAAAAATGAAAAAAAATCGTCTCGAAAATCGTCATTTTTAATTTTTTCGATTTTGAGAAGTTTCAAATAAAGCTGAAACTAACTTCTATAAGTCGAAATCTACAATAACATAATGTCTTTAAGGTAAGTTACTTTCAAAGGGTCCTCGAAAAACGGTAAAAAAATCACACATTGAGAAATTGAGAATTTTGAAAACAGCCTAAAAATCGTCAAAAAATTCCGGCATATAGATCTCGATGAACTGATTCCAAAAATATGATTCCCGATCAAGATTTTCCAAAACTTCAGTTTGAAAGTGATTTTTTTTTCATCTCGAAATCGTCATTTTTCATTTGATTGATTCTGAAAAAGTTGGGATTTTCGAAGAAATAAAGCCGAAAATAACTTCCACAAGTCGAAATCTACAAAGAAATAGCTTTGGTAATTTTCTAGGGGTGCTCAAAAAATGGCCAAAAAATAAAAAAATTCATATCTCGAATTTTGAGAAGTTAATTGCTTAAACACTAAAAAAATCTGGCATGTGGATCTCGACGAGCTGATTCGAAAAATGTGATAACATTTCCGGATCAAGGAATGTTGGAATTTTGAAAGAAATTAAGTCGAAACTAACTTTTATATGTCCAGTTCTACAAGAACATTTCGGTAATTTTTGAAGAGTGCTAAAAAAAAGGTATTGAAAAATAGAGTTTTTTGAAAAGTTGTCAAAAAATTTCGAAAAAATTCCACGATATACATTTCAATGAGTTGACTGGAAAAATATAACTCGTTGATGGTCCACACCACGATTTTAGAAACATTTTTTTTTGAAAATGGAATTTTCATTTATAATTTTGTCGATTGTGGAAAAATTATTTAATTTTCGAAGAAATTAAACCAAAAGTTACTTTTAGAAGTCGAAATATATAGGGAAAAACGACCAAACGTCTTCAAAATATAGTTATTTCTAAAAAAATCCTCGTTTGAATTTAAACTCCCCTCTTTTTTAGAGTGGGTAGGCGGGGCTTATTCGTTTAATGTTTTTCTCAGAATAGTCGTGTTTTCAGTAGTAATGAAATAAGTATTTAAAAAAAAAAAAAATTAAAAGGCATTTTTTTTCTACAGAAATATTTCAATCTCATCCAAGCTTCGCTCCCCTCGAGCCCATGAAAAATAAAAAGGATCACTAGGGTAGAGTTCAGGGTGGGTGGGCGGGGCATCTTTTTTTACCACAGCAATCAATCAATGGAGCACTTTTTTCTTTTTATTAATTAAAATCATCAATTTTCAACGAACATGTACCTAAAAGAGTTTAAAATATAGGTACTTCTACAAAAATCCTCGTTTGAAATTAAACTCCGCCTCCCGTTTCATGAGAATCAAGCACTCATTTACGCTAGAAGACGTGAGTGGGCGGGGCTCATTCGCTTACGTAATGTTTTTCTTATAATAGTCGTGTTTTTAATAGTAATGAATTATCAAAAAAGACCTGAGTTGAAGAGAAATAGATAGAGTCATAAAGGCGGAGTTAAGGGAGGGTGGGCGGGACATGTTTTTTCTAGCACAGTAGGTAGTAAACGTGTACACCCTTTTTCTAAAAACCATCAATTTTCAATGAAGAAATACTTAAAACGTGATCAAAATATAGATATTTCTACAAAAAAAACTCATTTGAAATTAAGCTCCACCCCTCACTCCACGATGAATCAACACACATTTAGATTAGGAAATGTGAGTGGCGGGATTTTTCGTTAAATGTTTTTCTTAAAATAGTCGTGTTTTCAGTATTGAACTATCTGAAAAAAATTCAAAAGGCATTTTTATTTCTAGAGGATGATTTGATTGGCACTAAGTTTCTCTTTCCCTGAAGTCATGCGAAATTAAAAGGATCATTAAGGCGGAGTTAAGGGCGAGTGGGTGGGCATACTTTTTCTAGCACAGTAGGTAGTAAACGTGCACACCGTTTTTTATAAAAATTATCAATTTTCAATTAACAAATACTTACAACGTTTTCAAAATACAAATATTTCTACAAAAAATTCTCATTTAAAATTAAGCTCCGCCTTTCGTTTCAGGATGAATGTACTCATTTAGGGTAGAAGAAATGAGTGGGTGGAGCTTATTTGTTTAATTTTTTTCTCCTAATGTTCGTGTTTTCAGAAATACATTATTAAAAAAAAATCAAAAATATTTTTTTTCCTACAGAAATATTTCATTTGCAGCTAAGGTTCGCTCACTTGAACTTATGAGAAATAAAAGGATCATAAGGCGGAGTTTGGGGTGGGTGGGCGGGCATACTTTTTCTAGCATAGTAGGTAGGAAACGTGCACACCCTTTTTCTAAAAACCATCAATTTTCAATGAATAAATACTTAAAACGTGATCAAAATATAGATATTTCTCCAAAAAAATAAAAACTCATTTGAAATTAAGCTCCACCCCTCTTTCCACGATGAATCAACACTCATTTAGACTAGGAAAGGTAAGTGGGCGGAGCTTATTCGTTTAATGTTTTTCTTAGAATAGTGTGTTTTCACTAATTAACTATTTGAAAAAAAAATTCAAAAGGCATTTTTATTTCTAGAGGATTATTTAATTGGCACTAAGTTTCTCTTTCCCCAAACTCATTCGAAATTAAAAGGATCATTAAGGCGGAGTTAGGGAGTGTGGGCGGGCCATGCTTTTTCCACCACAGTAAGCAATAAACGGGCACACCCTTTTTCTAAAAACCATCAATTTTCAATGAAGAAATACTTAAAACGTGTTCAAAATATAGATATTTCTACAAAAAAATTCTAATTTGAAATTAAGCTCCACCTTTTGTTTCACGATGAATAAATATGTACTCATTTAGGGTAGAAGAAGTGAATGGGCGGGACTTATTTGTGTAATTTTTTTCTCTCAATATTCGTTTTTTATTAAAAAAAAAACTCTTTTTTTTTCTATAGAAATATTTCATTTGTAGCTAAGCTTCGCCCGTCTGAGCTCATAAGTAATAAAAGGATCATAAGGCGGAGTTTAGGGCGGGTGGGCGGGGATACTTTTTAATCATTGTAAGCAATAAACGAGCACACCGTTTTCTCTGAGAGCCATGAATTTTAAATGAAGAAATGCTTGAAAATGTAATCAAAATGTAAATATTTCTACAAAAAAACCTCATTTGAAATTAAGCTCCACCCCTCGTTCCACGGTGAATCAACACTCATTTAGACTAGGAAAGGTGAGTGGGCGGGGCTTTTTCGTTTAATGTTTTTCTTAAAATAGTCGTGTTTTCTCTAATGAACTATTTGAAAAAAATTTAAAAGATTTTTTTTTCTAGAGGATTATTTGATTGGCACTAAGTTTATTTTTCCCCAAACTCATTCGAAATTAAAAGGATCATTAAGGCGGAGTTAGGGAGGGTGGGCGGGCATACTTTTTAATCGCAGTAAGCAATAAACGAGCACACCGTTTTTCTAAAAACCATCAATTTTCAATGAAGAAATACTTAAAATGTGTTCAAAATATTGATATTTCTACAAAAAAAAAAACTTATTTGAAATTAAGCTCCGCCTTCAATAAACACTCATTTAGCCTATAAGAGGTGAGTGAGGGTGGGGCTTATTCGTTTACTGTTTTTCGTATAATAGTCAATTTCACTTATCAGTTACTATTTTGAGTAAAAAATGTAAGTTAAATTTAATTTATTTATATAATTTATAAGAATTCCTCATCAGAAAATGTAAATCTGGGTCCGAATCAACAATATTTTGAAGATTTATAAATTTATTTATAAAAATAGTTTGGAAATTATAAAAAAATTCAAAGAAATTAATAAGCAAATTTATATATAGATACAGGTGTCCCATTTGTGAACTGATAAAAAGATAATGAAATTTTGTAAACGCTCTTATTTTTAGCTTGAAGGGGAAAACTTATTTTAGTACGTGTAGTTCATCGTTGGTGGTACGACTTAGGCAGACAAAGCCAACCACTGCAGTTCGGACATCCCTTCTACAGACTGTAAAGGACTGTAAAAAAGACTTTGGTTTTCAAAAGAATATTTTTTGAAAATATTATTTTGATCCATCCAGACGTCGCTTTTCCTTTTTCTTATTTATAGTTCCATTAGAGTTGACCCATCGCCGTAATCCGGCTCAACCCAGACCAAACCCACCATTCCCACCGCCCAAGCGGCGCCAGCCCCAAAGCCAAAAATTTCTCCAACAAAATCGATTTATCCGCTTTTGGAAATAGACAATTCAAATATAGATCCACCGCGACACTGGCGGGAGGCTGGAGTCGATCCAGATGTCGAGCTTGTCTCTGTCAGTGCGTATAAGTGTTCCGAAAGAAGATGACTCACCTTAAGGTCGGCGTGCGCGTGCGACCACTCTCGACAAGGTAAATACGCGTGTTTTCCTCCGACCTGACTAAACCCAAAACACGGTCATTTCGTAACCTCAAACAAACCAGCTTATTTTTACCAAGCAGCTACAATAAATAAACAAGCCCACGCCCACCAGGAACTCCACTCCAAGCTAAGCGCACCTTGACTAACACCACTTACAATACCTACAATTTTTTTTCTAAGCTCATCTATCGGAAAGCGGTTTCAAAGGGCCCCCAGCCCGTAAACAAAGAAACACCGTTCACGTGTGCAGCAATCCCACGGAAACGGCTAAAATTAGAGGCAGCAGTGCAAAAAGTCACTGCACTCTTTCTCCAGCCGCGTGTTTACGTTTCTTTTGGTCGGTTTTCGTCTTCAGGTTGGTTTTTGTTGTTTCAGGGAGATCGAGCGCGGCTCTTGCGGGGTGCTGGAGGTGGAGGACGACGGGAGGACGGTGGCCGTGACGAATATCAAGGTAATTAGTAGAAGAGTTGTTCAAGTGGCACTTTAACACTTGTCGCCGGATTAACATGTGATTTATTTTAATTGAGATAAAGTGAATGATGCATTGCGATTCTAAAATTAAGAGAGGTGGATTCACGCGTCTAATTATAAAATAGGTCGGGTCGTGTAAACACTCGGTGCGAGGGGTTATCGCGGAGATAAAGAGGTGGATGGGGGTATTTTTGGAGGATTGGGAAAGAGCAGATGATGGCTGTCATAAAGGAGGTTTATTTTTGTTGGAGTTTTATTGCGTTTGGGTGGATGACAGCTGTTTTATTCGATCGGGGTTTTGTGTGTGATGATAAGAATCGCGGGAATGTTGTACGAGATTCACGAGATTTGTACAAGATTTGTGGGAGGTGGATTCACCACGCACGTCCGGGTCTTTATGGGAGGCGTAATGGATGCAAATAATGTCTGGATTGCAGAATCTAGGACAAAAATTTTGTTTGGTAATACGTGGTATAATTTGTTACAACATCTCTGAACTGAGCAGGTAAAATGGGTTATTGAAGCCTGAAAAAAAATTTTGCTAAGATTCGGAAGATGTGGAAGATTCAAAAAATCCAAGATACGAAAAATCGAGAATAAAAAAAATTGAATGAAAAATCAAAAATTTGAATATCGAAAATCGAAAATTTGGAAGTTGAAAATCGAAAATAGAAGAATCGAAATGTTGAAATACAAAAATTCGAAAAGCAAAATGTTTACATTCGAAAAAGTGAAAATCCAAAAATCGGTACTTCGAAAAACGAAAAATGAAAAATCAAAATTAGAAAAATCGAGAATCGAAAAACGAAAATTTGAAAATTCGAGAAGTCTAAAGCCAAAACCTCAAAAAATTTTAAATTTAGAAATCTAAAAATTAAAATATTTAAAAAATGTCAAAATTCCAAAGAGTATTCACTGTTAACTGAAATTTCTGGGAGGATCAAAAATGCGAAAAATGGAAGATTTGAAAAGTCAAGAATTAAAAATCCAAAAATCGAAAAATCGTAAGTTGAAAATCAAAAAACAAAAAATCGAAAGATTCAAAATCGAAAATCGAACAACTAAACGAAAAATCGAACGAAAAATCAAAACTTAAAAAACAAAATTGAAAATTTGAAAAATCGAATAAAGAAAAATGCAAAATTCGAAAAATCGAGTATCGGAAAACGAAAATCTGAAAATTCGAGAAGTCCAAAGCCGAAAAATAAAAAATCTAACATTTATAAATCTAAAAATCAAAAATTTAAAAACTAAAAAATCGAAATATTAAAATTCGAAAGAGTAATTGTTAACTGAAATTTCTGGGACCATCAAAAATACGAAAAATCGAAAATCGAAGATTCAAAAATCGAAGATTCGAAAAATTGCGAATCAAAAATCCAAAAACCGAAAACTGAAAATCAAAAAACGAAAAATCGAAACACCCAAAATCAAAAATCCAGAAAGTGAAGGGAAAGTTAAACGAAAAATGAAAAATTTCAAAATACAAAATCGAAAACATCAAAATTCGAAAAAAAGGAAATAGAAAAACCGAAAAATTGAAATCCGAAACATTGGAAATGGAAAAATGAAAAATGAAAAAATCTAAAGATCAAAAATTGAAAATTCGAAAAATCCAAAAGAAGAAGAAGAATCAAAAATCGAAGAATCGAAATGTTGAAATTCGAAAATTCGAAAAGCAAAATGTTTACATTCGAAAATGTGAAAATCGAAAAATCGGTAATTCGAAAATCAAAAATGAAAAATTCAAAATTTGAAAAATCGAGAATCGAAAAACGAAAATTTGAAAATTCGAGAAGTCTAAAACCAAACCTCAAAATTCGAAAGAGTGTTCACTGTTAACTGAAATTTCTGGGAGCATCAAAAATGCGAAAAATGGAAGATTCGAAAAATCGAGAATTAAAAATCCAAAAATCGAAAAATCGTAAGTTGAAAATCAAAAAACAAAAAATCGAAACATTCAAAATCGAAAATCGAACAATTGAACGAAAAATCGAACGAAAAATCAAAACTTAAAAAACAAAATTGAAAATTTGAAAAATCGAATAAAGAAAAGTGCAAAATTCGAAAAATCGAGAATCGAAAAACGAAATTTTGAAAATTCGAGAAGTCCGAAGCCGAAAAATAAAAAATCTAACCTTTATAAATCTAAAAATCAAACATTTTAAAAACTGAAAAACCCAAATATTAAAATTCGAAAGAGTAACTGTTAACTGAAATTTCTGGGAGCATCAAAAATACGAAAAATCGAAAATCGAAGATTCAAAAATCAAAGATTCGAAAAATGAAAACACCCAAAATCAAAAATCCAGACATTGAAGGAAAGATCAAACGAAAAATGAAAAATTTCAAAATACAAAATCGAAAATTTGAAAAATCGAAAACGGAAAAATGCAGAATTCGAAAAATCGAAAAATCTAAAACATCAAAATTCGAAAAAAAGGAAATAGAAAAACCGAAAAATTGAAATCCGAAACATTGGAAATGGAAAAATGGAAAATGAAAAAATCTAAAGATCAAAATTTGAAAATTCAAAAAATCCAAAAGAAGAAGAATCAAAAATAGAAGAATCAAAATGTTGAAATTTGAAAATTCGAAAAGCAAAATGTTTACATTCGAAAAAGTGAAAAACGAAAATTCGGTAATTCGAAAATCGAAAAATGAAAAATCAAAATTAGAAAAATCGAGAATCGAAAAACGAAAATTTGAAAATTCGAGAAGTCTAAACCATAACCTCAAAAAATTTTAAATTTACAAATCCAAAAATTAAAATATTTCAAAAATGTCAAAATTCGAAAGAGTATTCATTGTTAACTGAAATTTCTGGGAGCATAAAAAATGCGAAAAATGGAAGATTCGAAAAATCGAGAATCAAAAATCCAAAAATCGAAAAATCGAAAACTGAAAATAAAAAAACAGAAAATCGAAACCTTCAAAATCGAAAATCGAACTGAACGAAAAATCGAAAGAAAAATAAAAAATTTTAAAGCTCAAAATCGAAAATTTGAAAAATCGAATAAAGAAAAATGCAAAATTCGAAAAATCGAGAATCGAAAAACGAAAATTTGAAAATTCGAGAAGTTCGAAGCCGAAAAATAAAAAATCTAACGTATATAAATCTAAAAAAAAAAAATTTAAAAACTGAAAAATCGAAATATCAAAATTCGAAAGAGTAACTGTTAACTGAAATTTCTGGGAGCAGTGGAAGATTCGAAAAATCCAAGATTCGAAAAATTGGGAATCAAAAATCCAAAAATCGAAAACTGAAATCAAAAAACAAAAATCGAGACATCCAAAATTGAAAATACAAAAATTGAATGAAAAGTCGAAAAGAGAAAAATGCAGAATTCGAAAAATCAAAGATCGAGAAACGAAAATCTGAAAATTCGATAAATCCAAAGGCGCATAATCTAAATCTCTAAAACTTGGAAATCGAAGCATCAAAAAATTTAAAACTGAAAACGCGAACTATCGAAAGTCCAAAAAAAGGAAATAGAGCAACTGAAAAATTGAAAATTTGAAAAATCCAAAGTTGAAAAAATTCAAAAATTGAAAAATCGAAAACTGAAAAATCGTAAAATCGAAAAGTTAAAGGAAAAATTGAAACATTCAAACTCGAGAATCGAAAAATTGAACAAAAAACTGAACGAAAAATCAATAATTTGAAAATTAAAAATAGAAAATTTGAAAAGTCGTAAATTCAAAAATTGAACAATGAAAATTCGAAAAATCGATTGTTAAAATTCGAAAGTTTGAAAAACAAAATGTTTACATTCGAAAAAGCGAAAGTAGAGAAATCGATATGCAATTCGAAAATTGAAAAATGAAAAATCCACAATTCGAAAATTCGAGAATTGAAAAACGAAAATTTGAAAAATCGAAAAATCTAAAATTTGGAAGTCGAAATATCTAAAATTTGGAAATCGAAAAATCAAAAAATTTAAAACTCAAGAACCGAAATATTAAAGTTCGAAAGAGAGGAAATAGAAAAACCGAAAAATTGAAAATTCCAAAAATTCAAAAACTGAAAAATCGAAATCCGAAGCATTGGAAATGGAAAAATGGAAATTGAAAAAATCCAAAGATCAAAAATCGTCAATTCGAAAAATTGAATGAAAAATCGAAACATCCAAAATTGAGAATCGAAAAATTTAACGAAACATGGAACGCAAAAAAACAAAAATTTGGAAATTGAAAATCGAAAATTTGAAAATTCGAGAAATCCAAAGTCCAAAAATCGAAAAATCTAAAATTTGGAAATCGAAAACTTTAAAATTTGGAAATCGAAAAATAAAAAATTTTAAAACTGAAGAATCGAAATGTCAAAATTCGAAAGAGAGGAACTAGAAAAACTGAAAAATTGAAAATTCGAAAAGTCCAAAATTGAAAAAATTGAAAATTCGAAAAGTCAAAAACTGAAAAATCGAAATCCGAAACGTTGGAAATGGAAAAATGGAAAATGAAAAAATCTGAAGATCAAAACTTGTCAATTCGAAAAATTTAATGAAAAATCGAAACATCCAAAATTGAGAATCGAAAAATTGAGGGAAAAATTGAAAATTCAAAAATTCAAAATTCAAAAAATCCACAATTAGAAAAATCAAAAATCGAACAATTGAAGCCAAAATCGAAACATCCAAAATCGAGAAACGAAAAATTGTATCTTCGAAAAATTAAAAATTTGAAAATTAAAAATCCAAAATTAAAATCCAAAATTAGAAAACTCAAAAATCGAAATATCGGAAAATCAAAATGTTGAAATTCGAATGTTTTAAAAGCAAAATATTTACAACCGAAAAGTCGAAAATCGAAAAATCGGTAATTCGAAAATCGAGAAATGAAAAATCCACAATTCGAAAAATTCAGAATTTGAAAAATTGAAAATTCTAAAAATCGAAAACTGAAAAATCAAAATTCAATATATTGGAAATGGAAAAATGTAACATTTAAAAGCTGAAAAATCGAAAACTCTAAAAATCTAAAATCCAAAAATTGAATATGAAAAAATTGACTAATAAAATCCTGAAAAACCCAAAATTCCAAAAATCGAAAAACAAAAAACAAAGATCGAAAATTAAACATTCCCGACATCGAAAATCGGTAAATCAAAAGTTGAAATCTAAAATCCAAAAATCCAAAATTCAAAAAATCGGAAATTCAAAAAATTGAAAATCGATATATTGAAAAATCTGAATTTAGAATTAAATTCCAAAAAATCGAAAATCAAAATCATGAAAATCGAAACATCGAGAATTCTAAAAATTTAGAATCGAGAAATCGGAAGTTCAAACAACTGAAAAAACGAACATTAAAAAATTGAAAATCGTAAAATCGAACGTAAAAAATTGAAAAATCAGAAAAAATGAAAAATTGAAAATTGAGAAAAGTGGAAAAGTCAATAGTCGAAAAATCGAAAGTTGAAAAATTGAAAAATCTAAAATCGAAAAATTCGACATCGAAAATCTATTATCGAGAAAACGAAAAATCAGAATTCGAAAAATCGAAAATCGAAAATTTGAAAGTCGTAAAGTCGAAAGTTGAAAAATCGAAAATTCAAAAATTGAAAATTCCAAAAGTCAAAAATCGAAAAATCTGAAATCCACTGCACGTATCGAAAATCGATAATTGAGAAATATGAAAGCCAAAAATCGAAAAATGAAAATCGATAATGAAAGTTCGAAAATCGCAAAAATCAAAATTTCAAAAGTCCAAAGTTGAAAAATTCAAAGTCAAAAAATACATAAATCTAAAAATCGAAAAATTCGAAAATTGAAAATTCCAAAAATCGAAAACCAAAAAATCAAAAATTCGAGAATTACAAAAACCGAAAATTGAAAAATCGAAAATTTGATAAACTAAAATTCGAAAGTCGAAAAATGCCAAACTTGAAAAATTTGACAATGAAAGCAAAGTTCAAACATTTAAAAAGCCGAAAAATCCAAAAATTGAACATTAAAAAATTGAATAACCAGAAATTGCAAAAATCCAAAAACCCAACATTCAAAAAATCTAAAATCGAAAATTAGAAAATTCCAAAAACCGAAGAACCTAGAGCGGAAAATTTGAAAAATTCTAAATCCAAAATTCTAAAAATCGAAAGTTGAAAAATTTAAAATCAAGGAATCGAAAATTCCAAAAACTGAAAAGTCGTAAATTGAAAAATGGAAAATCGAAGAATCGAACATAAAAAATCGGGAATTCCAAAAATCGAAAAACGAAAATTTGGAAAACGAAAATAAGAAAAGTAAAAAGTCGAAAAGTCGAAAGTCGAAAAATCAAGAGTCGAAAAATTCAAAGTAGGACAATCGAAAAATCTAAAATCGAAAAATTCGACATTGAAAATCGATATCGAGAAAACGAAAAGCCAAAATTGGAAAAGTTGATACTTGAAAAACGAAAAATCGAAAAATCGAAAGTCGAAAAATCACAGTCAAAAAGTCGAAAGTTGAAAGATTGAAAGTCAAAATAGAAAAATCCAAAAATTGAAAATTGAAAATTCCAAAAATCGAAAATCAAAAAAAATCTAAAAATCTAAAATCGAAAAATTGCACGTACCAAAAATGGAAATTTGAAATTGAAGCCAGGAAAAATTGAAAATCGGAAAATGAAAATTCGAAAGTCGAATAATTAAAACTCGAAAAGTCCAAAGTTGAAAAATCGAAAATTTCAAAAATCGAAAATAAAAAAATCGAAAAATCGAGAACTAGGAAAAGCGAAAATTGAAAAATCGAAAAGTCGAAAAGTTGAAAAAATGAGAAATCCAAAAATTGAAAAATGAAAATTCCGAAAATCGGTAATCGAAAAATTGCTCCTATCGAAAATAAATTGATAATTGAGAAATATAAAAGCCAAAAATCGAAAAAATTGATAATAATCGAAGAACGAAAATTCGAAAGTCGAAAAATCAAAACTCGAAATGTCAAAAGTTGAAAAATTCAACGTCAAAAAATCGAAAAATCCGAAAAATGAAAATTCCAAAAGTCCAAAACAGAAAAATTAGGAATTAGAAATACCGAAAATTGAAAAATCGAAAATTAGTAGCTCCCATCTTCTCATTGGCTTCTTAGGCGCCCTCATGTCAAAATAGACAACTATGCACTAACATTCCAACACTGCTGCCAATAATTCAGAATTGCCAACCCAAAAATTTGGAATATCATCTCCCCATAAAAATAGACAGCTTTTCCACAAACGGAAGCTTTGCTTCAGGAAACACCTATCTGACTCACACCCGACAATTTTCTACAAAGCTACGTTTCATTATAAAAAAAAATAAAGAAACCTCACACAGGATATCTGCAGCAGCAACTTTAACACATCCAACCACAAATACCTCAACCAAAACGATCCACATCTCCATCAAACCCTCAAAACAACCAAACGACTTGTTTCCGTTGTAAACGTCTCCTCAACACATGTCCTCTCCACGTCCACGATTTACGACAGTCCTCCACAATCGCCATCATCTCCAGCCCGCCATTCCGTCTAATCCATTCATTTTCCGCCTTAATTTGACAAGCACCGTGCCTTCCTTTGATCTAATTTCGTCCGCAGGTGCCCGAACAGCACGCCGGCGACAGCCGCAAGCGCACCAGGAGGTTCACCTTCGACTTCTGCTTCCACCAGAATTCCACGCAGGACGACGTACGTAAACACACACAAAAAATCGAATTGGCGCATCGCCGTCTAATTGCTCTCTATTTCGGTTCGGCGCTCGTAAATCTTCCGGAGATGAAAGGGCTGCGTTTCAGGTGTTCCGAGCTGTTGAGAGCGTCGTCGGCGAGGCGATCAAGAAGAGGCGGCACTCCTGCGTCCTGGCGTACGGACAGAGCGCCTCGGGGAAGACGCACACGATGATGGGGTTCCCCCACGACCCGGGGCTGATTCCCAAGCTGTGCGAGAGGATTTTTGGGTACTTGCTGGAGGCGGCGGTCGGGGAGGAGGTGGACAAGGCGAAGGTGGACGTGAGGTAGAAAAAAATTGTTTTGTTCAAGTTCTAAAGGTACAAGGTTAAAATATAACAAATAATAATTAATTCAAGCATTCTGTAGGATGAAATATGGGAGTACGTTGAAGGAATAAAAATTTGTACGTTTTTTTTTTTAATAACCTCTATAAAGTAAAAACTTACAACTTTTTTGACTTGAATTTGTCAATTCTTCAATATTTAATTTTTTCGATTGGTAATTTTTTGAATTTTTCAATTTTCCAAATATTTTGATTTCCAGATTTTGCAATTTTTGGATTGGATTTTTTGTTTCGGTTTTTTATTTTCTTTGTTTTGAATTATTTATTCGATTTTT
Organism: Zophobas morio; assembly: GCF_036711695.1. NCBI lineage: Eukaryota > Metazoa > Arthropoda > Insecta > Coleoptera > Tenebrionidae > Zophobas > Zophobas morio. Next base: position 4,535,031 of record NW_026972115.1, read on the forward strand.
CAGTGTTTCGATTTTATCATTTTTTATCTTTCCAATTTTTAATTTTTTTGTTTCACCAATTTTTAGATTTTGAAATTTTTCGATCTAAAATTTCTCGAGTTTTCAATTTTTAATTTTTCAAATTTCAGATTCTTTAATTTTCCATTCTTCACATTTTCAATTTGCAATGTTTCGTTTTTTCAATGTTCTGATTTTATAATTTTTTGTTTTTCTAATTTCCATTTTTTCAATTTTTCATTTCCTTGATTTTTGAATTTCAGTTTTTCAATTTTTCATTTTTCTTAGTTTTTCCAAAAAAAAAATCGAAAAGTGAAAAATTCCAGGTCGGAAAATCGTAAAATTCCACATATAGAAAATCGTAAAATCTAAAAATTGAGAAATCGAAAAGCTAAAATTCGGAAAACCGAATATCGAAATTCGAAATCAAAAAATCGATCAATTAAAATTCGAAAAACTGGAAATTGAAAAATCACAAATCGAGAATCGAAAAATTGAACGAAAAATCGAACCGAAAATCGAAAATTTGGAAAATCGAAAATTCAAAAACTGAAAACTGAAAGCGCGAAAAATCCAAAATTAGAAAAATCAAAAATTTAAGAAGTGAGAAAAAAAATTAAAACTGAAAAACGGAAATATGATAACTCGAAAAAGAGGAAATAGAAAAACCGAAAAATTGAAACTTCGAAAAATCCAAAATTGAAAAACTTAAATTCGGACACCCGAAAGCTGAAAAACTGAAAAGCCGAAAATTGGAAAAATCAAAAATCGAAGAACGAAAACCGAAGATCGAAAAGTCGAAAGTTGAATATTTCGAAAATCGAAAATCGGGAAAGTTAAAAAATTGAAAATCCAAGAATTCAAAAATCGGAAATTTCAAAAATTGAAAATCGAAGAATTGAACATCAAAAATCGAAAATCGAAAAGTTAAAAAATTGAAAATTCAAAAAATCGAAAATTTGGAAAAAGAAAGTTTGAAAATCGGAAAATCCAAAATTTGAAAATTTTAAAAACCAAAAAATTGGAAAACGAAAATTCGGAAATTGAAAAATCAAAAATTGAAAACAAAAAATTGAACGAAAAATAAAAAATTTGAAAATTGAGAATCGAAAATTTGAAAAATCGAAAATTCAAACATTGAAAAACTTAAATTCGGACACTCGAAAACTGAAAAACTGAAAAGCCGAAAATTCAAAAATTAAAACCTCTAAAAATAGTAAATTCGAAACACCCAAAATTGGAAAAATCGAAAATCGAAAAACGAAAACCGAAGGTTGAAATGAAAAGTCGAAAGTTGAATATTTCGAAAATCGAAGATCGGTAAAGTTAAAAAATTGAAAATCCAAAACCAGAATTAAAAAATCGGAAATCGAAAATTAGAAAATTCCAAAACTCGAAGAACCTATAATTTTGGAAAATTCGAAAAATGGAAAATCCAAGAATTCAAAAATCGGAAATTTCAAAAATTGAAAATCGAAGAATCGAACATAAAATAATCGAAAATCGAAAAGCGAAAATTTGGAAAAAGAAAGTTTTGAAAATCGGGAAATTCAAAGATTGAAAATTCCAAAAACCAAAAAATCGGATAATCGAAATTCACAAAATCAAAAATTGGAAACACGAAAAATCAAAAATTGGAAAAATCAGAGAAATCGAAATGTTGAAATTCAAACATTTGAAAAGCAAAAATCGATACTTCGAAAAATCGAGAATCGAAAAAGGAAAATTTGAAAATTCGAGAAATCCAAAGTCGCAAAATCGAAAAATCTAAAATTTTGAAATAGGAAAATCAATAAATTTAAAACTAAAAAACCGAAATACATATCATAATTCGAAAAGGAGGAAATAGAAAAACTGAGAACTTGAAATTTCCAAAAATCCATAATTGGAAAACTTGAAAATTCGAAAACTGGATAACTGAAAAATCGAAATTCGAAACTCTGGAAAAGAAAAATGGAAAATGAAAAAAATTTAAAGATCATAAATCGAAAAATTGAAAACTTCAACAATCCTAAAATCGAAAAATCGAAAATTGAAAAACGAAAACCAAAGATCGAAAAATCGAAAATCGGTAAATAAAAAGTTGAAAAATCGAAAATCCAAAAATCCAACATTCTAAAAATCGAAAATTCCAAAACTGGAATTAAATTCCACAAAATCGAAAATCGAAAACCGAAATATTGAAAATCGAAAAATCGAAAATCGAAAATTTTAAAAATTGAAACTCGAAAAATTTAAAATCGAGGAATAGAAAGTATCAAAATCTAAAAAGTCGAAATTCAAAAAATGGAAAATCCGAAGAATCGAACATAAAAAGATCAAAAATCGAAAAATCAAAAACCGAAGAATGAAATTTTTGAAAAGGAAAATGCGAAAATTTCAAGTCAAAAGTGGAAAAACCGAAAAATTTAAAATTGTAAAATGGAGAAATCCAAAAATTGAAAATTGTAAAATTCAAAAAATCGGATAAGTAATCAAAAATTGAAAAACGAATATTCGGAAATTCGAAAAGTCAAAAGTCGAAAAATCCAAAGTCGAAAAGTAAAAAGTCGAAATTGAAAAATCAAAAATGCAATTATGTAACTAAAAATCGAAAAATAAAATATCATCTGAAAATCGAGAAACCGAAATGCCAAAATTCGAAAAATTGGAAATAAAAATTAGACAGTTCCAAAAATCGAAGAACCCAAGATTGGAAAATTCGAAAAATTGAAAATCCAAAATTCAAAAAGTCGGAGATTCCAAAAATTGAAAATCGATAAATCGGAAATTATCTAAAATCGAAATATTGAAAATCGAAAAATCAAAAAACGAACATTCTAAAAATTGAAGTCAAAAAATTGAAAGTTGGAAAATTGAAAATCGAGGAATTCAAAGTGCCAAAAACTGAAGCAAAAATCAAAAAAATGAAAAATAGATGAATCGAACAGAAAAAAATAGAAAATCGAAAAACCAAAAAAATCAAAAATTAAAAAAAATCGTAAATCGAAAAACGAAAATTCGGAAAACGAAATTTCGAAAATTTGAAATCAAAAGTGAAATCTCGAAAAATTTAAAATTTGAAAATCGAGAAGTCCACAAATTGAAAATTCTAAAAATCAAAAAATCGATTAATTAAAAATCGAAAAATTGGAAATTAAAAAATCAAAAATTCAGAAAATTGAAAATTAAAAAATCGAAATCCCCAAAATCTCCTGATAAATCATCGAAAAATCGAATCGAAAATCCTAAAAAGTGAATATTAAAAATGCTAAAATAAAAAACTAAAAAAAAAAATCGTTTTGTTCAAGTTCTAAAGGTACAAGGTTAAAATATAACAAATAATAATTAATTCAAGCATTCTGTAGGATGAAATATGGGAGTACGTTGAAGGAATAAAAATTTGTACGTTTTTTTTTTTTAATAACCTCTATAAAGTAAAAACTTATAACTTTTTTGACTTGAATTTGTCAATTCTTCAATATTTCATTTTTTCGATTGGTAATTTTTTGAATTTTTCAATTTTCCAAATATTTTGATTTCCAGATTTTGCAATTTTTGGATTGGATTTTTTGTTTCGGTTTTTTATTTTCTTTGTTTTGAATTATTTATTCGATTTTTCAGTGCTTCGATTTTATCATTTTTTATCTTTCCAATTTTTAATTTTTTGTTTCACCAATTTTTAGATTTTGAAATTTTTCGATCTAAAATTTCTCGAGTTTTCAATTTTTAATTTTTCAAATTTCAGATTCTTTAATTTTCCATTCTTCACATTTTCAATTTGCAATGTTTCGTTTTTTCAATGTTCTGATTTTATAATTTTTTGTTTTTCTAATTTCCATTTTTTCAATTTTTCATTTCCTTGATTTTTGAATTTCAGTTTTTCAATTTTTCATTTTTCTTAGTTTTTCCAAAAAAAAAAAAATCGAAAAGTGAAAAATTCCAGGTCGGAAAATCGTAAAATTCCACATATAGAAAATCGTAAAATCTAAAAATTGAGAAATCGAAAAGCTAAAATTCGGAAAATCGAATATCGAAATTCGAAATCAAAAAATCGATCAATTAAAATTCGAAAAACTGGAAATTGAAAAATCACAAATCGAGAATCGAAAAATTGAACGAAAAATCGAACCGAAAATCGAAAATTTGGAAAATCGAAAATTCAAAAACTGAAAACTGAAAGCGCGAAAAATCCAAAATTAGAAAAATCAAAAATCTAAGAAGTGAGAAAAAAATTAAAACTGAAAAACGCAAATATGATAATTCGAAAAAGAGGAAATATAAAAACCGAAAAATTGAAACTTCGAAAAGTCCAAAATTGAAAAACTTAAATTCGGACACCCGAAAGCTGAAAAACTGAAAAGCCGAAAATTGGAAAAATCAAAAAGTCGAAAGTTGAATATTTCGAAAATCGAAAATCGGTAAAGTTAAAATATTGAAAATCCAAGAATTCAAAAATCGGAAATTCCAAAAATCGAAAATCGAAAAACGAAAATTTGGAAAAAGAAAGTTTGAAAATCGGAAAATCCAAAATTTTAAAAACCAAAAAATTGGATAATCGAAATTCACAAAATCAAAAATTGGAAAACGAAAATTCGGAAATTGAAAAATCAAAAATTGAAAACAAAAAATTGAACGAAAAATAAAAAATTTGAAAATTGAGAATCGAAAATTTGAAAAATCGAAAATTTAAAAATTGAAAAACTTAAATTCGGACACTCGAAAACTGAAAAACTGAAAAGCCGAAAATTCAAAAATTAAAAACTAAAAATAGTAAATTCGAAACACCCAAAATTGGAAAAATCGAAAATCGAAAAACGAAAACCGAAGGTTGAAATGAAAAGTCGAAAGTTGAATATTTCGAAAATCGAAGATCGGTAAAGTTAAAAAATTGAAAATCCAAAACCAGAATTAAAAAATCGGAAATCGAAAATTAGAAAATTCCAAAAATCGAAGAACCTATAATTTTGGAAAATCCGAAAAATGGAAAATCCAAGAATTCAAAAATCGGAAATTTCAAAAATTGAAAATCGAAGAATCGAACATAAATAAATCGAAAATCGAAAAGCTAAAATTTGGAAAAAGAAAGTTTTGAAAATCGGGAAATTCAAAAATTGAAAATTCCAAAAACCAAAAAATCGGATAATCGAAATTCACAAAATCAAAAATTGGAAACACGAAAAATCCAAAATTGGAAAAATCAGAGAAATCGAAATGTTGAAATTCAAACATTTGAAAAGCAAAAATCGATACTTCGAAAAATCGAGAATCGAAAAAGGAAAATTTGAAAATTCGAGAAATCCAAAGTCGCAAAATCGAAAAATCTAAAATTTTGAAATAGGAAAATCAATAAATTTAAAACTAAAAAACCGAAATACATATCATAATTCGAAAAGGAGGAAATAGAAAAACTGAGAACTTGAAAATTCCAAAAATCCATAATTGGAAAACTTAAAAATTCGAAAGCTGGATAACTGAAAAATCGAAATTCGAAACTCTGGAAAAGAAAAATTGAAAATGAAAAAAATTTAAAGATCATAAATCGAAAAATCGAAAAATTGAAAACTTCAACAATCCCAAAATCGTAAAATCGAAAATTGAAAAACGAAAACCAAAGATCGAAAAATCGAAAATCGGAAATCGAAAATTAGAAAATTCCAAAAACCGAGGAATCTAAAATTGAAAAATTCGAAAAATTGAAAATCCAAAATTTAAAAAATCGGAAATTCCAAAACTAGAATTAACTTCCAAAAAATCTAAAATCGAAATATTGAAAACCAAAAATCGAAAATCGAAAATTTTAAAAATTAAAACTCGAAAAATTTAAAATCGAGGAATAGAAAGTACCAAAATCTAAAAAGTCGAAAATCAAAAAATGGAAAGTCCGAAGAATCGAACATAAAAAGATCAAAAATCGAAAAATCAAAAACCGAAGAAAAAAATTTTTGAAAAGGAAAATGCGAAAATTTGAAGTCAAAAGTGGAAAAATCGAAAAATTTTAAATTGGAAAATCGAGAAATCCAAAAATTGAAAACTGTAAAAATCAAAAAATCGGATAAGTAATCAAAAATTGAAAAGCCAAAAGTCGAAAAATCCAAAGTCGAAAAGTAGGAAGTCGAAATTCAAAAATCAAAAATTCGAATAATTAAAAATCGAAAAATCCAAAATCATCTGAAAATCGAGAAACCGAAATGCCAAAATTCGTAAAATCGGAAATCAAAAATTAGACAATTCCAAAAATCGAAGAACCCAAGATCGGAAAATTCGAAAAATTGAAAATCCAAAATTCGAAAAATCGAAAATCGGAAATTGAATATGTATTCTGCAAATCGAAAATCGTTAATTCAAAAGTTGAAAAATCGAAAATCCAAAAATCCAAAATTCAAAAAATCGGAAATCGAAAATTACAAAATTCCAAAAATTGAAGAACCCAAAATTGATAATTCGAAAAATTAAAAATCCAAAATTCAAAAAGTCGGAGATTCCAAAAATTGAAAATCGAAATATCGAATAACGAAAATTCTAAAAATTGAAGTCAAAAAATTGAAAGTTGAAAAATTCAAAATCGAGGAATGGAAAGTGCCAAAAACTGAAGTCAAAAATCAACAAAATGGAAAATCGAAGAATCGAACATAAAAAAATCGAAAATCGAAAAACCAAAAAAATCGAAAATTAAAAAAAAAATCGTAAATCAAAAAACGAAAATTCGGAAAAGGAAATTTCGAAAATTTGAAGTCAAAAGTGAAAACTCGAAAAATTTAAAATTTGAAAATCGAGAAGTCCATAAATTGAATATTCTAAAAAACAAAAAATCGAAATCCCCCAAAATCTCCTGATAATCGAAAAATCGAAAAGCCAAAATTCGAAAAATCGAATTACTAAAAATCGAAAATTGGAAATAGAAAAATCAAAAATTGAAAAAATAAAAAATAGGAAAATAGAGAAATGGACGATAGAAAAATCAGAAAAGAAAAATTCGTATTTTCCAGAAATCCAAAATTCCAAAAACTGTAGAATCGAAAAACTGAAAATTGAAAACGAAAGTGGAAAAAGTGAAAAATCCAAAACCAGAAATTCCAAAAATAGGAAATCGAAAAGTCGAAAAGCTAAAAAACCCAAAAAATTAAAAATAAAAATGAAGAACTTGAAAAATAAAAAAAAATCAAAACATTAAAAATTGTGACATAAAAAAATTGCTCTAAGTAAACATAAATTTTTCGAAAAATTATAAGATTTGCATTGATAAATCACAAGTATGGAGTAAAGTTGAATTGCAAAATGATATAAAACTTTGTTTTTTTTTTTCAAAAAACTAGATGCATACAGTGAAAACTCAACACAGATTCATACACCATAAATGCAGGAGTTTATTATTTTAAATTTAAGAGGTGATGTCATCCCATTGATTTACACGACAGTTCTAATATACATACAGAATTTGACAACAATCGGTTCGGTAGTTTCGGAGATTATCTGTCTAACAAAAATCGACACAAACAGACGACAAATAAACCGAAACGGGAGACTACTTGTCGTATTCTTGAGATCGTGAAACGTCGAGAAAAGATGAAAGTGGCAAGTCGCCCGATGGATTCAAGTTCAGAAAGTAAAAATGTCTCAAGCCTTTAGTAAAAAAGCCTCAAAAAACATCAGAATAAAACAAAATTTTCAAAAACAGAAAAAAGATGAGACTTGAGATATCTAAAGAATTGAGACAAGGAGTCAAAATCTTCGGAAAGAAAATTACAGAAATCTAATAAAACAAATATTTAAAATCTGGACATAAAAAAATCTCAACTTTGGGGAAGAAAATGAAAGATTCACAGAGAAAGCTCAACAATTCAAAATCTTCAAACAAAATAGTCAAATTAAAAAAAAAAAACACAGGACCTTGATAAAAATTTCACGAGCTTGAGCAAATATCAAGACCTTCTCCTCAGGAAAAATTATACAAACCTGGAAAAAATAGAAAAGAGGTGACATTTCAAGATTTTCGAAAAAAGTCCCAAGAATTTAGTTAAAAGACAAAATTTTCAGAAAAAACGAAGATTCTGAAAAAACAACAGAACTTCTCTCAGCAGAGTCAAGCAAAAACAGCTTCGAAAACACTTTAAGAAGGACACATAATTATATCAATTTACCCCAAAGAAATAATATAATTTGTTCAAGCAACCTTGGCCCTTTTTCCCAATTCCTCCCCTACTTGTTGCCCTCGCCGCCAACCACCCCACCACCCTCGCCCCTTCCCCCCAAATTGAAAAACTTCCAAACACCTCCCATCCAAGCAATCCAACTTTCCACATAAACCCATCCAAACAAAACAAGCACCGCAACAATCCCACAGCCCAAATCACAATGCAGCCACTTCCGGCTCCGCACCACGCATGAGATATGCGTGCATCCGCCCCCATCGCTACGCATCTAATCGCCGCCGCCTTATCACACCCCAAACATTGCCAATTCTCACACTTCACACATGCAACGATGATTGTTTATCGATCTCGGACGCGTCCAACTCTTGGGTAAACTCAAATTGCGAGGTTTTGGAAAGTTTTATGAAAAATTGCCCCACGGTGCCCCCATATTTCACGCCGATGCGAAGAATTAATTAGTGTTTTGACGGCGGAAGCTTTCGTGAGCGCTACTCACATTTACTTATCACTTTTACAACTCTCCGACAAGGTGGAGTGTGTTGGGAGTAAATTTCGCGTTTCAGACAGTGCGCGCTGGTTGATGGTAGCGGATGTCACGCGAGTGTTCTGGAATTCTTAAGGGTTGTGAGTGCTTTGTTGCAGTTATTTGGAGATTTACAACGAGAAAGTGCGCGATCTGCTGCACGAAAACGACAAGTGTGCGCTGAAAGTGAGGCAGCATCCGAAGAAAGGGCCCTATGTGCAAGGTAGGACCTTTTTCTTGTAAAAATTGCGAAAGGGTTTAAGTGCAAGGTGGCGGTTTAATGTTCTTTGTCGTGGAGTCGTCAAAATGGCGGAAATTCTGCGACACCGATTTAATTACGAAAAAATATCCCAAAATTTACAAATTACTAGCAGAAATTTAAGTAAACAAAAAGGTAAAATTGGCGCCAACTGAAGCTGACCTTGAAACTGAAGCTGACCATGAAACTGAAGCTGAAACTAAAAATAATGACTACCTAACTGAATTTACTAATAAGATTGAGATTGAAATTAAAGCTGTGTCAAAGCGATCGTAAAACTAAAGTGAAGCTGCAGCTGGTCCAAAACTATATGAAACTGATATGAAAACAAAACCTGAGAGTGAAATTTAACAAAAGCTCAAGTTGATTTAAAATAAAATTTTGTTTAAGATCCAGGCTTGAAGTTGAAGTTTAATTGAAACTGAAACTAGTAGCAACTAGTAATTACTAAAGCTAAAATTGTAACTGGAGCTAAGTAATTTAAAGCTAAAACTATCAAAATTTCCCTACTCCTAACAAACTCTGAAAACAGACTCGGCACTGAAATTAATATTGAAACTGAAGCTCTTACTAAAGCTAATAAAACCTAAACCTAATCAGAAACAAACATTGAAGCTGAAATGTGCTGGAAGCTAAAATTGGAATAAATTCTCAAGTCAAAATTGAAACTCAAACTGAAACTAGAGTTAGCTTAAATTGTCATTTATAAATTCCGTTGCCAAGTTGCCGTTGATAATAATTTTGATGTTCAACTTTTACCGTATTTAAAGGGGTTGTTAAAGAAAAGTGGAGGATTTAAGCCGATTACTACAAAAATTTACCATGGACACGTTTTAAGTTTCTTGTTATCGAATTAACTCTACATATATTAAGAAAAATAGGCAAAACGTAGCCCCGCCCACCCACCCTATTTCAATTGTGGTAATTTTTTTTATTCGTCGTGAGTCAAGGAGGTGGAGCTTAACTGCAAAATCCTTATTTCTCTACGAGAAATTAAATACATGGTTTTGAGTATCATGTTGCTCGAAGAATACTATGTACATTAAGAAAGGCAAAACATAAGCCCGCCCACCCACCCTATCTCAATTGTGATGAATTTTTCATTCGTTGTCAAACCGAGGGGCGGAGCCTAATTGCAAAATACCTACTCCCCTACAAAAATTTACCATTTTAAACGTGTTTTAAGTTTCTAAGAAATAAAATCATCACAATTGAAACGGGGTGGGTGGGCGGGGTTTATATTTTGCTTGTTTTCTTAATATACGTAATATTCTTTGAACAACACGATACTCAAAAACATATTTGTAATTTCTCGTAAAGAAATAAGTATTTTGCAGTTAAGCTCCGCCCACAATTGAAATAGGGCGGGTGGGCGGGCTTACATTTTGCCTCTTTGTTTTAACATGTATAGACTTCTTTTCACAACATGAAACTTAAAACATGTTTAAATTGGAAAATTTGTATAAGGAAATATCCATATTTTCTTGCAAAAATGTACCTTCTTAATATAAGAATATAAGCCCCACCCACCCACCCGATCTCAATTCCAATGATTTTTTGTATTCGTCGTAAGCCGAGGGGCGGAGCTTAATATTAAAATTCTTATTTTTCCGCTGAAATTACCATGTGAAATATGTCCTTAAGTTATCGTGTTATACAAAGAAAACTAAATGTATTACATAGTTAAAAAAAGAAAACCAAAGGAGAATTTTTTCATTGGTTGTCAGACCGAGGGGCGGAACATAATTGCAAAATTGATATTTCCCTATACAAATTTACCACTTTAAACATAAGTTTCTTGCCGTGAAAAAATGACTAAACATTTTAAGAAGAAAAGGGCAAAATTTAAGCCCCACCCACCCGCCCTATTTCGATTGTGATGATTTTTTTTATTCGTTGTGAGCCAAGGGGGTGGAGCTTAACTGCAAAATCCTTATTTCTCTACGTGAAATTAAAAACATTTCTTTGAGTATCGTTTTATTCAAAGAATACTATGTATATTAAGACAAAATTAAAGCCAAAGATTAAGCCCCACCCACACCTGCCCTGATCTAAATACTAATGAACTTTTCATTCGTTAGCAGACCTGGGGGCGGGTCCTAATTGTAAAATACATATTTCTTTAGAAAAACTTACCATTTTAAACGTATTTCAAGTTTCTAAGAACAAAAAAAAATCATCACAATTTAGATGAGGTGGGTGGGGGGGGGTTATATCTTTTATTTTTTTCTTAATGTACGCAGTATTTTTTGAACAACACGATACTCAGAAACATGTTTTTAATTTCTTGTAAAAAATGGGTATTTTGCAGTTAAGCTCCGCCCCCTTGGTTCACAGCGAATAAAAAAAAAATCATCACAATTGAGACAGGACGGAGCCTAATTGCAAAATTCATACTTCCTTACAAAAATTTACCATTTTAAACGTGTGTTAAGTTTCTCAGAAATAAAATCATCACACTTGAAATGGGGTGGGTGGGCGGGGTTTTATATTTTGTTTTGTTTTCTTACTATACATAGTATTCTTTGAATAACACGATACTCAAAAACATATTTGTAATTTCTTGTAAAGAAATAAGTATTTTGCAGTTAAGCTCCGCCCACAATTGCCTTTTTTTCTTAATATACATAGCCATCTTTTCACAATAAGAAATTTAAAACATGGTTAAAAAGGTACATTTTTGCAAGAAAATATGGATATTTCCTTATGCAAATCTTCCATTTTAAACATGTTTTAAGTTTCATGTTGTGAAAAGAAGTCTACACATGTTAAAACAAAGAGGCAAAATATAAGCCCCACCCACCCGCCCGATCTCAATTCCAATGATTTTTTTTTATTCGTCGTAAGCCAAGGGGCGGATCTTAATAGTAAAATTCTTATTTTTCCACGGAAATTACCATGTGAAATATGTCCTTAAGTAATCGTGTTATACAAAGAAAACTAAATGTATTAGTTAAAAAAACAAAACCAAAAAAGAAGCCCCACCCACCCACCCGTCCGACCTCGATTCCAATGATTTTTTTCATTGGTTGTCAGACCGAGGGGCGGAACATAATTGCAAAATTGATATTTCCCTATACAAATTTACCACTTTAAACATGTTGTAAGTTTCTTGCCGTCAAAAAATGACTACACATTTTAAGAAGAAAAGGGCAAAATTTAAGCCCCACCCACCCGCCCTATTTCGATTGTGATGAATTTTTTTATTCGTTGTGAGCCAAGGGGGTGGAGCTTAACTGCAAAATCCTTATTTCTCTACGTGAAATTAAAAACATATTTTTGAGTATCGTTTTATTCAAAGAATAACATGTATTTTGATAAAAATTAAAGCCAAAGATTAAGCCCCACCCATACCTGCCCTGATCTAAATACTAATGAAGATTTCATTCGTTAGCAGACCTAGGGGCGGACTCTAATTGTAAAATACATATTTCCTTAGAAAAGCTTACCATTTTAAAGGTATTTTAAGTTTCAAGAACAAAAAAAAAATCATCACAATTTAGATAAGGTGGGTGGGGGGGTTATATCTTTTAATTTTTTTCATAATGTACGCAGTATCAAACATCTTTTTAATTTCTTGTAAAAAAATGAGTATTTTGCAGTTAAGCTCCGCCCCCTTGGTTCACAGCGAATAAAAAAAAATCATCACAATTGAGACAGGGCGGGTGGGCGGGCTTATATTTTGCCTTTTTGTTTTAATATGTGTAGACTTTTTTCACAACATGACACTTAAAACATTTTTGAAACGGTAAATTTCTATAGGGAAAGACGGCTATGTATATTAAGAAAAAAAAAGGCAAAATATAAGCCCCGCCCGCCCGCCCTATCGCAATTCTGATGATTTTTTTTTGTTCGTCGTAGGCCGAGGGGCGGAGCCTAATTCCAAAATACCTATTCCTCTGCAAAAATTTACCATTTTAAAAATGTTTTAAGTTTCTAAGAAATAAAATCACCACAATTGAGATGGGGTGGGTGGGCGGGGTTTAGATGTTGCCTTGTTTTCTTAATATACATAGTATTCTTTGAACAACACGATACTGAAAAACATATATGTAATTTGTAAAAAAATAAGTATTTTGCAGTTAGGCTCCGCCACCTTAATTCACGGCGAATAAAAAAAATTATCACAATTGAGACAGGGCGGGTGGGCGGGCTTATATTTTGCCTTTTTGTTTTAATATGTGTAGACTTTTTCACAACATGAAACTTAAAACATTTTTAAAATGGTAAATTTCTATAGGGAAAGACGGCTATGTATTTTAAGAAAAAAAAAGGCAAAATATAAGCCCCACCCACCCGCCCTGTCTCAATTGTGATGTTTTTTTTTATTCGTCGTAAGACGAGGGGCGGAGCCAAATTGCAAAATACCTATTCCTCTACAAAAATTTACCATTTTAAAACTGTTTTAAGTTTCTAAGAAATAAAATCACCACAATTGAGATGGGGTGAGTGGGTGGGGTTTAGATGTTGCGTTGTTTTCTTAATATACTTATTCTTTGAACAACACGATACTCAAAAACATATATGTAATTTGTAAAAAAATTAGTATTTTGCAGTTAAGCTCTGCCACCTTGGTTCACGGCGAATAAAAAAAATAATCACAATTGAGACAGGGCGGGTGGGCGGGCTTATATTTTGCCTTTTTGTTTTAATATCTGTAGACTTTTTTTCACAACAAGACGCTTAAAACATTTTTAAAATGGTAAATTTCTATAGGGAAAGACGGCTATGTATTTTAAGAAAAAAAAAGGCAAAATATAAGCCCCACCCACCCGCCCTATCGCAATTATGATGATTTTTTTTTATTCGTCGTAAGCGGAGGGACGGAGCCTAAGTGCAAAATTCTTATTGTTCTACGAGAAATTACCAAATGAAACATATTCTTAAATAATCGTGTTGTTCAAAGAATACTGTATATTAAGAAAAAAACAAACTGAAAATTAAGCCCCACCCAGATCCATCCCAAGCTCAATTGTGACGAATTTTTCATTCGTTGGGAGACCGGGGGGCGGAGCCTAATTGCAAACTGACAGAAAGCTGCAGTGTAGAAAATTATGGCAGCTATTTAAAATATGAGGGTTTCGGTGAACAGAACAGTATCGCAATTTGATTGGTTGAAAATCCAACGTCAACGGCAACGTAAATCGACCTTTATGGTAAAATTTTGCCTAAAATAGTTTCTAGAGATTAATTTAAAGCTAAAAAAATTACTACAAGTGATCTGACCTGACCTAGCTTCTCTATTGTCTGTGAATAAATGAACAAATTAATTACTTTCTGTTCGAGCAATCCCACTACAGTTGGCGAAACGCGTCGACATTTATCCCAAATTGTTGCGGATGTGCGTAGCGTGTTGGTATTCGTGCAGCCACGCTATACGAAAAAGCAGCGAATGCACAAACGAACTGTACAATTATAGACACGAATTATTTTTTTATCTAGAGAACCAACTCGTGAAAAATCAAAATCTCAATAGAAACATGTTGCTTTGACACAAACTAATACTTTTTTTGTCCCACGCAATGGAAGTCATTTTAAAGAAAATTAAATTTGAACGGAAGAATCGTTTGCGGTTATTTAATTTTATAGTGCGTGTCTGACATGGTGCACCGACTTAAACGAAAGCACACACGATATTTTCGATTGTTCAAAAAAAAATTACTAGAGCTAACTTCGTGCAAGCGGAAGCAAACTAACACTACATTATTAACTAAATTTGTTATTAATTTTATTTATAGCGACTTCGGGGTCTGTCAAAAATGTTTACCCAATTTATTTTTAGAGCATAATTAATGAAGTTTCTAAATATAACTTCCTGGTTTACAAACATAATATAAACCGATATTATAACGTTCATCTCCAATCTGCTCATTCCTATATTGATCAATACTATCAATAGTCACGATACAAGTGATGGGAAACCGTCGAAAACATTCAGAAAATAAATTTTATTACGTTAATAGGTTTTACGCGGCACGACAACTCTGAAGATCCAAAAAATGATTTAAAGCGACTTTCACATTGTTGGACTGTCTGCCAGTCCGTGCATCTGTCCGTCGGCGAACAATCCCACGACCAAAACCTCTTCAATCAACATTCACATCTTCTAATTACCATTATCGCAGAAACCACCATGCACCATAACGAGCCACCATGCACTTAATTACCGCCGCTACAATTTCTCATTAGTACCCACTTACATAACCTTACATAACTCTTTCACGGTGCAACACCCATCATGGGAACATCCATTACGCAACGCCATTATTTTCTCTTTGACCCAATTCTCAGGTCTAACATCGCACCCAGCCTACGATTCCGCCAGTCTTTTCGGGCTGCTGGCCGCCGGCAACAACACCAGAAGAGTGGGCGCCACCCTCACCAACCCCCAGTCCAGCAGGAGCCACTCCGTCTTCATAGTCGAGTTCGACGGGATCAAGCTCACTCTGGTGGACCTAGCCGGGAGCGAGAGGGCCTCGAACCGCTGCTGCACCACCTCCAGGTTCCGGGAGGGCGCCAACATCAACAAGAGCCTAGTGGCCCTCGGGAACGTCATCTCCGCGCTAGGTAAAGTCGTTAGAGTGTGCAGGGAGTGGAAAGTGATGACTGTGATTAGAGTGTGATTACAATAGTTGTAGTTTGTGGGAAATTGCAGGTTTGGGTTGGTAACCTTGGTGGAGGTTTTTGTGCTGAAATATAGCATCAAGTTTAAAATGTGTTGCCAACGTGATAAAAAAATCACAAACTAGTCAAAATCAAAAAGTTCTCAAAATTCTTGTCCAGTAGCAACTTATCCACTGTAATCCCATGTTATGTCTTTTGATTTTTCTCTTGCAATGAACTTGGCGCGAGCACTGCTAAAAATACCATGGCGCCGCTCTCGAATTCTTATTTCCAGCTGAAGACACCAAGTGTTCCAAGGGGATCAGACGGAGGTTCATCCCGTTCCGGGACTCGGTGCTAACATGGCTATTAAAAGATACGCTAGGAGGAAACTCCGACACTGTGATGATAGCGAGTAAGTGGAAGACTCCACCTCCGTTCGAGTCTATGGAAGTGTTTTGCAGCTATTTCTCCTTCGAGTGAGTGCTACAGTGAGACGGTGAATACTTTGAGATTTGGGCAGCGTGCCAAACTCATCGTGTCGATTCCAGTAGTTAATGAAGACCCCAAGGAACGGACCATCCGAGAGCTAAGGGCGGAAATTGCGCGATTGAGGGAGCTTCTGAAGTCGGGACAGGTGAGTATTTCCAAAAATAGAAGCCCAAACACTTCTTAGTTTAGCACGGCTATTTTTAACCCGTTGCATAAATGCACAGCTGGGTTGCGTCTTAGAGCATTTTTTAAGTTTCTCTTTTTTCGTAGATACCAATGTCGAACGACCCGCTTAACACCACTGAGAAGCTCATCCCCGTGATGAGCTTCACGGATAACAACAAACCCCCACAAGGGAGACTCCGGCGCACCTACAGCGTGGACCACTCGGGGAAAAAAATGGAAGTGCCTAGTCGAAAATTTGGCTCAGAGGAAGTCCTAAGAAAGAAAAGTACGAAAACGGAGAAGAGCCAAACCGACTTGAAACCCAAAGTGGAAGCTAAAGTAGACTCGATTCGGAGAACACCCGTTAAACCCAGATCCCAGATAGTGGCCGCGGTCACTCATCGACTGTACGCCAAAACCAAGAAGAAGGAAGCCTCGACGGACACCCACGACTTACCTATTGCTTCCACCCCCAAAGAACTAAGCATCTGCTCTAACGCTCGTCTTCAACTCAAAGAACTGACGAAGCGAGCCCTCAAAGCCCAGAAAGTCAAAAACGAAGAAACTCAAACCGAGCACTTCCCGGTTTTACGAGTCAAGGAAATGGCGACGGATGTAGACGATTTGAAGTCGCTGTTGTACGAAGTGAAGGACGTGGAAACCTCGACGGTCGCGCTTACCACCGAAGACAAGGAAATCAGCTGCACGTTCTTGGATAGTCTGCAGAATGCGTTCGTGGTAACGAGAAGCTGCGGAACGCAGTCCCAATCCACCGTTTCCTTCACCAAGTACTTGCAAGAGCCACCAAAAGTGGAGGTTTTCAACCCCCATACAGCCAACCCGATTTATACGTCGTCGGTGAATATTAACATCTCCCACAACTATATTAACAAGCAAAGAATCTTTGATAGTGTTTCTGAGGATAGTTTGGATGATCAGTCGAACGTGTGTTTCCCGACTCCTGATTTGATCAGCAACCACAACTCGCTAGAGCCTCATAGTCACCCCTCCACGTCTAAAGAGTCGATAGAAAGTAAGGTACGACACGCGACGTGTCATAGTATTGACGACCACCAAGAAGAAATCGTCGATTTTGTTGAAATCAAACCCCCGACTTTAGTTGCCAAGTCTTCCACTAGCCCTCATTGTCAAGAAAGGATAAGTTCGATCAACATTCCTAGTGTTCACGCGCCGGAAGTCTACCACCAAGGGGAAACCCCCCAGAGGTGTCAACACTTCACACCTGCCGCTCCAGAAGTGGCGAAACCCATCGTCATTGACTGTAAGACATACAGTGACGATTGTATCACTCTGGTCGAACCTATGGTGTTAAAATCAATCATGAAGCACATCCCCGAAGCCACTATAGAACCAGACGACCTCCCCGACTCCCTCGAATACCACAAGAAAGTCCACTTCAACAAAACGTCTTGTCAGAACGAGAGGATGATGAAAGCCATGTCTGGTTTCTTAGAGGAGGCCACCATTCTCATGAGTAATTTGACACTAGCGGCGGCGCGGCTCGACCAAGACCAAGAATACGACGTCCAAGTCACCGTCTCGGGTTTAGAACAGCGAAAAAAGAAAAGGAAGACACTTCGCGTTCTGAAGAACGCGAAATGTCAAACCGACGACATGTCAACCAAAACTAGCTGCGTCCAAACCGACGCCCCTTTGGACCTCACCAACAAGTACGACTTGCTTCTGGAGGACTCTTGTAGACGCCTGGAGGACAAAATTGCTGCTGCTAGCGACGATAGTTTGTACAACCCCTGGGATCTCCTGCACGAAGACACGAGTTTGGAAAGCAACCCCAGGACGTCGTCGGACTACGGTAGTTTACCCAGACGACGAAAAAGACACTCGTCTTGTACTCCAAGTGCGTATTTGAGGCAGCTCGCCACCATGAGGCGACAAGTGGTGGAGGCTTCTCGCGAGGAACTTTCCAATAATAGTGATACGTGAAGATAACATTGTAACGTTTTTATTACTATATTTATACATTTATTATCAATAAATAATTACGAGGTTTCTATTTTACAAAAAACGAAAGTTTCATAATTCACACCTGAAATAACGGGTGAGTTAATGGGGTGGTGGCTGGTACCGTCTTACACTTGAAGTTTAAATGTCTCTTTGAAGTTGGATGGGTTTTAAACACAGTTTGCTCGTAAAATACGGACGTCACAAGGGCGTGATGTTAGTCGCTAATTGGGCGACAATAAATTACAAGAAATGTAGTTTTTTAGGAAAATTAATGGGAAGTGGTTAGGGCGCCGGATCGATGCCCCTCTTTGTGACAGTCAAAATAGGTGTGCGAGTAAATACATCTAAATTCTTATTTAGTAAATTGTGTCCAAAATGGCAGCGCTCGTCTTGAGATCAAAATGTCTCTTGGTTTCACATGTTAGAATTTAGTGTCGATTATAGACGCAGCGCTGGAAGGATTAGCATCAGGAGCAACGTCACGGTGAGGTTGCAGCCCCTGCAGGCGCTTCCCGAGTCAGAACCTGAAAAACAAAATCCATCACTGTATTTCTAAACACCAAAGTTATAAGTGTTACCTGTGGGATAATACAGTAAGCTCCTTTTTTTGACGTACCCGGTCCCTGGAATGCGCAACTCGCAGTGAATCAAGGACCCCGGAGCCAAAGACTCCACCAAGGCGTTCGCTATCACAAAAACGGAAAACCGTCCATTGGGATGTCTGCTGGTGTTCCACTCAAGCGCCTGCAACGGATTCCTGAAAGCGCCCCTTTAAAAACCCGCCTTGTCACAAACTCCGTCATACTTATTATAAAACTCGTGCGCCCTATCCTTGTAAAGAATCAATTTAGGTGCTGGATACACTTCGTTGGCATAGCACGTAAAATTAACACTGTAGTGGTTCCCTTCCTCCTTCAAAATCACGAAAGACTTCTCAGGCTCTGAAAACCCGATTAAAAAAAATACGAATTCTTTGCGACTACTCACCAAACACAATCATGTTCTTGATACTGAAATCCTCATCTGCGAACGTCGACACGAAACATTTATACTCCCCGGCGATGTCAGTAGTCGGGTTCCAGATTTTCATAGCCCTGTAGACGCTCTTCGGGTCATCTGACGCCTTATAGCTCAAATCGACCCGGTTTTTCAGCAAACCTAGGCTCTGTGGCTTTTGCGGGGGTATCCACTGGTAGACCACCTCGTCATTCAGCAGCCACTTCACCACCAACTCCGTGTCGTCGGGTCTAACCGAGTAATTGCAGTCTAAAACCGCCGGACTTCCGGAATCGTTCTTCACAGCACCCGGTACTTTAACGTAGTTTATTTGCACCGCTGAGCATAAATCTGCAATTAAAGGTCACTAATGTTAATGGTCATAAAGAGATGCGTCGTGCTAATTTTATCATCAAAGGGTGCGTCAAAGCTTGAATTTATTGGGGCTATTCACGTGTGAAAGGGGTAGTCGAGCGGAAAGGGACCACAAAACACAACAACAACAACAACATTAATAAATAAGAGTTGGGTGGTGGGTTGTAGAAGTGTGGGTCTCACAAGGGAGTGTCTTACCCCACGTGGCTACACTCAGAATCGAGGTAAAAATAAGACGCATTGTCTTTCGAATTTGGAGGATTTAATGCGGCAAATCCGGAGGGAGTACGACGGGTTTGTGGCAGGCGCTTGTCACTACTCGGGGCATGCGCGCCGCCACTGTCTTTATTAGGCGCCCCTTGTCTACGACACTGGTAAAGCGGTAGTGGAATAGGCACAACGCGTTACAACGATGTCGCACGGGTTGCATAATTTTGACATTTGTCACGTCTTGGCTTGACGTTTCGCTTAATAGAGTGAACTAGTTAAAAAAAGAAAAAGTGGGTCTTAAATACTTGCTTCACTTGTGTTTCACTTGTGTTTTTAAGCGCCGGCTGATTTTTATGTGTTTCATTGTAAAAGTGGCTTCCGAAGACCTACTTAGTGTATAGGTTAAAATGTTGACGTTACCTTTTAGAAATCTAATCACAAAGACTGCGAAGAGGACTTTACAAACCAATTTATTAATAAGGGCTAAGTCGACCAAAGAAGAGCCAAATGAGAGTCAGAAGCTTCAAGAAGCAGCTCTGAACGAGAATTTGTTCCTTGTGGACGATAACGATACGGTTGTGGGTCGAGCCTCCAAACGGGAATGTCACCAAGTGGGGAAGTGTGGCGGCATTCCGCTGCATAGAGCTTTCAGTGTGTTTCTTTTTACAAGCCATGGGGATTTACTGTTACAGAAACGGGCGTCCGAAAAGGTAAGTAAACACGTTTTCGGTTCAATTGCAGCTATCACTGTTGTGTTTTTTCAGATTACATACCCTGATCAGTATACAAACTCGTGCTGCAGTCATCCAGTTGCCGATATTCCAGGCGAAGATGAAGAAAAGGACGCTCTAGGGGTAAAAAGGGCGGCCCAGCGACGATTAAACCACGAACTAGGAATTCCGACAGATAAGCTACCTTTAGAACAATTCACGTATCTAACCAGAGTGCACTATAAGGACGAGGGCGATGGGCAGTGGGGCGAACACGAAATCGACTATGTCCTGTTTTTCAGAGGCGACGTGCCAGTCAAGCCTAATCCGAACGAAATTTCTGAAATTAGTTTCGTCCCGCGGGGCGACCTAGACCAACATATACCCACCCTGGGGACTTTAACGCCTTGGTTTTATTTAATTTTGAAAAACAGATTGAAGTTGTGGTGGGATAATCTAGATAATTTAGACAAATTTAAGGATCACCACAATATCCTCAAGCTAGGTGGCGCTAAAAAAAATTAAAAATTGTCCTGTTTTACAGCCTCAGTAATTATAAGTTGGAAAAATTAGAAGCTGCATTCAGCAATTTATGATCCAATAAAATTAAACACAATTGAGTTTTTATAATGTACATAATTGCTATCGGTAATAAAGGTTATAAATATTTAACTTGTTTCCTTGTGTGTAATAGTCGTAGAAAATAGAACGACTCTTTTTAAATGGTAATTGGGGTCGAAGTTTGAGGTTATGTCGCACGTGTCAAGTGACCAGATTTAGGTTAGGAGGGAGGTAAAAATTAAAAATTGCCATATAAATAATGCGTCCGTCTCCACACCTCTGCAAGCAACACTTGGGTTGGCATTTTAAAAAATTATGGGCCACTCAAAGCGCTCGAAAGATCCGGGACGCAGGAATCGAACAAAAATTATTAGAAAAAGGCGTCCCAGTGGTGAGAGCGGCAGACATCCTGTGGGAAAAACGACCCCTTGAAAAGTAACTACTAGCTCTTAGTGAGTGTACGCTCATATCAGTGTTTCAGAATCGAAGTTGTTGGTTTAAAACCAAAGCCTGTGGTTTTCGATCACACGCACCCAAATTGGCACGACAAGACGATTTTAACGTATAGAGATAACAACGTGCTTCTGAAGGGGCTCCAGCAAGCCAAGATTCTAACAAACACGGTAGAACTCAAGCAAGGTTTGCCCGACTTTACTTTAAAGAGCACAAAGCAAATTGACAGAAGAGTGAAAGAAATAATTTTAACGTCGCACGTGTTTGACGCTGAACAGAAGATATTGCCGAAAGTGAAGGATCCGGAACGGCCTGCGTGGAACTTCCCGAGGGTTTATGGCATAACGCAACCGAGAGTCATGTAAGAGTTTGGTTACCAACTATGTACTAATCACTCAATTAATTGTAGTAAATTACTTTTAAACAACCTACTCCAATTAATCGAAAACTCAAGTGACTTGGAAGTAGTGAAGCAACGCTATGTGTTTGATGACACCCATTTCTCGTACAATTTCGAAAAATCGAGCGATTTGATCCAGTTTGAGTTGACTGGAGACACGCTTTTAACATCCACTAAACCTCTGCCTCCTGTGACAGAGGAACCAACTGAGTCTTTTCAATTACCGGACATTCACCCAATCAAGCCCACTATAACCCTAAACAAAGAAAATATCTATGAAGTTCGCGGAATTTACCGTAAGCGTGACCCCAGTTTTGGAATAAATAACCAACAACAATTTTTAGCAATCAGTTTAAAATTCGCTAAGTCGCACCCGCACACAATTTTCGTCCCTCATGTAGAAACTGAAGTGAAAAATCTGTATGAGGAGCCGGTGACAGAGGCGCAGATATTTGGTCGCTCGCTTTTGAAAACATTCACGGTTGCTGCATCCTACGCCAAAGAAAAATATGGGGTACGAATTTAGTGACTTTTGGTGTTAATTTCTAATTGTTTGTTGTAGAATGACGTGACAGTTTTGCCGAAACCGGTTGTCGTACAGTGTGTCCACACCAATGGAAGGTTTTTCCATTTTGGAATTTTCCAGTTGAACACGCTTGATCTTGAAGGTGGTGTGAAAAACGTGTGGTTCCAGACTGGCAGACTCCCGCTCTTTGAAACTTGTTGCTACAAGGTTGGCAGGCCTGTCTTGGAAGGTTACAACAACGAAGTCATTCAGTATCTAGACGCGTTTTATAATAACGTTTAATTATTATAAACTTTTGTATAAAAGTTGGCACATTTGTAAAAAACATTGATAGGATTACGTAACATCGAGTATTGTTGATAACAAATCTCACTACATTCACGCTATAAATCTCTTAAAAAAAACAAGGGTACATTTACCTAAAGTTTTCGTCAAAAATAACATTAAGATGACTTTCCAAACCGACTGGATTGTTAGTTTCTGAAAATATATACAAGGTGTTCGTGTTTAATTGTTTAAATTGCTATGGGTCACTTGATATGGGTCTGTTTTTTGCGATAAAAAATCGTTTGCGGCCAGTCTGGATGTCATAATGTGAGGAACATGCACATAACACTGATAACACCGTTCGGTACAATGAGGGGCGTCCACCTTTCAAAAAATGCTAAAAAAGTTGGCACAACTGTGTCTTGGTGGTCAGGATTGGCTTACTCCAAGCTGTACTTGTGTTTAAAATTGTGTCACACAGAAGCCCTTTTTATTTTTAAATTGGAAGCCAAAACAGTCTGAGATGGGTGGTAGCTAGTGTCCAGCAGCCACTCTTGATTATCAATGTGATTCAGTCCTAGACAATTACACGAACAGACGGACATTTGATCAATTTCTGGATTTTCACCAATACCTAGGTATGGATTAGCGGCTAACAGTTTTCCGTTGACAGCCATAACTTCGCCGTCGAGTGTCAAAACGTGGTGAGAGGAAGACTGCATGTCTGGATCGTCGCGTCGGATGTCTTCAGCGTTCCTAAAACCGACAAGCTAGATTTATAACGAAAAACGCACGAGCACTCACATTGTCATGAACCTCAGCACGAGAAGATTAATACTGGCAGCCACTACCGCCAACCCGAACAAAATAAAAACTAAACTTAAAGCGACGTAACCCGGTTTGTCTTTGAGGGCGTTATCGTTCTGCAAAGCCACATAGTCGCCGAAACCTATAGTCGTCAGGGTTACAAAACAGTAGTAGAAACTATCAAAATACGTCCAGCCCTCATATCTAGAAAAAACCGCAGCTCCCGTGGTAATTATAATAGAAGACAGCATACCAGTGGCGAACATGAGATTCATCTCAGTCGCTTCGATTTTCTTACAGTGCAGATATTTTTTAATTTGTCTTATGACGACTGAAGCGAACTTGTTCAGACGCTCACCGATGCTCTGAAACATCACCAGCCCCAAAGGAATCCCCACCTGAAAACAAACCAGTGATCAAGCGTGTCCGTGTCACTTGTCATTTATGTCAACAATGTCACAGTACTCTAGATTTATTTCTGTACCATGGCATAACCCATGCAGAACGCTTTTCCCCCGGCTGTCACAGGAGTCGAGTGCCCATAACCGATCATCGCAAGCACCACCGTCGCAAAATAAAAAGCCCCGGCGAACTTCCACTGCGGGCCCGCCTTGTGCGGTTTGTACTCAGTAATGACGAGTTCGATCATCCTGTAGTCGTCATCTGATATGTTGTATTTGCTCTTGAGGGCGTTTGTGGACACTAGCGACGTGATAAATTAAAACAGAGCGGAAAAGTAGGTAATACGAACCTTTGAGAAGTTCGTCCCGTCTGCTCTCCTCCTTTGATTCCAGAGCGTCGAAAACCGCCGCACCTATTAATAAATAAGTAAACGTGCAAACTACCAGAGATAATGTGCGAACATTCTGCCTTTTCATTGCGGCACGACTAATTGCTGTTTTAATATTGATAAACAAAATCGATTCGAATTTGGGTCGACGCTCGGGACGCTGGACGTCGACAGGGGGATTTTCCTAGCGCCAAAACCAAAGTCCCTAAAATCACCAACCAAACGTCAACGAGCACGTTGCTAACCTAAAAGTTTTGTTTTGAACAAAAACAGAAATGACAATAATGGCAAAAGTTGTAGAAACAAGGGGTAAAACTGTGATATTACCTCGTCAAAAAATTACTTTTGAGTTTTAGATTCTGAAAGTAGCGACGAAGATCAAAGTTTGTCGGACGATGATGACACTCCAGGTACCGCCAACGCGGGGTGGGCCGATTCCATCGCCAAAATCCTAAAAACGAACAAACCCAAAGGAAAAAAGACGCTAGTGTTATCAAAAGCGAAGAAACTAACAGACACAAAAAAAACTAAAACGAAATCGGCGGGGTTTGAAGTGGCAACTGCAGATGGTGACGTCAAAGAAGAACAAGTCGAGGTTGAAGACGAGCGGATAGAAGAAACGCAACCACGGAAAAAGGTGGGTTCGTGTTTGGCAACAACACGTCTAACTTTGCGTTTTAGAGGAAAAAAGAGTTGCCCAATTTACGTGTCAAACCCAACGTGCTCGAAAAAGATAGGGAGCGCACTTTGGCGAAAATAGCGACCAGAGGTGTGGTGCAACTGTTCAACGCGGTGAAGACTCAGCAGAAAGACATTAGTAAGAAACTAGAGGAGGCAGGCCCTTTGGAAGTCCGAAAAGAGAAGGTTTTGAAAAATATCGACAAGAGGGCGTTTTTGGACGTTTTGATGGGTGGAAAGTCGCACACTGAAGATACGGACAAAGAAAAGGAGAGTGTAAAAGGGGGCGACTCTACTTGGAGCGTTCTACGCGACGATTTTATGATGGGTGCTAAGTTGAAGGACTGGGACAGGGAGCCCGAAGAGGAAATGGAAACGGAGGAGCAAGTCGAAATGGAATCTGATTAACGCTTTTTGTACAAATTTAAATAAATTTTTACTAAAACAAAAAAAGTTAAATTTCTTTGGGGTGTTTGGGTGTGAGGTTGGCAATTCTGTGACACGAAATACACCAAATAACAAAATGGAAGTAGCGAAAAATGGTTACAGCTGTTTTTCGTGTACTGATAAAGTGATAAACACTCGGTGTGGATGTTGTTAATCAGTGTCGGTCACAAAACACGTGTTGGTGTTTCGTTTTGGTATAACAATTAAGGGTTTCGAGTTCCGGTCTTCAAACCCAGTGAGCGGGTTTGAATTTTCGTACGAAAGTTTGGTTATGTTGATGTTTAGTGTGTGTTGAAATTTTGCTCAAAAATGGGTGATTTGCTAGCGGATCTGTTGAATAATAGAATTGAACCGGTACCCACGCGGGGACAAGTTAACGGGGTCATGGATTACGGGGTTTCCGACGATGAAGACGACGATGTATGGGATTCCGAGGATGACTCTGATACGGAACAGCAGGAGTATGTTCAGAAGGAGTTTGAAACTTATTTTCCTCGGCAGCAGGTAAAGCAATTAAGGGAACGTGTGTTTGGGGGTTTTTGGTATGATTGGCTGACACGCAGCACGTGTATTTTCATTTTTTTTTTAATCAATTGTGGACCAAAAAAGTGATCATTTTTTTAACGATAACGCCGTAGCTGATTTATCCTAACGAAAAATTGAATAAAAAAAAAAATAGTTGCTTCTTTATACAATAAAAAATGTATAAACATTTATCTAGACTAATAACTTCCCGGCTCCTTGTAAATCACGTTTTGTATAGGAAGAAACTGGCGGTTTAACAGACATCGAAGACGGCCATGAAGAATCCCTCCTGGGTACAGACATTATGGAGCTGGTCCACGTCCCCGTGGTGTTCAGCAAATACCGATTCGACACCTACTACAAAAAAGAACTCCCAATTGACTCATTCAAAAACACTGTAGGTTCTTACTTGAAACGTCGCCACCAATGACCCCCCGAATTTCCAGATTCTCAATACCATGAACACTAACTCAGTCGTGATAATCCAGGGACCTACGGGTTGTGGAAAAACCACCCAAGTTCCTCAGTACATTCTTGATCAGTGTAGGGAAACCAAATCTCCATGCAACATTGTAGTAACTCAACCGAGAAGAATAGCGGCTATAAATATAGCCCAGAGAGTGTGTGAAGAACGAGGATGGGCAATTGGGACAGTTTGCGGTTATCAAGTAGGAGTTAAAAATTAGTCATTTTTTTATTATAATGAGGATTTGTTAGGTTGGACTGGATAGAAACGTAGGAGAGGATGTGATTTTGACTTACATGACTACAGAAGTCCTTCTACAGAAGCTAATTTTGCAGAAAAATTTGAATAAGTACAGTCATGTGATTATTGATGAAGTTCACGAACGAAACAAGTCGCTCGATTTTTTGTTGTTGATTGTGAGGAAGTATCTCTTCACGAATTCTCCATCTGTTAAAGTGAGACTTTTTTGTCGTCATTTTCGCTTAAATAAAAATTCGTTTTAGGTCATTTTGATGTCAGCTACAATGGAGGCAGACGATTTCGCTTATTACTTTCGCAGCATTCCGAGAAACAACCCCGATAATTTTCTTCCAGCCCCGATTTTATACGTAAACAAGAAAAGCGAATACGAAACGAACATTTACTACGTCGAGCAATTCGCCCAGTCTGTACTTTCGGTATTCACGGATTTATTTGTCGTATTTTCACCCACTTTTTGTATTTTTAGCAAATATCTTACAGTATTGATGATCCTTGCATAATGCCCCAGCAGTACGAAATGTGTTCCAAACTAATTAAGATCTTTGATGAATTAGACGAGAAAGAAGTACCGAACGGCGACGACACCCTCCACGGAAGTGTTCTAGTTTTCTTGCCAGGCTACCACGAAATCGAAGAAATGCACAAACTCCTAGTTGAAAAGAAGTAATTTTGTGTGTATTTGGATTAGCCGAATTTGAATTTTGTTTTGTAGGAACACTTCTCTCGATTGGGATATCGTTCCGTTGCACTCGTCGCTAACAAGCGAACACATGTTTAAGGCGTTCCAGAAACCCAAATCCGGGTGTCGGAAAATCATCCTTTCTACGAACATCGCTGAGAGTTCGGTTACCGTTCCCGATGTTAAATACGGTAAGCAAACTGGTGTGTTACCCCCTCTGAGAAAACAATGACGTCATATATTTCAGTGATCGATTTTTGCTTGACCAAAATAATGACGATGAACGAGGTGACGAAATTTTCCACGTTGAGTCTCCAGTGGGCTTCCCGCAACAATTGTATCCAGAGGGCGGGTCGCGTGGGGCGCGTCTCCAGCGGCAGAGTCTACCGTCTAGTACCGTGTACATTCTACGAAGTTAGTACTAATTATTAATCAAACATTGCGTACTAAGTTTGCACCTTATCTAGTGCCAGATGCAAGAAAGCACCTTGCCGGAGCTCCAGCGAGCCCCTCTCGAGAACGTCATCCTCTACATGAAGCTCCTAGATTTGAACGACACCCCCAAGAACGTCCTCTCGTTGGCCATAAGCCCCCCAAACCTCAGAGACGTCGAAACCTGCATTTGGAACTTGAAAGAAGCCGGGGCTTTGCTCACCACTTGCCGCGGTCATAAGACACCCGCCGACGGTGACATTACCTTCATCGGACGCATCATGGGCTCGCTACCCATCGACATCCGGCTGTCCAAGCTCATCATACTAGGTCACATGTTTAGTTGTTTGCAAGAAACGGTCATAATGGGTAGGTTCGTGTGGACGTTTTGGGTCAAACTTAACTATGACTTTCAGCTGCCGGTTGTATGACCAGGAACATATTCGTGCAGAATTTCCACGCCAGGATCAAGTGTTACCGGAAAAAGTTGTTGTGGGCTGACAGATCGTGCAGCGACTTCATGACACTCCTGAATTTATACAACGTGTGGATGAACAAAAAGCGCGAAAACGCTTTCCGCAACATCAGCGAGGAGTACGGCTGGTGCAAGACCAACTTCGTCAACTTGAAAGGCCTCCGCGAGTGGGATCTCCTCATCAAGGAAATCAACGGCCGGCTGAAGAAATTCTCCATCGAGCAAGCCGTGGGCCCCAACCGAGTCCCTCTCTCGGCCATCGAGAAGCCCACGGTTCTCAAAATCATCATCTGCGGCGCTTTCTACCCCAACTACTTCGTCCGCTCGTCGGACTACGGCCAGGTGGACTCCCGAGAGGCCGTGAAGATCCTGAACGGCCGCGATCCCAACAAAACCGTGTACTTCAGTAACATGAAGGTCAACCAGCCGGGACACATCTACGTGCGCCAGATCAAGCAGATGCTGCAGGTCGACCACAACGACAGCGTCCAGATCGGGTTCGACGCACAGAGTACGAAGGTTTTCGTCGAGTTCAACAACGTGCAGCAGCCGGAGCAAGTCACGGTGGAGGGGCGACAGTTCATCGCCACTATTCCCGGGAACATCGGCGTCGACGTGTACGAGGCGGTGCGGAAGCGGCAGCTGAATACGCCGTTTAGGTTGAGGATTTTGCCGTAAGGGGGCGGAGCGAGTGCTTGGTGGAGATTTGAGAGTGAGTTTGTTGCAGGGACCATAAGGCGTGGGCGTTCGCCAATTCGACGGAGGAGAAGAACAAGAAGAAGGAGGAGGAGGAGGAGCTGAATTGTTTTACGGCGGTGGAGTACTCGCCGCTGCCGCCGTTGGATCTCGAGTACATCACGGTCACAGTCACACACGTAAGTTTGAGATGGTGTAATATTCAACATTCATATGCCGTGTTATATTTGTTGTCTGCTTACATTTTAGGCACTGAGTACGGGGGGGGAGGGTCACAGAAACGCAGGTTGCGTTTTAGAACTTTATTCTAACACTACCTAATCCACACTATCCAACGGTACAATCACCTCTTCTATATATTCCTTACGTTAACAATTTTCCCTACTCATTTTATTGACACTATACTACACCTCTACCGGACAAAAAAAAAATACATTTAGGTAACATTTAGATGTAATTTTTGTCTAAAACTAACACATTCGCACAATCATTCATTCTGAAACTTGGTTTAAATTAAATCTAAACATGTTATGACCTACGCTAACTATTACTATTACAAATTTTCCTTTTGATGACTTTACAAGACATGCTACACTACATGCAACGTGAGCCGTGCATAGCGTTAGTCATCTTTATGATATAATTTTGTTCTATTTTTATGCACTGTTACCTGTCTACTATTTTTAATTATTTTCACATTTGGTGTTTCTTCTTCTAAAACTTCGAAAGGACCGTTGTACACAACACTTAATTTATCACCTGTTTCGTTTTGCACTAAAATTAAATCACCTTTCTTATAAACTATGGGATTAGCATTTTTATCGTACTTATCTTTCCGTTTAAGTTTACTTGCAACTAAATTACAATGTGCATCTTGATATGCTTTCTGTAACCTAAATTTTAATTCTTTAGAATAATCGTCAAAATTATACATTGGCTCAACTTCCTTAACTAAATTGCTAGGAATTTTACATTTTTTCCCGAAAACTAATTCATAAGGAGTGTACTTTGTTTCCGTATGTACTGTAGTATTATAAGAAAAACACCAATAAGATAGCCATGTACTCCATGATCTCGTTTTATTTTCTGTCATCGTTCTCAAATAAGCTCCTAAAACTTTATGAGAATTTTCAAGTGCCCCTATACTCTGATGATGGTAAGATGTAGAATGCAACTGCTTAATATGCAATAGTTTACAAATTTCAGCCATTGTTGATGAAATAAATTCCGTACCCCGATCTGAAGCAATTTCTTTCGGAATTCCGAACCGTAAAATAAAGTTTTCTACAAAATTTTTAGCTACTGTTATCGTATCTTTGGTTTTTAATGGATGCGCTTCTACAAATTTAGTTAAATCGCATTGCAGTGTGAGTATATAGTTAAAACCATATAAATCTTTTTCTATAGGGCCTACGATATCCAAATAGATTTTCTCAAACGAAGAAGATGGTGTAGATGTAATTACCATTGGTTCTTTTATATGTTTACTAAATTTCTGTTTTTGACAACTATCACATTTTTTTACAAAATTCGTAACGTCTCTACCTAATCCTGGCCAAAAGTAATATTTTTTAATATTATTTAGCATTCTGTTAATTCCTGCATGACCACTAGTTGGTAGTAAGTGAAAATCATTTAAAATTACTGTTTGTTCATCTTTATTAAATACACGTTGAGCTCCTGACACAACATAAATCCTTGGAAAAGGAAGGTTGAACTTATTTGTATTTTGGGTACCCTGTGAGCTCATTTCATTATTACATATCCTAGCTAGGTCTCTTATAACATGCGCATTATCATTATTTTTTAAAACTGTCAACTCTGTAATATCAAATTTTTTACAAATTAACGCTAATTCTCTCGACAACTCGTCTCGCGCTGATGCCGATCGGGATTTTAGGTTTGTGTAAATTGTTGACACAGCAGGAATATAGGTAAAATTTCCAATCTTTTCTTTGTGATATTTCTCAAAACTTTTGGAAATTGCCTTAGGATTAACTACCAATTCAATACAATCTTTGGGTTTTTTGAGTATTTCTACAATATTCGGGTGATCAGTCCGTATGTTTGCAGTAATCTCTGAATTGTCATATTTCTGGTCACTGGATTTACATTTTTTTACTTGCGCTCTTGTCATCACAGCAATCAAATTTTCATTCATACTTTTCAATTCATTCGATGACACACTCACTCGTGATAAAGCATCTGCAGAGACATTATCTGCTCCTTTCACATACTCAACAACAAAATCATACTCTTCCAAACATAATCTAAATTTAGTTAATCTGCTAGAGGGATTGGTAAGATTGAATAAATATACCAGTGGTCTGTGATCAGTTAAAATTTTAAACCGTCTACCATTCAGATATGGTCGAAAATGTTTCACTCCCCAGACTATAGCTAATAACTCTTTTTCTATAGTTGAGTAATTCAATTCGGCTTTATTTAGAACTCGACTGGCGTAAGCTACTGGTTTACTATTTTGATTTGATAAAATAGCTCCAACTGCTATCCCAGATGCATCAGTTTGTAAAATAAACTCATTTTTTTCTGAAAAATCTGGATAATCCAATACCGGAGGTTTCGTAAGAGCATTTTTAAGATTTAGAAAAGCTTGTTGACAAGATTTAGACCATTCAAATGTTACATTTTTCTTACAAAGTTGATTTAAGGGTGCTGCCCTTTCAGCAAATTTTGGTATGTACTTTCTGTAGTAATTAGCAAATGCTACGAATCGTCTTACTTCATCAACTGTTGTCGGAATAGGATATTCATTTAATATTTTAGTTTTACTAGGATCAGGTAAAATACCATTCGATGTAATAATATGTCCCAAATAAAGAATCTCTTTCTTCAAAAACTCACATTTTACTGGATTAAGTTTCAAGTTTACTTTCCTAAGCCTGTTAAATACTTTAATTAAATTAGAATTGTGATCTTGTAGATTTCTTCCAAATACAATTAAATCATCTAGGTAGACAAAACATTTTTCATAATTTAAACCAGACATTGATATTGTCATTAGTCGTGAAAAAGCTCTGGGACTTGTTTTTAAACCCATCGGCAACCTTTTCATTTGAAACTGCCCCTGGTTTGTAGTAAAAGCTGTATAAGGTCGACTTTGTTGTTCTAATTCTACCTGATAGTATCCCTGACTCAGATCTAAATGAGAAAAATATACCGCTCCCGCTAATGAATCTAAAATATCTGTTATATTCGGTAAGGGAAATTTATCGTCCTCAATTTTTTGATTAAGTAACCTATAGTCGATAACTACTCTCCATTTCTTTTCCCCATTTTTATCATTTTTCTTTGGAACTAGAAGAAGTGGTGACGAATATTCGCTTTTAGATTCTTCTATTATATCATCTTTTAACATGTTACGTATTTGTTTTTCGATTTCTAGTTTTTGTGTTTGTGGAATCCTATAGGGTTTGACATAAATAGAACTTGTATTATCCTTCAGTTTAATGGATTGTTTATATAAATTAGTAGTCGATAATTTATCTTCTGGTAAATGAAATATATCAGCGTATTTAGCACAAATATTTTCAATTGTTTTCTGTTCTTGTGGATTTAACGACTTTAAGTTTAACAAATTTAATAAATTTTCTACTCTATCAGCCAGAACTGTATTTCTCTCAAATTTACATATGTTATATTCACATAATCTTTGCAACTCAGGTACACAGTTTTTCAAACATACTTCAGTTTCTCTTGTATTGAGAATTTTGACCGGAATTCTACCATTTTTTGGTCTAACAATACTGTTGGCAATAAAGACTTCAGAACATAATTCTTTTGACACAATAACACAATCTTCTTTAATTTTTGTCGATAACCAAAAAACAAACTCACATCGCGGTGGAATTGCAATAATATCATCATTATCAGAACGTAACGGTATTATAGTTTCTTTATTAAAATGTGACAGAAGTAAAGTATCCTTTTCAAAATCAATAACTCCTCTAAACTTTTTCAGAAAATTTTTACCTATAATGCCATTTGTTGAACACGATAAATTTTTAAATACGTAAAATTTTTGAACAAAATATTTTCCATTATATTTCAATTTTAAATGAACGTACCCTTCTGAAAAAATATAACCTGTAATCCCCTTAATTTTCAATTTTTCTTTTATTATTTCATTATCGCTAGATAAACATTCATGCTTAATAGCACACAATGAAGCTCCCGTATCTACTAAAAAACTAAAATTATTATCGTTTACTCCACAATTTACCCATGAGGTGCCATTGCATTCACAAATTTCATTAATTATTACTTTCTCGAAAAAATGGTGGTTACGGGTTTCTACTTCTGTGTTTTGTTTCGTCGTTTCTTGGACATGATTAATTTGTTTATTTGATTGGTATTTACGAAATGAATTGTTGTTATGGTTATGATTAAAAACTTTCCCTGTTGAGTATTTGTTTCTATTAAAATTACGATTTGTGTTTGATGTATTCCCTCTTGCATAATTTGATCCATTTGCGTTATTATCTCTACGAAATTTGTGTGAATAGTTCCAATTTTTATGTGAATAATCCGAACCTTGGTTTGATTTATATTTCTTGCTAGCGTTATTATAATTCCGTTTATTGTGATTTGCTGTCATAATTTGATTTTCTGGACCGAAGCGTGATATTTCTTCATCCTGCGCTACTTGAATCGCGTCTTTAAGAGATGAAAAATTTCTAGATGCAACAATGGTACTTAATTTTTGATTACGCAAGCCATCCGCGAATCTTTTAATAGCATTTTTTTCATTCACTGATTTTAAAATATTAAATGCTGTCGAATCGCCATTAGCTTGTGATATAGTAAGATTAACAAATATTTCTTCTATTTCTTTACCAAAATCTGAAACGGATTTATTTCCTTGTGTGGCGCGCATTAATTTCGTTTGCAAAGCGGTATCGCTTTTCCTTGTAATCAAATGTGTTTTCATATCCGATATGAGCAAAGCAACACTATCGTAATTCGATTTAAGTCGAAGTTTCGCACCAACTGAAAGACGTGTTTTCAAGACAAAATTTATTAAAGAAGGTTTACCGGTTGATTCTAACATAGTATCGTAAAGTTCTATTGCGTCAATCAATTGCATTGTTACAGCCTCATCATCATTCATGACAGGTAATAGACTAACAGCCGTTTTAAGATCAAATGCCATCTTGGGGCCGACACTCGTACTGGTACTTTTTGAAAAATTTAAAATTTCTTTGTATATCTTTCGTATCTCACCATTTAGTGCATTTAATTTTTGAATATCTTCGTCAGTATACTCCTTATTTGTTACCTCTAATTTAACCTGCTTGTTTACCTGATCTAAACATTTATAAGTTTGATTTGCTTCATTTATCTTCCTATTTACACACTCAATAGTGCGCCTATCCCGACCGATTTTTATTAAATAAGTTCTTATCTCTTTTAATTTGTTATGAATGCCCGTTAAGTTTAACTCCATCAAAAGTTTCTCAACCTTTCATACCAAATTAGCATATCAAACATTTTACGATAAATCAAACAATAATTACAACGATCAGCAATAACAATGAACCCAAGTTTTATATCTAACATGCAAAAAAAAAAAATTCTCGATGCAATAACTAGTTAAATTTGCTGAAGTTCCAATTTTCATTTCCTACGAGTGAAAGTGTACTTTGCACTTCCTTTGACCGATGTTAACCCGACATATTTCCTTTTTGAAAACCTGTTACAATACCTTATGCGCAATTTCACGAACTTAACCACTTTTTCCCACTTTCAATAGATTAAAACTTAACTTGATTTTCACTTTCCATTCAATCACTGCACTGTAACACTACATCACTATGCCTCTGTAGTAGCGTCCCTGGAATGCTCCAATTCATTCTTATGGATTTCTTGACGTACCACTTTTCTTAGCATTTTCTTACACTTTTTGATTTCCAGCCATAGTAATAAAACTACCAACACAACCGTCAAACAGATTAAAATCCAATCCGTCTTCGTTATGGTCGCATCCCCGCTTGCTGTTTGCGCAATTATGACTTCTTCTTTCGACGTTTTACTGCCCATGTCTTATTTTCCTCTGACAACGGGTTTCAGTTTCAATTATCCTGGAATCATCCTGGAATCTTCGGATCCTGTCACGGTCGCCATGCAATTTTCCCTACTCATTTTATTGACACTATACTACAATGGCGTTGGATAATAAAAATAATAATAATAATAATACAGATTGTGGACGCCAGCCACTTCTACTGCCAAAACTGGAACGACGAAACCCGAATACTCCTCGATAAAATTTTCACGGCCTTGAACAACCCGGGAGTCTTCCTGGAACCTCTAGACACCGACGAAAAAGTCTACTTGAACGGAAAATTCTACGCCGCCAAGTTCAACGAAGACAACAAGTTCTACAGATGCCAAGTCGTCGACCTCAAACCCGGAAAACCGTATATTGCCCATGTAAGTTTTCTCCTTTTTCTTTTTTTTTTTTTTTTTTACCGTTAAAACGTTGAAGGTCCGGTTCGTCGACTACGGTAACTTCCAAAAAGTCCCCTCCAACCGTCTGTACCATCTACCCCAGGACTGTCCCGAATGTCACGTGAAACCCATCGCCATGTGCTGCGTCCTGAGCGAAGTGCAACCAGATCTAGTTACAAACCCCAAGGGGCTTTGGATTGACGAAGTCAACGAAACGTTTAAAAAGAAAGTAGACAAAGTTTTACTCAACGCGAAAGTTTATTCGGTCGTTGACGACATTGTCCATCTCGAGTTGTACCGCCAGCGGTGTTCTACTTCGTTTAACCAATACTTGATTGATATGAGTTTTGGGCTGAAGTGCGAGGAGAGCCAAAGGTCAAAGGTAGGTGCTTCACAATTGTAAAACTCGATAATTCACGCTTAATAAAACAGATGGATCACGAACTGCGCCAAAAAGTGCTCCGGTCCGAGAACCCCAACAACGTAAGTACTCTATACAAACAGCTCACCACGGCCAGGAACTACACCGATTTCGAGGAGCCTTCAACCAGCGACGCCACCGACATCGTGGAACTGCGGGGGCCTTTCAGCCCCCTTGAAATGAAAGTTTGTGGGTTAGTCCAAGCCAGCGTGGGTGCGTCAGTTCGCATCGACGGCGACTCCGTCAATGCGGTTCTGCTTGATGATAACCCAGACGACCCCCACGCTAGATTGCTCGTCGCTGCGACGGTTTCGCAGTCGGCGTTAGGTCAAAGCATCAAACTTTCCCAAACCACCGTAATGCCCAGCATCCCCGGCTTACCC
Organism: Zophobas morio; assembly: GCF_036711695.1. Taxonomy (NCBI): domain Eukaryota; kingdom Metazoa; phylum Arthropoda; class Insecta; order Coleoptera; family Tenebrionidae; genus Zophobas; species Zophobas morio. The sequence continues at coordinate 4,571,217 of NW_026972115.1, forward strand.
ATGCTGGTAACGCTGCTATTCTGCCCGAACATGGAGCCCAAACTAACCCCCGACGGGTCCAGAGTGGCGTCCATTTTGTGCGGTATGGGCTGCAAGGAGTTCAGTGGAAAACCAAATTTCCCCATGCATGACATATCGCTGGTGCTTGACACCGAGCTCCACAAGGAACTCGTGGCTAAAATCAACCAACTGCGCTACTACATGAACGCGGCTGTTAAAACCATGAGTAATATGCACGATGGGTTGTCGGGGTCGAGCGACTTATTCACATACCAGATGTTTCTGAAAGAAAACCTTTTTTCGTAAGTACATAGTTACATTGGTAGACTTGGGGTGATTAGTGTTTTCAGGTTGTTGCACATGAGGCAAAGGAGCGTCGATCGGGTTAGAATCAAGTATGCTGATGTCTGGAATAAGACGTTGTGTGGAGAAGTGGCAGTTATGACAGTCGACAAGGTTGACCAAGAGGGGACTCAAGTGCGAATCGAGAGCGATGATGAAGCGATTTGGCCACTGATGTGGTTCGTCGACTTGAAAGACGACGTGGGGGCGAGAATGACCATCGACAAGAATTTGAACGAGTTGCTACTGGTCGCGAAAAGGTGAGCTCGGCGTTGGTTGAATTGTTGGTGATTTTGGGGTTTTAGGTTGGCACCGGAGCGGGAGATTGCGTGCGAGCTGTGCGCGACTGCTCCGATGCGCACGATCAGTGAGGTCAGGCTTCATTTGTTCAAGAAACAACACAAAGAAAATTTGCAGAAGTACGAAACGAGAGAGCAAAATTAAACCAATGAGTTATTTTTAATACATATGTGATTTAGAATTATGTAATTCAAGTATTTTTATAATTTAATTTTAAGTTTTAATGTAAAACAATGAGTTATTTTTTTACATATGTGATTTAGAATTATATACTCCTAGTTCAAATATTTTTATGTGTTAATTTTAAGTTTTAATGCAAAGTTACGCTAAAGAATGGTAATTTTGTTACTTAATAAACGACTGAGTTAGTAATCGACTTTTTATTTACTTTTAAAATAGTATTGACATTACTCTAGTTTACAGACTTTGTTAAACCGTAACTGTCAGAACGCGTTACAATTACCAACATAATTTTGTTACAATAAAACGCAGCCGACTTTTTCTCGATCATATGGTATGCTCGTATTTAATTACACCAAACTCTGATTTTAACCATAAATTGAACAGATAAAACTGAAACCCAGAATACCTAATTCATGCGCTATGCTAGCAGCGTACGCGAAAGTCGACTTAAGTCAAGGTCACGGCTAGAAAGTCAAGCGCACTCGAGATGCTCGTTTTAAGAATGTTAACATGTGTGAATACCGTTAAACCTACATTTCCAGCGCGTCGTGAAGATGTCCGAAAACCCAAAACCCCAAAAAGAGGTGAGTTCTGACGCTTATTTTCACCCACTTTACCCAATTTTTAGGAGCAACCCGAACGTCCCACGACGGTGCAGACCTTCGTGTCCCAATATGAAAAATATTACGGGCTCTCCGTACTAATCGCTGTGGTTTCCATAATTACGATATTGATAATAGCAGCGGACGAGTGCAGAACGTGCTTCAACAAACTGGAAGAAGCGCAAGGTATAAATGGTGAAGGATTGAAGACGTACTGGGTTTACGGCAGAAACGTCGAGAGTGGGTACTTGAGGCACGTGTTCAAGATTTTGGACAGTTTGGGATACAAAAACGAGCCGAATTCGACGAACTGGGATTTGTTATGGGCCCACGATTATCCGTTTCGGAAATTGTATCCGGTTTTGAGTAATCTGAGGCCGCATCAGAGGGTTAATCATTTTCCTGGTTGTGGCTATATTACAAACAAGGTGGATTTGGCGGTCAGCAAACTCAAATATATACCACCGGCGTTCCGGCTACCTGAAGACAAAGAAGAGTTTTTGAGATACGCCACGACACACCCGAGTGCCAGTTTTGTCCAGAAAAACAACGACCACAGAAATATAAAAGTGAAGAATGTGTCGGATATTGAGTTGGATTCAGAGGGGACTTTTGTGCAAGAGTTTGTCGATAGACCGTTGTTAGTGAGCGGGCACAAGTTTGATATAGGGATTTACACGATTATCACCTCTTTGGATCCTCTTAGGGTCTATATCTACAACGGAGACGCGCTTTTAAGGCAAGTACTAAACCAAACAGGCACGTAACCAGCCTTTTATTTTGGAGGGGCCCAGCCCGGGCACTAATTTCAAATAAGGGGGCCTTTAGAGAAAGTTTTCATTAGTATAAATCATCATTTTACTTGGATCACAACCAGTATATAAACTTAATGGGGTGCAAATAGTTGAAACTGACAAGTATTTACTTACTACTATTTACTGAGAGACATGTACAATTTTCAAGATTTTCACGCTAGTACACGAACCTCATTTGACATACACCTGTTAAAACTAGAAATACATATAGTATTTATTATGATATGCCAACAATTCAAAAAGCAGTTAAAAAAAAACTTCGCAAGTAGTCAAGATAAAATTAATAAAATCTCACCAGAAATGAGTTGGAATATCAGTTATATCGGCTAATTGCTTAAAAAACGTATCGACAAAACTGTTCATAGCAGTATCGCTTTACTCAGAGAGTTATATTACAAGATAAGAATATAAGATTACTCTCATAGCTAAAATTTACTGTTGATCTGAAATTTGGAATTTGCTTTTCTTTTAAAATTTAAAATTAATTTAAAGGGGCACCAGTGGTGGCACAGGGTTTCGCTGGGATGGCCTGTGCCTGAAACCAAATGTACACAATTACTTTCAAATTTTCAAAATAAGCTTAGTTGATAACACTAGCACAGTAGACACTAGTTTACAAGGTTTTATATCCAAAGACAAAAATAGTTGAGTCCAAAGGATTTGGGTTCGGGAAATTCAAATCTGAAAGCAGAAAAAATCCATCACGTCAGGTTTTTGAGATATTTATATAAACATACCCCGTATTTCTTTTCTTTTATACAACTTTTGTATTTTTTTTATTTTTAAATATATATGAACATATAGTTCTTTGAGCAAATTTGTATCATTTTAAAAGATCATTTACGTAAATAAATAACATGAGTCAATTTTTCAAGCTAGATTGTCATCAATGTTTTATTTAAAATTTTACAAGTACTTATTAATTTTAAAATAATTGGTTGCTTTTGATTTTCCTACGGGAAGTGATAATAAAAATGTGAGGTTGGCCTCACAAAGATTTTTTAAAATGATATAAATTTGCTCAAAGAAGTATAGGTTTATCTTTAAGAATAAAGAAGTTACAGGGGTTGTATTAAATAAAAGCAACACCCAGTATATATTATCAACATTAAGACTGAAAATTAAAAATGATTAACACTTTCTTTTATTGGCAGTACTGTCAGTTTCCCTTATAATAGCCCAACAATAACACATTTTCGTCCCAAAAACCTTGATACCTTCTTTTTAAGCATATTTGAACAGGTCTTCCAGCCTTAGGTACTATAATTTTAACACAAACGTAAGAAAACTGATTTGCACTTACTTTGCACGATCTCGAAGACATTTTTTATGCGACAATGGTGCATTAACATGAATCAGTTTAACACTAACAAGAAGGTAAAAGCAGAGTTCATTATTTTGGATTTATGAAAAAACCTGACGTGATAGGGATTATCCGTTTTTGGATTTGTTATCAGTAAGTAATTTAGAAGTAGAAAATATTTTTTTTATTTTTGGATACGAAAAAAAGTTTAAATTTGTAAACTAGTGTAATTAGCGTGCAAACCCCTGCACTCCAACAACTTAATTTCTCTCTTTCAAAACTTTAGATTTTGTCCGGTCAAGTACTACCCCTTCGACCCCCAAAACCTCGACAAGTACGTAGTAGGCGACGACTACCTCCCCATCTGGCAAATCCCCGCCCTCGACTACTACTACAACGACCTCGGCTTCGGCATGCGCGAAAGCCTCAACGCCTTCCTGCGCTCCAAGGGCCAAAACCCCCAAAAAATGTGGGACCAAATCGAAGACGCCATCCGCACCCTCGCCCTCGCCAAAGAGCCCCGAATCGTCGACGTTGTCAACAAGTAACCCCCCACCCCGCCCCCATTTTGTAATCCCCCAAAGTTTGCAGGTTCAAGTCCAAGCATAACTTCTTCGAGATGATGCGCATCGACTTCGTCGTCGACGAAGACCTGAACGTGTACCTGCTGGAGGCCAACATGAGCCCCAACTTGTCGTCGGCGCACTACCCCCCCAACCAGCTGCTGTACGAGCAGGTCTTGTACAACATGATGGGGTTGCTGGGGCTGGGGGAGCGCGTCCGCAAGGACTCTCTCGCCGTCAGGTAATTTTGCGACCAATAATTCAGAACTGCCAACACAAAATTGTTTGCAGATTGCAGTCAGAGGAGGACATGATTGTTTCTGATAAGCAGCTGGCGACGTTCCCCAAGGAGTGCAGCAGTGTGGTGTGCAAGAGTAGCTGCGTTTCGCCGGTTTGTCAGCTGTGTAGGCCGTGCTTGTCGTGGGAGACTCGGGAGGATTTGGTGAGGGCGTACAAGGAGCACGTTAATCGGGGGGAGTGCAAGAGGATATTTCCCCCTAGCCAGGTAAGTGATAAGGTAATCCAATGTAATTAATGAAACACAAAGTTTTATTGGAGTTAAATGTAATTTTCAGTAAAATCGATTGTTCCTTTTAGCTTGAACATTAAACTATAAGCATTGTTTAAGTATATTATAGTTGGACAACCTAATACAAATTTTACTTCACCTAAATAGTGAGCTTTAGGACAAGGAATCCAGGGGGCGTGGGACAAATTTTTAGTCAACGCGCATTTTCACTACAGTAAGCGAACGTATTAGGTTTATTTTACTCTACTTCAGATGGCGCCATCAAACATTAGCAAAGGCAAACACCCTTCACTCTGCTCTTATACGAGGAGTTATCCATAAATCCATAATTAACATTGTTCCGTAAGGAGTAATGTGTATAGACATATATATACAAAATATGAAAATATACTTGACATAAAAAATATGAAGCAACGCGTTGTAACGTGATACGAAAGAATTGTATTTAAATGAATTTGACGCCTATTTTTATTTGACTATATCTGAAGACTGACAGAAACTTTAAAAAGGGTTTTTAAACTGGTATAATTGTTTAGTTTTACAAGATTTCGTAAAATTTTGATTCGTGGTGTTACAAAAATATTAACACAAAATGAAAATATATATTCAAAGTAAATAATAGAATGACATAAACTTTCGGCGTTGACATTACAAATAATTACAAGACAGAAAAAAAAACGCATGTTTGTAATACCGGGTTGTTAAAGGCTGCTTTGAAGACTGTTTGTTTCTATGAAAAACAATTGATGAAATCCGACGTTTTGGTAGATTTTGTTCCAAAAATACGAGATAACTAATTGTTTCTTGAACTAGTTTCCGTAACTTTTAAAATTTAAAAAGGATACGGCATTCTGCTGTAATAAAATCTAGAATAAGGTCAAAATCACACATTAGTGTGATTTTGACCTTACTATTAAATTATTAAATCAGATGTGATATTAATTACATCTGATTTTGTCAACCACATGAATATAATTTACATTAAAATAAGTTACAGACATTGTTTGAAATGTTTACTATATTTCGAAAACACTCCTTCAAGTGTTAATTTTTTTAAGATGTAATATTTGTCAGCGTTTCCAAAATTTTCCTCTTTGCACAGGTCAAGTATTTTTTCGTAAATCGCATTTTAAAATTTTTGTTATTGTATTTTTTACTTTTTAATTTACTTTTTAATTTTCTAAGGCATTCATATAGGTTTCTATGAATTTATTAACGAAATCAACTGATAACTTGCGCGCCATTTTGTGTTAATTAATATCAATAGTGATTATGATAATTTTAATCCATCTGAATGAAAATCCATCTCTCCCAAATATTTTACACCGATATAAATTTATTACTTTCTTGGCACGATTTGTAATCCGAAGTCTCCCTCCACATGCAATTTTTCGTCGCCTGAGAACTTGTTTGATCTACAGACCAAACCACACTCAGGCCAATATCGGCTTTAAGCGATTTATTTATAAGTCGACATGCGTTAGAGTTGATCTGATACACATCCACTACGAAGAACGAACCCGTTTGGACCATTGGACTTTACAACGAATAAGTGAACAAAGTTCTTGAACATCTTAACGATTTAATACATAATGTTTCCGAATGACAAAATTTACATTTCAAATTGTATTATCAAATGGTAAAACACTCACCAAAATTTGTCACCAACAATGAAATGACGCAATCTCCAAATTTTACAATACTATATCCTCCGTTTACGGTTTATGCATCTGTGTTGAGTTTTCACCTTGAACGTCAAGATTTTTGGAAAAAAAAAGAACATTTTCCAATTTATAATGTTATTTAAATTTTAAAAATAGCATAGTCCTAATCTTGTGATTTATAAATACGCTATTGAGACTTTTAGGCTTTTCGATTTCTCGATTTTTCAACTTTAAATGTCTCAATTTTTCAATATTTCAATTTTGGGCTTCTCCAATTCTTCCATTCTTCAAATTTTCCATTTCTCGATTTTTACTTTTTGGATTTTCCATTTCTCGATTTTTACTTTTTGGATTTTCCATTTCTCGATTTTTACTTTTTGGATTTTCAATTTATTGTTAAACTTTAGATTTTTCAATTCTTCTTTCCAATTTTTATTTTTTTGATTCTTCTCCATTTTTGGATATTACTTTCAGTTTTGATATTTTTCAATACTTCGATTCTTTGATTTTTCGACCTCTAGATTTTTCGATTTTTTATTTTTGGGTTTTCAGTTTTTCGTTTTTTATACATTAAACTTTTCAATTTTTCGATTGTTTTATATTTCAATTTCTCAATTTTTCAACTTTTCCATATTTTAATTTTTAAATTTCTAGATTTTTCGGTTTCTCGATTTTTCAGTTCTTCAGTTCTTCAATTTTTCGATTATTCAGGTTTTTGATTTTTTAAGTTTTCGATTTTTCGACTCTGCTTTTTTGACTTTTCTGTTTCTCAATTTTTTAATTTCCTAATTTTTGGATATTTCGTTCAATTTTGTGATTTTTCAGTTTTTCGATTTCTTAATTTTAACTTTTCAATTTTTAAATTATTAGTTTTTTCGATTTTTTGAGTTTTCAGTTCTTCTATATTTTAATTTTTCAATTTTCGGAATATTTAAATTTTCGATTTTCCAATTGTTCGATATTTCGATTTTTTAATTAACCGATTGTTCGATTTCTCGATTTTTAAATTTTAGATTTTCCAGTTTTTATTTTTTTGATTCTTCTCCATTTTTGGATATTACTTTCAGTTTTGATATTTTTCAATACTTCGATTCTTTGATTTTTCGACCTCTAGATTTTTCGATTTTTTATTTTTGAGTTTTCAGTTTTTCGTTTTTTATATATTAAACTTTTCAATTTTTCGATTGTTTTATATTTCAATTTCTCAATTTTTCAACTTTTCCATATTTTAATTTTTAAATTTCTAGATTTTTCGGTTTCTCGATTTTTCAGTTCTTCAGTTCTTCAATTTTTCAATTATTCAGGTTTTTGATTTTTCAATTTTTCGATTTTTTAAGTTTGCGATTTTTCGACTGCTTTTTTGACTTTTCTGTTTCTCAATTTTTTAATTTCCTAATTTTTGGATATTTCGTTCAATTTTGTGATTTTTCAGTTTTTCGATTTCTCAATTTTAACTTTTCAATTTCTAAATTATTAGTTTTTTCGATTTTTTGAGTTTTGAGTTCTTCTATATTTTAGTTTTCCAATTTTCGGAATATTTAAATTTTCTATTGTTCAATTTTTTTTTATTTTTCGATTTTCCAATTGTTCGATATTTCGATTTTTGAATTAACCGATTGTTCAATTTCTCGATTTTTAAATTTTAGATTTTCCAGTTTTTATTTTTTTGATTCTTCTCCATTTTTGGATATTACTTTCAGTTTTGATATTTTTCAATACTTCGATTCTTTGATTTTTCGACCTCTAGATTTTTCGATTTTTTATTTTTGAGTTTTCAGTTTTTCGTTTTTTATACATTAAACTTTTCAATTTTTCGATTGTTTTATATTTCAATTTCTCAATTTTTCAACTTTTCCATATTTTAATTTTTAAATTTCTAGATTTTTCGGTTTCTCGATTTTTCAGTTCTTCAGTTTTTCAATTTTTCAATTATTCAGGTTTTTGATTTTTCAATTTTTCGATTTTTTAAGTTTGCGATTTTTCGACTCTGCTTTTTTGACTTTTTTGTTTCTCAATTTTTTAATTTCCTAATTTTTGGATATTTCGTTCAATTTTGTGATTTTTCAGTTTTTCGATTTCTCAATTTTAACTTTTCAATTTCTAAATTATTAGTTTTTTTTTTATGTTTCGATTTCTCGATTTTACAATTTTTCCATATTAGAATTGAGCACGTACATACAAGACGCATTTAAGGCTGTTTTAAGTCTGCTACATTTAATTTTTGCGATTTTAAATTCATTTCTTGATGTCTAAATCGTATATATTTAAATGGTGGTAAATATTTTGTGATAAAATGCATTTTAGTTTCAAAGATAATATGTATTTAGTGATTTGACTACTGTTAATAAAAAAAATACGTAAGATGTTCATACTGAATTAATTTGGTGTTCATAATTTGATGATAACCCATAGTTATTCTGGAGGCAAATTAGATGACTTGTTACTTATTATTATTAATTAAAGTAGTGGTGTTCATGGACAATATACTGCGATAATATTAAATTTTTATTACCTTAACCTTTATTTGTTTTTGTGCAAATATACGTGCTACCACACACATGAAACAGGTATGCACTACATATAAATATATTACATATATGTAGTCTTCAACACGTACGTTCGCTTATTTTGTGACTGCTCCCCGTACAACGTACTGACTAATACGTCCGTTTACTACCTTATCGACATCACGTGCTTACAGACTATTTTTACCTCCTTTCGTAAGGTACCGCCACTTCACAGTGAAGCGAGTGAGATGTAAAATATATGTTCATTCTTTTCTACATAGGAAAGTGATTCTCCGTATAGGTTGTCCAACTATAATATACTTAAACAATGCTATAAGTATGTCGCTTTTAATTAAATAAAAATGAGAGTGGTTTTATTTTTGCAGTTAAACCCCGGAAGCGACGTCAATTTGGAGGAATACTCCGCCGAAAACCAGCTGCACTATCGGTGGTTCTTGGGCAAGTGCCAGCTGGACTCCACGTGGTGTTAATCACTTCTAACACCATCCAAAAAGAAAGAATCTTTACATTTCGTGTAATAAATTGTACCATAAAAGTTAGCAATAAACGATTTCCTGCGCGCCTGCGTTTTATGCAACCCATTATACACATCTAGGGACTTTCTCACTCCCTAGTGTCTTTGTCGACAGGTTGCTGATGTCTCTCGTCAAGACGTATCGCAAAGTGTCCCGGTGGAGAACAAAAGTGTCTTGTGTGGCAAAAGATGGCAAAAACATACGATTACCTTTTTAAATTGTTACTCATAGGTGACTCGGGCGTAGGGAAAACCTGTGTGTTGTTTCGTTTTTCCGAGGACGCCTTCAACACGACGTTCATTTCGACGATCGGTGAGTGCGAATTTATTTTGACCGAACCTCCAGGCGTAATTTTAACAATCTCGTTTTTTTTAACCGTAACCTTCCGCTGCTAAATCGGGCCGACGTTTGAAAATGATTTTTGACGAGGCGACGGGCGGTTCGTTAACCACACCTAACGCCGAAATAGCTCGCTCCGGCCGCCTCTATTCCGGCCCGTAATTCGATTGTGGGCAAAAATGCCGTTTGCGCTTCCACATCGTGACTAATGTGCTAATTAAGAACGAGATGACATCAACGATGACAGTCGCGGGAGATTGACAGGTGTCAAACGTCACGTTGTCAGGGGCGACTAGATCGCGTGCCCTTTGACACCTGTCAGATGCGCCGGACTGGGGGCCACTTCCGGTGGGAAAGAGCGACTAGAAGCGACAGCATTAATTAAAGAGTGTCAGCAATTAAATGAGGCCGCTATTAACTGTTGAAGCGGGTAAACAATGTTGAAACGAAATACCACTAACTGGTAGTTGGCCATCGAGTTACGGTTCTTCGCTGTTCGGCTTATCTTTATAGTGGCTATTACTACAGGTCGCAGGCGGCTTGTACTGTTCGACAATTTAGTTACCGTCCCTGGTGTCGACAAGGCGGCACAAGTCAATGCCTACCATGATAGACGAAAATATTTTAAATAAAACCCGAAGACAGGTACAAAGTGCGTTTTTTTGTACTTTAAATTGCCATTAGCTTCAACCTTGCGTTCATTTTACTCTAAAATGAGAACAAATCGAAAAATCACTTTGATCTATGATTTCAAAAAACCTGAAAATAGTCAACTGTCAAGGTTATGAGGTCAATGATATAATTTTCAAATAACAACTCTGCTCTCAATAGTTGATTAACTAATTAAGCTAGTGCTAAAAAATGACATGTACAGGAAATAGTAAGTTAAAAAATTAGAAAATTACTCAGGTAACACAACTGGCATCTGATGTCATAGGTTATGGCGTCCTTCAAGGTTCCGTCAGCTCCCAACTTATTTAATTTATACATCAACGACTACCAACCTACACCCCACTAACAAAATTATTCTCGTCGCAGGTATCGATTTTAAAATCAGGACGATAGACCTCGACGGCAAAAAAATAAAACTACAGATATGGTAAGTCCCTTTTAAACTCGCGACGTTTCGTCAACGCTGCCTTCCACAGGGACACAGCAGGTCAGGAGCGTTTCAGGACGATCACGACGGCGTACTACCGAGGAGCCATGGGCATCATGCTCGTCTACGACATAACAAACGAAAAAAGTTTCGAAAACATCAAAAACTGGATCAGAAACATCGAAGAGAACGCCTCGGCGGACGTAGAAAAAATGTTGTTGGGTAACAAGTGCGAACTAGAAGAGAAAAGACAAGTGTCGAAAGAACGGGGCGAACAGTTGGCCATCGAATACGGTATTAAGTTCATAGAAACGAGCGCGAAAGCCAGCATACGGGTCGAAGAGGCCTTCTTCACGCTAGCCAGGGACATAAAAGCGAAAATGGAGAAGAAGCTGGTGAGTAGAGCGGCGAACTCGTTTCACTTTTCGTGCGCGCGATTTTTTTTCTACGGTCGCGCGAAAAGTGAAGCAAATATTTCGAGACTAATTATTAATTAATGTGTTTCCTTTTTTCTTGCACCCTTTAATTGGCAGAAGGTAAATAGTTTTTTTTGTTGGGATAAGCATGCGCTTGAAAACGTGCTTTTGCGCGGAGCGGACGGAGGTTTAAATTCGCGATTCGTCGTGTGATACAGGGTGTTTGTGGAAGCATGACGCTGGGTTGAGGAAAGAATGCGACTTTGGCAACCACTTCCGCTCCGCTGTTGCATGCGATTTGAATTCTGTTTTTTCTGTGTTCATAATCAAAACGAAGCGGAAAAACCGATTAAACGGTAATTGATAAGTCTGGTATGATGATCAAGCGTGGGCATGTTGTAGTCATGCTTCGTACTAACGAATGAATAATAATCGTTTCACGGTTCAAACATTAAGTTATTTATGTCAATTCCACCATTTAGTTGACGACTGGAGCACTTAAAAGTAAATGAGATTTTTTGTGTCGCTATCAAACTTTTAATCACTTTAAACAATGACGTCGTTGAGGTGCTTGCATGAAAAAATATGGCTTGTGGCGGTGGGCGTTTTTTCCCGACGTGAAATTTATTTTTGAAAATTGTTAAATTGTATTTTTGGGGTTGAGGAAAAAGCGCGTGCGCGTCACCGGTTTAACCCCCGCTTGAGCCCCCTTGAAGTGCCGGCTAACCATGTGCGTGTGTGCGTCTAGGAGGCCAGCAATCCCCCCAAAGGCGGCCACCAACTCAAGGCCTCAGAACCACAACGAAAGCCCACGAACTGGTTGTCCCGGTGCAGCCTGCTCTGACCAATCGGCGGAGTTTAAACGCCCTTATACTAATCGTTCACATCACAGCCTTATGGGAGAGTCGGTTCTTTTCATTTCCTGACGGACAGGAGACGTTCTTGCGCGGGGGGAGGCTTCGAAACCGGAGGTCGTCAGGTTGTGGTGTGGTGTGTAAGATAGTCGGCGCGACATGTCGTCCTGTGTCCTGTGACACCTGTACGTTATTTTTTGATCGAAAATAGAGCAAAGAAAGCAGGCGAAAGGGACCAACTTTCCGTTGATTCGAGCACTTTTCGGTTTTTCGTTGTTTCGTTCGAAGGCCCCGCTTTCCCTCACAGAGCACCGGACGGTATGTCGGCGACTGATAATACTTATGTGATTAAGGGTAATTATTTTTTTACCGTTGTATTTTTTTTAGATAATTTATAGGTATATTTATACGTGTGCACATTAAATTAAAGACAATTGTATTCTTGGTGGCAGTCCGGACGTCCCATTACTAAAGTCAATTACTGCTTTCGACTGGCATTAAGAATATTGTTACGATTCTTTGTTGTGATTTTTTTACCAGTTGTGTCTGAATTTGTTTTACTCCGCTAGCCCGAACAAGCAAAGTTTCTTGTGTACAGATTTTGATATTTTTCAAGTATTATTTAGAAATTCGACAGGGCGCGATTCATCTACATCCAAAAACACCTTAGTTGCAAAAGTGGACAAACAAAGATATTAAAGGAAGACTAGATTTTGTATGTTTGTATATTTACATTTCACAAATTGTTTAAAATTATCGCCCTATAGGTTTAGAGATTACACTAAGTAAATAAAAGTGATGGAAATCTTATCGGTGTTTCTCTTATTATACACTCAACGTGACTACCAAAAGTCATACATCAAGTTGGCTTTTAACACCGCGCGAATTTGCCGCTTCGTTATGATTGATGTCTATTCATTATGTGTCACAAATGTCAATTATAACCCAACTTTCAGCAGCAGAGATTGAAGAGCGGCAAATTTTTTACTTTCTTTTGATGAGTCTGTCCTTGCAATTTATCATTCCTTTGCATATACAGGTGACTCAAAAAAATGAATGAATGCATGAATTTGTTTTATTAATTTAATCAGGAACTGCAAGACCGAATGATTTGAAATCTTGGGGATGTTTTAAAGTTATCGTAAGCTTGGTAAATTTTTGCCAAAATCAATCTTATCTTGGCAAATGTCATACCTTTCAAGAAAATAGTGGACGGGTGAACGGGGCCAGTACTTGCTAAGATAAGTTTATTTTGGCAGATGACATATCCTCTGAAAAAAAAAGGGGGCGGGTGGGCGGGGCTACTATTTGCTAAGATACGACTTATTATGGCAAATTACATACCCTCTGAGAAAAAAATCGTGGTAAATTTTTGATCAAAATGTATTTGCTCATCCCCCCGAAAAAATTGATAACGTCATTTCAAAATCTTAATGTGCAAAATATGATCATTCAATATTGTGATTTATCACTGCATTACTTTTTTTAGATTTGCTTATACAGGCGTCTCAAAATTAATGACTCATCAGTCAGTTTATTTTTTTGATTAAATCAAGAATTGCAAAACCAAATACTTTGAAATCTTGCAAACGTTTTGAAGTTATTGTAAGCAAATAAAATGTATCTGTATATCAACCTCAAAAAATATCAGTCGATACTTATAATTGATCATTGCATTGATATTTTTTAGATTTGACTATACAGAGTGACGCAAAAAAATTAATGACTCAAGTCAATTTATTTTATTGAATAAACCAAGAATTGCAAAAACTGAATACTTTGAAACCTTGCAGACGTTTTAAACTTGTCTGTTTATTCCCCCCAATAAATTGATGATGTCATCTCAAAATTTTTCGTTGTAGATACTTCAGAAGCGAGGGAAGTTCTGTCGAAACAACTTTCGACAAATTTTTTTAGGAATGTGAAACCTCGGTAGTCCCAATTGTTTTTTTTATATATGTAAAATCTTCTCGAGGGCCCCAAATGTGTTTTTTAGGAATGTGAAACCTCAGAGGTCCCAATTGTCTTTATAAAAATGTAAAACCTCTGCTATAAATATCTTTTTTTTATTGTGAAACCTCGAGGCGCCAAATGTCTTTTTTTAAATGTGAAATCTCCTCGGGTGCCCTAAATCTATTTTTTAAGAGTGTGAAACCTTCTCAGAGGCCCCAATTGTCTTTTTTAAAAATGCAAAACCTTCTCTGGGGCCCCAAATGTGTTTTTTAGGAATGTGAAACCTCAGAGGTCTCAATTGTCGTTTTAAAAATGTAAAACCTCGGGGGGCCAAATGTGTTTCTTTAATGTGACACCTTCTCGGGGGCCCCAAATGTCGTTTTTTTTTAATGTGAAACCTACTCGGGGATCCCAAGTGTCTCTTTTAAAAATGTGAAACCTTTTCGGGGGTTCCAATTGGCTTTTTTAAAAATGTAAAACCTTATGGGGGGCCCCAAATGTATTTTTTTTAAATGTGAAACCTTCTCAGGAGTCCCAACTGGCTTTTTTAAAATTGAAAAACCTTCTCGGGGGCTCCAAATGAATTTTTTTAAAAATGTGAAACCTTCTCGGGGGTCCCAACTGGCTTTTTTAAAAATGTAAAACCTTCTCGGGGGCCCCAAATGTATTTTTTTTTTTTTTAAGAATGTGAAACCTTCTCGGGGGCCCCAAATGTCTTTTTCTTTAAGAATGTGAAACCTTCTCGGGGGCCCCAAATGTCTTTTTCTTTAAGAATGTGAAACCTTCTCGGGAGTCCCAACGGTTCTTTTCTAAAAATGTAAAACCTCCAGGGCCCCAAATGTCGTTTTTTTTTAATGTGAAACCTTCTCGGGGCTCCCAACTGGCTTTTTTAAAAATGTAAAACCTTCTCGGGGGCCCCAAATGTATTTTTTTTAAAATGTGAAACCTTCTCGGGGGCCCCAAATGTATATATTTTTTTAAATGTAAAACCTCCAGGGCCCCAAATGTCGTTTTTTTTTAATGTGAAACCTTCTCGGGGGTCCCAACTAGCTTTTTTAAAAATGTAATACCTTCTCGGGGGCCCCAAATGTATTTTTTTTTTTTTTAAGAATGTGAAACCTTCTCGGGGGCCCCAAATGTATTTTTTTTTTTAAGAATGTGAAACCTTCTCGGGGGCCCCAAATGTCTTTTTCTTTAAGAATGTGAAACCTTCTCGGGAGTCCCAACGGTTCTTTTCTAAAAATGTAAAACCTCCAGGGCCCCAAATGTCGTTTTTTTTTAATGTGAAACCTTCTCGGGGCTCCCAACTGGCTTTTTTAAAAATGTAAAACCTTCTCGGGGGCCCCAAAATGTCTTTTTCTTTAAGAATGTGAAACCTTCTCGGGAGTCCCAACGGTTCTTTTCTAAAAATGTAAAACCTCCAGGGCCCCAAATGTCGTTTTTTTTTTAATGTGAAACCTCGGGGCTCCCAACTGGCTTTTTTAAAAATGTAAAACCTTCTCGGGGGCCCCAAATGTATTTTTTTTTTAATGTGAAACCTTCTCGGGGGTCCCAACTGGCTTTTTTAAAAATGTAAAACCTTCTCGGGGGCCCCAAATGTATTTTTTTTTTGAAGAATGTGAAACCTTCTCGGGGGCCTCAAATGTCTTTTTCTTTAAGAATGTGAAACCTCGGGAGTCCCAACGGTTCTTTTCTAAAAATGTGAAACCTTCTCCAGGGCCCCAAATGTCGTTTTTTTTTAATGTGAAACCTTCTCGGGGGCCCCAACTGGCTTTTTTAAAAATGTAAAACCTTCTCGGGGGCCCCAAATGTATATATTTTTTTAAATGTAAAACCTCCAGGGCCCCAAATGTCGTTTTTTTTTTAATGTGAAACCTTCTCGGGGGTCCCAACTGGCTTTTTTAAAAATGTAATACCTTCTCGGGGGCCCCAAATGTATTTTTTTTTAAATGTGAAACCTTCTCGGGAGTCCCAACTGGCTTTTTTAAAATTGAAAAACCTTCTCCGGGGCCCCAAATGTACTTTTTTAAGAATGTGAAACCTTCTCGGGGGCCCCAAATGTCTTTTTCTTTAAGAATGTGAAACCTTCTCGGGAGTCCCAACGGTTCTTTTCTAAAAATGTAAAACCTTCTCCAGGGCCCCAAATGTCGTTTTTTTTTTTTTTTAATTGTGAAACCTCCGGGGTCCGAACTGGCTTTTTTAAAAATGTAAAACCTTCTCGGGGGCCCCAAATGTATTTTTTTAAGAATGTGAAACCTCGGGGACCCCAAATGTCTCTTTTAAAAATGTGAAACCTCGGGGGTCCCAACTGGCTTTTTTAAAAATGTGAAACCTTCTCGGGGGCCCCAAATGTATATATTTTTTTAAATGTAAAACCTCCAGGGCCCCAAATGTCGTTTTTTTTTAATGTGAAACCTTCTCGGGGGTCCCAACTAGCTTTTTTAAAAATGTAATACCTTCTCGGGGGCGCAAATGTATTTTTTTTTTTTTTAAGAATGTGAAACCTTCTCGGGGGCCCCAAATGTATTTTTTTTTTTAAGAATGTGAAACCTTCTCGGGGGCCCCAAATGTCTTTTTCTTTAAGAATGTGAAACCTTCTCGGGAGTCCCAACGGTTCTTTTCTAAAAATGTAAAACCTCCAGGGCCCCAAATGTCGTTTTTTTTTTAATGTGAAACCTTCTCGGGGGTCCCAACTGGCTTTTTTAAAAATGTAAAACCTTCTCGGGGGCCCCAAATGTATTTTTTTTTTGAAGAATGTGAAACCTTCTCGGGGGCCTCAAATGTCTTTTTCTTTAAGAATGTGAAACCTCGGGAGTCCCAACGGTTCTTTTCTAAAAATGTGAAACCTTCTCCAGGGCCCCAAATGTCGTTTTTTTTTAATGTGAAACCTTCTCGGGGGCCCCAACTGGCTTTTTTAAAAATGTAAAACCTTCTCGGGGGCCCCAAATGTATATATTTTTTTAAATGTAAAACCTCCAGGGCCCCAAATGTCGTTTTTTTTTTAATGTGAAACCTTCTCGGGGGTCCCAACTGGCTTTTTTAAAAATGTAATACCTTCTCGGGGGCCCCAAATGTATTTTTTTTTAAATGTGAAACCTTCTCGGGAGTCCCAACTGGCTTTTTTAAAATTGAAAAACCTTCTCCGGGGCCCCAAATGTACTTTTTTAAGAATGTGAAACCTTCTCGGGGGCCCCAAATGCCTTTTTCTTTAAGAATGTGAAACCTTCTCGGGAGTCCCAACGGTTCTTTTCTAAAAATGTAAAACCTTCTCCAGGGCCCCAAATGTCGTTTTTTTTTTTTTTTTAATTGTGAAACCTCCGGGGTCCGAACTGGCTTTTTTAAAAATGTAAAACCTTCTCGGGGGCTCCAAATGTATTTTTTTAAAAATGTGAAACCTTCTCGGGGGTCCCAACTGGCTTTTTTAAAAATGTAAAACCTTCTCGGGGGCCCCAAAATGTCTTTTTCTTAAAGAATGTGAAACCTTCTCGGGAGTCCCAACGGTTCTTTTCTAAAAATGTAAAACCTCCAGGGCCCCAAATGTCGTTTTTTTTTAATGTGAAACCTTCTCGGGGCTCCCAACTGGCTTTTTTAAAAATGTAAAACCTTCTCGGGGGCCCCAAAATGTCTTTTTCTTTAAGAATGTGAAACCTTCTCGGGAGTCCCAACGGTTCTTTTCTAAAAATGTAAAACCTCCAGGGCCCCAAATGTCGTTTTTTTTTTAATGTGAAACCTCGGGGCTCCCAACTGGCTTTTTTAAAAATGTAAAACCTTCTCGGGGGCCCCAAATGTATTTTTTTTTTAATGTGAAACCTTCTCGGGGGTCCCAACTGGCTTTTTTAAAAATGTAAAACCTTCTCGGGGGCCCCAAATGTATTTTTTTTTTGAAGAATGTGAAACCTTCTCGGGGGCCTCAAATGTCTTTTTCTTTAAGAATGTGAAACCTCGGGAGTCCCAACGGTTCTTTTCTAAAAATGTGAAACCTTCTCCAGGGCCCCAAATGTCGTTTTTTTTTAATGTGAAACCTTCTCGGGGGCCCCAACTGGCTTTTTTAAAAATGTAAAACCTTCTCGGGGGCCCCAAATGTATATATTTTTTTAAATGTAAAACCTCCAGGGCCCCAAATGTCGTTTTTTTTTTAATGTGAAACCTTCTCGGGGGTCCCAACTGGCTTTTTTAAAAATGTAATACCTTCTCGGGGGCCCCAAATGTATTTTTTTTTAAATGTGAAACCTTCTCGGGAGTCCCAACTGGCTTTTTTAAAATTGAAAAACCTTCTCCGGGGCCCCAAATGTACTTTTTTAAGAATGTGAAACCTTCTCGGGGGCCCCAAATGTCTTTTTCTTTAAGAATGTGAAACCTTCTCGGGAGTCCCAACGGTTCTTTTCTAAAAATGTAAAACCTTCTCCAGGGCCCCAAATGTCGTTTTTTTTTTTTTTTTAATTGTGAAACCTCCGGGGTCCGAACTGGCTTTTTTAAAAATGTAAAACCTTCTCGGGGGCTCCAAATGTATTTTTTTAAAAATGTGAAACCTTCTCGGGGGTCCCAACTGGCTTTTTTAAAAATGTAAAACCTTCTCGGGGGCCCCAAATGTATTTTTTTTTTTTTAAGAATGTGAAACCTTCTCGGGGGCCCCAAATGTCTTTTTCTTTAAGAATGTGAAACCTTCTCGGGGGCCCCAAATGTCTTTTTCTTTAAGAATGTGAAACCTTCTCGGGAGTCCCAACGGTTCTTTTCTAAAAATGTAAAACCTCCAGGGCCCCAAATGTCGTTTTTTTTTAATGTGAAACCTTCTCGGGGCTCCCAACTGGCTTTTTTAAAAATGTAAAACCTTCTCGGGGGCCCCAAATGTATTTTTTTTAAAATGTGAAACCTTCTCGGGGGCCCCAAATGTATATATTTTTTTAAATGTAAAACCTCCAGGGCCCCAAATGTCGTTTTTTTTTTAAAAATGTGAAACCTTCTCGGGGGCCCCAAATGTATTTTTTTTTTTTTTTAAGAATGTGAAACCTTCTCGGGGGCCCCAAATGTCTTTTTCTTTAAGAATGTGAAACCTTCTCGGGGGCCCCAAATGTCTTTTTCTTTAAGAATGTGAAACCTTCTCGGGAGTCCCAACGGTTCTTTTCTAAAAATGTAAAACCTCCAGGGCCCCAAATGTCGTTTTTTTTTAATGTGAAACCTTCTCGGGGCTCCCAACTGGCTTTTTTAAAAATGTAAAACCTTCTCGGGGGCCCCAAATGTATCTTTTTTAAAATGTGAAACCTTCTCGGGGGCCCCAAATGTATATATTTTTTTAAATGTAAAACCTCCAGGGCCCCAAATGTCGTTTTTTTTTTAAAAATGTGAAACCTTCTCGGGGGTCCCAACTGGCTTTTTTAAAAATGTAAAACCTTCTCGGGGGCCCCAAATGTATTTTTTTTTTTTTTTAAGAATGTGAAACCTTCTCGGGGGCCCCAAATGTCTTTTTCTTTAAGAATGTGAAACCTTCTCGGGGGCCCCAAATGTCTTTTTCTTTAAGAATGTGAAACCTTCTCGGGAGTCCCAACGGTTCTTTTCTAAAAATGTAAAACCTCCAGGGCCCCAAATGTCGTTTTTTTTTAATGTGAAACCTTCTCGGGGCTCCCAACTGGCTTTTTTAAAAATGTAAAACCTTCTCGGGGGCCCCAAATGTATTTTTTTTAAAATGTGAAACCTTCTCGGGGGCCCCAAATGTATATATTTTTTTAAATGTAAAACCTCCAGGGCCCCAAATGTCGTTTTTTTTTAATGTGAAACCTTCTCGGGGGTCCCAACTAGCTTTTTTAAAAATGTAGTACCTTCTCGGGGGCCCCAAATGTATTTTTTTTTTTTTAAGAATGTGAAACCTTCTCGGGGGCCCCAAATGTATTTTTTTTTTAAGAATGTGAAACCTTCTCGGGGGCCCCAAATGTCTTTTTCTTTAAGAATGTGAAACCTTCTCGGGAGTCCCAACGGTTCTTTTCTAAAAATGTAAAACCTCCAGGGCCCCAAATGTCGTTTTTTTTTAATGTGAAACCTTCTCGGGGCTCCCAACTGGCTTTTTTAAAAATGTAAAACCTTCTCGGGGGCCCCAAAATGTCTTTTTCTTTAAGAATGTGAAACCTTCTCGGGAGTCCCAACGGTTCTTTTCTAAAAATGTAAAACCTCCAGGGCCCCAAATGTCGTTTTTTTTTTAATGTGAAACCTCGGGGCTCCCAACTGGCTTTTTTAAAAATGTAAAACCTTCTCGGGGGCCCCAAATGTATTTTTTTTTTAATGTGAAACCTTCTCGGGGGTCCCAACTGGCTTTTTTAAAAATGTAAAACCTTCTCGGGGGCCCCAAATGTATTTTTTTTTTGAAGAATGTGAAACCTTCTCGGGGGCCTCAAATGTCTTTTTCTTTAAGAATGTGAAACCTTCTCGGGAGTCCCAACGGTTCTTTTCTAAAAATGTAAAACCTCCAGGGCCCCAAATGTCGTTTTTTTTTTAATGTGAAACCTCGGGGCTCCCAACTGGCTTTTTTAAAAATGTAAAACCTTCTCGGGGGCCCCAAATGTATTTTTTTTTAATGTGAAACCTTCTCGGGGGTCCCAACTGGCTTTTTTAAAAATGTAAAACCTTCTCGGGGGCCCCAAATGTATTTTTTTTTTGAAGAATGTGAAACCTTCTCGGGGGCCTCAAATGTCTTTTTCTTTAAGAATGTGAAACCTCGGGAGTCCCAACGGTTCTTTTCTAAAAATGTGAAACCTTCTCCAGGGCCCCAAATGTCGTTTTTTTTTAATGTGAAACCTTCTCGGGGGCCCCAACTGGCTTTTTTAAAAATGTAAAACCTTCTCGGGGGCCCCAAATGTATATATTTTTTTAAATGTAAAACCTCCAGGGCCCCAAATGTCGTTTTTTTTTTAATGTGAAACCTTCTCGGGGGTCCCAACTGGCTTTTTTAAAAATGTAATACCTTCTCGGGGGCCCCAAATGTATTTTTTTTTAAATGTGAAACCTTCTCGGGAGTCCCAACTGGCTTTTTTAAAATTGAAAAACCTTCTCCGGGGCCCCAAATGTACTTTTTTAAGAATGTGAAACCTTCTCGGGGGCCCCAAATGTCTTTTTCTTTAAGAATGTGAAACCTTCTCGGGAGTCCCAACGGTTCTTTTCTAAAAATGTAAAACCTTCTCCAGGGCCCCAAATGTCGTTTTTTTTTTTTTTTTAATTGTAAAACCTCCGGGGTCCGAACTGGCTTTTTTAAAAATGTAAAACCTTCTCGGGGGCCCCAAATGTATTTTTTTAAGAATGTGAAACCTCGGGGACCCCAAATGTCTCTTTTAAAAATGTGAAACCTCGGGGGTCCCAACTGGCTTTTTTAAAAATGTAAAACCTTCTCGGGGGCCCCAAATATATATATTTTTTTAATGTGAAACCTTCTCGGGAGTCCCAACTGGCTTTTTTTAAATTGAAAAACCGTCTCGGGGGCCCCAAATGTACTTTTTTAAGAATGTGAAACCTTCTCGGGAGTCCCAACGGTTCTTTTCGAAAAATGTAAAACCTTCTCCAGGGCCCCAAATGTCGTTTTTTTTTTAATGTGAAACCTTCTCGGGGGTCCCAAGTATCTCTTTTAAAAATGTGAAACCTTCTGGGGGGCCTCGAATGTCGTTTTTCTTTTTAATGTGAAACCTTCTCGGGGGTCCCAAGTATCTCGTTTAAAAATGTAAAACCTTCTCGGGGGCCCCAAATGTATTTTTTTTAAAATGTGAAACCTTCTCGGGGGTCCCAACTGGCTTTTTTAAAAATGTAAAACCTTCTCGGGGGCCCCAAATGTATTTTTTTTTTAAGAATGTGAAACCTTCTCGGATGCCCCAAATGTCT
This sequence comes from Zophobas morio, assembly GCF_036711695.1. NCBI lineage: Eukaryota > Metazoa > Arthropoda > Insecta > Coleoptera > Tenebrionidae > Zophobas > Zophobas morio. The sequence continues at coordinate 4,593,076 of NW_026972115.1, forward strand.
TTTTCTTTAAGAATGTGAAACCTTCTCGGGAGTCCCAACGGTTCTTTTCTAAAAATGCGAAACCTTCTCGGGGGCCCCAAGTGTCTCTTTTAAAAATGTAAAACCTCGGGGGCCCCAAATGTATTTTTTTAAGAATGTGAAACCTTCTCGGGGGGGCAAGTGTCCTTTTTTTTAAGAATATGAAATCTCCTCAGGGCTCCCAACTGATTTTTTTTATGAAGGTGAAACTTACGTTTTTATTACACTATAACTAGTAGATTCTATACCTAAAGTTTGTACTCCATAAAGTTACACCGAAAATGTAAAATTTCGTAAAATCAAATTTTATAATTTTTCAGAGAAGCATATGGACTGTACTTCAGAAGCGAGGGAGGTTCGAAATAACTTTCGACCAATTTTTAATGTAGTGACAGATTTTTCAGAACCAACTTGATGTGCGATATTTTATAATCATTCTTAATCAACCAGACTAGATTTCGTTCCTTCGTGTTTATTTTTCACAGGTTGTTTAAAAATTATCATCCTCTACATTTAGAGATTACACCGAGTAAATAAAACCGATGGAAATCTTGCTGCTGTTCCTAGATTATGGTGTTTAGGTATAATAAAATTATACTACGGCATTAAAATTTATTTAAGACTGTAAAAATCATGGTGTTATAAAAATTTACATGACGCCTAGCTCGCGCAACTTCACTTGCATCTTCTTTATCGTACCGTCCCAGAAGGTTTGTAAAGGTTCTCGGGTCGTGGTACCACAGGTTCCAGTAATGATGTCCGTCGCGGCCTTAAAAGCTGCTATAGAGTCTCCTGAAAGGACGAATTTCGGAGAAAAGCAATGACTCATCATATCAACGATTGTGCAAAAATTAAATTAAGTTGGATATCAATGACTATTTACGTAATAGATTAACAGTGTGATAAGGTTCAAGTGTTAATTAAGTAAAGGCGCGCACACACGGATGCTCAAGTACCGTGATAAAATTACAAATTACCTTCTTTCAAGACGACATCTATCGTTTTTATGAGTAAGTTTTGTGACGTCTGAGCCGCCTTTAAATTACCCTCTCGCACAGCCTCACAGATTGATTCCACCAGCTTTGGGAGGAAATTAAGACTAGTTCCCATAATACAGGTGAAACCACTGGCAGCGGCACCTAAAATCCCCTACACAACAAAGCTACAACTTCTCATGTCTTTCTTAACCCAAATTACCTCATCAGTCCCCATAAAAATCGTGAACTTCTCTCTATTGACAGCCGCCGCCGCCATACTTTGTTGAATATCATTTGTACTGTAAATCACCCCCACAAAACTATCCACTTCTCCAATAATATCCAAAAGAAACGCCCCAATATCAACTAAAACCCTCAATTATTTTAAGCAATCAATATTCAACCCCATACTTTCAACCCCCGTGTATTTCGGATAATGATGATACAAAATCGGTACATTTCTTGTGAATTCCGACACCAACTTGACGTACTTGATGAGATCCAGGTGGTTTTTAGGTTTTGTGTACAAATCCGGGAGCACCACCACAGCCCCCACTTCCCGCTTGGCGGCATGCTTAGCCTACAACAAAATCTGTTTTGGGTTTAACCACTCACTAACTTTACCAATTCAACGACGTCCTTCAGAGGCGCCCCCCCGATTTGCACCATCAAAAACTGATTAGTTTTTTCGCAAATGTCAGCCCACGCATCCGCAATATCTATTCTCTCACGAATGGTTAACGACATGCCTTCACCCACAACATCATTGACTACAAAACATCATTAATGTCAAACCCGCGCTCCAGAAATCATACCTAGGATGCCTCTGACCCCACACGCCGACAAAAAATTGGCGTACTTAGGCACCGCTTTGAGATTCACGTTAGGCGCTACGCTCTTCATGGCCACGAACGGGGTGAACACCGGGCACAGCAGCCCCCTGAACTTGAATTTCTGCGCCCGGAACTCGGGCATGGTGGCCCGCAAAGTGTGCTTCTTCGACGACATGTGTTTGTGGATGTCGGAAATGCCGCAGCGGTAGTCTTTTTTACAAAACTTGCAATAGAAGTAGGTGTTTCCGTGGATGCTCTCTGACAACCAGGATTTCAGTTCGGGTTTGCTCTCCCATTCTTTTTTGTATTTGGGGATGTATTTCTGAAAAGCGACGGTGAGTGTGATTTTTAAGTGTGACGAGGCGTACTTTTGAACTGTCTTTGGGTTTTTTCGACGCCGGCTCGTAGTTTTCGCTTTTCTTGCCACTGTCGTCGTCGCTGCTGTCGGATTCGTCGGGGGCGAAGTCTGCGAATAGGTCTTTGGCGGTGGTGGGGGACGGGTTGGTTTGTGGGTCGTCTGGTGGCTCCGACTTTGTGCCGGTTTCTTCGGTGGACTCCTTCTTAGAAGACTCGGGTTTAGTCATTTTTTAAATGAGTTTATTTATATTTTGGTTTGAACATAACCTCAACGGTCGGTTGAATCGCTGCCAACAAAAAAAAGTGCGAAAAGTTACTACGTCTGGTGACAAACGTAGTGAATTTTGTGTCGTGTGTGGCGGCACTATCACTAGTGACATATTGTGATTGCATGCTCAAGTTTTTCGAGGTTATGTTGATCGTAATTTAAGCACTCGGAAAACATTAATAAAAATGGATAGAGTGGTTAATGATGAAAAGCCCCGTGTTATTCTGGGTGAACATAAAATCACACAGGTACGTTTAACGCGATTTTTTATATTTTTATTTAATTACAAACTTATTTCCAGAACTTGCCTTCACAGCCTACAGTTTTAGACGAAAAGTGGAGTTTACGGAGTTTCAAGAAGAAGTTTAGAGTTGTGATGGTTCGCTACGACGAGAACGAACTCGAATTTGATTTGATAGGGATCCACCCGTTTTTGGCAAACGCGTTTCGGAGGTTAATGCTCAGTGATGTTCCAACTATGGCTATAGAGAAAGTGCACATTTTGAATAACACTTCTATTATTCAAGACGAGGTTTTAGCTCATAGGTTGGGATTAATACCCTTAAAGGCTGACCCTAGGTTATTTGAAATGAAAGCAGACCGTAAGTTTCTGAATAATAAAAGCTTCAAGTCACATTGTTGTTTTTAGCTGCAGCTGAAGGCACCGAGCAGGATACATTAGAATTCACTTTAAAAATCAAGTGTACGAATAATAAAGACAGCAGTAAGGACTCTCTGAGGGTTGAAGATATGTATAAAAACAACAATGGTAAGAATTATTTATAAATTTAACCCACTTTAGTTGGAAATTTGGTTATAGTTTACTCAAAACACATAAAGTGGGTGCCTATTGGTAAGCAGAAGGAGCGATTGACTGACGTAGGCCCCATTCACCCCGATATATTGATAGCAAAAATGCGTCCTGGGCACGAATTGGACTTAAAATTAATCGCGGTGAAAAGTGTGGGTCGTGATCATGCCAAATTTTCCCCAGTAGCAACCGCCTTTTATAGATTACTCCCTGATATAAAATTATTGCGGGAGGTGGAAGGTGAGGCCGCCGAAAGACTACAGAAGTGTTTTTCACCCGGCGTTATTTCAATCCGACACGAAAAAGGTAGACAATATGCTGTGGTGAATGACGCTAGGTATGACACTGGTAGCAGAAACGTGTTCAGGTATGAAGATCTTAAAGACGCCGTGGCTATGACAAAAATTCAAGACCACTTCATTTGTAAGTATTTTTTTCGTTGTGTTGTTGTGAGTCTCATGGGTTTCTATAGTTACCGTTGAGTCAGTGGGGGCGCTCCGACCCGACGTCATCTTCACCGAATCTGTGAAAATCCTAAAAGACAAGTGTCTTTCGCTATTGGATGAACTAAGTCACGTATAAAGGATTTTATTGTATTTTATCAAACCACAAAACAATGGCTTTTAATCAACAGGTTAAAAATAGAAATGAAATATATCTTTATATAAACACTACAGAATGGTGTATGTAAAACAATACTACCTGAACCTTCCTTCACCTATCTCTAATTAAAAAATTACTTTATTCTTGTTGTAAATTGACTGGAAATGGAAAATTATTGCCCTACGCGTAATAACTGGGAGGCACTGTGAGATCGCTTAAAACTAACAGTTCTTCCTCTGTGAATTTTAGTTTGTGGATTTCCCAATTCTCGTGGTGGGTTCGCTTAAAGTCGCCTAATGTCTTGCGAATTGTTGTCTGAAAAAACAAAAATAGGAGACAATTTTGGAATTATTCGTACGTACCGGAATGGGTTGTGGGTCGTTCAGATGCGGTCCCAACTGCCCGAAAATATCGGGCAAATAATCAGGTACATCGTATGGATGGCTGTTGATAAACGTGCACAAACCTAACACCCCTGCATGTCTAAATCTCAGTGTGTTATTCACTAGGTTCAAGCTACTTGAACTGTCGTTATTTTTCCGCTTTACTTTGGTTTTCGCTTTTTGTTTGAATTGTGCCTACAAGTCAAACACTGTAACGCCATCCGGGACAACGCACCAACTTACTAATAGCTCTTCCGGGTTTGGAAGAAACTGGCAGTGTAAAAGTCCGCTTAAAACTTGACTAGCGCTTATTCTAACTTCAGGTTGTATATCTTCTAAAAGCTCTAGCACCATTTGTTGTATATCCAAAACCCACTCCTTTTTGGAGATGATGGTGGCCATGTTGTGGAACACGAACCCGGACATGAACTCGGTTATAACCGCTCGGGCCGACCAGAACGGACACGTTGCCACTTTTCGCATAGCCTGGAGTGCAGAGGGCATAACCTGGTCTATCGTTATAGTATACGCCAACACCGCTAGTAAATTGGAACAAATCGGGGCAACTTCGTCGTCGGTGTCGTTACTCTGGAGCACGCAACAAAGAGGTAGAACCTCAAAGTACTCCGGAAGCGTAGAGTAGTTCATGCGGACGACGCTAGACGTCACATATTTTGACACTAAAATTAACAATCATGACACTATAACCCGAGTTTTGCGACTACTCACCTAGTTTGAATAGTCTCATCGCGTTTTCTCTCGCCTCGTCATTATCCAACGTCAGCGTCTGCATCTCCTGCGACACCTTCGCCGCGTCCGCCGCCTCCCTCGCATTCACTTTACTCAAGCTATAACTGTACAAGTTGTGCAGCGTCGGCATGATCTCCCTAAAGAACCCCTTCATGCTCGGCGGATTCATCTCCTCGTCGCTCGGCAAAATCAAATCTTTGGAGAAGATCATCGTCAGGCAGCTGCTGATCTTGTCGCGGATGTTCTGGAACGGGTGCGACAGGTGCTGCTTGAAGTACTCGTACAGACGCACCGCCAGCTCGGCGTTGCGCCACGTCTGCTGGTTGAGGGCGGCGTGCAGCATGTGGAGGCGGCCGCAAGCCACGAACGACGTCTGGTCGGAGAGGGGGTCGTTGACCAGAAACTCCAGGATCCAGTGGTGGCGGTTGGGGTCGCGCGAATCCAGCGCCATCGCCATACTCAAACCCCAGTCCGTCATAGTCTCGCCGCACATGTTGACGATGGCGGTGTGCAGAATAGGCAGGAGGAGGGACCACAGTTTGGTGACTTTGTCGTAGCTCCAGTGCTTGGAGCCGCGAATCAAGCCGCTGATGATCTCGGCGGCGCAGCGCTGACTCGATTCATTCTTGTCGGCGACGAGCTTCTCGATATGAGGAATGAGCGGGTCGAGGAGTTTGTCTTCGAAGATTTTGAAAAGGTTCTGAAATTATTCAATCATAATTTTTATTTAACGAGTTGAGGTAGTGTTTACCTTAAACAAAAGGAATTTGTATGCGTTGAATTGGTCCTTTCCCTTTTTCTCTTCCATAGAGAAGTACTTAATGAACTGTTCCAAGTTGCCCGCGTTACTGAAGAAACTATAAATTTCCTGTTCCTCTTCAGTGAGATTCGAAAATCGTTTGTCAATGTTGGGTTGGTCCTCAGAAGGCGCATAAATCTCCAACTTCTTCGGCCACGCATAAAAACCCGTACTATGGTCATGCAGAAACCTGGACTGTTCCCACGCTTCAGCATCCTTTGGAATGGTTTTACTATCATACAACAACCACTTATTGTCTTCCCTAATACCCGGATTCAACTTGTCCTGTCCACCCTTACAACTCCCGAAACCGTACGGACTAATCTCAATCTTCTTAAATCTCGGTTTATTCTGAATCAAAATAAACAAAGACACCCTTAAAGCCGTCTTCCGTATCGTTATAGACTCATTAATTAAAGCTTGGAGGAAATATCTGACAATCCTCACGTTATATTTCACGTCATAATGCACTAAAACCTTCAAAAAAGTCACAGCCATAGAGTGGTACCTCCAGTGTCTAAAAAACCGAATCAGTTTAGCCAACACCCAAAACCAACTCACAAGTTCCCATTTATACAAGCATCCAGTAACCCGTCCACGGTTTCATTATAAGCCACCGCTCGATTCTGACACTTGACTTGGAGCGCCCTCTCACTCTCCTCGATGCACTTCTGGAAGCTACGTAAGTCGCACTTGGGGTAGTTTTGGGCGAGGACGTTGGCAGTGTCGAGGCAGTTTTGGGGGAAAACCAAATTGATAGCGATGGTGGGGAAAAATCGGTTAACGGCGTCGAGCACCGCGTTTATCAAATTGACGATCGAGGGTTTCTCGGAGGGCATGGATTTGATTATAAGCGGCCACAATTGGCGGATGAAGTTCCAGTCGTGGCGCGCCACGATTGGTGTATTTTTCGGACTAATCAAAATGTATAAGCAACCCTTGAACTTCTCGTGGTGTTGCTCGGAGTCGAGTTGCAGGATTTCGAAGATTCGTGAATTGAGGACCGTGTAGGAGTAGGGGAAGTAGGAGACGACTGAGAACAGCTTGGATTGAGCGGAAATCCTCACCTAAATCCATCACAGTCAAAAATGTGTAACTTGTTGAGAACCGCTGACTAACGCGCGTCGTTGCTGAGCAGCCAATCACACCGCGCGATTTGAATTTGGCGCCCGTTAAAGTCAGCGGTGCTCAAAAGTTGTCAACTTGACAATGTCAATACTTACTTCACTATATCGGGACACGCTCAGTTCGAACAAATCCAAAAGAATCCGTTTGTGTGTCTCCGTGAACGAGCAACTTCGACTCTCGATTCTGAATTCTTGCTGCAGCATCACTCTATTGATGAGAATGTGGCGCAAATGGAGTTTGTTTTGGTGTAAACGGTCTTCCAGAAGTTTTTTCACTATGTGGAAATTTTTCCATTGGTATTCGAAATCGTGGACGCGAGACTTATTAAACAGAAGAATATTATAAACCTGAAAATCAATTGGTTCACGTGGGGTGTTCCGATTGACGAGTAAATCTTACGTGGACTATGTTGTGTATGCTTTTTGTGTCACCTTCGTCCGTTTCTAGGACGCGCTGTTGCACTTTATGCATCAAGTCTGCAATTATTTTCCTAATGTTGGTACCATCTGGCATGCTGACAGCATGCGAGTCACTGACTATTAAATTAAAAGCCCATGGGTCTAGAACTGAGTTCACTCTACAAAATTGACATTAATTGTGGAAATAATAGTAAAAATGAGTACAATTGAATCGCAGGTTCGTCCCATATTGGCAACACTGGGTGAGAAGATAAAATAGAAATTACTATTTTTAGGGACCTCCTGAGTTCCTCTCTGCTTAACGTCAAAGTTCCAGAGGCGTACTTGTTCAGTTTGTCGATCTCCGGCAGTAAATATTTGTTAATGAGTGACTGAACCAGACCTATTTCTTTGTCTCCAGGGACGTACCAGGATATTTTCAGATCTTTAATATTTTGAGCTTTACCCCACTCCCTAAAAACCAGTCGTGAGTAACCGAAAGAGCACCAATCACGTCTCACCGTATCGACAGGAAATCCTTAACAGGTGTGTTATAAGGCGTCGAACAACTCCTATACTCCGTCGGTAACACGTACGTCAATGACGTCATCATAACCTCGAGCATACGTGCCGCCATCTGGCTACCACTCAACGAATTCATGTGTAAAGTCCTATCCAAAATATTCATCAACCGTTCAGAGTAATTCAAAAGTTCGGTCCTGGCGTCCACTAACTCCGACAGAATTTGTAAATTGTAAAGCAACTCGTCATCCAAGTGTTCCTCTTTTTCTATATTTGGATTTTCGTTCATTAATCTTTCAATAATATCACACAGGTGCGGAATGAAAAGTTTTAAAGTCTCTTTAGGGTTAACTTTCGTAAACCCTTGACATATAATGGCGACCATTTTCCCCGATACGTGTATCTCCATGACTTTGTCGCACACGAAATTAAAGACTTTTTTAAGGGCGGCCTGCCAAAGTTAACCAATAACATTCGAACAAGTGGGCGTGGTTACTTACTGTAAAGATTTGTGGTGAGCACTGATGCAAAACTGTCGAAATGATCGAAAAGAGGGCGCTCTCGGCGATCACTTCGGCTCGGTTTTTATTGTTGTTGGTGCTCCCGGCTTGCTCCAATCGCACGAAATCCAACGAATTAGACTCCACCCACAGACACAATCTGTCAAAGAATTGTAAAACGAAGTCCTCGAAACCGTCAGTCGCTTCACAGACTATGTGTTCTTCTTCGGTGAGATCGTCGTGATATGTACTGGCTTCCGAACAGTTGATTAGTGGTATCATGTTGATAAAGTGGACCATGAAATTGAAAGTTACTAAGCATTTTCGGATGTCGTTTGGGTCTATGCCGGGGAGGAGCGCCATGAGGAGGGGCAACACGTGGGTGAAACCCTCTGGATAGTTGCTGCGTGCCCCTTGCACCATGTACCTGCAACCAATCATGAAGCGACGCGTCGTGCGATAGGCGTGGCTTACCTCGCCACAGCGGTCACGCCCATCATCGACGACGTCAGCTTGTGCGGCTCAGTCAGACTGTCCATGGACGAGTAAAGCTTGTCCAGAGTCATCGGTATGATGAGGTTCGGTCTTAACGACCCCAAATATTGTAAAGCTAGACTGATGTCCTGTCCCCCTTGTCGTGAAAACATGGCTTGTTCAAGGCACGGTTTTAAAATATTGACGAAACGGTCTATGTCTTGATCTGAGAGCTTGTAGTGGTCTGGAATGTTTGTCTCCCAGGTTTTTTTCTTGAAACGTTCCCAGTGGATTCTTTGGACGAAGTAGTAGGCGAGTTTTCGCAGGAGTTCTCTTAGTTTCATGGACCAACGACCTAGATTAGCCGGATAGTAGTACGATTCTAACGCCTGCATGAACTTCTCTAGGTGGAAAAAGGTGGAGTTTTTGTCGCCGTTTAAGGCACAAGAGATCCACATCGCCATCGACGAAATCTCGATTTTGTATTGCTTGCCGGTTTGCTTTTGTCTGTAGGCAACCGGCAGCTGGAAACTGCGCGAAAATCGAACGAACATCATCGGGATGTAGGGCTCCCAGTTGAGGTAGCCCATGGTGAAGCTGCTGAGACGGGCCATCATCCACATCATGTGCTACAAGAGTCAAATTATAAAATTCAAAATTTCTACTTTTTAAAAAACATACATCTTCCCATGCACTTGCATTGTGACAAGCATTCCACAAAGTCATAAGTTCCTCAAACCACAACTCATAGCTAACTGGTGCTTCCTCTGGCTTAACACAAACGGGCAAGAAAATCTCTAAATACTGAATGGCTGAAAGAATCGTCGGACTACTCATTGGACACAACTTGGGTCTGAACTCGTCCAAAATCTCTTGAGTCGCCGAAGCCGGAAAATATCTACGAATTTCGATTATTCGCGCCACAACGACAGACTAGAACTCACATCCTGGCCAGTCTGATTACATGCATTATCGTTCCTTCGAGAGTGGAAAAGCAACGATACATCCCTATGTCGGTTTTGCTTTTCTCAGTCACGCGAACACAAAGTGTGTATAGGGGGCGCCAGTCAAGCTGCAACTCATCCCTCGAAATCAAATACCTCTTTCTACAAACAAAGTTTATCTTATCGTTCGAAAAAAAAAAAAAAAACAAAAAAGATTACTTGAGCAATTGTGTCAGAGTTGACGCACACTTATTTATTCTAGTAGGTTCTAAATCCGGTATGGTCAGCATTTCGTAGAACAACTTAATGAAGCCGATGTGGTCCTCCTTCGAAAATTTCATTCCGTAGATTTTTATGTACCTGTAAAACAAAAACCAGTTGTGAGTGCGCCGCCTATGGCAAGTCACGTGATCGACGTTTTGTCTGTCAAGGTTTGACAAAATGAATTGTCATAGTAACCTCAAATGCGGTTGTCATTGTTAACGATAAGCGGTAAAAAAAAGTAACGATAAGAGTACAAAAAGCGCGTAGGAATTTGGGTGCAACGAAATGGCGAAAAAAATCGTTTTGGCCCTTTTCAGGCGCGGATGCGCCGCCTCTGGCCCGTCACGTGATTTTGACATTTCGGCCAGTCTGCCAAAACCCGCATTTGACATTTCGCCTAGTGCCCTCAACCCCCGAAAAAACGAAGAAATCGGGTGTAAAAAAGGCACTCGACGATGAAGAAGGTGTAATTTAGGGAAAGCATCCCATTCTGCATACTTGTTCAAGCGCGAGGTCCATAAGGCGCATCCCGGTCTCATTTCACGTGCTAGAACCGACTTGACGAGGTTAGTTTTGATGTTGGCGTACAGCTGCGTGGACTCCTCGTCGAGCTTGTCGGCGTAGGGCAGCAGCTTGTTGTAAACGTTCTCCTTCTGCGGTTTAAAACCCAGTTTCGCATATCGTCTTTTGTTAACATCTTCATCCATGGCATGGATTAGTGAAGTTGGTCGAACACACACACGAGCACGGCACTAACAACAACAACGACAGATTAACAATGCACGATTGTTTAACAACTTGCTATTTTTATTGTTTTGTACTAGTCATTTGCGGACATATTTGTTTCATGCAAAGTGGCACTCTTTCAACCAATGCGGTCGCAGCTCGTAAACTGCCATCTCATGCCAGCCAATGGAAGCAACCGGCGCCAAGCCGCCAAATTCGAACCGCGAACGAAGGACGTTTATTTCAGTCGGGTTATTTTTAGCAGGACAATGGCACAGGCTATCAAGGGGGCGATCACCGCGCGGCTGCGAAGTCTATGCGGGGCGCGATTGCTGGGGAGCTTCGCCCGGAATCAACAAAATCAAGACTTGATGAAGTTCGCCTCGACCACGGATTTCTTATTGGGGAATCTCAAGAGCGCGCCGAACACGAGGACCGTGCTGGAGATGGTGGCGCAGCACAACAACATCATGAACAACAAGCACATCATGCAGGCGCTGCGGACGTTGTTTACGTTACAGAAGAACGGAAAGTAGGTAAACGCTGGTGTGTTTAGCACCAAAGTAAAGTTTTCTTGCAGCTCGGAGCTATCAACGAACGAAATTCTAGCTCACAAAGACTTTAAGAAACTGTGTCGGAAGCTGCGGACTCAAGCGCCGGGGATCGAGCTCGGGGACACCATAGAAGCGTTGAAAGTAGTGTCTTACGTAGGGGTTTCAGCTGAAAGCACAATTTTTCAAGTGTTGCTTCAGTTAATCAGACACAACGTGAACCAGCTCAATTTGCAACAAATCATTTTTCTTGAGTTTTTGTTGTCTCAAGCGGGTGCGTCGCCTCTGGTCGAAGCGTTAAAAATCGCGCTTCCAATGGTTTTTGAGATTCATCTACCCGTCAAGATGGATTATCCTAATCCGGCTCATTTAGCCGAATATTTGTATTTCGCGTCGCGAAATAACCTGAGTGAAGACTCGGTTGAAAGAATTGTTAGCGCGTTGTTGGAGCATCCGGAGTTTGATGTTAAAACGGCCAGGAGTATCGTGTGGTCGGTTTGCGAAATGCAAGGTCACGAGATGTTTAGACCATTAATGAAAAAAGCAATCGATTCGTTAGTTGTGCATTTAGACGACTTAAGTTTCAACGATATGGAGACGACCCTGACGAAACTCATCTCGCGCTTTACCAGAAAACACAGCTACTTTTACAACCAAACGTTCTACGAATCGTGCGCCAACCACGTCATAGATAAAGATCTGGGTTTCAAGCAGTCAATCTATATCTTACGAAAGTTCGGACGTTTGGTACGTCGCTACCGAAAAAATCAACCACTTTTTCAACCCCTTTTTCTAGAATTTCTTCCACCAATATCTCCTCGACTACATGTGCAAGAAAGTCCACGAAAACCCCGACGTTCTAGCCAAAGCAGACCCCGTAGACGTTTATAGCATTGCAGTGGCGACATCTATGACCGACTACAAACCACCGCATTGGGACACCGTTAAAAATATCATCGCCAGATCGGAAAATGTGGCTAACTCGGACCGAAAAGAGATAATCTGGATTAAATTCGCCGCTTCGCTTTGCCTCCTAGACATATTTAAGCTCGACGTTTTAAACAAATGTTTGAACGCGAGTTTTTTGCAGCAGTTATTTAGCAAACGAAGTATGTTACGCCACTGTCTATTACGCAGTTTTTCATTGTCATTTTTAGAATTTATGTCTGACTTTGAGAATTACGTCACCGTTTGGCAGTCTATCAAGTTATTTAGGCCCGAGTTCAACTGTTTGTTAACACCAGCGTATGACCCAGAGGCCTTGGTGAAGAATTTTAGGCAGTCGTTGGAGTTTCCGTTGGAGGCGGCGTTGCATAAGGCTTTGGGGGGCGAGGGGTACGTCAAAACGGATCTCCACTCGAAATCGGGGGTCCAAATAGGTGGGTCAAGTTCGTGTTTATCTAATAATTTTGTAATTTTTGTATTGTTGGTTTAGATCACGCTGTAGTCTTTAGGAAGGGTGGATATCCTGTGGCTATGAATTTTCCAGAAGATGTTGAGTTCATTGAGGAGATTGAAGTGCCACCAGACAACCAGCTGTAATTCTCGTTAATGACTAGTTGTCAAAAATTCTAACTGCTTTGTTTCAGAGTTGCCATTCTAGGACTGCGACACTTCAGTTATACTTTAAATAATAGGATAGCGAGGAGTTCGACGAACCTAAATGTCAAAGTTTTAGAGTCACAGGGGTATCAGGTGGTCCCCGTAAACTTAGAAGTTTGGGAAGGTTTACCAGACTTTGAGAGAATTCCCTACATAATGCGTGCTATTAAAGAGCGGACTGTTGGTGATTTGAATGTGTCAGAGAGCGTAATTTAATAGAAAAATTTCTCTAGTTAAGTGGCAAAGTGTCTCGTTAATTTTTACCCAGTTTCAAACTCCTGTTCAAGCCCATTTTATGACGTTATCAGTTTTGTGAAGTATGTGTAATGTTGGTTGCATACGTATACAAATTTTGAAATTGAGTTATTGTGGGTGTTTCAGTTTTATATTATGCAAAACATTCTATTTCTGTTCTACATCACTATTTTATGGATAAATGTGGCTCTATTTGCTAAATAAATCTGAAACGAGAATAATACTTATTAAATGACTGGTGCAAAATCCAGTAACTTTTGTGTCGGTGGATTGGCCAAGGTCGCCCTTTGACATCTTTGACATTATTATGACAACTTGTCAACGAAGAGGATGTCTGAGATTTAAAGAATTTTAATCGGCAAATCCCACGATCTAATGGATTTAAAACGAGAAAGTGAGCAAATGTACCCATTTCAATGGCTATATTTGAGCGTCAGCCCGTCAAGAAGGTCGTATTAGATGATACAGAACCTCTTAGCTGCGTAATCGAGAACTGGCGAAACGTCAACGGACACACAGTAAGACCCCGAAATTCCAAGAACCCGCAAATAACGCATACCTTCCAGGAATTCGTTATAAAAGTACAAAGAGGACCCTTTCCGGACAAGACGTGGCGCGTGTACAAACGATACAATGACTTCTACAAGTTGCACACTTACCTACAAACATCGGGAATCTCTCTCCAGCTACCACCAAAGAAGCTCATCGGGAACATGGACCCGGAATTTATCACCGAGAGACAACAAGGACTGCAGAAATATCTAAACAGCATCCTCATGAATCCGATTTTAGTGTCGTCGCTACCGGCACGGTCTTTCGTGGATCCTGCGAATTATTGCCAGCCGTTCGGCGAGTTGGCTCTCCAGCATGTGTCGCTAGCTTTACGTGGAGAAGTGGGTTGGGAGGTTGTGGGGCCGCTCGAGGATATAGGGTGGCGGCTCAGGAAGCACTATTATCAAATCAGGTGTAAAACTTCACCGAAGGATGAACTCTTAGGGGGGTGGACTGACTACGGTCCGGATAAATACTTGGACGACAAGGATATGCACGCTTTGTTTAAAAGCTTGAATCAGATTCAGCACCCATTCATACATTCCATTGAACTGTGCTTGTGCACGGATATCGGGGGCCTTGTAGTCAGATCCAACCACAAAAATGGATCTCTGAGGGATATTATATGTGGCTCGAAACCGCGACAGTCGTTTTTAAAAAAGTACGGGAATCCGAAAGGGCACAAACCGCTCGAAGCGAGCCATGTGGCTTTATATGGTAGACAAATTCTCGAAGGTTTGAAATTTTTAATGGACAAGGGGCTGCCATACGGTACTCGACTGACCCAATTTGGCTAAATTTTTAAACAGTCGTGTTTCAGGTCATTTGCACACTGGGAATGTCATTGTTGATAATGACAGAGTTAAGTTGTTGGATATAGAGAACGGCGTCTTGGGCGTGCCGTCGTTCTATCGCCCCTATTTCATGCAGCATCGCAAAATTTGTACTTTACAGGCTGTAGACGTCTACTGCTTCGGTCACACTCTGTATGAAATGACTTTCGGGTCGCCCCTTCACGAGAGTGTGGCTGACAATATTCCCAGTTGCTCTTCACAATTGAGTAATTTTTTGCGTCAATCGGGAGTTTTTATTTAATTTTGGTTGTTTTAGAATCCGTTCTCGAATCAATACTCTCATCTGAAGCTTGTAAATCAGGCCTGCCTACTATTGAATCTTTATTGAATCATCCATTTTTCTCTTCGGTTGTGGTAACTTTACTACCGGACGACAAAGCGCATTTAAAAATCCCGAATTCGACTAAGGAGCGGCTGAAGGCGACGTGTGCGCAAATGGAGGAAAGACTGAAAGAAGAACAAAAGATGGTGAGGAGCCAGAAGCGGTTGGTGAAGGTGCAAGAAATGATGAGTTCTGAGGAGGAGAAGAAGAAGCAAAGACAGAAAATGGTGAGGACGCTTTAAGTTGACGTTTGAGCGTCGTTGTGGTGGTTTTTCTCATAGATGGCGCTTTATAATTTTGTGTTGTATTGTTGCACAGAAACAAGAACAACGTCAGCTCGCCAAGGAACAAATGAGACAAAAGAGCAAATCTGAAAAAGATGATAAAGTAAATGGTGATAGACCTGACAGTGTGAACAGCAGTACGGCGACGTCTGTCGGGACAGCAACACCTCCTTCGATATCAGGTGAGGCGCTGATCACTCTGAAACACAAGTTGGTCAAGGCACTGAAAAAAAATTCGCCTTGTCGCAATTCACGTGTATGAAAAAATGAAATCGTTGCTTTTTCCTAGGCCTGAGAAGCTTTTAAGGAATTATTACATAGGGTACAATCATCTGCATTCTCAATGTAGCATGCTAAATGTTCTTTTCCTCAAATCCTGCAACACCTTAGCACTGATTTTCATTAGTAAGCTCGGATTATATGCACTGAAAAATGTAATATTTTTCTGAAACAAACAAAATTTATTTAACGAAAACGAACGACACAAAGTTGGTTATTTATAATCATTGTGGGTGCTCACGAGGCTTGAAGTTCTTGATGTTGGCAAGGCAAAAAAAGGGCACTGATATCATTACCACCGTGAAGATGAGAAAGTGCGTCGCTTTTTCCATCGCAGTCATGCGGAAGCGTGGGGGCCCCGAAATCACGTTCATTCTGTGGTACTGTCTCGCAGCTAACCCCAATCGAGGGGCTCTAGCCAAAGCGCTACCGGAAAACATCACAATTTTTCTGTGACACGATAAAATGTGATTAAATAAACAATATGGCGACTCGATTTTTGACGTTTTCTCCCAGGCACCTTGATACATTTTGCGTAAAATCCGAGTCTTATTTCACGCTTTGGTTTTGTGTTGGCCGCGCTAAGAGCGATGTTTTTGCAGGTTCCAGTGTCCCCTCGCCTCCTCCGCCCCCTCCCCCGCCGCCACTATCGAGCGGGTGCCCGCCGCCCCCGGAAGCCAGCAAAGACCGGTCGGCATTACTGGGGGCCATCTGTAATTTTAATAAAACGTCCCTGCGTAAGACCAAAGTTAACTAAATTTACTCTAAGTTCGAATACTTTGATGTTACATATGTGATACCTTACTGCATTATATCGTCGTTATTTTAAGGAATAGCGTAATTGTAAAAACTTGTGTTTTAAGGCATTCGATCCCAATTAGGTACGTCGTTGGTAATAATGTAATTTATGAACTAATGCACCAAGACATTCAGCTAGATGAAATTTAAAAGGGTCCACACACTGTATAAAGTAGATAGCTTGGTCTTTGTTTTAATGTCATGTATGTGCCTTCCCTCGATTGTTTTCTTGTGTTTAGGACTTATCAAATTCGTATTTGACTGTGCCAATGGTATTTGTGTAAGTAATTAAATTGTGGCATTTAACCTATGATTCGAGATGATATTTATGTAACTAACTAGTCAGGTGTCCTTGATATGATTTATCTTGTGTGTACAGATCATAATAAACTGTCTCTTTCTATTCAATGTTAAGGAATAAATAGGAAGAAAACTCTTGCTTTTTCGCTTAGGCATTTTACTATTTAAACAATTTAATTAATAAACATAAATTACAAAAAAGACTATTGTGTTAACACCTTGGTACTTAATCGTGAGACCTGTAGTTCTTGATGTTGGCAAGCACCCACAATGGTACGGCTAAAATAGCCCCAGTGATGACGAGACCATGGGCGGTTTTTTCCGCCAAGGAAATGCGGACTCGTGGGGGCCCCGAAAGCACCGACATTTGCCTCACTTGAGGGGCAGCCTTAACTAAAGCTCTCGCAGGAAACATATCTACAACAAAGACACACTAAAATCACCTTACCACGACTACCATTTCCAATTATTTTACCGAATTATTGCCTAGCAAGATTAGGTAACCAATTCAATATGGCGACTCGTTCGATTCAGGGATTTTCGTTTTGTCACCAAATCGAATAAATTTCCCGAAAGGTCACATAAATTTTATCTTTACGCCAATTTGTCGTTATCGGCGCCGCGATAAACCGGTGACACATCCAGCTGTTCGACTGGGGGCCGCCGAAACCTTAGATTAGCAAGTCCAGCGATAACATTTCGTCTACGAATTGGCTCAGTTGGCGGCTTGTGCTGATAACCTCAATCAACCTCTAAAATTAAAATTGGCCTTGAACACCGCAACGGCCTTTGTTTTTGTGTTGTCACCGAAATTTAACAGAAATGGCAGGACGAGTAGCTGAACTTAAGGATGAATTGAACAAAGCGTTGCACGATGGGTCGAAGCCGTGGACTAGTTTGTTGGCGATGGTTGAAGCGAAGACCGGCGTGGACAGATTATACGTTTTCGTAGGTAAGGGTTAAGGTCCATCTTGGTGAATGAATAAGTGATTTTTGTGGACGTAGGCTCGATTGCGTTCACCGGCTTGTGGCTGGTGTTCGGTTACGCGGCGCAGCTGGTTTGCAACTCGGTTGGTTTCTTGTATCCGGCCTATGCCTCGATTCACGCCATCGAGACTAAGCAGAAGGATGATGACACCAAGTGGCTGACGTACTGGGTCGTTTTTGCCATTTTTTCGTTGATGGAGTTCTTCGCGGATCTCATCGTGGGGTGGTTCCCGCTGTACTGGCTCATCAAGGTAAAATGGCGATTGATGGGGGTTGCTGATTTAATTTTTTTTGACTTTGTAGTGCATTTTCTTAATATGGCTTATGATCCCCACTGAGCTCAATGGCTCGCTGATTTTGTACCGAAAATTAGTGCGCCCTTATTTCCTCAAACACCACAGTGGGGTGGACAGCGTTTTGGCCAAAGCCAAGGATTCAGGTAACAAGGTTGATGAAAGTGAACCTAGCATAACTGGTGTATTTTCAGCTACTAAACTATTGGACAAGTCCGATTAATTAGGGGGTTTTTGTGGGATGTTTATCACCTAGTAACATATATCTCAAATATTTTACCTTCTTTTTTTGAGACTTTCGAGGAGTGTTTTTTAGAATTCCTTTGAGGTAATTATAGTATTACATTTTATCTTATTTTAGTGCCTTTTTGGGGTGGTTTTGTTTTACAAAATTCCATTTGAATCTCACTATTTTTGTATTTCACCACATTTTAAGATCTCTTGTAAGGTTGTCGCAAAGTTCAAATATGTGCTGTGCTTTGTCTGTTGGTCCATAATAAACGTTTAAATCAAAACACAATGTATTACTTAAACTAATCATTTATGGTCGCCTTCTGGTTTCTCCTCCACAACTGCTGCCTCAGCCACTTGTCGGTTCTTCCACGCCGCCATGTAGCTCAACGGATGTATGGGCAGAAATCCAGACAAACCTGCAAAAACGTGCCAAAACCCATACAAAAACCAACAACAATCAACCTAATAATTCCTGGACTGGCTTGGTGCAATCAGCCCCATTTCCAAGCCAATACGCTATTCGTTCTAAATTAAGAGAGACCAGCTTTTCATTTCTTTCATTTGGCATGGGATCATAGGACCCTACTTGTTCTATAACTGGTTCAAACTGTTCCCTCCGCCGCTAAAAATAGGGTTTTGAAACAGATCGCTAACAATAATTTTAGTTTTACCTCTGCAACAACAATGTGAAAAAAAGGTCGATTCGTGCAACCGTGACGAACGAATCGGATTATTTTTGCCGACAGCGCCGCGTACTGGCCTGTCCCGCTCGAAGGAACCAACATGTTTTGGCTTTTGGGCGATTTTTTTCGACGAGAATAAAAATTCAACGAAATGTGAGGTTAGGAAATTCGCAGCCGGGTAAGGTTAGGCGCGCCAGTGGCGGAGGCAAGAGCGGAAAGTCAGCGTTTATTTTGAAATTTAAACTGCGATAAATAAATCGTTCGATTTTTTTATTGTAGTAGTCATTGCTTTCCTAGTGAAACCAGTGCTTAAAAAAAGTTTAGTCAAAAACGCAATGAAATAATGTTTTATTACATCAAATCGCAAAATATGCGTAGATTAGATTCAGTTCTTTGCATAATTTTGTATTCGAAAAAGGAAAAATATTGAAGGTTATAAGGTTCCATTTTTAAAAATGGCGAAACAGTAAATTTCGTTATTATTATATGCCATTTGCTAATACCAGTTCAATGTTAGCAATTAAGATGACCCGCCGACCCGCCCTTTATTTTCTTAAAGAGGTCATTTGCCTAAATCAATCTTATTTTGGCAAGTACTAGCCCCGCCCACCCACCCATTATTTTCTTCGAGAATATGTCATCTGCCTAAATCAGTCTTATTTTGGTAAGTACAACTATAGTTTCCCCAGTTCTAATTTGGTTTTATAAAAGTTAACTTCCTTAACAATCCCATCACCGACCGTAGCAACTTCTTGTTAAGGAAGTTAACTTTTACACAATGGGATACTATCATAAAACCGAATTAGGACTGAGCAAACTATACCGTCTACCCACCCTTTATTTTCCTAGAGGGTACAGTTTTATTCAAAAAATATTGGGCACTTAGCATTTAAAGTCGCGATCTTTTCTATAGAACCACTCCCTAGTGTAAATTTTCAAAATTTGTTTGGTGTAAGTGACCTTGACGGGTTTCTGGGGGAAACATTTGTGTCAAAAATTTGACAGGTTAGATGGCCCCATTGTCAATGTAGATATTTTATTTTAATAAATAGATGAATAGAACATACAGTCTGCAGGGGATACAGTACGGCATAGCTGAGGGCAACCAAAACATTCGTGTTGTGTTAGTTTCGATTGCCATATCAACTACCGCTACCAACCGCGTTCGGCGTAAAGTACTAGATGACAGGGCTACCAACTTGACTTTTTATCGAGTGGTTCCGTAGAAATGACCGCTACTGTACTAATGTCATAACTTGTAAAATGTGCTTTATTTAGATAACCTTAATTTACTGACAGTAGTGTCATATCTGGCGGATATTAATAATATCAAAGACATCGTTTGACAAAATAGATTTTTGAAAAGTACTAATATTTGTCAAAATGGCAGTAAAGCTTGAATCACATATCATTTGTCATACATGATAGAACAACAGTGCCTAATATTTTTTGAATAAAATAGTATGTTATTTGGCAATATCAGTCTTATCTTAGCAAATACTAGCCCCGCCCACCCACCCTTTGTTTTCTTAGAGAGGTCATCTGCCAAAATCAGTCTTATTTTGTCAGAATCATCAAAATTGATTGAGAGAGTTGGTAACCCTGAACTTGAATAATTTGGTTTATTAAGTTGTATAAAAATATTAGCTGTCAGATTTGAAGTTTCAAGTTTCAAATTTCAAAACTCAGTGGCGTCTTTTTTCGATTTTTTTTTTGGTAAAAATATTAGTTGTCAGATTTGAAGTTTCGAATTTTTGTCACGCCACTGAATTCATTGCCATATAATCTTAAACAAATCTGTCATAAGGTTGACAAACTTCACGACAAAAACAGGGGGTACCATCTCTCTCAATCAATTTTGATGACCCTGTACTAGCCCCGCCAACCCACCCACCCATTATTTTCGTAGAGTAGGTCATTTGCCAAAATCAGTCTTATTTTGGTAAGTACTAGTATAGTTTCTCCAGTTCTAATTCGGTTTTATGATGTATAGAAATTAACTTCCTTAACAATCCTTTATGACTGTCCCATCACCGACCGTAGCAACCTCTTGTTAAGAAAATGAACTTTTACACAATGGGGTACTATCATAAAACCGAATTAGGACTGGGCAAACTATACCGTCTACCCACCCTTTATTTTCTCAGAAGGTATAGTTTTATTCAAAAAATATTGGGCAGTTGTCATTTACTAAAGTCGCGATCTTTTCTATAGAACCACTTCCTAGTGTAAATTTTCAAAATTTGTTTGGTGTAAGTGACCTTGACGGGTTTCTGGGGGAAAACATATGTGTCAAAAATTTGACGGGTTAGATAGCTCCATTGTCAATGTGGATATTTTATTTTAATAAATATATGAACAGAACATACAGTCTGCACGGGATACAATGAGGCATAGCTGAGGGCAACCGAAACATTCGTGTTGTGCTAGTTTCGATTGCCATGTCAACTACCGCTACCAACCGCGTTCGGCGTAAAGTACTAGATGACAGGGCTACCAACTTGACTTTTTATCGAGTGGTTCCGTAGAAATGACCGTTACTGTAATGACATAACTTGTAAAATATGCTTTATTTAGATAACCTTAATTTATGACAGTAGTCTCATATGTGTCGGATATTAATAATATCAAAGACATCGTTTGACAAAATAGATTTTTGAGAAGTGCTAATATTTGTCAAAATGACAGTAAAGCTTGAATCACATGATTTGTCATAAATGATAGAATGACAGTGCCTAAATTAAATTTTAATTTAATAGTACCTTCTAAAAAAATAAAGAGCGGGTGGGCGGGCTAATACTAGCCAAGATAAGACTGATTTTTGCAAATGACAAATCCGCAAAGAAAATAGAGGGCGGGTGGGCGGGGTTAGTACTTGTTAAGATAAGACTGATATTGGCAAAAGACATACTTTTTAAGAAAATACAGGGCGGGTTTTGAAAATTGTTAAGTTTTAGTTTTTTTTATAAACACTTCGTATATGAAATTTGATTTGGTTAATACCACAACAAAATGATTTTTTGTGAACCCTTCCAGTGCCAAAAAATTTCAAGAAAATTGGAATAACTAGGCCAAAACCAGTCTTAACAAGTACTATCCCCATCCAACCAGTCTTTATTTTCTTAAGACGGTATATCATTTGCTAAAATCAGTCTTGTCTTAACAAGTAGTAGCCCCGCCCACCCGCCCTCTAGTTTCTTAGAAGGTATATTATTTGCCAAAATCATTTGTATCTTATATTATGTGCCTAATATTTTTTGAATAAAGTAGTATGTTATTTGACAAGATCAGTCTTATCTTAGCAAATACTAGCCCCGCCCACCCACCCTTTTTTTTCTTAGAGAGGTCATCTGCCAAAATCAATCTTATTTTGTCAGAGTCATCAAAATTGATTGAGAGAGTTGGTAACCCTGAACTTGAATAATTTGGTTTATTAAATTGTATAAAAATATTAGCTGTCAGATTTGAAGTTTCAAGTTTCAAATTTCAAAACTCAGTGGCGTCTTTTTTCGATTTTTTTTTTTGGTAAAAATATTAGTTGTCAGATTTGAAGTTTCGAGTTTTTGTCACGCCACTGAATTCATTGCCATATAACCTTAAACAAATCTGTCATAAGGTTGACAAACTTCACGACAAAAACAGGGGGTACCATCTCTCTCAATCAATTTTGATGACCCTGTACTAGCCCTGCCCACCCACCCACCCATTATTTTCGTAGAGTAGGTCATTTGCCAAAATCAGTCTTATTTTGGTAAGTACTAATATAGTTTCTCCAGTTCTAATTCGGTTTTATGATGTATAGAAATTAACTTCCTTAACAATCCTTTATGACTGTCCCATCACCGACCGTAGCAACCTCTTGTTAAGAAAATGAACTTTTACACAATGGGGTACTATCATAAAACCGAATTAGGACTGGGCAAACTATACCGTCTACCCACCCTTTATTTTCTCAGAAGGTATAGTTTTATTCAAAAAATATTGGGCAGTTGTCATTTACTAATGACATAACTTGTAAAATATGCTTTATTTAGATAACCTTAATTTATGACAGTAGTGTCATGTGTGTCGGATATTAATAATATCAAAGACATCGTTTGACAAAATAGATTTTTGAGAAGTGCTAATATTTGTCAAAATGACAGTAAAGCTTGAATCACATGATTTGTCATAAATGATAGAATGACAGTGCCTAAATTAAATTTTAATTTAACAGTACCTTCTAAAAAAATAAAGAGCGGGTGGGCGGGCTAATACTAGCCAAGATAAGACTGATTTTTGCAAATGACAAATCCGCAAAGAAAATAGAGGGCGGGTGGGCGGGGCTAGTACTTGCTAAGATAGGACTGATTTTGGCAAACTAAATATCCTCCAAGAAAATACAGAGCGGGTGGGCGGGGTTAGTACTTGTTAAGATAAGACTGATATTGGCAAAAGACATACTTTTTAAGAAAATACAGGGCGGGTTTTGAAAATTGTTAAGTTTTAGTTTTTTTTATAAACACTTCGTATATGAAATTTGATTTGGTTAATACCACAACAAAATGATTTTTTCTGAACCTTTCCAGTGCCAAAAAATTTCAAGAAAATTGGAATAATTAGACCAAAATTAGTCTTCACAAGTACTATCCCCATCCACCCAGTCTTTATTTTCTTAAGACGGTATATCATTTGCTAAAGTCAGTCTTGTCTTAACAAGTATTAGCCCCGCCCACCCGCCCTCTAGTTTCTTAGAAGGTAAATTATTTGCCAAAATCAGTTGTATCTTATGTTATGTGCCTAATATTTTTTGAATAAAGTAGTATGTTATTTGGCATCAGTCTTATCTTAGCAAATACTAGCCCCGCCCACCCCTTCTCTATTTTCTTAGAGAGATCTCATTTGCTAAAATCAGTCTTGTCTTAACAAGTATTAGCCCCGCCCACCCGCCCTCTAGTTTTTTAGAACGTATATCATTTTCCAAAATCAGTTATATCTTATATTATGTGCCTAATATTTTTTGAATAAAGTGGTATGTTATTTGGCATCAGTCTTATCTTAGCAAATACTAGCCCCGCCCACCCGCCCTCTATTTTCTTAGAGAGATCTCATTTGCCAAAATCAGTCTTATTCTAGCAGGTACTAGCCCCGCCCACCCACCCTCACTTGTCTTGGAAGGTATGTCATTTGCCAAAATCACTCTTATCCTAGCTAATAGCTGCTAAGATAAAACTGATTTTGGCAAATGACACCTTCCAAGAAAAGAGAGGGTGGGTGGGCGGGGCTAGTACCTCCTAAAGTAAGACTGATTTTGGCAGATGAGATACCTTGTAAGAAAAGAGAGGGTGGGTGGGTGGGATACTAGTAGCTGCTAAGATAAAACTGATTTCAGCAGGTCCTAGCTCCGCCTACCCGCCCTCCGTTTTCTTATAGAGATTTCATTTGCCAAAATCAGTTGTATCTTATATTATGTGCCTAATATTTTTTGAATAAAGTAGTATGTTATTTGGCAATATCAGTCTTATCTTAGCAAATGCTAGCCCCGCCCACCCACCCTTTATTTTCTTGGAGGCTATGTTATTGGCCAATGTCAGTCTTATCTTGGCGTTCTTTTTTGTTTTGTGTTTTAAAATCATTGTTTAATTGGCTTCAGTAAAGATACTCATGTATTTGTGGCTTTTATTTTTCTCGCTTATACTTTTATTTTGTAAATCTTATCGCTCATGCTTCCCTTGTTCTCTTGATGTATAATGGACTCGTTAACTTTGAACCGTGAACATCTGAAAACAATCAATTTTACTCCGGTAAATATGACGTAATTAAAAAAGTGATACATTGTCCGCTTCCCACTTCAGGAAAGTTCTCAGCCCGGGCTTCACAATAAAAAATTATGTAATAACTCCTGCACGCCACTGGTTCATGACGTCGCGCAAGCCTGCCATGCGCAGTGTCCTTGACATTGAAGATCATCCACTAACTTTCTTCGTACTAAAAAAATTCGTCGATTTTAACTTACCTCGAGGACGTTTCCAAAAATTAATTTTCATTAATTTCCGGCCGAATTTCCGTTTTTTCGTGGTTAAATCGCGCTTTCCCGCACACACCAAGTAGGCTTGAAATGTTTCCCGAGTAGTTGAAATGCACGTCTCCAGTGCTGCCAACCCACGTCTCCTCCAACCCATGCATTTTTCATGAAAATCCGAACTTTCCGCGATTATTATTTAAAATCTGCACCCCTCGCCGCAGCTGCGACCTTTTCGCGCCGCGTCACCCCGTTCCGAGGGCGTCCTCGCCCCGTTCCGCTAGTGCATAATTTTCGTTATGTTGGTGGCCACATATGTGCCATCTTACGTCACATCAGCCAATGGATAAAAAACGTTTAGAAGGAAAGGATTGTCGTCCATTGGAGACCAGCTGATTTAAGTTGACAATAAAATGTTCCGGTCTTGTCAGCCCGTATTGGCTGGTAAAGTGTCGAAAAACTGTGCGGTTCACACGGAAACCAAGTGAAACGGCCGGGAAAAGCGCTGGCGATGATGGAAAACCCACCATGGCCCACTAAATACCAACAATCTGGGGCCGGGACCGACACCACACAAGATAGTTTAAACAATGGAGAGCACAACGCCGCCAAGGACCAGAACGACAACGACAAAAGGGACGAGCACGAGAGCCCTACTATTAGGTCAGTATGGTTTGCGTACCGCGGCTTTGCGGCCCCCGGGGGCCCCCGAACCGCTAAATCTGCGCTAGGGGAATTTTGCGAATCGGGGGAAGCAAAGGGCTTTGGGTGGCGGATTTAGGGGGCGCGGGGGCTGTGTGTGGTGGTTGGGGGTGGTTTGAGGGGCGATCAGGGCCGGACTGGATATTGGAGCCTTAGGCTTAGCCCGGTGGTCCAGGGGTAGAGTGGAGTAAATTCAAACAACAAAGTTTAGTGCAGTTGGGGTCATCTTTCCAAACAGGTTGCTACTACAATAAAAAAAAATGAAATTTGTTTTTTTTTTTGTTTATTTCGACAGAACTTCCCTGCTTTGAACAATTATATAAAAAAAATTGTTAAAATGATTGATTAAAATTCAGAAATGGGAGACTTATTTTTCGTACCCTTGGGGTCATGAAGCGTCGAGAAAACATAAAAGTAGCCCGTCGTCCAGTGCACTCTGGGTTTAATAATTAGTTAAAGTTCAGTTGGCGCTTGTTTCAGTGAGAAAGCCAGGCAGTTAATAGCGCTGATCCTCGATCAGATGAAAGAATTAACGAACGCCGAAAAATATCTCCTGTACTTGAAACTCTTTCAAATCAGCAACGTCGTGGACCCCTTGCGGCAACCCTTGAACCCATTGGGTAGCCGTTCGGAAATCAATAGGACCATATCATGGATCAAGACACACTTAGAAGAAGACGCAGAAACTTCCCTTCCCAAGCAGGAGGTTTACGAAGAATATACGTAAGTTCGCTCCAGAAAAATCCAAGATTCGTTTCATTTTTGTATATTTTTTCGTGCCTCGTGTGTATTGTTCGTCTTAGATTGACCAGGATCAGATCAGTTTAATCGTGATTAAGTTAAGTTATTAAGATAACAGAAAGATAATAAAACGAAAACAAACACGTCAAGTGATGATCAAAGCGTGGTTTAATTTTATACTATAAAACTTAAGTGGTTTTGTTAATCAAAAGTGCCACTTAAATTAAGATGGGTAGAGATTTCTTCCAAGTCATTGTTTTTATAGAGATTCTTGTCGTGCCTTAGCGGAGATATCACCAATAAGTCGCCATTTTAACACTTCTGGAGATGCTCAGTTTTTTTTAAATTTGAACCCTTTCCAGGTTATATTGTTCGCAAAACCAAATCAAATCGCTTTCCCAAGCCGACTTTGGCAAAGTGATGAAGCAAGTGTATCCAAAAGTGAGGGCTAGGCGTTTGGGTACTCGCGGCAATTCTCGCTATTGCTACTCAGGTTTGCGGAGATGCCTCAAGTTAAAGCCTCCGAAATTGCCCGACCTCGGCGACAAGCCTCTGGTAAGCACGTGATTATCGCAACACGACGCTTAAACTTGTCGGCGCCTTCTCCAGAGTACTGAAGCCCCTTGCACCCAGTCCACCCTGACCGCGGCCGCTTGGTTGATCGTGAAGGAATGGTCCGAGTTCCACTTCAAGGTTCAGTTTCCGTCGTTGCAGGCGCTGGCGAGGTTCCTGGTGGTTTCGCACGCCGTCGGCGTGGGCACCGACGCCGCCAACCAGCTGACTTCGGCGACGGAGGCGCAGATGAAAGGTAACCGGACGGGGGTTGTGAGCGCGAGGTTTAGGTGTTTTTGTCTAGGAGAAGTGTGCGGTGCCAAGGGCGGAACCAAGCACAGGGAAATGCAGTTACAGCTACAGAAAAAAATACAGCAGAAGAACGAAGTTAAAGAGAGAAAGAGGAAAATGCAGGTGGGTGTCGCTTAATTCATTCATCCTTGAACTTTATAATTGAACCATCGTCGTATTGACTTTGAAGCTATAATTATTTACACCTGCACCTACGAGTTTGTGTACTTTTATGAGTGAGGAATTACACGAAAGCTATTTGTGGAAGTGGTGAGTTATCAAAGGACGCGCGTTTTCTGTGTTGGAAGTCGTTACTTTGTTGTGTTTATAGTTTTTTCGTTCGCTGGGTGGAAGGCGAAAACGAAAATTTCGTTGCTTGTTGATGATTTAAAATTACTTTGGAATTATCGCGTGTTATTGAATTTAACAACAAATTGCATAACTCGCGGCATATCAGGAAATACGATTAAGAATGGCTGTGATAAGGTTTTGACCACATTTGCTTGAAAAATAACTATTAACTGAAAGAACTGTGAGGTGAAGAAACAAATTCTGTATTAAATGTTGAAAAAAAAATTGATATAAAATGTTAGAACAACGGAAAAATAACAATTATGACCGAAAAAACTTCGTTCGGCACCGGTGTTATCTCTTATAACCCAACCTTGACCTATTTTCTTAGGTCAGGTTATAGATTGATCGTGAAATTAGGAAAAAAACCGTGCTATTTTTTTTATTAAAAACCGAAATTATCTGATCTTTGAAAAATTGTGTAATTAATTAGACTTGGAGTCCTTCTAAATATGTTACACGATAAATCTTCATAAAGCTCCGCAAAAAATTGGTCGAAGGTTATTTCTTAACTTTCCTCGCCTCTGAAGTACAAAAGATATCCAATTTTTTCAAAAAATTATAAAATTGATTTTTACAAAATTTTGTGATGATAAAAAAATCGACAGTTTTTCAAGGACACATCAATTTGGGTAGGTGCAGTGTAATATTATTTTTTTGAGTCACATTGTATAAGCAAATTTTAAAAATTACAACACAAGTCTAGACTCAATTTTGAATTGACGGCATCAATTTGAAAAATTGTAAAATAGAAAAATTAAAAACTGAAGACGTTAAATTGAACATTTTTTTTAATAATACCCTTATAAAATAATCATTGTTTATTGAAAATTTGAAAAATTGCAAATTGAGAAACTGATGAATCCAAAAATGCAAACGTCAAAAAATTTAGAAGCCTAAAATTGGGAAAATGAAAATATTCAAATTTAAAAAATGAGCCCACAATTTGAAAAATCGGAAAGATTAAACATTGGAAACTGAATACATAATTGAAAATTCTAAAAATTGGAAATAGAAAAATTACAGATTGAAAAACAGAAAAAATGAAAAATTAAACATTGAAAAATTTAAAAGTTGGTAAAAATCGAGAAACTGAAAATTGAAAAATAAAAATCAACAAAATTTCGAAATCGTAATATTGAAAAATTAGACTGTCGAAAAACTAAAAATCAGAGAATTGAGATATTAAAAAAAAATCCAAGCGTCAAAAAATTTAAAAATTTAGAAACTGAAAAATGGCAAAATTGAATGATTAAAAAAAAATTATATGTGTAAGATACAAAAATTGGAAAATCGAAAAATTGCAACACCGAAAATTTGAAAAATTAAAAAATTTAAAATGGAAAAATTAAAATTTTCAAATTTAAAACATGAGTCCAGAATTTGAAAAATTTGAAATCGAGAATTGCAAAATTGGAAATCGAAAAATTGTAGATTGAAAAACCGAAAAATTGAAATTAAATAAATTAAATGTGTAAGATAAAAAAAATACAACACCAAAAATTTGAAAAATCGGAAAATCTAAAAATTGAAAAAAAAAAGTGAAAATGAAAAGCCGAAAGATTGCAACACCGAAAATTTGAAAAATTAAGAAATTAAAAATGGAAAAATTAAAATATTCAAATTTAAAACATGAGTCCAGAATTTGAAAAATTTGAAATCGAGAATTGGAAAATCGGAAAGATTAAAAATTGAAAACTGAATACGTAATTTAAAATTCGAAAAATTGGAAATCGAAAAATTGCAAATGAAAAACTGATAAAATGGAAAATTGAAAAATTTTGAAAGTTGAAAATCAAGAAACTGAAAATTGAAAAATAAAAATCAACAAAATTTCAAAATCGTAGTAATGTTGAAAAAATACAATCTCGAAAAACTGTAAAATTAGAAAATTCAGATATTAAAAAAATCCAATCGTGAAAAAATTTAAAAATTTAAAAACTGAAAAATTGCAAAATTGAATGATTAAAAAAAATTAAATGTGTAAGATACAAAAATTGGAAAATCGAAAAATCGAAAGATTGCAACACCGAAATTTTGAAAAATTTAAAAATTTAAAATGAAAACATTAAAATTTTCAAATTTAAAACAGGAGTCCAGAATTTGAAAAATTTGAAATCGAGAATTGCAAAATTGGAAAGATTAAACATTGAAAACTGAATACGTAATTGAAAATTTGAAAAATTGGAAATCGAAAAATTGTAGATTGAAAAACCAAAAAATTGAAAAATAAAAATCAAAATTTCCAAATGTAGAAACTGAAAAATTGAGAAAATTGAATGATTAAAAAAAATTAAATGTGTAAGATTAAAAAAAAATACAATACCAAAAATTGAAAAATCGGAAAATTTAAAAATTGAAAGATCGAAAAATCTAAAAATTGAAAAAAAAAAATAAATGTGAAGTTGAAAAATCGAAAGATTGCAACACCGAACATTTGAAAAATTAAAAAATTAAAAATGGAAAAATTAAAATATTCAAATTTAAAAAATGATTCCAGAATTTAAAAAATTTGAAATCGAGAATTAGAAAATCGGAAAGATGAAAAATTGAAAACTGAATACGTAATTTAAAATTCGAAAAATAGAAAATTTGAAAAATTGGAAATCGAAAAATTGCAAATGAAAAACTGAAAAAATGGAAAATGAAAAACTGATAAAAGTGGAAAATGAAACATCGAAAAATTGAAAAATTTTAAAGTTGAAAAATCGAAAAACTGAAAATTGAAAAATAAAAATCAACAAAATTTCAAAATCGTAATACATATTGAAAAATTACAATATCGAAAAACTGAAAAATCTGAGATATTAAAAAAATTCAAACGTCAAAAAATTAAAAAGTTTAGAAACTGAAAATGGCAAAATTGAATGATTAAAAAAATTTTAAATGTGTAAGTTAAAAAAATTGCAACATCAAAAATCGGAAAATCTAAAAATTGAAAAATTGAAAAATCTAAAAAATTAATAAATCTGAAGAAAGATAGCAACAGCGAAAATATGGAAAATAAAAAAAAAATAAAATGGAAAAATTAATTAAAATATTCAAATTTAAAAAATGAGTTCAGAATTTGAAGAATTTGAAATCGAGAATTGCAAAATCGGAAAGATTAAACATTGAAAACTGAATACATAATTGAAAATTAGAAAAACAGAAAATTTGAAAAACTGGAAATCGAAAAATTGCAGATTGGAAAACTGAAAAAATGAAAAATTAAGTAAACATCGAAAAATTGAATGATTAAAAATTTAAATTGTATAAAGTAAAAAAATTTCTACACAAAAAATTGAAAAATCGGCCGAAAATTTCAAAAATTAAAAAGTTAAAAATGGAAAAATTAAAATATTCAAATTTAAATCATGAGTCTTGAATTTAAAAAAATTTAAATCGAAAATTGGAAAATCGGAAAAATTAAACATTGAAAACTGAATACATAATTCAAAATTCGAAAAACAGAAAATTTTAAAAATTGGAAATCGAAAAATTACAAATTAAAAACTGATAAAATCGAAAGTGAAACATCGAAAAATTGAAAGTTGAAGAATAAAAATCAACAAAATTTCAAAATCATAATATTGAAAAATTACAATATCGAAAAACTGAAAAATCAGGAAATTGGGATTAAAAAATTCCAATCGTCAAAAAATTCAAAAATTTGGGAACTGAAAAATGGGAAAATTTGATAATTAAAAAATAAATGTGAAGTTGAAAAATCGAAAGATTGCAACACCGAAAATATGAAAAATAAAAAAAAAAACTGAAAAATTAAAATATTCAAATTTAAAAAATGAGTGCAGAATTTCAAAAGTTTGAAATCGAGAATTGCAAAATCGGAAAGATTAAAAATTGAAAAAACTGAATCGATTATTATTGAAAATTTGAACAATTAGAAATCGAAAAATTGCAGATGAATAACTGAAAAAATGAAAA
Source organism: Zophobas morio (assembly GCF_036711695.1). Lineage (NCBI taxonomy): Eukaryota > Metazoa > Arthropoda > Insecta > Coleoptera > Tenebrionidae > Zophobas > Zophobas morio. Next base: position 4,624,390 of record NW_026972115.1, read on the forward strand.
ATTAAACATGTAAAAATTTAAAAGTTGAAAAATCGAGAAAATAAAAATCAAGAAAATTTCAAAATCCTAATATTGAAAAATTACAATATGGAAAAACTGAAAAATCAAAAAATTGGTATATTAAAAAAATTCAAACGTCAAAAAATTTAAAACTTTAGAAATTAAAAAATGGGAAAATTTAACAAATGAGTCCTGAATTTGAAATCGAGAATTGCAAAACAGAAAATTTGAAAAACTGGAAATCGAAAACTTGCTGATTGAAAAACTGAAAAAATGAAAAATTAAGTAAACATCGAAAAATTTAAAAATTTAAAAGTTGAAAAATCGAGAAACTGAAATTGAAAAATAAAATTCAACAAAATTTCAAAATCGTAATATGTATTGAAAAATTATAATATCAAAAATCTGAAAAATCAAAAAATTGAGATTTAAAAAATTTAAATGTGTAAGAAAAAAATTGCAACACCAAAAATTTAAAAAATTAAAAAATTTAAAATGGAAAAATTTAAATACATATTCAAATTTAAAACATGAATCCGGAATTTGAAAAATTTGAAATCGAGAATTGCAAAACGGAAAGCTTAAATATTGAAAACTGAATAATTTATTGTAAATTTGAAAAATTAGGAATCGAAAAACTGCACAAAAAAAACTGAAACAATGAAAAATTGAAAAATTTAAAAGTTGGAAAATCGAGAAACTGAAAATTGAAAAATTACAATATCGAAAAACCGAAAAATCAGAAAATTGAGATATTAAAAATTGAAAATTCAATAATTGAAAACTGAAAAACCGACGAATCTAAGAATTGAAAAACTGAATAATGAAAATTCGATAACTTTTGTAGCAGATAAACACTATATTTTGATTACAAGTTTACCATGCTCACGGTAACTTTAAAACGTTTTCGAAGCTCCCGGAGTTTTGGATTTAATCAATAAAATAAATTGACTAATTCTAAAAAATATGAATAGAATGATAAGTCACTCATCATATTTTGCACATTTTAGATAGGATTTATGTGGCAAAATTTTGAGATGACGTCATCAGTTTTTAGAGGAGTTGTAAGCCATATTTCCGATAACCTTAAACCTTTTTCAAGGTTTCAGAGCATTCGGTTTTGCAATTTCAAAGTTCAGTTTTAAAATGTTATACAATTTTGATTTGTTTAACAAAAATCTGGATACCTAGGGTAAAAACTCAACACGGATTCATAAACTACAAGTACAAAATTTAAATAACAATAATTACTATTCTGAAAATTGGAGATGCCATCATATTGTTCATTATGCAAAATTTGACAACACTTTGTCCAGCAAACGATCATAATGTATTATGGTACCCAACAGTCTCCAAAGTGCGATCCAAAGCCGAGCGGCAAGAAGTCGAAGACGGCGCCGGCGTCGGTTCGAGTCGAGGAGACGTCTCCAACGTTGACGGGTGCCGGCGAGAGCAGTACCAGCACAAGTACCGGTAGCACCAGCACGAGTCCCACTCAGGGCAAACCTATCTGTGATAAATCGTTAGATTTCACTCAACTACCAGCGTTACCTGACTTCAAAAGTTTCCAAAAGCCCGTCTGTGAACAGCAGCAGCAGCAACAGCAGCAGCAAAACGGCGTCGGCGCCGCCTCAGCCGCCGCCGCCGCCAAAGTGGCGATACCCCGCCTCGCCGCCTCCGGATTGAAAGCTCAACAACAGCAACGATCGCCCCTGTCGTCCCCGAAGAAGCAAGTGAAGAATGCAAAGTACAAAGCCATCCAACCCAAACCGCAACCATGTGATAACGCATCGTACAACCCGCAGGCCGCTGCGGACATCAGATCTCAAGGTGTACTACACAACGTAGATAGGTTTAAGGAGAGAAAAAGTGATGACGAGGATGCTCCCGTTTTTCCCCTGCCGAGGGAGAGGCTCGAAAGCATCAGCAATGTGGACAAGGACGCCATGGACGAATATTTAGGTGACATTCTTCTTCTTTGTCTTGTTCCATGATACAATAAATACTAGGTATGATATTGCGCACGTACGGAGTGGGGGAGTGACGTCACTCGGTGAGTAAACACAGGCATTTCGCGCATATTCTGCGACGATTTTCTGTCTTCCACGTATTTTTTAGAAGATTTAGTGGTTATACGTTATGTTTTAATAATTTTATAAAGTCACAACGATGCGTTGTGGCGTTTTTGGGTGTAATAGCGATAAACAATCAAGGCATTTTCAGAAAGACATACAATTTTATTCGTTTCCAAGGGACAAGTATGGGTTATTTCTTGTTGTCGTTCGTACTCTTTTATAGTAAAAAATGCAAGAGTGTGTTCACAGTCTTTTAGTGAAGCCGATTTCGAACGAAATTTGCAGCACGAACTTCTGAATTATCTTTCTAAAAAAGAAAAAAAAATTAAGTCTGGAGATCAGCCAAGTTAGTTAAAGAAATTTGTTCTAGGGATAAAATCACAGAAATTAAGTGGGTTATTTTACTTGAATATTGATATAAATCAAACAAATTCAATTACAAAAAATTAGAGATGTACCGACTAGTGGCCGACCGGTCGGATAAGCCGACTATTCGGCCGTTTTTCATCGTCGGCTGCAGTCGGCGACTGGTCGGCTAAACAGCCGATCGGTCGGCTTTTTTTATTAAAATTAAAATAATATATAAAACAATTAAACCCGGTTTACAGAACCTCAATTAAATATTTAATTGCGATTTCTTTTTTAACCCCGCGTTAAAGTACCATGTGACCGACTCTACGCCAATCAGACGTCGCTAATGGCCTTGTTAAATGCGCGATCAACTTAATCTCACTTAAAATATTGTATAAACTGGCCCTAAATTGTGTTATTCTTTATTTTTGTACTGAGTTACTAAAAAAAATTAAATGTTAAAATTATCCCAACAAATTTAACACATTTTTTGGAAAACAAAGGAACTTTAGTTATTCCTTTTATTAAAATAAAACCAATTTTTAAGGTATTCAGAGAAATAGAGAAAAAAAACACTGTCTGTCGCATATATAAACCGGTATAGACAATAATAAATATATAGGTAAATTGTTATACACGTCACTGGTAGTATTTCTTGTTGAAGCTGAAGCTGGAGTTTCACAGTTTGTAGTGCATCGTACGTAAAGAACAAGTCTCAGATCCATACCACGTTCAAAAAGTGCAAGCTTTGGAGTTTGAAGTTTTTACATCTAGCATTTCTAGGTCAACGATCTCAAATTTTTCTGGAATCTCTGAATTTCTAAACGTTCCATCCCACTAGAACTTCTCCAATTTCTAAAACCGCGGAATCTTTGAACATCTGGAATTTTTGAAATCTTTATAATGCTTAGCAGTTACTAACTAGGATAATACTGATTTTGGCAGATGATATACCCTGTAAGAAAAGAGAGGGTGGGTGGGCGGGGCTAGTTGCTGTCAACATAACACTGATTTTGGCAAATGAGATCTCTCTAAGAAAATAGAGGGCGGGTAGGCGGAGCTAGTACCTGGTAAAACAAGTTTTATCTTAGCAGCTACTAGCTAGGATAAGACTGATTTTGGCAAATGACATACCTTGTAAGAAAAGAGAGGGTGGGTGGGCGGGGCTAGTTGCTGTCAACATAGCACTGATTTTGGTAAATGAGATCTCTATAAGAAAATAGAGGGCGGGTAGGCGGGGCTAGTATCTGCTAAAATCAGTTTTATCTTAGCAGTTACTAGTACCCCTCCCACCCACCCTCTCTTTTCATACAATGTATCACATCTGCCAAAATCGGTCTTACCTTAGGAGATGCTAGCCCCGCCCACCCACCCTCTCTCTTCTTAAAGGGTATATCATTTGCCAAAATCAATTTTAGCTTAGCAGCTGTTTGCTAGGATAAAACTGATTTTGGCAAATGACATACTTTCTAAGAAAAGAGAGGGAGAGCTAGTAGCTGATAAGATAAGACTGATTTTGGCAGATAACCCAATCTTCTAAGAAAAATGAGGGTGGGTGGGCTAAGAAAAGATCGATTTTGGCAAATAAGATACCTTCCAAGAAAAGAGAGGGTGGGTGGGCGGGGCTAGTACCTACTAAAGTAAAACCGATTTTGGCAGATGAAGTACTTTGTAAGAAAAGAGAGGGTGGGTGGGTGGAGTACTAGTAGCTGCTGAGATAAAACCGATTTTAGCAGGTTCTAGCTCCGCTCACCCGCCGTCTATTTTTTAAGAGAGATCTCATTTGCCAAAATCAATTTTATCCTAGCAGGTACTAGCCCCGCCCACCCACCCTCTCTTTTTTAAGAAGGTATGTCATCTGCCAAAATCAGTTTTATCTTCGCAGCTATTAGCTAGGATAAAACTGATTTTGGCAAGTCACATACTTTCTAAGAAAAGAGAGGGAAAGCTAGTAGCTGATAAAATACGACTGATTTTGGCAGATGACTTTTTAATTTCTTGGTTTTTAAAATTTTTCAATTTTTAGATGTCTGTTTGTCCATTTTTTGCTCCTTCATTTTCTCGATTTTTTCATTTTTCGATTTCTCAATTTTAACCAATATTTCAGTTTTACAACTTTTCAGTTTTTCGATTATTAAAATTTCCGATTTTTCAATGTACCATTTTTGGCTTTTCAAAATTGTCGATTTTTTAATTTCTCCGTTTTTCCATTGTTCGATTTTTCCATTTCTCGACTTTTAGATCTTTCCAATTTTTGATTTTACCATTTTTTGATTTCTCGAATTTCCGATGATTTTGATTTCTCAAATTTTGAGTTTTAAGATGTTTCAATTTTTGGGTTTTTCGATGTTTCGATTCGTCAATTTGTTGATTTTTAAATTGTTAGACTTTTCGATTTATTGATTTCTCGTTTAATCAATTGTTCCATTTTTCGACTCTTCGATTTTTCTACTTTTGGATTTTTCGATTTTTTAATTTGTCCATTTTTCGATTTCTACATTTTTCGATGTTCCAGTTGCAGGATTTTTCAATTTTTTGATTCTTCAATTTTTCCTCATTTTCCCAATTTTTCGAGATTTGAGTTTTGGGATTTTTCAATTTTCGACTTTTCACATTTTCGATTTCCCGATTTTTTTATTCTTTAATTTCTCAATTTTCCGATACTTCAGTTTTTAATTTACGGTTTTTCAATTTTTTGGATTTTAAAATTTTTTCGACTACATTTTGCGATTTTTCAGTTTTTCAATTCTTGGCTTTTCAAAATAGTACCTACTAAAGTAAAACCGATTTTGGCAGATGAGATACCTTCTAAGAAAAAGAGGGTCTGTCTATATTTAGCAAAGCCGAACAGTCGGCCGACTAGTCGGTTTTTACTGGCCGAACAATCGGCTAGTCGGTTAGTCGGCCAGACCTACAGTCGGTACATCTCTACAAAAAATGTTTTCAAAGAACATCTTATAGGACTCTTTTTTAGCAAATATTTAATATTTTCATTTATTTTATAGCATTGAAACCAATAACGCAAGTGCTGCTTTGGATGATAAAACAGAAACTACAAGTAAATCTGTTGGCTATATTGAACATTATTTATTGTATTTACTCAAGGAAAGTGTTTTTTTTTGAAGAATAACTTTTATGTTTGCACGTTTTTTTTTTGCATGATGTATATTTCTGTCTCAATGGAAACGATTATTTGAAGACGTAGTATATCCAATATTTAATTATGTTTTACATACATAGTACAAATACAGATCAAGATACAGAGAAAAGATCTAGAAGCAAAAATTGCTTATCTTAAAAACAAAACGACGAACTTGTGTTCATAGCTTGACGAAAATCAAGCTATGAAAACAATTTTCACTCCAAGAAAAATTGTTAATTAACATGTAGATTACAGTTCAATAGTACAATGTATTTATTTTTAGTGGTTACTTTTTCTTGTAACGAATTATAACAATAAAATTAAAAAATATTAGCGATTCTTCGTGTTTTTATGCTGAAATTCCACTAGTTCTACTCACCGAGTGACGTCACTGCGCGAACTGGTTTAATTTTGAGCCGCACGAGTATCATACCTAAAGAATTATTATATCATGGTCTTGTTCTATCTAAACGACTTTACCAATGTTTGTGTAGGTACAAACAACAGTCAGCACGAAGAAGAACTGTCAAAATACTTCAGCAACAACATCGAGACCGCGGACCAAGACAACACAACAAAAATCTCTCAGCTCCGCCAACTCCTCGAGCAGAACGGCATTTCCGACAACAAAAACTTCGTAATAGACAATAGCCCTACCGTAACCTTGACAAATCCCCTAATCGATCCCGTATCTGCACAGACCGTGGGCATATATCCGGCGCCGGTCCAGAGCGCCCAGGCCAGCGCGGCGACGACCCCCGGCAGCGCCAGGCGTCGCGTCAGCTTCGAAACCCCCTTCCAGGTAAATTACCGACTATCAAGGACCAGCAGTTAAACTGAAGCGCTTACAGGAGGACACGGTCCCTCCGAGTCCCAATACTCGCCGCAAGAACTTCAGCTTCACGCCCATATCGCCGGGCCCGCAGTCGCCCAACGGCCGCCAGTCCAAGTGCTCCAGCGCCAACGTGAGCCCGTTCGTGAGCCCGCGCAACACCCCGGTGCCGCGGACCAAGAACAACACGCACCAGAACGCCGGCATCGGCGTGAGGAGGAAGATCAAGCGGGAGCCGGATCTGTGCGTCGACATCCCCGAAAACAAGAACTACATGAGCGCCCCGGCCAGCCCCATGCTGTACAACAACAAGTCCGTGCTGGAGAAGCTGCTCCACTCGAACAGCAAGGTGGCGTACACTCCGGACTACGTCACCTCCATCAAGCAGGACGTCTCCAACGAGGTCGACATGCTGGAGGAGAACGTCGACGGGTTCTCGGATTTCACGTACAGGTGGGGAAACGACCAAGAACCAAATTCTTATCATCAATCTGCCAAATGACCGTAAAATTTTGTTAACCTAACCTCACAAATTCGTTGCGTATTTATCATTGACAAAACAAAAAGTTTGGCTTTCAAACGTGCCAAATCTAGCAAATTGTGTCACTCTCAAGAGAAAATAACGAAATTTTACCATTTTTCGTTAAAAAAAATAATAATCCAGTGCATTTTTGAGGTTAGAATCAGAGTTAGAGCCAAATCTTAGTTGGCCATGCATTTTGTTTGTAAGTTGGTACTGCTGCGGATTGTCAAGTTCAATTTTAAATTTGATTTTCACCGAAAGCTCCATAAATCAGTCTAGATAAAGTGGGATTTATAAACCATTTATAAACTTGCTGTTCCCGCTGACGTTGCTTTCATAGAGCTGAAAATTGTTGTAATCCGTATTTCCTTAGAAAAACTTACCATTTTAAATGTGTTTTAAGTTTCTAAGGATTAAAAAAAAATCATGACAATTGAGATGGTATGGGTGGGTGGTGTCTATATTTTGACTTTTTTTTCTTAATGTAGTTTATTTTCAACGACATAATACTTAAAACATGATTCTAACCTCGAATTCACCATTTGATATTTTCAGTATTTTATTACTGAAACGAATAAGCCCCGCCCACCCACCCCATCTCAATTGTGATGATTTTTTTTATTCGTCGTGAGACCGAGGGGGCGGAGCTTAACTGCAAAATCCTTGTTTCTCTACGAGAAATTAAAAACATGTTTTTGAGGATCGTGTTGTCCAAAGAAAACTACGTATATAAAGAAAGAAATAAAGCCAAAGATTAGGCCTCACCCAATTGTGATGAATCTTTCATTCGTTATCAGATCGAGGGGCGGGGCTTAATTGCAAGATCCATATTTATCTACAAGAACTTAACACTTTTAACATGTTTTAACTTTCTTGTTCTGAAAAGACGACTACGTATATTAAGAAAAAAGGGATTTTTTTTAATGGTCGAGAGCCAAAGGGGCGGAGCCTAATTGCAAAATCCATATTTTCTTACAAAAATTTACCATTTTAACCGTATGTTAAGTTTCTAAGAATAAAAAAAAAATCATCACAATCGAGATGGGGTGGGTGAGCGGGGTTTATATTTTGCCTTTTTTTCTTAATATACACTGTATTCTTTGACATCACGATACTCATAAACATGTTTTTGATTTCTTGTCAAGAAATACGTATTTTGCAGTTAAGCTCCGCCCCCTTGGTTAACGACGAATAAAAGAAATCACCACAATTAACACAGGGCGGGTGGGCGGGCTTACATCTTGCCTTTTTGTTTGGAAATTTGTATAAGGAAATATCGATTTTACAATTACGTTCTGCCCCATAATTGCAAAATCCATATTTCCTTGCAAAAACTACCATTTTAACCATGTTTTAAGTTTCTTCTAAGGCAAAATATATGTCCCGCCCACCCGCCCTATGTCAATTCTTATGATTTTTACTTGGCGACCTTTTATTTCTCCTAGAGTACGAAAAAATTGGTCTCTCGTTTCCGTTTGTCTGTCTGTCCGTCTGTCTGCCGCCCGGGATTTTTATTTTTATTACTCATTGGCTTCTTTTTCTTAATGTGTAGAGTTTACTTTCAACAACATAATTCTAATCTTTAAAATATGTAAAAATTGAAGAATCGAAAAATTGCAAAATAGAAAAATCGAATCATCAAAAAATCGGAAAAGTGGAAAATTCAAAAATCTAAAATTTAAAAATTAAAAAAACGAAAAACAAGAATAGAGAAATTGAAAATCCATAATTTAAAAAGAATTAAAATCGGAAAATTGAAGAATCAAAAAACTGAAAAATCGAGAAATTGAACAATTCCTCAATTGAAATGACGAAAAATTGGGAAGTCGAAAAACTAAAAAATTGAAAATTTTAAAAATTGAATAATCGAACAATGTATTGAAAAATCCCAAAAGCGAAATTTCAAAAAATCGAAATATTCACAAAATTGAAATGTTGAAAATTTGGGAAATTAAAAACTTGCAAAATCGAGAAATCCAAATGTCAAAAGAAATCAAAAATCGCAGTATTGAAACATCGAAATATTGAAATATCAAAAAATTTTAAAAACCGAAAAATTGAAAAATTCAAGAACCGAAAAACTGAAAAATCCAAAAATCAAAAATTTTAAAGATCGAAAATTTGAAAAACCGAAAGATGGCAATCCGAAGATCGAAAAGTCACAAAATGAAAATCTGAAATGTCAAGAGCTCGAAACATCAAACAAATCGAAAAATAAAAAAATTTGAAAATTCCGAAAATTGAAAAATCGAAATCCGAAAAGTCGAAAAACCGAAGGATCCACCAGTCGAAATATTCAAAAATCGACTAATCTAAAAATTGAAAAGTCGACAAATTTTTAAAATCGAAAAAAAAATGAGAGATCAAGATCCAAACATCAAAAAATCGTAAAATCGAAAAATCAAAAATCCAAATACTGAAACATCGAAAAATTGAGAATATTGAGATATCAAATCGAGAGATCGAGCAATCGAAACATCAAGAAATCGAAAATTAAATTACATATGGAAAAATTGATAATTTATTTATTTTTAAGATCCAGAAATCGAAGACTAAAGATTTAAAAAATCGAAAATACGAGATGTCAAGAAATCGAAACATGAAAACAAATTCTAAAACCGAAAGATTGAAAAATCGAGAAATGTAAAAATCGATAGCCTACAAATTTTAAAAATCGAAAAATTTAAAAATTCCAAAAATTGAAAATAGAAAAATCGAAAAATCTAAAATTTAATACCTGAAAAATTAAAACATGGAAAAATTGAGAAATCGAAACATCAAAAAATCGAAAAACTGAAAAATTCATAAATCTAAAATTTGAAATCTAAAACAGAAGTCAAGAAATCGAAAATCTAAAATTTAAATAATTGAAAAACTAAAAAAATCAAGAAATTGAAAATTTTCAAAAATTCATAAATCGAAATCCGAAAAGTCTTAAAAATCGAAGGATCTAGCAATCAGAACACAACAAAAAATCGGAAAATCTAAATATCGAAAAGCCGACAAATTTTAAAAATCGAAAAACCGAGATGTTGAATCGATACATCAAAAAATCCTAAAATAAAAAAAAAATGAAAAGTCAAAAATTTGGAAATTCTAAAAATTGGAAAATAGAAATATCGAAGGACTGAAAAATCGAGAAATTGAAGAATTACATAACTGAAATGACGAAAAATTGGGAAATCAAAAATTGTTAAAAATCAAAAAATTGGAAAATCGAAAAGCAAAATATAGAAAAACCGAAAAACAAAAAATCGAAACATCGAAATATTGAAATATTGAGATGTCAAAAAAATTAAAAGACCGAAAAATTGAAAAATTCAAGAATCGAAAAACTGAAAAATCCAAAAATCAAAAATTTTAAAGATCGAAAAATTGAAAAACCGAAAGATCGAAAAGTCTAAAAATTGAAAAAAATGAGAAACTGAAATTTCAAGAGATTGTGACATCAAAAAAATCGAAAAATCAAAAAATTTAAAAATTCAAAAAATTGAAATACTCGAATTCCGAAAAGTCGGGAAATCGAAGGATCCACCAATCGAAACATTCAAAAATCGACTAATCTAAAAATCGAAAAGTCGACAAATTTTTAAAATCGAAAAAACGAGATCAAGATCCAAACATCAAAAAATCGAAAGATCGAGCAATCGAAACATCAAGAAATCGAAAAGACGAAGGATTTTAAATCGAAACATGAAAACAAATTCTAAAACATCGAGAAATTTAAAAATCGATAGCCGACAAACTTTAAAAATCGAAAAATTTAAAAATTCCAAAAATTGAAAAATAGAAAAATCGAAAAATTGAGAAATCGAAACATCAAAAACTCGAAAAACTGTACAATTCAAAAATCTAAAATTTAAAATCAAAAAGCAGAAATCAAGAAATCGAAAATGCAAAATTCAAATTGAAAAACTAAATAAATCGAGAAATTGAAAATTTTCAAAAATTCATAAATCGAAATCCGAAAAGTCGAAAAAATCGAAGGATTTAGCAAAATCCAAAATTTAAAAAATTAAAAATCGAGAAATTGAAAAATTCCAAAACTGAAAGGACGAAAAATTGGGAATTCAAAAAAAAAATAAATATTGAGATATCGAAATAAAAAAATCGACAAATTAAGAAATCGAAAATTCAAAATTTAAAAAATTGAAAAATCGAAACAAAAAAATTGGAAAACCGAAAAGCCGAAAAATCGAAAAATTCAAAAAATAAACATTAATAAAGTGAAACATCAAAATATCGAGAAATCGAGAAGTTAAAAAAATCGAAAAATTTTGAAACCAAAAAATCGAAAACCAAGAAGTGAGTGAAATATGTTCTTAAGCAATCGTGTTATACAAAGAAAACCAAAACAAAAGCCCCACCCATCTGTTTCGGTCTCAATCGTGATGAATTTTTCATTCGTTGTCAGACCGAGGGGCGGAGCGTAATTGCAAAATCGACATTTCCCTATACAAATTTACAATTACAAATATGTTGTAAGTTTCTTGTTCTGAAAAGACGACTACGTTTGTGTTTCATTGTACTTTAGGTGCGAGGGAAGTTCTGTAGAAACGACTTTGGACCAATATTTCCCTTAATTGTTCAACGAATAAGTTGAAAATGATAATTTTTTCCAAAGAAATGTGGATTTTGTAATTAATCTCCGTCCACAATTGAGACAGGGGTGGGTGGGCGGGGCTTAATCATTGGCTTCTTTTTCTTAATGTATAGAGTTTACTTTCAACAACATAATACGTAAAATATAATTCTAACCTCGAATTCACCACGTGATATTTTAAGTATTTTATTATTGAAAACGAGAAATTAAAAACATGTTTTTGAGTATCGTAAGTTGGCAGCACTGCACACAACTGCAGTTTGATTGGTTGAAAACCCAACGTCAATGGCGACAAGTTTATAAATCGACCTTAAGTAATTCGGCAACAGTAGCTATTGAAAGGAATTTAATAAAATTTTTGTAAGATAACTTCATCCTTAGTAAAAATAATTGAGGTAATTTACAAACAAAGTAACTAAATTAGTAACACTTCGTTTTCCAGGTTAACGACGTGTGAAATAATTTAAACATTATTTATTTATTTTTATTTTCAGAATATTTGAATTTTTTTGCATGTTAATTTTGTGGTATCTTGGGGATTTATTATTCGTTTCGCTTGGAATTTTTAATGTTGTTTTTGTTTTCAGTGTTTATTTTATTGTTATCCTCCTTCCTGTCCCGACAAAAGTTGGTTCTTGCTGACCGATATATGTAATATTTCTAAAAAAATACAAAGACCTGTTATAATATACTATTTGGTTTTTTTCTCTCACTCTCTCTCACACAGTACGTTGGTTTGTAGTAGGTCCCAGTCAGTTCCAATCAACCAGATGATCAAGTCCAACTTCAGCGAAGACGCTCAGTTCTTGCCGAACCTGACGAACCAGAACGACTTCAACGACTTCGACCCGATCTCCGAGTCCGTCTCCGTCAACCACATCATCGACGCCCTCGACGAGCCGGCCTGCGAGAGCGCCAACAACATGGACATGTACAACGTGGAGATCGCGCCCACCGGCCAGTGCATCCCCAGCTTCAATCTCATCGTCGACAACAACCTCGAAATCCCGCCGGCCTTCGGCGACGGCGGCATCCCGTACGCGCCCGGTCCGCGCCACCTCGCCCGCTCCCAGAGCATCGACGTGAACAGCTGCTACGACCTCAAGGGCAACCCGTCGCGGTCGGTGCCCAGCACGCCGCTGTCGTTCAAGCCGCAGCCGGCGAAGAACTTCAACAGCCAGAGCTCGCGCTCGTACCCGTCGACGCCGCTGCTCGTCGCCGAGACGGCCTTCAACTACACCGTGAACGGCGACTGCCTGCTCAACGGGCAGCCGATCCGCAGCAACGGGGCGGCGCGGGACCAGGACCTGACGTACTTCATGAACTTGAACGAGGCCAACGAAGACAATAACATTGAGCGGCACCTGGGGGCCGAGGACGAGTTCAGCATAGGGCGCGGCCTCCAAGGTAACGACTTCGCCATCGTCGAGAACGAGCAGGCTCTGATGGACGAGAACGGCGTCCTCATCGCCGAGCAGACCTATAACAATTGATCGCGCGGAATCGTACCGAATGCCACTTCTACGGCCAGTCGGGGGCGGAGCCTAAATTTGTTTGTTGCTGGTGCTAGGGTCAGTTGAGCTGATTTACGTGTTTTTGGCGAAATTTGTTTGTTGTTTTAGCGGCGGGGCGAGGAGGGGCCACGCCCAAGGGGGGGATTTTAGTCTTTATAATTTTACGGATTTATTTATATTTGCGGAGCCCATCACAGTTACGGTCGAAATTTTCGGGAAATTTTGGGTGATATTAAGAATAAATGGGGGAAAACGGCTTCGGATGTGTGATAGTTTTCCCAGTTTGGGGCGATGTAGCGGTCAGTAATCTGATATTAGGACCAAATTGTTTGAAGCCGTTTTTGGTGGGGGTGGCCCGACTTCTCGCGCGAGACCGCCGCTCGTGTACATAAGGAAATCACTATATATTTGCTGTTTTGATGTGTCATTTAAAGTATGTAACAATTCGGATACGTAACTGAACATGTGCAATATATGTTGACGTTAATTTGGCTTTAAATGTGTTGGGCCTGTGGAACTGGTGTTGGTTTCGGTTCGAGTCGGGGGCGGCGTAGTTCCAAACTACCGAAAACATACTTGTAGGCTTTTTAATATGTTTTTTTGTTTCAAGTCGTTTTAAACAATAGCTAGGTTTTAATGAATTTGTGGACAAGAAAAATTTATACAAGATTGTCTGTGATAAATTATATTCTTTTTGGAATATTAGTGGCGCTAATCATTGTTTTATGATTTCTGAAATCATGTAATTGTTTCCTTAGTTGTTTTCTTTATTTTACCGAAATCGGAAAATTGGTGTTATGTTTGTGAGCGTAAAGTGTGAGGGTAGTCCAAAAATAATTGTCGCATGCAAAAACCCTCTCGCGACGATGATTGATGATAGCCTATGAAATGTATATTTTTTTACAAGTTGTACACAGTGGTTAGTGGACGATGTGAGTTAGGGACGACGAAAAAGCGGGTGGGTTTTGATTATTTGTGGACTATTGCAGAGTACCTTTTTGATTAATCAGAGTCCGAATTATGAATTGTATGTATTTTTGTACCTACGCTTGAGAACCAGCTAATTGTTTTTCGATTCACACCGGTGATCGTGCATTTTAAGGTACAGTTCGATGCACTGATAGTACGAGGCGGTTTTTTACCCCCCAGCCTATTACCTGTGCCTAGCTTTTTACACCATGATAGCTTGTAGTTTTTTAAAGGAACAATCTGAAAATATAACTGTTTTACACTGATACTTCTAGTTTTCTTTTGTTTCTTATTTTTGCTTACAAAGCTAACAAAGTTTAGTTTATTTTGTGCAGCTTCGTCGATTCTGTTTTCGATAACAAACGTAAAGGAGCGCTTGCCTTATTAACGAGCATCACAAACTCTAGTTACGTTGTTCATTTATGATTTACGTTGATCTCTTTTCTCTTCGTTTTGCTTAAAAAAGTCCGAGCTTTTTTATGCAAGTTTCAGTGAAATTATTTTAGAATTTAGTTGTATGGCAGTGAGTTTTAATTAAGGTTTAGATACAACAAATGAACGACTAATGTATATACATATTTACAAATTAACTGACTAAAAGTCTGAATATTGGTAAGCTCATTTTGTAAAGTGAATAAAGTTTGGGATATTCTTGCAAATTATTTTTGCAAGTTATTGTTAAATCCTTGTAAGAGCTGTTATTTTATCAAGTACAAATTTATTTAAAGGTAATTTGAACAGTTCGTAGATTAGTTTGGATGTTTTGGTGTATACTATTTGTATCAATATAAAAATAAATATATTCGTATCTCTTGTTTAATATCCTATTTTATTTAATTTACAAAACTATATACTACATCCAAGGTCGGAATTTTGTTAAAAATATTTTTTCAATGATCACTCGGCACGTGTTTAAACAACTCTAGTTATCATAAAGAGATAAAGTAAACATGTTATATACAAAAATGACACACCACCTTTTCAACGTTTCAATGACCTGAGTATTATCCATTCACGATCTTTATATAGTAAGTAGGCTTTGATATTTTTTCTTAAGTTGGATAAACTGATTTGATGTCAGTCGTCTGATTGACATTTGCTTTGATCTGGATTGCCACTTTTCCACTTCATTTATTAGATCAGAATTATTAGACGCAATTTTTTAATCAAGCAAACAAATGTTTTAATTTTGTCAGTATAGATAATTTGTCATTGTGACAGATTCACAGATCATTGCGACATTATTTAAAAAGAAAATCCCTAAAATATTTTAATTTTTTTCCTCAAAAAATTTCTTAATTTTAGCACCTCCTAAAAGAAGAAAAGAAAAGACACTAGAGGCTCCAAAGCACTTTCAGATTCTTTCCAAACAAGAATACCTAGAAATCTCAAGATTGTTTCAAATTAAAAAAAAAACCGAGTCCAAAAATTAACTCAAAAACTGGGTGTCGAAATCTATAAGAAAATGAGTTCAATTATTTTGAAAATGGTTGAAAAATGGTCCAATCCAAAAATGTTAAAACTGCCAAAATCAGTTATATCTCATCAAATACTAGCCCCGCCCACCCACCCTCTATTTTCTTGGAAGGTATGTGATTTGCCAAAATCAATCTTTTCTTAGCAAGTACTAGCCCCCCTCTTCTCAATCTAACCACTAATTTTATTTCTGTTCAGTATAAGATAACCCATTTCATTCAGACCGGATAAAATCAATCACTGAAATAGATACAGGGTGGGTGGGCGGGGCTAATTATGTTCTTCTGTTGAGTGGGAGTGGAAAAAGTATGTGAAAAAAGTAAAAAAAAAGCGCCTGACCTGACCTGACCTGACCTGACCTGACCTGACCTGACCTGAGTATTATCCATTCACGATCTTTATATAGTAAGTAGGCTTTGATATTTTTTCTTAAGTTGGATAAACTGATTTGATGATTTAGTTTTTTGTCTGTCAGTCGTCTGATTGACATTTGCTTTGAGTTGGATTGCCACTTTTCCACTTCATTTATTAGATCAGAATTATTAGACGCAATTTTTTAATCAAGCAAACAAATGTTTTAATTTTGTCAGTATAGATAATTTGTCATTGTGACATTATTTAAAAAGAAAATGCCTAAAATATTTTAATTTTTTTTCTCATAGGGGGGAACATCAACTGTGGCGAAAATTTTATCAACAGGGGACCAAAATTTAAAAACATCGCAATCTGGCAAGCGAAAACCAACGGATTTATTTACAAATTATATGTTTCGGAAAGACCTGCAACGACAAATTTGGCAACTTAATGAAAAAAACGGATATTTCACTGTGGATACTCTTCTGGCATATTCTAGGGAACAGTTGGAATTTAAACGGGGGAGGGCGAACCACATTATACAAAATTCTTAATTTTAGCACCTGCTAAAATGAGAGTGATTTTGGTAAATGACTTATCCTTTAAGAAATTTAATTAAATTATTATAAGAAAAGACACTAGAGGCTCCAAAGCACTTTCAGATTCTTTCCAAACAAGAATACCTAGAATCTCAAGATTGTTTCAAAATAAAAAAAAAACCCGAGTCCAACAATTAACTCAAAAACTGGATATCGAAATCTACAAGAAAATGAGTTAAACTATTTTGAAAATGGTTGAAAAATGTTCCAATCCAAAAATGTTAAAACTGCCAAAATCAGTTATATCTCATCAAATACTAGCCCCGCCCACCCACCCTCTAGTTTCTTGGAAGGTATGTGATTTGCCAAAATCAATCTTTTCTTAACAAATACTAGCCCCCCTCTTCTCAATCTAACCACTAGTTTTATTTCTGTTCAGTATAAGATCATTCATTTCATTCAGACCGGATAAAATTAATCAGTAAAATAGAGACCGGGTGGGTGGGCGGGGCTAATTATGTTCTGCTGTTGAGTGGGAGTGGAAAAAGTATGTGAAAAAAGTAAAAAAAGCGCCAATCGTAATTTTTTTGTTATACTATTTGCTATAAAATTAATTTTTTGTTTCATACACGTGACCTGACTTGACCTAACGTGACCTGACCTGTTCTGACTTTTCTATTCTCCCAAATAAACAAATTTTAAACACTTCTGTGAATCTACAAGAAAATGTCTTCAATTAATTTTCGACAATAGTGAAAGTTTCAACATTAAGATCATCTCAAATTATTTGGCTTTAATCGCTCTCATTTTTTTGAAAGTTTATTTTTTGGTTAATTCGGACCTGCATAATAAGAATCGGGGCTCAAAACATATCTTCCTGAATTTTTTCTCAATTTTTGGGTGGTCAACTCTCAAGGAAAATGACATCCTCTGATGTACCCATCACTGAATACTAAACGGATCAAGAACCCGAACTGAAAATAGACTGAAAAGAGTAGAGAACTTCAAAGATTTCAGTAGTGCAAACTACTAAACGGAATCTTGAATCGTTTTGTAGCTACGTCCCATTTCCACTTAATTTCAAAAACGGATTTTGAGTTAGGAATAAAAGCCAATACACCATAGCTCGAAATCAGAAGAATTTTCAAAAACTGGCTCCTATGGTATAAAATTACTCCGGAAGCTTAATTTAAAACAGATCGGATAGAATTCATTTTTGTACCTTATTTTACGCCATATCGTAATATCATGAAAATTTCAACAATAAGATCATGTCCAATTGTTTGGCTTTAATGGCTCTCATTTTTTTTGAAAATTGTTTCTTCATTAACTTAGACCTTCGTAACAACTTTTTCTAGTAAAAAATGTAACAAAATGGCTCTTTAAACATAGTGTTGAATTTGCCAAAAAATTTTCGAAGATACAGTTGTGGGACTTAATTAAACCCTTCAGAAACAATAGAAAAAAAAGATATTTGCTAGACGAGACATTGAGAGAAAGTGGCCATGAAGTTCTTAGATTACCTCCGTACCATTGTCAATATAATCCATTTAAAATGGGGTTGGGATTTTGTAAGAACTGTTACAACAAGCATATAAATTCTCAACCTTCACTAAAAACTAGGGTGGAGAATTTATGGCTTGAGGTGCTTTCTAAATGTACTCCAAGCATGTGGCAAAATTTTTCTAAACATTGTGAAAAACTTATTTTGGCAGATCGGGAAAAAATATGGAAAATCTTTCGTACGAATCTATACCTCCTTTCATTATTTTGCTAGGTGAATCTGATTCAGAATCTGAATTTGAAAATGACGGTGATGATACAGATTTTCATAGCGAAATAATGGAAATGGAGTGAGTGAATTGTAGCTTGTCGGGGGGTGATATTTTTACGCATCTTTCGTTCTAAATTTACCAAGGTAGTATGCGAAAAACTACCTGACGTACAACAATAAATAAGTATAATTTTAGTTAGATCATCCAGGTTGTTACTTTGCACTAAATTTTAAGCATTTTCATTTTTTTTGGAACTCTTCATGGCGTATAGTAACGTTCTTATTAATGAGCGTTTGGAAGTACTTAGTAAAAGCAAATAAAGATCACTTACGTAAGCATTAGTAATAGCTATATAGATAAATCCTTCAGTTTAAGGCCGGAAAAATGTTTCAGAAGAGCTAAACCCATCAAAGCACTAGAGCAAGGTGTTGTCTTTTACCAACCCTTTTAGTAATCTTAGAAAAGTGAAAAAAGAAGTTGGAAATAGGCTGTTCACAAAGGTCGAAATTTCCATTTCTAAGAAGAGTGGGCGAGCAGAACCAACTGATGATTGAGAATTAAAGATGAGATGCTAAATGTCGCATGCGACAATAGTCGTATGCTGAACCCCCATTCATATAAAAACAATGTTTAAGTGAAATTTTAGTGTTTGTTCCTTACATATGAAATAAACACTTACAAAAAGCCGATGTTTAATTTCCAAAAGGTTTAAAGAGTTTCAAGGATCCCCGACGTTTTATTTTGAAAGGCTTTAAAGAATGTCAGGGACTTCTGACGGTTTATTATCAAAAAAGTTTAAAAAATATCGGACTCCCGACGTGTTATTTTTAAAAATTTAAAGACTCTCAGGGACTTATAACATTTTATCTTTAAACGACAATTTAATGATCTCAAGAGCTCCCGACGTATTATCTTTAAAGGATAGTTTAACGATTCTCAAGCCCCCCCCCCCCATGTTTTATTTTTAAAAGAGTTTAAAGAACCGCAGGGGCTCCCGACGTTTTATTTTTATAAGAAAGAATCTCAAGAGCTCGTAATGCTTTATTAAAGACAGTTTAAAGAAACTCAGGGATCTCCAAAGTTCTAATTTTGAAGCGGCTGAAAGACGTATGATCTTTAAAAGATAGTTTGAAGAATCTCAAGAGCTCCCGACGCATTATATTTAAAAGATAATTCTCTCAGGGGCTCCCGACGTTTTAGTTTTAAACGAGTTTAAAGAGTCTCGGGGGTTCTCGACGTAGAATCTTTAAAGATAGTTTAAGAATTTCAGAGGCTCCCGACGTTTCATCTGTAAAAGAGAGTTTAAAGAGTCTCAGAGGCCTCCGACGTTTTATATTCAAAAGAGTAAAGAAATCTCGCGGATCTCAAACGTTCTAATTTTGAAACGGTTAAAGAATCTCAGAGGCTCTCGACATATTATCTTTAAAAGATAGTTTAAGAATCTCGGGGGCTCACGACGTTTCATCTTTAAAACAGAGTTACGAAATAAAGAGAGCGAGAACGAAATAAAGAGTCTCAGGAATTTTAGACGTTTTATTTTCAAAAGAGTTTAAAGAATCTTGGTATTCTCGACGTTTCAGGGGTCTCCAACGGTTTATTTTGAAGAGGTGTAAAGAATGTCAGGGGCTCCCGACATATGTATTATCTTTAAAAGATAGTTTAAGAATCTCGGAGCTCTCGACGTTTCATCTTTAAATTTAAAAGACAGTTTAAAGAATCTCAGAGGTCTCCAACGTTCTATTGTTGATGAGCTTTAAATAATCTAAAATAAAGATTTTTAAACTACCTTTTAAAGAAAAGGTAGTTTAAAAATCTCAGGGACTCCCAACGTTTCATCTTAAAAAGACAGTTTAAAGAATCTCAGAAGGCTCCAATGTTCAATTTTTGAATAGGTTTGAAGAATCTCAGAGGCTTTTGACGTATTATCTTTAAAAGATCCTAGTTTAAGAATCTCAGGAGCCCCCAACCGTTTCATCTTTAAAAGACAGTTTAAAGAATCTCAGGGAGCTCCAACGTTCTATTGTTGAAGAGGTTTAAAGAATCTCAGGGGCTCCCGACGTTTCATCTATAAAAGAGGGTTTAAAAAGTCTTAGGGACCTCAGACGTTGTATTTTCAAAAGAATTGTAAAAATCTCGATATTCTTTTAAAGAATCTCAGGGGTCTCCAACGTTCTATTTTTGAAGAGGTTTAAAGTATCTCAGGGGCCCCAGACGTTTCATCTTTAAAAGACAGTTTAAAGAATCTCAGAGGCTCCAATGTTCTATTTTTGAAGAGGTTTAAAGAATCTCAGGGGCTCTTGACATATTATCTTTAAAAGATAGGTAGTTTAAGAATCTCAGGGGCCCCCAACGTTTCATCTTTAAAAGACAGTTTAAAGAAACTCACGGAGCTCCAACGTTCTGTTGTTGAAGAGGTTTAAAGAATCTCAGGGGCTCTCGACGTTTCATCTATAAAAGAGAGTTTAAAAAGTCTTAGGGACCTCAGACGTTCTATTTTCAAATGAATTGTAAAAATCTCGATATTCTTTTAAAGAATCTCAGGGGTTTCCAACGTTCTATTGTTGAAGAGGTTTAAATAATCTCAGGGGTTCCCGACGTATTATCTTTAAAAGGTAGTTTAAGAATCTCAGGGGCCCCCAACGTTTCATCTTTAAAAGACAGTTTAAAGAAACTCAGGGAGCTCCAACGTTCTATTGTTGAAGAGGTTTAAAGAATCTCAGGGGCTCCAGACGTATTATCTTTAAAAGATATCTTAAGAATCTCAGGGGCTCCCGACGTTTCATCAATAAAAGAGAGTTTAAAAAGTCTCAGGGACCTCAGACGTTTTATTTTCAAAAGAATTGTAAAAATTTCGATATTCTTTTAAAGAATCTCAGGGGCTCCCGACGTATTATCTTTAAAAGGTAGTTTAAAGAATCTCAGGGGTCTCCAACGTTCTGTTTTTGAAGAGGTTTAAAGTATCTCAGGGACCCCAGACGTTTCATCTTTAAAAGATAGTTTAAAGAATCTCAGAGGCTCCAATGTTCTATTTTTGAAGAGGTTTAAAGAATCTCAGGGGCTCTTGACGTATTATCGTTAAAAGATCCTAGTTTAAGAATCTCAGGGGCCCCCAACGTTTCATCTTTAAAAGACAGTTTAAAGAAACTCAGGGAGCTCCAACGTTCTATTGTTGAAGAGGTTTAATGAATCTCAGGGGCTCCCGACGTTGCATCTATAAAAGAGAGTTTAAAAAGTCTCAGGGACCTCAGACGTTGTATTTTCAAAAGAATTGTAAAAATCTCGATATTCTTTTAAAGAATCTCAGGGGTCTCTAACGTTCTATTGTTGAAGAGGTTTAAATAATCTCAGGGGCTCTTGACGTATTATCTTTAAAAGGTAGTTTAAGAATCTCAGGGGCTCCCAACGTTTCATCTTAAAAAGACAGTTTAAAGAATCTCAGAGGTCTCCAACGTTCTATTGTTGATGAGCTTTAAATAATCTAAAATAAAGATTTTTAAACTACCTTTTAAAGAAAAGGTAGTTTAAAAATCTCAGGGGCTCCCAACGTTTCATCTTAAAAAGACACTTTAAAGAATCTCAGAAGGCTCCAATGTTCAATTTTTGAAGAGGTTTGAAGAATCTCAAGGGCTCTTGACGTATTATCTTTAAAAGATCCTAGTTTAAGAATCTCAGGGGCCCCCAACGTTTCATCTTTAAAAGACAGTTTAAAGAATCTCAGAGGTCTCCAACGTTCTATTGTTGATGAGCTTTAAATAATCTAAAATAAAGATTTTTGAACTACCTTTTAAAGAAAAGGTAGTTTAAAAATCTCAGGGACTCCCAACGTTTCATCTTAAAAAGACAGTTTAAAGAATCTCAGAAGGCTCCAATGTTCAATTTTTGAAGAGGTTTGAAGAATCTCAGGGGCTTTTGACGTATTATCTTTAAAAGATCCTAGTTTAAGAATCTCAGGGGCCCCCAACGTTTCATCTTTAAAAGACAGTTTAAAGAATCTCAGGGAGCTCCAACGTTCTATTGTTGAAGAGGTTTAAATAATCTCAGGGGCTCCCGACGTATTATCTTTAAAAGGTAGTTTAAGAATCTCATGGGTTCCCAACGTTTCATCTTAAAAAGACAGTTTAAAGAATCTCAGGGGTCTCCAACGTTCTATTTTTGAAGAGGTTTAAAGTTCCTCAGGGGCTCCAGGCGTTTCATCTTTAAAAGACAGTTTAAAGAATCTCAGAGGCTCCAATGTTCTATTTTTGAAGAGGTTTAAAGAATCTCAGGGGCTCTTGACATATTATCTTTACAAGATAGGTAGTTTATGAATCTCAGGGACCCCCAACGTTTCATCTTTAAAAGACAGTTTAAAGAATCTCAGAGGGCTCGAATGTTCTATTTTTGAAGAGGTTTAAAGAATCTCAGGGGCTCCAGACGTATTATCTTTAAAAAAATATCTTAAGAATCTCAGGGGCTCCTGACGTTTCTTCAATAAAAGAGAGTTTAAAAAGTCTCAGGGACCTCAGACGTTTTATTTTCAAAAGAATTGTAAAAATCTCGATATTCTTTTAAATAATCTCAGGGGCTCCCGACGTATTATCTTTAAAAGGTAGTTTAAAGAATCTCAGGGGTCTCCAACGTTCTATTTTTGAAGAGGTTTAAAGTATCTCAGGGGCCCCAGACGTTTCATCTTAAAAGACAGTTTAAAGAATCTCAGAGGCTCCAATGTTCTATTTTTGAAGAGGTTTAAAGAATCTCAGGGGCTCTTGACATATTATCTTTAAAAGATAGGTAGTTTAAGAATCTCAGGAGCCCCCAACGTTTCATCTTTAAAAGACAGTTTAAAGAAACTCACGGAGCTCCAACGTTCTATTGTTGAAGAGGTTTAAAGAATCTCAGGGGCTCTCGACGTTTCATCTATAAAAGAGAGTTTAAAAAGTCTTAGGGACCTCAGACGTTCTATTTTCAAATGAATTGTAAAAATCTCGATATTCTTTTAAAGAATCTCAGGGGTCTCCAACGTTCTATTTTTGAAGAGGTTTAAAGTATCTCAGGGGCTCCAGACGTTTCATCTTTAAAAGACAGTTTAAAGAATCTCAGAGACTCCAATGTTCTACTTTTGAAGAGGTTTGAAAAATCTCAGGGGCTCTTGACGTATTATCTTTAAAAGATAGTTTAAGAATCTCAGGGGCCCCCAACGTTTCATCTTTAAAAGACAGTTTAAAGAAACTCATGGAGCTCCAACGTTCTACTGTTGAAGAGGTTTAAAGAATGTCAGGGGCTCCCGACATATGCTTTATCTTTAAAAGATAGTTTAACAATCTCGGAGCTCTCGACGTTTCATCTTTAAAAGACAGTTTAAAGAATTTCAGAGGTCCCCAACGTTCTATTGTTGATGAGCTTTAAATAATCTCAGGGACTCCCGACGTATTATCTTTAAAAGGTAGTTTAAGAATCTCAGGGGCTCCTAACGTTTCATCTTAAAAAGACAGTTTAAAGAATCTCAGAGGCTCCAATGTTCTATTTTTGAAGAGGTTTAAAGAATCTCAGGGGCTCTTGACATATTATCTTTAAAAGATAGGTAGTTTAAGAATCTCAGGGGCTCCCAACGTTTCATCTTAAAAAGACTGTTTAAAGAATCTCAGGGGTCTCCAACGTTCTATTGTTGAAGAGGTTTAAAGAATCTCAGGGGCTCCCGACGTATTATCTTTAAAAGATATCTTAAGAATCTCAGGGGTTCCCGACGTTTCATCTATAAAAGAGAGTTTAAAAAGTCTTAGGGACCTCAGACGTTTTATTTTCAAAAGAATTGTAAAAATCTCGATATTCTTTTAAAGAATCTCAGGGGTCTCCAACGTTCTATTGTTGAAGAGGTTTGAATAATCTCAGGGGCTCCCGACGTATTATCTTTAAAACGTAGTTTAAGAATCTCAGGGGTCTCCAACGTTCTATTTTTGAAGAGGTTTAAAGTATCTCAGGGGCTCCAGACGTTTCATCTTTAAAAGACAGTTTAAAGAATCTCAGAGGGCTCGAATGTTCTATTTTTGAAGAGGTTTAAAGAATCTCAAGGGCTCTTGACGTATTATCTTTAAAAGATAGTTTAAGAATCTCAGGGGGCTCCAACGTTTCAACTTTAAAAGACAGTTTAAATATTTTTTAACCTTTAATTTAATAAAACATAACCTAACGAAAAACGTTCGGGGAATTTTTATTCTTCTGCATTAAATACCAACAAACTCACTAGATTTTCATGGCCAACCCTACTATATAAAGATAGTGAATGGATAATAATTAAAATTGTCTTGTCAATTAACCCGGAAAACCCTCAAAATTTCAAAAACTCAAGGGAAAATGAACAATAAGTCGCTCTTATAACAATATATTGGTCCGCACTGTTGAAAAAACGTAACATAATTTTTACAAATACGCCGGATCTCTCAAATGCGTCACAGTCAACTCAGCCGTCAGCGCCTCCACGGTGGTGGCTTCATTCGCCGTAAATTGCACAGTCCTAGAGGGCAGCACGTGCAAGAACCCATTCGCCGAAAAAGTACCAATAATCCTATGACTATCCAACCAAACAAACAACGCCACGACATCCGTAGTCACAACTACGTCAAACTCGTAGCCTTCTTCGTCCGTAGCCGTGACAGACTCAATCTGGACGTTAGCACTCGGAAGAGCCACATTCCTCAGCTTCTCCGGGAAGAGGTGATTGAAAGGCACCAGGTGGTTGTTGTTTTCGTCCAACAAGTGGAAATGGAAGAAGCAGTTCTTTTTGGCTTCTTCGTAGTTGTCGCCGCAGCCGACTGAAGCAAGAGCTGTCGGTGCGTCTACCGTGGTAACAAGAACCGCTGTCAGAGGGTCCAAGGTTACTGGATACTCGATGGCGACCAGAGGCTCCAGGGAGTCCCACACGTAAATGTGCATTAGTGCCTTGATTGTAAAATCGGGGACTTCCAGCGCATCCAGGATTGCGTATATTTCCAAAACGTCATCGTTAGTCAGTCGACCGGTTATTAACATCGGGTTGAAGAATTCGCGCGCTTGGTAGTGCAGCATCTTCCAGCGACCCGTGAAATCTAAAACATTCTTTTCCATTATGGATTACACTAATCGATAAAAGTGTGCGTACCGATTCCAGACCAGGTGGGTGCCACCCACACGTCGTTCAATTGCCAGTACAGCGCACCCATAGTATTACCATGCCCGTCGTCAGTCAAACGTCCCTTAAAACTCCTGTAGTGCTCAGTTTGGGTTTTAATAGCCTGCGCTTGTAATATCTGTGAAAAGTAAACAAAAGCTTTCACGTAGTTTTCGTGCGAGGAATCCGGTAGTTGCAGCTGCAAATTAATCAAGTCGACGTTTTGCTGGTTACCGTCAGGGTGGTGCTGTCTCGCGTTCAAGAAGTCGCTGTCGGGTCTCAAGTCGTCCAAACTCTCGGTCGCCGTGTACCAGGATTCTATACACGGCATGGACTGGTAGCCGTACTCTGACGAGAATCTGGGTATTGGGAAAGTGCCCACGTTCCAGCTGTCCGACTGGTAGTCGTAGAAATGAACTGAAAACATGGCTGTGGGTGGGTTTTCACAGTTGGGGTGTCTTACCGTCGCCGTATAGAGGATTCCCCGGCCACTGGGCAACGTGGTCTTCTTGATCCGTCTCCAGTCCGTTGGACGGGCTCGATGTTACGAAGTTCACGTTGGGTAGAATTTGCGCCACTTCGCTTTGAATGAGGTCGACGTACAATTTAATGTAGTCTTGCTTAAAAGCGTCGAAGTTGTCCGAAGTGCCGTACCAATTGTCGCGGAGAGCTCCCTCGTTTTCGTTGTTGCCAGACCACAGCGCTATGCTCGGGTGACTACCCAGACGTTTCAATTGGTGCCTAACTTCGCCACCAACGTTGCTGCAATTTTTAGGAATATAAAAAAATTGGTCGAAAGGTATTCGACAGAAAAATTATAAAATTTGATTTTGGGGAATTTTACTTTTTCGTGATAACCTCTACTGAAGGGACTAGTCACAGTGTAATATAAAAAAATGAAGGTTTCACCTTCTTAAAAAAAGACAGTTGGGAGCCTCGAGAAGGTTTAATATTCTTAAAAAAAAGACACTTGAGGCCCCCAGAAGGTTTCACATTCTTAAAAAACAGTTGAGGCTTCCCAGAAGGTTTTACATTAAAAAAAAAAAGCAGCCCCGAGAAGATTTAATATTCTAAAAAAAGACACTTTGGGTCCCTGAGAAGGTTTCGCTTTCTTTTAAAAAGGACAGTTGGGACCTCCGAGGTTTTACATTCTAAAAAAAAATATATGAGGCCCCCGAGGTTTTACATTTTTGAAAAAAACAGTTGGGACCCCCGACAAGGTTTCACATTCTTAAAGAAAAAGACATTTGGCGCCCCCGAGGTTTTACATTTTTAAAAAACACAGATGGGACCCCCGAGAAGGTTTCACATTAAGAAAAAGACAGTTGGGACCCCCGAGGTTTTACATAAAAAAAAGACAATTGGGACCCCCCGAGGTTTTACATTAAAAAAAAAAAAAAACAGTTGGGACCCCCGAGAAGGTTTTACATTTTTAAAAAAGACAGATGGGACCCCCAAGAAGGTTTCACATTAAAAAAAAAAAGACATTTGGCGCCCCCGACAAGGTTTTACATTTTTAACAAAGACAGTTGGGACCCCCGAGAAGGTTTAACATTTTTAAAAAATCGATCCATCAAAAAATTGAAAAATCTAAAATTTAAAAAATGGAAAGATTAATATGTCGAAGAATTGTCAAAAAAATCTAGGAAACTAAACTTGAAAAAAAAAATCGAGAAGAGAAAAAATCCAGAAACCGTAAAATCGAAAAATTTAAGAATCGAAATATTGATAAATCGAAAAACTGAGAAATCGGGAAATCGCGACGTTGAGCAATCGAAAAACTGAGAAGTCAATGGGGAAGTCAAAAAATCAAAAAATCGTAAAACGGAAAAATCTGACAATTGAGAAATCAAAAAATTATAAGTTCTAATAATCGGATAATTGAAAAACCGAAAAGTCTAAAACTGAGAAGTCGAAAAATCGAACGATCGAGAGATGGAAACATAAAAATTGAAAAAACTACTATTTAAAATTCAAAAAGCTGAAAAATAGAAAAATCGAAGAAACGCAAAGTCGAGAAATAGAAACATCAAAAAATCGAAGAACCGAAAAATTGAAAAATCGAAGAATCAAAAAACTGAAAACTCAAGAAATAAAGACCTCGACCATTGAAAAGTAGAGAAATCGATAAATGGAAAAATCAAAAAATCTAGAAGTGGAAAGTCAAAAAATCGAAAAGTCGAAAGATCGATTAGTGCAGAATACATCGGAAAATTGAAAAAACGAAAACTCGAATAATTGAAAAATCAAAAAAGTAGAAAATAGAGAAATGCAAAAATCCTGACGAAAAATCGAAAAATTGATAAATAAAAAAATGGAGAAATCGTGACATTAAAAGTTCCAGAAAACGAGGAACGGAAAAATAAAAAAATTGAAAAATCGAGAATTCGAAAACTCAAAAAATCGGTTGACCTAGAAATCCAAACTTTGGAAATGCCAAAAGATGAAAAAGTGAAGAATCGAGAAATTGAAATATAAAAAAAATCGAAAAATGAAAAATTTAAAAATCAGAAACTGGAAAAATTAAAAAACCGAAAAGCTAAAAAGTCTAGAAATCGAAAAACTGTAACGAAAAATTAAAAAATTGATAAGTCGAAAAATTAAAACATCGAGAAATCTAAAAGTCGAAAAACCGAATATTTTGAAAATCAAAAAATTGAAGCCTTGAAATCGAGAACTGAGAAAATCAAACAATCGGAAAATCGAAAATTTAGGAAAGCTAAAAATTGAAAACTTGAAAAATCGAAAAACTGAAACATGGAGAAATATTGACGTAGACCATCGTCACATTAAAAGGTCCAGGAATCGGGAAATGGAAAAATAAAAAAATCGACAACTTAAAATTTGAAAACTCAAAAAATCCATTTATAAATTTAGAAACATCAAAAGTTAAAAAAGTGAAAAATCGAGAAATCGAAACACCAAAAACTCAAAATTAAAAAATCGAAAAGGTAAGTTCGGAAATCGAAAAATCGAGTTGCGACCTCTGAGAAGGTTTCACATAAAAAGACATTTGGCGCCCCCGAGGTTTTACATTTTTAAAAAAGACAGTTGGAACCCCCGAGAGGGTTATACATTTTTAAAAAATCGAACCATCAAAAAATTGAAAAATCTAAAATTTAAAAATTCGAAAAAAGTAGTAAGTAGAAAATGAAGAAATTAAAAAATCTGAAATTTAAAAAATGGAAAAATTAAAATGTCGGAAAATTGTCCAAACATTGAAATATCTAGAAAACGAAACTTCAAAAAATCCAAGCAATGAAAAATCGAAAAGGTAAAAAATCCAGAAACCGTAAATTTGGAGACACCAAATATTGTAAAATCGAAAAATTGAAGAATTGAAAAATCGTAAAAGGGAAAAATCGGACAATTGAGAGATCAAAAAATTAAAAGTTCTAATAATCGGATAAAAACCGAAAAGTCTAAAACTGAGAAGTCGAAAAAACGAACGATCGAGAAATGGAAACATCAAAAAATTGAAAAAACTACTATTTAAAATTCAAATAGCTGAAAAATGGAAAAATCTAAGAAATACAAAATCGAGAAATCGAAACATCAAAAAATCGAACAATTGAAAAATTGAAAGATCGAAAAGTCGAAACGAAAAATCGAAGAATAAAAAAACTGACAGTTCGAGAAATCGGACTGCCCAAAATTAAATTAAAAAAGTGAAAACTCAAGAAATAGAGACCTCGGCCATCGAAAAATCTAAAAGTCGAAAGTCAAAAAATCGAAAAGTCGAAAGATCGATTAGTGCAGAATACATAAAAAAATTGAAAAAACGAAAACTCGAATAATTGAAAAATCAAAAGTAAAAAATAGAGAAATGCAAAAATCGTGACGAAAAATAGAAAAATTGATAAATCAAAACGTCGAGAAATCGTGACGTCGACTAATCGTGACATTAAAAGTTCCAGAAAACGAGGAACGGAAAAATAAAAAAATTGAAAAATCGAAAAGTCAAAAAATCGAGAATTCGAAAACTCAAAAAATCAGACACTGGAAAAATTAAAAAATCGAAAAACTGACAAATCGAAGTAAAATTGATAAATGGAAAAATGAATGATCGCGAAATCCAAAAGTCGAAATATGGAATGTTTTAAAAATCAAAACATTGAAAACTCAAAAACTTGCAAAATTCAAAAATCAAAAAATCGAAAAATGAAAAACTGAAAAATCACAATGACTAAAAATAAACAAGCCAAAAGGTAAAAAGTCGAGAAATCGAAAAACCGTAGCGAAAAATTAAAAAATTGATAAATCGAAAAATTAAAACATCGAGAAATCTAAAAGTCGAAAAACCGAATATTTTGAAAATCAAAAAATTGAAGCCTTGAAATCGAGAACTGAGAAAATCAAACGATCGAAAAATCGATTAATCGGGAAATCGAAAATTTAGGAAAGCTAAAAATTGAAAACTTGAAAAATCGAAAAACTGAAAAATGGAGAAATATTGACGTAGCAACCGTCACATTAAAAGGTCCAGAAATCGAGAAATGGAAAAATAAAAAAAATCCACAATTTAAAATTCGAAAACTCAAAAAATCCATTTAGAAATTTAGAAACACCAAAAGTTAAAAAAGTGAAAAATCGAGAAATCGAAACACCAAAAAATCGAAAACTCGAAAAATTAAAAAATCGAAAAGGTAAAAAGTTCGGAAATCGAAAAATCGTGTTGCGACCTCTGAGAAGGTTTCACATAAAAAGGCATTTGGCGCCCCCGAGGTTTTACATTTTTAAAAAAGACAGTTGGAACCCCCGAGAGGGTTTTACATTTTTAAAAAATCGAACCATCAAAAAATTGAAAAATCTAAAATTTAAAAATTCGAAAAAAGTGGTAAGTAGAAAATGAAGAAATTAAAAAATCTGAAATTTAAAAAATGGAAAAATTAAAATGTCGGAAAATTGTCCAAACATTGAAAAATCTAGAAAACGAAACTTCAAAAAATCCAAGCAATGAAAAATCGAAAAGGTAAAAAATCCAGAAACCGTAAATTTGGAGACACCGAATATTGAAAAATTGAAGAATCGAAAAATCGTAAAACGGAAAAATCGGACAATTGAGAGATCAAAAAATTAAAAGTTCTAATAATCGGATAAAAACCGAAAAGTCTAAAACTGAGAAGTCGAAAAATCGAACGATCGAGAAATCGAAACATCAAAAAATTGAAAAAACTGTTATTTAAAATTCAAAAAGCTGAAAAATAGAAAAATCGAAGAAATGCAAAATCGAGAAATCGAAACATCAAAAAATCGAACAATTGAAAAATTGAAAGGTCGAAAAGTCGAAACGAAAAATCGGACAGTCCAAAATTAAATTAAAAAAGTGAAAACTCAAGAAATAGAGACCTCGACCATCGAAAAATCTAAAAGTCGAAAGTCAAAAAATCGAAAAGTCGAAAGATCGATTAGTGCAGAATACATCAAAAAATTGGAAAAACGAAAACTCGAATAATTGAAAAATCAAAAGTAAAAAATAGAGAAATGCAAAAATCGTGACGAAAAATCGAAAAATTGATAAATCAAAAAGTCGAGAAATCGTGACATTAAAAGTTCCAGAAAACGAGGAACGGAAAAATCAAAAAATTGAAAAATCGAGAAGACAAAAAATCGAGAATTCGAAAAGTCTAAAAATAAGACACTGGAAGAATGAAAGATCGAGAAATCGAAAAGTCGAAATGTGAAATGTTTTAAAAATCAAAACATTGAAAATTCAAAAACTTGAAAAATTGAAAAAATCAAAAAATCGAAAAATGAAAAACTGAAAAATCACAAACACTAAAAAATAAACAATCCAAAAGGTAAAAAGCGAGAAATCGAAAAACCGTAGCGAAAAATTAAAAAATTGATAAATCGAAAAATTGAAGAATTGAAAAACTGAAAAATGGAGAAATCGTGACGTCGACTAATCGTCAGATTAAAAGGTCCAGAAATCGGGAAATGGAAAAATAAAAAAAAATCGAAAATCGAAAATTCGAAAAGTCAAAAAATCAAGAATTCGAAAACTCAAAAAATCCGATTAATCTAGAAATTGATAATTTAGAAACACCAAAAGTTAAAAAAGTTAAAAATCGAGAAATCGAAACACCAAAAAATTAAAAACTCGAAAAATTGAAAAATCGAAGAATAAAAAACTAGAAGTTCGAGAAATCGGACAGTCGAAAATTAAATTAAAAAACTGAAAACTCAAGAAATAGAGACCTCGACCACCGAAAAATCGAGAAATCGATAAATGCAAAAATAAAAAAATCTAAAAGTCGAAGTCAAAAAATCGATTGGTGTAGAATACATCGAAAAATTAAAAAAACGAAAACTCGAATATAGCTGAAAAATCAAAAAAGTAAAAAATAGAGAAATGCAAAAATCGTGACGAAAAATCGAAAAATTGATAAATCAAAAAGTCGAGAAATCGTGACGTCGACTAATCGTGACATTAAAAGTTCCAGAAAACGGGGAATGAAAAAATAAAAAATTGAAATATCGAGAAGTCAAAAAATCTAGAATTCGAAAACTCTAAAAATCGGTTGACCTAGAAATCCAAACTTTAGAAATGCCAAAAGATGAAAACTGGAAAAATGAAAGATCGAGAAATCCACAAGTCGAAATATGGAATGTTTTAAAAATCAAAACATAGAAAAATCAAAAACTTGAAAAATTAAAAATCAAAAAATGAAGAATTGAAAAATCACAAACACTAAAAAATAAACAATCCAAAAGGGTCGAGAAATCGAAAAACCGTAACGAAAAATAAAAAAATTGATAAATCAAAAAATTAAAAGATCGAGAAATCTAAAAGTCGAAAACCCGAATATTATAAAAATCAAAATCTTGAAAAATTAACAAATTGAAGCCTAGAAATTGAGAACTGAGAAAATCAAACTATCGAAAAATCGATTAATCGGGAAATCTAAAATTTAGAAAAGCTAAAAATTGAAAACTTGAAAAATCGAAAAATTGAAGATTTGAAAAACTGAAAAATGGAGAAATCGTGACGTCGACCAAGCGTCGCATTAAAAGGTCCAGAAATCGGGAAATGGAAAAGTAAAAAAAATCGATTAATGTAGAAATCGAAAATTTAGAAACACCAAACTTGAAAAATCAAAAACTCGAAAAATTGAAAAATCGAAAAGTTGAAACGAAAAATCGAAGAATAAAAAAACTAAAAGTTCGAGAAATCGGACAGTCGAAAATTAAATTAAAAAACTGAAAAGTCGAGAAATAGAGACCTCGACGATCGAAAAGTCGAGAAATCGATAAATGGAAAAATCAAAAAATCAAAAAGTCAAAAAATCGATTGGTGCAGAATACATCGAAAAATTAAAAAAACGAAAATTCAAATAATTGATAAATCGAAAAATCGATAAATCGTGACGTCGACTAATCGTGACATTAAAAGTTCCAGAAAACAAAAAATGGAAAAATAAAAAAAAATCGAAACATCAAAAAATCGAAAGAGTTGGGATCCCTGAGAAGGTTTCACATAAAAAAAAGACATTTGGCGCCTCCGAGGTTTTACATTTTTAAAAAGACATTTGGGACTCCCGAGAAGGTTTTACATTTTTAAAAATTCGAAAAAAGTGATAAGTAGAAAACGAAGAAATTAAAAAATCTGAAATTTAAAAAATGGAAAATCGAAAAATCGAGAAATCGGACAGTCGAAAATTAAATTGAAAAACTGAAAACTCAAAAAACAGATACCTCGACCATCGAAACATCTAAAAGTCGAGAAATCGGTAAATGGAAAAATCAAAAAATCTAAAAGTCGAAAGTCAAAAAATTACATTACATTTTACAATGTAGAAAACGAAACTTCAAAAAATTCAAGTAATGAAAAATCGAAAAGGTAAAAAATCCAAAAACCGTAGAATCGAAAAATTTAACAATCGAAAAACTGAGAAATCGGGAAAATCGAGACGTCAAGCAATCGAAAAACTGAGAAGTCAAGAAATGGGGAAGTCAAAAAATCAAAAAATCGAAAAATTGGAGACACCAAATATGGTAAAATCAAAAAATTGAAGAATCGCAAAATCATAAAAAGCGAAAAATGGGACAATTGAGAAACTAAAAAATTAAAAATTCTAATAATCGGATAATTGAAAAACCGAAAAGTCGAAAAATCGAACCATCGAGAAATGGAAACATCAAAAGATTGAAAAAACTACTATTTAAAATTCAAAAAGCTGAAAAATAGAAAAATCGAAGAAATGCAAAATCGAGAAATCGAAACATCAAAAAATAGAACAATTGAAAAATTGAAAAATCGAAAAGTCGAAAAATTTAAGATTCGAAATGTTGAGAAATTTCAAAACTTAATGTTCAAGACAAATCAAAGAATAAAAAAACTGAATCTTCGAGAAATCGGACAGTCGAAAATTAAATTAAAAAACTGAAAATTCTAAAAATAGAGACCTCGACCATCGAAACATTGGAACGTCGAGAAATCGATAAATGGAAAAAATCAAAAATTCTAAAAATCGAAAGTCAAAAAATCGAAAAGTTGAAAGGTCGATTAGTACAGAACACATCGAAAAATTGAAAAAACGAAAACTCGAATAATTGAAAAATCAAAAAAGTAAAAAACAGAGAAATGCAAAAATCGTGACGAA
This sequence comes from Zophobas morio, assembly GCF_036711695.1. NCBI lineage: Eukaryota > Metazoa > Arthropoda > Insecta > Coleoptera > Tenebrionidae > Zophobas > Zophobas morio. The sequence goes on from NW_026972115.1 coordinate 4,658,272, forward strand.
AAATCGAAAAATTGATAAATCAAAAAATCGAGAAATCGTGACATTAAAAGTTCCAGAAAACGAGGAATGGAAAAATAAAAAAATTGAAAAATCGAGAATTCGAAAACTCAAAAAATCGGTTGACCTAGAAATCCAAACTTCAGAAATGCCAAAAGATGAAAAATTGAAAAATCAGAAACTGGAAAAATTTTAAAAATCGAAAAACTGAAAAATCGAAGTAAAATTGAAAAATGGAAAAATGAAAGATCGAGAAATTCAAAAGTCGAAAAACCGAATATTATAAAAATTAAAAAATTGAAAAATCAAAATCTTGAAAAATTAAAAAATTGAAGCCTAGAAATTGAGAACTGAGAAAATCAAACGATCGAAACATCGATTAATCGGGAAATCAAAAATTTAGAAAAGCTAAAAATTGAAAACGAAAAATCGAAAAATTGAAGAATTGAAAAACTGAAAAATGGAGAAATCGTGACGTCGACCAAACGTCACATTAAAAGGGCCAGAAATCGGGAAATGAAAAAGTAAAAAAATCGAACATCTAAAATTCGAAAAGTAAAAAAATCGATTAATCTAGAAATTGAAAATTTACAAACACCAAAAGTTAAAAAAGTGAAAAATCAAAAACTCGAAAAATTGAAAAATCGAAAAGTCGAAACAAAAAATCGAAAAATTGAAGATTCGAAATTCCAAAACTTGAATATAAATCGAAGATGAACTATGAAGATAAATCGAAGAATAAAAAAACTAAAAGTTCGAGAAATCGGACAGTCGAAAATTAAATTAAAAAACTGAAAACTCAAGAAATAGAGACCTCGACCAGCGAAAAGTCGAGAAATCGATAAATGGAAAAATCAAAAAATTTAAAAGTCGAAAGTCAAAAAATCGATTGGTGCAGAATATATCGAAAAATTGAAAAAACGAAAACTCAAATAATTGATAAATCGAGAAGTCAAAAAATCGGGAATTCGAAAACTCAAGAAATCGGTTGACCTAGAAATCCAAACTTCAAAAATGCCAAAAGATGAAAAAGTGAAAAATCGAAAAATTGAAATACAAAAAAAATCGAAAAATGAAAAATTGAAACATCAGCAACTGGAAAAATGAAAGATCGAGAAATCCAAAAGTCGAAAAAAATTAAAAATCAAAACATTGAAAAATCAAAAACTTGAAAAATTGAAAAATCAAAAAATTGAAAAATGAAAAATTGAAAAATCACAAACACTAAAAAATAAACAATCCAAAAGGTAAAAACTCGAGAAATCGAAAAACGGTGACGAAAAATTAAAAAATTGAAAAACCGAATATTTTAAAAATCAAAAAAATTGAAAAATCAAAATCCTGAAAAATTGCCTAGTAATTGAGAATTGGGAAAATCAAACGATCGAAAAATCGATTAATCGGGAAATCGAAAATTTAGAAAAGCTAAAAATTGAAAACTTGAAAAATCGAAACATGGAGAAATCGTGACATCGACCAAAAGGTCCAGAAATCGGGAAATGGAAAAATAAAAAATAATCGAAAATCTAAAATTCAAAATGTCAAAAAATCAAGAATTCGAAAACCCAAAAAATCGATACATCTAGAAATCGAAAATTTAGAAACACCAAAAACTCGAAAAATCGAGTTGGGACCACCGAGAAGGTTCCATATTCTTAAAAAATATATTTGGGGCCCCTGACAAGACTTTATATTTTTAAAAAGACAGTAGGGACTCTCGACAAGGTTTCACATTACAAAAAAATTGTCGAAAATTACTACGACAGACCTTCCCTCCCCCATAAAGCACAGCCTGTCAAATCCAGCTCTATAAAAAAATTTAAAGATTTGGCTTGCGAATTTTATTGTTTTTTTTATGTCAACCATGATCAGATAAAATAAAAATACGTATCTATTACAAAATTTTGTGTTGATGTCATCTACATTTTTGCAAGGACGCATAATATCAGTTTGGATAGATGTATTGTAATACTAATAATAAAAGTATTGTATTATCGTTATTTTTGAACCGTGATTTATAATCAATAAAATAACGAAAAAATTTAATCATGTCTGCTTTATGTAATAACAGAAGTGCTCAATTGCACTGAAAATCATCTATGGTACTCGTAATTTAAGACAAATAGCGATAACACTTATCAACCTGTAGACGTGAGAGTGAACCAGAGACTAAACTAAAAGACGGTTTCTACGAATTGCAATAACTAGATCACAATGCCGACGGTCCAGACATTTTTATTCCACTACATTTTATTTTGATTTTCGATGTTGTAGACAGACAGACGGAAACGGGAGACTACTTTTTTCATACCTCAGAAAAGCGTCGTCGGCGGGGTACATAGCGCACGCAAACATGAAGTCCTGCCAAATAATGAGCCCGTACTCGTCGGCCAGGTCGTAGAAGTAGTCCGACTCGTAAACGCCGCCGCCCCACACCCGGAGCATGTTCATGTGCACATCTCTGGCGCTCTGCATGAGGAACTTAATACTGGCTTGATCCAGACCCTTCTCTGGTAGAATGTTAACTGGAATTTCGTTCGAGCCCTTGGCGAAAATCGGGTGGTCGTTCACTTTGAAGTAGAAACTGAGCCCTTGTTCTGGAAAGTAGGTGGTTAGATGGGGGTGGGTAGGTCATAGCTTGTGGTTACCCAGTTCGTCTTGCACTACTTCGATTGTTCTGAAACCTACTCGGACGGTTTTTTCGTCTTCTTCGGTTTCACCCACGAAGCCCACGGTTAGGTTGTAGAGGGGTTGGGCGCCGTAGCCGTTGGGCCACCAGAGCTCGACACGGTCCTGGAATATTACTAGTACGTTTAAGCATCGTTTTACAAGTTTTTAAACTGTCAAAACTGGAAAGCATGGCCAACTAGCTCTACTAACTTAAGGGAACTCGCTAGACGAAGTATAACATTTTTTTTGGTTTTTTGTATGAAAAAATGATATTAATATAGATGTATCATACATCAAACTGCAGCCTTTTTCATATTCTAGAGCGCAGAGACCAGTTCAATCAATTAAAAAAATATGGTTGAGAAATATCGTAAAAAAGCACCATTGTATGTCCTCTTTTCAAGTTTTTTCAGTCATAACCATCATAGAATCGCTTGAAAATAAGCACATGGATAAAACATCACTTTTTACTGGTCGCAGAGTCATTAAATGTTTGTTAGTGGTACAATTTGTTTAAATAATAATGTGTTTATTAAAATCAAAATATACCACAAATTAATGCAAAATACGTCGAATAATTTTAACAGGAATATCAGAGGAAAATTAATGATCTATTGGTTAGCAGAGTTTTTAACAAAAACTAACAATTATTGAAAAAAATGGGTATCAATTCGACAGAATTTGAGCAGTTAGTTCAGTACTTTGCCGATAGGAGCGCCACTAAAATTCACGGAAGCGACTTTCCAGCTAAAACCCTTATCGCCTGCTCTACCATAAGCTGATTGTTAGAGTTCTCGGCTGATTTTTCTAATTTATGACAAGGAACTCAGTTTTATAACAAGCCGCCAGGACCGGCCGTAGTAATCTATTGTTAACGAAATTAACTTTTACGCAAAGAGGTACTATCATAAAACTGAATTAAAACTGGGGAACTATAATATTTTTACTCCACTCAGGATCCTGAATTCAATACACATGATTACTAAAAATTCATTGTAATATTATTGTTAATATATATTTTGCTTTGTTAATTAATAAAACTAATAAACATATTTATAATAATAATAAAAAATATATAAAATACAGCTTTTGTTTAACACGTATAAGTAGCTAAGTGTATCTACTACTTATCCCAGAAAGGAGGTGTTTTAAAAAAGCCCTACGCCCAGTAACGTCTCCCTTCATTGTTTACTCGAAAAAAGTGCTCGTATATGTTTTCATTTGCCGAGAGATCATTTTCAAAATATATTTATAAAAAAATATGCAAGTCTTGGTGATAAAAAATCTACTCCTAATAAATTATTAAAGTACATAAAAAATAGAAACAAATTTTATTTATTTTAAAAAAATCTCTCGCAAAGGCAGGTTCCTCCTTCTTCTTAAATCAATTATTTCGGGCAATAATGCGCCAAAGTAAAATCTCCCAAGTTTATCTGCCATCTTTTTACATATATTTCTTCGTCTTTATAAATTTTTTCTATATTTATTCCTTTGGATGTCCATACAACAAAATAAACTTGTGAAATACCCGTAACAAGCATTTGTCCCTGGACTTGAAAGTAGTAATCATAATTTTTTTTAGTTTCAATTCTCTGTCTGTCAATGTACAAAATTTGATTATTTTTTTTCTAACCGCTTCTTCGGGAGATAAATCTTGCGATTTTGAAGGGCATTTAATTTCGACTAATGCACTCCTATCCTCTAGAACCCTGTCTGGACTAGCACCCAAGTAAGGAAATTGTTTTGAAATAAAGACACACCGTTCAGTTTTTATATTTTTATTTATTTCAAAACACTTGACAGCTTTTTCCTCACTTTGCTGTGCATAGTATGCATGACTGTTACCTCTAAATGTACTATACAACAGAGATTCCACAGTTTTAGCTATTGCTGTAGTCGGTCTAAGTTTGTAAATACGTCTAAAATTTGAAACCGTAACCCTAATTTCTCTTTCTTTTGCCCAAATGTGCCTGTTGCCTAGTGTCTATTTCAATTTGGTCTAAATTCAATGATAATTTTCTCAAAAAAACCTCTTTGGCTGTCACAAACGTTTCTACATCCATGACAAGAGTTTCTAAAAAATATTTAAACCATAATCGCAGTCGGGACCAGCATACGTAATTTTTTTACGACATATTTTTTTACGAATACTTTGTCTAAGACGAGCTTGTTTTATAGACGAACAATATTCTTTTGTTATTAAACCAGGACCGTTTTAATCACAATATATTTACTTATCCCCTCTAAAAAATTGATGACGTCACCTCAAAATTTTGCTGAATAAATCCTATCTAAAATGTACAAAATATGGTGAGTCTCTTCTTGTGATTTATCATTCCATTCATGTTTTTTGGATTTGCATATACAGGATGACCCCAAAAATTAATGAATGCGTAAATTTATTTTATTGATTTAATCAGGAACTACAAAACCCAATGCTTTGAAATCTTGCAAATGTTTTAAGGTTATAAAGAGCATAATACATTTTTAGTCAAAATATATTTGCTTAACCCCTCCAAAAAATTGATGACGTCAGCTCAAAAGTTTGCCGTATAATCCTATTTAAAGTTTACAAAATATGATGAGTCGCTTCTTGTAATTTATCATTCCATTCATATTTTTTGGATTCCGATATACAGGATGACTCAAAAAATTTAATGAATGAATGGGCAAATTTATTTTCTTGATTTAATCAGGAACTACAAAACCGAATGCTTTGAAATTTAATGTGAAAAAAAACATAATAGGCATGCAGTCGTCACGTTTCCGATAGCGAGGGAAGTACTGTCTAAATTCTTTAGACCAATTTTTTTGATTTTCCCATTTTTCCATTTCTCAATTTTTCAATGTTTCAGTTTGGGATTTTTTCACTGTTTCGATTCTTTAATTTTCCTTCCATTTTTAGGTTTTTCAATATTTCAGCTTTGGAATTTTGCAATATTTCGTTTCTTCAATTTGTCAAATTTTTGATATTGTGTTTTCCCGGTTTTTAAATTTTTCGATATTTTAATTTTTCAGTTTTTAAAGTTTTAGGTTTTTAGATTTCTCACTATCTCGACTTTTCGATTTTTCAGTTCCATGATTTTTCAATATGTCGAATTTTTAAATTTTAGATTTTTTGTTCTCGATCATTCAATTTTCTGAGTTTTCAGGCTTAGATTTTTTTTGTTGTTCAATTCTTAGATTTTTAAAATTTTTGTTTTTTAAATTTTCCTATTTATCAACTTACTGGGATTTCAATGTTTTGATTTTTTGATTGTTCAATTTCTCGATTTTTTGAATTTTTGGTTTTTGATATGATTTTTTTTCAAAAATTTTCAGTTTTTCAATTTATTGACTTTACGATATTTCAGTTTTACGATTTTTAAATTTTTTTATATTTCAATTTTAAATTTTTAACGTTTCTAAATTTTTCGAGTTTTCAATTTTTCGATTAACTGATTTTTTGATTTTCCCATTTCTCTATTTTTTGATTTTTCAATTCTTTCTTCAATTGTGATTTTTCAATTTTTCGATTTCTGGATTTTTCAATGTTTCAGTTTTGGATTTTTTCACTTTTCCGATTCTTCAATTTTCTTTCCATTTTTCAGTTTTCCAAGATTTCAGTTTTGAATTTTTTCACTTTTTCGATTTTTCAATTTTCCTTCCATTTTTCAGTTTTTCAGTATTTCAGTTCTGAGATTTTGCACTGTTTCGGTTCTTCAATTTTTCCATTTTTTGATGTTTCGATTTCTCGGTTTTTCAATTTTTTTTACGACATATTTTTTTACACATACTTTGTCTAAGACGAGCTTGTTTTATAGACGAACAATATTCTTTTGTTATTAAACCAAGACCGTTTTAATCACAATATATTTACTTATCCCCTCTAAAAAATTGATGACGTCTCACCTCAAAATTTTGCTGAATAAATCCTATCTAAATTGTATAAAATATGATGAGTCTCTTCTTGTGATTTATCATCCCATTCATATTTTTTGGATTCGGATGTATAGGGTGACAAAAAATTTAATGAATGCGCAAATTTATTTTATTGATTTAATCAGGAACTACAAAACCGAATGCTTTGAAATCTAATGTGAAAAAAAAAAACATAATAGGCATGCAGTCGTCAAGTTTCCGATAGCGAGGGAAGTACTGTCTAAACTCTTTAGACCGATTTTTTTAATTATCCCATTTCTCCATTTCTCAATTTTTTCACTGTTTCGATTCTTTAATTTTCCTTCCATTTTTAGGTTTTTCAATATTTCAGCTTTGGAATTTTGCAATATTTCGTTTCTTCAATTTTTCAAATTTTTGATATTGTGTTTTCTCGGTTTTTAAATTGTTCGATATTTTGATTTTTCAGTTTTTAAAGTTTTAGGTTTTTAGATTTCTCAATATCTCGACTTTTCGATTTTTCAGTTCCATGATTTTTCAATATGTCGAATTTTTAAATTTTAGATTTTTTGTTCTCGATCATTCAATTTTCTGGGTTTTCAGGCTTAGATTTTTTTTGTTGTTCAATTCTTGGATTTTCAAAATTTTTGTTTTTTAAATTTTCCTATTTATCAACTTACTGGGATTTCAATGTTTTGATTTTTTGATTGTTCAATTTCTCGATTTTTTGAATTTTTGGTTTTTGATATGATTTTTTTTCAAAAATTTTCAGTTTTTCAATTTATTGACTTTACGATATTTCAGTTTTACGATTTTTAAATTTTTTTATTTTTCAGTTTTCAATTTTTAACGTTTCTAAATTTTTCGAGTTTTCAATTTTTCGATTAACTGATTTTTTGATTTTCCCATTTCTCTATTTTTTGTTTTTACAATTCTTTCTTCAATTGTGATTTTTCAATTTTTCGATTTCTGGATTTTTCAATGTTTCAGTTTTGGACTTTTTCACTTTTCCGATTCTTCAATTTTCTTTCCATTTTTCAGTTTTCCAAGATTTCAGTTTTGAATTTTTTCACTTTTTCGATTTTTCAATTTTCCTTCCATTTTTCAGTTTTTCAGTATTTCAGTTCTGAGATTTTGCAATGTTTCGGTTCTTCAATTTCTCCATTTTTTGATGTTTCGATTTCTCGGTTTTTCAATTTTTTTTACGACATATTTTTTTACGAATACTTTGTCTAAGACGAGCTTGTTTTATAGACGAACAATATTCTTTTGTTATTAAACCAAGACCGTTTTAATCACAATATATTTACTTATCCCCTCTAAAAAATTGATGACGTCACCTCAAAATTTTGCTGAATAAATCCTATCTAAATTGTATAAAATATGATGAGTCTCTTCTTGTGATTTATCATTCCATTCATGTTTTTTGGATTTGCATATACAGGACGACCCCAAAAATTAATGAATGCGTAAATGTATTTTATTGATTTAATCAGGAACTACAGAACCCAATGCTTTGAAATCTTGCAAATGTTTTAAGGTTATAAAGAGCATAATAAATTTTTAGTCCAAATATATTTGCTTATCCCCTCCAAAAAATTGATGACGTCAGCTCAAAAGTTTGCCGTATAATCCTATTTAAAGTTTACAAAACATGATGAGTCTCTTCTTGTAATTTATCATTCCATTCATATTTTTTGGATTCGGATATACAGGGTGACTCAAAAAATTTAATGAATGCGCAAATTTATTTTATTGATTTAATCAGGAACTACAAAACCGAATGCTTTGAAATCTAATGTGAAATTCAGAATTGGAAAGGCAAATTTTCGAATTATAGAATTGGAATTCCTAAATGTAAATTCGGGAGCCCTCAATGTAAACGCAGAATTTCAAATCAATATATTCGGAGTCAGAATTTTGAACTAGAAAGTTGGAACTACTAGTTGTAAATTTGAATTTCAAAGATATTAGGGCAAATTTACTAATTATAAATTTGGAAAAAGTTCAAAGTTCGCAATTCCGTTCCAGAAAGTCAGAATTCAAAGCCATAAAGGTGTTCCGAGTTTAAAGTCCCAGGTTCAAAACAAGAATTCCCAAATAAAAATTAGGAAACGGGGAATTGAAATTCGAAATTATTGCTTGTAAGGTCGGGAGTTGAAGATGTAAAAACTCAGTTATGAGCCCGAAAGCTGGAAATTTTATTTTAAAGTGATCATTTCAAACTATAAACTCTGAAATTTTCTTCCTCTTTTAAGAGTAAAAATTCAAAACTAGAAAGTAGGAACTGCTAGTTATCAAATTGAAATGGAAAAGAAAACATAATAGGCATGCAGTCGTCACGTTTCCGATAGCGAGGGAAGTACTGTCTAAATTCTTTAGACCAATTTTTTTGATTTTCCCATTTTTCCATTTCTCAATTTTTCAATGTTTCAGTTTGGGATTTTTTCACTGTTTCGATTCTTTAATTTTCCTTCCATTTTTAGGTTTTTCAATATTTCAGCCTTGGAATCTTGCAATATTTCGTTTCTTCAATTTGTCAAATTTTTGATATTGTGTTTTCTCGGTTTTTAAATTTTTCGATATTTTAATTTTCAGTTTTTAAAGTTTTAGGTTTTTAGATTTCTCACTATCTCGACTTTTCGATTTTTCAGTTCCATGATTTTTCAATTTGTCGAATTTTTAAATTTTAGATTTTTTGATTTCTTTGCTGTATTGAGTTCTGGATCATTCGATTTTCTGAATTTTCAGGCTTGGATTTTTTTTGTTGTTCAATTCTTGGATTTTTAAAATTCTTGTTTTTTAAATTTTCCTATTCATCAACTTACTGGGATTTCAATGTTTTGATTTTTTGGTTGTTTAATTTCTCGATTTTTTGAATTTTTAGTTTTTGATACGATTTTTTTTTTAAAAATTTTCAGTTTTTCAATTTATTAACTTTACGGTACTTCAGTTTTGCCCGATTTCGATTTCTCAATTTTTCGACATATTACTGTTGGGTTTTTTCAATTTATCGATTCTTCGATTTCTCGATTCTTCATATTTTCGGTTTCTCGAATTTCTTCATTTTCCGATTTCTCAACTTTCCGATGTTTGAGTGTTACGATTTTTAATTTTTTTTATTTTTCAATTTTCTATTTTTGACGTTTCTAAATTTTTCGATTAACTGATTTTTTGAATTTCCCATTTCTCTATTTCTCGATTTTTCAATTCTTTCTTCAATTGTGATTTTTCAATTTTTCCATTTCTGAATTTTTCAATGTTTCAGTTTTGGATTTTTTCACTTTTCCGATTCTTCAATTTTCTTTCCATTTTTCAGTTTTTCAAGATTTCAGTTTTGAATTTTTTCACTTTTTCGATTTTTCAATTTTCCTTCCATTTTTCAGTTTTTCAGTATTTCAGTTCTGAGATTTTGCAATGTTTCGGTTCTTCAATTTTTCCATTTTTTGATGTTTCGATTTCTCGGTTTTTCAATTTTTCGATAGGTATTTTAATTTTTCAATTTTTAAGTCCTACATTTTCCGTTAATTTTTTTGTTTTCCTTGATGTTTTGATTTCTCGATTATTCGATTTTTCAAGTTCTCGGTTTAGATTTTTTGGTTTTCCGATTCTTCGATTTTTAAATTGTTTAATTTTTAGATTGTTCAATTTCTCGATTTTTAGATTTTTCCATTTTTCTGTTTACCGATTTTTTTTTTCATTAAAAATGTTTCAATTTTTCAATTATTAACTTTTCGATTTTTCAATTTTGGTCTAATTTGATTTCTTAATTTTTTGATTTTTTGACTCCTCTACTGTTGATATTTTGATTTCTCCATGTTTCAGTTTTTGAACATTCCGATGTTTCAATTTTTCGACTTTTTGGCTTTTCGAATGCTCAATATTTTGATTTTTGAATTTTAGATTTTTGTTTTTTTTTTATTTTTTGGTGTTTCGATTTCCCAATTCTTCAATTTTTCGATATTTTAATTTTTCAATTTTTAAATTTTGGATTTTTCTTTTCTTTTATTTCTCAATTTTTGGATTTTTTAAATTTTACATTTTTCGATTTTACTATTTTTTGATGCTTGGATTTCTCAATTTTTCAAGTTTTCAATACTCAATTTTTCAGGATTTGAATATTGAGAACTTTTCAATTTCTGGATTTTCAATTTTCAGATATTTTAATTTTTTGATTTTTTTAATGTTTCGATTTTTGGGTGTTTTGATTTTTCGATTTTTAAAGTTTTTGATTTTTCGATTTTTCCGATTTGTTGTCTATTTTAAGTATATTTCATTTTTCAATTTGCGCCTTCTGCGGGAGTATTATTTATTGTGCTGCACTTGTCGGGCGAGGGAAGTTCTGTCGAAATAACCTTCGACCAATTTTTATACTTAGCACTTAGGGTTCTTACTAAGCATTCCTTATTTAACCGAACAGTTATTAATTTAACTAAGCAGCTATTATTTCACCAAGCATATATTATTTTTACTGAGAATTTATTTTTTAACTGAGCATTTATGATTTTTACCGAGCAAAAATACAGAGCGTTTAAAAATAGAACTGTGCATTTAATTTGTTCCCTTATCTAAATAACAAGAAAACGGTATTAATAATACATTTAGGCGAATAAAGTAATAACGGGCTTGATAAGCCTTGTTAGCTCTACAGTGTCTAAATTTTGTTTGAATAATATAATAATTATCTCGAATATTAAAATTAATATGTCAAAAGAATACGAGAAATGATTATTCTGTGCTGAAATTTGTCTCTCGTCTAGCGTTCCCCCTTAACCTCAAAAATTCGCAACAACTGGCTCGTTTTTATAAGTTTACATACTTAACACAGACAATTTACATTTAAATCTAAATTTGTATGTAATTTTCGTGGTGCTTGGTATTTTTCTATTTTGAATTTTAAAAAAATGCCGCCATTTACCCAACGATTTTTTGAGGTTAGGGAATTAATTTTAACACCAAAATGTACTTACGCCCGTTATATTCAGGGATAGCCCAATGGAGACCTCGAAGTCCTGGTTGGGGGTCGGCTCCACGTACATACTCACGGACTCCGAGTCATCCCCGAGATCCAAAGTCGTGGTGATGGTTCCGGCGATGGGTCCCGGTTCCCCCCCATCCAAATACGTGGTAATAAAAACCGTCCATGTGTCACTATCTGCATCTTTGACTGGAGTGGCCACCACGTAATCAATAACCGCATTATCAAAACCCTCCAAATAAACATCTTTCCTATAAGTGGTGTCATTATCTATAAAGGCAAATTTTTATCGACATTACCATATTCCCGTAGAGGCGAACGCCGGTCCCCAGTCCCACGAAAACGACGCCTGCATTTTTCTGACACGATTTGCGTGGCAAATACCGTTGTAACTGGGATCGGGGCACTCCGGAGGAATGACATAGGGGTTGTTTGGGTCTTCGGCCAGCTCCGCCGCTCTAGTGACGGCTGAGGTGAACTGTACGGAGAGTTCATTTTCGCCTACCTGTGTCAAACCAAATCACGTTATAATCACACAACCAGAAAAAACAGTACTTGTAGTTGGTCTTTGATGTTGTAGGTGTAGCGGACGAACATGTTCTCGGATGTGCCAACTTCATTCCCGTTGATGAGAATTGTAGCGAAAGTGTCTAAACCTTCGAAAACCAGAGAGACGACACGGTGAGCTAAGAGTTCTTCTACAACCGTGAATGTTAGGTTGTATGTCCAGTCGCCTTCGCCTACCCAAACGGAGTCCGCGTCCCCCGAGCCGAAGAAGACGTTGTCGAGCACGTCACGGTCCATCAAATTGGAGAAAATACCCCCTGGGACGGTCACCGAGAGTGGAGCCTCTGCAATGGTCACAATTCACACAGATGTGACATCGGCGCCTATAGAATTATAAAACTTAGATGCACCACATACCTAAACCTGGTCCTTCTAGAGTCCATTCCCCTGTCAAGCTCTGCCGCTGCAAAGCGCTACAAAAAGTAGCACTCAGTACAAACAAAACAACACAAACGCTAGCTGCCATCGCTACTGTACCAAATCACCCTAAAACTCCCTTTTATACGTAATCATGATGTACGTGCAGATAATCAAACTCGTTCATCAAAACCGTCGCTGAGTGTTGTTGTCAACAACCACCTTGAGATTCTAGATACGACAGGTACTTAGTAGAAAATAATATATTTTACAACGCGATAAGGACAACTTCGTTAACATTACAAAAATATACCTAACAATCTTCATCAACAGTAACGGTGCTCACTATACACATTTCAAACTTGACAATACCACTGTGATGCTTAAAATTGAACTATAATTTAAACGACTTAAGTATGACACACTTGTAAAAATACTCATTATCACAAATTTAAATTCATACATTTGTTGGTTTCGAGGAGACGCACTTTTTGTAGTGAGACTCGAATTCACTGGCCGTCAAGGAGACGTGATTGCAGAATTGGCAAAGGAATTTTTTTGACGGGCTTTTCCTGGTGGATCTTCTCTCCGGCACCGGGTCTCCGCAGTCGGAGGCGTGCGCCTTTGAGAAAATAGAACAGGTAAGAAGACGAATGGGGAAAAATCGGCATAGTTACCGCTAGTTCGTTGAGGGGGAACATTTTGTTACAGACGGGGCAAGGGCCCTCCTCGGGGGCTGCGGACGTGCTCGGCACAGGCGCCGCATGCTCCTTGGCTTTCGACTTCCCTTTGGGTTTGGCCCGGTCTTCGGGGCTTTTGTTGATGTTGGGGCGCTTTGTGGCCGGGCTTGAAGTGGGGGTGTACTCTACCTTTTGAGCGGCTTTTGTCATCACGCGTTTCTTCGATTCTGAAACTAAGATTTTTGGGTGGGGCGATTTATTTATTACTCAGCAAAATTTTCATATGACGTCACAGAGTTTTGGCAGGACAAGTTTTCTTAAAATAGATCTAAAATTTCGCAACGGTTCGTTCACGATGGTACTTCATTTCAATTTTATCTCGATTTATTTTTAATGGAAAAACAACTTTATTGCCTAAGTCTGGTGATCGAAATGATGAAGCTCTTCAATCTTCTGTTATCTAATCGGTTTAAGGAGGCTCGTAATTGATTAATGAGGACAACATTGTTATTGTTGAGGCCGCTGCACAAAAATAATTTATCAAATAAAATTTAAAACTTCTGATAATCACTCATCAAATTTTAGTATATAAATTAGCTGTTTAACATGCTAAAAATCTTGAAGACTCAGTTTCATAGATGCGGTCGTTATTCCCATTAATTTTTCAATTTTTGAATTCGAGGTTAGAATTACGTTTTAAGTATTATGCTGTTGAAAGTAAACTCTATACATTAAGGAAAAGAAGCCAACGATTAAGCCCCGCCCACCCATCCCTGTCTCAATTGTGATGAATTTTTCATTTATTGTCACTTCGAAGGACGGAGATTAATTACAAAATCCACATTTGTTTAGAAAAAGTTATAATTTTCAACTTATTCATTCAACAATTAAGGAAAACATTGGTCCAAAGTCGTTTCTACAGAACTTCCCTCGCACCTAAAGTACAATGAAACACAAACGTAGTCGTCTTTTCAGAACAAGAAACTTAAAACATATTTGTAATTGTAAATTTGTATAGGGGAATATCGATTTTGCAATTACGCTCCGCCCCTCGGTCTGACAACGAATGAAAAATTCATCACGATTGAGACCGAAACAGATGGGTGTGGCTTTTCTTTTGGTTTTCTTTGTATAACACGATTGCTTAGGAACACGTTTCACTCACTTCTTGGTTTTCGATTTTTTGGTTTTAAAATTTTTCGATTTTTTGACTTCTCGATTTCTCGATATTTTGATGTTTCGGTTTATCAATGTTTATTTTTTGAATTTTTCGATTTTTTGGCTTTTCGATTATCCAATTTTTTTGTTTCGATTTTTCAATTTTTTAAATTTTGGATTTTCGATTTCTTAATTTCTCGATTTTTTGGTGTTTCGATATCTCAATATTTATTTTTTTATTGTTCGGTGTTTCGATTTTTTGATTTCTCGGTTTTTCTATATTCGGCTTTTCGGTTTTCCAATTTTTCGATTTTTCAATTTTTGATTTCCCAATTTTTCGTCATTTCAGTTATGCAATTTTTCAATTTCCCGATTTTTCAGTTCTTTGATATTTCTATTTTCCAATTTTTGGAATTCTCAAATTTTTGACTTTTCATTTTTTTTTATTTTAGGATTTTTTGACGTATCGATTCAACATCTCGGTTTTTCGATTTTCAAATTTGTCGGCTTTTCGATATTTAGATTTCCCGATTTTTTGTTATGTTCTGATTGCTAGATCCTCCGATTTTTTAGACTTTTCGGATTTCGATTTATGAATTTTTGAAATTTTTCAATTTCTCGATTTTTTTAGTTTTTCAATTTGAATTTTGCATTTTCGATTTCTTGATTTCTGCTTTTTGATTTTAAATTTTTGAATTTTACAGTTTTTCGAGTTTTTGATGTTTCGATTTCTCGATTTTTTGGAATTTTTATTAAAAATTTGATTTTTCAATTTTTCGGTTTTAGAATTTGTTTTCATGTTTCGATTTTTTAAATCTTTCGTCTTTTTGATTTCTTGATGTTTCGATTGCTCGATCTTTCCATTTTTGGGTATTTGGATTTTTGATTTTTCGATTTTACGATTTTTTGATGTTTGGATCTTGATCTCGTTTTTTCGATTTTAAAAATTTGTCGACTTTTCGATTTTTAGATTAGTCGATTTTTGAATGTTTCGATTGGTGGATCCTTCGGTTTTCCGACTTTTCGGATTTCGATTATTTCAATTTTTTGAATTTTTAAATTTTTTGATTTTTCGATTTTTTTGATGTCACGATCTCTTGACATTCCAGTTTCTCATTTTTTTTTTAATTTTTAGACTTTTCAATCTTTCAGTTTTTCAATTTTGCGATCTTTAAAATTATTGATTTTTGGATTTTTCAGTTTTTCGATTCTTGAATTTTTCAATTTTTCGGTCTTTTAATTTTTTTGATATCTCACTATTTCAATATTTCGATGTTTCGACTTTTTGTTTTTCGGTTTTTCAATTTTTCGATTTTTAAAAATTTTTGATTTCCCAATTTTTCGTCGTTTCAGTTATGGAATTTTTCGATTTTTCGGCTTTTCGATTTTCCAATTTTTTTGTTTCGATTTTTCAATTTTTTAAATTTCGGATTTTCGAATTCTTAATTTCTCGATTTTTTGATGTTTCGATATATCAATATTTATTTTTTGAGTTTTTCGATTTTCCAATTTTTCGTTATTTTAGTTTTGGAATTTTTCAATTTCTCGATTTTTCAGTTTTTTATTTTGGATTTTCGTTTTCTTGATTTCTCGATATTTTTGTTTCGATTTCTCGATGTTTATTTTTTTATTGTTCGGTGTTTCGATTTTTTGATTTCTCGGTTTTTCTATATTTCGACTTTTCGGTTTTCCAATTTTTCGATGTTTCGATTTTTCAATTTTTGATTTCCCAATTTTTCGTCATTTCAGTTACGTAATTTTTCAATTTCCCGATTTTTCAGTCCTTCGATATTTCTATTTTCCAATTTTTGGAATTCTCAAATTTTTGACTTTTTATTTTTTTTTTATTTTAGGATTTTTTGATGTATCGATTCAACATCTCGGTTTTTCGATTTTTAAAATTTGTCGGCTTTTCGATATTTAGGTTTCCCGATTTTTTGTTGCGTTCTGATTGCTAGATCCTCCGATTTTTTAGATTTTTCGGATTTCGATTTATGAATTGTTGAAATTTTTCAATTTCTGGACTTTTTTAATTTTTCGATTATTTAAATTTTGCATTTTCGATTTCTTGATATTGTCACGTATTGTAATGTGACAATATCTGTTTTTTGATTTTAAATTTTAGATTTTTGAATTTTTCAGTTCTTCGATTTTTTGATGTTTCGATTTCTCAATTTTTCCATTCTTCAATTTGTCGGCTTTTAGATATTTAGATTTCCCGATTTTTTGTTGTGTTCTGATTGCTAGATCCTTTGATTTTTTAGACTTTTCGGATTTCGATTTATGAATTTTTGAAAATTTTCAATTTCTCTATGTTTTTAGTTTTTCAATTTGAATTTTACATTTTCGATTTCTTGATTTCTACTTTTTGATTTTAAATTTTAGATTTTTGAATTTTACAGTTTTTCGAGTTTTTAATGTTTCGATTTCTCAATTTTTCGATTCTTCAATTTTTCTGTTTTAATTTTTCAGGTTTTAATTTTTAGATTTTTCGATTTCTCGATTTTTCTATTTTTCAATTTTTCAATTTTTCGATTTTTAAAATTTGTCGGCTATCGATTTTTAGACTTCTCGATTTTTTGGAATTTTTAAAAATTTGGTTTTGCAATTTTTCGGTTTTAGAATTTGTTTTCATGTTTCGATTTTTTAAATCTTTCGTCTTTTCGATTTCTTGATCATTTCGATTGCTCGATCTTTCCATTTTTGGGTATTTGGATTTTTGATTTTTCGATTTTACGATTTTTTGATGTTTGGATCTTGATCTCGTTTTTTCGATTTTAAAAATTTGTCGACTTTTCGATTTTTAGATTAGTCGATTTTTGAATGTTTCGATTGGTGGATCCTTCGGTTTTCCGACTTTTCGGATTTAGATTATTTCAATTTTTTGAATTTTTAAATTTTTTGATTTTTCGATTTTTTTGATGTCACGATCTCTTGACATTTCAGTTTCTCATTTTTTTAAAACGTTTAGACTTTTCGATCTTTCGGTTTTTCAATTTTTCGATCTTCAAAATTTTGATTTTTGGATTTTTCAGTTTTTCGATTCTTGAATTTTTAAATTTTTCGGTGTTTTAATTTTTTGATATCTCAATATTTCAATATTTCGATTTTTTGTTTTTCGGTTTTCCTATATTTTGCTTTTCGATTTTTCAATTTTTCGATTTTTAACAATTTTTGATTTCCCAATTTTCGTCGTTTCAGTTATGGAATTTTTGGATTTTTCGATTTTTCAATTTTCGATTCCCAATTTTGGTTATTTCAGTTTTGGGATTTTTCAATTTCCCGATTTTTCAATTTTTTAAATTTTGGATTTTCGTTTTCTTGATTTCTCGATATTCTTATGTTTCAATTTCTCAATGTTAATTTTTTTATTGTTCGGTGATTCTTTGATTTCTCGGTTTTTCTATATTTCGGCTTTTCGGTTTTTCAATTTTTCGATTTTTCAATTTTTGATTTCCCAATTTTTGATTTCCCAATTTTTTGTCATTTCAGTTATGTAATTTTTCAATTTTTCGATTTTTCAGACCTTCGATATTTCTATTTTCCAATTTTTGGAATTTTCAAATTTTTGACTGTCCATTTTTTTTTATTTTAGGATTTTTTGATGTTTCGATTCAACATCTCGGTTTTTTGATTTTTAAAATTTGTCGACTTTTCGATATTTAGATTTCCCGATTTTTTTGTTGTGTTGTGATTGCTTCGATTTTTTAGACTTTTCGGATTTCGATTTGTGAATTTTTGAAAATTTTCAATTTCTCGATTTTTTTAATTTTTCAATTATTTAAATTTTGGATTTTCCATTTCTTGATTTCTGTTTTTCGATTTTAAATTTTTCAGTTTTTCGACTTTTTGATGTTTCGATTTTTCAATTTTTCCATGTTTTAAATTTTAGATTTTTCAATGTTTCAGTTCCTCGATTTTCTATTTTTCAATTTTTGGAATTTTAAAATTTTTCGATTTTTAAAATTTCTCGGCTATCGATTTTTAAATTTCTCGATTTTTGAAGTTTTCGATATTTCTCAATTTTTTGGAATTTTTAAAAATTTGATTTTTCAATTTTAGAATTTGTTTTCATGTTTCGATTTTTTGACATCTCGTACTTTCGATTTTTTAAATCTTTAGCCTTTTCGATTTCTCGATTTTAAAAATTCATAAATTTTCAATTTTTCGATATATATTTTGATTTTCGATTTCTTGATGTTTCGATTGCTCGATCTTTCGATGTTTCAGTATTTGGATTTTTGATTTTTAGATTTTACTATTTTTTTATGTTTGGATCTTGATATCTCGTTTTTTCGATTTTAAAAATTTGTCGACTTTTAGATTTTTAGATTAGTCGATTTTTGAATGTTTCGATTGGTGAATCCTCCGGTTTTTCGACTTTTCAGATTTCGATTTTTCAATTTTTGGAATTTTAAAATTTTTTGATTTTTCGATTTTTTTAATGTTTCGATCTCTTGACATTTCAGTTTTTAATTTTTTTTTTAATTTCAGACTTTTCCATCTCCGGATTTCGATCTTTTGGTTTTTCAATTTTTCGATTTTTAAAATTTTTTGATATCACATTATTTCAATATTTCAATGTTTCAATTTTTGGATTGTTCGGATTTCTCGATATTTCCACTTTTCAATTTTTCGATGTTTCAATACTGCGATTTTTGAATTTTCAATTTTTTGATTTTTTGATGTTTCGATCTGACATCTCGGTTTTTTCGATTTTAAAAATTTGACGACTTTTCGACTTTAGATTATTAGATTTTTTGATGTCTCGATTGCCAGATCCTTCAGTTTTTCCACTTTTCAATTTTTGGAATCTTTAAATTTTTCGATTTTTTGACATTTCAATCTTTTGACATTAAATTTTCTCGATTTTGCAAGTTTTCAGTTTCTCAAATTTTCAGCACTTCAATTTTGTGAATATTTCGATTTTTCAAAATTTCGCTTTTGGGATTTTTCAACTCAATTTTTGAAAATTTAAAATTGTTTGATGTTTCGAGCTCTCGACATTTCAGTTTTTCATTTTGTGACTTTTCGATCTTCGGATTGCGATCTTTCGGTTTTTCAATTTTTCGATCTTTAAAATTTTTGATTTTTGGATTTTTCAGTTTTTCGATTCTTGAAATTTTCAATTTTTCGGTTTTTAAAATTTTTTGATATCTCAATATTTCGATGCCTCAATACTGCGATTTTTGATTTTTCAATTTTTCGATTTTACGATTTTTTCATGTTTCAATCTTTCGACATTTGGATTTATCGATTTTGCAAGTTTTCAATTTCTCAAATTTTCAACATTTCAATTTTGGGAATATTTCGATTTTTCTAAATTTAGCTTTTGGGATTTTTCAATACATCGTTCGATTCTTCGATTTTTAAAATTTTCCGATTTTAATTCTTTTTAAATTGCGAATTTTCAATTTCTCTATTCTTGTTTTTCGTTTTTTTAATTTTTAAATTTTAAATTATTTAATTTTCCAGTTTTCAGATTTTTTGACGATTCGATTTTTCTAGTTTGCAATTTTTCGATTCTTCAATTTTTACATATTTTAGAGATAAGAATTATGTTGTTGAAAATAAACTCTACACATTAAGAAAAAGAAGCCAATGATTAAGTAAGTAATAAAAAAAAAATCCGGGACGGCAGACAAACGGACAGACAGACAGACAGACGGAAACGAGAGACCAATTTTTTCGTACTCTAGGGGTAATGAAAGGTCGCGAAGTAAAAATCATCAGAATTGAGATAGGGCGGGTGGGCGGGGCTTATATTTTGCCTTAGAAGAAACTTAGAACACGGTTAAAATGGTAGTTTTTGCAAGGAAATATGGATTTTGCAATTATGGGGCGGAGCCTAATTGCAAAATCGATATTTCCTTATACAAATTTTCCATTTTAAACATGTTTCAAGTTTCACGTTGTGAAAAGAAATCTACACATATTCAAACAAAAAGGCAAAATGTAAGCCCGCCCACCCGCCCTATCTCAATTGTGATGATTTTTTTTATTCGCCGTTAACCAAACTGCAAAATAGTTATTTCTTGACAAGAAATCAAAAACATGTTTATGAGTATCGTGTTGTCTAAGAATACAGTGTATATTAAGAAAAAAAGGCAAAATATAAACCCCGCCCACCCACCCCATCTCGATTGTGATGGATTTTTTTTTATTCTTAGAAACTTAACATACGTTTAAAATGGTAAATTTTTGTAAGAAAATATGGATTTTGCAATTAGGCTCCGCCCCTTTGGCTCTCGACCATTAAAAAAAATCATCACAATTGAGATGGGGTGGGTGGGCGGGGCTTATCCGTTTCAATAATAAAATACCGAAAATATCAAATGGTGAATTCGAGGTTAGAATCATGTTTTAAGTATTATGTCGTTGAAAATAAACTCTACATTAAAGTCAATGTCAATGTCAAATTTCAAATTGAACATGACAATGTGTCAGTGGTACCAACTTACGAAGAAAATGAATTACCCACTAGATATCAACCATTAATGAAAGCCCTTTTCCAACGCAAAAGATTGGAAAAAATTAGAATCAAAATTAAGCGGGAATTTTTACACCAATAAAAACTTTCATTAAGAAAGCAGAGCCACCTCATCACGACTTTAGAAAATAATTACTGGAACACGAGGCTTGTAATTCTATAAATTATTCAATCAATTTGACACGTACTCATCGAAAAACCGACTTTTTGACCAATTGAAATTAAATTCAAGATTGGAGAACAAATCAAATTAGTACCTTCTTTGCTCCCTTTTCTCCCTCTACCTCTCCCTCTCATGGGCAACGGGGGCGACACCCTCTCCCTAACAAAGGTCTCATCGTCGTCCCTGTTTTCCGCAACGGAACTGTCCTCGAAAATACGTTCTTGTTCGAGAATGTCCGCACTGGGCAAAGTTTTTTCCACCTCTTTTGACTGCTGCTGTCCCGTTTCCTCTTTTTCTTCCGTTATTTCGTCCGATTCGGTCCACTTCAGCTCTGACGTGGCTTGGGTGTAAGGGACAAACGGAGATTCATAAGGCATGTTTTCGAACGGATCTTCGCTCTTGTTTTTTTTTTGCGAAAACGAATCGCTCTCACCATCCCTCGTTTCCGTATAGATTTTCCTCTTAGATTGTCGCCCCGAGCGACTAATGTAGATTTCCTGCTCCGGCAAGTTGGGCATTTCTTCCTGGATAATTTTCTTAGGCGAGATGACTGAAGGTATGGGGGCCCTGCGCAGACTCTTCCGCGCCTGTCTCGCTTGCAACTCTTTGATTGCATCAATATGAAAAGCGAGTTGTTTGACCCGCTCTCGAAGACTAGCTGTGGGGTCAACTGCATCGTCGAACATGGGTGGGTGGTACACGATATCCAGAATCATGGTGGGCTTGGTGTCTTCCTCGGTGAAGAAGCACACCGTCGACGTGGCGGGAACCTGCCCCGGCGACTTCGCCCCCTTGCTCCATTGCTTCGGCGAGAAGGGTATGTCGTCGCGAGCGGCACTCGTGCCGGGCTTCGCCGCTCTCTTCAGGATTTCCTCGGCTTGGCGATTAGCCTCTCGTTTTTGTTCCTCTAAACTTGCCGACAGTTTCGAGTTATCAATAGCTTCCTGCAACTCCTGCGTTTCTTTCGCCGTTAGTTCTTCATCTGTGGGCTGCTTTTTACCTGACAACGTGCGAAATTCAAACGTTTGGGGAAAACTCGGCGCGGGACTTACTCAAGTACTCCTTAAAATTATCCTGGAAAGCCATCGGGGCGGCGCGAAACCAACATAAAAATCATCACACAAAAAGTACGAAAAACGCTTGGGTTTTTTTAAGCGCTAAAAATCCATTTGCAAAACATTCGTTTTTAGAGGTTAAGACGGTTAAGAGTGGAGTTTTTTGACAGTTGACAGCTAATAGCGGGAGGTTTTTGTTTATGTTGGGCGAAATTAAAAGTGGGGGGTGTCTTTCGGGGGTAAGCTGGCTAAAATTGAGCCAATTTTTCGACAAGTGGTTTTTCTTGAAGAACGGGACAAAACAAAAATTTTGGCGAAACGCAACTTCTAGCCGCCAATGCAGCGTCAAGCGTCAACTGTCGAATATCAAATCATAGATTAATGTAGATGCGACATAGAGGCTGATTTTGCAAAACCACCCTTATTGACATTGGAAATCGTAATAACCCAAAGGATTTTTTTTTCGGGAAAACGTTTTGGAAACACTCTTCTATTTTGTATGATTTTTTTTTATGTTTTTAGTGACAATTTTTGTGGTTGTTTTCGATACACTGTATGATATTAACAGTGAGAAAAAAAAATAAAAAATCAAAATAATCGAAAAATCGAAACCTTAAAAAATCGTAAAACCGAAACATTGAAAAATCGAAATATCGAAGAACTGAAAATCGAAAAAATGTAAAATTTAAAAATCGAATAAAGAAAAATCGAAACTCCCAAATTTAAAATCTCGATAAATCGAGAAATCAAAAACCTTAAAAATTCGAAAAATTGAAAAATCGAGAGATCGAAAGATCCAAAGAACGAGAAATCGAAAAGTGATGAAGTCGAAAAATCGAAAAATAGAGAAATCGACAAACTAAAAGTGAAAAATTGGAAAAGCGGAAAAATCAAAAACGAAAAAATAGAAAACTGGAAAAAGTGAGAAACCGAAATAGGCCAAAATAAAAAATTGAATAACTGATAAACCGAAAACCTAAACAATCAAATCTCGATAAATCGGGAATGAAAAATTAACAAATCGAAAAACTGAAAAATAGAACATCGAAAAATAGAAAGGTTAAGAAATACTGAAAAATTAAAATATCAAAAGATTGAAAAATCCAAAATTTAAAAATCCAAAAATTGAAAAATCGAAAAAGTAGAAAGGCAGACACATCGAAAAACCCAGAAGTCAAAAATAGAAAAGCCGAAGAATTGAAATATTGAAAAATCCTAAAACTGAAATATCTAAAAACTGAAAAATCGAAAAATCAAAAAAGTGAAGTCGAAAAATAGAAACCTTAAAAAATCGAAAAATTGAAAAATCAAAAACCTGAAAAATCAAAAAATTAAAGAATTGAAGAACAGGAAAATCGAAACATTTGAAGGTCACGAAATGGGAAAATCAAAACATCGATCAATTGAAAAATCGAAAAATTGAGGGTTTTTTAAAAGTCATATTTGAAAAATTAAAAAATCGAAAATTTGACAAAATGACAATTGAAAAACAGAAAATCTAAAACCGGGAAGTCGAAAAATCAAAAGATTAAGAAATCGAAAAATTTGAAAACTCGAAAAATTGAAAAATCGAAAAAGTAAAAAGGTAGACACATCGAAAATCCAGAAGTCAAAAATGGAAAAGTCGAAGAACAGAAATATTGACAAGTCCCAAAACTGAAATATCGAAAAACTGAAAAATGAAAGTATTATTGACGAATCGAAAAACTGAAAAATCCCAAAACTGAAATGTCCAAAAATTGGAAAATTAAAAAATTGAAAAAGTCAGAAATCGAAAAATCAAAAAAGTCAAGTTGAAAAATCGAAACCTGAAAAAATAGAAAAACTGAAAAACCAAAAAACCTGAAAAATCAATTAATTGAAAAATCGGCAAATAAAGGGTTTATAAAAGTCAAAAATTGAAAATTTGAGAGTTTATGAAAGTTAAATTTGAAAAATTAAAAAATCGAAAATTTGACAAAATGACAATTGAACAGAAAATCTAAAACCAGGAAGTCCAAAAATCGAAAGTTTGAGAAATATTGAAAAATTAAAATATCAGAAGATTGGAAAATCTAAAATTTAGAAAGCCAAAAATTGAAAAATCGAAAAAGTAAAAAGGTCGACCCATCGAAAAATCCAGAAGTCAAAAATAGAAAAGCCGAAGAATTGAAATATTGAAAAATCCTAAAACTGAAATATCGAAAAACTGAAAAATGAAAGAAAAACTAAAAATGGGATACTAAATCGGGAAATCAAAACATTGAAAAATCAAAGAATTTAAAAGGACAATTGAAAACAGAAAATATAAAACCGGGAAGTCGAAAAATCGAAAGATTAAGCAATCGAAAAATTGAGAAATCGAAAAAGTAAAAAAATCGACACATCGTAAACTCCAGAAGCCAAAAATCGAAAAGTCGAAGAATCAAAATATTGAAAAATCCCAAAACTGAAAAATGAAAGAAAAACTGAAAAATGGAAAACCTGAAAACGCCGAAACCCAAAATATCCAAAAACTGAGAACCTAAAAAGTCGAAAAATTGACCAATAGAAAAATCCAAAAAGTGGAGTCGAAAAATTGAAACCTTAAAAAAAATAAAAAATAAAAAATCAAAAACCTGAAAAATCGAAAAATTAAAAAATTGAAGAACAGGAAAATCGAAACACTCGAAGGTCAAGAAATGGGGAAATCAAAACATCGATTAATTGAAAAATCGAAAAATTGGGAGTTTATAAAAGTCAAATTTGAAAAATTAAAAAATCGAAAATTTGACAAAATGACAATTGAAAAACAGAAAATCTTAAACCGGGAAGTCGAAAAATCAAAAGATTAAGAAATGGAAACATTTGAAAAATCGAAAACTTGAAAAATTGAAATATCGAAGAACTGAAATGAAAAATCGAGAAATCGAAAAATCTAAAATTTAAAAATCGAAAAGTCGAAGAATCGAAATATTGAAAAATCCCAAAACTGAAAAATGAAAGAAAAACTAAAAATGGGATACTAAATCGGGAAATCAAAACATTGAAAAATCAAAAAATTTAAAACGACAATTGAAAACAGAAAATCTAAAACCGGGAAGTCGAAAAATCGAAAGATCAAGCAATCGAAAAATTGAAAAATCGAAAAAGTAAAAAAATCGACACATCGTAAACTCCAGAAGCCAAAAATTGAAAAGTCGAAGAATCAAAGTATTGAAAAATCCCAAAACTGAAAAATGAAACAAAAACTGAAAAATGGAAAACCTGAAAACTCCGAAAACTGAAATATCCAAAAACTGAGAACCTAAAAAGTCGAAAAATTGAGCAACCGAAAAATCCAAAATTTGAAAAAACGACAATTGAAAAAAAAGAACATCTAAAACTAGGAACTCGAGAAATCGAAAGATTAAGAAATATTTAAAAATTAAAATATCAAAAGATTGAAAAATGTAAAATTTAAAAATCCAAAAATTGAAAAATCGAAAAATTGAGGGTTTATGAACGTTAAATTTGAAAAATTAAAAAACCGAGAAATCGAAAAATCAAAAGATCAATAAATCTTGGAGTCGAAAAGTCGAACAATTGAGAAACCGAAATGGGTCAAAATCGAAAAATCGAAAAGTTAAAAATTGAACAATTTATAAATCGAGAAATTGACAATCAAAATATCGAAAAATCCAAAACTTGATAAATCGAGAAATCAAAAAACTTAAAAATTCGAAAAATTGAAAAATCGGGAGATTGAAAGATCCAAAGAACGAGAAATCGAAAAGTGATGAAGTCGAAAAATCGAAAAATAGAGAAATCGACAAACTAAAAGTTAAAAGTTGAAAAATTGAAAAAGCGGAAAAATCAAAAAACGAAAAAATGGAAAACTGGAAAAACTGAGAAACCGAAATAGGCCAAAATAAAAAACTGAAAAACTGATAAATCGAAAACCTGAACAATCAAATCTCGATAAATCGGGAATGAAAAATTAACAAATCGAAAAACTGAAAAATGGAACATCGAAAAATAGAAAGATTAAGAAATACTGAAAAATTAAAATATCAAAAGATTGAAAAATCCAAAATTTAAAAATCCACAAATTGAAAAATCTAAAAAGTAAAAAGGTAGACACATCGAAAAACCCAGAAGTCAAAAATAGAAAAGTCGAAGAATTGAAAATAAATATTGAAAAATCCTAAAACTGAAATATCTAAAAACTGAAAAATCGAAAAATCAAAAAAGTGAAATTTAAAAATAGAAACCTTAAAAAATCGAAAAATTGAAAAATCAAAAACCTGAAAAATCCAAAAATTAAAGAATTGAAGAACAGGAAAATCGAAACACTCGAAGGTCAAAAAATGGGAAAATCAAAACATCGATTAATTGAAAAATCGAAAAATTGAGAGTTCATAAAAGTCAAATTTGAAAAATTAAAAAATCAAAAATTTTACAAAATGACAATTAAAAAACAGAAAATCTTAAAACGGGAAGTCGAAAAATCAAAAGATTAAGAAATCGAAAAATTTGAAAACTCGAAAAATTGAAAAATCGAAAAAGTAAAAAGGTAGACACATCGAAAATCCAGAAGTCAAAAATGGAAGTCGAAGAACAGAAATATTGACAAGTCCCAAAACTGAAATATCCAAAAACTGAAAAATGAAAGAAAAATTGACGAATCGAAAAACTGAAAAGTCCCAAAACTGAAATGTCCAAAAACTGGAAAATTAAAAAATTGAAAAAGTCAGAAATCGAAAAATCAAAAAAGTGAAGTTGAAAAATCGAAACCTGAAAAAATAGAAAAACTGAAAAACCAAAAAACCTGAAAAATCAATTAATTGAAAAATCGGCAAATAAAGGGTTTATAAAAGTCAAAAATTGAAAATTTGAGAGTTTATGAAAGTTAAATTTGAAAAATTAAAAAATCGAAAATTTGACAAAATGACAATTGAACAGAAAATCTAAAACCAGGAAGTCCAAAAATCGAAAGTTTGAGAAATATTGAAAAATTAAAATATCAGAAGATTGGAAAATCTAAAATTTAGAAAGCCAAAAATTGAAAAATCGAAAAAGTAAAAAGGTCGACCCATCGAAAAATCCAGAAGTCAAAAATAGAAAAGCCGAAGAATTGAAATATTGAAAAATCCTAAAACTGAAATATCGAAAAACTGAAAAATGAAAGAAAAACTAAAAATGGGATACTAAATCGGGAAATCAAAACATTGAAAAATCAAAGAATTTAAAAGGACAATTGAAAACAGAAAATCTAAAACCGGGAAGTCGAAAAATCGGAAAGATTAAGCAATCGAAAAATTGAGAAATCGAAAAAGTAAAAAAATCGACACATTGTAAACTCCAGAAGCCAAAAATCGAAAAGTCGAAGAATCAAAATATTGAAAAATCTCAAAACTGAAAAATGAAAGAAAAACTGAAAAATGGAAAACCTGAAAATGCCGAAAACCAAAATATCCAAAAACTGAGAACCTAAAAAGTCGAAAAATTGAGCAATAGAAAAATCTAAAAAGTGAAGTAGAATAATTGAAACCTTAACAAACTTAAAAAATCAAAAATCAAAAACCTGAAAAATCGAAAAATTAAAGAACTTAAGAACAGGAGTATCGAAATCCTCGAAAGTCAAGAAATGGGAAAATTAAAACATCGATTAATTGAAAAATCGAAAAATTGACAGTTTATAAAATGTCAAATTTGAAAAATTGAAAAATCGAAAAAACGACAATTGAAAAACAGAAAATCTAAAACCGGGAAATCGAAAAATCGATTGATTAAGAAATCAAAACATTTGAAAAATTCGAAAACTCGAAAAATTGAAGTATCGAAGAACTGAAATGAAAAATCGAGAAATCGAAAAATCTAATATTTTAAAAATTAAAAAATCTAAAATTTAAAAATCGAAAGTCAAGAAATGGGAAAATCCAAACATCGATTAATTGAAAAATTGAAAAAGTAAAATAATCGACATATCGAAAAATCCAGGAGTCAAAAATCGAAAAGTCGAAGAATCCAAATACTGAAAAATCTCAAAACTGAAATATCGAAAAACTGAAAAATGAAACAAAAACTGAAAATGGGAAACTAAATCGGGAAATCAAAACACTGAAAAATCAAAAAATTGAAAACGACAATTGAAAACAGAAAATCTAAAACCGGGAAGTCGAAAAATCAAAAGATTAAGCAATCGAAAAATTGAGAAATCGAAAAAGTAAAAAAATCGACACATCGTAAACTCCAGAAGCCAAAAATCGAAAAGTCGAAGAATCAAAATATTGAAAAATCCCAAAACTGAAATATCGAAAAACTGAAAAATGGAAAACCTGAAAAATCCGAAAACTTAAGTATCCAAAAACTGAGAACCTAAAAAGTCGAAAAATTGAGCAATAGAAAAATCCAAAAAGTGAAGTCGAAAAATTGAAACCTTAACAAAATTAAAAAATAAAAAATAAAAGACCGGAAAAATCGAAAAATTAAAGAACTGAGGAACAGGAATATCGAAATCCTCGAAAGTCAAGAAATGGGAAAATTAAAACATCGATTAATTGAAAAATCGAAAAAGTCACAGTTTATAAAATGTCAAATTTAAAAAATTGAAAAATCGAAAAAACGACAATTGAAAAACAGAAAATCTAAAACCGGGAAGTCGAAAAATCGATTGATTAAGAAATCAAAACATTTGAAAATTCGAAAACTCGAAAAATTGAAATATCGAAGAACTGAAATTAAAAAATCTAAAATTTAAAAATCGAAAGTCAAGCAATGGGAAAATCAAAACGTCGATTAATTGAAAAATCGAAAAAGTAAAAAAATCGACATCGAAAAATCTAGGAGTCAAAAATCGAAAAGTCGAAGAATCGAAATATTGAAAAATCCCAAAACGGAAATATCGAAAAACTGAAAAATGAAAGAAAAACTAGAAATGGCATACTAAATCGGGAAACCAAAACATTGAAAAATCAAAAAATTTAAAACGACAATTGAAAACAGAAAATCTAAAACCGGGAAGTCGAAAAATCGAAAGATTAAGCAATCGAAAAATTGAGAAATCGAAAAAGTAAAAAAATCGACACATCGAAAACTCCAGAAGCCAAAAATCGAAAAGTCGAACAATCAAAATATTGAAAAATCCCAAAACTGAAATATCGAAAAACTGAAATATGAAAGAAAAACTGAAAAATGGAAAACCTGAAAACTCCGAAAACTGAAATATCCAAAAACTGAGAACCTATAAAGTCGGAAAATTGAGCAACCGAAAAATCCAAAAAGTGAAGTCGAATATCGAAACTTTAAAAAACTGAAAAATCAAAAATCGAAAAATTAAAGAATTGAAGAACAGGAATATCGAAACCCTCGAAAAACAAAAAATGGGAAAATCAAAACATCGATTATTTGAAAAATCGAAAAATTGAGAGTTTATGAAAGTTAAATTTGAAAAATTAAAAAATCGAAAATTTGACAAAATGACAATTGAAAAACAGAAAATCTAAAACCGGGAAGTCGAAAAATCGATTGATTAAGAAATCAAAACATTTGAAAAATTTGAAAACTTGAAAAACTGAAATATCGAAGAACTGAAATGAAAAATCGAAAAATCGAAAAATCTTAAAATTTTAAATATTGAAAAATTAAAATACCAACAAATTGACAAATCTAAAATTTAAAAATCGAAAAGGTAAAAAATCGACACATCGAAAAATCCAGAAGTCAAAAATGGAAAAGTCGAACAGAAATATTGAAAAATCCCTAAACTGAAATATCGTAAAACTGAAAAATGAAAGAAAAACTAACGAATCGAAAAACTGAAAAATCCCAAAACTGAGAATCTAAAGAATCGAAAAACTGAGAAATCGAAAAATCAAAAAAGTGAAGTCGAAATATCGAAACCTTGAAAAAATAGAAAAATTGAAAAATCAAAAACCTGCAAAAACGTAAGATCGAAAAATTTAATAATAAGTAAACTGAAAAATCCCAAAACTGAAATGTCCAAAAACTGAGAAATTAAAAAATTGAAAAATTGAGAAATCGAAAAATCAAAAAGTGAAGTTGAAAAATCGAAACCTCAAAAAATAGAAAAACTGAAAAATCAAAAAACCTGAAAAATCATTTAATTGAAAAATCGACAAATAAGGAGTTTATAAAAGTCAAAAATTGAAAAATCGTAAAATTGAAGAGAAAAACTGAAAACCGAGAAATTGAAAAATTGAGAAATTGTAAAATCCAAAAATTAAATAATAAATATGAGTAAATACCAAAGTCCCCAAGCTAAAATTTCGAAAAACTGAGAATTCGAAAGTTGAAACAGCAGAAATTATGGTCGAAACCGGTTATGATGTGTATCAGATCACGGATCATGGCTTATAAATCAAGAACGCTTAGAGTCGACATTGGTCTGCCTGCGCTCTGGTCTGTAGATCAAACAAGTTCTCAGACGGCGAACTGTAATTCGTGTGAGCTGAATTAAAGTGAAGGAAACAGTAAGCAGTTTGTAATATTCTGGTAAATCTAGTGTCAATTTGTCGAAAGTAAAACGCGTCGATAAAATATTATGACATTTTTTTCTATTGTAGTTAATTTTATTCCTATTCTTAAGTTTTGTGGATTGATCGTTTAATAAACACTTTATCAAGTTATTTGTGCGTTTTCTGTCTAATCTAAGACACATAGTTGTTGTTAAAAATAAGTATATATTAAAAAAAAGATTCTGCAGGAAAAAGTTAAATTAAGCCCCACCCACCCGTCCCTATCTCAATTGTGACGAATTTTTTATTCGTTGTCATATAGAGGGGCGGAGTTTAATTGCAAAATCCAGATTTTTCTACAAAATTTACTATTATAAACATGTTTTAAGCTTCCTTTGTTTCTTCTCTTCAATTGGGGCAGTACTTTTTTTTATATAAAACTAATAACCGAAATAGAGTCGGGTGGGTGGGCGGGGCTAAATTTAACTTTTTCCTACAGAATCATTTATAAGCTAGCAATAGCCCCGCCAACCCACCCCCTCGTCATTCCAGTAATTACTCTTAATATTGTTCAGTTTTATCTTAGCAAGTTTTAGCCCCGCCCACCCACCCTTTTTTTCTTAGAGGATATGTCATCTGCCAAAGTCGATCTTATCTTAATAAATACTAGACCCGCCCACCCGCCCTCTAGTTTCTTAAAGGCTATGTCATTTACCAAAATCAATCTTATTTCAGCAGATACAAGCCCCGATTTTAACGATTTTATCTCTCTTCAACTGAGATCTACCTTTCATTCGGACTAGAGAAAATGAGTCACTGCAATGGAGCCAAGGTGGGTGGACGGGGTGAATTATACCACGTGTTTCTTTTATTTTATACAGCCCCTGTGAGATTACAAAATTTACTATTATAAAAATGTTTTAAGTTTCCTTTGTTTCTTCTCTTCAGTTGGGGCAGTTTTTATATAAAATTAATAACCGAAATGGAGTCGGGTGGGTGGGCGGGGTTTGTTATTAGTTCTACTGCAGAGCTGTAATTAACTGATCGAAAATAGGCTGTAAAAAAGCTCCAATCGTAACTTTTTGTTGTACTATTTGTTATAATATTTATTTCGGGTGGGTGGGCGGGGCTAAGTATAACTTTTTCCTAGAGAGTTTTTCGTACAATACTCTTAGTATTGTTCAATCCTATCTTAGAAAAAAAATAGACAACGGGTGGCTGGGCGGGGCTAAATTTAACTTTTTTCTACAGAATCCTTTATAAGCTGGCAATAGCCCCGCCCACCCACCCCCTGTTCATTCCAGTGATTACTCTTAATATTGTTCAGTTTTATCTTAGCAAGTTTTAGTTAGAAACAAACACTGTTGCCAATATAAGTCGAGCAGTCCTCAACCGTCATTTAATTTAAACTATGACGCGTCTCTATGTTCTCTGGTCAAATTGTCAAAATCGTGTCTGCCAGCGTCTGCGCATAACCTGCGAAAATGGCTGTGTTTTGAATTGTATAAAACTGTTGCTCCTAGGTTTATTTTGAGTTTTTCGCTTCATAGTTTATGTGTCTGTTAATAATAGTGTATAAGTTTACTAGTTCAAACATTGTAGTTTAAGTTTCAAGTGATTTTATTGTCCCAAAGAGCTCCAACCTCAAAGGGTAAGTATTACAAAATAATGCAACGACTTGCTTTTTTCTCCAACGTGGATACGCAGTACCACATTGTCACATTAAAACGAATATATTACTCCCCGCCAGAGTTAATCATGTCACGTATACACACAAGATTGATCTTTTTTATTTTTTTTTTCATTCGAAAAATTAACCCGTGTTTCAGACATCCCAAAATGGGTAAAAAACGCAAGCGCGAAGATGACGACGAGGAAGACGAGTACGTGGGTTTCTGCCACGGCCTGCAGCAAAATTCCAGGGACGGCGTAGGCAACAGTTCGTACGTCTACTCATCCAGTCGCCGTTTCAAGAGGCCCCGAATCAACCCCAATTTCTACGAACCGGCCACCGTGGAATACAGATACTTAGATAGGAGCGACTTGCCGTACCGAGAGATCGCAAGACTGATTACTAATAGGTCGATCGTCATTGACGACATAGTAGAAGTGCAAAACCCGGTCCTCGAACGGGCCTACAACCAGAAGAAAAGCCAGAGACTGCGCGAGTACGGTAACAGTTTGAAAGAAGAACTCCTCTTTCACGGCACCAAAGGGTCCAACGTCAGTAGCATCTGCAGGTTCAATTTCGACTGGAGATTGACTGGCTCGAATAAAGGCCACAAGTTTGGCAAGGGGATTTGTTTCTCCAGGAACGCCAAATACGCGAGCAGTTATTCGGATAAATCATACTACAAAGTCATGATTGTCGCAAAGGTTTTAATAGCGCGAATTTGTAAAGGGTACCATGATATGTCTATGCCGCCACAAGGATTTGATACAAGTCAGAAGGGCGCAAATGGAATAGTTCTTGTTAAGTATGAGGATAACGAGTTCTATCCTGCGTATATTTTGTATTATCATTTTAACGACGATTACAATTACAGTTATGAGCGCATAAATTGTACTTGTAATCGGTTTAGGTGTTCCCATCACCATGGAGATTACAACAGTGGTCTCTACTATGATTTTTCCAATCACGGTAACTATAACTGGGGCGAATTTTCGGGTTATAATAACTACAGCAACGGTTGGAATTTTAATCAGTATTACAACCAGCGCAATGAATATTTTTATAACAGCCAAAATTATAGTAGCGGCGAGTATTCCCAAGATGGGGAATACCAGACAAGTTCAAACTATTTTTCGTTTAATTGAAACAAGAATGTTACGTCCTTTTTATTATTCGTATGTTTTTTTTAGTTTTATAGTTTTTCATGTTTTTTTTTATATAGATATTATTTTTACGAATTGTTCCTTTTTTTGTAACTGAAACCAAATAAATTTTTTGTAACTTAATTTTTGCAGTACGTTGCTGTTGCCTCTGGTGTAGATTAGAAAATGCGTATTGCGAGACTTAAGTCGTTTGACTTCGACCAGTGGCGTATCACTTGCGTTCAGAAACGGAGCATTTTGTATATATTTTTTAGATTTCGTAGTTCTACCAGAGAACATAGAGAAGCGTCATAGTTTAAATTAAATGACGGTTGAGGACTCCTCGACTTATGTTGGCAACAGTGTTTGTTTCTAACTAGGACTAAAATTAACTACAATAGAAAAAATGTCATAATATTTTTAACGACGATTTTTCGATTTTTTAGATTCGTCAGTTTTTCTTTGATTTTTCAGTTTTTTGGTATTTCAGTTTTGGGATTTTTCAATATTTCTGTTCGACTTTTCCATTTTTGACTTCTGGATTTTTCGATGTGTCGACTTTTTACTTTTTCGATTTTTAAATTTTAGATTTCTCAATTTTTTGGTATTTTAATTTTTCAATATTTAAAATTTTAGATTTTTCGATTTCTTGATTTTTCATTTCAGCTCTTCCATATTTCAATTTTTCAAATATTTCGATTTTTCGACTTCCCGGTTTTAGATTTTCTATTTTTCAATTGTCGTTTTTTCAATTTGACATTTAAACTGTCAATTTTTCGATTTTTCAATTAATCGATGTTTTGATTTTCCCATTTCTTGACTTTCGAGGGTTTCGATATTCCTGTTCTTCAATTCTTTAAGTTTCGATTTTTCGACTTCCCTTTTTGGATTTTTCGATTGCTCAATTTTCGACTTTTCAGGTTCTCAGTTTTTGGATATTTCAGTTTTCGGATTTTTCAGGTTTTCCATTTTTCAGTTTTTCTTTCATTTTTCAGTTTATCGATATCTCAGTGTTGGGATGTTTCAATATTTTGATTCTTCGATTTTTCGATTTTTAATTCCTGGATTTTTCGATGTGACGATTATTTTACTTTTTCGATTTTTCAATTTTAGGTTTTTTATTTTTTTTAATTTTAGATTTTTCGATTCCTCGATTTTTCAGTTCAATTTTTCGATATTTGAATTTTTCAAATGTTTCGATTTCTCGATCTTTTGATTTTTCGACTTCCCGCCTTTAGATTTTCTGTTTTTCAATTGTCATTTTGTCAAATTTTCGATTTTTTAATTTTTCAAATTTAACTTTCATAAACTCTCAATTTTTCAATTTTTGACTTTTATAAACCC
The DNA here is from genome assembly GCF_036711695.1 of Zophobas morio. Taxonomy (NCBI): domain Eukaryota; kingdom Metazoa; phylum Arthropoda; class Insecta; order Coleoptera; family Tenebrionidae; genus Zophobas; species Zophobas morio. Next base: position 4,692,841 of record NW_026972115.1, read on the forward strand.
TTTATTTGTCGATTTTTCAATTAATTGATTTTTCCGGTTTTTTGGTTTTTCAATTTTTTTATTTTTTCAGGTTTCGATTTTTCAACTTCACTTTTTTGATTTTTCGATTTCTGAATTTTTCAATTTTTTAATTTCTCAGTTTTTGGACATTTCAGTTTTGGGATTTTTCAGTTTACTTATTATTCAATTTTTCGATCTTACGATTTTGCAGGTTTTTGATTTTTCAATTTTTCAATTTTTTCAAGGTTTCGATATTTCGACTTGACTTTTTTGATTTTTCGATTTCTCAATTTTTCGATTCTTTAGATTCTCACTTTTTGGATATTTCAGTTTTTCGATTCGTCAGTTTTTCTTTCATTTTTCAGTTTTTCGTTATTTCAGTTTTGGGATTTTTCAATATTTCTGTTCTTCGACTTTTCCATTTTTGACTTCTGGATTTTTCGATGTGTCGACTTTTTACTTTTTCGGTTTTTAAATTTTAGATTTGTCAATTTGTTGGTATTTTAATTTTTCAATATTTAAAATTTTAGGTTTTTCGATTTCTTGATTTTTCATTTCAGCTCTTCCATATTTCAATTTTTCAACTGTTTGCATTTTTTAATCTTTAGATTTTTCGACTTCCTGGTTTTAGATTTTGTTTTTCAATTGTCATTTTTTCAATTTTTCGATTTTTAAATTCTAGATTTTTCAGTTTTTTGATATTTTAATTTTTCAATATTTAAAATTTTAGATTTTTCAATTTCTCGATTTTTCATTTCAGTTCTTCGATATTTCAGTTTTTCAAGTTTTCGAATTTTTCAAATGTTTTGATTTCTTAATCAATTGATTTTTCGACTTTCCGGTTTTAGATTTTCTGTTTTTCAATTGTCGTTTTTTCAAATTTTTGATTTTTCAATTTTTCAAATTTGACGATTATAAACTGTCAATTTTTCGATTTTTCAATTAATCGATGTTTTGATTTTCCCATTTCTTGACTTTCGAGGGTTTCGATATTCCTGTTCTTCAATTCCTTAATTTTTTGAATTTTCAGGTTTTTGATTTTTTTAAGGTTTCAATTTTTCGACTCCACTTTTTGGATTTTTCTATTGCTCAATTTTTCGACTTTTTAGGTTCTCAGTTTTTGGATATATTTATAAAATTTAGATTTCGGAGTTTTCAGATTTTCCATTTTTCAGTTTTTCTTTCGTTTTTCAGTTTTTCGATATTTCAGTTTTGTGATTTTTCAATATTTCGATTTTTGACTCCTGGATTTTTCGATATGTCGATTTTTTTACTTTTTCGATTTTTCAATTAATCGATATTTTGATTTTCCCATTTCTTGACTTTCGATTTTTAAATTTCAGATTTTTTAATTTTTAAAATTTTAGATTTTTCGATTTCTCGATTTTTCATTTCAGTTCTTCGATATTTCAATTTTTCGAATTTTTCAAATGTTTTGATTTCTTAATCAATCGATTTTTCGACTTCCCGGTTTAAGATTTTCTGTTTTTCAATTGTCGTTTTTTCGATTTTTCAATTTTTCAAATTTGACATTTTATAAACTGTCAATTTTTCGATTTTTCAATTAATCGATGTTTTAATTTTCCCATTTCTTGACTTTCCAGGATTTCGATATTCCTTTTCTTCAGTTTTTTAATTTTTCGATTTTTCAGATTTTTGATTTTTTATTTTTTAATTTTGTTAAGGTTTCAATTTTTCGACTTCACTTTTCGCATTTTTCTATTGCTCAATTTTTCGACTTTTTAGGTTCTCACTTTTTGGATATTTTGGTTTTCGGCGTTTTCAGGTTTTCAATTTTTCAGTGTTTCGATATTTCAGTTTTGGGATTTTTCAATATTTTGATTCTTCGACTTTTCGATTTTTGGCTTCTGGAGTTTACGATGTGTCGATTTCTTCGATTTCTCAATTTTTCGATTGCTTAATCTTTCGATTTTTCGACTTCCTGGTTTTAGATTTTCTGTTTTCAATTGTCGTTTTAAATTTTTCGATTTTTCAATGTTTTGATTTCCCGATTTAGTTTCCCATTTTTAGTTTTTCTTTCATTTTTCAGTTTTTCGATATTTCAGTTTTGAGATTTTTCGATTTCTCGAATTTTCATTTCAGTTCGATATTTCAATTTTTCAAGTTTTCGAATTTTTCAAATGTTTCGATTTCTTAATCTTTTGATTTTTCTACTTCCCGGTTTTAGATTTTCTGTTTTTCAATTGTCATTTTTTCGATTTTTTAATTTCTCAAATTTGACTTTCATAAACTCAATTTTTCGATTTTTCAATTAATCGATGTTTTGATTTTCCTATTTCTTGACCTTCAAGTGTTTCGATTTTCGTGTTCTTCAATTCTTTAATTTTTTGATTTTTCAGGTTTTCGATTTTTCAATATTTGGATTTTTTAAGGTTTCTATTTTTCGATTTCACTTTTTTGATTTTTCGATTTTTCAGTTTTTAGATATTTCAGTTTTAGGATTTTTCAATATTTCAATTCTTCGGTTTTTCTATTTTTGACTTCTGGATTTTTCGATGTGTCTACCTTTTTACTTTTTCGATTTTTCAATATTTGGATTTCTGAATTTTAGATTTTCTAATCTTCTGATATTTTAATTTTTCAATGTTTCTTAATCTTTTGATTTTTCGACTTCCGGTTTTAAATTTTCTGTTTTTCCATTGTCATTTTGTCAAATTTTCGATTTTTTAATTTTTCGAATTTAACTTTTATAAACTCAATTTTTCGATTTTTCATTTAATCGATGTTTTGATTTTCCCATTTCTTGACCTTCGAGTGTTTCGATTTTCCTGTTCTTCAATTCTTTAATTTTTTTAATTTTCAGGTTTTTGATTTTTCAATTTTTCGATTTTTTAGGGTTTCTATTTTCCGACTTCACTTTTTTGATTTTTCGATTTTTCAGTTTTTAGATATTTCAGTTTTAGGATTTTTCAATATTTCAATTCTTCGGCTTTTCTATTTTTGACTTCTGGATTTTTCGATGTGTCTACCTTTTTACTTTTTCGATTTTTCAATTTTTGGATTTCTAAATTTTAGATTTTCCAATCTTCTGATATTGTAATTTTTCAATATTTGTTAATATCAGTTTTTCAATTTTTTATTTTGGCCTATTTCGGTTTCTCAGTTTTTCCAGTTATCCATTTTTTCGTTTTTTGATTTTTCCGCTTTTCCAATTTTTCAACTTTAAACTTTTTGTTTGTCGATTTCTCTATTTTCCGATTTTTCGACTTCATCACTTTTCGATTTCTCGTTCTTTTGACCTTTCAATCTCTCAATTTTTCGAATTTTTAAGTTTTTTGATTTCTCGATTTATCGAGGTTTGGATTTTTCGATATTTTGATTGTCAATTTCTCAATATATAAATTATTCGATTTTGGCCTATTTCGGTTTCTCAATTGTTCGACTTTTCGACTCCACGATTTCTTGATCTTTTGATTTTTCGATTTTCCAGTTTTCCGATGTTTCGATTTTTCAGTTTTCCGATTTTTTAAATTTGGGTCGTCAATAAGGGTCGTTTTGCAAAATCAGCCTGTATGTCGCATCTATATTAATCTATGGTTCTACAAACTGGTATGAATAAACTAACAGAACATTGAAACCAGGAGACTTGTACTATGATTGCCCCCTAAATTTTTAGGACGAGCCGCCACTGCGTTTGACTAGTGTTTCAATTAGAATATAAAATTTACATTTCGCAGGTGAACTGTAATTTTGATTTATAACATATACAAAGCGTTAAAATATTTTTACACTAAAATATCTATCCATTTTTTTGCGAACATTGTGTTGGTAAACCTGTGAATTGCGGACTTTGGAAATCCGGAAATACCAATTATGCAATCCGTGAAAACACAGACTTGTCGCGATAAGTAATTGATCAGTGTTTCTACTTAAGTACGGTAAGTTTTAAGTAGTGTTACTATTTCACAACAAAGAAAAGTTACACCTTAAAATTTTAGATGGATTATTTTGGTTATCCCAGAAAATCTAGATCAGCCCAGTACTCAAGACCCAAAAAATTTCAAACGTCTCCAGTCCCATGCAAATTAAACCCGAACATCGTCAAAACAAAAACCAACGCGAGAAGGGCAGTCACTTACAGAAACGTCCATCCAACTGAAGACACATACAACGACATTTTAAGTTTGATCACAAATCAGACCATAGTAGTTGAAAACTTGGTTCAGATTAATAATCCATATTTAAAAAGTGCTTATGATCTTAAGAAGGAGCAAAAGGTGTCTCAATATGGAAACAAAGTAAGTGAAAAACTTCTGTTTCATGGTACTAGAAAAGAAAACCTTGATAGTATTTGCACTTGGAATTTTAACTGGAGATTTTTTGGCGAAAGCACTGGGCACAAATTCGGGCAAGGTGTGAGCTTTTCTCCAAACGCTATGTACGCCAGTAATTACTCAGATACCAACTGTTACAACAAAGTCATGATTATTGCTAAAGTGTTAATAGCGCAAAAGTGCCAAGGAAACGAAAATATGGTGTTACCTCTGGATGGATGCGACACCAGTCAGAAAAACAATGGCATAGTTATTGTTAAGTACGAAGATCATGAATTTTTGCCACTATACAAGATGTACTACCACATAGCTGAATATTCTGATTCAGAGGAACAGTCTGATGAAGATAGTGAAGAAGAGGAGAGTTGGGATGAAGAGGACGGTAGCGAGTATGAAGAGGAAGAAGATGAAGGTAGTTCTGACGAAGACGAAGAAGAGGAAGATTGTGAAGAAGAATCAGAAGACTATGATGATGAAGAGGACTCTTATGACGAAGAAGACTACTATGATTCTGAAGAGTATTCCTCTGATGATTATTATGAATAAATGACGCTTCAAGGATTATATTAATATCAAATGTTTAATATTTTTGTTTTTTTATTAAATAAAAAATTGTTGACGTAAGACTGACGTATGACGTTGGCACCCCTGTTGTTTTTAAAACGTGCGCCTTAAAAAACTCATCGTGATTGGTTCGCCACAATTAATAGTAAACATAACCTCACTTGTGGCGAGCAACCTTTAAATCGAGTTTTATCCACGACAACAAAATGATGTCTACATCTGAACTAGATGACCATTCCCGTTGCATCATTCACATAGATATAGATTGTTTTTACGCCCAAGTGGAAATGAACAAAGAGCCAAAACTGCGTTCGGTGCCCCTCGGCATCCAACAAAAAAACATCGTAGTTACCAGTAATTACAAAGCCCGTGAGTTCGGTATCAAGAAGTGTATGTTAATAGCAGAAGCCCGAAAGTTGTGTCCTGATCTTGTGTTAGCTAATGGTGAAGACTTGCACGACTATCGACAGACTTCATACCAAGTTACTAACTTGCTGCAGAGGTACTCGGCGCTGGTGGAGCGCTTGGGTTTGGATGAGAATTTCATCGACGTGACGACGTTGGTGAACGAGAAGGTAAAACAAGGGGGCGACTTGAGTGTAGTTGGAAATGTTTTTGGAGAGTCGAGTGAGAGGTGCGATTGTGGGTGTACCAGACGTTTGACACTGTGTACACTAGTGGCTCAAGAAATTAGGGATTTGATTAAGTCCGAACTTAACCTGACGACGTGTGCAGGGGTTGCTCATAATAAATTATTGGCGAAATTGGCAGGATCGCGCCACAAACCGAACCAACAAACTGTCGTTTTCCCCAATAGCGCTCTCGAGTTGATGTTGAGTTTGAGCTCCCTTATGAGTATTCCCGGGATTGGGAGAGCCATGTTCGAACAGCTACACAAATCAGACATCAAGACAGTCGAGGATCTCCAAAATACGGATTTTAAAAAACTTGAAACCGTCACAGGTTCAGACAAAGCTCACTTCATCTACAACTTGAGCTACGGCATTGACAAAACCCCCGTCAAACCCTCAGGTAAACCCCAAAGCATCGGTTTAGAAGACGCTTGTAAGTCGATTTCCGTCGAGACCGAAGTCAAGAAAAAACTCGAACAACTCCTCCACCGCCTCCTCGTACTAGTCACCGAGGACGGCCGCGTCCCCAAAACCATCAAACTAACAGTGCGTAAGTTCGACAAAGACAGCAAAATCAGCCACCGCGAAACCCGCCAATGCAACGTCAACCCGTCCCTCTTCACGTCCAACCAGCCCAACAAAGACGCCAAGATAATGGCCACAGTTATGCATTTATTCAGCAGAATCATCGACCCCAAGAAGCCTTACCACATCACCCTGCTGGGGCTCTCCTTCACGAAGTTCCAGGAGCTCCCGAGGAACTCGATCGCGTCGTTCCTGCGCAAGGACCTGGAGGTCCAGTCGGTCATCAGCATAGAAAACCAGAGCGCGGTCGAGGACGCCTCTTCTTCGGCGCCGTCCACGTCCAACGTGGCCGTGGAGGTGGAGTCGCCGACGCCGTCGCCGAAGAAGCTCAAGCTGTCCTTGGTCAGCAAGAAGCGCTGCTTCCGGGAGTACGAGGACTGCGAGAGCCCGTCGAAGCTGAAGGTCGCCGAGTTGTGTCTGGATTCGGTGCCGTGTCCGCCGGACGCGGATAAAGACGTGTTCAAGGAGCTGCCCTGGGAGGTGCAGAAGGAGCTGTGGGACGACTACAAGAGGAAGAGGCCGAGCGAGATCTTCTGCAGCAGTCAGGTGAAAAAGTCCAAACCCAACACTCTGCTCAATTATTTCATCAGGAACAATTAAATGATTGGAATTAGGATTAATTTTGTATATTTCTAGATGTTTTGAATATAAACTGTGTTAAGACGATGTTTCATTCACGTAAAACCGGCCCCTCCACAACTTGATGACGTCATCGCAAAATTTTGCGAAGCAAAACTCATTGAAATGTACTTTTATAAATATTTATACAGGTGTCCCAAAAAATGTCTGTTTATTGGTTACATCGACGACGTCGTAACCAATATGCTGGGAATTGTTAGATTATTTTTATAAAATATATACAATTTTTTACTTAATATACGTAGTATTCTTGGAACAACTCGAGAAATATGGATTTTAAGCTCCACCCTCTTGACTCACGATGAATAAAAAAAGTCATCACGATTGAGATAGGGTGGGTGGGCGGGGCTTATATTTTGCCTTTTTTCTTAATATTCGTAGTCTTGTTTTCGTAACAAGAAACTTAAAACGTGTTTAAAACAGGAAATATTGGTTTTGTAATTACGCTCCGCCCCCTTGGCTAACGACAAACAAAGAAAAAGCGTCACAACTGAGGCAGGGAGGGTGGGTGGGGCTTGGGTTTTGCATTTTTTTCTTCTTAATATACATTACAATAGGACTTGCTAAGATAGGACTGATTTTGGCAAATCACATACCTTCCAAGAAAATAGAGAGTGGGTGGGTGGGGCTAGTACTTGTTAAGACACGAATTTCCATAGTAACGAGTTAAATTCCTTAATCTACCTTAATGTGCAAAATCAGTTTTTTCTTAGAAAGTACTAACCCCCCCACCCACCCTCTATTTCCTCAGAGGATATGACATTTGCCAAAATCAGTCTTATCTTAGCAAGTACTAGCCCCACCCAACCACCCTCTATTTTCTTGGAAGGTATGTGATCTGCCAAAATCAGTCTTTTCTGAGCAAGTACTATCCCCACCCGCCCACCCATATTTTACCAGAGGATATGTTATTTGCCAAAATAAGACTTATATAAGCAAGCACTAGTAAGTAATACCCTCTGAGAAAATAAAGGGCGAGTGGGTGGAGCTACTACTTGCTAGTATAATCTTATTTTGGCAAATAACATATTCTCTGAGAAAATAAAGGGCGGGTGGGCGGGGCTAGACTTGCTAAGATAAGACTGATTTTGGCAAATCACGTACCTTCCAAGAAAATAGAGGGAGGGTGGGTGGGGCTAGTACTTGCTAAGATAAGGCTTATTTCGGTATATTGTTTTTTCTCCATAACAAGAAACTGAAAACATGTTTACAATGGTAAATTTTATCCCATACACTTCTCTACAAATTTACCCTTTGAAACATGTTTTCAGTTTCTTGTCGTGAAAAGAAAACTACATATATTAAGAAAAAAAAAGGCAAAATACAAAAAACATAATTCTATCCTCGAATTCACCATTTGATAATTTCAGTATTTTATTATAGAAATGGATAAGCCCCGCCCACCCACCCCATCTCAATTGTGATGAATTTTTTTATTCGTCGTGAGACCGAGAGGGCGGACCTTAACTGCAAAATCCTTATTTCTCTACGAGAAATTAAAAACATGTTTTTGAGTATCGTGTTGTCCAAAGAAAACTACGTATATAAAGAAAAAAGGCAAAGGCCCCGCCCACCCGCCCTATCTCAATTGTGATGATTTTTTTGAATCGTCGAGAGCCAAAGGGGCGGAGCCTAATTGCAAAATCCATATTTCCTTACAAAAATTTACCATTTTAAATGTATTTTAAGTTTCTAAGAATAAAAAAATCATCACAATCGAGGTGGGATGGGTGGGCGGGGTTTATATTTTGCCTTTTTTTTTTCTTAATATACATAGTATTTTGCAGTTAAGCTCCGCCCCCTTGGTTCACGGCGAATAAAAAAAATCATCACAATTGAGACAGGGTGGGTGGGCGGGCTTAGATTTTGCCTCTTTGTTTTAATATCGGTAGACTTCTTTTGACAACATGAAAGTTAAAACATGTTTAAAATGGAAAATTTGTATAAGGAAATATCGATTTTGCAATTACGCTGTGCCCCATAATTGCAAAATCCTTATTTCTTTGCAAAAATCTACCATTTTAGCCATGTTCCAAGTTTTTTCTTGTGAAAAGATGTCTATGTATATTTAAAAAAAAGCAAAATATAAACCCCGCCCACCCGCCCTCATTTCAGTTGTGATAACGTTTTTATTCGTTGTGAGTCGAAGGGCGGAGTTTATCCCAAAATGCTTATTTCTCTACAAGAAGCTACTATATGAAGCATGTTTTTAAATAATACGTTGTTGAAAGGAAACTATATATGATAAGGGAAAAAAAATATATATATCATAATTGAGATGGGGGTGGATGGGTGGGGCTTAATCATTGGCTTCTGCACAGAGTTTACTTTCAACAACATAATACTTAAAATATAATTCTAACTTCGAATTCACCATTTGATATTTTCAGTATTTTATTATTGAAATGGATAAGCCCCGCCCACCCACCCCATCTCAATTGTGATGAATTTTTTATTCGTCGTGAGACCGAGAGGGTGGACCTTAACTGCAAAATCCTTATTTCTCTACGAGAAATTAAAAACATGTTTTGAGTATCGTGTTGTCCAAAGAATACTATGTGTATAAAGAAAAAAATAAAGCCAAAGATTAGGCCCCACCCATACACGCCCCCATCTCAATTCTCAATTGTGATGAATTTCTCATTCGTTGTTAGATTGAGGGGCGGGGCTTAATTGCAAGATCAATATTTATCTACTAATCCACTCTTGTTCTGAAAAGACGACTACATATATTAAGAAAAAAGGCAAAATATAAGCCCCGCCCACCCGCCCTGTCTTAACTGTGATGATTTTTTTTAATCGTCGAGAGCCAAAGCGGCGGAGCCTAATTGCAAAATCCATATTTCCTTACAAAAATTTACCATTTTAAATGTATTTCAAGTTTCTAAGAATAAAAAAAAATCACAATCGAGATGGGGTGGGTGGGCGGGGTTTATATTTTACTTTTTTTCTTAACATACATAGTATTCCTTGAACAACACGATACTCAAAAACATGTTTTAATTACTTGTGAAGAAACAAATATTTTGCAATTAAGCTCCACCCTCTTGGCTCACAGTGAATAAAAAAATCATCACAATTGGGGTAGGGCGGGTGGGCGGGCTTAGATTTTGCCTTTTTGTTTTAATATCTGTAGACTTCTTTTCACAACATGAAACTTAAAACATGTTTAAAATGGAAAATTTGTATAAGGAAATATCGATTTCCTTGCAAAAATCTACCATTTTAACCATGTTCTAAGTGTCTTCTTGTGAAACGATGGCTATGTTTAAAAAATTTAAAAAAAGGCAAAATATAAGCCCCGCCCACCCACCCCATCTCAATTGTGATGAATTTTTTTATTTGTCGTGAGACCGAGGGGGTGGACCTTAACTGCAAAATCCTTATTGCTCCGATTAATCAACTTTTGGAATTTGGGAATTTTTGTGTTTTCAGGATTTGAGAATTCAAGTGTTTTGAGAATTTGTGGATTTTAACGTTATGATGATTTGAGGATTTTTGGATTTTTCATCAGGTTTGTGATTTTTCGAATCCCATTTTTTGACTTTTCGATTTCTCGTTTTTTCGTTTTTTTGATTTTTAAATTTTTCGATTTCTCACTTTTTTGAGGCTTCAGTTTTACGATTTTTCAATTTTTCAATTTTTGACCTTTTAAATTTTGGAATTTTCGATTCCTTAATTTGTCGATTAATCGACTTTTTGGGTTTTCTTCTTGACGTCTGGCTTTTTCGATTTTTCAGGTTTATGATTTTTCAATTTTTCGATTTTTTAAGTCTTGATTTTTCGGCTTCCATTTTTCGATTTTTCGATTTCTCGATTTCTGAATTTTTCGATGTTTCAGTTTTGGGATTTTTTTCTTCAGTCTTTCCATTTCCCGACTCTTCAAATTTTCGACGTTTCATTTTAGACATGTTTTAAATTTCTTATTGTCAAAATAAGTCTATACATATTAAGAAAAACAAAGGCAAAATGTAGCCCCACCCACCTACCATATCTCAATTGTGATGATTTTCTTTTATTCGTCGTGAGCCAAGGGGGCGGAGCTTAGCTGCACACTCCTCATTTCTCCACGAGAAATTAAAAACATGTTTTTGAGTATCGTGTTGTCCAAAAAATACTACGTAAATAAAGAAAAAAAAAAAAATTCAAAGGCTAGGCCCCACCCATACCCGCCCCGATCTCAATTCTCAATTGTGATGAATTTTTCATTCGTTGTCAGCTGAGGGGCGGAGCTTAATTGCAAAATCCATATGTACCTACAAGAATTTACGACATTTAGTATGTTTTGAGTTTGTTGTTCTGAAAAGACGACTACGTATAATAAGAAAAAAGGCAAAATATAAGCCCCGCCCACCCGCCCTATCTCAATTGTGATGATTTTTTTTAATAGTCGAGAGCCAAAGGGGCGGAGCCTAATTGCAAAATCCATATTTCCTTACAACAGTTTACCATTTTAAACGTATTTTAAGTTTCTAAGAATAAAAAAATCATCACAATCGAGATTGGGTGGGTGGGCGGGGTTTATATTTTACCTTTTTTTCTTAATATAAATGATATTCTTTGAACAACACGATACTCAAAAACATTTTTAATTACTTGTAAAGAAACAAGTATTTTGCAGTTAAGCTCCGCCCTCTTGGCTCACAGCGAATAAAAAAAATCATCACAATTGGGATAGGGTGGGTGGGCGGGCTTAGATTTTTCCTGTTTGTTTTAATATCTGTAGACTTCTTTTCACAACATGAAACTTAGAACATGTTTAAAATGGAAAATTTGTACAAGGAAATATCGATTTCTTTGCAAAAATCTACCATTTTAACCATGTTGTAAGTTTCTTCTTGTGAAAAGATGGCTGTGTATATTTAAAAAAAAGGCAAATAATAAGCCCCGCCCACCCACCCCATCTCAATTGTGATGAATTTTTTTATTCGTCGTGAGACCGAGGGGGTGGACCTTAAGTGCAAAATACTTATAACTCTACGATATATTAAAAACATGTTTTTGAGTTTCGTGTTGTCTAAAAAATACTACGTATATAAAGAAAAAAATAAATTCAAAGATTAGGCCCCACCCATACCCATCCCGATCTCAATTCTCAATTGTGATGAATTTTTTATTCGTTGTCAGTTGAGGGGCGGGGCTTAATTGCAAGATCCATATTTATCTATAAGAATTTACCACTTTTAACATTTTTTAAGTTTGTTATTCTGAAAAGACGACTACGTATAATAAGAAAAAAGGCAAAATATAAGCCCCGCCCACCCGCCCTATCCCAATTGTGATGATTTTTTTTAATCGTCGAGAGCCAAAGGGGCGGAGCCTAATTGCAAAATCCATATTTCCTTACAAAAATTTGCCATTTTAAAAGTATTTTAGGTTTCTAGGAATAAAAAAAAATCACCACAATCGAGATGGGGTGGGTGGGCGGGGTTTATATTTTGCCTTTTTTTTCTTAATATACATAGTATTCCTTGAACAACACGATACTCAAAAACATTTTTAATTATTTGTAAAGAAACAAGTATTTTGCAGTTAAGCTCCGCCCCCTTGGTTCACAGCGAATAAAAAAAAATCATCACAATTGGGGTAGGGTGGGTGGGCGGGTTTAGATTTTGCCTCTTTGTTTTAATATCTGTAGACCTCTTTTGACAACATGAAACTTAAAACATGTTTAAAATGGAAAATTTGTATAAGGAAATATCGATTTCCTTGCAAAAATTTACCATTTTAACCATGTTCTAAGTTTCTTCTTGTGAAAAGATGGCTATGTACATTTAAAAAAAGGCAAAATATAAGCCCCGCCCACCCACCCCATCTCAATTGTGATGAATTTTTTTATTCGTCGTGAGACCGAGGGGTGGAGCTTAACCGCAAAGTCCATTATTCTGTACGGAGTGAAATATATTTGAAGCATTACAACGACGAGAAAACCTGAATGTGCTCACTGCGCTCGTATTCTAGGGGTGAGTTTCCGAAAATCTACAAAATTATAATATAAATGATCCCAAACAATTTCGCTAAAACAACTTTCGACCAATTTTTATTCATGGACTAAATTGACAAATTGAATTTGTACATAGCAAGCTGATCAGATTATCACAGTAATTAACAATAAGTTGCTTATATAAATTTATATAATTCTTTTAGACCTAATAATTATTTAAAATAATAAATATAGATTATAAAAATAAAATACCATACAAATCGTCATAAAAATTAGTCAAGGTATGAAACATCGTAAAGGTCATCAAAAAACGACATTCCTCCTGACAAATTCTGTCTCCCCCTCTTGGCTTGTTTCTTCTTAAATCCCGGCCCCTTCCCCACACTCTCATCCCTCACATGATACTTAATTTTATAAACGGGACAGAACTCGTTGTCTTCAAACTTCACAATAACAATCCCGTCGAACCCCTTCTGACTAGTATCAAACCCCTCTGGAGGCACCACCATCCCCTTATCCCCAATGCAACTATTCCCAATCAGAACCTTCGCCACAATCATCACCTTATTAAACAGCCCCTCGTCCGAATACACCGAGGCGTAAGTCGAGTTCGGCGAAAAACTGACGCCTTTCCCGTACTTGTGCGTCTGGCACCGCCTCCAGTTGAAGTTCATCCGACAAATCGCGTCAACGTTCGCCCTCTTGGTACCATGGAACAGCAGCCGCTCCTCCACGCCCACGAACTGCGTCTCTTTTTGGTGTTTTTTCAGCTCGAACGCCTTCTCCAAGTAGGGGTTCTCGATTTTCTCGATGCTGTCCACCTTGAAGTTTTTCTTGTTGGTGATCATTCTGGTGACTTGTAGGTATTCGGGGTGGTAGGGCTCCAGTTGGACGTAGGTGACGATTCGAGGCGAGTCGACGAGTAGCTGGTTTCTGGAGGAGCGTTTCGGGCCTTCGATGCGTCTGGAGGGTTGACTGATTTGGAGGGATTGCAATCTTCTGGTGGCGCCTGCGAAGTCGTCGCGGGTGCTTGCGGGTTGGACTCTGTTGTAGCTGGGGGTTCGTATAGGGGATGATTCGTAAATGAAATTTCGGGTGGGTTCGGCGAACTGGTCGTGGTAGTACGTACGTTGAGGTTGGACTCGGTAGGATGATTCGTAGTTGAAGTTTGGGGTGGGTTGTGGGGGTTCTTCTTTTGACGAGAAGATTCCCATCGTGGGTGTCTGTTAATTACACGTGCAAATTTTATTCGAGGTGGTCAGATAACTTACGAATTTGTGAAATTAGGTCGCAGAGGTTAACAACGATCACAAGGCACGACTGCTGCGTCAGTTACGTGGGGGAAGTCCCGGAGCACGTGGTTACTTACACCTACTGCGCATTTGATCTACGCGGATCAATGACGAGGAACGAATGAACTAATGCAATTATGCAACTGGTTGGTAAATGGCTGTCGCTAATTTTACTTCGGACAAAACAATGAGTGGCGTACTTACCCGTATGAATTTCCTGTTTTCAGTAACGTACAGTACGAAGATCAATGTTGAACTGATACAGAACACGACGATAATGTTAATAAAGTAAATATGCACTTCCGATGACTTGAAATAGATAAAACGTAAGTATAAACCATAATAGCGTGACGAGTTTTCCAACATAGGCAGTGGCGTAACACAGAAATTTTCGTTGTCCACATTTTCTGTTAATTTTTGTTGTACCCTATAAAATTTTATTGACAATAACGGGGCGGACAGTAGTTATATATAGATATTTTTTTCATAAATGTCGCAAAATTATTAAATTTGTCTAATCATCCCCACCAATAATGTGATGACGTCACTTCAAATTTATGCATAGTAAATGGGTTTTAAATTGTATACAGTAACATAGTCCTACACATGTAGTTTATGACTCCGTGTTGAGTTTTTATCCGAAACGTCCAGATTTTTGGAAAAAAAATCAAAATTATAAAACAATATTTTGCAATTTAATTTTGAATTTGCAAAATCGAATACTTTGAAATCTTGCAGATGTTTTAAAATCATGATAAACATGATACATTTTTAATTAAAATATATTTGCTTATCCCCTCTAAAAAATTTATGACGTCACCTCAAAATTTTGCAGAATAAATCCTATCTTAAATGTATAAAATATGACGAGTTTTATACTTGTGATTTATCACTGCATTAATATTTTTTAGATTTGGTTATACAGGGTGTCTCAAAAAAGTTAATGACTGATTCAATTTATTTTATTGAAGAAATCAAGAATAGCAAAACTGAATACTTTGAATTATTGTAGATGTTTTGAAGTTTTTGTAAGCAACAATATTTGATTAATCAAATATGCGCAAAATCAAAAATCGGAAAAACTGAAATTCACTAATGCAAAAAACAGAAAATCGAAAAATACAAATCGTAAAAATCGAAAATCTAAAAATGGCTAATCAAAAAATCGAAAATTCAATGAATCAAATGCCTAGGTCGATTAAAAAATCGGAAATTAAATTAATCAAAATATATAAAGTAAAAAAATTGCAAAGCCAAAAAACTGAAACGAACAGAAAAATCGAAAAAGCAAAAAATTGGAAAAACAAAAATTCGAAAAATCTAAAATCGAAAAAGTGGAAAATCGAAAATCTGAATAAAGAAACTCGGAAATTCTGAAAATTGGAAAATCGAAAACCAAAAAATCGGGAAGTAACAAAATTGAAGTCTAACAGTTGAGAATGGAAAAATTGAAAAACCGAAAATTCTAAAAATCGACACTGGACAAATTGAAAATCGCAAAATTTAAATTGAAAAATTGAACATAGAAAAATCGATGAATTGAAAAATCGAAAATTCGACTACTCAAATTTTCTAAAAATCGAAAAATCATAAAACTGAAAAATCCAAAATTCTAATCATCGAAAGTCTGAAAACTGAAAAGCGGAAAATAGAATAACGAAAAATTTAAAAGAAAGAAAATTGAAGTCTAAAAACCGAAGAATGGAAAAATTAAAAATCAAAAATTCGAAAAATCAAAACCGAAAAATTCAAAGATTTAAAAAGAAAATCGAAAAATCAAAAATGTGAAAATTGAAATTCGAAAATTTGGAAAATCGAAAAGTAAAAAAATTGAAGTCTAAAAGCTGAAAAATGGAAAACTGAACAATCGAAAATTCGAAAATCAAATACCTAAAAATCGAAAAGCCGAAAAATCGAAAATTTGATAAATCAGATATGCGAAAAACAGAAAATCTGAAAATACAAAACTGGAAAATCAAAAATCAAAAAATGGAAAAACCGAAAATCGAAAATTCAATGAATCAAATGCCTAGGTCGATCGAAAAGTGGAAATTCACAAACCTCAAAAATTGAAAAATCGAAAATTGAAAAACGGGAATACCAAAAAATCGAAAAGTCAAAAATTTGTAATATTGAAAATTAAAAAAATCAAAAACAAAAATTAAAAAATCGGAAATTAAATTAATCAAAATATATAAAGTAAAAAAAATTGCAAAGCCTAAAAACTGAAACGAACAGAAAAATCGAAAAAGCAAAAAATTGGAAAAACAAATTCGAAAAATCTAAAATCGAAAAAGTGGAAAATCGAAAATCTGAATAAAGAAACTTGGAAATTCTGAAAATTGGAAAATCGAAAACCAAAAAATCGGAAAGTAACAAAATTGAAGTCTAACAGTTGAGAATGGAAAAATTGAAAAACCGAAAATTCTAAAAATCGACAATGGACAAACTGAAAATCGCAAAATTTAAATTGAAAAATTGAACATAGAAAAATCGATGAATTGAAAAATCGAAAATTTTCTAAAAATCGAAAAATCATAAAACTGAAAAATCCAAAATTCTAATCATCGAAAGTCTGAAAACTGAAAATCGAAAATTCTGAAAAGCGGAAAATAGAATAACGAAAAATTTAAAAGAAAGAAAATTGAAGTCTAAAAACCGAAGAATGGAAAAATTAAAAATCAAAAATTCAAAAAATCAAAACCGAAAAATTCAAAGATTTAAAAAGAAAATCGAAAAATCAAAAATCTGAAAATTGAAACTCGAAAATTTGGAAAATCGGAAAGTAAAAAAATTGAAGTCTAAAAGCTGAAAAATGGAAAACTGAACAATCGAAAATTCGAAAATCAAATATCGAAAAATCGAAAATTTGATAAATCAGATATGCGAAAAACAGAAAATTTGAAAATACAAAACTGGAAAATCAAAAATCTAAAAATGGAAAAACCGAAAATCGAAAATTCAATGAATCAAATGCCTAGGTCGATCGAAAAGTGGAAACTCACAAACCTCAAAAATCGAAAAATCGAAAATTGAAAAACGGGAAAACCAAAAAATCGAAAAGTCAAAAATTTGTAATATTGAAAATTAAAAAAATCAAAAAAAAATTAAAAAATCGGAAATTAAATTAATCAAAATATATAAAGTAAAAAAAATTGCAAAGCCTAAAAACTGAAACGAACAGAAAAATCGAAAAAGCAAAAAATTGGAAAAACAAAAATTCGAAAAATCTAAAATCGAAAAAGTGGAAAATCGAAAATCTGAATAAAGAAACTTGGAAATTCTGAAAATTGGAAAATCGAAAACCAAAAATTCGGAAAGTAACAAAATTGAAGTCTAACAGTTGAGAATGGAAAAATTGAAAAACCGAAAATTCTAAAAATTGACAATGGACAAATTGAAAATCGCAAAATTTAAATTGAAAAATTGAACATAGAAAAATCGATGAATTGAAAAATCGAAAAATCATAAAACTGAAAAATCCAAAATTCTAATCATCGAAAGTCTGAAAACTGAAAATCTAAAATTCTGAAAAGCGGAAAATAGAATAACGAAAAATTGAAAAGAAAGACAATTGAAGTCTAAAAACCGAAGAATGGAAAAATTAAAAATCAAAAATTCGAAAAATCAAAACCGAAAAATTCAAAGATTTAAAAAGAAAATCGAAAAATCAAAAATCTGAAAATTGAAACTCGAAAATTTGGAAAATCGAAAAGCTGAAAAATGGAAAACTGAACAATCGAAAAGCCGAAAAATCGAAAATTTGATAAATCAGATATGCGAAAAACAGAAAATCTGAAAATACAAAACTGGAAAATCAAAAATCTAAAAATGGAAAAACCGAAAATCGAAAATTCAATGAATATAATACGTAGGTCGATCGAAAAATTGGAAATTCACAAATCTGAAAAATCGAAAATTTGCAAGATTGAAAAACAGAGAATTGAAAAATCAAAAAACCGAAAAATGGAAAAATCAAAAATCGAAAAATAGGAAAACCGAAAATTCGAAAATTCATCATATTGAAAACTCTAAAAGTCGACAATTCAAAAATCAAAAAACCTGAAAAAATAATCGAAAAATCGAAATGTAAACAAATTTCCAAGCCTAAAAACTGACGAACAGAAAAATCGAAAAATCGTAAAATCAAAAAGTGGAAAATCGAAAACTGGAAATTGAAAAATCGAAGATTGGAAAATCGAAAAATCGAAAATCGGAATATCGAGAATCGACAAATTAAAAAACCGAAAAATCGAAAAATCGGAAATCGAATAATCCGAAACTAAAATAATAGAAAAGTGGAAAAGTAAAAATTGCAATGTCTCAAAACTGACGAACAGAACAATCGAAAAATAAAAAAAAATCGAAAAATATCTAAACATGGAAAATCGGAAAATGGAAAAACCGAAAAATCGAAAACTCGAAAATTCGATGAAACAAATACTCGAAAAAGCGAAAAGTTAAAAAATTGCAAGGCCTGAAAATTGAAAAATCAAAAAATCGAAAAAATGAAAATCGAAAAAACGACGATTGAAAAAAATCAAAAAATCGAAAAGTGGAAAATCGGACAGTAACAAAATTGAAGTCTAACAGTTGAGAATGGAAAAATTGAAAAACCGAAAATTCTAAAAATCGACAATGGACAAATTCAAAATCGCAAAATTTAAATTGAACAAAGAAAAATCGATGAATTGAAAAATCGAAAATTCGACTACTCAAATTTTCTAAAAATCGAAAAATCATAAAACTGAAAAATCCAAAATTCTAATCATCGAAAGTCTGAAAACTGAAAAGCGGAAAATAGAATAACGAAAAATTTAAAAGAAAGAAAATTGAAGTCTAAAAACCGAAGAATGGAAAAATTAAAAATCAAAAATTCGAAAAATCAAAACCGAAAAATTCAAAGATTTAAAAAGAAAATCGAAAAATCAAAAATCTGAAAATTGAAACTCGAAAATTTGGAAAATCGAAAAGTAAAAAATTGAAGTCTAAAAGCTGAAAAATGGAAAACTGAACAATCGAAAATTCGAAAATCAAATATCGAAAAATCGAAAAGCCGAAAAATCTTTGCGAAAAACAGAAAATCTGAAAATACAAAACTGGAAAATCAAAAATCTAAAAATGGAAAAACCGAAAATCGAAAATTCAATGAATATAATACGTAGGTCGATCGAAAAATTGGAAATTCACAAATCTGAAAAATCGAAAATTTGCAAGATTGAAAAACAGAGAATTGAAAAATCAAAAAACCGAAAAATGGAAAAATCAAAAATCGAAAAATAGGAAAACCGAAAATTCATAATATTGAAAACTCTAAAAGTCGACAATTCAAAAATCAAAAAACCTGAAAAAAATAATCGAAAAATCGAAATGTAAACAAATTGCAAAGCCTAAAAACTGACGAACAGAAAAATCGAAAAATCGTAAAATCAAAAAGTGGAAAATCGAAAACTGGAAATTGAAAAATCGAAGATTGGAAAATCGAAAAATCGAAAATCGGAATATCGAGAATCGACAAATTAAAAAACCGAAAAATCGAAAAATTAAAAAATCGGAAATCGAAAAATGAAAAAAAAACGAAAATTCAAAAATTGAATAATCCGAAACTAAAATAATAGAAAAGTGGAAAAGTAAAAATTGCAATGTCTCAAAACTGACGAACAGAACAATCGAAAAATAAAAAAAATCGAAAAATATCTAAACATGGAAAATCGAAAAATCGAAAATCGGAAAATGGAAAAATCGAAAAATCGAAACTCGAAAACTCGAAAATTCGATGAAACAAATACTCGAAAAAGCGAAAAGTAAAAAAATTGCAAGGCCTAAAAATTGAAAAATCAAAAAATCGAAAAAATGAAAATCGAAAAAACCACGATCGAAAAAAAATCAAAAAATCTAAAAGTGGAAAATCGGAAAGTAACAAAATTGAAATCTAAAAGCTGCAAATTGCAGAACCATAAAAACTGGAACAAACAGAAAAATCGAAAAAACAACAAAAGCGGAAAAACGAAAATCGAAAAATCGTAAAATCAGAAAATGAAAAATCGAATAATCGAAAGTTGAAAAATCGAAGGTCGAAAAATAAAACAACCGAAAAATCGAAAAATTTTATGATTAATGGAAAATCGAAAAATCGAGAATAGAATAATTAAAAAACCGGAAAATTGAAAAATCGGAAATCGAAGAATTAAACACGTAAAATCGAGAATTCAAAAATCAAAAAAATCGGAAAGTAAAATATAATCGAAAAATGCAAAAAAATTGCAAAGTCTAAAAACTGACGAACAGAAAAATCAAAAAATCTAAAAATGGAAAGACGAAAAATCGAAAATTGAAAGAATGGCAAATTAAAAAATTTATATCATAATCTGAAATAACGACATGATCATTATTGATGTATTTTTTTGTTGCTCTTTTTTACCACTTTTTTAATTGCTTTTTTTCACCTTTTTTGCAGCCTTTGTTTCCATTTTCTTGACTCTTCTGTCTATTTTGTGGTTACTTTTTTGTCCCCCTTGTTTTTTCCGTTTGTTGACTCCTTTTTTTCTTGCATTCTCTTTTTTTTGTAATTTTGTGAACTCCCGTTTTTAGTTGCATTTTTTATATTCCCTTTTTGGCAGCTTGTTTCTTGTCCTCTTTTTTAATCCCCTTTTTTGTGTTTTTTTTAATGTTGTTTTGTTGCTTTTTTGTTCCTTTTTTAAATCGTCTTCTTTGTTGCTTTTTTTGTCCTACTCTTTTTTACGTCTTTTTTTATCTTTTTTGTCCCATTTTTGTGGTCTTGTTTCTATCGCTTTCTTGACTTTCTTTTGCACTTTCATTCTTTTTTTATCATTTTCTGGACTACCTTTTATAGTTGCAATTTTTGTCGTGTCGTGTTCTTAGGAAAATGGTTTTCGGTTTAATTATCATATCTTAATAGTTATCATATTTAAACATTGTAAATAATATTAATTATATTTAAATATTATTTAATTATATCGTGAAAATTTATAACTTTGATAGACCAACTTTAATCGTTTTGAAAATTTCCCCAAAATTTAAACTTTGTCGAGGAAACCAATCACGGAACCTGATAAATTAAAACTGTTAGATTAGAAATTCGTGAAATTGCTCTACTTTTACGCCAAAAGGACGCGATGATCTTGTCGCCCTCGAACAAAAATTAAAACTGAACACGAAGGACCGAAAAACGTGACCTTGGGACAGATAGCTCACGTGACAGTGACGTCATCGCACGTCACGATGAGATTGCAAAAATTATTTTTCATATTTTGGCCGCGAAATTAGACATTTTCAGGATTAACTTAACAATATTTAAACAAATTGTTTTGTTTTTAATATCATCGTGTATTTAGTAAAACGGTTTTCGGTTTGATTATAATATATTAATAGTTACTTACCATATTTCAACATTATAAATAATATCAATTTTGTCTAAATTTTATTTAATTATATCGTGAAAATGTATAGCTTTGACCGATCAACTTCAACCGTTTCGAATTTTTTTCCAAAATGTAAACATTGTCGAGTAAACGAATCATGGAACCCGATAAATTAATACTGAAGTCGTACTTTCGTGACCCTCTTTTGGTCCTCTTTTTTGGAGATTTTTTTATTTGTCGATTTTTGTACGTTTTTTCTCGCTTTCTTAACTATTTCTTCCATTTTTTTGTATTTTTTGTCCTATTTTGGTAATATTTTTGTCCCCTTTTTTTTAATCGCATCGGTCATCTTTTTGTTGGTTTTTTGCCCCCCTTGCCTCCTTTGTCTTTTTTTCTCGCAATCTTTTTTGTCCCTTTTTTGACAGTTTTTTTGTTTTTTTTTTTTAATAGTTGTGATTTAAACTCGCAACTTAACAAAAAATCTCTGGAATAATAATTCGACCTTGTATGAACAATATTGTTAAAGAAGTTATTACCTGTGTGGGAAAATCTATAAACAAAACACTTCAAAAAGTAAGTGCCTACTTCCAGGGAAAGTGACACGTCATGATTTTCCTTTTGTATTAAAATAGTGATACATTTTCCAAGTATGCATTCTGCGTTGAAGTTTCACGAGAATTTATCTCATCCTCATGTGGTGAATCTTCAAAATAGTTTTATCTAGTGATAAGTATCTGATAGGAATGTGTCTGATCGACACTACACAGTACCAAGGTTAAATAACACATAGTGATTATTATTAGTTAAATTTAAAAAACCCATTTTGGTTCACGGACGGATTAAAACGACTACCTTGAAACCAATTCCATCGCAATACATGTTTATTGATCACCTCAGTTTATCAAACTGAGCCATTATTAAATCTCAGTCATAAAATTACAAAAATAACCGGATAATTGCAACACTGAGTATTTGTCACACATTTTTAATCCTACAATCTCTGATTAAATACAACAATTGTCCCAGCAATAAAGCTAAACTCGTAATCTATAAAAATATTCAAAAAATTTATGCGTGTATCGATTTTCTGAGATCTATATTTCTCTCCATGGGTGATTGGGGGACCTGGATGTCTTCGTCTTCGACGTATCGATACATCAGGAAAATCGCCGCACAGCCTACCACGGTGAGAACGCCCCCAGCAATCCCCAGAGGCTACAACACAAATTTAGCACCCAGTCTCTCAAAGTGTCAAAATGACTTTCTCACCCCTGGTATCTGGTGCATGCTGACGTTCTCCTTACACGTCACTTTGGTTGCAGTGGTCATTATCGAACCCACAATCCCAACCACAGCGAATATCAAATTCAAAACGATGTCCTACAAAAACAATTTTCAAAAATTTCAAACAAAACAAAAATAAATTAATTTACCGCCGTCACCCATTTTCCAGGTTGGCTTACGGTGCCCCCGCACGAAAATATCAAGTACAACCCTAATTGTACAACAATGTTACAACCCACACAAGCGGGGAAAACTATGTCGTACCAATCGGGTTTGTCCACACAGACGTCCCAGGCCTGCGCCAAAAAGAGAGCTATTCCGGCTAAGGACACTATCTGGAATGAATAATTGTTGTGGTGACGGTGTTGCGAGTCCTTTGGGACTTACTGTAGCCACTACTTTAATCCACGCCGTTTTGGTCAGGGGGAATTTTCCACATTCTAACTTTTCTCGGACTAGTTCGTCGAAGGAGACGGTCACTGGGGAAAAACTGTTCAAAAACTGGGCTTTTTTCTGATTTATTGCCCGCTCTGCCATATTTCACTTCACATAATTTTCTATAACTAGGATTTATAGTACGGTAGGTGATCACTGATCATAAACTGTACAGATTTGAGATAAGGATCGATACATTGCGTTACAGGTTTATCTGTTTTCGTCAGAATTAATCCTCAAAGGTTAGAACGATAACGGATTTCGATACACGAAAAAAGGACAAGGGTCGTTTCGAAGGATATTTTTTAAGTTTGGCATAAAATCGTTCTTTAGAATGGTCGCATTTTTTTTTTTTATAAAAATGTATATATTCAAATCTTACTAAATTAATTTTACTAATGTATTTTTAGTGACGAAAATAAGTGTCAGTTGTCATTCATGTCATAGATAAAAAATAAATGTACTGATACGATAACAAGTTAATTAAAAACAATGCGAAGTCGGGCGTGCATAAATTTACTTTATGCGTTTAATTTATCGTCTATTTTTCTATTTCAGACGTCTGATTAATGTAGAATTTTAGAGACAGAACAATATGTGGTGATTGATAATAATATGGTGGATTATTTTGATTTATTAGTGCCAAAACAATATCTCCGTTAATCCATAGTCAACTATGCAGACTGCAAAATATTCGTCGAAAAGATTTTGTTTCAGAGTTGGCCTTAATTTTTCTTATGAACAAAGTATAACACATTCCAAAGATTTTAAATAAACGAGCAACTATATATAGCAGAATATCGCAATTACATAATACTATAATTAGGATTTTGTGTACTGTTGATTATTTAGTGTGCTGAAAGCATTTTAATGTTTACTTACTTAGTGTAAAACCGTTGTAGATATGACTGCGATTATCAAAAGTTTGTTGAAGTGTGACTGACAACAAACAGCTACACTGTTTTTGAGGTGAGTCTTAAAAAAATACCAAGTTATAATTTAATGGCGTCGTAGCCACGATTTAATTACTCTTTTGCTTTGCGATTCGGACAATTTTGAAAAAATTCGAAAAAAAAAGGGTGGGCAGCATTTTTCTCGCTCATTTGAAGAGGTATAACAAAAACATGCACGGAATCGTAATCCTGACAAAATTCTGCGTCCGATGATACCCCACACGGTCGATTCGGACCATTTTGAAAAAATTAAAAAAAAAAGGTGGGGCAGCATTTTTCTCGCTTATTTGAAGATATACATCAAAAACATGCACGGAATCGTGATCCTGACAAAATTCTGCGTCCGATGATACCCGACACGGTCGATTCGGACCATTTTGAAAAAATAAAAAAAAAAGGTGGGGCAGCATTTTTCTCGCTTATTTGAAGAGATATATCAAAAAGATCCACGGAATCGTAATCCTGACTAAATTCTGCGTCCGATGATACCCCACACGGTCGATTCGGACCATTTTGAAAAAATAAAAAAAAAAGGTGGGGCAGCATTTTTCTCGCTTATTTGAAGAGATATATCAAAAACATGCACGGAATCGTAATCCTGACTAAATTCTGCGTCCGATGATACCCCACACGGTCGATTCGGACCATTTTGAAAAAATTCGAAAAAAAAAGGGTGGGCAGCATTTTTCTCGCTTATTTGAAGAGATATATCAAAAACATGCACGGAATCGTAATCCTGACAAAATTCTGCGTCCGATGATACCCCACACGGTCGATTCGGACCATTTTGAAAAAATTCAAAAAAAAAGGTGGGGCAGCATTTTTCTCGCTTATTTGAAGAGATACATCAAAAACATGCACGGAATCGTGATCCTGACAAAATTCTGCGTCCGATGATACCCGACACGGTCGATTCGGACCATTTTGAAAAAATAAAAAAAAAAGGTGGGGCAGCATTTTTCTCGCTTATTTGAAGAGATATATCAAAAAGATCCACGGAATCGTAATCCTGACTAAATTCTGCGTCCGATGATACCCCACACGGTCGATTCGGACCATTTTGAAAAAATAAAAAAAAAAGGTGGGGCAGCATTTTTCTCGCTTATTTGAAGAGATATATCAAAAACAAGCACGGAATCGTAATCCTGACAAAATTCTGCGTCCGATGATACCCCACACGGTCGATTCGGACCATTTTGAAAAAATTCAAAAAAAAAGGTGGGGCAGCATTTTTCTCGCTTATTTGAAGAGATATATCAAACACATGCACGGAATCGTAATCCTGACAAAATTCTGCGTCCGATGATACCCCACACGGTCGATTCGGACCATTTTGAAAAAATTCAAAAAAAAAGGTGGGGCAGCATTTTTCTCGCTTATTTGAAGAGATATATCAAAAACATGCACGGAATCGTAATCCTGACAAAATTCTGCGTCCGATGATACCCCACACGGTCGATTCGGACCATTTTGAAAAAATTCAAAAAAAAAGGTGGGGCAGCATTTTTCTCGCTTATTTGAAGAGATATATCAAAAACATGCACGGAATCGTAATCCTGACAAAATTCTGCGTCCGATGATACCCCACACGGTCGATTCGGACCATTTTGAAAAAATAAAAAAAAAAGGTGGGGCAGCATTTTTCTCGCTTATTTGAAGAGATATATCAAAAACATGCACGGAATCGTAATCCTGACAAAATTCTGCGTCCGATGATACCCCACACGGTCGATTCGGACCATTTTGAAAAAATTCAAAAAAAAAGGTGGGGCAGCATTTTTCTCGCTTATTTGAAGAGATATATCAAAAACATGCACGGAATCGTAATCCTGAGAAAATTCTGCGTCCGATGATACCCCACACGGTCGATTTGGACCATTTTGAAAAAATAAAAAAAGGGGGGGCAGCATTCTCTTGAAATAGTATCACGAAAAACTAAAATTCCGCGAAATCAAACTTATCATTTTTGAGAGAAGCAGTATTTGTTGCACTGTACTTCAGGAACAAGGAAAGTTCTGTCGAAAAAACTTCCGATAAATTTCTTAAATTTATTTCATGTTTGGTCATTTTTCGCAATCAAGTGGTAATATTTGCCCGCATTCAAAGTTTAAGTTGGCAACGGTGAAACTTTATTGAACTACCACATTTGATTGGTAGATTTCGTGGCGCCAAATTTAAAGTGCGCCCAAACAACTGATGAAAATTCGACTCGTGCGATTCCGGCCCCGTCCCGTCCGTCATAATTTGCATAAGATAAACACGTCATACTCAAGGCGAAAGTTCGAGCCAGCGATAAAACCACTCATAAAATGTCACGGTTATTTCGAATAATAGTGCCAAGTCAAAGTTTATTTACTTGAAGCACTTGTCCCTCCATTGTCTCTTAAAGTACACAGTTCAGATGCATTCAAGCATTACTCAACTTCGTGCCTCAATTCTTTCGTGTTTTGTCACCAGCGTATAGGTTAGAATCATGAGTGCCGCCCCCAGGTGCTACGAAGACATGCTGGCGTCCCGGAGGGAGGAATTCAGCAACTTCATGTGGGCGTCGAGGCACCTGAAGCCCCAGGTGGCCTACCAACAAGAAAGACGGGCTTTGCCCCAGTACCACAAGGACGAGGTGCTGAAGTGCCCCAAAATCCAGGAACTGCTAGAGACAGTAAGTGGTAATTAACGTGTTTCGAAGATTCATTTGTTTTATTTAAGTTAAGCCAACAACAAAACGTCGCTAGAGAGGTCCTAGAAGCCCAAGTTAAAAGTATTTTGGACGAGATTGGCTACAATAAGAAGTTGAAAGTGATACGGTGGCTGGGGTTGGCGCTTGTCAAAATCACCAAAAAAATCTGTTCGGGGATTTATATTAATAGGAGCGCGATTGTGCATGTGAGTTACATTACAATTACCAAGATCAAGTGGTTATTGTGTGATTCATAGGTTAAGGCTCAAATGGGGGACTGCCCTGTGATTTTCGTACCTAGTCATAGAAGTTACGCCGATTTTATTTTAATGTCGCTGATTTGTTTTTCCGAGGATATGGCGATTCCGGCGATTGCGGCTGGAATGGGTAAATTCCCCCAATTAAAAATCACAACCAATTTTAACTGACGCTTGATTGGTAGATTTCCACGGTATGTGGGGCATGGGGACCATGCTTAGAGACACGGGGGCCTTCTTCATGCGCCGCACCTACAACAACGACAGTCTCTACTGGACCACCTTCAAACAATACGTCTACCAACTCGTGACAAAAGGCGATCTACCAATCGAGTT
This sequence comes from Zophobas morio, assembly GCF_036711695.1. NCBI lineage: Eukaryota > Metazoa > Arthropoda > Insecta > Coleoptera > Tenebrionidae > Zophobas > Zophobas morio. Next base: position 4,720,116 of record NW_026972115.1, read on the forward strand.
TTTCATTGAAGGCACCAGAAGCAGAAGCAACAAATCCCTCATGCCCAAATACGGCCTCATTCTAATGATTCTCAAAGCCTTTTTCTTGTCACAAGTCCCTGACATCCTTTTCGTTCCAATCAACATCAGCTATGAGCGCATTTTGGAGGAGAAGTTGTTCGCGTTTGAGCTTTTGGGGGTCCCCAAACCCAAAGAGTCAACCTCGGTAATTTCAAACTTATTAAATAATTAATTGATTTAGTGGTGATTTCAGGGCTTCTTTAAATCTCTTAGTATTATGAAAGAAAAGTACGGCGCGATTTATTTTGATATGGCGCAACCCATATCCGCTAAACAATTCTTCGGGGCTAAGTTCAACAAATCTGGTCACAATTTGCAGCCAATTCACCAACAAGAAATCACTGAAGAGGAAAAAAAGTTGATACCGGAGTTAGCGCATGAGATTGTACTTCAACAACAAAAACACTGCGTTATAACGACGTTTAATTTGATAGCGATTGTTTTACATCATAACTTATTTAATGAAAAAAGTCTGATGGGTGTGGATGATCTCTGCACCCAAGTATTATGGTTGAAAAAAATTCTTGAAGCTGTGGGGGCTTTCGTTCAAACCGACGACGTCAGAAATAGCGTGTTTGAAGCCTTGGAGGTCCACAAAAATATAGTCAGAGTAGATGAAAGTGGTAAAGTCACTCTAGTTTGGAACCAGATAGTCTTAGACAAAGCAAACATTGGCAAACTCAAAGCCCACAATCTCTCTGAAACAACTCTAACAACTTGTGTACCTTTCATCATGTTGCAGCTATACATAAACCCGGTATTGCACTATCTTGTGGACTGCGCCATTTTGGTAGCCATTTTGAAACAGCAAGCACTCACTCCAGGTCAGTACTTTTGCGTTTGATTGTACATTGAGGGCGACTTTTTCATAACCGCATGTTGGGTAATCATTTTATTTCTGTGCAGATGAACTTTTTGGGCGTTATCATTTTTTGAGGGCTCTGTTGTCCCAGGAATTTGTTACTTTTAGTACCAGGGAAAAAATGGTGTGTGGGTTTTTCAACTACCATTCCAATTCCAGTCAGTGTTTTACGTTGCGTATTTTCTTGTAGGAGTTTGAAGTGGCGCTAGAAAATTGCTTGAAATTGAATCTGGTGGCTAAAAATGGCGATGTGTATGAAACCGGAAGCGATAAAAAAAGCCAGGACGTGGTCAGTGGTTGCATTGATGGGTTTATTTTTACGTATTTTGTGGTTTGCTCAGTTCTTTTACAGGTAGTTGATGGTTTTGGGTTTATAAATAAATAATTGTTTGTGTTATTAGAGTGTGGATGGCGTCATTGACGAAAAAACGATTTTAACGAGAGTTCAAGCTGAAATTGAAGCGCGACTAAACGAAGACAACGCATTTATTCACCCGTATTCACTAAGCTTAGATACTATTACAAACTGCTTGACCACTCTTTCAAATGAGAAAATTTTGGTGAAAACTAGAAGGTACGTAATCGTCGGTTTTAACATTAAATTGAATTTAGTTTTTCCAGTAAAAACAGTATTTTGTATGAAATAAACCCCGCTGGAGTGTTATCAGTGAAAAGCAAATTAGGTGAGATTTGCTTATCTTATTGACTTTGTTTAATCCCGTTGATTGTAGAAGAATTTGTGGCGCCAAGCCACTCGTTACAAACCAAATTGGAAAGTATTCAGCTTCACTTAAAAACTAAGCTTTAATTCATTGCTGTGTTAATCCAGTATTTTTTTTAAACCAAAGTTGTATGTGGTGTTCTGGTGTGATTTTTAATAAACTAGTGTTGTGTGATTGGTCGTTTTGAATTCGGCGCCGCGTTCAAGTTGGCATCACCGCAAAAATCAAACTCCCTATTTTTTTACCTTGATAAGTAATGAAGGGATTTTAAAGACTTTTTCATCCAATTCTAAAATTAAGATACAAAATTAAATAAAAATGAATTCCGAAGTTAAAGAGAACTGTGTTATGTCTCAAGAAAATGTCGACGCCGGCGAACGTCTAAAATCCGAAGCTAACGAATACTTCAAAAGTAAGTTTCCGATTATTTACCTTATAAACCCGCATGATTCGTAAAAAACAAGCTCGTTAATTCGTTTAATTACGTACTCGGGTGACACGCCGTTTGTTTACGTTGTTTAAAACACGCGAACTTTATTGCTGTGTTGAGTCAACATAACCTCATTTTTTCGTTCCGTTTCAGAACAGAATTACAATGCCGCTATCGAGCTCTACTCTAAAGCAATAGAAGCGAATCCGACAGTAGCGATTTATTACGGCAATCGCAGTTTCGCTTATTTAAAAACCGAATGTTTTGGATACGCCTTAGCCGACGCTTCAAAAGCGATCGAATTAGACAAAAGCTACGTTAAAGGCTTTTATCGGAGAGCGGCGGCTCATATGAGCCTCGGAAAATTTAAGGAAGCCCTTAAAGACTACGAATACGTAAGTAGCCCCATTTAATTCCACATTTATTGATTTGTAATCCATCTAGGTTACTAAAGTACGCCCCAATGACAAAGACGCCAAAACTAAATACACTGAGTGTAATAAAATCGTGAAAAAGTTAGCTTTCGAGAAAGCTATTTCAGTAGAAGATACTAAGAAGAATATCGCTAGTACTATTAATTTAGACGCTATGAGTAAGTCGGTCTTTGGTGGTAAACACAATTTGAATGTGTGTTTTTTGTGTTTGTAGCTATTGAAAACGAGTACACAGGCCCGGAGCTCGAGGACGGCAAAGTCACTCTACAATTCATGAAAGAATTGATGGAATTGTACAAGAATCAAGGGAAACTCCACAGGAAATACGCCTATAAAGTACTATCAAATTAATGTGTCTCCGTTTTGTTGTAATCATGGTCGCGTTTTCAGATTTTGTTAGACGTGAAGGCTTATTTCATGAAGCAACCTTCGCTCATCGACGTGGAAATCGGCAGCGAAAACAAATTCACCGTTTGCGGCGACATCCACGGCCAGTTCTACGATCTCATGAACATTTTTAGCTTGAACGGGCTCCCGTCGGAAACCAACCCGTACCTATTCAACGGCGATTTCGTCGACCGAGGTTCCTTCTCCGTTGAGTGTATTTTCACGCTATTCGGATTCAAATTGTTATTCCCGGATTACTTTTTCATGTCGAGGGGGAACCACGAAAGCGCCACGATGAACCAAATGTACGGGTTCGACGGCGAAGTCAAAGCTAAATACACAGCTCAAATGGCCGAACTTTTCACGGAAGTGTACAACTGGTTACCGTTAGCTCATTGTTTAAATAAGCGAGTTCTCGTGATGCACGGCGGTTTGTTCACGAGGGACGACGTGACGTTGGGGGAGATCGGGAAAATCGATCGGAACCGGCAGCCCCCTGAAGACGGACCGATGTGCGAGCTGCTGTGGTCGGACCCGCAGCCCCAGAACGGGCGAGCGCCGAGCAAGCGAGGAGTGGGGTGTCAGTTTGGCCCGGATGTTACGAAGAAGTTCTTAGAGTTAAATAAGTTAGATTATATTATCAGAAGCCATGAGGTGAAAAATAACGGATACGAAGTCGCTCATGACGGAAAATGCATCACTGTGTTCTCCGCTCCTAATTATTGGTAAATAGGGGTGATTTTGTTGTGATGTGGATTGATTGATGGGTTTTAGTGATACCATGGGTAATCAAGGTGCTTTTATTACATTAAAAGGCAAGGATATGGAGCCTAAGTTTACCACGTATGAAGCAGTGGTAAGTTGCGTGGATGGGGGGTGTATGGGTCGTAATAGTTTTTTTCTAGGCCCATCCTAACGTGAAGCCAATGGCGTATGCACACTCTCTACTAAGTTTAATGTGCTAGTACCTGCCTTTTTAATGTAGTTGACGTAGGTATTTCATCACACTTTAATTTTTTTTGTATTAAACTTAATTTTTATTGTTTCTGTTATTTAATTTTGTATCATAATCGAAAAGATACCTCTAGAACTAAACTAAATAAAATATTTATTTATTGCCCAGTTTCCTTCATTGTGACGTAAGGTCGATAGCAATAAAGGTCTTCTACACTTTTAGTGTGGTTTTTCTTGTTGTTTTTCTCAAAGTTCGCCGTTTTCGAAGTATTAGAAAAATTTTGAATTTGTTGACAGTTATGCAACAAAGTCAAAAATTTAGTGACTTGTTGTTGCTACACTGGAGAGTTGGTAGTCCTGACTGTCATCGTGTCATCTAAACGGCGCGAATTGTTTAGAACGTGAAGTGAGGTTAAGTCAGTCGTGATTGTTTTGGTTTTTATTATTATCATCAATTAAAATCTTTGTAACGCTAGAATTTAAAAAAATAGTAAAATGGAAACGATAGAAGAGAGTGTAATTTCGCAATCGGACGACGAAAATGAAATGAACTTAACAAATCGGGGTAAAATTACCAAAAAGGCCAACATTATTGATAGTGACTCAGACAACGAAAACGTGATTATTAAAACCAACGTAGTTGAAATGCAAGACTCAGAAGACTCTACTTTAAATGATAAACCCACCAAAAGTAGACTCAAACGAGTGGCAGTCATCGATAGCGATTCTGACGACGAAAAAGACCAAACTAATTCTCTTAGTGTGAAAAGACACTCCGGTGTGCTTAACAGTGACGTGGAAGATGTCGTCGATGAGGAAGAAATCACCCCCCATAATAAAAGTTTCCCCGATGAAAATACAGCAGTGCAGGCTATAATTTACACGACGAACAGCAAGGGGGCCTTAATTACAGAAACAACGTCAATGGTGACCCCCTCTCTATCAGCGTTGTGTGATTCTGACTCAGAAGAAGAACTTGATCACAATATTATTGACACAACAGTGGAAAATTTGCAACCACGTGCGTATAAAAGAGCGCGGAAGAAGAACACCGACGAACCCAAAAAAATGACTGTCAAAGACGCAGCTAAACAAAGAAGCGAAATTCGTTCGGAATCTCAGAGAATGGTGCGCTGTTCGAATGTAAGTTTGCCCTATCATAAACCCAAGTCGTACACAATCACGGAATTTTTGCAAAAGAGGTCCAAGTTGGCGTCTACTTTACCTCCAATTCCGAAAGCGTCGCCTTCGGTCGCTATTAAAATGTCCAAAGACCAACTAAAAGAAGTTTCAAAAAACTTAGACGCGAGAATCAAGGAGGTGGAGGAGTTTTATAAGTCCGAAAGCGACGACGACGAAGACGAAGAGAACGACGACGCAACTGACGAAATTCAAACTTGGTTGAACGAATTAGTCGAAAAAGCGATGGATGAAGTGGAAAAAACTGAAGAAGTGGTTGAAATGGAAACGTCAAAGACTGAAGAATCGCTCGAGTACGATTTTAATTTAGATGATAGCGAAAACGACGCTTTAAAAAAATCTAGCGTGACTGACTTGATTAAGGATAAGCTCACGCTTCAGCCTAAGTTGTCAGGGTCGCCCGACGATATTATCGATTTTGACGAAGGGGTGACCAAAGTGAGTGCCGTTAAAAAACTGGTGGATAAATTTTTTCAACACGCTTGTAAAAAAGTCCCCCATAAGCACAAAGTCGAGTTGAAGTAAGTTTAAGTAAGGTGTGAGTTTGGTTTAAGTTTGGTTTTGTAGCGTGGTGGAAGTCGGGTCTCAGGGTCAGATTATCAAGGAGACGGTTTCTATGAATGTGGAGGAGGAAGAGGAGCCTGCGCTGGTCGAGACTCCGGGGGCTAAGTTGAAGAAGTTGCGCGAGGAGTTGCAGCTGCAGATGGCGCAGAAGAGACTGGAGCAGTGGAAGTTGAAGCATGAACAAGGGGACTGTCTGACGACGGAGAAGAAGGAAGGGTTTGAGGAGGAAGCGGCTGAGAAGGATATATTGGATGATGAGGAGGAGGAGTGTGAGATGACTGAGAGTGAAACGGAGGAAGAAGACGATGAGGAAGAATACGTAGAGGCGAAACCTGAGAAGAAAGTTAAATCGGTTTTTGTAGATGAGGAGGTCGGTCTCGGTTTTGTGTTTAATCACTGCCATTAAATGTACTTTTACAGGCTTTAGAAGATGAAGAAATGGATGAAGGTGGGGACGAAAGTGAAGACGATATAATCGAGAATGATGGGGGTGAAGACGGCGCCGAAGACGACGCTTGTGATGGAGATGTTGAAGAACCGCCAGAGGATGAGAAGTTGCAAAGTCCAAAGAAGAAAGTGTTGAAGAGAATCTTGAAACCGTTTAGTGTTGACTCAGATGATGAAGAGGATCAAAGTCAAGTCGTGGAATCTGCGGGGGCTTTAAAATATTACACAACTGGTTGGTAACAGATGTCTGCAAAAAATGTCTTTTACGCGAAATTGTTTAAAAAAATTAGTTATTTTCATAGATGTGGCGAATTTTGCCAAACTTTATTTTTGGACAAAATGGTGGGTGCGCCGGGATAATCCATGTTGATGACGTCATCAGAAATTTTTTATTGGTCAAATTAAGAACGAGTCAAATAAGAATTATAATATTCAGAACATTTTGCTCGATTGTGGCTTAATTAATAATTTTAGTCCTGTTTTGAGAAGACAAACTCATTCAAATCAGTAGAGAAATGTGTATTTTGAAATTACGCTCCGCCCCTCGGTCTAACAACGAATGAAAAATTCATCACAATGAGATAGGGGCGGGTGGGTGGGGCTTAATCTTTGTTTTCTTTTTTATTATAAAGAATTTTCTTTCAACAACAGGGTAGGTAAGCATATTTTCAGTTTCTTGTTGGGAAAAGAAGACTTCGTATATTAAGAAAGAATGGTCAAAATATAAGCCCCGCCCACCCACCCCTTCTCAATTGTAATGAATATTTTATTCATCGTGAGCTGAAGGGCGGAGTTTAGCTGCAAAATTCTAATTTCTTTACAAAAAGTTACCATATGAAATGTTTTTTTTCTTGGATTTTTAAAATTATTTAATTTTTGTACTTTTTTTAATTTTTTGAGTTTTCTGAGTTTCTTGGATGTTTTAAATTCTGATTTATTACGTTTTTTTTAGATTTTTTGTTATACTCACTCCATTTTTGGATTTTTTTTTTCATTTTGTGACTTTTGGATTTTTTTGGAATTGGATTTCTTGATTTTTTTTGAGATTCTGGATTTAAGTTCTTGGATTTATTTTTTTTAATTTTTAGGTTTTTTGGATTTTTTAGATTTTTTGTGGATATACGTATCCGATTTTTGGATTTTTGGGATATTTTCGTTTTGTTGGTATTGGATTTCTTGAGTTTTTGAGTTTGTAGGTTTTTTAAATTCTTTGGTTTTGTTTTTATAATTTTTTTTATTTTTTGAGTTTTTTAATGTTCTTGAATTTTTTCTAGGTATATTTTTTGAATTTTTTAATTCTTTTGATTTTTAATTTTTTTGGATTTTTGTAATTTTTTTTTGGATTTCTTAAGTTTTTTGAGTTTCTTGGATTTTTGATTTTTTAGTTTTTCGGAGTTATGTACTGGATTTCTTGAGTTTTTTGAGTTTCTTGGATTTTTAAAATTATTTCTTTTTTGTAAATTTTGTTGAATTTTTTTAGTTTTCTGATTCATTGTTTTATGGTTTTTTTTTTAGATTTTCCTTTGATATCTGTATTAGATTATTGGACTTTTTTTCATTTTGTGACTTTTTTGGATTTTTGAGATATTTTTCTTTTAGTATTGGATATCTTGAGGTTTTTTGAGTTTCTAGGTTTTCTCAAATTCTTTAATTTTTTTGATTTTTAAATTTTTTGTTAGTTTTTAAATTTTTTGTGTTTTTTGGTATTACTGGATTTCTTCAGTTTTTGAATTTCTTGAATTTTTAAAATTATTTTATTTTTGTACTTTTTTTATTTTTTGAGTTTCTTAGATTCTGGTTTACGTTTTTTGGATTTTTTTTTAGATTTTTTTGATATACGTACTCCATTTTTGTTTTTTTTTTTTTGGTATTGGATTTCTTGAGTTTTTTGAGATTCTAGGTTTAATTAAGTTCTTGGATTTTTTTTTAATTTTTTGAGTTTCTTGGAATTTTTTTAGATTGCTTGAATTCTTTACATTCTTTTGAATTTTTAATTTGTTTGGATTTCGAGTTTTTTGAGTTTCTAGGAATTTTTACATTTTTTGAAACTTTAGATGCTTTAATTTTTTGGATTTTCGTGATTTTTTTTTTGATTTCTTAAGTTTTTTGAGTTTCTTGGATTTTTTAAATTCTGATTTATTGGGTTTTTTTGGATTTTTAAGATTTTTTTTGGATGTATGTATCTGATTTTTGGATTTTTTATTTTCTGACTTTTTTGTTTTTTTGGGATATTTTAGATTTTGTTGGTATTGGATTTCTTGAGTTTCTAGGTTTTCTAAAATTTTTTGATTTTGTATTTTTTGTTTTTTAATTTTCTTGGACATTTTGTAGGTAGATTTTTTGAATTTTTTAATTCTTTTGGTTTTTCAATTTTTTTGATTTCTTGATTTTTTGGATTTTTGTGTTTTTTTCTTGGATTTTTAAATTTATTTCATTTTTGTATTTTTTTTCAATTTTTTTGAGTTTTTTTAGTTTCTTGGATTTTTTAAATTCTGATCTATTACGTTTTTTGGATTTTTTTAATTTTTTTTTATATACGTACTCCGTTTTTGGATTTTTTTTCATTTTGTGACTTTTTTGGATTTTTTTGGTACCAATTGGATTTCTTGAGTTTTTTGAGATTCTAGGTTTAATTAAGTTCTTGGATTTTTTTTTAATTTTTTGAGTTTCTTGGAATTTTTTTAGATTGCTTGAATTCTTTACATTCTTTTGAATTTTTAATTTGTTTGGATTTCGAGTTTTTTTTATTTCTAGGAATTTTTACATTTTTTGAAACTTTTTAGATGCTTTAATTTTTTGGATTTTCGTGATTTTTTTTTGATTTCTTAAGTTTTTTGAGTTTCTTGGATTTTTTAAATTCTGATTTATTGGGTATTTTGAATTTTTTAGATTTTTTTTGGATGTACGTATCTGATTTTTGGATTTTTTATTTTCTAACTTTTTTTGGATTTTTGGGATATTTTCGATTTTGTTGGTATTGGATTTGTTGAGTTTTTGAGTTCCTAGGTTTTCTTAAATTCTTTGGTTTTGTATTTTTTGTTTTTTAATTTTCTTGGACATTTTGTAGGTAGATTTTTTGATTTTTTTAATTCTTTTGATTTTTAAATTTTTTTGATTTCTTGATTTTTTGGATTTTTGTGTTTTTTTCTTGGATTTTTTTAAATTTGTTTCATTTTTGTATTTTTTTTTCAATTTTTTTGAGTTTTTTTTAGTTTCTTGGATTTTTTAAGTTCTGATTTATTACGTTTTTTGGATTTTTTTAAATTTTTTTTGATATACGTACTCCATTTTTGGATTTTTTTTCATTTTGTGACTTTTTTGGATTTTTTTGGTACCAATTGGATTTCTTGAGTTTTTTGAGATTCTAGGTTTAATTAATTTCTTGGATTTATTATTTTTAAAAAATTTTGAGTTTCCTGGAATTTTTTTAGATTGTTTGAATTCTTTACATTCTTTTGAATTTTTAACTTTTTTGGATTTCGAGTTTTTTGAGTTTCTTGGATTTTTTACTTTTTTTGAATTTTTTAGATTCTTTAATTTTTTGGATTTTTCATGTTTTTTTTTTATTTCTTAAGTTTTTTGAGTTTTTTGAGTTTCTTGGATTTTTTAAATTCTGATTTATCGGGTATTTTGGATTTTTTAGATTTCTTTTGGATAGACGTATCTGATTTTTGGATTTTTATTTTCTGACTTTGGATTTTTGGGAAATTTTCGATTTTGTTGGTATTGGATTTCTAGAGTTTTTGAGTTTCTAGGTTTTCTTAAATTCTTCGATTTTGTTTTTTTGTATTATTTGTGTTTTTTAATTTTCTTGGATATATTCTAGGTAGATTTTTTGAATTTTTTAATTCTCTCGTTTTTTAAATTTTTTGGATTTCTTGATGTTTTGGATTTTGTTTTTTTTTTTTTTTTGGATTTAAGTTTTTTGAGTTTCTTGGATTTTTAAAATTATCTCATTTTTGTATTTTCTTTTCAATTTTTTTGAGTTTTTTTTTGTATTTTTTAAAATCTGATTTATTACGTTTTTTAGTTTTTTTTTTGCATATTCGTATTCGATTTTTGTTTTTTTTTCATTTTCTGGCTTTTTTAGATTCTGAGAAATCTTCGATTTTCTTTGATTTTTTTTTGATTCTTTGATTGTTTTTTTTTGGATTTCGTGAGTCGATTTTCTTCGGTTTGTTTTTTAAATTCTTTGATTTTTTTATTTTTGTATTTTTGTATTTTTTTTTGGATTTCTTAAGTTTTTTTGAGTTTCTTGTAATTTTTGTTGAATTTTTTTGAGGTCTCTGATTCATTGTTTTATGGATTTTTTTAGATTTTTCTTTGATATCCGTATTAGATTATTGGACTTTTTTTTTCATTTTCTGACTTTTTTGGATTTTTGCGATATTTTTCTTTTGGTATTGGATTTCTTGAGTCTTTTTGAGTTTCAAGGTTTTCTCAAATTCTTTAATTTTTTTGGAGATTTTAAATTCTTTTTATTTTTTAATTTTTTGGATTTCTTGAGTTTTTTGGATTTTTTGAATGTTTTTAAATCCTTTGATTTTTTTGATTTTTGTGATTTTTAAAGATCTCTTGAGTTTTTTGATAGTTTTTAATTTTTTTGTTTTTTCTTTTTTGGAATTATTGGATTTCTTGAGTTTTTGAGTTTCTTGGATTTTTAAAATCATTTCCTTTTTCTAATTTTGTTGAATTTTTTTAGTTTTCTGATTCATTGTTTATGGAATCGTTAGATTTTTCTTTGATATCCCTATTAGATTATTGGACTTTTTGTTTCATTTTCTGACTTGGATTTTTGAGATTTTTTTCTTTTGATATTGGATTTTTTGAGTTTCTTGGTTTTCTTAAATTCTTTAATTTTTTTGGATTCATTAAATTCTTTTTATTTTTGGATTTTTTGAGTTTTTTGAGTTTCTTGGATCTTTTACAATTTTTTGAATGTTTTTAAATCCTTTGATTTTTTGGATTTTTGTGATTTTTTTAAGATTTCTTGAGTTTTTTGTAAGTTTTAAAATTTTTTGTTTTTTTTTTTTTTGGAAATATTGGATTTCTTGAGTTTTTTGAATTTCTTGGATTTTTTAAATTCTGATTTATGAGGTTTTTTTGGATTTTTTAAAAGAGTAGAATTTTCTTTCAACAACAGGATAGTTAAACAAGTTTTCAGTTTCTTGTTAGGAAAAGAAGTCTTCGCATATTAAGAAAAAATGTACCAAATAGAAACTCCGCCCACCCACCCCTTCTCAATTGTGATGAATGTTTTAGCTGCAAAATTCTTATTTCTCTACAAAAAATTACCATATGAAATATGTGTTTAAAAGGGTAGAATTTTCTAGAGAAATAATATGTCACAATTAAGCTCCGCCCCTCGTCTGATTGGGAATCAAAAATTCAACTGATATCAGGGTGGATGGGGCTTAATTTTTTATATATATATATATATGTATATAAAGACAAATTATAATAAAAAACATATTTCCAATCGAAAAATTGCAAAATCTAAAAATTGGAACGTCCAAAAGTTGGAAAATCGGAAAACTGGAAAATTTAACAATGAAAACTCGAAGAGATATCGTAAAATCAGGAGCGAGGGAAATTGCACAGATCCTCGATCCTTCAACTTTTAACTTTACGCAAAAATGTCGTGGTGACAGATATCTGTATAAAGTGCATAAAATCTCTTGCTAGAGGGCGCTGCCTTTGTTTCTGTGAGTTCACTTAGTTGCGCTTCTCGATCGAACTAGAAAATAAAACCAGTAGCGAATTTATTGCTTAAATTTAACACACATTAATTCTTTTTGCTTCAGACGAAGACGACTTCATACCCCCAAATTTGCCCCGAGTCGGCAAAACTCCGCAGCGCACACAACTCGATAAAAATAAATCCGAATTCGACTTCCTAACACCAGTAACGTATTTAACGGGCCTCCAGAATCTAAATTCGGACTCCAAGGTACCTAACTCCATAAACGTCGTCCGAAAGTTATCTCTTACGTTTTTTTTAGTTTTTGCACGACTCCCCAACATCCCCATCTAATCTAACTAGAACTCAATCACTCGAAACCGGCACCCAATCTCAAGTACAAAAGCAACTGTTTTCGGAAAACTCTGAGCCGTCACAAGACTCCCAGGTACCTTCATTCTTTTCATTTAAAATTTTTCATTTAAAACGATTCTATTCAGGGTAATTTCGAAGACCTAGCACAACTGTGCTCTGGAACGTTTCCCGAAACGCAGACCGGAGCATCCGGTGCCAAGTCTCTCGAGACAGAAGAGTTACCTTCCACTCAAGATTTAATAAATCTGTGCTCAGGCGATTTTTCCAATACTAATTTAAATAAAGAAGACAAACCAATCAACCATGTCCACACTCACCCAGACAACGAACTCAAAAGTCTTGACGAAGAACAAGACCAAATCATCTCTCAGCTTCTCGACGAAGACGAGTTAGAACGCTTCAAGAAAAAATTCGAATCGCCCATCAACCCCACGATCCGGAAAACTCAAGTGTTGGAAGACGTCGAGGAAGTCAACGCCACCGGTCTCATTAATTCGGACGATGAAGGCCTCGAAATCAAAAAGAAGAAACGCACGAAATTGGTGTTTTCGGACGACGAAGATTCCGACGACGAAGACGTGGAAGAAGACGAAGAGGAAGAGATAGATTTGCACGATGACGTGGACGAGGAGCAACAGCTCGAGGATGAGATCGTCGCGCAGGAGTCGCACGGGTATAAAATAAGCGACTTTTTGGATAAGGAGGCCGAATTGTCGGAGTCGGAGTGGGGGAGCGCCGACGAGGACGAGAAGGGTTTGGATGAGCTGGAAGTGGAACAAGGGGACGAAGAAAAATTCAACGAAAATAAAGTGAGGAGTGAGCTGGAGAGGATACACATGTAGGTATTTTAAGTAAAACACGTACACCGAGATGGTTGTTTTTGGTTGAAATAGGCGTCAGCTGTTGGATGAAGATAACAGAGAGGTGAAACTTCTCCAGGAGTTGTTATTGGAAGACGGCGAACTGCACGGAACCGGTCGGAAAAGACAATTCAAATGGAAAACTCTCGGTACTTGCGGAAACATTTATAAACTTGTCTTATCAGGTTTTTGTAGACTCGGCCGATGACAGTCAATTCGAGAAGCGCGATGACGATGACATATACCTAGACGAAGAAGAAACGGAAGAACATTGGCGCAAAATGAGGCACAAGAGAGAAATGTTTTTGAAGAAGAAGTCAGGTGGTGACGACGAGGACAATATTTTAAGTGATAGCGACATTTTAAAAATCGGACAACAGGTTTTAAAAACTAAGTCACTGTCTTCTCAAAATAGTACTCCCACTAATAAAGAAGAAACTAAAGAACCTTTCAATTTATTGGTAAGTTTGTGTCGTTTTTGATCAATTAATAAGTGTACATTTTGTTTTAAAGAACAAGCGAGGGTCGTTTTTGAGCAGGAGCGACCAGGTTTTACAACGACTAGCGGAATATAATAAAGTAACAACTAGTGTAGGAAATTCGGCAAAAAATTCGAAGTGCTTTGTTTTTCAAACAGTTGACTCTAGTGTGGTTAAGGTATGACGTGTGTTTATATTTTCAGTGTGTGTAATTATTTTAATTCTAGGATAACAACAATAAGAGAAAAGCGACGGAAAGCACACCAAACGTGATTAAAAAATTAAGGCTAGATGACTTAAGTCCAGCCATTGCGAAGAAGAGCGCCGGGAAAAATTCAAAAGCAAAAAAACTCTTCGGAAATTGGTGATAGTGTTACATTGTGCATATTTATTTAGGTTATTATAAGCAATAATTTTGTAATGAGTATTTAATAAATAAATCGTTTTATTATTTTTCTCGTTTGATTTTACTAATGTTTATCGGCTTTTCCGAGAAAACGAACCTGAATTCAATTATCCTAGGTGGATAACGGGCTTCGCCGGTCCCCAAGGATTTGAGATAATTGCGGGGACTGGTCGCTAAACGGGATTACTGTCTTCGCGTCGATTTATCCCGAAGATTCTGATGACGAGTGCTAATTTGGTAGGAACGAGTTTGACAAAAAAGGTGGATGCGCCGGGATATGTGCTAAAATCGCATTGTTTTACACCACCCAGACACTCACCCTCCCGATCATTACCGAGCTCATCCAGGCGCATTATGCAACCATTGTCGAGAAAAACGTCGGCGGCCACTTCAAAGAAACTCCAGCTAACGACGCGGTCAGCTCCACGGTAAATACAACAAAAATGGGGGGCGTCCAGTGACGTCATTAACTGGGTGAAATCGGAACGGTGTATACAAAGTCGTCAAATAAAAAACCATCGCCTCGACGGCAACCGGAGATTGTTTCTTGTTTACACAGTGGTCACAGCACGCCAGATTTAATAAAGCACATGTCCGATAATGTTTGTCTTTCACATCTGCCGCTCTCGCTTTGTAGAGCGACGTTTTCCTCGCGCTAAATTAAAATGTCGACAATGGAGAAGACCAGATAGTCCATTTTCGGGCGACGAGTGTTTGCTCTGGGTGGATGAGAGGCGCAGCAAATTGGTAATTGGCTCGGCGATTCGGCGAAGACTTGTTGATTCGGGATTTGGGACAGCACGAGGGTCCAATTAGGAGGAATTGTGGCGTGATTTGCGCGATTGGGGCACCGGGTGGCGGAAAATTGGCAAGTGAAGGAGTAAGTGTGAGGAATGAAATTGAAAAAAAATGTTTAAGTGGTTTTGAAACAAGATTTTCCGCTGTGTGTAAATTTCGACACATTTTCGACGATTTTCGAAATTTAACTAAATATATTTTCTTGTAAATTTCGGGCCGCAGAAGTCACTTTCGCGCTCATTTCTTCGATAACTCCAACCGTTTTTCCAGAATCGCTCATTGAAATATCGCCATTATTAAAAATTTGAAAAAATTCGGATTTCACACCAAATTTTCCGAAAATATTGCTCCGTTACCATAAACACGCTATATTTTTGGAATCAACACGTCAAGATCTATACCTCGATTTTTTTCAGAATTTTTAGACAACTTTTTCAAAAATGAGATTTTCCACTATTTATGTATATTTCGATCCATTTTCGACGATATTCGAAATTTAACTACATACATTTCTTGTAGATTTCGAGTCACAAAGTCACTTCTGGCCTCATTTCTTCGAAAATTCCAACCGTTTTTCTAGAAACGTCCATTGAAATATCGCAATTTTTTAAAATTTAAAAAAATTGAATAGGTACACGTGCAGAAGATCTTGCGTCATTTTTGCAGAGTTTTTGTTCGAATTAAAGAGACATCGACGTCAACTAACCTCTGTTCGGATTACTGGATGTTCGAATTATAGAGGTTATACTGTACTTGTATTTACAATTGAGTCAAATTCAAAATCAACTAGTCTATTTTTTTAGATATTTAGAATTTAAACTGAATTGTTTTCTAATTTCTTTGCTAAATAAGATCTTGGAAATTTCAGTTTGTAAATTATTTAAAACAATTTTGGTGTACTGTTTTTGAAAAATTCTGACCTGATCTGTTTTTGAATTAATTTTGGAACCCCGTTATTTTTTTGAAAAATTTAAAACAATCTTGAAGTTCTCTTTTCTTAGAAGGTATCTCATTTGTCAAAACCACTCCGATCTTAGCAAGAACTAACCCCGCCCACCCACCCTCTCGTTCCTTAGAAGGTATGTCATTTGCCAAAATCGATCTTATTTTAGCAGGTATTAACCCCGCCCACCCGCCCTCTTTTTTCTTAGGGGATGTCACGGGTGAGAAAAATATTAATTAAAAGTTTTATTCCTAGTTATTGTGCTACTAGCCCCACCCACCCGCCCTGTCTTTTCTTACAAAGTATCTCATTTGCTAAAATCAGTCTTATCTTAGAAGGTACTAGCCCCGCCCACCCACCCTCACGTTTCTTGGAAGGTATGTGATTTGCTAAAATTGGTCTTATCTTACCAGGCACTAGCCCCGTCCACCCCCCCTCTCTTAGGGAGTATCTCATTCGCATTTCACACTAAATTTTCCGAAAATATTGCTCCGTTACCATAAACACGCTATATTTTTAGAATCAACACGTCGGGATCTATATCCCTGAATTTTTTCAGAATTTTAGGACGACTTTTTCAAAAATGAGATTTTCCACCATGTATGTAAATTTCGACCTATTTTCGACGATTTTCGAAATTTAACTAAATACATTGTCTTGTAAATTTCGGGCCGTAGAAGTCACTTCCGAGCTCATTTATTCGATAACTCCAATCCGTTTTTCCAGAATCGCTTATTGAAATGTCGCTATTATTAAAAATTTGAAAAAAACCGCATTTCACATCAAATTTTCCGAAAATATTGCTCCGTTACCATAAACACGCTATAGTTTTGGAATCAACACGTCGGGATCCATATTCCTGAATTTTTTAAGAATTTTTAGACGACTTTTTCAAAAGTGAGATTTTCCACTATGTGAGTAAATTTTGACCCATTTTTGACGATTTTCGAAATTTAACTACATAAATTTTTGTAGATTTCCGGCCACAATTTTCTTCGAAAATTCCAACCGTTTTTCTAGAAACGTCCATTGAAATATCGCAATTTTTAAAAATTTCAAAAAATCCAATACAACACGTGCAGAAGATCTTGCGTCATTTTTGCATGTCGGTGCATGTTTGCAGAGTTTTTGTTCGAATTAAAGCCACATCGACTTTAACTAACCTCTGTTCGGATTACTGGATGTTGGGATAATCGTGGGTTCGGATTATAGAGGTTATTACTGTATTTATAGTTACAACTGAGTCAAATTCAAAATCCGCTAGTCTCTTTTTTAAATATTTAGAATTTAAATAGAATGGTTTTCTAAATTTTGTACTAAATAAGATCTTGGAAATTTCGCTTTGTAAATTATTTAAAACAATTTTGGGGGACTTTGGTGTTCTGTTTTTGAAAAATTCTGACCTAAACTGCTTTTGAGTTAATTTTGGGACCTCGTTATTTTTTTGAAAATTTTAAAACAATCTTGAGGCTCTAGGTACTCCTGTTTGGAAAGAATTTAAAAGTGTTTTGGAGCCTCTAGTGTCTTTTCTTATTATAATTTAATTAAATTTCTTAGAGGATATCTCATTTGTCAAAATCACTCTTATCTTAGCAAGAACTAACCCCGCCCACCCACCCTCTCGTTTCTTAGGGGATATGCCATTTGCCAAAATCACCCTTATCCTAGCAGGTACTAGCCCCAGTTTTACCTTAGAAGGTACTAGCCACGCCCACCCGCCCCCTCTTCTCTTAGAGGGTATCTCATTTGCCAAAATCAGTCTTAACTCGGCAGATACTAGCCCCGCCCACCCACCCTCTCTTTTCTTGGAAGATATGTGATTTGCCAAAATCAGTTTTATCTTAGCAAGCACTAATGGACTAACTTTTACAAAAAATGATCAAAATTGATCCTCTGATCATCCCAACAAGAAAATCCCTGGGAAAGGAAATGCTATCTGGGTGACTGGAAAATGGCAGATTAACTCTTCAGTACGGGTGTATCGAATCCCCCAAAAAAAAAAAATCTTTACGATGTAGATTACGAAAAAAAAGTAATTTTATAAAAGTAAAATTTCTGATTTCTTAGTAATGGTGACTGAAATCCACTTTTTATTTTTTTTAAAACAATAACCATAACAGTAGTCATCGTTGTGCATTATTATTAATAAAATAAGCTGTTATTGTTCATTAATAAATAAACAAAAAAAAAAACATTTAATAAGACATTTATAAATTATAAACAAAAACAAACCAACAAAGAAAAATCCATTAAAGCATAACCAACTTAATCAAATTCCCTTGTGCATCTAAGGAAGATGTTTCTAAATTTTGATCATTTTTTGTAAAAGTTTACTCATCAGTACTTGCTAAGATAAAACTGATTTTGGCAGAGACATGGTCTCTAAGAAAAGAGAGGGTGGGTGGGCGGGGCTAGTACTTGATAAAATAAGGTCGATTTTGGCAAATCACCTACCTTCTAAGAAAAGTGAGGGTGGGTGGGCGGGGCTAGTACCTGCTAAGATAAAACTAATTTTGGCGAATGACATACCCCCTATGAAAAGAGAGGGTGGGTGGACGGGGTTACTACCAATGACACTAAAGGCTCCAAAGCAGTTTCAAATATTTTCCGTACAGGAATACCTAGAACTTCAATATTGTTTTAAATTAAAAAAAAAAAAACATTTGATCAAATTGTTACAAAAAGAACACAACCATATCTTTGTATATTCTAACTGAAATGGTAATTAAACATGGTCACGGGCGAGAAAAATATTAACTAAAAGTTTTATTACTAGTTATTGTGCTACTAGCCCCACCCACCCGCCCTGTTTTTCTTACAAAGTATCTCATTTGCTAAAATCAGTCTTATCTTAGAAGGTACTAGCCCCGCCCACCCACCCTCACGTTTCTTGGAAGGTATGTCATTTGCCAAAATCAGTTTTATCTTAGCAGGTACTAGCCCCGCCCACCCACCCTCTCTTTTCTTGAAAGGTATGTGATTTGCTAAAATTGCTCTTATCTTACCAGGCACTAGCCCCGTCCATCCCCCCTCTCTTAGGGAATATCTCATTCGCATTTTACATTAAATTTTCCGAAAATATTGCTCCGTTACGATAAACACGCTATATTTTTGGAATCAACTCGTCGAGATCTATATCCCTGAATTTTTTCAAAATTTTTAGACGACTTTTTCAAAAGTGAGATTTTCCGATATGTGTTAGTACCCATTTTCGACGATTTTCGAAATTTAACTAAATACATTTTCTTGTAAATTTCGGGCCGCAGAAGTCACTTTCGCCCTCATTTATTCGATAACTCCATCCGTTTTTCCAGAATCGCTCATTGAAATGTCGCAATTATTAAAAATTTGAAAAAAATCGCATTTCACACCAAATTTTCCGAATATACTCGTATTACTCCGTTACCATAAACACGCCATATTTTTGGAATCAACACGTCGGGATCTATATTCCTGAATTTTTTCAGAATTATTAGGTGACTTTCAAAAATGCGATTTTCCACTATGTATGTAAATTTCGACCTATTTTCGACAATTTTCGAAATTTAACTACATACATTTCTTGTAGATTTCGGGCCACAAAAGTCACTTCCGATCTCATTTCTCCGAAAATTCCAACCCTTTTTCTAGAAACGTCCATTGAAATATCGCAATTTTTAAAAATTTCAAAAAATTCAATACAACACGTGCAGAAGATCTTGCGTCATTTTTGCAGAGTTTTTGTTCGAATTAAAGAAACATCGACTTTAACTAACCTTTGTTCGGATTACTGGATGTTCGGATAATCGTGGGTTCGGATTAAGAGGTTATACTGTACTTGTATTTACAATTTAGTCAAATTCAAGTTCAACTAGTCTATTTTTTAAATATTTAGAATTTAAACTGAATTGTTTTCTAAATTTTTTACTAAATAAGATCTTGGAAATTTCACTTTGTAAATTATTTAAAACAATTTTGGTGTACTGTTTTTGAAAAATTCTGACCTTATCTGTTTTTGAGTTAATTTTGGAACCCCGTTATTTTTTTGAAAAATTTAAAACAATCTTGAGGTTCTCTTTTCTTAGAAGGTATCTCATTTGTCAAAACCACTCCGATCTTAGCAAGAACTAACCCCGCCCACCCACCCTCTCGTTCCTTAGAAGGTATGTCATTTGCCAAAATCGATCTTATTTTAGCAGGCACTAACCCCACCCACCCGCCCTCTGTTTTCTTAGAGTGATCTCATTTGCCAAAATCAGTCTTATCCTAGCAAGTACTAGCCCCAGTTTTATCTTAGAAGGTACTAGCCCCGCCCACCCGCCCTCTCTTTTTTTAGAGGTATCTCATTTGCCAAAATCAGTCTTATCTTAGCAGGTACTAGCCCCGCCCACCCACCCTCTCTTTTCTTAGAAGGTATGTGATATGCCAAATTCACTTTTATCTTAGCAAGTTACTGATAACTAACTTTTACAAAAAATGATCAAAATTGATCCTCTGATCATCCCATTAGGAAAATCCCCACAGGAAATCCCTGGGAAAGGAAGTGCTATCTGGGTGACTGGAAAATGGCAGATTAACTGTTCAGTCCAAAAATAAAAAAAAATATTTACGAGCTAGATTACGAAAAAAACGTAATTTTATAAAAGTAAAATTTTTGATTGCTTAGTAATGGTGACTGAAATCCAGTTTTTATTTTTTTTTAAACAATGACTATAACAATCAGTAGTCGTCGTTGTGCATTATTATTAATAAAACAAGCTGTTATTTTTCATTAATAAATAAACAAAAAAAACATTTAATAAGACATTTATAAATTATAAACAAAAACAAACCAACAAAGAAAAATCCATTAAAGCATAACCAACTTAATCAAATTCTCTTGTGCATCTAAGGAAGATGTTTCTAAATTTTGATCATTTTTTGTAAAAGTTTACTCATCAGTACTTGCTAAGATAAAACTGATTTTGGCAGTGACATAGTCTCTAAGAAAAAAGAGGGTGGGTGGGCGGGGCTAGTACTTGATAAAATAAGATCGATTTTGGCAAATCACATACCTTCTCAGAAAGTGAGGGTGGGTGGGCGGGGCTAGTACCTGCTAAGATAAAACTGATTTTGGCAAATGACATACCCCCTAAGAAAAGAGAGGGTGTGTGGGCGGGGTTACTACCTGCTAAAATAAGACCGATTTTGTCTAAGATAAGACTTATTTTAGCAAATGACATATCCTCTAAGAAATTTAATTAAATTATAAGAAATGACACTAAAGGCTGCAAAGCACTTTCAAATTTTTTCCGTACAGGAATACCTAGAACTTCAAGATTGTTTTAAATAAAAAAAAAAAAAAACAGGGTCCCAAAGTGAACTCAGAAACAGGTTTGGTCAGAATTTTCCAAAAATAGAACACCAAAGTCTCAAAAAATTGTTTTTAATAATCAAATACCAAAAAAAATCTCCATGGGTTCTCAAAATAATACACCATAGGTATCCAAGAGTCTCCCGAATTAAGAAAAAAAAACATTACGGCACTCAAGACTTTTTCAAAATCGGAAAAAATATAACACCACAAGCTCAAAAGATTTTTTTCAAGATCATCCAGGAACAAAACACCAGATATCTTTAAATTTATCCGAAAGTAAAACACCAGGGGACTTAAAATTAATTGCGAACATTTTAAACGTAGGGTTTTGTAAACTTTGTCAATTTTTGATGCGTCAAACATTTTTAATTGCTAACTCGATTTTACCTTGGCTTTATATCAGGCAAACATTATTGTCAAATGGAATTTCATCAAATTATTACGAAAAGAACACAACCATATCTTTGTATATTCTAACTGAAATGGTAATTAAACATGGTCACGGGCCAGAAAAATATTAACTAAAAGTTTCATTACTAGTTATTGTGCTACTAGCCCCACCCATGCGCCCTCTCTTTTCTTACAAAGTATCTCATTTGCTAAAATAAGTCTTATCTTAGTAGGTACTAGCCCCGCCCACCCACCCTCACGTTTCTTGGAAGATATGTCATTTGCCAAAATCAGTTTTATCTTAGCAGGTACTAGCCCCGCCCACCCACCCTCTGTTTTCTTAGAGGGTATCTCATTTGCTAAAATTGGTCTTATCTTACCAGGCACTAGCCCCGTCCACCCCCCCTCTCTTAGGGAGTATCTCATTCGCATTTCACATTAAATTTTCCGAAAATATTGCTCCGTTACCATAAACACGCTATATTTTTGGAATCAGCATGTCACAATATATGTCCTTGAATTTTTTCAGAATTTTTAGACAACTATTTCAAAAATGAAGTTTTCTACAAATTTCGACTCATTTTTGACGATTTTCGAAATTTAACAAATACATTTTCTTGTAAATTTCGGGCCGCAGAAGTCACTTTCGCGCTCATTTATTCGATAACTCCAACCGTTTTTCCAGAATCGCTCATTGAAATGTCGCAATTATTAAACATTTGAAAAAAATTGCATTTCACACCAAATTTTCCGAAAATATTGCTCCGTTACCATAAACACGCTATATTTTTGGAATCAACACGTCGGGATCTATATCCTTGAAATTTTTCAGAATTTTTAAATGACTTTTTCAAAAACGAGATTTTCCGCCATGTATGTAAATTTCGACCAATTTTCGACGATTTTCGAAATTTAACTACATACATTTCTTGTAGATTTCGGGCCATAAAAGTCACTTCTAGCCTCATTTCTTCGAAAATTTCAACCGTTTTTCTAGAAACCTCCATTGAAATATCGCAATTTTTAAAAATTTCAAAAAATTCAATACAACACGTGCAGAAGATCTTGTGTCATTTTTGTAGAGTTTTTGTTCGAATTAAAGAGATATCGACTTTAACTAACCTTTGTTCGGATTACTGAATATTCGGATTCAGATTATAGAGGTTATACTGTACTTGTATTTACAATTGAGTCAAATTCAAAATCAACTAGTTCTTTTTTTAAATATTTAGTATTTAAACTGAATTGTTTTCTAAATTTTTTACTAAATAAGATCTTGGAAATTTCACTTTGTAAATTATTTAAAACAATTTTGGGGGACTTTGGTGTTCTGTTTTTGGAAAATTCTGACCTGAACTGTTTTTCAGTTAATTTTGGGACCCCGTTATTTTTTTGGAATTTTTTAAACAATCTTGAGGTTCTAGTTACTCCTGTTTGGAAAGAATTTAAAAGTGTTTTGGAGCCAATAGTGTCTTTTCTTATTATAATTTAATTAAATTTCTTAGAGGATATCTCATTTGTCAAAATCGTTCTTATCTTAGCAAGAACTAACCCCGCCCACCCACCCTCTCGTGTCTTAGAGGGTATCTCATTTGCCAAAATCAGTCTTAACCCGGCAGATACTAGCCCCGCCCACCCACCCTCTCTTTTCTTAGAAGGTATGTGATTTGCCAAAATTAGTTTTATCTTAGCAAGCACTGATTGATGGACTAACTTTTACAAAAAATGATCAAAATTGATCCTCTGATCATCCCATCAGGAAAATCCCGATAGGAAATCCCTGGGAAAGGATGTGCTATCTGGGTAACTGGAAAATGGCAGATTAACTCTTCAGTACGGGTCTATCGAGTCTCAAAAAACAAAAAACAAAAATAATTTACGATGTAGATTACGAAAAAAACGTAATTTTATAAAAGTAAAATTTCTGATTTCTTAGTAATGGTGACTGAAATCCACTTTTTATTTTTTTTTAAAACAATAACCATAACAATCAGTAGTCATCGTTGTGCATTATTATTAATAAAATAAGCTGTTATTTTTCTTTAATAAATAAACAAAAAAAAAACATTTATAAATTATAAACAAAATCAAACCAACAAAGAAAAATCCATTAAAGCGTAACCAACTTAATCAAATTCCCTTGTGCATCTAAGGAAGATGTTTCTAAATTTTGATCATTTTTTGTAAAAGTTTACTCATCAGTACTTGCTAAGATAAAACTGATTTTGGCAGTGACATACTTTCGAAGAAACGTGAGGGTGGGTGGGCGGGGCTAGTACTTGATAAAATAAGATCGATTTTGGCAAATCACATACCTTCTAAGAAAAGTGAGGGTGGGTGGGCGAGACTAGTACCTCCTGCTAAGATAAAACTGATTTTGGCAAATGACATACCTTCTAAGAAAAGAGGGGGTGGGTGGGCGGGGTTACTACCTGCTAAAATAAGACCGATTTTGTCTAAGATAAGACTTATTTTAGCAAATGACATATCCTCTAAGAAATTTAATTAAATTATAAGAAATGACACTAAAGGCTGCAAAGCACTTTCAAATTTTTTCCATACAGGAATACCTAGAACTTCAAGATTGTTTTAAATTAAAAAAAAAACAGAGTCCCAAAGTGAACTCAAAAACAGGTTTGGTCAGAATTTTCAAAAAATAGAACACCAAAATCCCAAAAAAATGTTTTAAATAATCAAATACCAAAAAAATGCACCATATCTTTGTATATTCTAACTGAAATGGTAATTAAACATGGTCACGGGCGAGAAAAATATTAACTAAAAGTTTTATTACTAGTTATTGTGCTACTAGCCCCACCCACCCGCCCTGTCTTTTCTTACAAAGTACCTCATTTGCCAAAATCAGTCTTATCTTAGAAGGTACTAGCCCCGCCCACCCACCCTCACGTTTCTTGGAAAGTATGTCATTTGCCAAAATCAGTTTTATCTTAGCAAGTACTAGCCCCGCCCACCCACCCTCTCTTTTCTTGGAAGGTATGTGATTTGCTAAAATTGGTCTTATCTTACCAGGCACTAGCCCCGTCCACCCCCCCTCTCTTAGGGAGTATGTCATTCGCATTTCACACTAAATTTTCCGAAAATATTGCTCCGTTACCATAAACACGCTATATTTTTAGAATCAACACGTCGGGATCTATATCCCTGAATTTTTTCAGAATTTTTAGACGACTTTTTCAAAACTGAGATTTTCCGCCATGTATGTAAATTTCGACCCATTTTCGACGATTTTCGAAATTTAACTAAATACATTTTCTTGTAGATTTCGGGTCGCAGAAGTCACTTTCGCGCTCATTTATTCGATAACTCCAATCATTTTTCCAGAATCGCTCATTGAAACGTCACAATTATTAAAAATTTGAAAAAATTCGCATTTCACACCAAATTTTCCGAAAATATTGCTCTGTTACCATAAACACGCTATATTTTTGGAATTAACACGTCGGGATCTATTTCCCTGAATTTTTTCAGAATTTTTAGACGACTTTTTCAAAAATGATATTTTCCGCTATTTCGACTCATTTTTGACTATTTTCAAAATTTTCAACTAAATACATTTTCTTGTAAATTTCGGGCCGCAGAAGTCACTTTCGCGCTCATTTATTCGATAACTCCAACCGTTTTTCCAGAATCGCTCATTGAAATGTCGCAATTATTAAACATTTGAAAAAAATCGCATTTCACACCAAATTTTCCGAAAATATTGCTCCGTTACCATAAACACGCTATATTTTTGGAATCAACACGTCGGGATCTATATCCCTGAATTTTTTCAGAATTTTTAGACGACTTTTTCAAAAATTTAAATATCGACCCATTTTCGACGAATTTCGAAATTTAACTAAAAACATTTTCTTGTAAATTTCGGGCCACAAAGTCACTTCTAGCCTCATTTCTTCGAAAATTCCAACCGTTTTTCTAGAAACGTCCATTGAAATATCGCAATTTTTAAAAATTTCAAAAAATTCAATACAACACGTGTAGAAGATCTTGCGTCATTTTTGCAGAGTTTTTGTTCGAATTAAAGAGACATCGACTTCAACTAACCTCTGTTCGAACTACTGATGTTCGGATAATCGTGGGTTCGGATTATAGAGATTAATACTGTGCTTGTATTTACAATTGAGTCAAATTCAAAATCAACTAGTCTCTTTTTAAAATATTTAGAATTTCAACTGAATTGTTTTCTAAATTTTTTACTAAATAAGATCTTAATAAATAATTAAAACAATAATTATTTAAAACAATTTTGGGGGACTCTAGTGTCTTTTCTTATTATAATTTAATTAAATTTCTTAGAGGATATCTCATTTGTCAAAATCACTCTTATCTTAGCAAGAACTAACCCCGCCCACCCACCCTCTCGTTTCTTAGAAGGTATGTCATTTGCTAAAATCAGTCTTATCTTAGCAGGTACTAGCCCCGCCCACCCGCCCTCTCATCTCTTCGAGGGTATCATTCTTAACTCGGCAGATACTAGCCCCGCCCACCCACCCTCTCTTTTCTTAGAAGGTATGTGATTTGCCAAAATCAGTTTTATCTTATCAAGCACTGATGGACTAACTTTTACAAAAAATGATCAAAATTGATCCTCTGATCATACCATCAGGAAAATCCCGACAGGAAATCCCTGGGAAAGGAAGTGTTATCTGGGTGACTGGAAAATGGCAGATTAACTCTTCAGTACGAGTGTATCGAGAGTCCCAAAAACCAAAAAAAAGAAATATTTACGATGTAGATTACGAAAAAAACGTAATTTTATAAAAATAAAATTTCTGATTTCTTAGTAATGGTGACTGAAATCCACTTTTTATTTTTTTTAAAACAATAACCATAACAATCAGTAGTCATCGTTGGGCATTATTATTAATAAAACAAGCTGTTATTTTTCTTTAATAAATAAACAAAAAAAACATTTATAAATTATAAACAAAATCAAACCAACAAAGAAAAATCCATTAAAGCATAACCAACTTAATCAAATTCCCTTGTGCATCTACGGAAGATGTTTCTAAATTTTGATCATTTTTTGTAAAAGTTTACTCATCAGTACTTGCTAAGATAAAACTGATTTTGGCAGTGACATAGTCTCTAAGAAAAGAGAGGGTGGGTGGGCGGGGCTACTACTTGATAAAATAAGATCGATTTTGGCAAATCACATACCTTCTAAGAAAAGTGAGGGTGGGTGGGCGGGGCTAGTACCTCCTGCTAAGATAAAACTGATTTTGGCAAATGATATACCTTCTAAGAAAAGAGGGGGTGTGTGGGCGGGGTTACTACCTGCTAAAATAAGACCGATTTTGTCTAAGATAAGACTTATTTTAGCCAATGACATATCCTCTAAGAAATTTAATTAAATTATAAGAAATGACACTAAAGGCTGCAAAGCACTTTCAAATTTTTTCCATACAGGAATACCTAGAACTTCAAGATTGTTTTAAATTAAAAAAAAAACAGAGTCCCAAAGTGAACTCAGAAACAAGTTTGGTCAGAATTTTCAAAAATAGAACACCAAAATCCCAAAAAATTGTTTTAAATAATCAAATACCAAAAAAATGCACCATATCTTTGTATATTCTAACTGAAATGGTAATTAAACATGGTCATGGGCGAGAAAAATATTAACTAAAAGTTTTATTACTAGTTATTGTGCTACTAGCCCCACCCATCCGCCCTGTCTTTTCTTACAAAGTACCTCATTTGCTAAAATCAGTCTTATCTTAGAAGGTACTAGCCCCGCCCACCCACCCTCACGTTTCTTGGAAAGTATGTCATTTGCCCAAATCAGTTTTATCTTGGCAGGCACTAGCCCCGCCCACCCACCTTCTCTTTTCTTGGAAGGTACGTGATTTGCTAAAATTGGTCTTATCTTACCAGGCACTAGCCCCGTCCACCCCCCCTCTCTTAGGGAGTATCTCATTCGCATTTCACACTAAATTTTCCGAAAATATTGCTCCGTTACCATAAACACGCTATATTTTTAGAATCAACACGTCGGGATCTATATCCCTGAATTTTTTCAGAATTTTAGGACGACTTTTTCAAAAATGAGATTTTCCACCATGTATGTAAATTTCGACCTATTTTCGACGATTTTCGAAATTTAACTAAATACATTGTCTTGTAAATTTCGGGCCGCAGAAGTCACTTCCGAGCTCATTTATTCGATAACTCCAACCGTTTTTCCAGAATCGCTCATTGAAATGTCGCAATTATTAAAAATTTGAAAAAATTCGCATTTCACACCAAATTTTCCGAAAATATTACTCCGTTGCCATAACCACGCTATATTTTTGGAATCAACCCGTCGGGATCTATATCCCTGAATTTTTTCAGAATATTTAGATGACTTTTTCAAAAATGAGATTTTCCGCTATGTATGTAAATTTCGACCCATTTTCGACGATTTTCGAAGTTTAACTACATACATTTCTTGTAGATTTCGGGCCACAAAAGTCACTTCTAGCCTCATTTCTTCGAAAATTTCAACCGTTTTTCTAGAAACGTCCATTGAAATATCGCAATTTTTAAAAATTTCAAAAAATTCAATACAACACGTGCAGAAGATCTTGCGTCATTTTTGCAGAGTTTTTGTTCGAATTAAAGAGACATCGACTTTAAATAACCTCTGTTCGGATTACCTACTGGATGTTCGGATAATCGTGGGTTCGGATTATAGAGGTTATACTGTACTTGTATTTACAATTGAGTCGAATTCAAAATCAACTAGTCTCTTTTTTTAGACATTTAGAATTTAAACTGAATTGTTTTCTAATTTTTTCACTAAATAAGATCTTGGAAATTTCGGTTTGTAAATTATTTAAAACAATTTTGGGGGACTTTGGTGTTCTGTTTTTGGAAAATTCTGACCTGAACTGTTTTTCAGTTAATTTTGGGACCCCGTTATTTTTTTGGAATTTTTGAAACAATCTTGAGGTTCTAGTTACTCCTGTTTGGAAAGAACTTAAAAGTGTTTTGGAGCCAATAGTGTCTTTTCTTATTATAATTTAATTAAATTTCTTAGAGGATATCTCATTTGTCAAAATCATTCTTATCTTAGCAAGAACTAACCCCGCCCACCCACCCTCTCGTGTCTTAGAGGGTATCTAATTTGCCAAAATCAGTCTTAACTCGGCAGATACTAGCCCCGCCCACCCACCCTCTCTTTTCTTGGAAGGTATGTGATTTGCCAAAATCAGTTTTATCTTAGGAAGCACTGATGGACTAACTTTTACAAAAAATGATCAAAATTGATCCTCTGATCATCCCATCAGGAAAATCCCGACAGGAAATCCCTGGGAAGGGAAGTGCTATCTGGGCGACTGGAAAATGGTAGATTAACTCTTCAGTACGGGTGTATCGAGTCCCAAAAATAAAAAAAAAATCTTTACGATGTAGATTACGAAAAAAACGTAATTTTATAAAAGTAAAA
This sequence comes from Zophobas morio, assembly GCF_036711695.1. Classification (NCBI taxonomy): domain Eukaryota; kingdom Metazoa; phylum Arthropoda; class Insecta; order Coleoptera; family Tenebrionidae; genus Zophobas; species Zophobas morio. The sequence goes on from NW_026972115.1 coordinate 4,748,892, forward strand.
TTTCTGATTTCTTAGTAATGTTGACTGAAATCCACTTTTTATTTTTTTTTAAACAATAACCATAACAATCAGTAGTCATCGTTGTGCATTATTATTAATAAAATAAGCTGTTATTTTTCATTAATAAATAAACAAAAAACAACATTTAATAAGACATTTATAAATTATAAACAAAAACAAACCAACAAAGGAAAATCCATTAAAGCATAACCAACTTAATCAAATTCCCTTGTGCATCTAAGGAAGATGTTTCTGAATTTTGATCATTTTTTGTAAAAGTTTACTCATACTTGCTAAGATAAAAGTGATTTTGGCAGTGACATAGTCTCTAAGAAAAGAAAGGGTGGGTGGGCGGGGCTAGTACCTGCTAAGATAAAACTAATTTTGGCAAATAACATACCTTCTAAGAAAAGAGGGGGTGGGTGGGCGGGGCTAGTACCTGCTAAGATAAAACTAATTTTGGCAGATGACATACCTTCTAAGAAAAGAAGGGGTGGGTGGGCGGGGCTACTACCTGATAAGATAAAACTGATTTTGGCAAATGACATACCCCCTTAGAAAAGAGAGGGAGGGTGGGCGGGGTTACCACCTGCTAAAATAAGACCGATTTTGTCTAAGATAAGACTTATTTTAGCAAATGACATATCCTCTAAGAAATTTAATTAAATTATAAGAAATGACACTAAAGGCTCCAAAGCACTTTCAAATTTTTTCTATACAGGAATACCTAGAACTTCAAGATTGTTTTAAATTAAAAAAGACAGGGTCCAAAATGAACTCAGAAACAGGTTTGGTCAGAATTTTCCAAAAATAGAACACCAAAGTCCCAAAAATCTGTTTTAAATAATCAAATAAGAAAAAAATCTCCATGGGTTCTCAAAATAATACACCATGGGTATCCAAAAGTCTCCCGAATTAAGACAAAAACATTATGGCACTCAAGACTTTTTCAAATTCGGAAAAAATAAAACACGGAAAGCTCAGAAGATTTTTTCAAATTCATCCCGCAACAAAACACCAGATTTCTTTAAATTTATCCGAAAATAGAACACCAGGGGATCTAGAATTAACTGCGAATATTTTAAACGTACGGTTTTGAAAACTTTGCCAATTTTTGATACGTGAAACATTTTTAACTATGGTCATGGGCAAAAAAAAGTTTTATTAAGTATACTAGTTACTGTAATAATGGATGTGTTGTTTAGTTGTTACACGTAACAAAATAACCAATTTTAAAATCATTATAACTCCACCAAAATGTGAGAAGGAATTTTTTTACTATTTTTCCCAGTTGATCGTTAAGACCGTAGCGGAAAGTTAATACGCCATTTTCCAGACACCCTGTACATATTTTCTCCTTCCTTTATAATCAAAACTGTTAAATGGCATATTGTCTGATATAATTAATATATGTCATTGTCAAAATCAGTTTTATCTTAGCAGATATTAGCTTGTTTTATTTATTAATGAAAAATAACAGCTTGTTTTATTAATAATAATGCACAACTATTAATTAATGACTACTGGTTGTTATCGTTACCAAGAAATCAGAAAGTAAACTGGATGTATTGATTGACGCGTGCAGTGTTGCCAATTTTACTTTTATAAAATTACGGTTTTTTCGTAATCTACATCGTATAGGATTTTTTTATTATTTTTTTGGGACTTCGAAACCCCCGTACATAACGTATTATAGAGTTAGTCCGCCATTTTCCAGACACCTGGTATAAAAAATAACACTATTACCACTTTTTTTCAATGAAATTAGTTATTTTAAGCGTTGTACCTACTCAGTATTGGTTTTATCCAATTGTTGATTTTAAAAAAATTTATAAAATATCGGATATGCTGATCCATTTCGGGCTTCTTCGCCGACTATCCACCACTAAATAAAGTTCGCATTCAACAAGTCCGGGATTCGGGGAGCGAAAAGTACTCCTATTTTATTCTGTTCGTTTCCCGCAGCTTATTAGATTCTTTCTCGAGGACTATATCTTTTGAACACGTGGGGAATTACATTAGGGGGATTCGGGATTCGCTTATGCTTTATTCCTGGGATTATTTTATAAGATTTTTACGCACGTGAGACGGAGACGTCTCGAAAGCGAGAGCCGGCATTATTTTCCCCGATAGTTTTAATCGGACAAAAACTAAAACCCGAAGATGAAGCCGGGACACATAATCCCTCTAAATATCTTGATCTCTTAACAAAGCCGCCAAAGAAATACAAAATCCCTTCGGTTTCGGTACAGTCGGCGGCGCAAGCGATGCTTGTGTGGAAACGGGGCGGCGCACGTCGAACCCTTTTTACGTTATTATGACTTATGGAGGCATGACGCACGACGAATGATTCATGAAAAAAATCTATCACCGCACGACCGACACACAAGACACAAATAAAAAGTTGTTGCGTCTTTGGAATAATCGGGCTTGAAATTGATTCGGGAATTGCGTCTCGTATTACTCTTGCGTTTGTGCGAGCCATAATAAGCGCAAATAACAAACCCATTTTTCAAAGTGTCGTTGTTTGTGTTTCGCAGATAAACAAATAGAGCACAGATTAGATCGCAGAAATTACAGTGTAACATACGCCGAACGTCTCGTGTTCACGCACAAGAACTAATTTATTATGTACCCCCGAATTTCTGTGAAGGTTTTATGTGATTTACTTATTTTAAAATTGACGGAGATAAACGAATTTTACAAAAGACGTGTTATTTTAAAAAGGGGTTAATTGCTTTATAAAATGAACGCCTGAAATGAAGTCGGAATGCGCCTGCTACTATCGAACGGAAGCGGAGGGGGATTATCAATTTTGTGAGAACCGCTTTGTCGACAGAACTAGAAAGTAAAACAAGAAACGAACGCCTGACCGTTGTCTAATAATTAATTAGTCTTTACTTATATATAAATTGTAAATGTACTTACATAAGAAACGGAAAAATAAAAATAGACAGAATTTTTGAAACAAAAAATTTTTGAAAAATCATTAATATTTCTCCAAAAAATTCTACCCTTTCAAAAAATAAAAAAAAAACCTATTAATCAGAATTTAAAAAATTCCAAGAAGCTCAAAAACTTTAAAAAAATAATAAATCCAAGAACTTAATTAAACCTAGAATCTCAAAAAAACTCAAGAAATCCAATCTAAAAAAATCCAAAAAACGTAATAAATCAGAATTTTAAACATCCAAAAAACTCAAAAAATAAAAAAAAAATACAAAAATGAAATAATTTTACAAATCCAGTAATCCGAAAAACTAAAAAATCTAAAATCCAAGAAACTTAAAAAACTTAAGAAATCCAAAAAAAAAATCACAAAAATCCAAAAAAATCAAGAAATCCAAAAAAATTAAAAATCTAAAGAAAAAAAAGATTCAAAAAATCTACCTAGAAAAAAATCCAAGAAAATTAAAAAACTCAAAAAATAAAAAAAATACAAAAAAAAAACAAAATCAAAGAATTTAAAAAAAATTAGAAACTCGAAAAACTCAAGAAATCCAATACCAACAAAATCGAAAATATCCCAAAAATCCAAAAAAAAAGTCAAAAATAAAAAATTCAAAAATCAGGTACGTATATCAAAAAAAATCTAAAAAATCCAAAATACCTAATAAATCAGAATTTAAAAATTCCAAGAACCTCAAAAAAATAAAAGTTGAAAAAATTACAAAAATGAAATAATTTTAGAAATCCAAGAAATTCAAAAAACCTAAGAAATAATCACATAATTCCAAAAAATTAAAGAATTTCAAAAATTTCAAAAAACGTAAAAAATCCAAGCAACTCAAAAAACTCGAAATCCAAAAAAATTAAAAATTCAAAAGAATGTAACGAATTCAAGTAATCTAAAAAATCCAACAAACTAAAAAAACTCAGAAAATTTAAAGAATTATAAAAATGAAATAATTCTAAAAATCCAAGACACTCAAAAAACTCAAGAAATCCAATAATTCCAAAAAAAAAACAAAAAAAATTAAAAACTAACAAAAAACTCAAGAAATCTTAAAAAAAATCTCAAAAATCCACAAAACAAGGGAGTTAAAAACATTCAAAGAATTGTAAAAAAAAAAGAATTTAAGAAACCCTAGAGACTCAAAAAACTCAAGAAATATACCAAAAGAAAAATATCTCAAAAATCCAAAAGTGTCAGAAAATGAAAAAAAGAAGTCCAATGATCTAATACGGATATCAAAGAAAAATCTAAAAAAATCCATAAAAGAATGAATCAGAAAAACCAAAAAATTCAACAAAAATTACAAAAAGCAAATAATTTTAAAAATCCAAGAAACTCAAAAAACTCAAGAAATCCAGTAATTCCGAAAAACTAAAAAATCTAAAATCCAAGAAACCAAAAAAACTTAAGAAACCCAAAAAAAATCACAAAAATCCAAAAAATCAAGAAATCCAAAAAATTTAAAAATCAAAAGAATTAAAAAATTCAAAAAGCCTTACGTATATCAAAAAAAAATCTAAAAAATCCAAAAACCTAATAAATCGAAATTTAAAAAATCCAAGAAACTCAAAAAAATCAAGAAGTTGAAAAAATTACAAAAATGAAATAATTTTAGAAATCCAAGAAACTCAAAAAACCTAAGAAATAAAAAAATCACATAAATCCAAAAAATTAAATAATCTAAAAAATTTCAAAAAACGTAAAAAATCCAAGCAACTAAAAAAACTCGAAATCCAAAAAAATTAAAAATTCGAAAGAATGTAACGAATTCCAGCAATCTAAAAAATCCAAGAAACTCAAAAATTTAAAAAAAAATAAATCCAAGAACTTAATTAAACCTAGAATCTCAAAATCTCAAGAAATCCAATACCAAAAAAAATCCAAGAAGGTCACAAAATGAAAAAAAATCCAAAAATGGAGTACGTATTTCAAAAAAATCTAAAGAAAAACCCAAAAAACATAATAAATTATAATTTAAAAAATCCAAGAAACTCAAAAAACTCAAGAAATCTTAAAAAAATCACAAAAATCCAAAAAGTCAAAGGATTTAAAAACATTCAAAAAATTGTAAAATCTCAAAGAAACTCAAAAAACACAAGAAATCCAAAAAATTAAAAAATAAAAAGAATTTAAAAAATCCTAAAAAATCAAAGGATGTAAGAAACCCTAGAAACTCAAAAAAACTCAAGAAATCCAATACCAAAAGAAAAATATCTCAAAGATCCAAAAAAGTCAGAAAATGAAAAAAAAGTCCAATAATCTAATACGGATAACAAAGAAAAATCTAAAAAAAATCCATAAAACAATGAATCAGAAAACTCAAAAAATTCAACAAAAATTACAAAAAGGAAATAATTTCAAAAATCCAAGAAACTCAAAAAACTTAAGAAATCCAGTAATTCCGAAAAACTAAAAAATCTAAAATCAAAGAAACTCAAAAAACTTAAGAAATTAAAAAAGTCACAAAAATCCAAAAAATCTAGAAATCAAAAAAATTTAAAAATCTAAATAATTAAAAAAATCAAAAAATCTACCTAGAACAAATCCAAGAAAATTAAAAAACTCAAAAAATAAAAAAATACAAAAAAAATCAAAGAATTTAAAAAACCCAGAAACTCGAAAACTCAAGAAATCCAATACCAACAAATCGAAAATATCCCAAAAATCCAAAAAAGTCAAAAAATAAAAAATCCAAAAATCGGATACGTACATAAAAAAAAATCTAAAAAATCATTAAAAACCTAATAAATCAGAATTTTAAAAATCCAAGAAACTCAAAAAAATCAAAAAGTTGAAAAACTCGAAATCTAAAAAATTAAAAATTCAAAAGAATGTAAAGAATTCAAGCAAACTAAAAAAATTCCAAGAAACTTATAAGATTAAAAAAAAATAAATCCAAGAACTTAATTAAACTTAGAATTCCAAGAAATGCAACACCAAAGAAATCGAAAAAAGTCACAAAATGAAAAAAAATGCAAAAATGGAGTACGTATATCAAAAAAATCTAAAAAAATTCAAAATAAATCAGAATTTAAAACATCCGAGAAATTCAGAAAACTCAAAAAATTAAAAAAAAGTACAAAAATTAAGAAATAACTTTAAAAATCCAGGAAACTCAAAAACTGAAAAAATCGAGTAATTCCGAATAACCAATGAGCCCCACCCATCCGCCCCGATATCAGTTGTGACGAGTTTTTCATTCCCAATCAGACGAAGAGTGGAGTTTAATTGTAACATATTATTTCTCTAGAAAATTAAAAACATATTTCATATGGTAATTTTTTGTAGAGTAATGAGAATTTTGCAGGCAAACTCCGCCCTTCAGCTCACGATGCATAAAGCATTCATCACAATTGAGAAGGGGTGGGTGGGCGGGGCTCCGATTTGGTCCATTTTTTCTTAATAAATAGTTCTTCTTTTCTCGACAAGAAACTGACCATATGTTTAACTATCCTGTTGTTGAAAGAAAACTATATATTAAGAAAAAAACAAAAATTAAGCCCCGCCCACCCACCCTGGTCTCAATTGTGACGACTTTTTCATGGGCGGAGTTTAATTGTAACACCAATATTTCTCTAAAAAATTCTACCCTTTTAAAAACATTTCATATAATAATTTCTTGTAGAGAAATAAAAATTTTGCAAACTAAACTCCGCCCTTCAGCTCACGATGAATAAAGCATTCATCACAATTGAGAAGGGGCGGGTGGGCGGGGTTTATATTTTGTTCATTTTTACTTAATATGCGAAGTCTCCTTTTCCCAACAAGAAACTGAAAATATGTTTAACACTCCTGTTGTTGAAACAAAATTCTATATAATAAAAAAGAAAACAAAAATTAAGCCCCACCCACCCACCCACCCGGGTCTCAATTGTGATGACCTTTTCAATGATAATTTCTTGTAGAGAAATGAGAATTTTGCAAACTAATCTCCGTCCTTCTGCTCACGATGAATAAAATATTCATCACAATTGAGAACGGGTGGGTGGGTGGGGCCTATATTTTGTCCATTTATTCTTAATATATTTTTTTTTCGCAACAAGAAACTGAAAACATGTTTAACTATCCTGTTGTTGAAAGAACACTCCGTATATTACAAAAAACAAAGATATCGTTATTATACCATGCAATTGTTTTTGCGAAAATTTGAGTCTTAAGCGATAAACGTGAAAGCGGATTCGTATACTACAAGTTTAGGAATATTTGACAACAATCGGTCCAGCAGTTTCGGATATTACGTGTCTAATAAAAATGGATAGACACAGACAAACGAACAGACAGAAACGGGAGACTACTTTTTTCGTACTGAAGGAGTCATGAAACGTCGAGAAAATATAAAAGTGGCAATTCGTCCAATGTACTCGATTATTATACTTCCTTAGTTTAAGCTCGGGAAGTAAAAATGAGAGAACGGGTGGTTGAGCGGGGCTAAGTTTGACTTTTTTCTACAGAGTGCCAATAGCCCCATCCACCCACCCTCTCTTCATTTTAGTCACTACTCTTAGTATTGTTCAGTTTTATCTTAGAAAGTACAAGCCCCGCCCACCCACCCTCTATTTTTTTAGAAGGTATGTCATTTGCTACAATCAGTCTTATTTTATCTTGGCCTGCCAGGTTTTGGACGTTCTTTAACGCTTCCAGTTTCATTAAGTTTTGAAATATACAGGGTCGCTAGACTCTACGTGAACCCTAACCGACTGTTTTTTGGAGAAAGAGAAGACATTATTATAGTGTAAGGAAATAAAGACAATTTAAAAGTTCGATTTTGAGAAATGATCGATATCATCTATTAAGTTGGACTCAGATCCCCATTATCGCCAAATTTATGTACACATGATAAATCGCGGCTTAACGCACTCATACGCACTCGTGTCCTCCGAATTTTTGCTCGCAAATCCCACCGCCCCCGAAAAATTCATGAATCGCGCAGCCGACCCGCCCACCTCGTAACTTCGCTCCTCATAAAAATTTCAGGCTCCGCGGGCTCGTGCCGTCGAAAGCGAAATTAAAGAGCAATTCGTTCGATTGCGTTATGCAAATTACTGTAGTATAGAATCGTCGATGTAGTGGTAGATAAAAGTCGGCGTCACGACGCAGGTATGAATGACGCCACACGCGATGCGACGCTCCCGCATTCCCTCAACGCACTGTCTCGGCGGCGGCGGCGACGCCGCCAAATCTGCCTCCTTACGAACCGGGTTTGGCACAATTTGGCGCTTGAGACTCCGGTCCAACTATGTATTCGTTTCGGAAATTTCAGGGGCCACGTGTTCGATAGTGGCAGGAAAATTTGCCCCTTCTAATTGCGTTTTACCTGGCGCCTGCTAGCTCGGCGTCACCTACCTGGCGTCGTTACGGTGAGTCATTGCGATGCCTCCCGTCGCGACGCCTTCGTCAGACTTGTGCGTAGCGAATGGGTACGAAACGTCGGGTTATCGGGGGATTTGCGAGTATTTTATGACTTAATTTTAAACATTCGTATGGAGATTTTCGCATGCGGGGTTTTATCGGCGGCGGCGAAGGGCGGTTTTTGCATACATTTTTTTTTTTTAATTACAGGGAAGGATACAAGGTTTAGGCTTTGTTTGGTCACAAAGAAGCGTGTCAAATTTAACGTGAAACAACAAATTCCAATCCAAATATTGTTGCATGTAGATATTTCAAGTTAAGCATGACGGAATTTGTTAACAATAGCTGTAAAAATTTAAAGGGGCGTTAAAACTCACGACACGAACCTAAAACAGCGCTTATCGCAGGCGATTTTAATGAAAAATAAAACAACAATCACGTCAATGGCAGTTAAAAATTACATTATTGCGTCCGTTTCAGACGAAATTTTATCGACGGAAAAATAGCTGTCTGTGCTTTTCGCTCCGACTGTCCCTCCGTCGCCTAATACGCGTCAAGGATCTCGACCGCAGCGAACAAAGTCCTTTCAGACGCGGCAGGATCACAGGATGACCTATGGACGTATCAAGGATGTCGTTCCCATTGTCATCTTTCACAAATTTAATCAAAACCGCGTAGCGGAAATTGCATTTGGGTTGTGTGTGCTTCTTTAAAATGAAAGCGGAGACGGAGCTTCTGATTATTGCTTTCATCAGTTTGTAATTCACTTTGTACCGTGATCCGGACATTAGATTATGGTATAACTTTTGCTGTTTTGGGATGGCGGGGGTCGTGCGACTGCGACTGGACAAATGAGGTATTTATTTTGCCTGTGGTGGTTTCCCCGTTTTGTGAAAATAACGTCGGAAGAATCGAATAATGAAATTCCGAATGTTAAACGGCGCGTACGGTGCGAGATCCGTAATGACTCAAAGCTTTACTAATTGATAAAGCATTGCGTCCTGCAATATTGGCATACATTTCATATTTGCGCATCCGGAGTTAATTTCACAATTATGATACATTAAGTTGGATGGAGAGTGGAGGCGCGACTTCACAGTTTAGTGAAAATGTTGTCTGATTGACATTTGCTTTGAGCTGGATTGTTTTAATTTTGTCAGCATAGATATAATTTGTCATTGTGACAGATTCACAGATCATTGCGACAAAATTTAAAAAGACAGACCCGATCTTTCTTCCGAAGAAGTAACTATGAGAGTCTCGAACATATTTTCTGTAATGTAAAAATACGCTGTTAAATATTATTTAATTTTTTTACTTCCCGAGCGTAAGCAAAGGAAGTATTGTAATCGAGTCCGTCGACCGACTCTCTACTTTTACGTTTTCTCGATCTTTCATGACCCCTAGAAGACGAAGAAATAGGTCTCCCATTTCCGTCTGTCTGTCCGTCTGTCCGTCCGTCTGTCCGTCCGTCTGTCCGTCCGTCTGTCCGTCCGTCTGTCCGTCCGTCTGTCCGTCTGTTGTCCCGGATTTTTATTAGACAGATAATCTCCGAAAGTACTCGACCGATTGCTGTGAAATTTTGTACTTATATTAAGAATATCATGTAGATGGTGAAACGCTAACCAAAATTTGTCTAATCATCCCCACCACTAATGCGATGACGTCACTTCAAAATTGTACATAGTAAATGGGTTTTCAATTGTATAAAATAACATAGTCCCACACATGTAGTTTACAACTCTGAATCGACTTTTCACCCGAAACGTCCAGATTTTTGGAAAAAAAAATCAAAATTATGAAACAACATTTTGAAATTTAATTTTTAATCTGCTAACCAGAATGCTTTGAAATGTTGCAGATGTTTTAAGGCTATAAAGAGCATCATAAATCTTTAGTCAAAAAATATTTGCTTATCCCCTCCAAAAACTTGATGACGTCAGCTCAAAAGTTTGTGGAATAAATCATATCTAAAATGTACAAAATATGATGAGTCTGTACTTGTGATCTATCAGTCCATTCATATTTTTTGGATTTGCATATACAGGGTGACTCAAAAAAATTAATGAATGCGTAAATATATTTTATTGATTTAATCAGGAACTATAAAACGGAATGCTCTGACATCTTGCAGATGTTTTAAGGTTATAAAGAGCATAATAAATGTTTAATCAAAATATATTTGCTTATCCCCTCCAAAAACTTGATGACGTCAGCTCGAAAATTTGCCGAATAAATCATATCTAAAATGTACAAAATATGATCAGTCTGTACTTGTGATCTATCACTCCATTCATATTTTTTGGATTTGCATATACAGGGTGATTCAAGAAAATAAATGAAAGCGTAAATTTATTTTACTGATTTACTCAGGAACTACAAAACCGAATGCTTCGAAATCTTGAAGATATTTTAAAATTATCATAAGCATGGTTAATTTTTGATCAAAACGTATTTGGTCGTCCCCCCTAAAAAATTTATGACGTCACCACAAAATTTTGCTGAATAAATCCTATCTAAAATGTACAAAATATGGTGAGTCTCTTCTTGTGATTTATCATTCCATTCAAATTTTTTCGATTTGCATATACAGGTTGACTCAAAAAAATTAATGAATGCGTAAATTTATTTTATTGATTTAATCAGGAACTACAAAACCGAATGCTTTGAAATCTTGCAGATGTTTTAAGGTTATAAAGAGCATAATAAATTTTTAGTCAAAATATATTTGGTTATCTTCTACAAAAAACTGATGACGTCAGCTCAAAAGTTTGCCGAATAAATCGTATCTAAAATGTACAAAATATGATGAGTCTGTACTTGTGATTTATCATTCCATTCATATTTTTGGATTTGCATATGCAGGGTGACTCAAAAAAATTAATGAAGGCGTGAATTTATTTTATCGATTTAATCAGGAATTACAAAACCGAATGCTTTGAAATCTTGGGAATATTTTAAAGTTATTATAAGCATGGTAAACTTTTGTTCAAAATGTATTTGTTCATCCCTCCTAAAAAAATTGATGACGTCACCCTTAAATTTTGCTGAATAAATCCTATCTAAAATGCAAAAAATATGATGAGTTTGTACTTGTGATTTATCATTCCATTCATATTTTTTAGATTTTCTTAAGAGGTGGTTCAAAAAAATTAATGAAGTCAATTTATTTTAATGATTAAATTAAAGGCAACACTTATTATTAGTATTACACCCCAACCAACCCAATTTGATAGACACAAAATTTGTTAAAGGAAAAACTCGGTTGAAACATAAGGGTAGCACGCTTATTTACATCGACTTTAACATTACAGACCTGCATTTGTTTTATGCGCTCACTTGGTTCCGCGAATGTGAAATAGACATGTTTATAATCAACCAATTGTGAATTTCACCGTCAAGAATTAAAATAAAACCCAATATTTTATATAATAAGCGGAAGTCGAAGCAATAAAACCGATGGTCGTTTTGTTTACAGTTTCTCTGTTTGACTGTCACGTATGCTGTTACGCCTGTCATCTTAAATTAAGAATGTTTATACATACACGATTTTCAGTTGCCTCTGATACGTATACGTGAGTAAATTGTTTCGTTATTTTATTGATTATTACAAATCAATATTCAAAACGACCCAATTCATTTTCCCGAAAATTTGAGAATATAATAATTTTATTCTTAGTATTACACTGCATCTATCCCAACTGATATACGTGTCTTTGCAAAAATGTTGATGACGTCATCGCAATTTTTTTTTAAATTCCCACTACAAAAATGTAATGAGAAAAAAAACACAATAGGCATGCAGTCGTCAAGTTTCCGACAGCGAGGGAAGTACTGTCTAAACTCTTTAGACCAATTTTTTCTCATAGGTGGAACATCAAAACCAACGGATTTATTTACAAATTATAGGTATGTTTTGGAAAGACCTGCAACGACAAATTTGGCAACTTAATGGAAAAAACGGATATTTCACTGTGGATACTCCTTTGGCATATTCTAGGGAACAATTGGAATTTAAAGGGGAGCGAACCACATTATACAAAATTCTTAATTTTAGCACCTGCTAAAATGAGAGTGATTTTGGCAAATGACTTATCCTTTAAGAAATTTTATTAAATTATTATAAGAAAAGACACTAGAGGTTCCAAAGCACTTTCAGATTCTTTCCAAACAAAAATCCCTAGAATCTCAAGATTGTTTCAAATTAAAAAAAACCCGAGTCCAAAAATTAACTCAAAAACTGGATATCGAAATCTACAAGAAAATGAGTTCAACTATTTTGAAAATGGTTGAAAAATAGTCCAATCCAAAAATGTTAAAACTGCCAAAATCAGTTATATCTCATCAAATACTAGCCCCGCCCACCCACCCTCCATTTTCTTCGAAGGTATGTGATTTGCCAAAATCAATCTTATCTTAGCAAGTACTACCCCCCCTCCCTCTTCTCAATTTAACCACTAATTTTATTTCTGTTCAGTATAAGATCATTCATTTCATTCAGACCGGATAAAATCAATCATTAAAATAGAGACAGGGTGGGTGGGCGGGGCTAAGTATGTTCTTCTGTTGAGTGGGAGTGGAAAAAGTATGTGAAAAAAGTAAAAAAAAAAGCGCCAATCGTAATTTTTTTTGTTATACTATTTGCTATAAAATTAATTTTTTATTTCGTACACGTGACCTGACTTGACCTGACGTGACCTGACCTGTTCTGACTTTCCTATTGTCCCAAATAAACAAATTTTAAACATTTCTGTGAATCTACAAGAAAATGTCTTCAATTAATTTTCGACAATAGTGAAAGTTTCAACATTAAGATCATCTTAAATTATTTGGCTTTAATCGCTCTCATTTTTTTGAAAGTTTATTTTTTGGTTAATTCGGACCTGCATAATAAGAATCCGGGCTCAAAACATATCTTCCTGAATTTTTTCTCAATTTTTGGGTCGTCAACTCTCAAGGAAAATGACATCCTCTGACACTGGGTACTAACCGGATCAAGAACCCGAACTGAAAATATACTAAAAACAGTAGAGAACTTCAAAGAATTCAGTAGTGCAAACTACTAAACGGAATCTTGAATCGTTTTGTAGCTACGTCCCATTTCCACTTAATTTCAAAAACGGATTTTGAATTAGGAACAAAAGCCAATATATCATAGCTCGAAATCAGAAGAATTTTCAAAAACTGGCTCCTATGGTATAAAATTACTCCGGAAGCTCAATTTCAAACAGATCGGATAGAATTCATGTTTGTACCTTATTTTACGACATATCGTAATATCATGAAAATTTCAACAATAAGATCATGTCCAATTGTTTGGCTTTAATGGCTCTCATTTTTTTTGAAAATTGTTTCTTCATTAACTTAGACCTTCGTAACAACTTTTTCTAGTAAAAAATGTAAAAAATGGCTCTTTAAACATAGTGTTGAATTTGGCAAAAAATTTTCGAAGAAACAGTTGTGGGACTTAATTAAACCCTTCAGAAAAAATAGAAAAAATAGATATTTGGTAGACAAGACATTAAGAGAAAGTGGACATGAAGTTCTTAGATTACCTCCGTACCATTGTCAATATAATCCAATTGAAATGGCGTGGGGATTTTGTAAGAACTATTACAACAAGCATATAAATTCTCAACCTTCGTTAAAAAATAAGGTGGAGAATTTATGGCTTGAGGCGCTTTCTAAATGTACTCCACGCATGTGGCAAAATTTTGGTAAACATTGTGAAAACTTATTTTGGCAGATTTGGAAAAAAATATGGGAAATCTTTGTACGAATCAATTTTTTCATTATTTCGCTAGGTGAACCTGATTCCGAATCTGAATTTGAAAATGATGGTGATGATACAGATTTTCTTATCGAAATAATGGAAATGGAGTGATTGTGTAGCTTGTCGGGGGGTGATATTTTTACGCATCTTTCGTTCTAAATTTACCAAGGTAGTATGTGAAAAACTACCTGACGTACAACAAAATAAGTATAATTTTAGTTAGATCATCCACGTTGTTACTTTGCACCAAATTTTAAGCATTTTCATTTTTTTTTGTAACTCTTCATGGACCTGGAGAAGGCGTATGGTAACGTTCTTATTAATAAGTGTTTGGAAGTACTTAGTAAAAACAAATAAAGAGCACTTACGTAAGCATTAGTAATAGCTATATAGATAAATCATTCAGTTTAAGGCCGGAAAAATGTTTCAGAAGAGCTAAACCCATGGGCGCCGGCAGGATTATTTGCAGGGGGGTGCACCCATACATTATAGGATATAGTATATTTGCTCCATTTTCGAATTGAATCTGGGGATGAAATTTTAAAAATCATTTAGAGTCAGGAGCAGGAAACTCTTTGTATATATATCGCATCAAATTCGAAATGAATTGATTGAAATTTGTTCTGATGTTCTGAAGGGCAAAATAATTGAGGAGGTGAATCAGGTATCCGTTTTTTAGGTGTTGGCTGATGAGACTGCTAATATTAGTGGCACAGAACAATTATCGATTGTATTTCGGTATTTGCGTTGTGATCAAGACAATAAAAATCCAATAATTTGCGAAGAATTTTTGGGATATGTGCCGCTGCAAGAACTGAATGCGGAAGCTATTTCAAAAACTATTATCCACTTCCTAGAAATTGCAATTTGGATTTAAATTAAAGTGTGTATTTTATTTGCACCCCCCTGGCGGCGTCCATGGCTAAACCCATCAAAGCACTAGAACAAGGTGTTGTCTTTTACCAACCCTTTTAGTAATCTTAGAAAAGTGAAAAAAGAAGTTGGAAATAGACTGTTCACAGAGGTCGAAATTTCCATTTCTAAGAAGAGTGGACGAGCAGAACGAACTGATGATTGAGAATTAAAGATGAGATGCTAAATGTCGCATGCGACAATAGTCGTATGCTGAACCCCCATTCATATAAAAACACTGTTCAAGTGAAATTTTAGTGTTTGTTCCTTACATATGAAATAAACACTTACAAAAAGCCGATGTTTAATTTCCAAAAGGTTTAAAGAGTTTCAAGGATCCCCGACGTTTTATTTTTAAAAGGCTTTAAAGAATGTCAGGGACTTCTGACGTTTTATTTTCAAAAAAGTTTAAAAAATATCGGACTCCCCACGTGTTATTTTTAAAAGTTTAAAGAATCTTAGGGACTTCTAACGTTTTATCTTTAAACGACAATTTAATGATCTCAAGAGCTCCCGACGTATTATCTTTAAAGGATAGTTTAACGATTCTCAAGCCCCCGCCCATGTTTTATTTTTAAATGAGTTTAAAGAACCGCAGGGGCTCCCGACGTTTTATTTTTATAAGAAAGAATCTCAAGAGCTCGTAATGCTTTATTAAAGACAGTTTAAAGAAACTCAAGGATCTCCAAAGTTCTAATTTTGAAGCGGCTTAAAGACGTTTAAAGAATCTCAAGAGCTACCGACGCATTATATTTAAAAAATAATTCTCTCAGGGGCTCCCGACGTTTTAGTTTCAAACGAGTTTAAAGAGTCTCAGGGGTTCTCGACGTAGAATCTTTAAAGATAGTTTGAGAATCTCAGAGGCTCCTGACGTTTCATCTGTAAAAGAGAGTTTAAAGAGTCTCAGAAGCCTCCGACGTTTTATATTCAAAAGAGTTTAAAGAAATCTCGGGGATCTCAAACGTTCTAATTTTGAAACGGTTAAAGAATCTCAGAGGCTCTCGACATATTATCTTTAAAAGATAGTTTAAGAATCTTGGGGGCTCAAGACGTTTCATCTTTAAAACAGAGTTACGAAATAAAGAGAGCGAGAACGAAATAAAGAGTCTCAGGAATCTTAGACGTTTTATTTTCAAAAGAATCTTGGTATTCTCGACGGTTCAGGGGTCTCCAACGGTTTATTTTGAAGAGGTGTAAAGAATGTCAGGGGCTTCCGACATATGTATTATCTTTAAAAGATAGTTTAAGAATCTCGGAGGTCTCGACGTTTTATCTTTAAAAGACAGTTTAAAGAATCTCAGAGGTCTCCAACGTTCTATTGTTGATGAGCTTTAAATAATCTCAGGGGCTCCCGTCGTATTATCTTTAAAAGGTAGTTTAAGAATCTTAGGGGCTCCCAACGTTTCATCTTAAAAAGACAGTTTAAAGTATCTCAGGGGTCTCCAACGTTCTATTTTTGAAGAGGTTTAAAGTATCTCAGGGGCTCCAGACGTTTCATCTTTAAAAGACAGTTTAAAGAATCTCAGAGGGCTCCAATGTTCTATTTTTGAAGAGGTTTGAAGAATCTCAGGGGCTCTTGTCGTATTATCTTTAAAAGATAGTTTAAGAATCTCAGGGGCCCCCAACGTTTCATTTTTAAAAGACAGTTTAAAGAAACTCAGGGAGCTTCAACGTTCTATTGTTGAAGAGGTTTAAAGAATCTCAGGGGCTCCCAACGTATTATCTTTAAAAGATATCTTAAGAATCTCAGGGGCTCCCGACGTTTCATTTATAAAAGAGAGTTTAAAAAGTCTTAGGGACCTCAGACGTTTTATTTTCAAAAGAATTGTAAAAATCTCAAAATCATCAAAATTTTCAAAGGAGTGGATGGATATTTCTATATCGGTTTTTCAATGTTCTGGTTTTATTTATCTTTTTTCGTTTTTTCAATTTTTGTTTACAATTTTTCTAGTTTTCATTTTAAATGTGTAATAATAATAACTTTAAAAAATTTTCAATTTTCCAATTTACGATTTTAGATTTCTTCCATTATTGGATTTTTAAATTTTTCCATTTATTCCATTTTTCAACTTCTCATTATTTAATTTTTCAATTTTTAGATCTTTCGGTGTTACAGTTTTTCAATTTTGCAATTTTTTGGTTTTCCAATTTTTCAGTTTCACATCGTAAAATTTAAGAAACAAACAACTGTAAAAGTGAAAAATCTGAAAACTGGAAAATTGGAAAACTCAAAATTTAAAAATGAAAAGTCGAAGAGATGCAAATCGCAAAATTGGAGAAACAAAAAAAATAATGAAAAACTGAAAAATTACAACTGGAGAAAATAAAAAATACAAAATTTGAAAGATTTCACATTGAAAAAAATAAAATCAGAACATTGGAAAACCGAAAAATAGAAAAAATCAAGAAAATAAAAAATCGAAACGAAAAACTGCAATTTGAAAAATTGATTGATACATTCAAAATTTCGAAAATCGAAAAACTGGAAAATTAAAAATGAAAACTCGAACGGTGCACATCGTAGAATTTAAAAAACAAGAAAAAATGACATTACGAAATTGCAAATCGAAAAATCGAAGAAACGAAAAACTGAAAAAATTGAAATTCAAAAACCCAAAAAATGATAAAATCGGAATATTGAGAATTCGAAAAATTGTTAAATTCAAGAAAATAAAAAACCGAAACGAAAAACTGCAAATCGAAAATTTGACGAAATGAAAAATTGAATAATTCTACACTGAAAACTCGGGAAATTGTTAACAGAAAATTGCAAAATCTAAAAATGGAAAAAACAAAAAAAAAATTAAAAAATTATTAAGAACATAAAAATTCATAACTCGAGAATCTCAAATCGAAAAATTGGAAAATTTCGCACCGAAAAACAAGAAAAATTAGAAAATCAGAAAATTGAAAAACCGAAAAATTGAAAAAATAAAGAAAATAGAAACCGAAACGAAAAACTGCAAATCGAAAAATTGCAGCAATGAAAAATTGAAAATTTTAAAATCTGAAACATTCAAAAACTGGAAAATGGGAAAACTGAAAAATGAAAACACGAAGAGACGCAAATCGTAAAATTGAAGAAAAAAAAATGAAAAACTAAATCATTGCAAATCGCGAAATTGAAAAATCCAAAAATAAAATCAGAATATTGAAAAAACGAAAAATGAGAAAATCAAGAAAACAAAAAAGCGAAACGAAAAATTGAACCATCCAAAACTTGGAAAACCGAAAAACTAAAAAATTAAAAATGAAAACTCGAAAAAGTGCACATCTTAAAATTGAAGAAACAAAAAAAATGACAAATTGAAAAATTGAAAAAAATTAAATAAAAAAAACAAAAATTATAAAATCGGAATATTGAAAATTCGAAAAATTGTAAAATTGAAGAAAATAGAACACCGAAACCAAAAACTGCAAGTCGAAAATTTGACGAAATGAACAAGAATAAAAACTGAAAACTCGAGAAATTGTAAACAGAAAATTGCAAAATCTAAAAATTGAAGAAACAAAAAAAAATTAAAAATTGAAAATTTGCAACTCAAGACATTTGAAAATCAAAAAATTGATTAATTTAAACATAAATATTGATAACTGGAGTATCCCAAATATCGAAAAATTGAAAAATTTCGTATTGAAGAAAAAGAAAAATTATAAAATCAGACATTGAAAAAGCGAAGAATTGAAAAAATAAAGAAAATAAAAACCGAAATGAAAAATTTCAAATCGAAAAACTGAAGAAATGAAAAATTGAAAAATCTAAAAAGTGAAACATCCAAAAACTGGAAAATTGGAAAACTGAAAAATTTAAAAATGAAAACTCGAAGAGATGCAAATCGGAAAATTGGAGAAACAAAAAAAATGACAAACTGAAAAATCGCAAATCGAAGAATTGAAGAAACGAAAAATTGAAAAAATTGAAATTCAAAAAACAAAAAATTATAAACCTGGAATATTGAAAATTCGAAAAATTGTGAAATTCAAGAAAATAAAAAACCGAAAAGAAAAATTGTAGTCGAAAATTTGACGAAATGAAAAATTGAAGAATTCTACACTGAAAACTCTGGAAATTGTTAACAGAAAATTGCAAAACCTAAAAATGGAAGAAAAGTTGATAACCCGAGAATCTCAAATCGAAAAATTGACAAAATCCAAAAATTGAACAAATAAAAACCTAAACGAAAAATTGCCAATCGAAAAATTGAAGAAATGAAAAATTGAAAAATCTAAAAACTGAAACATCCAAAAACTGGAAAATAAAAAACACGAAAAACTGAGACATCCAAAAATTGGATAATCGAAAACTGAAAAGTTAAAAATGAAAACTCGAAAAAGTGCACATCGTAAAATTGAAAAAACAAAAAAAAAACAAACTGAGAAATTGCAAATCGAAAAATTGAAGAAACGAAAAACTGAAAAAAATTTAAATTAAAAAAAAACAAAAAATTATAAAATCGGAATATTGAAAATTCGAAAAATTGTAAAATTAAAGAAAACAGAAAACCGAAACCAAAAACTGCAAGTCGAAAACTTGACGAAATGAACAAATGAAGAATAAAAACTGAAAACTCGAGAAATTGTAAACAGAAAATTGCAAAATCTAAAAATTGAAGAAAAAAAAAATTGAAAATCGAAAAATTTATTAAATTAAACATAAATATTGATAACTGGAGTATTCGAAAAATCGAAAAATTGAAAAATTTCGTATTGAAGAAAAAGAAAAATTATAAAATCAGACATTGAAAAAGCGAAAAATTGAAAAAATAAAGAAAATAAAAACCGAAATGAAAAATTTCAAATCGAAAAATTGAAAAATCTAAAAAGTGAAACATCCAAAAACTGGATAATTGGAAAACTGAAAAATTTAAAAATGAAAACTCGAAGAGATGCAAATCGGAAAATTGGAGAAACAAAAAAAATGACAAACTGAAAAATCGCAAATCGAAGAATTGAAGAAACGAAAAATTGAAAAAATTGAAATTCAAAAAACAAAAAATTATAAAATCGGAATATTGAACATTTGAAAAATTGTAAAATTCAAGAAAATAAAAATCCGAAAAGAAAATTGTAAGTCGAAAATTTGACGAAATGAAAAATTGAAGAATTCTACACTGAAAACTCTGGAAATTGTTAACAGAAAATTGCAAAACCTAAAAATGGAAGAAAAGTTGATAACTCGAGAATCTCAAATCGAAAAATTGACAAAATCCAAAAATTGCAAAAATAAAAACCTAAACGAAAAATTGCCAATCGAAAAATTGAAGAAATGAAAAATTGAAAAATCTAAAAACTGAAACATCCAAAAACTGGAAAATAAAAAACACGAAAAACTGAGACATCCAAAAATTGGATAATCGAAAACTGAAAAGTTAAAAATGAAAACTCGAAAAAGTGCACATCGTATTAAAGAAACGACCAATTAAAAATTGGAATATTAAAAATTCGAAAAATTGTAAAATTAAAGAGAATAAAAACCGAAACGAAAAATTGCAAGTCGAAAATTTGACGAAATGAAAAACTGCAGATTTACTGAAAACTCGACAAACTGCAAATGGTAAAATTGCAAGAAAAAATTTGAAAAATTGCAAATAAAAACACCTAAATATAAAAAAAAAAATAGAAAAATTAAGAACATAAAAATTGATGATTCGAGAATTTCAAGGCGATAAATTGCAACATCTAAAAATTGCAAATCAAAAACTGAAGATACAAAAAAAAATAAAAATTGAAGAATTGAAAAGTTCAAGTCAAAAAAGCTGTGGTGGCAGTATTATTTGCTTTCTACAAGTCTACATTTTTTGATTAATGAATCCATTATTGCTAGCACCACCATATAATCAAATAACTAATTTAGTAATTTCTACAAAATTTTATTACCACCTACTCTCGTAAAATTAAAACCGGAAACATCATTATCCGATAAATAATCAACTGGAAAATTGGAAAACTGAAAAATTTAAAAATGAAAACTCGAAGAGATGCAAATCGGAAAATTGGAGAAACAAAAAAAATGACAAACTGAAAAATCGCAAATCGTAGAATTGAAGAAACGAAAAATTGAAAAAATTGAAATTCAAAAAACAAAAAATTATAAAATCGGAATATTGAACATTTGAAAAATTGTAAAATTCAAGTAAATAAAAAACCGAAAAGAAAAATTGTAAGTCGAAAATTTGAGGAAATGAAAAATTGAAAAAAATAAAAACCTAAACGAAAAATTGCCAATCGAAAAATTGAAGAAATGAAAAATTGAAAAATCTAAAAAGTGAAACATCCCAAAAACTGGAAAATAAAAGACACAAAAAACTGAGACATCCAAAAATTGGATAATCGAAAACTGAAAAGTTAAAAATGAAAACTCGAAAAAGTGCACATCGTAAAATTAAAGAAACGACCAATTAAAAATTGGAATATTAAAAATTCGAAAAATTGTAAAATTAAAGAGAATAAAAACCGAAACGAAAAATTGCAAGTCGAAAATTTGACGAAATGAAAAACTGCAGATTTACTGAAAACTCGACAAATTGCAAATGGTAAAATTGCAAGAAAAAATTTGAAAAATTGCAAATAAAAACACCTAAATATAAAAAAAAAAATAGAAAAATTAAGAACATAAAAATTGATGATTCGAGAATTTCAAGGCGATAAATTGCAACATCTAAAAATTGCAAATCAAAAACTGAAGATACAAAAAAAAATAAAAATTGAAGAATTGAAAAGTTCAAGTCAAAAAAGCTGTGGTGGCAGTGTTATTTGCTTTCTACAAGTCTACATTTTTTGATTAATGAATCCATTATTGCTAGCACCACCATATAATCAAATAACTAATTTAGTAATTTCTACAAAATTTTATTACCACCTACTCTCGTAAAATTAAAACCGGAAACATCATTATCCGATAAATAATCATTTTATTCGCTACTACATGCAATTCAGCGTAGAATTACAGACTTATAACAAGCTCGTCAATTGCACCACCACCTGCATTTTCGCCACTGCGTCAAAAATTTATCCTTTTTGATTCGAACCGAATCAATTTTAACACGAGCAACAGCTGTCCGATAACCGTCCTGAAAAAAAACATAATGCGCATAATCCTATCAAATATCTATTTGCGTTATTAATTTTCGAAATGTCAGCCCCAAATATCAAATCTCGCGTGTTAAACAGATAACGAGCGGATTAAACCACACTTACGATTTGTGAGTAATCTGTTCGGTAGTTCGACAGACCCTCGTCGTTCCTGCGTTTAAAGATAAATCGTCGTTTTCGATTGCGTCTTCGTTCCATTATGTTCCTTCCTGCAAAATACATGTCTGCCTCGTCTGAAAACTGGCAGTCCGGGTCCAAATCCTGAGGTAAATGCAGCCAGCGATATGCATATTTGATACGATTTTAATGTGTCTAGAGTCGTAAGCCTCTTATGTGGCATATTGGTGCTGTTGCTGCTGCACTCGCTCCATGAATAAATTATATCAAATATCTATCAAGAGCTCTCTCCGAAAGCCGATCAGATTGGCCCTTTGATGTGTGCGCGATCACATAAAATAAATCTTGGAAAATTTCTTTTCAACAGATCGATCCGCAAGCCAAATTTGTCAGCTAGCGACGAGTTTTTCGAAATTCGTTGTCGGATTTGGTTCGGTCGTGGGGACTATCGCTATTATAATTTGTACAAAGGGCCCTTTGTCACAATTCGATAACCTAAACTAGCACGCGTGCTCTTCGACACGACGCCCTTCGTCGAGCACGTGCGTCGGCGTCCCGGGAGTGTTGTAATCTTCGTGGACGGTGGCTGATGAAGCCGTTCCCACACATTTACCTAACGTTACCCTTGTTTGGTTTAGTGCTGGCTCTTTGCGGCGGATTTTTTCACGAGGGGGAGGTTTTTAGATGCGATGAGTTGGCTGAAAGGGGACTAATGTGGCAAAATGCGAAATTACCAGAGGATTTTATGGTGGGAACTTGAAAAAGTGGACCCGTCCTGGCAGTCAACTCGGTAAAAACACCAACAAACGTACTTATTTTATGTTTTCTCTACGTTTCATGATTCCTAGAGTACAAAAAATAGGTCTCCCGTTTCCTACACTTGACATGCAGATTGTTGGGAAAAAAATTATTATTACATTCACATTTTTCTGAATTGCTTATACAGGTGAATTTTTAAGTTTCTCATGTTCTTTATTTCCAATTTTTAGATTTTTCAAACTTTTCATTATACCGGGTGTCTGGAAAATGGCGGATTAACTCTCCGCTACGCTCTTAGCAATCAACTGGTGAGTCTGGGAAAAATAGTAAAATGATTCCACGCCACTGGTAATAGCCAGACTTACATTAAATTAAAAATTAAAAAAAAAATGGAAATATTTGGAAATGGAAATCCAATAATTGAAAAATGGAAAAACTCTAAAATCGTAAATTGAAAAAGTGAAAAATTTTTAAAGTTTTTATTATTTCATATTTAAAATGAGGACTAGAAAAATTATAAACAAAAATTGAAGAAACGACCTTTTGCAAAATCGAGAAACAAATCTGAAATTAATAATATGAAAAATTTAAAAATCTAAAAGTTAAAAATCGAAAAATTCAAAATGGAAACAGTGCAGATGAAAAAATTGCAAATTCAAAAAATTTAAAAATTTCAAATTGAAAAAAGATAAATAAAATCAGAACATTGAAACACCGACATTAAAAAAATTAATTATCTATCCATTCCTACCCAAAACTTTGATGACGTCATTTAAAAATGTACTAAGTGAATCCTATTTAAAATATCAACTTCCAGAGTGAGGAAAGTTCTGTCGAAATAACCTTCGACCAATTTTTAAGTTTCTCAATTTTTTCCCTTTCCAGTCTTCATTTTTTCTTGATCTTCATTTCAAATTTTTCGATCTTTCAAACTTTTCATTCAATGCTTTTTAGTTTTTTCATTTTTGATTTTTCAATTTTGCAATTTTTCCATTCTCGTTATTCGAAAAATCGAAAAATTAAAAATCAAACGACTAAAAAAACGAAAAATTGCAAAATCGAAGAAGTGGAAAATCGAAAAACTGCATATCGAAGATTTGAAGCAACGAAAAATTGAAACATTGAAAAACTAAAATTCGAGAAACTTAAAAATCAAAAAAGGTTAATGATTGGAAAAATTGCAAAATCGAAAAACTCTAACACTGGAAGATCGGAAAAATAAAAAATTAAAAATCAAGACGTTGAAAAACTTTAAACAAATTGACAAATCGAATAAATGAAAAAGTTTTAAAATCCACTAATTGAAAATTTTATGGAAAAATTCTAAAATCGTAAATTGAGAGAAAAAATTTTTGATGTTATTATTACATATGTATGTATTTAAAATGAAAACTAGAAAAATTGCAAACCAAAATTGAAGAAACGATATTTTGAAAAATCGAGAAACTAAAAAATTAAAAATCGATAACACGAAAAATTGAAAATTCGAAAAATTCAAAACCGAGACGTTACAAATCAAAAAACTGGAAAATCAAAAATTGGAAAATTTCAAATTGAAAAAAGATAAATAAAATCAGAACAGTGAAAAACCGAAATTAAAAAAAATAATCTATCCATTACCACCCAAAACTTGACGTCATTTAAAAATGTGCTAAGTAAAAATTAAGATATCAACTTCCAGAGTGAGGGAAGTTCTGTCGAAATAACCTTCGACCAATTTTTAAGTTTCTCAATTTTTTCTCTTTCCAGTCTTCATTTTTTCTTAATCTTCATTTCCAATTTTTCGATTTTTCAAACTTTTCATTCAATGCTTTTTAGTTTTTTCATTTTTGATTTTTCAATTTTGCAATTTTTCCATTCTTGTTATTCGAAAAATCGAAAAATTAAAAATCAAACGACTAAATAAACGAAAAATTGCAAAATCGAACAAGTGGAAAATCGAAAAACTGCATATCGAAGATTTGAAGAAACGAAAAATTGAAACATTGAAAAACTAAAATTCGAGAAACTTAAAAATCGAAAAAAGTTAATGATTGCAAAAATTGGAAAGCAGAAAAAACGCGAAAGTGAAAAACTGGAAAACCAAAGAAGTGCAAAATCGAAAAACTCTAACACTGGAAGATCGGAAAATTGAAAAACTAAATATCAAGACGTTGAAAAACTTTAAACAAATTGACAAATCGAATAAATGAAAAAGTTTTAAAATCCACTAATTGAAAATTTTATGGAAAAATTCTAAAATCGTAATTTGAAAAAGAGAGAAAAAATGTTTGATGTTATTGTTACATATGTATGTGTATTTAAAATGAAAACTAGAAAAATTGCAAACCACAATTGAAGAAACGATATTTTGAAAAATCGAGAAACTGGAAAATTAAAAATCGATAACACGAAAAATTGAAAATTCGAAAAATTCAAAACCGAGACGTTACAAATCAAAAAACTGGAAAATCAAAAATTGGAAAATTTCAAATTGAAAAAAGATAAATAAAATCAGAACATTGAAAAACCGAAATTCAAAGAATTTATTATCTATTCATTACCACCCAAAACTTGACGTCATTTAAAAATGTGCTAAGTAAAAATTAAGATATCAACTTCCAGAGTGAGGGAAGTTCTGTCGAAATAACCTTCGACCAATTTTTAAGTTTCTCAATTTTTTCTCTTTCCAGTCTTCATATTTTCTTGATCTTCATTTCCAATTTTTCGATTTTTCAAACTTTTCGTTCAATGCTTTTTAGTTTTTTCATTTTTGATTTTTCAGTTTTGCAATTTTTCCATTCTCGTTATTCGAAAAATCGAAAAATTAAAAATCAAACGACTAAAAAAACGAAAAATTGCAAAATCGAAGAAGTGGAAAATCCAAAAACTGCGTATCGAAGATTTGAAGAAACGAAAAATTGAAACATTGAAAAACTAAAATTCGAGAAGCTTAAAAATCGAAAAAAGTTAATGATTGGAAAAATTGCAAAATCGAAAAACTCTAACACTGGAAGATCGGAAAAATGAAAAATTAAAAATCAAGACGTTCAAAAACTTTAAAGAAATTGACAAATCGAATAAATGAAAAAGTTTTAAAATCCACTAACTGAAAATTTTATGGAAAAATTCTAAAATCGTAAATTGAAAAAGAGAGAAAAAATTTTTGATATTATTAGATATGTATTTAAAATGAAAACTAGAAAAATTGCAAACCAAAATTGATGAAACGATATTTTGAAAAATCGAGAAACTGGAAAATTAAGAATCGATAACACGAAAAATTGAAAATTCGAAAAATTCAAAAACCGAGACGTTACAAATCAAAAAACTGGAAAATTAAAAATTGGAAAATTTCAAATTGAAAAAAGATAAATAAAATCAGAACATTGAAAAACCGAAATTAAAAAAAATAATCTATCCATTACCACCCAAAACTTGACGTCATTTAAAAATGTGCTAAGTAAAAATTAAGATATCAACTTCCAGAGTGAGGAAAGTTCTGTCGTAATAATTTTCGACCAATTTTTAAGTTTCTCAATTTTTTTCCTTTCCAGTCTTCATTTTTTCTTGATCTTCATTTCCAATTTTTCGATTTTTCAAACTTTTCATTCAATCCTTTTTAGTTTTTTCATTTTTGATTTTTCAATTTTGCAATTTTTCCATTCTCGTTATTCGAAAAATCGAAAACTTAAAAATCAAACGACTAAAAAAACGAAAAATTGCAAAATCGAAGAAGTGGAAAATCGAAAAATGCAAATCGAAGATTTGAAGAAACGAAAAATTGAAACATTGAAAAACTAAAATTCGAGAAACTTAAAAATCGAAAAAAGTTAACGATTGGAAAAATTGGAAAACAGAAAAAACGCGAAAGTGAAAAACTGGAAAACCAAAAAATTGCAAAATCGAAAAACTCTAACACTGGAAGATCGGAAAAATGAAAAATGAAAAATCAAGACGTTGAAAAACTTTAAACAAATTGACAAATCGAATAAATGAAAAAGTTTTAAAATCCACTAATTGAAAATTTTATGGAAAAATTCTAAAATCGTAAATTGAAAAAGAGAGAAAAAATTTTTGATGTTATTATTACATATGTATGTATTTCAAATGAAAACTAGAAAAATTGTTAACCAAAATTGAAGAAACGATATTTTGAAAAATCGAGAAACTGGAAAATTAAAAATCGATAACACGAAAAATTGAAAATTCGAAAAATTCAAAACCGAGACGTTACAAATCAAAAAACTGGAAAATCAAAAATTGGAAAATTTCAAATTTAAAAAAGATAAATAAAATCAGAACATTGAAAAACCGAAATTAAAAAAAATAATCTAACCATTCCCACCCAAAACTTTGATGACGTCATTTAAAAGTGTGCTAATTAAAAATTAAAATATCAACTTCCAGAGTGAGGGAAGTTCTGTCGAAATAACCTTCGACCAATTTTTAAGTTTCTCAATTTTTTTCCTTTCCAGTCTTCATTTTTTCTTGATCTTCATTTCCAATTTTTCGATTTTTCAAACTTTTCATTCAATCCTTTTTAGTTTTTTCATTTTTGATTTTTCAATTTTGCAATTTTTCCATTCTCGTTATTCGAAAAATCGAAAAATTAAAAATCAAACGACTGAAAAAACGAAAAATTGCAAAATCAAAGAAGTGGAAAATCGAAAAACTGCGTATTGAAGATTTGAAGAAACGAAAATGAAACATTGAAAAACTAAAATTCGAGAAACTTAAAAATCGAAAAAAGTTAATGATTGGAAAAATTGGAAAGCAGAAAAAACGCGAAAGTGAAAAACTGGAAAACCAAAGAATTGCAAAATCGAAAAACTCTAACACTGGAAGATCGGAAAAATGAAAAATTAAATATCAAGACTTTGAAAAACTTTAAACAAATTGACAAATCGAATAAATGAAAAAGTTTTAAAATACACTAATTGAAAATTTTATGGAACAATTCTAAAATCGTAATTTGAAAAAGAGAGAAAAAATGTTTGATGTTATTGTTATGTGTATGTGTATTTAAAATGAAAACTAGAAAAATTGCAAACCACAATTGAAGAAACGATATTTTGAAAAATCGAGAAACTGGAAAATTAAAAATCGATAACACGAAAAATTGAAAATTCGAAAAATTCAAAACCGAGACGTTACAAATCAAAAAACTAGAAAATCAAAAATTGGAAAATTTCAAATTGAAAAAAGGTAAATAAAATCAGAACATTGAAAAACCGAAATTAAAAAAAATAATCTAACCATTCCCACCCAAAACTTTGATGACGTCATTTAAAAGTGTGCTAAGTAAAAATTAAAATATCAACTTCCAGAGTGAGGGAAGTTCTGTCGAAATAACCTTCGACCAATTTTTAAGTTTCTCAATTTTTTCCCTTTCCAGTCTTCATTTTTTCTTGATCTTCATTTCCAATTTTTCGATTTTTCAAACTTTTCATTCAATCCTTTTTAGTTTTTTCATTTTTGATTTTTCAATTTTGCAATTTTTCCATTCTCGTTATTCGAAAAATCGAAAAATTAAAAATCAAACGACTGAAAAAACGAAAAATTGCAAAATCAAAGAAGTGGAAAATCGAAAAACTGCGTATTGAAGATTTGAAGAAACGAAAAATTGAAACATTGAAAAACTAAAATTCGAGAAACTTAAAAATCGAAAAAAGTTAATGATTGGAAAAATTGGAAAGCAGAAAAAACGCGAAAGTGAAAAACTGGAAAACCAAAGAATTGCAAAATCGAAAAACTCTAACACTGGAAGATCGGAAAAATGAAAAATTAAATATCAAGACTTTGAAAAACTTTAAACAAATTGACAAATCGAATAAATGAAAAAGTTTTAAAATACACTAATTGAAAATTTTATGGAAAAATTCTAAAATCGTAATTTGAAAAAGAGAGAAAAAATGTTTGATGTTATTGTTACATATGTATGTGTATTTAAAATGAAAACTAGAAAAATTGCAAACCACAATTGAAGAAACGAT
Organism: Zophobas morio; assembly: GCF_036711695.1. Lineage (NCBI taxonomy): Eukaryota > Metazoa > Arthropoda > Insecta > Coleoptera > Tenebrionidae > Zophobas > Zophobas morio. Next base: position 4,777,825 of record NW_026972115.1, read on the forward strand.
ATTTTGAAAAATCGAGAAACTGGAAAATTAAAAATCGATAACACGAAAAATTGAAAATTCGAAAAATTCAAAACCGAGACGTTACAAATCAAAAAACTAGAAAATCAAAAATTGGAAAATTTCAAATTGAAAAAAGATAAATAAAATCAGAACATTGAAAAACCGAAATTAAAAAAAATAATCTATCCATTACCACCCAAAACTTGACGTCATTTAAAAATGTGCTAAGTAAAAATTAAGATATCAACTTCCAGAGTGAGGGAAGTTCTGTCGAAATAACCTTCGACCAATTTTTAAGTTTCTCAATGTTTTCTCTTTCCAGTCTTCATTTTTTCTTGATCTTCATTTCCAATTTTTCGATTTTTCAAACTTTTCATTCAATCCTTTTTAGTTTTTTCATTTTTGATTTTTCAATTTTGCAATTTTTCCATTCTTGTTATTCGAAAAATCGAAAAATTAAAAATCAAACGACTAAAAAAACGAAAAATTGCAAAATCGAAGAAGTGGAAAATCGAAAAACTGCGTATTGAAGATTTGAAGAAACGAAAAACTGAAACATTGAAAAACTAAAATTCGAGAAACTTAAAAATCGAAAAAAGTTAATGATTGGAAAAATTGGAAAGCAGAAAAAACGCGAAAGTGAAAAACTGGAAAACCAAAAAATTGCAAAATCGAAAATCTCTGACACTGGAAGATCGGAAAATTGAAAAATTAAATATCCAGACGTTGAAAAACTTTAAACAAATTGACAAATCGCATAAATGAAAAAATTTTAAAATCCACTAATTGAAAATTTAATGGAAAAATTCTAAAATCGTAAATTGAAAAAGAGAGAAAAATTTTTTTGATATTATTACATACGTATGTATTTAAAATGAAAACTAGAAAAATTGCAAACCAAAATTGAAGAAACGATATTTTGAAAAATCGAGAAACTGGAAAATTAAAAATCGATAACACGAAAAATTGAAAATTCGAAACATTCAAAACCGAGACGTTACAAATCAAAAAACTGGAAAATCAAAAATTGGAAAATTTCAAATTGAAAAAAGATAAATAAAATCAGAACATTGGAAAACCTAAATTAAAAAAATGTATTATCTATCCATTACCACCCAAAATTTGACGTCATTTAAAAATGTGCTAAGTAAAAATTAAAATATCAACTTCCAGAGTGAGGGAAGTTCTGTCGAAATAACCTTCGACCAATTTTTAAGTTTCTCAATTTTTTCTCTTTCCAGTCTTCATTTTTTCTTGATCTTCATTTCCAATTTTTCGATTTTTCAAACTTTTCATTCGATGCTTTTTAGTTTTTTCATTTTTGATTTTTCAATTTTGCAATTTTTCCATTCTCGTTATTCGAAAAATTGAAAAATTAAGAATCAAACGACCAAAAAAAACGAAAAATTGCAAAATAGAAGAAGTGGAAAATCCAAAAACTGCGTATCGAAGATTTGAAGAAACGAAAAATTGAAACATTGAAAAACTAAAATTCGAGAAACTTAAAAATCGAAAAATGTTAATGATTGCAAAAATTGGAAAGCAGAAAAAACGCGAAAGTGAAAAACTGGAAAACCAAAAAATTGCAAAATCGAAAAACTCTAACACTGGAAGATCGGAAAAATGAAAAATTAAAAATCAAGACGTTGAAAAACTTTAAACAAATTGACAAATCGAGTAAATGAAAAAGTTTTAAAATCCACTAATTGAAAATTGTATGGAAAAATTCTAAAATCGTAAATTGAAAAAGAGTGAAAAAATGTTTGATGTTATTATTACATATGTATGTATTTAAAATGAAAACTAGAAAAATTGCAAACCAAAATTGATGAAACGATATTTTGAAAAATCGAGAAACTGGAAAATTAAAAATCGATAACACGAAAAATTGAAAATTCGAAAAATTCAAAACCGAGACGTTACAAATCAAAAAACTGGAAAATCAAAAATTGGAAAATTTCAAATTGAAAAAAGATAAATAAAATCAGAACATTAAAAAACGGAAATTAAAAAAAATAATCTATCCATTACCACCCAAAACTTGACATCATTTCAAAATGTGCTAAGTAAAAATTAAGATATCAACTTCCAGAGTGAGGGAAGTTCTGTCGAAATAATCTTCGACCAATTTTTAAGTTTCTCAATTTTTTCCCTTTCCAGTCTTCATTTTTTCTTGATCTTCATTTCCAATTTTTCGATTTTTCAAACTTTTCATTCAATGCTTTTTAGTTTTTTCATTTTTGATTTTTCAATTTGCAATTTTTCCATTCTTGTTATTCGAAAAATCGAAAAATTAAAAATCAAACGACTAAAAAAACCAAAAATTGCAAAATCGAAGAAGTGGAAAATCGAAAAACTGCATATCGAAGATTTGAAGAAACGAAAAATTGAAACATTGAAAAACTAAACTTCGAGAAACTTAAAAATCGAAAAAAGTTAATGATTGGAAAAATTGCAAAATCGAAAAACTCTAACACTGGAAGATCGGAAAAATGAAAAATGAAAAATCAAGACGTTGAAAAACTTTAAACAAATTGACAAATCGAATAAATGAAAAAGTTTTAAAATCCACTAATTGAAAATTTTATGGAAAAATTCTAAAATCGTAAATTGAGAGAAAAAATTTTTGATGTTATTATTACATATGTATGTATTTAAAATGAAAACTAGAAAAATTGCAAACCAAAATTGAAGAAACGATATTTTGAAAAATCGAGAAACTAAAAAATTAAAAATCGATAACACGAAAAATTGAAAATTCGAAAAATTCAAAACCGAGACGTTACAAACCAAAAAACTGGAAAATCAAAAATTGGAAAATTTCAAATTGAAAAAAGATAAATAAAATCAGAACATTGAAAAACCGAAATTCAAAAAATTTATTATCTATCCATTCCCACCCAAAACTTTGATGACGTCATTTAAAAGTGTGCTAAGTAAAAATTAAAATATCAACTTCCAGAGTGAGTGAAGTTCTGTCGAAATAACCTTCGACCAATTTTTAAGTTTCTCAATTTTTTCCCTTTCCAGTCTTCATTTTTTCTTGATCTTCATTTCCAATTTTTCGATTTTTCAAACTTTTCATTCAATGCTTTTTAGTTTTTTCATTTTTGATTTTTCAATTTTGCAATTTTTCCATTCTCGTTATTCGAAAAATCGAAAAATTAAAAATCAAACGACCAAAAAAAACGAAAAATTGCAAAATAGAAGAAGTGGAAAATCCAAAAACTGCGTATCGAAGATTTGAAGAAACGAAAAATTGAAACATTGAAAAACTAAAATTCGAGAAACTTAAAAATCGAAAAAAGTTAATGATTGGAAAAATTGCAAAATCGAAAAACTCTAACACTGGAAGATCGGAAAAATGAAAAATGAAAAATCAAGACGTTGAAAAACTTTAAACAAATTGACAAATCGAATAAATGAAAAAGTTTTAAAATCCACTAATTGAAAATTTTATGGAAAAATTCTAAAATCGTAAATTGAAAAAGAGAGAAAAATTTTTTGATATTATTATTACATATGTATGTGTATTTAAAATGAAAACTAGAAAAATTGCAAACCAAAATTGAAGAAACGATATTCTGAAAAATCGAGAAACTAGAAAATTAAAAATCGATAACATGAAAAATTGAAAATTCGAAAAATTCAAAACCGAGACGTTACAAATCAAAAAACTGGAAAATCAAAAATTGGAAAATTTCAAATTGAAAAAAGATAAATAAAATCAGAACATTGAAAAACCGAAATTAAAAAAATTAATCATCTATCCATTCCCACCCAAAACTTTGATGACGTCATTTAAAGTGTGCTAAGTAAAAATTAAAATATCAACTTCCAGAGTGAGGGAAGTTCTGTTGAACAAACCTTCGACCAATTTTTAAGTTTCTCGATTTTTTCTCTATCCATTATTTTGTAATATTAGAACACTTAAAATATTGTTTTGTTCCTTGATTAGGTCGAAGTTGGAGTATGGTACTTTAATTTGGTATCCGATTTATGAAATACATTGCCGTCATTTAGAATCTGTTCAAAGACGATTCCTCAAATTTTTAGTATATTTGGAGGATGGTGTTTATCCCCCTCAAGGTTATGAACACTCCATGTTACTTTCTCGTTTTAATTGTTTGTCTTTGGCTGTACGACGAAAAGTAATAGCGGTCAGATTTTTATATAATTTATTTCACAATAAAGTAGACTGCATTGATATTCTAAATAGATTTAATATACTTGTACCTAGACTTAATTCTCGTCAACAAGTTCTGTTTTATATTGATTCTAGCCGTACAAACGTCTCAGTTGGCTCTCCAGTGTCGGTTATGTGTAATTTATTCAACAAAATTGCACATTTATGTGATATTAATTTTGATTCTAGTGTTAGTATTTGTAATTGCATCGTTAATTTGGGTTAATGTTTAATTAGCTGTAGATACTTTTGTTTTTTCAATATTTATACCTTTTTAGTTACTGTCATGAATTAGTTTAGTTAGTTTGATATTATTCCTGTAATTGGGTGTTACCTGTAGGAATAAATATTATTATTATTATTATTATTATTATTCATTTTTCATGATCTTGATTTCCAGTTTTTAAATTTTTCAAACTTGCCATTTAATCCTTTTTCATTTTTGATTTTTCACTTTTCAATCGTGCAATTTTTCCATTTCTTTAATTCGTAAAGTTGAAAAATCGAAAAACCGAATAATTAGAAATCAAGACAAAAAACGAAAAATTGAAACATTGAAAAATAAAAAACAGAGAAACATAAAAAACGAAAAAAATTAATGAGTGAAAAATTGGAAAGCAGAAAAAAACGCGAAATTTTTAAAGTGATTATCAGAAAAATTGCAAACAAAAATTGAAAAAACGAAATTTTGAAAAATCCAAAATTGATAACACGAAAAAATTTAAAAATCCAAAGTTGAAAAATCGAAAAATTCAAAACGGAGACATTGTAGACCAAAAAATTTCAAATTGAAAAAAAAAATAAAATGAGAACATTGAAAAACCAAAAAAAAAATTATCTATCCATTCCCACCAAAACTTTGATGACGTCATTTAAAAATTTGCTAAGTGAATCCTATTTAAAATATCGACTTCAAGAGCGAGGGAAATTCAGTCGAAATAACCTTCGATTATAATTTTTAAGTTTCTCAATTTTTTCGCTTTCTATTCTTCATTATTTTTTCATGTTCTTGAACACATTTGGATTTGACTACAATACTTCCTTAGCTTACGCTCGGGAAGTCAAATACAAATTCTTGTTATAATTATTATTATTATTTTTTTTTTTTCAAAAACAAAACACAAATCTCGTCAGCCCGGAAGCAACAACGAAAGATCAAATAATTTAAACTGATTGTAACAAAATTAGTAAGGAATATCTAACAGCTTTGATAATCCAATTCGCCAATTACAGCAGCCCCCTGCAGTGATAATTATTTCCATTCAAGCTGTAATTTAAATCAGATTCTAACATGAATGTTTAAGTTAATTTCAGCGTCCGCGTTCGATATGATAGCTCAAACATAATATTAAATTTTACACATCTGGGCGCAATAAATTATTAGCGCTCGCAACATCATTACTATTGATTTATTTTATTATAACCCAATTAAGCGCATGCATCTACCATTAAATCTCCCTGACAAATCTCGAACAAAACCGACAACCTCCAGATTAGTTTTTGCGCCACCTGAGATTCGATTTCGGAGTCGAGCGCAAAAATATTGGACTATATTTGGAGGGCGCTAAAAGTTATCAGTATTTCCTTTTACCAGATAAGATGTTCGTTCACTTTTCGCACCTCTTATAGCAAAATCCAATTCACATCCAATTTCCAGCAGCGGCCGACAATGGAGACGGTAACAAGATAAGTACGGCTCGGATTTTGCATGAAATGCACATTTTTGAGCGAAAAATAGTACTTCCAGTGGATCAATTTTTCGTCGCGACAAGTCCCCGTAGTCTATATTTAAGTTAATTAGGCGAAGGAGTTTTAAAAAGGGTATTCGAACGCACAACTACCTTGGTTCGAGCTCACCCCGTCTTGTGCGTGTGTACGTTGCAGGAAAATGAGTGATTCACCGCGTTCTACCCCTCAGTTCAGCAATTTACGTGGATATTTTAACAGGACCCTTTACTGCCCTGAACCAACCTTACTTGTGTTGCGTGATCGTTACTCGAAAAATCGCGGAGGATGCATAAATATCTAATGCGAGGGGAGGGCTGGGATCTATTATTACAAATATGATAAACGCATCAGTGACTAAGCTTGAGCTGTGGAGGAAAGTAATTGGGCATTTACTAGTGGTTGCAGAAACATGGTGGTGCAAGGTTTTTAGTTTTAGGTGGAAGCGGTGGACGAAATGGCTATTGTTGTCTATTAGATAAATATCTTTGGAGGGATTTAGTGGAGGTATTGTGTTTCATAAGGGTGACAATGGAAGTGGGTTTACACTCCCTTATTCTTTATTGCGCGGATAGGGCCAGGTCTAGGGAGGTCAATAGATTTGTAAGGGTGAATGGAAATAAAATTAGGTATTATAATCAATAATGTTTTTTATTTTTCGGTTCTCGGAATAGGCACAGAATTTTCTGCATTGTAGCATTTTCAATAAAAAAATATTTTTGGAAATTGTTTCCCATTTATTTTCTTTGACGTGAGGCTGATAAACTGTGAAAAATTCTACACATTTTCGGGACGAATGGAAAAGAAAAATTTTGAAAATTTAACTTAATTTTCAATTAAACAGTGGCCAAACATTTTGCAAAGAGTTCTCTACATACTAACACTTTCTTCCGCATGAAGAGAGCCACATAAATATTTTTGGGAATTTTTGAAAATTTTCTCCTTTTTTGACTCTCTTCATTGAGCAAGTACTGGCAAAGAGACTTCAGATCCTTGATCAAGGAAGAATTTTCTATATATTAGCACTTCTTCCCACACAAAGACACCATCGTTTCACAAAGAATTTTTGGAAATTTTTGCAAATTTTGTTCCCATTGTTCACCGTTATTCCAATACTGGCAAAGCGAATTTAGATTCTTAATCTGTAAAGAAGTTTCTACATATTACCATTTTCATTCGCGCGATAAAGCCACCTTCAGCATTTTCAAAAAATGTTTTTGGAAATTTTTGAAAATTTTTTTCCTATTTTTTCAATTATTTGAATAAGTATAACTATTGGGAAAGCGACTACAAATTCTTGTTCTGGGAAGAATCCCTACATATTAACAGTTTCCTCCGTACGAATAAAAGCTTGAACATTTTCAAAAATAATTTTTGGAAAATTTTTGAAAATTACGTTTTCATTTTTCTTGGTTATTTCAAAAAGTACTGGAAAAGCGATTACTGATTCTTAATCTGTGAAGAAATTTCTACATAATACCACTTACTTTTGCACAAGTGGAGCCACTTTTGGAATTTTTAAAAAAGTTTTTTGAAAATTTTGTTCACATTTTTCTTGGTTACTTCAACAAATACTGACAAAGCGATTTCAGATTCTTACTCTGTGAAAAAGTTTGTACATGTTACCATTTTCTTTCGCGCGAATAAAGCCAGCTTCAGTATTTAAAAAATTATATTTTTGGAAATTTTATAGAATTTTGTTCTCATAATTAGCACTATAAAAGCGATTTCAGATTGTTAATGTGTGAAGATTTTTCTACATATTACCACTTTCTTTCACACGAATAGAGCCACTTTTGGCATTTTCAAAAAAATATTTTTGGAAATTTTTGAGAAGTTTGGTCCTATTTTTCTGGGTTAATCAAAAAAGTACTGAAAACGCGATTAAAGGTTCTGAATATGTGACGAATTTTCCACATATTACCAATTTTTCGTACGAATAGAGCCACCTTTGGAATTTTCAAAAAACGTTTTTGAGAATTTTTGAAAATTTTGTTCTCATTTTTCTCGGTTATTTCAATTAGCACTATGAAAGCGATTTCAGATTCTTAATGTGTGAAGAATTTTCTACATATTACCACTTAGTTTCGCACGTATAGAGCCACTTTTGAAATTTCCAAAAGAGTTTTTGTATTTTTTTTAATTTTGGTCCCAATTTTCTTGGCTGCTTCAACAAATACTGGCAAAGCGATTGCAAATCTTAATCTGTGAAGAAGTTTCTACGTATTACCACTTTCTTTCACACGAATAGAGCCACCTTGAGCTTTTTAAAATAAAAAAAAATTTGAGAAATTTGTTCCCATTTTTCTCGGTTAATTAAAGAAATACTGTGAAAGCGATTTCAGATTCTGAATATGTGAGGAATTTTCTACATATTACTCCTTTTTTCGTACGAATGGAGCCACTTTCGGAATTTTCAAAAAAGAGTTTTTTGCAAAATTTTGAGAACTTTGTTCTCATTTTTCTCGGTTATTGCAATAAGTACTGGAAAAGCGATTTCATATTCTTAATCTGCGAAGAATTCTTTACATATTATCACTTTTTTCGTACTAATAGGGCGACTTTTGGAACTTTGAAAAAAGAGTTTTTGCGAATTTTTGAAAATTTTCTTCCCATTTTCCTAGGTTACTTCAACAAATACTGGCAAGCGATTGTAGATTCTTAATCTGTGAAGAAATTTCTACACAGTACCACTTTCTTTCACACGAACAGCACCACCTTCAGCATTTTCAAAAAAATATTTTTGGAAATTTTTAAGAATTTTGTTCTCATTTTTCTCGGTTATTTCAGTTAGCACTATAGAAGCGATTTCAGATTCTGAAGCCGTAAAAAAATTTCTACAGATTCCACTTACTTTCGCACCATTAGAGCCACTTTTAGAATTTTCAAAAAAAAGTTTTTTGGAAAATTTTGAGAACTTTGTTCTCATTTTTCAGTTATTGCAATAAGTAATTGAAAAGCTATTTCACATTTAGTGAGCCGTTCCTGATTTAACCAATAAAATAAATTGACACATTCATTTTCTTTTGAGCCACCTGTATAACTAAAAAATATGAATGCAATAATAAATCACAAGTAAAACTTCATCAAATTTTGCACATTTCGGGTAGATTTAGGAATTTAACTCGTTCTATGGAAATTTACAATTTAACACCTTTAAATTTCACAGGTTTTTACAAGATTAATAGGGGCAAATCAGTTTTATCTTAACAAATACTAGGCCCGCCCACCCGCCCCATATTTTACAAGGGGATATGTCATCTGCCAAAATCAGTCTTATCTTCCCGAGTACTAGCCCCGCCCACCCGCCCTCTTTTTCTTGGAAGATATGTGATTTGCCAAGATAAGAATTTCGTAAGCAAGTACTAGCCCCGCCCACCCGCCCTTTATTTTCTCAGAGGGTAGTACATGCTAGTACTTGCTAAGATAAGTCTTATTTTGGCAAATGACATATACTCTGAGAAAATAGGGGCGGGTGGGCGGGGCTACTACTTGGTAACACAAGTCTTATCTTTTCAAATCACATATCTTCCAAGAAAAGAGAGGGTGGGTGGGCGGGGCTAGTACTTGGTAAGATAAGACTGATTTTGGCAAATGACATCCTGTGAGAAAATAGGGGAGGGGGGCTAGTATTTGTCAAGATAAAACTGATTAAATTGCATATTTCCATAGTAACGAGTTAAATTCCTAAATCTGATTGGATATTTATTTTTTAACAACTCGGTCATTAATTTTTCTGTGACACCCTGTATAAGCAAATTTAAAAATTATTAATTATATATTAAAAATAAATCACAAGTATCGACTCATCATATTTTGCACATTTAAGATAGGATATAATCAGCAATATTTTGAGGTGACGTCATCAATTTTTTAGGGGGAACGAACAAATACATTTTGATCAAAAATTTACTAGGCTTATGATAACTTTAAAACATTTCCAAGATTACAAAGGATTCGGTTTTGCAGTTCCTAATTAAAGCAATAAAATAAATTCACGCATTCATTAATTTTTTTGAGTCACCCTGTATATGCAAATCCCAGAAGTGTAAATGCAATCATAAATCACGCACTGGTCATATTTTGCACATTTCGGGTAGATTTAGGAATTTAACTCGTTCTATGGAAATTTACAATTTAAACCGTTAAATTTCACAAGTTTTTACAAGATTAATAAGGGCAAAATTAGTTTTATCTTAACAAATACTAGGCCCGCCCACCCGCCCCATGTTTTCCAAGGGGATATGTCATCTGCCAAGATCAGTCTTATCTTACCATGTACTAGCCCCGCCCACCCACCCTCTCTTTTCTTGAAAGATATGTCATTTGCCAAAATCAGTCTTATCTGAGCAAGTACAAGCTCCGCCCACCCACCCGTATTTTCTCAGAGGATGTCATTTGCCAAAATCAGTCTTTTCTGAGCAAGTACTAGTACCGCCCACCCGCCCCGTGTTTTCCAAGGGGATATGTCATCTGCCAAGATCAGTCTTATCTTACCATGTACTAGCCCCGCCCATCCGCCCCCTATTTTCTTGGAGAATATAGGGGCGGGTGGGCGGGGCTAGTACTTGCTAACACAAATCTTATCTTGGCAAATCACATATCTTCCAAAAAAATACGGGGCGGGTGGGCGGGGCTAGTACTGGTAAGATAAGACTGATCTTGGCAGATGACATATCCTCTGGGAAAATATGGGGGGGGGGGGGGGGCTCGTATTTGTTAAGATAAAACTGATTTTGCCCCTATTAATCTTGTAAAAACTTGTAAAATTTAAAGGATTTAAGTTGCATATTTCCATAGTAACGAGTCAAATTCCTAAATCTGATTGGACATTTATTTTTTAGTAACTCATTAATTTTTCTGAGACACCCTGTATAAGCAAATTTAAAAAATATTAATTATATATTAAAGATAAATCACAAGTATAAACTCATATTTTGCACATTAAGGTAGGATATATTCAGCAATGTTTTGAGGTGACGTCATCAATTTTTTAAGGGGATGAATAAATATATTTTGATCAAAAATTTACCATGCTTATAATAACTTAATAACGATTGGACCAGTACTTTCGGAAATTATCTGTCTAATAAAGATCAGGACGGCAGACAGACGGACGGACAGACAGACAGACAGACAGAAGTAAAAATCCTTCAGATCATTCAACTGCGCAGAGTTCTTATATTAATATCACTTTCCAAAGAAATTTGTATTCTCATTTTTCTCATTTATGTAAATAAATATCCAGAAAACGACTTCAGGCTATTAATTTTCCGTGAAAAATTCCCCCTTTAATTTCCATGTAAGTCCAGGTACCCAGCAATCAAATCAATAAACCCATTGCGTTCATCGCAATTCTAAGCTATGCATACCCAAGGCGCAATTGAAAACCGCATTACATGCATCCCTCGGCATTTTTCCCGGAAGCTTCCCCAACCCTTAATCAGCCCTCCCGTCCTTGTAATCAGACAATTTTATTTATAATAATTACCTCCCGTACTAGATTTCGTGCAATTATTCTTTATGCATCGGCTTCGCTATTGTCTCCAAAACGCACATGCAACCCATAAATAATACCCGACTCCACTTACTACCCCGTCAATACTTTATTAGCGTCTTAATATTTGAAATGTTGGTGGTCGTCCGATGTTATCAAAATACTACGTGTGTGTGTGTATATAGAGGTGTTCCGAAAGACACCTGCGCTATCTGTCGACGGGTTAGAGGACCGAGAGTTACCTGGGCAGCTGTGCATGACGTCACGCGACAGATGTGCGTCCGACACGGCTGGCTTCCTTCATGGGGTGCATGTCCATAGATTAAGACCACTAGCTCGATAACCAAAGCCACGCGAATTTATTTATATGGACGAGCGCCCATGCATTTTGATTTTGGGACAAGACAATGGGCACCCGGTCGGGGCGGTAACGGTGCCAGTGGAAGCCGAATTTCGTGCTAAGTAAATCTGACTAGAATTTTTTAATTTTTGGCTTTGCTTGGGTTATAAAGATAAACAGCCAAATTGCGAAATATTTATTTATTAGTTAACTAATTAATGAAACAAAGTACAATAATTATACATGCAGGATATAAACAAACTCTGGATCAACTTTACAGAAAGTTTAATTTGTTGTGGATGTCATTTTTATCCGAAACACAGAAATCTAAATAATGAAGTCCCAAATAATTACTACAATCATCTGGCTGTGAATTTAAATAGAAATCGCTCCACCTGAGAATCTTCTCAGTGTCCATGTACACCACACTATCTGCCCCAGATTAGTTCAATTTATTCACTTATTTTGTAAACAAGTGCTTCCACATCAACTACCTCACCAATTTAATAATCGTACTACCCGTAAAGTACCGATTAGATAATAGACTATCAAAAAACATAACAAAATCCCAATTTCGCCTCTTCATGTGCAAGCACCATAACCGAGCAAACAGTTCGCCTCGCTTTAGGAAGTGTTTGATGGACCGATGCCAGGGGCTTCATAGAAAAAAAGGCGAAGGGGAATCCAAATACACGCTCAATACACGGTGTCACTGTGGCCATATGGCCTCTTGAGCTGTCCTTAATTGGCCGGGAATGGCAGTGATTCGCAATATAATTCTTTGTTCTCGAACCGCCCCTATCACTTTCGTCCGGCAAAAATATTCACAGATAAAAACAACAAAGGTTAGTGAATGTTCGACAAGTTCAAGATCATTGCCGTGCGGGTATGCGTCATTTAGGGCCAAACTGCTCGGGCAGGTATGCGCAGGTTACGTATGCGAGGGGACATAGGGGCGGGTTTCGCGGCGACGAGCGAATGGTTGTTACAAGAAGAACATGTGTTAAAATTCAGGATGATAATTATAATGCGGGTATTTTATGGTTTTGAGTGCGATTAGGACGCAAGACAATCGAATTCTGAGATGGGGGAGAGTGGCGAGTGGGGGCTATGGAAATAAAATCTGTGGGGATGAGAAGCGAACAATTCGATGTTTATTTATTTCTAACGTTTAACTAAATTTAACTAATGAAAACTCGTCTAGTTGTCTCTTAATTTTTATATTTGTGGTGAAAATAATCACATATTCACAGGTTTAAATTGGTAACACACCCTTAAGTGCTTTTTGAGTAAAAAATATAAAAAAAATCTGTCTACGTGAGATTAATTTTTTTGCAGAATACCGAATTTCGATCCTTTAATATTGGTCCAAAATTAAAATGTCGGGTACCCGTGAGAAAAAATAAAATACCAAGGCACCTTGGATTCTTTCAAACTCTTTAAAAAATAAACTACCAGGTGCCTCTGAGATTCTTTAAAACTACTTATTTCAAAAATAAAACGTCTGGGGCCTTTGATTTTTCAAATTTTTGAAAAACTAAAACGTGCCTCTAAGATTCTTTAAAACTACTTAAAAAGTACATACAACCTCTAAGATATCTGAATGTATAAAATTCTTTAAAAAATAAAACACCAGGTGCCTCTGAGATTCTTTAAAACTATTTCAAAAATAAAACGTCGGGTGCCCTTGAGATTCTTTAAAATTGGTCCAAAATAGAAATGTCGGGTGCCTCTGAGATTTTTGAAAATTCTTTAAAAAACAAAACACCAGGTGCCTTGAGATTCTTTAAGACTATTTTATTTATTCAAAAATAAAATGTCTGGGGATTTCTTAATTTTTTTTTAAACTAAAACATTAGGTGCCTCTAAGATTCTTTAAAACTACTGAAAAATAGTACCTCTGAATATTTAAAATTCTTTAAAAAATAAAATACCAGGTGCCTCTGACATTCTTTAAAACTACATATTTCAAAAACAAAACTTCGAGTGCCCTTGAGATTCTTCAAAATTGGACCTAAATTGCAGTGTCGGATGCCTCTGAGATTTTTGAAAAATCTTTAAAAATAAAACACAAGGTGTCTCTCAGATTCTTTAAAACTACTTCAAAAATAAAACGTCTGGGGCTTTTGAGATTCTTGAAATTTTTTAAAAACTAAAGCACCAGGTGCCTCAAGATTCTTTAAAACTATGTACTTCAAAAACAAATATGCGGGGCCCTAAAATTCTTTAAAACCAATTCAAAGACAAACGTGTGGCGCCCTGTGATTCTTTAAATCTACTTCAAAAACAAACGTCTGGGCCTTCAGATTCTTAAAACTACTTCAAAAGCCAAACGTCTGAAGTCCCTGAAGATTATTTAAATTCTTGAAAAGATAAAATACACCATGTGTCCCTGACATTCTTTTAAATTACTTCAAAAATAAACGTTTGAGGTCCTGAGATTCTTTAAAGCTACTTTAAAAGCAAACTGTCTGAAGCCCTTGAAGATTATTTAAATTATTTCAAAAATGAAAAATCAGGAGCCTTTGAAATTTTTTCAATTTTTTAAAAACTAAAACACCATGGGTTTCTAAGATTCTTTATAACTACTTAAAAAATGAACCTCTGAAATCTCCGAATCTTTAAAATTCGTTAAAAAATAAAACATCAGGTGCCTCTGTGATTCTTTAAAATTACTTCAAAAATAAAACGTGCGGGGCTTTTCAGATTCTTTAAATTTTTTAAAAACTAAAACACCAGGTGCCTCTAAAATTCTTTAAAACTACTTAAAAAATAGAACCCCTGAAATCTCTGAATGATTAAAATTCTTTAAAATATAAAACACCAGGTGCCTCTAAGATTCTTTAAAACTACTTAAAAATGAACCTCCGAAATCTCTGAATGTTTAAAATTCTTTAAAAAATGAAACACTAGATGCCTCTAAGATTCTTTAAAACTACTTCAAAAATAAAACGCCTGGGGCTTTTTTTTGAGATTCTTTAAATTTTTTAAAAACTAAACAGATGCCTCTAATAGGATTCTTTAAAACTACTTAAAAAATAGAACCCCTGAAATCTCTGAATGATTAAAATTCTTTAAAATATAAAACACTATACTTCAAAAACAAAACGTCGAGTGCCCTTGAAATTTTTGAAAAATCTTTAAAAAAAAACACCAGGTGCCTATCAGATTCTTTAAAACTGCTTCAAAAACAAAACGTCTGGTGCCCTTAGATTCTTTAAAATTGGCCCAAAATTGAAACGTCGGGTGCCTCTGAAAATTTTGAAAATGCTTTAAAAATAAAACACCAGGTGCCTCTCAGATTATTTCAAAAACAAAACATCGGAGGCCTAGGAAACTCTTTATAAATCTTTGAAAAAAAAAAATGCCAAGGGACCTCAGGATTCTTTCAAACTCTTTCAAAAATAAACCACCAGATGCCTCTGAGAGATTCTTTAAAACTATTTAAAAAATGAAACGTCGGGTGCCTCTGAGATTTTTGAACATTTTTTAAAAATAAAACACCAGGTGCCTCTAAGATTCTTTAAAACTATTTAAAAAATAGAACCTCTGAGATATCCCAATGTTTAAAATTCTTTAAAAAATAGAACACCAAGTGCCTCTGAGATTCTTTAAAACTGCTTCAAAAACAAAACGTCTGGTGCCTCTGAGATTTTTGAATATTTTTAAAAATAAAACACCAGGTGCCTCTAAGATTCTTTAAAACTACTTAAAAAATAGAATCTATGAGATCTCCGAATGTTCAAAATTCTTTAAAAAACAGAACACCAAGTGCCTCTGAGATTCTTTAAAACTGCTTCAAAAACAAAACGTCTGGTGCCTTTAGATTCTTTAAAACTGGTCCAAAATTGAAACATCGGGTGCCTCTGAAATTTTTGAAAATTCTTTAAAAATAGAACACCAACCCCAGGATTCTTTCAATCTCTTTCAAAAATAAACCACCAGATACCTCTGAGATTCTATAAAACTATTTCAAAAATAAAACACCAGGTGCCTCTGAGATTCTTGAAAACTACTTCAAAAACAAAACGTCGGATGTCCTTTAGATTCTTTAAAATTGGTCTAAAATTGAAATGTCGGGTGCATTTGAAACTTTTGAAAATTCTTTAAAAATAGAACACCAGGTGCCTCCCAGATTCTTTAAAACTACTTCAAAAATAAAACATCGGAAGCCCAGGAAACTTTTTAAATCCTTGAAAAAATAAACTATCAAGAGCCCTCGGGATTCTTTCAAATTCTTTTAAAAACAAAACATCAGGTGCTTCTGAGATTCTTCAATTTTTTTAAAAACTAAAACAGCAGGTGCCCCTAAAACTACATATGTACTTAAAAAATAAAACCTCTGAAATCTCTGCATGTTTGAAATTCTTTAA
This sequence comes from Zophobas morio, assembly GCF_036711695.1. Lineage (NCBI taxonomy): Eukaryota > Metazoa > Arthropoda > Insecta > Coleoptera > Tenebrionidae > Zophobas > Zophobas morio. The sequence continues at coordinate 4,793,946 of NW_026972115.1, forward strand.
AAAGTAAAACACCAGGGGCCTCTGAGATTCTTTAAAACTACTTCAAAAACAAAACGTAGAGTGCCGTTGAGATTCTTTAAAACTGGTCCAAAATTGAAACGTCGGGTGCCTCTGAGATTTTTGAAAATACATACTTTAAAAATAAAACACCAGGTGCCTCTCAGATTCTTTAAAACTACTTCAAAAACAAAGCATCTGAGGCCCAGGAAGCTCTTGAAATCCTTCAAAAAATAAAATACCAACGGCCCTCAGGATTCTTTCAAATCTTTTCAAAACCAAAACACCAGGTGCCTCTGAGTTTCTTTAAAACTACTTCAAAAATAAACGTCTGAGGTCCTGAGATTCTTTAAGACCAGTTCAAAAGCAAACCGTCTGAATCCCTTGAAAATTATTTGAATTATTTAAAAAATAAAACATGAGGAGCCTTTGAGATTCTTTCAATTTTTTAAAAACTAAAACACCAGAGGCCTCTAAGATTCTTTATAACTACTTAAAAAATAGAACCTTTGAAATCTCTGAATGTTTAAAATTCTTAAAAAAATTAAACATCAGGTGCCTTTGAGATTCTTTAAAACTACTTCAAAAATAAAACATCTGAGGCCCAGGAAGCTCTTGAAATCCTTGAAAAAATAAAATACCAAGGGTCCTCTGGATTCTTTCAAATCCTTTCAAAAACAAAACACCAGGTGCTTCTGAGTTTCTTTAAAACTACTTCAAAAATAAAACGCCTGCGCTTTTGAGATTTTTAAAATTTTTCAAAATATAAAACACCAGATGACTCTAAGATTCTTTAAAACTATGTACCTACTTCAAAAACAAACATGGGGGGCCCTAAGATTCTTTAAAACAACTTCAAAAACGAATGTGTGGCGCCCTGAGATTCTTTAAAACCACTTCAAAAACAAACGTCTGCGACCCTAAGATTCTTAAAACTACTTCAAAAACAAAACGTCGGGTGTACTTGAGATTTTTGAAAATTCTTTAAAAATGAAACACCAGGAAACTTTTTAAATTCTTGAAAAAATAAAACACCAAGGGTTCTGCGGATTTTTTCAAATTCTTTCAAAAACAAAACACCAAGTGCCTCTGAGATTCTTTAAAACTACATCAAAAAGAAAATGTTAGTGCCCCTGCTTGAGATTCTTTAATTCTTGTTCAGATTCTTGTTCAGATTGATTCAAATTCTTTAAAAAAGTTTCAATTTCTGTTAAAAATTTGCAGCGCCCGATTTCGCCTCGCGTTTAAAATTATCAACTTTTGAAATGGCAAGTATTTATAACTTCAAAAACACAAAACTAACAAAAAGAGGAACATTTAATTTTTCGAAAATGTTTCACAACATATTTATTTTTGTGACAATTACTTGGACGAGTTTTTGTGTCAGAAAAATTGTACTAATAGGAGAAATATCAATGAGCCAAGTGGGGATTTTTCTCTTTTAAACGTCGTCGGTAAGTGCAAAGATATCTAATAAATAAGATTCAGAATTTTGAAAATTACGAAATTATATTCATTTTAAAAAATCGGGTTCATAATCCAATATAATAAATGTGAAAGTCTGAATAAGAGGTAGTAAATAATTTTTAAAATACAAAAAACTAATAGAAAATTCAAATTAATTGAAAATATCACAGCAGACAAAAATAAAAAAAAGTTTCTGGATTTACTGTTGCTTTTGACACTCATAGCAGTTTGTTTTTTCTAATAAAAAAATAAAACACCCCTAAACCACCCAAAACGTCAGTTTATTTAGCGTGTCAACCCACAATGCTCCATTTTCCTTCGCCTAACACGTAGTTCCTGTTGCATCAACGCTCCCCAATTAATCAAAATCATCACACTGCTAAAAGAAGAGCCCCCGAATCACCCATGTCTGAAAACATTCCATTAGAAACGGGCGACTGCATCCTGATTAGGTCTCATCAACCATATCATCCCCTTTCCTAGTGAAATTATTTTTGATACCTCGCTCGATTAGGGTTTTTACTTGGTGAAAAATGTACCCATTGGTTATGGTTTGATGCGCAACGACACGCTGTTTTACGCACCATATGGACACTCTGCCCCGAATTCCCGAAATCTGGACCATCTCGAAAAATCACACCTGGACAATGGTTGTGTCTTACACGCGATTAATTAATTATAAATCCACCCCTATTTTTTAACAGTATCTAGCAATTTATCGGAGAAACTGGATTTGTTCGATTGCGTTTCAGGACGAATTTGTGTGTGTCGAAATTGATCTTCCGTGAAGGGTACCAATAAAAGCTTTCTTAGGGTGCACGTGCTGGGTCGGCACGTGGCTTAAGGTATGTTAAAATTCAAAAACGCCCCTCCTGTCATTACATATCGTGAGTCAGAGCCCAACGCACCTGTCTCCTTGTGACGCCAGCGCCTTGAGGACCTTGAAGAAAAGGTCCTTACGTCACACTGACGTCACCCATTCATGGTGGAGTTTTATTTTCGTCTATTTAAAGTTTAACGAGATAAGGTGCCGTGACTCGGAGCACTTACCCCTCGCCAAACGGCAGAATAGAATTCAATTACTTATAATAAAAGCCTTGTAATATTTGGCTTTAATAACCATAAATTTCTGTTAATCCTCCCAGGGGCCTGTTATTATCCGGCGCGGAGCGATTAAGCCTTTGAGATACTCGATATGGTTGTTTGGAGCACTTTCTCATTACCCGGCGATAAATCGCGGAATTCGCGGATTTTTACGGAAAATTTATAACTGTAAGTGGCATTAGGAATGCGGGGTAATCACAGGGCGATTGTTGGAGAAGGCCAGGTGTGCGCTGGTGAGGGGGCTTCCACGTGCCCGCCAGCTGCCAGGGGTGCCACCCCATTTACTATTATGGCACACATGCCGTGACGTATGTACGCGTATGTGTCACCTTCGAAGCGCATTGTTAGCTTCGTAAATATGCAAATCGGTTTTTGGTTCCATTGTTGCTGGGTTATCTGCCAGACCCCGGGCCAGACGGAGAAGAAGAAGAGAGAGATGCGGCGGAGCAGGCGGAAACTCGTTTGGGGGTCAGCAGGGTGCCAAATAATTACACTGCATCTGATGGACTTCATTTAGGAAAAAGCGAACGATGTGTTTCAATTTTTCCATTTTTTTCAGTTGTTATTTCTCCAAATAATTCTGGTGAAATATTCGTGGGGCTAATTTTTTAAATCTACCTCATCGGACCAAAAAATTTTAACAGTGTGAACAGAGCAATTCTGATATAGTTGAGGAAACTGAAATTTTGTGCAGTTTCACTCTGTTCTAATTTTTTTAATTAGAAAAACTAGCTAATACCACAAGCAACAATAAGATGTCTAGAAACTTTTTGTTTATTTTTACTTACCTAGTATTTCAGAAATCCAGAGAATAATTTTAGATTATATTTCATATATCATCATTCAGAAAATACAATACATATCAAATTTTACCACTTTGGTTACATGATTCAAAATTTTAGAAATACAATCTTTTGATAATGAAATGAATATAATATTAATTTAGTTTCATAGAACTCCAAGACGAAAACAGGACTGGATATAACAGGTGTTCAATTGAAAAAATTGCGAAAAACGCATGTGTTTATTTATTAATCTACACTGTGTATATAATTGACATTTCCTGTTGTCAGCTGTCATCAATTAAATTTTAGGTTAATTGTAGACATACTTCACAACAGCTTTAAAAAATCAAAGCCAACTTGATCACTCTTTCAATTGAACACCCAATGTATTTGAGTTTCAGCTGAAGTAACAAAAGGACGCAAGGCGAAACCAAACGTTGCAAATTCAGAACATGCATTGATTTTTTCAGACGTTCTATTTTTGACGCAGTTTTAAAAAATCTTCATCTAGTGTTTTGTTTTTGAACGAATTTAAAAGAATCCGGAGGGCCTTTGGTGTTTTACTAATTTTTTTAAAATGTCAGGAGCACCCACTGTTGTTTTTTTTTTTTTTTTGAAAGAATGTAAAAAAATCGAGGGGGCTCCTGGTGTTTTATTTTTGTGAGAATTTGAAAAAATCTTGACGACCTTGTTCTTTTTTATTTTTTTAAGAATTTAAAGAATCCCATAGGCCTCCGAAGTTTTCTTTTTAAAAAAAAATTAAAAGAATCTTGCCAGCTTTTGGTGTTTTATTTATTTGTTAAAAATTTCAGAGGCACTCAGTGGTTTTTTTTTTTGAAAAGAATGTAAAATATCTCGGGGGTACTTGGTGTTTTGTTTTTGAAAGAATTTAAAAAAATCTCAGGGAGACTTGGTGTTTTTGAAGTACTTTTAAAGAATCGAAGGAACACCTGATGTTTTATTTTATTTTTTAAAGAATTTAAAGAATCTCAAGGGTTTCAGGCGTTCTATTTTCAAAGTGATTTTAAAGAATGGTTGTTTGTTTTTGAAAGAATTTGAAAAAATCTATACATATTTTAATAAGTACTTCAAATATTTTTGAAGTATTTTAAAGAATCTCCTCGGCACCCGACTTTTTGTTTTTGAAGTAGTTTTAAAGAATGCAAAGAAACTAAGGAACACTTGATGTTTTATTTTTAAAATATTTTAAAGAATCTCAAGAGCACTTGGTGTTTTGTTTTTGTAAGAATTTGATAAAAATTCTGAGGACCTTGTTGTTTTTTATCTTTTTTAAGAATTTAAAGAATCTCATGGGCCTCGAAAGTTTTTTTTTTGAAAACAATTTAAAAGAATCTTGTGGAGTTTTGGTGTTTCATTTATTTATCAAAAATTTCAGAGGCACCCAATGTTTTTTTTTTTTGGAACAGGAGTACTTGTTTGAAAGAATCTCGGGAAGATTTGGTGTTTTATTTTTGAAGTATTTTAAAGAATCTCAGGGGCACCCGGCTTTTTGTTTTTGAAGTACTTTTAAAGAATCGAAGGAATACCTGATGTTTTATTTTTTAAAGAAGTTAAAGAATCTCTAGGGTTTCGGGCGTTCTATTTTCAAAGAAATTTTAAAGAATCTCAGGGACACCTGGTTGTTTGTTTTTGAAAGAATTTTAAATAATCTATAAACATTTTAATACTTCAAATATTTTTGAAGTATTTTAAATAATTTCCGCAGCACCCGACGTTTTGTTTTTGAAGTAGTTTAGAAGAATTTGAAAGAATTTCATGGGGACCTGGTGTTTTGTTTTTGAAGTAGTTTAAAAGAATTTGAAAGAATTCCAGGGGGACTTGGTGTTTTATTTTTAAAAGAATTTGAAACAGTCTTGAGGATCCTTGTTGTTTTTATATTTTTAAGGATTTAAAGAATCTCCCATGCTTTGTTTTTGAAGTAGTTTTAAATAATGCAAAGAAACTAAGGGACACTTGGTGTTTTATTTTTAAAATATTTTAAAGAATCTTAGGGACAGCCAACGTTTCAATTTTGGACCAAATTTAAAGAATCTCCGGGGACCCAATGTTTTGTTTTTGAAGTAGTTTTAAGGAATCTCAGAGACACCTGGTGTTTGTTTTTGAATGGATTGGAACGAATCTCAAAAAGTCTTGGTGTTTTATTTTTGAAGTAAATGTTTTAAACAATCCCAGAGGCAACCGACGTTTTAATTTTGGCCAATTTTAAAGAATGTCCGGACGTTTTGTTTTTGAAGTAGTTTTAAAGGACACCTAGTGCTTTATTTTTGACCTATTTTAATAAATCTGGGAGGAATTCAACTCGTGGTTTTTGAAGTAGTTTTAAAGAATTTCGGAGGCATCTAGTGTTTTGTATTTTAAAGAGTTTAAAGAATCTCGCAGGCCTCAGATGTTTTGTTTTTGAAGTAGTTTTAAAAAATCTAAGGAACACTTGGAGTTTTATTTTTGAAATATTTTAAAGAATCTCAGAGGCAGCCAACGTTTCAATTTTGGATTAATTTTAAAGAATCTCAAGGGCACCCGACGTTTTGTTTTTGAAGTAGTTTTAAAGGATCTCAGGGGCACCTAGTGTTTTGTGTTTTAAAGTATTTTACACATTCGGAAATTTCAGAAGTTCTATTTTTTAAGTAGTTTTAAAAAATCTCAGAGTACCTGATATTTTGTTTTTAAACGATATTTGAAAGAGTCTTTTCACGGGAATTTTATTTTTGAAGTAGTTTTAAAGAATCTAAGGGAGACCTGGTGTTTTATTTTTTAAACAATTTAAAGAATCTCAAGGGTTTCAAGCGTTCTATTTTCAAAGTAATTTTCAAGAATCTCAGGAACACCTGGTTTTTTGTTTTTGAAAGAATTTGAAATAATCTATACATATTTTAATACTTCAAATATTTTTGAAGTATTTTAAAGAATCTCAGGGGCACCTGGTTTTTTCTTTTTGAAGTACTTTTAAAGAATCGAAGGAACACCTGATGTTTTATTTTTTAAAGAATTTAAAGAATCTCAAGGGTTTCAAGCATTCTATTTTCAAAGTAATTTTAAAGAATCTCAGGAACACCTTATTGTTTGTTTTTGAGTGAATTTGAAAAAATCTATACATATTTTATAAGTGCTTCAAATATTTTTGAAGTATTTTAAAGAATCTCCCCGGCACCCCGACGTTTTGTTTTTGAAGTAGTTTTAAAGAATGCAAAGAAACTAAGGAACACTTGGTGTTTTTTATTTTTAAAATATTTTAAAGAATGTCAGGGGCACCCGGCTTTTTGTTTTTGAAGTACTTTTAAAGAATCGAAGGAACACCTGATGTTTTATTTTTTAAACAATTTAAAGAATCTCTCAGGGGTTTCAAGGGTTCTATTTTCAAAAGTAATTTTAAAGAATCTCTGAGACACTTGGTGTTTGTTTTTGAAAGAATTTGAAATAATCTATAAACAGTTCAATCCTTCAAATATTTTTGAAATATTTTAAAGAGTCTCCACAGCAGCAGACGTTTTGTTTTTGAAGTAGTTTTAAAGAATGCAAAGAAACTAAGGGACACTTGGTGTTCTATTTTTAAAATATTTTAAAGAATCTTAGGGACAGCCAACGTTTCAATTTTGGACCAAATTTAAAGAATCTCCGGGGGACCCAATGTTTTGTTTTTGAAGTAGTTTTAAGGAATCTCAGAGGCACCTGGTGTTTGTTTTTGAATGGATTTGAACGAATCTCAAAAAGACTTGGTGTTTTATTTTTGAAGTACATGTTTTAAACAATCTCAGAGGCAACCGACGTTTTAATTTTGGCCAATTTTAAAAAATGTCCGGATGTTTTGTTTTTGAAGTAGTTTTAAAGGACACCTAGTGCTTTATTTTTGACCTATTTTAAAAAATCTGGGGGACATTCAACTTGTTGTTTTTGAAGTAGTTTTAAAGAATCTCAGAGGCATCTAGTGTTTTGTTTTTTCAAGAGTTTAAAGAATCTCGGAGGCCTCAGGTGTTTTGTTTTTGAAGTAGTTTTAAAGAATCTAAGGAACACTTGGAGTTTTATTTTTGAAATATTTTAAAGAATCTCAGAGGCAGCCAACGTTTCAATTGTGGACCAATTTTAAAGAATCTCAAGTGCACCCGACGTTTTGTTTTTGAAGTAGTTTTAAAGAATCTCAAAGGCACCTAATGTTTTGTTTTTTAAAGTATTTTATACATTCGGAAATTTCAGAAGTTCTATTTTTTAAGTAGTTTTAAAAAATCTCAGAGTACCTGATATTTTGTTTTTAAACGATATTTGAAAGAGTCTTTTCCCGGGAATTTTTTTATTTTGAAGTAGTTTTAAAGAATCTAAGGGACACCTGGTGTTTTATTTTTTAAACAATTTAAAGAATGTCAGAGGATTCAGACGTTCTACTTTCGAAGTAAATTTAACGAGTCTCAGGGCAGTTGGTGTTTTATCTTTGAAGTATTTTAAAGAACCTCAGGGCATTTGATGTTTTGTTTTTGAAGTTTTTTAAGGAATCTTAGAGGCATCCGACGTTTTGTTTTTGAAGTAGTTTTAAAAAATCTCAGGGGCAACTGGTATTTTGTTTTTAGAAGAATTTGGAGGAGCACCTGGTGTTTTGTGAATTTAGAAGAATCTCAGTAGGCCTGGTGTTTTATTTTTAAAGTATTTTAAAGAATTTCAGGGCCGCCTGACGTTTTGTATTTTAAGTCGTTTTAAAGAATATCAGGGGCGCCAGGTGTTTTATTTTTGAAGTTTTTTAAAGAATTTCAGAGGCATCCAACGTTTGGTTTTTGAAGTAGTTTAGAAGAATTTGAAAGAATTTCAGGGGGACCTGATGTTTTATTTTTAAAAGAATTTGAGAGAATGTTGAGGATCCTTGTTGTTTTTATATTTTTAAGCATTTAAAGAAATCCATGGGCCTCTGATGCTTACTTTTTGAAGTGGTTTTAAATCTCAGGGGCATATGAGGTTCTACTCTTTAACGAATTTAAAGAACTCTCAAAGTTTCAGACGTTCTATTTTTGAAGTAGTGTTAAAGAATCTCAGGGGGACTTGGTATTTTATTTTTGAAGTAAGTACTCACAGGGGCACCCGACGTTTTTGTTTTTGAAGTAGTTATAAAGAATCTAAGGAACACCTGGTGTTTTATTTTTGAAGTATTTTAAAGAATCTCAGAGGCATCCAAAGTTTTCTTTTTGAAGTATTTTTAAAAAATCTCAGGGGCCACTGGTATTTTGTTTCAGAAGAATTTGAAAGAATCTCAGGGGGATTGGTGTTTTATTCTTGAAGTATTTTAAAGAATCTCAGGGGCACCCGACGTTTTGTTTTTGAAATAGTTTTAAAGAATCTTATGGGCAACTGGTGTTTCATTTTTAAAAGAATTTGGCACCTGGTATTTTGTGAATTTAGAAGAATCTCAGAGAGCCTGGTGTTTTATTTTTGAAGTAGGGGCAACTTGTGTTTTGTTTTTGAAGGAATTTCTGGGGCATCGGACGCTTTGTATTTGAAGAAGGTTTAAAAAAATCTCACGGGCAACTGGTGTTTTGTAAATTTAGAAGAATCTTAGAGGACCTGGTGTTTTATTTTTGAAGTAGGTTAAAGAATCTTTGGGGAATCGAACTCTTTTTATTTGAAGTAGTTTTAAAGTATCTCAATGGCACCTTGTGTTTTGTTTTTGAAAGAATCTCAGGAGCACATGGATGTTTTATTTTTGAAGTATTTTAAAAAATCTCTGGTGCATCGAACGCTTTGTATTTAAAGTAATTTTAAAGAATCTCACGGGCAACTGGTGATTTGGTTTTAAAAGAATTTGAAGGAATCTTAGGGTCACCTGGTGTTTTGTGAATTTAGAAGAATCTTAGAGAGCTTGGTGTTTTATTTTTGAAGTAGTTTTAAAAAATCTCAGGGGCACCCGACGTTTTGATTGGATCAATTTTAAAGAATCTCCGAGCTCTATGTATTGCCAATGTAAAATAGCACCTTTTTCCCTTTCAAATACTTCACCCCTCATACTTAAAGCCCGCTTGGTCGAATTCCAACTTCCAACCTAAAACTTTATCGTACTCCAATAAAATCCTCGCCGACAGCTGAAACCAAAAAATGATGAAATAGCCACTTTCGCTGAACAACATTGTTGATGTGGCCTCCGAAAATACCGAAAACCAGAGACAGGTGCCAAGAGCTTTGACAAACTAGGGGATTTAGATAAAGCGCAAGCACTTATTATCAATCATGTGTGTATATTTATAAAATAAATTTTAATAGGGGCTGATCATTTTGTGATAGCGCGATAAGATAAACCCCGTGCACTTATTTATACTTATTTTCCATTAGATAACGAGCCGGAAATGTGGACATTCAAAAATTTAATCGCCACAACGAAAGTAAAAGCTCCCGTACCGGCCCACAATGGATTTAGCTAGTGAATCACTCAGTTCTGGAATCGGGGTGATTCATTATTGATTCCCCGTCACACCTGTCCATACCGTTAGAAAATCCCCCGCTATATTACCCATCCGGATTTTTGTTGGCCGCTCTGTTTGTATCGATTTCGATCTAACAACGGAACTATTTGTAGCAGAGTTGTTTGTTTTCAAACCGGAATGCAAATGTTGATGTAAATATGTTATAGATACTTGATATTTTAATGCACTTCGTCCCGGGGCTACGCCATTACCGTGTAACATAATAATACGCAAGAAATTCCTTCGAATTGGCTCAAAAACCCCCTGCTCAACTTTGTTTACGATTTTTTCTATCACCCAGCTAGGACTAGAATCGATTGCGACCTTTGTGCCCCGAAAACCCACCGTTTTTAATTTGGCGGCGCTAATTTAGGGCCCAGTCGAGCGCACTTTTCTCCGGCTAATTGTTGCTTCGTGATCCCGGAGTAAACATCGCCTTTATTAAATTTCAAGTGTTGCGTTTATTAAAAATTAATGGGAGCTTCAATATTAAGACGCTGAAATTATCCTTTCCAATTACGGCTCCGGAGGACACGAGAAATGTCACTTATGGAATTATTAAGACTGTCGCCAAGTGACATTTCGTGATGGCACACGGCGGATGGTTTCCGGTCGAAAAAGACCGATTAAAAATTAAGGGGATTATGGAAATTTTAAGCGAATCGATTTATATTCATAAACTAATAACACTCACGGGGCGAGTCGGTGATTTTCAGGCCTGGATTGCGCGCCGGAGGAATTTTATTGGGCGAAGAAAATTGATTGTGTGCATAAATTTGACGCCGCTTGAAAATTCAAATAGAGGGAATGTAATTTTTATTAGGTAGGGTAAAGTCAGTGGGGGCGTTGTTGGTCCCTGAGAGGTCAAATATTTTCAATATTTTCATCAAAATTATAAAAAAAATTATCGTAGTTAAAGTTTGAGTTTTTTAATTGTTTTTCTTTTATTATTTTCGAAAGTGAAATAAATACGTTTCCTCTGAATAAAAAACTGTTTCCTGTTTCATACAAATTAACTATCTAAAACTATGTTTGTGTTGTGTTACAAAATCACACTATCTAATTTAATTAACAAGACCCGAATTCGGTCAAGTAATATAATATTTTCAGTAGTTTCACTATTATCCTGAAGGAATCTGAAATTTGACCTTTTTGAAAATCTTAAATATCACAATCCAGTATTCTAGTCTACTAGATTTTAAAATAACAAACATTGTATTTGTTTTTCCGTTTCTTGCTTGAAATGTAAAAGAAATATTATAAATTTTCGAAAATAATGGACGCTGTTTTTTATCTAAAATTTCAAACAGGAATAAAATGGGATTTTGGTCAAAAACGATCTCAAAACCTTCCTGGTTAATCCAAATTTCGTATCGGTAAAAGCCAACAAAATATCCTTTGTTTCCAAGTACTGGAAAAAAAAGTCGTTGAGTAAACCATGAAATTTATTTTTAAAATTATATTGGCATTACAGTTGGTGTTGTCAACAATTCTTCCAACATTAAATTTCGAGAAGGTTTCCCATTGTTAAAACAAGACAATTAGGACCCCCGAGAAGTTTTACATTCTTAAAAAAATTGATCGAAAGCTGTTTCGGTAGAAATTCCCTCGCACCGAAAGTACAGTGAAACATAACCAGTATTTCTAAGTTGAGTTTTTACTTTACAGAATTTTGTGATGGACATCATTAACATTTTTGCAAGGCCGCCTTGGATTGGTGCACTGTAATACTAAAAATAACAGTATTGTATTCCCAAAATTTTCTGGGAAAATGGGGTGAACCGTTCCTGATTTAATCAATAAAATAAATTGACGCATTCATTAATTTTTTTTTGAGCGACCTGTATAAGCAAATCTAAAAATATGAATGCAATGATAAATCACAAGTAACAACTCATCATGTTTTGCACATTTCGGATAGACTGAGGAATTGAATTCGTTACTATCGAAATTTGCAATTTAACACGTTTAAATTTCACAAGTTTTAACAAGATTAATAGGAACAAAATCAGTTTTATCTTAACAAATACTAGCCCCACCCACCCACCTTCTCTTTTCTCAGAGGATATGTCATCTGCCAAAATCAATCTTATCTTACCAAGTACTAGACGACTTTTTTTTTAATCATATAGTATAAACTTTGTCTTGAAAAACTGTAAAAAACCGTAAGAAAGTTAAAGGTTATACGCTCAACTTACTTTCAAATATACAGAGTGTTCTGTTTTCAAGATGTAACATAACTTAGTTTTTCGAATGGAACACTCTATATATTTTTACATAGTCTAATTTATTTCGTCTTAAACTTTATAATCACAATTTATTTTTGAAATTCCGATGCGATGTTGCCACGCCATTCCAATTTTCTTGAAATTTTTTAGCAATGGAAGACTACCAAAAAATCGCAATAGGGTTATTAAATATTAAACTAAAATCTGTGTTACAATATTTTGAGGAGATACATAAAGGTACGCGCTTTGTTGCGGTAAAAATGAAATTAAATTTCCATATACAGAGTGTTTATAAAAAATGGTTTAATTATTACAGCCCCAGTAGTAAGAAAATAGAGGAACAGAGGGCGGGGTGGGTGGGGCTATTACTTGCTAAGATAGGACAGATTTTGGCAAATTAAATACTCTCTAAGAAAAGAGAGGGTGGGTGGGCGGGGAGAGTGCCTGCTAAGATAAGACTGATTTTGGCAAATGAGATACCCTGTAAGAAAAGAGAGGGCGGGTGAGCGGGGCTAGTACCTTCTAAAATAAGACTGATTTTGGCAAATAAGATATCCTCTAAGAAAATAGACGGTGGGTGGGCAGGGCTTCATAGAATACCCATCCCCTTTTAGTGCAAATGTATCACTACTAGGTTCTTCTCATAGTGTTTTAACTCTACTTTAATTAGAAGAAACAAAAATATACAGCCTAGGGTAAAAATATTGAACTAGTCCAATATATGGAAAACTATTTATTGCAACCATATAATACAAATTACATATATAAAATGTATCTTTTTTCAGAAAATGTGTTCTCTTTTACGAATAAAAATATAGGAGTACGTTATTTTTTAAAATTTATTTTATTAATAGAATCTTATTCTATTTTTGTGCTCTTTCGTTTTTGCTGAGTATTTTCCATTTTAAAGTTGATAGTTACTGCAATTTTTACTATTTTAAGAGACATATCGACATATTAGAACAATGAGGAGAGTAAGATACAGTAATAAAATACAGGGTGTTCCATTTGAAAAAGCTGAAATTCGATATTTGAAAATAAAATTTGAAATTTTTTATAAACAATCTGTATATTAAAATTTGATTTAGATGATACCACTATAAAGCTCGTACCTTTATTTATGCTGTCACAAAATATTGTAAGACGGACGATTTTTCACTGTTTTTTCTATCTGTAATAATTAATGAGATATCCAGGACCACGCGCTTAGTGACTCACCCTGTGTATAAAATTGGACCAAAAAAAAACTTACTTGTGTACTAGCCCTGCCCACCCACCCTGTATTTTCTTAGAGGATATGTCATTCGCCAAATCCAGTTTTATCTTATCAAATACTAGCCCCGCCCACCCGCCCTTTATTTTCTTAGAGCATATTTCATTTGCCAAAATCACTCTTATCTTAGCAAATAATAAGTAATCTGTCTTGGTCTAATTTTTGTTCTCAAGTTTCTCATATTTTTTTATGTCGATGTGTCTCTTAAAAAAGTAAAAAATCGCAGCAACTATCAACTTTGAATATAGAACATACTAAATAAAAAACATTTTATAAACACTCTGTATATGGAAATTTAATCTCATTTATATTACAAGAAAGTTGAAATAACGTGGCAACGTCGTGTCGTAATTTCAAAAACAAACTGTGATTGTAAAGCTTACGAAAGATTAATCAAAATATCTAAAGATATATAGAGCGTTTCATTTAAAAAAACTAATTTGTGTATTACGCTTAGAAACAAAACACTACGTATAGTTAAAAGTTATTTTAGAGTATAGTTCTTAAAGAACCGCACAACTTTGGTCTTTGAATTTTTTTCTATTTCATTTATTTTAATTTATTATTATTTAATTATTATTATGAGATATCGAGAAACGCGCATTTAGTGACTCACCTTGTATATGTCACGAGGTATACATACATTATTTCCATTTACAACACGTTAACTGAGGATACTGTAACAAGTCATTTTGATTAATGTTTACTATTATTTTTTCACAGTTCGTAGAATACGAAAATTCAATTTTTTTATTTCAGCCTATTGTCGCTTTGTTCTACAATTTATTAGGACAATAATTTCCGAACTAGTGAATAGATTGTTTTGAAATTTCTGGAGGACTTTAGAGTCACAGTGAAAATGATAAATAAATTCATTAACTTGATGACGTCATCCTAAAAAAATATTAACAAAATGAAAATGTCAAAAAAATGAACTAACTCTATCCTCTATTAACATGATTTATTACAATATTGATATGAGACAAAAGTATTCAAATTAAACAAATTTCCAGTCGCACGTGACATTATTTCGATGTATAAACATAAACACTCGAAGTTAAGCACTGTACATTGTAACAATAGAATTTTTGTTTTACTAATGTTATCACAAAATAGTTTTATTTCCGTCAGTTGTCCGTCCGTCTCTTTAAAATTACAGTAAAACTCGGTTATGACTTGGTCACTGAAAAGTGCAACGAATTGTAATTATGTTTGTGATCGTATAACTACAAAATATAGTTTTGTTTGTAGTCCTCACTCACGCTCGACCCCAAACCACCTCCTCGCCTCGTAAATTCCTCTTACGTTCCTTCCGTCGCATAACCATCGCCACATTTTTAAAAATAGAGCACATAATACGTCGTCCTCCTCCTTAAAACCGATTATTTACTTAATCGCCTCTCCCCGAAACCCACTTTCACTTTACACTTGTTCTTGTTCCTCCTTCTTCATAAATTTTAATGAGATAAGCCCGAAGACCGGCTCGCCCCTGCGACAAGTCTTCGCACCCCCGAGTCACCGACCATTGACTGTTCAACACCCGTGTCTCCACAAGTGCCCCAGCTACTTAACAACCCCTCAGTGGGTCGCCGTGATTTCAAAGGAACACACCTTAAAGAAGGGTGTCTTATTATTCCCGGAGTGCATTCACATCAACAACACGACACCTGTTGCCAATACACAATTTAGCACCTGTTTTACATTCTTATCAGGTGTTCGAGACGTTGATAAGAAGTCGGCGAGCCAATTATCGAGACGTTTGATTATTAGCGGAGCGGCGGCAGGTAATGCGGCGGGGGGCGAAGGGGGCGTGCAGACGCGTGCCCTGCACCCTTTACCTTTCGCCCTTGTATCGGTAACAAAGGAGCCGCAGCTGCAAGACCCGGTGCGTCTGCTTTCCGCCCCGTCTTGGTGGCGGGGGGTCGGCTGGACTCGTGAGTGAATTTTTATCGGCGGCGGCATCGAGAGGGACGGTTCGCCCCTAGGAAGGA
The DNA here is from genome assembly GCF_036711695.1 of Zophobas morio. Classification (NCBI taxonomy): domain Eukaryota; kingdom Metazoa; phylum Arthropoda; class Insecta; order Coleoptera; family Tenebrionidae; genus Zophobas; species Zophobas morio. The sequence goes on from NW_026972115.1 coordinate 4,809,243, forward strand.
AATTACGGGACAAATTGAGCTGTTACTGACGAATTCCGATCCTTATTGGAGAATGGTACGGGCAATTTGGGGAGAGTTTGGCGTGTTTTGAGTGGAATTGGTGTCTGGTTGGGTGATTATTTTTGTTGCTGCTGTTGATTAGTAGGTTAATCAGAGACTGCTAAAATTACCTGTGGGAGGGTTTGGTGGCGGCGCGAACTATGTAAAATTACTTAATAACCGGAGTTTCGAAGAACTTCGCAGCAAATGCAGTTAATTCTGGTAAATTCCAATAATTCTGCAGACATTTCGGGGTACTTGGAAGTAATTACAACTATTTCAGGAGTTTCCAGTGACTAAATTATTTCCAAGTATACGACCTATTTGTCGTTTCCAAAGGAATTACTCAGAATCTGGGGCTGTATAAATATAACTACTAAGTAATTTCTTCGAAACAGTTACGAGTTGCTTCATTTATTTTTTATTTTGATTCATAATTTTTCCCCAGATGGGAAATCGGTCCTGACTAACTGGAAATTTTTTATTTCTTGAAATTTATTTCCAAATATTTATACATGTGTTGTGCTTCAAGTTTTGTGAAATTTTAGTATAATTTGATTGAATTAAAAACGACTTTGATGAATTCCAACAATTCCGACGAATTACCAAAGATTTCTAGTAAATAGTTCGAAGAATTCCAAAATATTTATTTGGAAATTACATCGGTTGTCTCTGATTTTTTATTACAAATAATGTATTTTATTTATTTATTTTTTTAATTCTAGTTATGTGCTAAAACAGTTAACACAAAATAATTATCTGCAAAGATTTTTTCGAAATAGTTAGTTTATTTGCTACGACGTCATCGATTTATTGGTGGGGATAAATACAAAAATTGTGTCATTTATAATGCAATAAATCATGTTAATAGCAAATAGAGTTGGTCCACTTTTTTGACATTTTACAATTTGTTGAATTTTTTTTTAAGATGACGTCAAATTCAAAAATCTCAAAGCAATATGTTCACTAGTTCGAAAATTATTGTCCTAATAAGTTATAGAACAAAGCGACAACAAATAGGCTAAAATAAGAAATTTGGATTTTAGTTTTCTACGAACTGTGAAATGGCGTGAAAAAATAATATTAAACATTAATCAAAATGATTTGTTGCAGTACCCTCAGTTAACGTGCTGTAGATGGAAATAATGTGTACCACGTGACATATACAGGGTGACTCACTAAATGCCCGTTTCTCGATATCTCATAATTATTAGAAATAGAAAAAAAGTCAAAATTTTTAACTATATGGAGTGTTTTGTTTCTAAGTATAACCAACAACTTGTTTTTTTAATGAAACGCTCTGTATATCTTTAGATATTTTAACTGACCTCTTCGTAAGCTTTACCAATCACAGTTTATTTTTGAAATTACGACGCGACGTTGCCACGTGATTCCAATTTTCTTGTGATATAAATGAGATTAAATTTCCATACACAGAGTGTTTATAAAAATGTTTTAATTATTACAATTTTCATTGTTTGTTATTTCTTTTTATTTAATATGTTCTATATTTAAAGTTGATAAGTTTTTTTAAGAAACACATCGACATATTAGAAACTTAAGAACAAAAAATAGACCAAGATACATTACTTATTATTTACATTACTAAGATAAGACTGATTTTGGCAAATGAAAATACCCTCTGAGAAAATAAAGGGCGGGTGGGCGGGGCTAGTACTTGCTAAGATAAGACTGATTTTGGCAAATGAAATACCCTCGAAGAAAATAAAGGGTGGGTGGGTGGGACTAGTATATTCGCTTGCGAGTAAGTGGAAATAATGTGTACCACGTGACATATACAAGGTGAGTCACTAAATACGCGTTCCTCAATATTTAAGAACTATGCTTGAAAACAATTTTTAACTATACGGAGTGTTTTGTTTCTAACGCACAACTGATTTTTTTGAAATGAAACGCTCTATGTATTTTTACATATTTTGATTGTCCTCTTCGTAAGCTTTACAATCATAGTTTATTTTTGAAATTACGATGCGACGTTGCCACGTTATTACAATTTTCAAAATAAAGGACGGGTCCCCGGGGCTAGTACTTGCTAAGATAAAACTGATTTTGGCGAATGATATATCCTCTAAGAAAACAGAGGGTGGGTGGGCGGGGCTAGTACTTGCTAAGATAGGACTGATTTTTGAATATTAAATACCCTACAAGAAACTAGAGGGCGGGTGGGCGGGGCTAGTACTTGTTAAGATAAGACTGATTTTGGCAAATGAAAAGAAAATCAAAATAAAGGGTGGGTGGGTGGGGATAGTATTTGCTTGCGTGCTGCAAGTGGAAATAATGTGTCACTAAATACGCGTTCCTCGATATCTCATAATTATTAGAAATAGAAAAAAAAGTCAAAGACCAAAACTGTGCGGTTCTTTAAGAACTAATACTCTAAAATAATGTTTAACTATACAGAGTGTTTTGTTTCTAAGCGAACACACAACTTAGCTTTTTTAAATGAAACGGTCTATATATCTTTACATATTTTGACTGACCTCCTCGGAAGCTTTACAATCACAGTTTTTTTTTAATTACGATGCGACGTTGTCACGTTACACCAATTTTCAAAATAAAGGGTGGGTGAGCGGGGCTAGAATTTGTTAAGATAGGACTGATTTTTGCAAATTAAATACTCTCCCAGAAAATAGAGGGCGGGTGGGCGGGGCTAGTATTTGTAAGGTAAGACTGAATTTGGCGAATCATATATCCTCTAAGGAAATAGAGGGCGGGTGGGTGGGTCTAGTACTTGCAAAGATAAGACTGATTTTTGGAAATTAAATACCCTCCAAGAAAATAGAGGACTGGTGGCCTTGTTAATATAAGGCTGATTTTAGCAAATGATATACCCTGTAAGAAAATAGAGGTGGGTGGGCGGGGCTAGTACTTGCTAACTTGCTGAGATAAGACTGATATTGACGAAAGACACCCTTTAAGAAAATAGACGACGGGTGTTTCATTTGAGATTTGTTAGGTTTTAGATTTTTATAAACACTTCGTATTTGCTAAGATAAGACTGACTCTGGAAAGTTACGTACCCTCTAAGAAAATACAGGGTGAGTGGGAGGGGCTACTGCTTGTTTATATATAACTGTAGGAAAAAGTTAAACTTAGCCCCGCCCACCCACCCGTTCTCTCAGTTTTTTCTTCTGAAATAAGAAATACATCTTATAGAAAATAGTATTACAAAAAATTACGATTAGCGTTTTTTTTAACAGTTTACATTTTGTTAGTTTCAATTTTCACTGTATAAAAAAACATAAAATTATCATTTTTCTTCTGAAATAAGAAATAAATCTTCTAGCAAATTACGATTAGCGCTTTTTTTTTAAACAGCCTACACTTTATTAGTTCCCATTCTCACTTTACAGAAGAACACCTCTTTCTAGGTTTGATAAGCATAGTTTTTTAATTCCTATGCCACGTTGCCATGTCGTTCCAATTTTTTTATTTTTTTTTAGTATTGCAATGGTTCACGAACTAAATTAATATTCTCCTCAAAACTGAGAAAATGTGAAAATTTAGCCACTTCATCCTAAAGAAGTTTTTTGTAATGATATAAAATGTCTAAATACAGACAAGAAAGATGCCTCCAAAATTATTTTGAATAATGAAAGTCCAATCGATTTCAAATATTCAACAGGAAGTATTAGTGAACAGGATATGGTGAAACTTCGAGAAAAAACAAAATTTGAAGGGTTGTATCTTCTATATTTGGACAAAAAGGCTTTTTAAATTATTTTTTCTCTGCTCCATAAATAGTCCTGAAGAACGTGTCATAGAGCTGGTGCGCCATTTTTTTACACCCTGTATTTTGATGAAAAATTTACCGTGCTTATAACTTTATAAGATCAGCAAGATTTAAAATTTTGTTTTTTTTTTCAAAAATCTGCATGTCTTGGGTAAAAACTCAACACGGATTCATAAACCACACGTGTAGGACTATGTTATTTTATGATATAATTTAAAACTCATTTACTAGAATGTATAATTTTGAGAAGACGTCATCACATTCTTGGTGGGGATGATTAGACAAACTTTAGTTAGCGTTTTACCATCTACATGATATTCATAATACACATATCGAATTTGCCAACAATCGGCCGGGTAGTTTCGGAAACTATCTGTCTAACAAAAATCGACACGGACGACAGACAGACAGACGACCTATTTTTTTGTACTCTAGAGGTCATGACCACTCTGCAAAACATGGAACTGTCAAGTTACCCGATGGACTCCATTACAATACTTCCTTAGCTTATGCTAGTAGTAAAAAAGCGAAAGTCCTAAGCGTGCCCCGGTCATTTAATAACCCCCCGGAAATGAGACATCAATAAATCTCGAAGTCGTAACGGAAGCACGAAACCCGGCATAAAACTGTCGATTCCCCGATAGTGCACCTCGACCGTTAAGCAATTAACAAAAAATCCCACAAGACACCGCCGCCCCCTAAACACCGGTCGAGGGTGTAATAACAACCATCTGCGGGGGAATCCGTCCAACGATTTGTTGTAGCCGACCGTTACGCCGCCGTCTCCGCGATCCAGCATGCAAAATCCGTTAGTGCGAGCTTTTTCGGCCAAGCTCACATCCAGATTTGCCTGCCAATCGCGGCCGGGGGTGGGGCCGCGGCCCCTCCTAGCGCACCCTTCTTGCGCCGCCTAGGCGGGGTGAAGCCCTTATTGGCGAGCTCGCGAAGCTCCGCGTCCCGAAAAGCGCCAAGTTCAGTCGGCTGTCGCACACCCCGAGGGATGCCTCGCGTCTACTACCACCATGAGATGGAATTCGCCGCCTTCCGACCCAGCTACAGCCAGCCGACCGTCCTCCAGCGCCTGGGCCTCGAGCCGCACCTCCTCTCCTCCACCGCCGTGCACCTCCAACAATACCTGCGCTACAGCGAGCCCCTGGAGCTGGCCTACCCGCTCGACCTGAGCCTCAAGAGCCAGCCGATCACGCCGCCGTGCACGCCGTCGCCGGGGGCCAAGCGCGCGCGCTCGCCCACGCCCGACGCGCCGCCGAAGAAGCGCCCGCCCGCCAGCCCGCCGAAGAAGAGCAAGGCCACGCGCAAGCTCAACTTCGACGAGGACAACAGCTCGCCGGTGTCGGGCACCATCATCAGGGAGCTGCGGCCCGACGAGAACCTCGTGGTGCGCAAGGGCGACATCGACCCGGCGTTCAACGTCGTTGAAATCACCGAGGAGGCCAAGGCGGAGCTGGCCAAGATCGAGAACCACATCGGGGACTACGTGTGTCGGCTGTGCAAGGAGCTGTACGAGGACGCTTTCGGGCTGGCGCAGCACAGGTGCTCGAGGATAGTCCACGTGGAGTACAGATGTCCGGAGTGCGATAAGGTTTTCAACTGTCCGGCCAACCTGGCGTCGCACAGGAGGTGGCACAAGCCCAGGCCGCCGACCAACAAGGAGCCCAAGAGCGAGGAGGGGGAGGACAGTTCGGAGCAGTTTCCTTGCGGGGAGTGCGGGAAGAGGTTTCGGAGGATTGCATATTTGAGGAAGCACCAAGCGATACACCAGATGGACTGACAAAGACTTGTTCCCGTCAGGCCGATACCTAGGATGGCGCCTAGGTTGTGGAGGCCCCCGCCGCTTCCACCAGTCAACCAGGTTGCCGTCAACTCGGAAAGGTACGTACCCAGTATTACGTGGCTGAACCATTTTTAGGTTGTACATAGTGTAAATCTTGTAAATAGTTCATGGTTCTAGTCTTCGGCGATGCTCTAGTCGGTTTTGTGTCTAGTCATAGATTAAGTTCAGTACAAATTTGATTTAAGTGTGTTCTAGTCTAGTTCCTGCAGTGTGCCCAGGTTTCAATTTCCTATTAAGTTCTAGTCCTTAATTCTAGTCACTCACACTAAATATATATTTTATTTTACTTTTACGTACTTATCTAGTCAGTCACTTGAGTTCGATACCCAGTGTGTGTGTCATTTAAACACCTGGGCAAGAATTTATACCAGCGCTAGTCAGATAGGCAACCAATTATACGCGTCGTTTTATTTACAACGCCCTAGTCTTCTATTCTAGTCGAAATTAAACCTAGTCATAATTTTAAAAATTCCAAATGTCTTTCATTGCTTTTGTGTAAAATTTCTTGTGATAATAATTTATAGCTTTAAGCGAACTTTACCAAAATCAAAATAAATATAAGTTAAGTAAATTAGGTGCCAAATTGAATAAGCTCGCACCCTTTGTATTAAAAAAAAGGAATTTAGGTTAAGACAGTGCGGGCAAGGGAAGAAGTTTGCAATAAGCTTAAAGCGGCAACTTACCACACTTAAAACCGTTCTGTTTAAAGGTGTAAAACACGTGCATTATTAATTTAGTACAGATGAACCGTCTCTAGTCCTTAAGTTATTAGTCATCACCCTGTATCGTCTAGTCTTAAATCTAGTCTAGTTTAAGTTAGTTTTATCTAAGAATAAGATGTAAATTTCTATTCTGCGAGTGATTCTAGTCAAAGCGTAGTGAGCCACAGGCACAGTTTTTTATTTTTGTAAAATTGATTACAATCAGTTTATTGATCTCGACCTGTGGACGGTAGTTCTAAGTTGTACATTCGTGTAAATTCTATGTAATTTAATGTATATAAAAGCACCCATGTATTTACCCGTGTGTTTATTTTATGTAATAAAAGAGTTTTCGGAAATGGAAGAGGCGGCTTTGATTTGTGGGTTCCTTGGCTCCGCGAGGTTGGTAACACGTTTAATTAATAAGAAGTGTGTAGAAATTAGTCATCCAGATAAAATCATTTGGGTCGTACTAGTGACCTAAATTTCAGGTAAATCAACATAAATGTTCGTGAGTTTTTTGTTACGTTGGCAATATGAAGTGACATTCAGAACTACCAACCAAAAAATTTACTCCAATCGTTAATTTCTGTAGTCACCCGATATTTTTTGGTACTGGCTGTTGATATAGTAGGCTATCAATAATTGAAACAAATTTTTGGGTTGGCAATTCTAAATAATTGGCAACAATTTGACATGAGGCTCCTAAAAACCTATGAGAAGATGGCAGCTACTGAAATGGTGACTACAATGTCAATTTGACATCAAGTGTGCCATCATAAAGTTTTGAATATGTTGCCAATTAACAAAACAAAAATCGCTAACATTAATAGTCGATTCATAGATTAATATAGATGCGACATACAGGCTGATTTTGCAAAACCAAAGTTAAAAATTAAAATAATCGAAAATTCGAAGAATTGAGAAATCTAATAATCGAAAAATCGAAACCTTAAAAAATCCTAAAACCCGAAACATTGAAAAATCGAAAAATCGAAGAACTGAAAATCGAAAAATGAAACATTAGAAAATCGAAAAAATGTAAAATTCGAAAATCTAAAATTAAAAACCGAATAACGAAAAATCGAAAGCCCCAAATTTAAAAATTCGGATAACTAAAAAATTAAAACATCGAAAAACTGGAAAATCGAAAAACCGAGAAATCGAAAAATCAAAAGATCAAGAAATCGTGGAGTCGAAAAGTCGAACAATTGAGAAACTGAAATAGGCCAAAATCGAAAAACCGAAAAGCTAAAAATTGAAAATCAAAATATCGAAAAATCCAAATCTCGATAAATCGAGAAATCAAAAAATTTAAAAATTCGAAAAATTGAAAAATTGAGAGATTGTGAAGTGATGAAGTCGAAAAATCAAAACAGAGAAATCGACAAACAAAAAGTTAAAAGTTGGAAAACTGGAAAAACTGAGAAACCGAAATAGGCGAAAATAAAAAATTGAAAAACTGATAAATCGAAAACCTGAACAATCAAATCTCGATAAATCGGGAATGAAAAATTAACAAATCGAAAAATTGAAAAACAGAACATTTAAAACCAGGTAGTCGAAAAATCGAGAGATTAAGAAATATTGAAAAATTAAAATATCAAAAAATATGAAAAATCTAAAATTTAAAAATCCAAAAATTGAAAAATCGAAAAAGTAAAAAGAGACACATCGAAAAATCCAGAAGTCAAAAATAGAAAAGCCGAAGAATTGAAATATTGAAAAATCCTAAAACTGAAATATCTAAAAACTGAAAAATCGAAAAATAAAAAGAATGAAATCGAAAAACAGAAACCTAAAAAATCGAAAAATTGAAAAACCAAAAACCTGAAAAATCAAAAAGTTAAATAATTAAAGAACAGAAAAATCGAAACACTCGAAGGTCAAGAAATGGGAAAATCAAAACATCGATTAATTGAAAAATCAAAAAATTGAGATTTTATAAAAGTCAAATTTGAAAAATTAAAAATCGAAAATTTGACAAAATGAAAGTTGAAAAACAGAAAATCTAAAACCGGGAAGTCGAAAAATCAAAAGATTGAGAAATCGAAACATTTGAAAAATTCGAAAACTTGAAAAATTGAAATACCTACCGAAGAACTGAAATGAAAAATCGAGAAATCGAAAAATCTAAACTTTTAAAAATGAAAAAATCTAAAATTTAAAAATCGAAATATTGAAAAATCCCAAAACTGAGATATCGAAAAACTGAAAAATGAAAGAAAAACAGAAAAATGGAAATCCTGAAAAATCCGAAAACTGAAATATCCAAAAACTGAGAATCTAAAAAGTCGAAAAATTGAGCAATCAAAAAATCCAAAAGTGAAGTCGAAAAATCGAAACCTTAAAAAAACTAAAAAATGAAAAATCGAAAAATTAAAGAATTGAAGAACAGGAATATCGAAACCCTCGAAAGTCAAGAAATGGGAAAATCAAAACATCGATTAATTGAAAAATCGAAAAATTGACAGTTTATAAATGTCAAATTTGAAAAATTAAAAATCGAAAATTTGACAAAATGAAAGTTGAAAAACAGAAAATCTAAAACCGGGAAGTCGAAAAATCAAAAGATTGAGAAATCGAAACATTTGAGAAATCGAAAAATCAAAAGATCAAGAAATCGTGGAGTCGAAAAGTCAAACAACTGAGAAACCGAAATAGGCCAAAATCGAAAAGTTAAAAATTAGACAATTTACAAATTGAGAAATTGACAATCAAAATATCGAAAAATCCAAATCTCCATAAATCGAGAAATCAAAAAAACTTGAAAATTCGAAAAATTGAAAAATTGAGGGATTGAAAGATCAAAAGAACGAGAAATCAAAAAGTGATGAAGTCGAAAAATCGAAAAATTGAGAAAAAAGTTAAAAGTTGAAAAATTGGAAAAGCGGAAAAATCAAGAAACGAAAAAATGGAAAACTGGAAAAACAGAGAAACCGAAATAGGCCAAAATGAAGAATTGAAAAATTGATAAATCGAAAACCTGAACAAACAATTCTCGATAAATCGAAAATGAAAAATTAACAAATCGAAAAATTGAAAAACAGAACATCTAAAACCAGGAAGTCGAAAAATCTAAAGATTAAGAAATATTGAAAAATTAAAATATCAAAAAATATGAAAAATCTAAAATTTAAAAATTGAGAGTTTATGAAAGTCAAATTTGAAAAGTTTAAAAATCGAAAATTTGACAAAATGACATGTGAAAAACAGAAAATCTAAAACCGCGAATTCGAAAAATCAAAAGATTAAGAAATCGAAACATTTGAAAATTCGAAAACTTGAAAAATTCAAATATGGAAGAACTGAACTGAAAAATCGAGAAATCGGAAAATCTAAAAATTAAAAAATCTAAAATTTAAAAATCTAAAAATTGAAAAATCGGAAAATTGAAAAATCAGAAAAGTAAAATAATCAACATCGAAAAATCCAGGAGTCAAAAATCGAAAAGTCGAAGAATCGAAATATTGAAAAACCCCAAGACTGAGATATCGACAAACTGAAAAATGAAAGAAAAACAGAAAAATGGAAAACCTGAAAAATCCGAAAACTGAAATATCCAAAAACTGAGAACCTAAAAAGTCGAAAAATTGAGCAATCGAAAAATCCAAAAAGTGAAGTCGAAAAATCGAAACCTTAAAAAAATTAAAAAATGAAAAATCGAAAAATTAAAGAATTGAAGAACAGGAATATCGAAACCCTCGAAAGTCAAGAAATGGGAAAATCAAAACATCGATTAACTGAAAAATCGCAAAATTGAAAATTTATTAAATTAAAGTCAAATTTGAAAAATTGAACAATCAAATATCGATAAATCGGGAATGAAAAATAAACAAATCGAAAAATTGAAAAATCGAAAAAGTAAAAAGGTAGACACATCGAAAAATCCAGAAGTCAAAAATAGAAAACCCGAAGAATTGAAATATTGAAAAAGCGAAAAATCTGTAATCGAAAATTAAAAAAATCGACGAACTGTAAAATCGAAAAAATTAAAATATTGCAAAATTGAACAATCCAAAAATTGAAAAATCGAGAAATCGAAACATCAATAAATAATTGAGAAATCGCAATGTTAAAAAAATGAAATATTGAAAAACTAATAAACGATAAAACGAAAAATTGAAGAAACGAAAAATTCAAAAATCCCAAAACTGAACCATCGAAAAGTAAAAAACCGACGAACTGAAAAATCGAAAAATCAATAAAACTCAAATAATGAAAAATTAATAAATAGATAAATCGCAAAATTGAAGAATTAAAGAAAAATTATAGAAACGAAAAATTCAAAAATTTCAAAACTGAAACATCGAAAAATTGAGATCGAAAAATTACAAAATTAAAACATGGGGAAACTGAACAATCGAAACGTCAAAATCTAGATAAACCGAAAAATTGAAAAATCGGAAAATAAAAAATTTTAAAAATCGAAAAATTGAAAAACCGAAAAATCTGAGATCGAAAAGTAAAAAAATCGAAAGATCGATAAATGCAATTGAAAAATCCAAAATTTAAAAATCTCGAAAATAGAAAAATCGAACTGAAAAATCGAGAAATCGAAACATCAATAAATAATTGAAAGATTGAAATATTAAAAAAACTGAAATATTGAAAAATTAACAAATCGGTAAATCGTAATTGAAAAATTAAAGAAAAATTTAAAAATCCCAAAACTGAAACATCGAAAAATCGAGAATTCGAAACAGAAGAGTCCAGAATTCGAGAAATGAGAAAATCAAAAATTTGAAAGTCGAAAAATCGATTCAGAAACGACAAAAATTGAAAAATGGAAAAAATTAAAAATTGAAATTTTAATTGTTATACAATTTTGATTTTTTTCTATAAATCTCGATGTCTAGGATCAAAATTCAACCCGAATCCATAAATCGCAAGTTCAGGACTATGTTACTTTTTAACACTTACATAACATTTATTCGACAAAAATGTAAGATTACATCATCATTTGGGAGGAGGGGATGAATTCATAAATTTTGATAAACGAATTATTATCTGTCTAATAAAAATTGAGAGATTGAAAGATCAAAAGAACGTGAAATCGAAAAATAGAGAAATCGACTAACAAAAAGTTAAAAGTTGAAAAATTTTAAAAGCGGAAAAATCAAAAAACAAAAAAATGGAAAACTGGAAAAACTGAGAAACCGAAATAGGCCAAAATAAAAAATTGAAAAACTGATAAATCGAAAACCTGAACAATCAAATATCGATAAATCGGGAATGAAAAATTAACAAATCGAAAAATTGAAAAACAGAACATTTAAAACCAAGAAGTCGAAAAATCAGATGATTAAGAAATATTGAAAAATCTAAAATTCCAAAATCCAAAAATTGAAAAATCGAAAAAGTAAAAATGTAGACACATCGAAAAATCCAGAAGTCAAAAATAGAAAAGCCGAAGAATTGAAATATTGAAAAATCCTAAAACTGAAATATCTAAAAACTGAAAAATCGAAAAATTAACGAATTGAAGAACAGGAATATCGAAACCCTCGAAAGCCAAAAATGGGAAAATCAAATTTGAAAAATTGAAAAATCGAAAATTTGAAAAAACAATTGAAATACAAAATCTAAAACCGGGAAGTCGAAAAATCGAAATATTAAGAAATCGAAAAATTTGAAAAATTGAAATACGTAAGAGCTGAAATATTGAAAAATTAAATAGCAAAAAATTGAGAAATCTAAAATTTAAAAATCGAAAAAGTCAAAAGTCGACACATCGAAAAATCCAGTAGTCCAAAATGGAAAAGTCGGAGAAAAGACATATTGAAAAGTCCCAAAACTGAAATATCGAAAAACTGAAAAATGAAAGAAAAACTGACGAATCGAAAAGCTGAAAAATCCCAAAACTGAGAATCTAAAGAATCGAAAAATTGAGAAATCGAAAAATCAAAAAAGTGAGTTGAAAAATCGAAACCTGAAAAAATAGAAAAATTGAAAAACCAAAAACCTGAAAAATCAGAAAATTAAAGAATTAAAGGACAGGAAAATCGAAACACTCGAAGGTCAAGAAATGGGAAAATCAAAACATCGATTAATTGAAAAATCGAAAAATTGGGAGTTTATGAAAGTCTATTTGAAAAATTAAAAAATCGAAAATTTGACAAAATGACAATTGAGAAGAAATCGAAACTTTTAAAAATTAAAAAATCTAAAATTTAAAAATCGAAAAATTGAAAAATTGGAAAAGTAAAATAATCGACACATCGAAAAATCCAGGAGTAAAAAACTGAGATAAATGAAAGAGAAACTGAAAATGGAAAACCTGAAAAATTCGAAAACTGAGAACCTAAAAAGTCGAAAAATTGAGCAATCCAAAAATCCAAAAAGTGAAGTCGAAAAATCGAAACCTTAAAAAAACAAAAAAAAAATGAAAAATCGAAAAATTAAAGAATTGAAGAACAGGAAAATCGAAACACTCGAGGTCAAGAAATGGGAAAATCAAAACATCGATTAATTGAAAAATCGAAAAATTTAAAGTTTATGAAAGTCAAATTTGAAAAATTGGAAAATCGAAAATGTGAAAAAACAATTGAAAAACAGAAAATCTAAAACCGGGAAGTCGAAAAATCGAAAGACTAAAAAATCGAAACATTTGAAAAATTGAAATATGGAAGAGCTGCAATGAAAAATCGAGAAATCGAAAAATCTAAAATTTTAAATATTGAAAAATTAAAATACCAAAAAATTGAGAAATCTAAAATTTAAAAATCGAAAAAGTCAAAAGTCGACACATCGAAAAATCCAGTAGGCCCAAATGGAAAAGTCCTAGAAAAGACATATTGAAAAGTCCCAAAACTGAAATATCGATAAACTGAAAAATGAAAGAAAAACTGACAATCGAAAAACTGAAAAATCCCAAAACTGAGAGTCTAAAGAATTGAAAAATTGAGAAATCGAAAAATCAAAAAAGTGAGTTGAAAAATCGAAACCTGAAAAATTAGAAAAATTGAAAAACCAAAAACCTGAAAAATAAAAAAATTAAAGAATTAAAGGACAGGAAAATCGAAACACTCGAAGGTCAAGAAATGGGAAAATCAAAACATGGATTAATTGAAAAATCGAAAAATTGAGAGTTCATGAAAGTCTATTTGAAAAATTAAAAAATCGAAAATTTGACAAAATGACAATTGAAAAGAAATCGAAATTTTTAAAAATTAAAAAATCTAAAATTTAAAAATCGAAAAATTGAAAAATCGAAAAAGTCGAAGAAACGAAATATTGAAAAATCCCAAAACTGAAATATCGAAAAACTGAAAAATGAAAGAAAAACTAAAAATGGGAAACTAAATCGGGAAATCAAAACACTGAAAAATCGAAAAACTTAAAACGACAATTGAAAACAGAAAAGCTAAAACCTGGAAGTCGAAAAATCGAAAGATTAAGCAATCGAAAAATTGAGAAATCGAAAAAGTAAAAAAATCGACACATCGTAAACTCCAGAAGCCAAAAATCGAAGAGTCGAAGAATCAAAATATTGAAAAACCTCAAAACTGAAATATCGAAAAACTGAAAAATGAAAAAAAGTGAAAAATGGAAAATCTGAAAATCCGAAAACCAAAATATCAAAAACTGATGAATCTAAAAAGTCGAAAAATTAAGCAATAGAAAAATCCAAAAAGCGAAGTCGAAAAATTGAAACCTTCAAAAAATCAAAAAATCAAAAACCTGAAAATTCGAAAAATTAAAGAGTTGAAGAACAGGAATATCGAAACCCTCGAAAGTCAAGAAATGGGAAAATCAAAACATCGATTAATTGAAAAATCAAAAAATTGACAGTTTATAAACGTCAAATTTGAAAAATTGAAAAATCGAAAATTTGGAACAACAATTGAAAAACACAAAAATCTAAAACCGGGAAGTCGAAAAATCGATGGATTAAAAAATCAAAACATTTGAAAAATTCGAAAACATGAAAATCGGAAATATCGAAGAACTGAAATGAAAAATCGAGAAATCGAAAAATCTAAAATTTTAAATATTGAAAAATTAAATGGCAAAAAATTGAGAAATCTAAAATTTAAAAATCGAAAAATTGAAAAATCGAAAAAGTCGAAGAAACGAAATATTGAAAAATCCCAAAACTGAAATATCGAAAAACTAAAAATTGAAACAAAAACTGACGAATCGAAAAACTGAAAAATCCCAAAACTGAGAATCTAAAGAATCGAAAAATTGAGAAATCGAAAAATTAAAAAAGTGAAGTTGAAAAATCAAAACCTGAAAAAATAGAAAAACTGAAAAACCAAAAAACCTGAAAAATCAATTAATTGAAAAATCGACAAATAAAGGGTTTATAAAAGTCAAAAATTGAAAAATTGCGAGTTTAGGAAAGTTAAATTTGAAAAATTGAAAAATCGAAAATTTGACAAAATAACAATTGAAAAACAGAAAATCTAAAACCAGGAAGTCGAAAAATCAAAAGATTGAGAAATCGAAACATTTGAAAAATTCGAAAACTTGAAAAATTCAAATATCGAAAAATTGAACTGAAAAATCGAGGAATCGAAAAATCTAAAATTTAAAAAAATAAAAAATCTAAAATTGAAAAATCGAAAAAGTAAAATAATCGTCACATCGAAAAATCCAGGAGTCAAAAATCGAAAAATCGAAGAATCAAAATATTGAAAAATCCCAAAACTGAAATATCGAAAAACTGAAAAACGAAAGAAAAACTGAAAAATGGAAAACCTAAAAAATCCGAAAACTGAGAACCTAAAAAGTCGAAAAATTGAGCAATCGAAAAATCCAAAAAGTGAAGTCGAAAAATCGAAACTTTAAAAAACCAAAAAAGGAAAAATCGAAAAATTAAAGAATTGAAGAACAGGAATATCGAAACCCTCGAAAGTCAAGAAATGGGAAAATCAAAACATCGGTTAATTGAAAAATCGAAAAATTGACAGTTTAAATGTCAAATTTGAAAAAACGACAATTGAAAAATAGAAAATCTAAAACCGGAAAGTTGAAAAATCGAAATATTTGAAAAATTGAAATATGGAAGAGCTGAAATGAAAAATCAAGAAATCGAAAAATCTAAAATTTTAAATATTGAAAAATTAAAATACCAAAAAATTGAGAAATCTAAAATTTAAAAATCGAAAAAGTAAAAAGTCGACACATCGAAAAATCCAGAAGTCAAAAATGGAAAAGTCGAACAGAAATATTGAAAAATCCCAAAACTGAAAAATGAAAGAAAAACTGACGAATCGAAAAACTGAAAAATCCCAAAACTGAGAATCTAAAGAATCGAAAAATTGAGAAATCGAAAAATCAAAAAAGTGAAGTTGAAAAATCCAAACCTGAAAAAATAGAAAAATTGAAAAACCAAAAACCTGAAAAACCAAAAAATTAAAGAATTAAAGGACACGAAAATCGAAACACTCGAAGGTCAAGAAATGGGAAAATCAAAACATCGATTAATTGAAAAATCGAAAAATTGGGAGTTTATGAAAGTCTATTTGAAAAATTAAAAAATCGAAAATTTGACAAAATGACAATTGAAAAGAAATCGAAACTTTTAAAAATTAAAAAATCTAAAATTTAAAAATCGAAAAATTGAAAAATTGGAAAAGTAAAATAATCGACACATCGAAAAATCCAGGAATCAAAAACTGAGATAAATGAAAGAGAAACTGAAAATGGAAAACCTGAAAAATTCGAAAACTGAAATATCCAAAAACTGAGAACCTAAAAAGTCGAAAAATTGGGCAATCGAAAAATCAAAAAAGTGAAGTTGAAAAATCGAAACCTGAAAAAATAGAAAAATTCAAAAACCAAAAAGCCTGAAAAATCAATGAATGGAAAAATCGACAAACAAAAAGATTATAAATTAAAAGAATATATCATTTGTGTGTTTACAAGCGACACTTGATTTGGTGATTTTCGTCCGTGCGGTTGGTAGTGACAGACTGCGGTGACAAGTTCCACCAAAAACTGGCTCACAGTTGGCCTTGAATTTGAAAACTTTCACAAAAATCGCCGGATTTTCAACAAATTAGCCATTATCAAACAACTCACAAAGATTGTGTGCGTAAAAACAAAAAAGCAAGCAATCAAACCCCAATCTTTGTTTAAATTGCAGCCAAAATGTGTCGACTTGTCACGACCAACCATAACCCAGTTTTTATTTGAATCCGAACGATCACGTTACGTCACCCAAACGGTTTGCCGCCAAAAACCGCAAATATTTATTTTTACGAAACACAATCACCAATTTATTTATCTGTGTTGGGTTTGGGTGACTCAAAATATGAGTTTTGACTGGTATTAGATTCAGTGTTGTTAGTTCGTTATTTAGGTTAAGTGTTTTAGGTTATGTGTATAAACAAGCACCCACATTCGTCCAACGAAACAGTTCTTTAGGTGATTCGAGTGCTGTTAATCTTTCAAACATGAGTGACACGGAGGCCGAACTTGAATCTTTCAATTATGACAATTGTATAGTTACACGCCACGACGACTCGGACGAGTCTTGCACAACTAATTTGGTGCTACCAGAACCAGAGAACACACTAAATGAACCTTCACAACAACCCGAAACTGATGAGTCGGATTTTGAAATAACACGCGAGACGTTAGAAGAAGCGGACTTAACCCCAGAAGACAGTTTCTTTTTTGTGTTAGGAATGTTGAACCGGGTCGAAAAATACTTGAACAAACTAGAAGAAGGTACGCTTGCAGTCTGATAAACTTAAAATAAGTTGTTTGTTCGTAGGTGGTCCTAAACAGTGGCTGACAAGCCAGATTTTCATAATAAAAACCGTCTTCTTTAAAAATTTAAAGCTCTTTAATAACAACGGTTCCAAAATTAATAAAACTGTAAACAATAAAGTTACTAAAGCAAAGAAAAATCCACGGAAAAACGGAGTGATAGCACGCAGGGTTACAACGAAAACAAAATCACAAGGTTTGTTTTTTGTTTAATTAATGTGAAGTGTAATGTCAGTTTGTAGTTGAATCATGTCACATTTATGACCCCCAGTCACCGGAAGTGGGGACTCCAAATCACGTTGAGACTTCTGAGACTCAACTGGGAAGGAGGCGCTCACAGCGCTTACTGGAATTTGCCCAAGGTTTCACATGATTATTATTAATACCAACTGCATCTTTCTAAGTTTATAATTTTAGATAGAGAGCTTGTACACTGTGATCGGATGTCACTAATTTCTTTAAAACTGCCATCATCCACTCCTATACCTCAGATAGGTAAGTCTTACTAAGAGTGAAAAAAAAAATGGGGAAACGTATTTTCTAGTGAAAAGAAAAGTGAAAGGGCAGATTGTGGAATCAAAATTTCTGTTAAGTCACTCGCCAATTAAAAGCAAGTCTAAACGAAAATTAAATGTGTCTCAGAAAACCCCCAAAAACAATAAAGAAAAGAAGGCAGGGGCGTCTTCAGGGGGGACTAACACTCTTTCAGGTAAAAGGGGGTCAAAAAGTTTGATTGTGAAATCTGGTGGTCAAGAAAAAATGACTACTCAGAAAACAAGAAAACGCAGGGCTGTCAGTGTGGACAGGGAATCTAATAAAAAAGGTAGTATGAGTATGAGTATGGTCATTAAAATATAGTCTAATAAATGTTGTAGCGAAAAAATCTGCAGACGTCACAACAGATTCAACAACAGACTCAAGCGGGATAAATCTTCCATCTACCAGTAGGGGCAAAAGAGCGCTATATTCGGCTGATTCTTGGCTGCATTCGCTTACAATGATGCAGCAGTCGATGCTAGGCTCGTAGTTTTTTTTACCCAATTTATTTTATTTTATTTTTTGTTTATATTATAATTCATCGATGAAGTTTTTCTATTTTTCTATTTATATTATTGTATATCAGGAAATAAAAGAAATCTGTGTAAGACTACGCGCCTCATTTGATATTTCCAACTACCACCTGCCAGAGGGCGCCACTCTAGTTACAAGCTCGTCAAAGACTGATCATGAATGAAATTCAAAACATGTTCCTCTCAAAGCAGGATGATGCTACTATTGATAATTCTATTTTTAATTAAAGTCTACGTATCTCGCTAAGATAAAAACCTACCACTATGTATCCGGTGTAGTACGTTTCGTGTTCTAAATAAAAGAATGTTAAGTATTCATGAAATAGGGAAATCAAAAGAAGATTAATTATACACGAGGTAACGTAGGAGTGGGAAGCAACACAGATAAACGCTTCCTCTAAACCACTTCCGCTATATTGTGCCCCATCTTTTCTATTCGGTTTAATTTCGCAACGTTATGGAACAGTTTAGGCTGAGAACCTCATACTTTTGACTTGGAATGTCAATTAACGCATTATGTGTCATTTTCGCCCAACCCCAAGCTGTCACTTCTCGGACTCTCTCTGACTGGAATAGCGACACTCTTGAATTTAAATTGTTTATAAAAAAAAAACAGACGAAATTATTTAAATTTTCTTGCTTATAGTTCCTTGGAATTTTCTGAAATCTGAAAAAAGTACAAAATTTACAGTTTGTCGTACGTGAACTAAAATTGATTCCTCCCTCCTATCAACCTGATGACGTCATGAATAAAAATTATTAAAGAAAGTTTTCATGAAAGTTGATGCAAGAATTAATTAATAATTTTCTTTGGTGGCAGTGCAAAAACCAGCCCTTTCTGTTTGCCGAAAGCTGTTTATTTACCGTCCACTTGTCACCTCCTCGCCGCTGTTTACCTTCCCTAATCTCTTAAGCCTTTTCTGGCGTGAAAACGCTTCTCCAGCCGAGCCGGTACTAAAAGCCGAAGCTTGTCAAAGTCGTGTCGCTCGAAGCAGCGATCTGTGTGTCGATAAGGGCCGCCCTTTGGGCCGGCGACGAGCCAGCGGAGACGAAGAAGACATGAAGATGCGGTCCGAAGGGCCCTCATAGTCGCCGTGAACAGAGGGTATAAATAGAGGTTCCAGTACTAGACGGTCCATTCCATCGTGCTGTACTGCGAAAGCGGTACCTCGAGACGCGTTCGGTTTCCTCGGCGATCCTCTCGCGCACTTTGTGAGTGTTTCAAGTGCAAGAGCAAGCTTCGGAGGAGTTGCGGCGGTCGCAAGGATGCGCTTTCTTCGGAGGCGGCACCACATGTGAGTACAGTTTGGTCGCTTGGGCGCTAATTGAAATTTTTGTTGTTGTTGGTGTTGGGGGGTGGCGGCTGAAGAGGCGGTTTGGTCTGGGGGCGGCTGCGCCAATTTTTGTCGAGCGAATGCCTCGACTTAATAGTTGATTTAGATCACAATGATCTATAATTCGATAATAATTAACTCTTTTCATACTCAAGGCTATCTAATCTTAGATGGTTTGTTCGTTTCGCCAAATTCGCGCCCGTGAAAGAGCAACCAAAATTTTTAAATATTGCACCAAATTTACGAAAAATGCAGATTTTCGTGTCGAAGGAACGACTGTTTATTTAGTCGAACGTACGAACGACGCAAATAAATGAAAAAGATAAACACAACTATTTTAAAATGTACTCAAAATGTGTAAGTTTAACGTATAAATAAATACATATTTTTATTTTATTTATTAGTTTATAAGAAACTATCTTGGTTTAGTTTTTTATCACTATTTTAATTAATTTTCCGTTGCGATTTTTTTCGCGGAAGAACAAGTAGTTCGTTGCTTGGGAAAAGAAATAAATTTTGCTCCATAACGGCTGAGTTACGGTCCGCAAACCACTAAACTTTTTGCTCATTTTACGTCCTGCTAATGTCGATCACAATAACTATAATTCAATAACCATCAAATTTTTTATGCCCGAGGGGCTGTGAAGTTGGATGATTTATGGGTTCATCAAAACGGAGATTTTTCTTGGGGTTTAAACAGCCGAATTATAAATTTGGATTAGGTTCAGGGGAAATCGGTTTTTTTGTTATTTTATGAGGTGAAGATTTTTTTCGAAATCTTGCAGTTGTTAATTTTTGGACGGAAAGTATATTTGGATATGATGTATAAGTGGTTTTGCAATAAACATGAGTCATTCGTTTTATTCCTTAAACGCGATAATGAGATTTGGGGAAAAATGATCAGTTTTTTGTGTAAATAAAAATATTTAATTTTGTACAAGTTTTAACGTTCTTGATAATTTGAGGTCCCAGAAAATTGTTTTTTTTTTGCGTAGAAAATGAATTTGGAAACTTATTATAAATTTTAATATATGGATCGCAGAAAATTTTACTTCTAAAATTTGTTTAATTCAGCTACTTCTGTAGAGGTTTCCTAGTTATTTGAGGCTTCCTCCAATATTTGAACCTTATACACAGTTATTGAACTTACCTTAATGCTTAAGGGTGTTGTTACAAGGGCCTTCCACCGGGTGATTTTCTTGATTTGTGATCTAAAAACCAAATTGACGTTTGTGTTTTTTTTTGTTTTTTTTTATAAAAATCTCAGTCAGCGGTTTCTATATGGATCCGCTGGAATCATGGTCAAAAACTTTAGAAATCCACAACTTACAAAAAAATGGTCGAATGTCTGAGCTTCCCTTACGCTTGAAGTGCAGCTTCAAATCCCATTTCTCTGAAAAATTATCATTTTTTGCGATTGTTGTTTTCTAATAACCTCTATCAAGTGGGTGGAATTTTTTAACTTTTCAACTCAATTTCTACATTTTGCAAATTTTCAGCTTGAGTTTCTCGAGTTTTCAGTTTTTGATTTTTCCAGATGCAATTTTTCGTTTCAGTTGTTTTATTTTCTTTATTTTTACAATTTTTCAATTTTTCAATGTTCCGATTTTATAAGTTTTTTTTACCTTTCTTCAATTTAACTATATCTAACTCATGAAATTTTTAGATTTTGCAGTTTTCCGATTTGAAATTTCACGAATTTTTAATTTTCATTTTTTGGATTTTTCAGTTTTTCATTTCTTCAGTTTTTCGCGAAAAACGAGAAAGTACAAATTATTCTACGTGACCTACATTAGGACTACAGTCCAAAATTATTGAATAATAGATCGACTTTATCTTTTTTATTATAATATCTCTTGTTCTTTGCGCCAAAAATTGTTGAAAGAAAACTACATATACAAAGAAAAATAAGAAAGATTAAGCCCCACCCATCCGTGCTGATCTTAATTGTGACGAGTTTTTCATTCGTTGTTAGACCGAGGGGCGGAGTTTAATTGTAACATCAATATTTCTCTAGAAAATTCTACCCTTCTAAAAACATATTTCATATGGTAATTTCTTGTAGAGAAATGAGGATTTTGCAAACTAAACTCCGCCCTTCAGCTGATGATGAATAAAACATTCATCACAATTGAGAAGGGGTGGGTGGGCGGGGTAATATTTTGTCCATTTTTTCTTAATATGCAAAGTCTTCTGTTTTCAACAAGAAACTGACAACATGTTTAACTATCCTATTGTTAAAAAACAGTCTATGTATTAAAAAAATAATAATAAAAAGGAAGCCCCACCCACCCGCCCCGGTCCCAATTGTGATGACCTTTTCAAGGGCGGAGTTTAATTGTGACATCAATATTTCTCTAAAAAATTCTACCCTTTAAAAACACTTCATATGATAATTTCTTGTAGAGAAATGAAGATTTTGCAAACTAAACTCCGCCCTTCAGCTCACGATGAATAAAACATTCATCACAATTGAGAAGGGGTGGGTGGGCGGGGCTTATATTTTGTCTTTTTTTTTAATATACGAAGTCTTCTTTTCCCAACGAGAAACTGACAACATGTTTAACTATCCTGTTGTTGAAAAAAAAAACCTGTATATATTAAAAAATATATCAAAAACTAAACCCCACCCACCCACTCCTGTCTCAATTGTGATGACTTTCGAGGGCGGAGTTTAATTATCAATATTTCTGTAAAAAAATCTACCCTTCTAAAAATATTTCATATGGTAATTTCTAGTAGAGAAATGAGGATTTTGCAGACTAAACTTCCGCCCTTTAGCTCACGATGAATAAAACATTCATCACAAATGAGAAGGGGCGGGTGGGCGGTGCTTATATTTGGTCCATGTTTTCTTAATATGCGAAGTCTTCTTTTCCGAACAAGAAACTGAAAATATGTTTAACAATCCTGTTGTTGAAACAAAACTCTATATATTAAAAAAAAAAACTAACAAAAAACTCAAGAAATCTTAAAAAAATCACAAAAATCCAAAAAATCAAAAGATTTAAAAACATTAAAAAAAATTGTAAAAAATCCAAGAAACTCAAAAAACTCAAGAAATCAAAAAAATAAAAAAATAAAACGAATTTAAAAAAAAAAAAGAATTTAAGAAAACCTAGAAAATCAAAAAAACTCAAGAAATCCAATACCAAAAGAAAAATATCTCAAAAATCCAAAAGTCAGAAAATGAAAAAAAAAGTCCATTAATCTAATACGGACATCAAAGAAAAATCTAAAAAAATCCATGAAACAATAAATCAGAAAACTAAAAAAATTCAACAAAAATTACAAAAAGGAAATAATTTTAAAAATCTAAGAAACTCAAAAAAACTCAAAAAATCCAGTAATTCCGAAAAACTAACAAATCTAAAATCCAAGACACTCAAAAAACTTATAAATCAAAAGAAATGAAAAAATTCAAAAACTACCTAGAAAAAATCCAAAAAGATTAAAAAACTCAAAAAATACAAAAACATACAAAAAAAAAAACAGAATCAAAGCATTTAAAAAACCTAGGAACTCAAAAAACTCAAGAAATCCAAAAAAATCACAAAAATCCAAATGTTAAAGAATCCAAAAAATTTCAAAAAATGTAAAAATGCAAGAAACTCAAAAAACTCGAAATCCAAAAAAATTAAAAATTCAAAATAATCTAAAGAAAAAAAAAACGATAATTAAGCCCCACCCACCCACGCTGGCCTCAAATGTGATGACTTTTTCAAGGGGGGAGTTTAAATGTAACATCAACATTTCTGTAAAAATTTCTACCCCTTTGAAAACATATTTCATATGGTAATTTCTTGTAGAGAAATGAAGATTTGCTAACTAAACTCTGCTCTTCACCTCATGATGAATAAAGAATTCATCACAAATGAAAAGGGGCGGGTGGGCGGAGCTTCTATTTTGTCCACTTTTTCTTAATATGCAAAGTCTTCTTTTCCAAGCGAGAAACTGAAAACATGTTTAACTATCCTATTGTTAAAACAAAATTCTATATATTAAGAAAAAAAAACACGAAAATTAAGCCCCACCCACCCACCCGGGTCTCAATTGTGAGGAGTTTTTCAAGGGCGGAGTTTAATTGTAACATCAATATTTCTCCAAAAAATTCTATCCTTTTAAAAACATTTCATATGATAATTTCTTGTAGAGAAACGAGAATTTTGCAAACTAGACTCCGCCCTTCAGCTGATGATGAATAAAACATTCATCACAATTGAGAACGGGTGGGTGGGCGGGGCTAATATTTTGTCCATTGTTTCTTAATATACGAAGTCTTCTTTTCGCAACAATAAATTAACAACACGTTTAACCATCCCATTGTTAAAAAGTCTATGTATTAAAAAAAAAACAAAAATTAAGCCCCGCCCACCCGCCCGGGTTTCAATTGTGATGACTTTTTCAAGGGCGGAGTTTAATCGTAACATCAATATTTCTCTAAAAAATTTTACCCTTTTAAAAACATTTCATATAATAATTTCTTGTAGAGAAATAAAAATTTTGCAAACTAAACTCCACCCTTCAGCTTTGATGAATATAACATTCATCACAATTGAGAAGGGGTGGGTGGGCGGGGCTAATATTTTGTCCGTTTTTTAATAATAATAATAATAATAATAATAAGGTTTATTCTCCAACGGGACAAGCCCAATTACAGGAAAATTATAATAACAACATAAAGTATAAAGGTACAACATAAATAAAATTCTACATATAAAAACTAAATAGGCTATAACAAAATAAAATGCATATCTATTATAAACCGAACACTGCAGTAACATATTTTAAAATATTTCCATGTGAGTGAAAATAAACATCAAATTCATTCGATATTCTATTATAATTGTACGACATGATCGTAATTGGTGATCTTACAAGTGTGTTAGTTCTATTTGAATCATAATAAAATGAGTGCTGTAATCGTGAATTTATTCTTGGGACAAGAAAATTTAATTTAGATAATAACCAACAGCAATCAATTTTATTATTTAATAATCCCTGAAGAAAATTAATACTAAATGATATCCTACGTGTAGACAAAGAACTAAAATTAAATCTAGAGAGTAAAATTGAGTTGTCTATACCCCTTATAGGATAAACACCATCTTCTAAAAAACTAATAAATTTCAAGAACTTCCTTTTTTCGTAATATATGAAGTCTTCTTTTCCAACAAGAAACTGACAACATGTTTAACTGTCTTGTTGTTGAAAAAAAGTTTATGTATTAAGAAAGAAACAAAAATTAAGCCCCACCCACCCACCCGGGTCTCAATTGTGATAACTTTTTCAAGGGCGGAGTTTAATTGTAACATCAATATTTCTCTAAAAAAATCTACCCTTTAAAAACACTTCATATGACAATTTCTTGTAGAGAAATGAAGATTTTGCAAACTAAACTCCGCCCTTCAGCTCACGATGAATAAAGCATTCATCACAAATGAGAAGGGGCGGATGGGCGGGGCTTCTATTTTGTCGATTTTTTCTTAATATGCGAAGTCTTATTTTCCCAACAAGCAACAAGAAACTGAAAATATGTTTAACTATCCTGTTGTAAAAAGAAAATTCTATATATTAAAAAAAAAAAAAATTAAACCCCACCCACCCACCCGGGTTTCAATTGTGATGACTTTTTCAAGGGCGGAGTTTAATTGTAACATCAATATTTCTCTGAAAAATTCCACCCCTTTAAAAACATTTCATATGATAATTCCGTGTAGAGAAATGAAGATTTTGCAAACTAAACTCCGCCCTTCAGCTCATGATGAATATAACATTCATCACAATTGAGAAGGGGTGGGTGGGCGGGGCTAATATTTTGTATATTTTTTCTTAATATTCGAAGTCTTTTTTTCCAACAAGAAACTGATAACATGCTTAACTATCCTGTTGTTGAAACAAAACTCCATATATTAAAAAAAACAAATTTAAGCCCCATCCACCCCGGTCTCAATTGTGATGACTTTTTCAAGGGCGGAGTTTAATTGTAACATCAATATTTCTCTAAAAAATTCTATCCTTTTAAAAACATTTCACATGATAATTTCTTATAGGGAAACGAAGATTTTGCAAACTAAACTCCGCCCTTCAGCTCATGATGAATAAAACATTCGTCACAGTTGAGAAGGGGTGGGTGGGCGGGGGCTAATATTTTGTCCATTTTTTCTTCATATACGGAGTTTTTTTTTCCAACAAGAAACTGAAAACATGTTTAACATAATCCAATCCTTAAACTCGAGTAATTCAAAATTATATATATTTAGTAAAAAAATCATGTTATAATTGTTTTAGAGGGGCATAAACGAAAAAAATGTGATTAACGATTTACCATGCTTACGAAACCCAAAATTTCATAGCAGTGTCAAAGTTAAATTGGAAAATGTTGTAATTTTGTTTTTTTTCTCAAAACATCTGGATAAAAATTCAACAGGGGTTCATAAACCACATGTACAGGAGTATCTTATTTTATAAAATTTAAATAACATTTACTACTGTAAATTTTGGAGATAACGTCAACAAATTGTTGGTAGGGATGAACAGGTGAATTTTGAGTGGCGATTTCGCACAAAAATTTCAGAGAAATCGAAATCGAATACTTGTACAATTTTGATTTTTTTTTTCAAAAACATTGATAAAGTTAAAAATAAAACAGACGACAAAACAATAATAAAATAGGTAATCCAGCAAAATTGTTCGTGGTCGTTTATTGTTATCCAAAGAACGATTCGCTTCTTGCTCGACGAAAAAATCGCTCTCTCCCGGCTGAGTTATGATCTGCAAACCACTAAACTTTTTGCTCAATTTACGTCCGATCACAATGATCTATAATTCAATAACCATCAAATTCTTTTTATACTCAAGGATATCTAAACTTAGATGGTTTATTGGTTCGATCAAAATCGCGCTCATAAAAGTAGTAGACGGAGATATTTCTATCAAGCGTAAGCGTAGATTGCATCTTGTGCACGAGTCACGTTTCTGGTTTTCGCGCAATAATTCTGTTATCATTTTTATTATGATCCTGTTCAATTAAAGCGTTTATGTGAAACTTGATCCTGGTGATTTCGAACCAGATCCAGCTCGTGAAATGTACCTGTTGAGCTTTTCACAAGATTACCTGGTTTAGCGCAACTTCAAACACACCTACACCCAATTACGCATTCCGAGTTTTATATAATCAAAATTTTCGGCGAGATCATCAAACGTGATTTGTACTTTATGTCATTTTAAATTTAGTTATTCGTCAACAAAGCGGTTGTGTCACAATAGCGGTTATCCTACGTGATTAAAAAATAAATGGTTGATTATCCAGAAGCGTTTATTAAAAAAAATAGCGTCAGCGCTGTTGGAGAGTCCTTGTGCTGAAAATATTTCTCACTGATCCATTTTGGTTGTTTATGATGTATGTAACGTATTTATTATGTTATTTCATTACGCACATGAAGGTCTTTCCCCCGTTTGTATATTTTTCCAAGTGCAACTCAATTAAACTATAATTTATTTTTGCAAGATTTTTGAAGTTCGACTTTAATAGACAACGATTAGCTTATCTGCTTTACATCATTCAGCCCCCGAGTTTAAAGACTACACCTACCTGTTCCAATTATAACGGTCCGATATCTCTAAAATAATCTAATATAAGTTTTATACTAAACACCGACTTAAAAATTGGTCTAAAGAGTTTAGACAGTACTTCCCTCGCTGTCGGAAACTTGACGACTGCATGGCTATTGTGTTTTTTTCTCATTACATTTTGTAGTGGGAATTTAAAAAAAATTGCGATGACGTCATCAACATTTTTGCAAGGACACGTATATCAGTTGGGATAGATGTAGTGTAATACTAAGAATAAAATTATTGTATTCCCAAATTTTCGGGAAAATGAATTGGGTCGTTTTGAATATTGATTTGTAATAATCAATAAAATAACGAAACAATTTACTCACGTATACGTATCAGAGGCAACTGAAAGTCGTGTATGTATAAACATTCTTAATTTAAGATGATAGGCGTAACAGCATACGTGAGAGTCAAACAGAGAAACTGTAAACAAAACGACCATCGGTTTTATTGCTTCGACTTCCGCTTATTATATAAAACATTGGGTTTTATTTTAATTCTTGACGGTGAAATTCACAATTGGTTGATTATAAACATGTCTATTTCACATTCGCGGAACCAAGTGAGCGCATAAAACAAATGCAGGTCTGTAATGTTAAAGTCGATGTAAATAAGCGTGCTACCCTTATGTTTCAACCGAGTTTTTCCTTTAACAAATTTTGTGTCTACCAAATTGGGTTGGTTGGGGTGTAATACTAATAATAAGTGTTGCCTTTAATTTAATCAATAAAATAAATTGACTTCATTAATTTTTTTGAACCACCTCTTAAGAAAATCTAAAAAATATGAATGGAATGATAAATCACAAGTACAAACTCATCATATTTTTTGCATTTTAGATAGGATTTATTCAGCAAAATTTAAGGGTGACGTCATCAATTTTTTTAGGAGGGATGAACAAATACATTTTGAACAAAAGTTTACCATGCTTATAATAACTTTAAAATATTCCCAAGATTTCAAAGCATTCGGTTTTGTAATTCCTGATTAAATCGATAAAAAAAAATTCACGCATTCATTAATTTTTTTGAGTCACCCTGCATATGCAAATCCAAAAATATGAATGGAATGATAAATCACAAGTACAGACTCATCATATTTTGTACATTTTAGATACGATTTATTCGGCAAACTTTTGAGCTGACGTCATCAGTTTTTTGTAGAAGATAACCAAATATATTTTGACTAAAAATTTATTATGATCTTTATAACCTTAAAACATCTGCAAGATTTCAAAGCATTCGGTTTTGTAGTTCCTGATTAGATCAATAAAATAAATTTACGCATTCATTAATTTTTTTGAGTCACCCTGTATATGCAAATCGAAAAAATTTGAATGGAATGATAAATCACAAGAAGAGACTCACCATATTTTGTACATTTTAGATAGGATTTTTTCAGCTAAATTTTGTGGTGACATCATAAATTTTTTAGGGGGGACGACCAAATACGTTTTGATCAAAAATTTACCATGCTTATGATAATTTTAAAATATCTTCAAGATTTCGAAGCATTCGGTTTTGTAGTTCCTGAGTAAATCAGTAAAATAAATTTACGCTTTCATTTATTTTCTTGAATCACCCTGTATATGCAAATCCAAAAAATATGAATGGAGTGATAGATCACAAGTACAGACTGATCATATTTTGTACATTTTAGATATAATTTATTCGGCAAATTTTCGAGCTGACGTCATCAAGTTTTTGGAGGGGGTAAGCAAATATATTTTGACTAAACATTTATTATGCTCTTTATGACCTTAAAACATCTGCAAGATTTCAGAGCATTCGGTTTTGTAGTTCCTGATTAAATCAATAAAATATATTTACGCATTCATTAATTTTTTTGAGTCACCCTGTATATGCAAATCGAAAAAATATGAATGGAGTGATAAATTACAAGTACAGACTCATCATATTTTTACAGTTTGGATAGGATTTATTCGGCAAACTTTCGAGCTGACGTCATCAATTTTTTGGAGGGGATAAGCAAATATATTTTGACTAAACATTTATTATGCTCGTTATAACCTTAAAACATCTGCAAGATTTCAAAGCATTCGGTTTTGTAGTTTCTGAGTAAATCAGTAAAATAAATTTACGCATTCATTAATTTTTTTGAGCCACCCTGTATATGCAAATCCAAAAAATATGAATGGAGTGATAGATCACAAGTACAGACTTATCATATTTGGTACATTTTAGATATGATTTATTCCACAAACTTTTGAGCTGACGTCATCAAGTTTTTGGAGGGGATAAGCAAATATTTTTTGACTAAAGATTTATGATGCTCTTTATAGTCTTAAAACATCTGCAACATTTCAAAGCATTCTGGTTAGCAGATTAAAAATTAAATTTCAAAATGTTGTTTTATAATTTTGATTTTTTTTCCAAAAATCTGGACGTTTCGGGTGAAAAGTCGATTCAGAGTTGTAAACTACATGTGTAGGACTATGTTATTTTATACAATTGAAAACCCATTTACTATGTACAATTTTGAAGTGACGTCATCGCATTAGTGGTGGGGATGATTAGACAAATTTTGGTTAGCGTTTTACCATCTACATGATATTCCTAATATAACTATCAGATCGTATAACTAACAGATCGTAAAGATTCAAGACTCAAGATGGCGACAAAGAACACAGACACGGATAGTACTGCGCTGTGTAAAAAGTGCAAAAATAAAGTAGTGACTAGTGTAAAATGCCTAAAGTGCCAGCAACCATTTCATCCTAGCTGTGCAAAGAACTCTGCCAAATACTCGGACGATGGAACAACTTTTACTTGTTGTGAAAACGAAGACACCATTACAGAAATGACAGACCCCGACTTCTGGGACGCAGTTAATCGTCTCCAACAGCAGCCGAATACGGGTATGGACCTCAGAATCTTTACGTACATAATAAAACAAAAGGACATTATTATTGATGAACTAAGACAACAAATACAGCTACTAAATAATCAACTTTCCATGGCAGCCTCTACAGGTACCACAAGCAAAAACATCATTAAAGGTAACGAGAAACCGAACAACGAAAAAAAAAGAGAAACAAACGCCACTGCTCAGAAAAACACCAACGATAAGGAACCACCTACCTTAATAACAACAAACATCAATAACAAACCTAAGACAACTCCTTGGAACAAATCTAAGGTTAAGCAAGCCTCTGACGAAAAAAAGGATCAGCCTATTATTGATACCAAAATCAAAAAACGACAACTCAAATCAACAGTTATTGGATCCCTTCCTGGAACTACACGTCTGGAAGCTATCTCAAAAAAAGCTTATATTCACGTATACAGATTATCTCCTAAAACAACTAAAGAACAGATGCAAGAACATCTGAAATCCTATCTTAACGAATTTGATATCGAAAAATTGAATTCAAAGTATCCGGACCTCTATTCCAGTTTCAAACTAACTTTGGACTTTGATGAGTTGGAAACCGTTATGAAATCGGAAATATGGCCTAAGGGAACACGAATTAACAGGTTTTTTCACCCACCCCGACAACAACAACTAAAGAGCTAAGAATCCTTGTGCTTAATTCGCAATCAATTAGATCAAAACTCCAAGAGTTTGAACTACTGTTACACCAGGGAAATTTCTCGTTGGCGGCTATCTGCGAACATTGGCTAAACGACGCGGAAGTGGACAACCTTTCTATCGAAAATATGCACGTAGCATCCAGTTTTTGCCGTAAGTTGTGTAATTATGGAGGTTCCCTCTTATTTGCAGCACATAATTTACAATATACTACTCTACATAATCTGGAAAATATGTCTATTGAAAATCATTGTGAAATCTCAGCATCACTAGTCAACTCTTGCAAACTTATTGTTATAAATATATACCGGCCGCCATCTGGTGATTTTAATCTGTTTTGTGAAATTATTGTTGATGTACTGGATACAATAGATGTAGTCAAAAACAATGTTATCCTAAGTGGAGATTTTAACATACATTTCAACACTAATAGCATGCTAGAACTAAAACTTTGTAACACCTTAACTGAATTTGGCTTGTATCCCATCGTAAAATTCGCGACCAGGGGCAATAATACTCTTGATAACATTTTTACCAACATTCACACTCTAAACTATAGTGTAAAACCGTTCAATAGCCTAATGTCTGATCATTTAGGTATAGACTTCAAATTAACTGTATCTGACGCTAAGAACAAACATGTTACTTATAAGTGCCGCCCGATTACTAAACTAGGCAAGTGCAAATTATACAATAATATAAGTAAAGCTGACTGGTACTTTGTTGACGATAAAACCCTTGATATCAATACTAAGTTTACATTGTTTATAAAGGAAATTATCGACAACATGAATCTTGCCTTCCCAGAAAAAATCCTGAAACAAACCAACCATAGCAAAATGGACATTAAGTGGTTTGATGACGAATTGCGAAAAATACGCGAAGAATTATCATTTCTTGACGAGTTTCATAAAATTGTTCAAACGGACGTGACTAGAAAGGCTAGAAATAAATGTCGACACCTTTATCAAGAAACAATTAAAATAAAAAAAGTAAACTACACCAAGAGTTTTATAGATAAATCGAATAATAAAAGTAAAGCAATTTGGCAAGTAATAAATAACAACCGAAATAAAAATTCATTGATAGGTAGTGAGGCAAACTGTGAAATTTCAAATGACGATTTCAACAAGTTCTTTACTAATATCGGGCCAAATTCAATAAAAACACTTCCTATAGCTACTCAAGATCCCATTGACTTAATTATTAAGAACTGCAACATGCACTGTAATAATTCTAAATATTTTAATTTCTCAGAAGTCTCCAGTGTAGCTGTTAGAGACACCATTAGCAAACTAAAAAATAGCAATTCAAAAGATTGTTATAACATAAGCGTCAATATTATTAAATCTATGAAAGACACCATCATTTCACCAATAACTAGATTAATAAATGAATGCATAAGGACCACAACATTCCCAGACTGTCTCAAAATCGCTGCAGTGATACCAGTGCATAAAAAAGGTAATAGAAACGACCCTACTAACTATAGACCGATCTCACTTCTACCAGTCTTCTCTAAGATTCTAGAAAGGATACTTTATGACCAATTGAGTAACTTCCTTGAAGATGGTAATGTTCTCTCCAATAGTCAGTACGGCTTCCGAAAAGGTCGAGATACAACCAAAGCCATTCTTGATCTCACAAGTTTTATCGGAGATTGCCTAGAGCGCGGCAGATATAGCATCGGTTGCTTTTTAGACTTGTCAAAAGCCTTCGATTGCGTCTCCCACTCAGAACTAATAAGAAAGTTATACTGCTACAATTTACATCCTCTCGCTTGCAGCATGATAACATCCTACTTGGTAAATAGGCTTCAGTCAGTAAGACATAATAA
Source organism: Zophobas morio (assembly GCF_036711695.1). Lineage (NCBI taxonomy): Eukaryota > Metazoa > Arthropoda > Insecta > Coleoptera > Tenebrionidae > Zophobas > Zophobas morio. The sequence continues at coordinate 4,841,727 of NW_026972115.1, forward strand.
CAGGGAATCGGAAAAGCTACCAGTGGTACTAGGAGTGCCCCAAGGGTCAGTCCTGGGCCCATTATTATTTCTCATTTATATCAACGATTTTCCCTTCTTTCTAAACACAAAAACTGTACTATTTGCGGATGACACGAACTTATTAACTAATGAAGCTACATTCGCAGAGGCCCTAAATCGCAATGAGGAAACAGAATTGAAGGCAACTCATTGGTTTACAACAAACAAACTAACCCTAAACAAAAATAAAACGGTTAAAGTCTCATTCACTCTAAAAAACACCGGCCCACTACCTACAGACATAGTTAAAGAGACAAACTTTTTAGGGATAACACTAGACGCAAAAATGAGGTTTCATACACACGGTGAGAACCTAGCTAAGAAAATTTCTACAGGAATATTTGCGTTGAGAAATCTAAGTAGAAAGCTTCCGATAGAGACATTAAAAGTAGCTTATTTTGCATTATGCCATAGTAATATAAGTTATGGTATCTTAGCATGGGGTCACTCAAGCATGATGACGAACATATTTAGATTACAGAGACGGGCAGTCCGAATAGTGGGAAGTCTTGGCTACAGAGATGATTGTAAGCGTATGTTTCAAAAATTAAGAATTCTTACGGTGCCCTGCATATTCATTTTTAACAGCTTGATCAATCTGAGACTAAATATAAACACATACTCCAAACACAAAGACAACCATGAATACGACACACGACATAAGGAAAACTTATGTCTGAGGCACATACGTTTAAAGTCGTCACAGAACAGTACTCAATACTTGGGTATCAAATTTTTCAACAAACTTCCTGAGTCGATTAGAAAGTTAGATACAGTTAATTTTAAGAAGGTCGTAAAAAACTTTCTGATTAACAAAGCCTACTATAACTATGATCAGTTTCTGAACGACATCAATGTATCCATGCAATAATGTGTATCATGTTCTAAATGTTTTCTTTCTTCTGTACAACTTTTCTTGATTTATTACTATCAAACATTGTAAATGACATTTATGTTATCTCTGTATTTTGACGAGTGTAAAATGTGTGTACATTTAAGCACAATAAATTGATTGATTGAATTGATTGATTGAACTACAAAATTTCACAACAATCGGTCGAGTACTTTCGGAGATTATCTGTCTAATAAAAATCCGGGACAACAGACGGACAGACGGACAGACGGACAGACAGACGGAAATGGGAGACCTATTTCTTCGTCTTCTAGGGGTCATGAAAGATCGAGAAAACGTAAAAGTAGAGAGTCGGCCGACGGACTCGATTACAATACTTCCTTTGCTTACGGTCGGGAAGTAAAAATAGCAAAGCTCACGAAATTCCAACAATTTTAATTGAAGCGTTTTTTACGAAATTTTCGCTGCCGAGACGAGCTTTCAGGACTAAAATATGTAATTAAAACCCCACCAGGTGGACATTCTCCCCCGTTCTTCTTCTATTCTTAGCGGCTCGATTGAAATGGTCGTTAAACTTCATCCTGCATTAGAGGTTTGTTGAACCAGTCCTTGCATGCAAATGAACACTGCTAAAAATGCATCGAAGGATTACATAACGATATCTCTTTGGTACCCAAATCATGGACCCATCGATCATAACAAAGTCGTAAAAACCGACTCGGACCTGCGTTGGGTGCGTTAGCAGCAAGCAGGAAGAACTTCGCATTCACTTATTTCGGTTAATCGAATGCAAGGATGCAAAAATAGAAGTCCTTGTACGGATGGCTGAGCAAATCCAAGCAATTCTCACTTTGGACAATATTTGGCTTTAATGTTTGAGGCAAACAGAGATCAATGCCGCTCAAGCGATTCGCTTCTTTTATTTCGAGTTACTTCAGCTCAAATTTGTAATGGTTGTTTGACACGCTGCAATTTTTGTGCAGTTTAATTGCAGTCATTTGCATTCGCTATTAAGCGGATGCAGGCAAAAAGTCGGGAATAAATTGAAGCGCTGGTTTAAACACTTGTGCAATTTTTTTGTTGGACGATGTTATGTAACAATCAATAAATGCCCGTGCACACAGGTAGGATAAACACAGGTGATTGCTATTTATTGTCGGGCGAAATTTGAATAACATTTAAAATCCATACATAATAATAACAGCAATTATCATTTATTGCTCGTTCAATATTGACTGCGGTTAATGATTTGTTTCGTAAAAGCGTGCTTTTTGCACTCGGTAAAATTTATGCACTTTGATGTAGATACAGATAGCTGGTCGTAAACGCGAACACATAAACTGTAATTGAATCAATTGCCAAGTGAAGGTTGCTAGCAATAATTAGATCCTACACGAATAGACGCGGAATCGTGAATTTTGGGTGCTACGATGTTGATTTACTAGCATAAGGTGGATTAAATTTAAAATCAGTTTCTACAGATTGTGTAACACGCTGTAAATATTTACAACTAAAAAATAATCATGTGTTTGATTAATTATACACAAATGAGTACATTCTGGCTGCGGACAACGTCGCCGGAATTCGTTTTTCGGGGTTTTCTGACTGAAAATTTTGTCGTGTGATTGTTATCGATCTATAAAAAATCGGAATGTTGTTTTTCAATTTATCTACCAAATTAACAAATTCTTGCAGTGATAATAACTGCCCACGTCATACAAGGACGTCCAGCAGAAATTTAAATGGGCTTCACGTCATTGCTGAACTTATAATATACCATGCAACTCAGGATGTATTATTTTCCGTAAGATTTTATGTTGGTTTTTGATTTTAAATATTTATTGTAGCATTATAATCTCCCCTTTCCGTCCATCCGTCTGTCTTTTATAAAATAACATAATTTTATACTTTCATTCGTAAAAGAGAACACATTTTCTGAAAAAAGATACATTGCAATAAATAGTTTTACAGATATTGGATTAGTTCAATATTTTTACCCTAGGCTGTATATTTCTGTGTCTTCTAATTAAAGTAGAGTTGAAACACTATGAGAAGAACGTGTTTCAATCATCACAATCTGTCACTTAAGCTGTGACCAGTGGTAAATCATTTGCACTAGAGGGGGATGGGTGTTCTATGAAGCCCTGCCCACTCGCCCTCTCTTTTCTTAGAGGATATCACATTTGCCAAAATCACTCTTATCTTAGCAGGTGTTAGACCCGCCCACCCACCCTCTCTTTTCTTAGAGGGTATGAAAAACTGAAAAATCTCAACATCGAAATATCGCAAATTTGGAAAATCGAAAAACCGAAAAATTAAAAACTGAAAATGTTTTTAAAAATCGATAAATGGAAAAATTAAAAAATCGAACTAAAAAATCAAAAAACAAGAAATCGCGAAACTGAAAAATTCCAAAATCGAAACACGGGAAACCTGGAAAATCGAAAAATCGAAAAACAGAAAAGTTAAAAACTGATTATTTTTTTAAATCGATAAATCGAAAAATTAAAAAAATTAAAAATCTGGAAATTGAACAATCGAAACGTCAAAATCTAGATAAATCGAGAATTCGAAAGAACGAAAAGTCAAAAAATTAAAAAATTGAAAATTCGGGAAACTGGACAACCGAAACGTCAAAATCTAAATAAATGGACAAATCTAAAAAACGAAAAGTCGAAGAATTTTAAAAGTTGAAAAAGTGGAATGTCGAGAAATTGAATAATTAAAAAATGTAAAATTTAAAAAATCAAAAAAAACAAGAAATCGAGAAACTACTTTAAAAAAAAATCGAGAAATCGAAAAATTAAAAAATTGAAAAATCTGGAAATTCGAAAATCGGATAATTAAAAAATTGGAAAATCGGGAAACTGAACAATCGAAACGTCAAAATCTAGATAAATCGAGAAATCGAGGAAACAAAAAGTCGAAGAATTTTTAAAAATCGAAAAATTGGAATCTCGACAAATTGAATAATGTAAAATTAAAAAAAAATCGAAAATCTGAAAAATCAAAAAAATAAGAAATCGAAAAACTGAAAAATCCCAAAATTGAAACATCAAAAACCTGGACAACCGAAAAATTAAAAACTGTGTTTTTAATCGATAAATCGAAAAATTAAAAAATTAAAAAATCTGGAAATTCAACAATCGAAACGTCAAAATCTAGATAAATCGATTCGAAAGAACGACTAGTCGAAGAATTTTAAAAATCGAAAAATTGGAATGTCGAGAAATTGAAAAATGTAAAATTTAAAAAATCCAAAAATCGAAAAACTTAAAAATCAAAAAACAAGAAATCGAAAAACTGAAAAATTCCAAATTCGAAACATGAAAAACCTAGCAAATTGAAAAATTAAAAACTGATTTTTTTTTTCGAAAAGTCAAAAAATTAAAAAATTGAAAATTCGGGAAACTGAACAACCGAAACGTCAAAATCTAAATAAATGGACAAATCTAAAAAACGAAAAGTCGAAGAATTTTAAAAATCGAAAAATTGGAATGTCGAGAAATTGAAAAATGTAAAATTTTAAAAATCCAAAAATCGAAAAACTAAAAAATCAAAAAACAAGAAATCGAGAAACTGAAAAATCCCAAAATCGAAAAACCGAAAAATTAAAAACTAATTTAAATTAAAAACTGTTTTTTTAGTCGATAAATCGAAAAATTAAAAAATTGAAAATTCGGGAAACTGTACAATCGACACGTCAAAATCTAGATAAATGGATAGATCTAAAAAACGAAAAGTCGAAGAATTTTAAAAGTTCAAAAATTGGAATGTCGAGAAATCGAATAATCGAAAAATGTAGATTAAATTTTACATCAAAAAAATTTTACAATCATAAAACTGAAAAATCAAAAAAACAAGAAATCGAGAAACTGAAAAATCCCAAAATCGAAAAACCGAAAAAGTAAAAACTAATTTTTTTTTTAAATCGATAAATCGAAAAATTAAAAAATTGAAAAATCTGGAAATTCAGCAATCGAAACGTCAAAATTTAGATAAATCGAGAATTCCAAAGAACGACTAGTCGAAGAATTTTAAAAATCGAAAAATTGGAATGTCGAGAAATTGAAAAATTTAATTTTAAAAAATCCAAAAATCGAAAAACTGAAAAATCAAAAAAACAAGAAATCGAAAAACTGAAAATTCTCGTAATCGGAACATCGAGAACCTGGATGATCGAAAAATTGGATAATCAAAACTGAACAATTTTTTAAAAATTGATAAATCGAGAAATTAAACAGAAGAAAAATCTGGAAACTGAACAATCGAAAAGTCAAAATCTAGATAAATCGAGAAACTGAGAAAACAAAAAGTCGAAGAATTTTAAAAATCGAAAAATTCGAATGTCAAGAAATCGAAAAATCGAAAAATGTAAAAATTCGAAAAACTGAAAAATAAAAAAACAAAAAATTCCAAAATCGAAACATTGAAAACCTGGAAAATCGACAAACCGAAAAATTCAAAACTGAAAAATTTTTTAAAAATCGGTAAATCGAATAATTAAAAAATTGGAAAATCGGGAAACTGAACTATCGAAACGTCAAAATCTAGATAAATCGAGAAATCGAGAGAATAAAAAGTCGAAGAATTTTAAAATCGAAAAATTGGAATGTCAAGAAATCGAAAAATGTAAAAATTCGAAAAACTGAAAAATAAAAAAAACAAAAAATTCCAAAATCCAAACATTGAAAACCTGGACAATCGAAAAACCGAAAAATTAAAAACTGAAAATTTTTTTAAAAATCGATAAATCGAATTAAAAAATTGGAAAATCGGGAAACTGAACAATCGAAACGTCAAAATCTGGATAAATCGAGAAATCGAGAAAACAAAAAATCGAAGAATTTTAAAAAATCGAAAAATTGGAATGTCGACAAATTGAAAAATGTAAAATTAAAAAAAAAATCGAAAATCTGAAAAACCAAAAAAAATAAATCGAAAAACCAAAAAATCCCAAAATTGAAACATCAAAAACCTGGAAAACCGAAAAATCGAAAAACCGACAAATTAAGAAAAGTCGATAAATCGAAAAATTAAAAAAAATTGAAAAATCGCAACGTCTAAATCTAGATAAATCCAGAAATCGAAAAAATGAAAAATCGAATAATTTTCAAAGTCAAAAAATTGAAATATCGAGAAATCGAAAAATACAAAACTGTAAAATTTAAAAATTCGAAAAATTGAAAAATAAAAAAAAAAACAAGAAATCGAGAAACTGAAAAATGCCAAAATCGAAACATCGAAAACCTGGAAAATCGAAAATTTGAAAAACCGAAAAATTTTTAAAAAATCGATAAATCGAAAAATTAAAAAGTTGAAAAATCGGAAAACTGAATAATCGAAACATCAAAATCAAGATAAATCAAGAAATCGACAAAAAGAAAAGAAGAATTTTAAAAATTGGATGTCGAGAAATTGAAAATGTAACATTTAAAAAATCGAAAAATCGAAAAACTGAAAAATAAAAAAAAATCGAAAAATTGAAAAATGCCAAAAGCGAAACATCGAAAACCTGGAATATCGAAAAATCGAAAAAACAAAACATTAAAAAGAAGAGAAATCGGGAAAAAGTCGAAGAATTTTAAAAATCGCAAAATTGGAAGTCGAGAAGTTGAAAATATGAAATTTAAATAATCGAGAAATCGAAAAACTGGAAAATCAAAAAACAAGTGAACCAAAAACTGAAAAATCCCAAAAGCGAAACATTGAAAACCTGGAAAACCGAAAAATCGAAAAACCACAAAATTAAAAACTGATTTTTTTTTTTAATCCATAAATCGAAAAATTAAAATGAAGAAAAGTCGTGAGACTGAACAATCGAAAGGTCAAAATCTAGATAAATCCATAAATCGAAAAAAACGAAAATTCAAAGAATTTTAAAAATCGAAAAATTGGAATGTGGAAAAATCAAAAAAACAAGAGATCGAAAAATTGAAAAATCCCAAAAGCGAAACATCGAAATCCTGGAAAATCGAAAAATGGAAAAACTGAATAATTAAGAACTAAATTTTTTTTTTTTTTAAATCGATAAATCGAAAAACCAAAAAAAAAGAAAAATCGGGAAACTGAACAATCGAAACGTCAAATCGAGAAATCGAGAGAACGAAAAGTCGAAGAATTTTAAATCTGGAAAAATTGGAATGTCGAGAAATCTCAAAATCGAAACATCGAAAACTTGGAAAATCGAAAAATCGAAAAATTAAAAAATTGAAAAATCGGGAAACTGAACAATCGAAACTTCAAAATCTACATAAATCGAGAAATCGAGAAAACGAAAAGTTGAAGAATTTTAAAAATCGAAAAAATTGGAATGTTGAGAAATTGAAAAATGTAAAATTTAAAAAACGGAAATATCGAAAAACTGAAAAATTAAAAAAACAAGAAATCGAAAAACTGAATAATCCCAAAATCGAAACATTGAAAACTTCGAAAATCGAAAAATCAAAAAATTAAAACATTGAAAAATTGGAGACTCAACAATCGAAACGTCAAGATTTAGATAAATCGAGAAATCGAAAAAAGCGAAAACTCGAAGAATTTTAAAAATCAAAAAACTGGAATGTGGAGAAATCGAAAAATGTAAAATTTACAAAATTCGGAAAACTACAAAACAAAAATAAAACAAGAAATCAAAAAACTGAAAAATCTCAAAATCGGAACATCGAAAACCTGAAAAATCGAAAAATCGGAAAACCAAAAAATTAAAAAATGAAAAAAATTTTTAAAATCGGTAAATCGAAAAATTAAAAATGTGAAAAATCGGGAAACTGAATAATCGAAACGTCAAAATCTTGATAAACCAAAAAAACGAAAAGTCGAAGAATTTTAGAAATCGAAAAATTGGAATGTCGAGAAATCGAAAAATCAAAGAAACAAGCTACATATCGAGAAACTGAAAAATCCCAAAATCAAAACATCGAAACCTGGAAAATCGAAAAATCGATAAATCAAAAAATTTTAAAAATTGAAAAATCGGGAAACTGGACCATCGAAACATTAAAATCCAGATAGATTGATAAATCGAAAATTTGAAAAATCGGAAAATCAAAAATTTTAAAAATCGAACAATTGAAAAACCGAAAAATCTGAAATCGTAAAGTAAAAAAATCAATTTTTACTACAAAAATATTCTTTGAAACCACCGGACCGACTGTTTTTATATACAACGCCCAAAAAACACGAAATTAGCCACAGAAATGAAAAATTTTGTTTTAGAGAAAAAGCTGTCTTGAGTTTTGACACTTTTTACAATTTCGAGAAAAATATAACAGCGAACATCACGTACAATTTAAAAAATAAAGCTTTTCCTTTCAAGCTAAAAACAATGACGTTTACAGAATTTCAATTTCTCTAGTCGTTCTCAAGATATAAGGCCGCGGAGTTTTAAATCTAACATTTCAAAAATTAAGATTTCACATTTTAAATTATCGTTTGGATATTAATATTTATATCCTTATGTTTTATGGTAGTATTGCCACGTGATCTATTTTTACAGATTCAGGCCATTACTGATTTAGATTACATATAAATTAATGAATACTTTATCATTTTAATTGTTTATCCAGGGGCTGACAAGAAATAGCTGCGTCGTGTGTTGCAATGTGGGCGTTCTGTCAGTGGCGCAACTGTGAAAATTATCTGTTCAAGTTTTTCAATATTTATTTTATAGTTGTTACACTAATTTCTCAACAAAATTGGATTTTACCCCACAAAAAATCCAATGGTGTTAAATCGGGACATCTAGCTGACCACTCTAGCCTCTCCCACGTACCCATCAGTAAAATCTGATTATTTCGTCGTTCCGTTTACTTTCTTGATCGATGACCTGCCACTGAAAAATGACCACTACATGATCTCGTCTGTCACCGAAATCCATTGAGCTTTCGAGCTACAATCCACCAGCAACACGCCAAACCTTCCTCCAACTCGCTTCTTGTGCTGTCCGAATTCCGTGGCCTTGGAAGCCTCACCACCATCCCACAAGAGCGTCTGCCGCAAAAAATGTCGAAACACGATACCATCCGGTGGGGTTCTTCGAACTAGACGCTTTCAACGGGGTTAAGTTCTGCGCGGTGCAGCTCATTACGGCCTTTATTATGCCGTCTTAATTAATCTTCTTCGTCTGTCATTTTCGCCATTATTTTGGCGCGGATTTTTTTGATCGCCGCCGGAGCGGCTTTTTGTTAATTCGGGGCAATTACTGTAATTGGCCGAATTTGTAGCAAAGTCGAAAAAAATACCGGTAATTAGCGAATCGCGCGTCAGCGTCTTGGAAGAGGGGAATATTAATGATGCGTGGTGCTTTTCTTGTTGGAAAACAATAAAGCTTAATGGTAGTGGAATTACATTTGCGGCTGTGGTATTCCAGAGATGGGCCCGACCGAGGCTAATTGGTGGGTTTATTAGCAATAAAAGCGGTGCGTGTGGGGCGGCGTGGACAAGCTGGTGAAGGAGTAATTACGGGACTTTGGGAAAAGGGATGGTCGGAGAGTCCCATGGTTAATTTTTTTAATTAAGTGCTTTTAACTTACGTTCGAGTAATTCTCCGACACGTGGTCAAATAAAAACTAGTTATTATAATTTCTAATTTTTCTGAGAAACCTCTTGTTGTGTGTGCAAATATAAAGAAGAGGTTATCGACAATAAAATAAATACCCTCTCTTGGTAACAGATTTCGCGATTCATTGAATGGTTCGACCCACTACGAAAACAACCTCTGTTTACATTGCTTTAGTTATTAGATTAATAATACGTCCAACTCAACTATTTGCGAATTTAATTAGCGACATCTATACAAATTTATGCACTTGCAGCAAGAAAAAGTTCAATTAACACAACCCAAAATTTTTATGGCTAGATAAATGTCTCCTTTGTTGGGAAAGTTATTAACAGTGCTAAATGTCGTAGCATAATCTGCAGATACTATTAACACATAGGTATTAATACAAACAAAAAAACGCAAAAATCAGGTTTCGGTTGTGGGTCCATTCAGTATCATTTGCTAAATTTAGAGTTGAGAGACTTGTTTTTTGAAGTGGCGCTCACGTCTTTGTAATGTTTGATGTTTGAGTTGATGTACTATTTTCTTGTTTATTTTGTCTTACATGAGTCGAGTACATAGATATAAATGTGAGCACGTTATGGGTGATCATGGACTTCAAATAAATATTAGCGATGTGTACATAATACTTGTAGGAAGATAAATTGTGTTTTTTGCCCATAAATTCAATTGATAGAGAATGTACTTTTTTGTTTCAATTCTCCGTCTAAAAAACTTGGTCGAAGGTTATTTCAACAGCCCATCAAATGCCGCTTCTTCGAAAAATTATAATTTATTTTGTCATTTTTGTTTTCTGATAACCCAAAAATGTTTTTTAAAAAATCGAAATATCGAGAAATCGAACAATCAAAAATTGAAAAAACAAAAACTGAGAAACCGAAAAATTGAAAAATGTAGAACCGACAAACCGAATTCCGAAAGTCAAAAAAGTGAAAGATTCAGCAACCGAAACACTGAAAAATCTAAAATTAAAAAAATTTGAAAAATCGAAAAATTGGAATGTCGAGAACTTGAAAATCGAAAAAGTAAAAAATTAAAAACTGAAAATGTTTCTAAAAATCAATAAATCGAGAAATTAACAAATTGAAAATTCGGGAAACTGAACAATCGAAATTTCAAAATCTAGATAATTCCAGGATTCGATAAAACGAAAAGTCGTCGAAAATTTTACAAATCGAAAAATTGGAATTCGAAAAGCTGAAAAATCGAAAACCAAGAAAAATGGAAAAACTGAAAAATTCCAAAATCCAAACATCGAAAACCTGGAAAATCGAAAAACCGAAAAATAAAAAATTAAACATTTTTTCCAAAATCGATAAATCAAAATATTAAAAAAAGAAAAATTTGGAAACCGCACAACCGAAACGTCAAAAGCTAGATAAATCGAGAAACTGAGAAAACAAAAAGTCGAAGAATTTTAAAAATCTAAAAATTGGAATGTCGAGAAATCGAAAAATATAAAATTAAAAAAAATCGAAACACCAAAAATCTGAAAAACCAAAAAAATAAGAAATCGAAAAACTGAAAATCCCAAAATCGAAACATCGAAAACCTGGAAAATCGAAAAATCGAAAAACCGAAAAATTAAAAACTGAATTTTTTTTAAAAATCGACAAATCGAAAAATTAAAACATTGAAAATCGGGAAACTTAATAATCGAAACGTCAAAAATTTAGATAAATCGAGAAATCGAAAATCCGAAAAACTGAAAAATCAAAAAAACAAGAAATCGAAAAACTGAAAAATCCCAAAATCGGAACATCGGAAACCTGGAAAATCGAAAAATCGAAAAACCGACAAATTAAGAAAAGTCGATAAATCGAAAAATTAAAAATTGAAAAATCGGGAAACTGAACAATCGCAACGTCTAAATCTAGATAAATCCAGAAATCGAAAAAATGAAAAATCGAATAATTTTCAAAGTCAAAAAATTGGAATATCGAGAAATCGAAAAATACAAAACTGTATAATTTAAAAATTCGAAAAACTGAAAAATAAAAAAAAAACAAGAAATCGAGAAACTGAAAAATGCCAAACTCGAAACATCGAAAACCTGGAAAATCGAAAAACCGAAAAATTTTTAAAAAATCGATAAATCGAAAAATTAAAAAGTTGAAAAATCGGGAAACTCAACAATCGAAACATCAAAATCTAGATAAATCAAGAAATCGAGAAAAGGAAAAGAAGAATTTTAAAAATTGGATGTCGAGAAATTGAAAATGTAACATTTAAAAAATCGAAGTACCGAAAAACTGAAAAATCAAAAAAAGAAATCGAAAAATCGAAAAACCACAAAATTAAAAACTGTTTTTTTTTTAAATCCATAAATCGAAAAATTAAAATGAAGAAAACTCGTGACAATCGAAATTTCAAAATTTTGATAAATCCAGAAATCGAAAAAAAAAAAGAAAATTCAAAGAATTTTAAAAAACGAAAAATTGGAATGTGGAAAAATCAAAAAACAAGAGATCGAAAAACTAAAAAATCCCAAAAGCGAAACATCGAAATCCTGGAAAATCGAAAAATGGAAAAAATGAATAATTAAAAACTGAATTTTTTTTTTAAAATCGATAAATCGAAAAACCAAAAAAAAAGGGAAAAATTGGGAAACTGAACAATCGAAACGTCAAATCGAGAAATCGAGAAAACGAAAAGTCGAAGAATTTTAAATCTGTAAAAATTGGAACGTCGAGAGATTGAAAAATGTAAAATTTAGAAAATCGAAATCTCGAAAAACTGAAAAATTAAAACCAAGAATTCGGAAAACTGATAAATCCCAAAACCGAAACATCGAGAACTTGGAAAATCGAAAAATCGAAAAATCAAAAACTGATTTTTTTTTTAAATCGATAAATCGAAAAATTAAAAAAATGAAAAATCGGGAAACTGAACAATCGAAACTTCAAAATCTACATAAATCGAGAAATCGAGAAAACGAAAAGTTGAAGAATTTTAAAAATCGAAAAATTGGAATGTTGAAAAATTGAAAAATGTAAAATTTAAAAAACCGAAATATCGAAAAACTGAAAAATTAAAAAAACAAGAAATCGAAAAACTGAAAAATCCCAAAATCGAAACATTGAAAACTTTGAAAATCAAAGAATCGAAAAATTAAAACATTGAAAAATTGGGAGACTCAACAATCGAAACGTCAAGATTTAGATAAATCGAGAAATCGAAAAAAGCGAAAAGTCGAAGAATTTTAAAAATCAATCGAGAAATCGAAGAATGTAAAATTTACAAAATTCGGAAAACTAAAAACTAAAAAATAAAAAAACAAGAAATCGAAAAACTGAAAAATCTCAAAATCGAAACATCGAAAACCTGGAAAATCGAAAAATCAGAAAACCAAAAAATTTAAAAATTAAAAAATTTTTGAAAATCGATTAATCGAAAAATTAAAAAATTGAAAAATTGGGAAACTGAACAATCGAAACGTCAAAACCCAGATAAATCAAGAAATTGAAAAAACGAAAAGTCGAAGAATTTTAAAAATCGAAAAATTGGAGTACCGAAAAATCGAAAAACTGAAAAATCAAAAAAACAAGAAATCGAGAAACTTCAAAATCCCAAAATCGAAACATCGAAAACCTGAAAAACCGAAAAATTGAAAAACCGAAAAATTAAAAACTGAAAAATTTGTTAAAAATCGATAAATCCAAAAATTAAAAAAAAAATTGGGAAACTGAACAATCGAAACGTCAAAATCTAGATAAATCGAGAAATCGAAAAAACGAAAAGTCGATGAATTTTAAAAATCGAAAAATTGGAATGTCGAGAAATTGAAAAATGTAACTGAAAATCAAGAAAACAAGAAATCGAAAAAATGAATAATCCCAAAAGCGAACATCGAAAACATGGAAAATCAAAAAATCGAAAAACCGAAAATTAAAAACCGATTTTTTTTAAAAAATCTATAAATCCAAAAATTAAAAAATTGAAATATCGGGAAACTGAACAATCGAAACGTCAAAATCTAGATAAATCTAGAAATCGAAAAAACGAAGTCGAAGAATTTTAAAAATCGAAAAATTGGAATGTCGAGAAATTGAAAAATCAAAAAACTGAAAAATCAAAAAACAATATATCGAGAAACTGAAAAATCCCAAAATCGGAACATCGAAACATTTTTTTTTAAATCGATAAATCGAAAAATTAAAAAGAAGAAAAATCGGGAAACTGAAGAATCGAAACGTCAAAATTTAGATAAATCGAGAATTCGAAAGAACGAAAAGTCGAAGAATTTTAAAAAACGAAAAACTGGATTGTCGAGAAATTGAAAAATGTAGAATTTAAAAAATCAAAAATGGAAAATTGATGAACTTTAAAAATCTAAAAATTGGAATGTCGAGAAATTGAAAATTCAAAAAATCAAAACATCGAAAACCTTTAAGATCGAAAAACTGAAAAATTAAAAACTGAAATTAAAAAAAAAATCGATAAATCGACAAATTGAAAAATTGTGAAACTGAACAATCGAAATGTCAAAATCTAGATAAATCGAGAAATCGAAAAAACGAAAAGTCCAAGAATTTTAAAAATTGAAAAATTGTCAAGAAATCAAAAATTCGAAAAACCGAAACATCTAAAACCTGGAAAATCCAAAAATCAAAAAACCGAAAAATTATAAATTGAAAAATAAAAAAAATCCCGAAATTAAAAAATTGAAAAATCGGAAAATCAAAAATTTTAAAAATCGAAAAATTGAAAAATGGAGAAATCTAAACATCAATAAGTAATTGAAAAATCGAAATATGTATTAAAAAAAAACTGAAATATTGAAAAATTAATAAATCGAGAAATCCTGAAATTGGAAAATTAAAGAAAACTGGAGAAACGAAAAATACAAAAATCCCAAAACTGAAACTTAGAAAAATTGCGAAATCGAAAAATCGAGAATTCGAAACATTGTATAGTCCAGAAATGACGAAATGGGAAAAAAAATTATAAATCGAAAATTGAAAAACCGAAAAATCGAATTCTGAAAGTCAAAAAATCGAAAAATTCATCAACAACCGAAACATTGAAAAACCTAAAATTTAAAAATTTTGAAAAATTGAGAAATCAAAAAACAAGAAATCAAGAAACTGAAAAGTCCCAAAATCGAAAAACCGAAACATTTTTGACAAATGGATAAATCAGAAAATTAAAAAATTGAAAAACAGTAAACTGAACAATTCAAAATTCAAAATCTAGATAAATCGAAAAATTGAAAAAATCGGAAAATCAAAAATTTTAAAAATCGAAAAATTGAAAAACGAAAAAAATCGAACAATTTAAAAATCTAAAAATTGAAACCCAAAACTGAAACATCGAAAAATTGAGAAATCGAAAAATCGGAAAACTCAGCAATCGAAACCTCAAAATCAAGATAAATTGAAAAATTAAAAATTCCGAAAATCAAAAATTTTAAAAATCGAAAAGCTGAAAAACCGAAAAAATCGAAATACCAAAATATTCAAAATTCTACAATTTAAAAATTCAAATATTGCAAAATTTAATATATTTAATCGAAAAATTGAAAAATTGAAGAAACGAAAAATTGAAAAATCCCAAAACTGAAACATCGAAAAATTGAAAAACCGAAAAATCTGAAATCGAAAGGTAAAAAATGGACGAATTTAAAAGTCGAAAAATCTTGAAATCGAAAAATTGAAAAATCCTAAAACTGAAACATCGAAAAACTGAGAAATCTGAAGATCAAAACTTTTAAAAATCTAAAAATTGAGAAACCGAAAAATCTGAAATCGAAAAATAAAAAAATCGACGAATTGAAAATTCGAAAAATCCCAAAATCGAAAATTCGGACAAATAAAATATTGTTAAATTGAATAATCGAAAAATTGAAAAATCGGGAAATTGAAACATCAATAAACAATTGGAAAATCGAAATATTGAAAAAACTGAAATATTGAAAAATTAATACATCGATAAATTTAAAATCTAAAAAATTAAAAAATTGAGAATTCGGGTAACTCAACAATCGAAACGTCAAAATCTAGACAAATCGATAAATCGGAAAATTGAAAAATGGGAAAATCAAAAATTTAAAAAATCGGAAAATTAAAAACCGAAAAATTTGAAATCGAAAAGTAAAAAAATCAAAAAATCGATAAATCGAAATATCAAAAAATTGAAAAATCTAAAATATAAAAATTCATTCCCAAAAATAGAAAAATCGGGGAACTGAAAAATCGAAAAATGAAAATATTGCAAAATTGAGTCACCGAAATGTTGAAAAATCAAGAAATCTAAACTTTTAATACTAAAAAACTGAAATATTGAAAAATTAATAAATCGATAAATTGAAAAATTGAAAAATTAGAGAAAAATTGAAGAAACGAAAAATTGGAAAATCTCAAAACTCAAACATCGAAAAATTGAGAAATCGAAAAAAAAATTAAAAAACCATGAAACTGAACAATCGAAACGTCAAAATCTAGATAAATCGATAAATTGAAAAATTGAAAATTCAAAAATTTTAAAAATCGAAAAATTGAAACACCGCAAAAATCTGAAATCGAAAAGTAAAAAATCGGAAGATCGATAAATCGAAATTTAAAAATTCCGAAGAGTCCCAATATCGAATAATCGAAAAATTAAAATATTGCAAAATTTAATATATTTAATCGAAAAATCGAGAAATCGAAACATCAATAAATAAATAATTGAAAAACTGAAATATAAAAAAAAACACTGAAGCATTGAAAAACTGAAAAATCGATAAATCGAAAAATTGAAAAACTAAAGAAAAATCCCAAAACTGAAACATCGAAAAACTGAGAAATCGAAAAATTAAAAAAATGAAAAATCGGGATACTCAACAATCGAATCATCAAAATCTATATAAATTGGTAACTCGAAAAATTAAAAAACTGAAAAATCGGAAAACTGAACAATCAAAATGTCAAAAAAATCGACAAATTAAAAAAACGAAAAATTGAAAAATCCCAAAACTGAAGCATTGAAAAATTAAAAAAATCAAAAATCAGGAAACTGAGCAATCGAACCGTCAAAATTTAGATAAATCGAAAAATTGAAAAATCCAAAGTTTCCGAAAACTGAAAAATAGAAAATTTGAAAAATTAAAAAATTGCAAAATTGAAAAATCGAGAAATTGACACATCAAGAAATAACTGAAAAATCGAAACATAAAAAAACTGGAACATTGGAAAATTAATAAATCAAGAAATTGAAAAATTGACAAATTAAAGAAAAATTGAAAAAACGAAAAACTGAAAAATCTCAAACCGGAAATATCGAAAAATTGAGAAATCGAAGAGTCCAGAAATCGAGAAATGGGAAAATCAAAAGTCTGAAAGTCGAAAAATCGATAATTCAGAAACGCCAAAAATTGAAAAATCGAAAAAATTAAAAATCGAAGAATTTCACAATCTCGATGTTTATGATAAAAATTCAACACGAATTCATAAACCGCAAGTGCAGCACTATGTTATTTTTTAACATTTAAATAACAATTATTCGCCAAAAATGTAAGATGACAAATCAAAGTTTAATTCTAAAATGTTGCTTTACAATTTTGATTTTTTCCACAAATCTGAATAGCTAACGTAAAAACTCAATACGGATTCATAAACCACAAATGGAGGAGTACGTTATTTTATAAAATTTAAATAAAATTTACTATTGTAAAATCTGAAGATAACATCATGAGTACGGATTCGTATCTGTCTAATAAAAATTGATGCAAACGGGAGACCTATATTTTCGTACTCTAGGAAACATGAAACGTCGAGAAAACATAAAATTAGCTAGTTGCCCGATGGACTCGATTTCAATACTCCCTTAGTTTACGCTCGGGACGTAAAAATAACAATAGTTACGCCACTGCATCAAACATGTGTATTTCATCCCATGCAGAGGAAGACACTAGACATAAGGACTGTTACATAACACTTAAGTACTTAAACCTTTTAAAGGTAGGCAGAGACATAAAAAGGAGTGCCGGAAGATTTCTCAAGCGACTACAGGTAGCTATACGTTACATGCAATTACAATCTTTATCAGGGAACGACCACATAAAAAGGTGTTTTCTTTTCAACTAGAACGGCGCCCCGAACTCATTTATTAATTTAAAAGATGACAGAAATGTTAACTCTGACAGCTAATAATACCCTTGTCTCGTGTGCTGCCCCAGAGGGAAGAACAGACAGATGGTCAAGCCACCCATATAGATAATCAAGCCTGCTCTCGCCCCATTAACAAAAAAATTGGTCTAAAGAGTTTAGACAGTACTTCCCTCGCTGTCGGAAACTTGACGACTGCATGCCTATTGTGTTTTTTTTCTCATTACATTTTTGTAGTGGGAATTTAAAAAAAAATTGCGATGACGTCATCAACATTTTTGCAAGGACACGTATATCAGTTGGGATAGATGTAGTGTAATACTAAGAATAAAATTATTATATTCTCAAATTTTCGGGAAAATGAATTGGGTCGTTTGAATATTGATTTGTAATAATCAATAAAATAACGAAACAATTTACTCACGTATACCTACGTATCAGAGGCAACTGAAAATCGTGTATGTATAAACATTGTTAATTTAAGATGACAGGCGTAACAGCATACGTGAGAGCCAAACAGAGAAACTGTAAACAAAACGACCGTCGGTTTTATTGCTTCGACTTCCGCTTATTATATAAAACATTGGGTTTTATTTTAATTCTTGACGGTGAAATTCACAATTGGTTGATTATAAACATGTCTATTTCACATTCGCGGAATCAAGTGAACGCATAAAACAAATGCAGGTCTGTAATGTTAAAGTCGATGTAAATAAGCGTGCTACCCTTATGTTTCAACCGAGTTTTTCCTTTAACAAATTTTGTGTCTACCAAATTGGGTTGGTTGGGGTGTAATACTAATAATAAGTGTTGCCTTTAATTTAATCAATAAAATAAATTGACTTCATTAATTTTTTTGAACCACCTCTTAAGAAAATCTAAAAAATATGAATGGAATGATAAATCACAAGTACAAACTCATCATATTTTTTGCATTTTAGATAGGATTTATTCAGCAAAATTTAAGGGTGACGTCATCAATTTTTTTAGGAGGGATGAACAAATACATTTTGAACAAAAGTTTACCATGCTTATAATAACTTTAAAATATTCCCAAGATTTCAAAGCATTCGGTTTTGTAATTCCTGATTAAATCGATAAAATAAATTCACGCCTTCATTAATTTTTTTGAGTCACCCTGCATATGCAAATCCAAAAATATGAATGGAATGATAAATCACAAGTACAGACTCATCATATTTTGTACATTTTAGATACGATTTATTCGGCAAACTTTTGAGCTGACGTCATCAGTTTTTTGTAGAAGATAACCAAATATATTTTGACTAAAAATTTATTATGCTCTTTATGACCTTAAAACATCTGCAAGATTTCAAAGCATTCGGTTTTGTAGTTCCTGATTAAATCAATAAAATAAATTTACGCATTCATTAATTTTTTTGAGTCACCCTGTATATGCAAATCGAAAAAATTTGAATGGAATGATAAATCACAAGAAGAGACTCACCATATTTTGTACATTTTAGATAGGATTTTTTCAGCTAAATTTTGTGGTGACATCATAAATTTTTTAGGGGGGACGACCAAATACGTTTTGATCAAAAATTTACCATGCTTATGATAATTTTAAAATGTCTTCAAGATTTCTAAGCATTCGGTTTTGTAGTTCCTGAGTAAATCAGTAAAATAAATTTACGCTTTCATTAATTTTTTTGAGTCACTCTGTATATGCAAATCCAAAAAATATGAATGGAGTGATAAATGACAAGTACAGGCTCATCATATTTTGTACATTTTAGATATGATTTATTCGGCAAACTTTCGAGCTGACGTCATCAAGTTTTTGGAGGGGATAAGCAAATATATTTTGACTAAACATTTATTATGCTCTTTATGACCTTAAAACATCTGCAAGATTTCAGAGCATTCGGTTTTGTAGTTCCTGATTAAATCAATAAAATATATTTACGCATTCATTAATTTTTTTAAGTCACCCTGTATATGCAAATCCAAAAAATATGAATGGAGTGATAGATCACAAGTACAGGCTCATCATATTTTGTACATTTTAGATATGATTTATTCCACAAACTTTTGAGCTGACGTCATCAAGTTTTTGGAGGGGATAAGCAAATATTTTTTGACTAAAGATTTATGATGCTCTTTATAGCCTTAAAACATCTGCAACATTTCAAAGCATTCTGGTTAGCAGATTAAAAATTAAATTTCAAAATGTTGTTTTATAATTTTGATTTTTTTTCCAAAAATCTGGACGTTTCGGGTGAAAAGTCGATTCAGAGTTGTAAACTACATGTGTAGGACTATGTTATTTTATACAATTGAAAACCCATTTACTATGTACAATTTTGAAGTGACGTCATCGCATTAGTGGTGGGGATGATTAGACAAATTTTGGTTAGCGTTTTACCATCTACATGATATTCTTAATATAAGTACAAAATTTCACAACAATCGGTCGAGTACTTTCGGAGATTATCTGTCTAATAAAAATCCGGGACAACAGACGGACAGACGGACGGACAGACAGACGGAAATGGGAGACCTATTTCTTCGTCTTCTAGGGGTCATGAAAGATCGAGAAAACGTAAAAGTAGAGAGTCGGCCGACGGACTCGATTACAATACTTCCTTTGCTTACGCTCGGGAAGTAAAAAAGTCAAAATTTTTGTTTGTACTGTTTTTAGCGACGACGATAAATGGCGGACCTACTTTTTCATAGTCTAGCAGCTACGGAACGTCGACAAAGAGAGTGCACTACTTGTAAATTTCTTTAACGGCCACTTTATCACCGCTTATCGCAACGCCAGTGGTTATAGTTCCAAGGTAGCACAGAAATAGAAATTCACAAGAAACCAACGAGATACCATCCGTAGAGTTCACCGCGACGACAATAACTCATATGTGGGTCATAATCAGTGCATCGCGCTTGGAGTGCAATTTGAGTGTCGGCGGGCGGTCAAAGCGTCGCCGGAGGACCTCCGAAAGCGCGATGACTGAGATTGCGATTTTCGTTCTCCCCCCGAGTCATTCACCCGGAGTGCGCTTTTCTAATTTCGCGATTGTGCTGCGAAGAACCACCTGTTGCTCAATTCCGTTACTCGCTGTTATTAAATTTTTAATAGGTGGACGTCCGCGTAAGCGACGAACAAGAGTAAAAGGACCGAAAATAAAAGATAAATAAACTGACAGAACAATAAGCGGAGAATACAAATTACAGGCCAAGTTCATCGTGCATACGTTATGGACGGGTTACTTACACTTCCAATTACACGGCTATGTGCTGCCGCCGAGTTTCATTTGCTGGAGTCTTTGCTCATTAGCGGCCATAAAATTCCTCCGGTAATTTCGAAAATTTGAATTGCTGATCGCGAGCGACGCGAGTGATTTATCGGGGGCGGAAATTCGGCGCGAACTGGGTGAACTGTGATGTTTCTGAGAGACGGGCTATCTTGTAAGATAAGTTATTTGGAATTAATTATTTTTATTGCTCACGAGAAGTCGGCTGTATGGAGATTTGAGGAACTACCGAGCGTTGTGAAATGTGTGTTTAAGCCCACACAGTGCGATAAAGAGCGGTTCTCGGAAATTTACTAAACTTTTCTAGTGTCTCGTGAACGTCGATATTGCCGAAAACTACGACCGGTGCATACCTTGTAGTGTATTAAAGTAAAAATTCCGGTCGTTTTTTGATTAGCATATAGCTTGTGAGCACGAAGCACGGAAAGAGGTTGTCCTAGTGTTCATGTTTATGTACCTGTCCGTAGACCCAGCTCGCCTTATCACGCTCGGATAATTAGGACCCAAGCACGTAGGCGTGTCCGTACCGAACTAGGGCGGCAGACTTCATTACTTGCACGTACACGTAAAATTAATTTGAACATTTTGGGTGCCTTCGAAGCACAGCGAGGAGTCCGTGTGGGAGGAGGGTACATACGTCTGACCATAGATTAATATAGATGCGACAAACAGGCTGATTTTGCAAAACCACCCTTATTGACATTGGAGTCTTGTCTTGTTTCAATACAACTCGTCCCCTGAGAACTTGTTTGATCTACAGACCAGAGCGCGCTCAGGCCAATGTCGACTCTAAGCGTTCAAAAGCGATTTGATTGGTTTGGACTATAATTTCTGCGGGAGATTCTTTATTTGTGTTTTATACTAGCAAAACGTCTTAAACTAAGAATATTGTTGAAATCGTAGTAACCCAATGGATTTTTTTTCGGGCAAACGTTTTGGAATCACTGTTCTATTTTGTATGATTTTTTTAATGTTTTTAGTGACAATTTTTGTATGATATTAACAGTGAAAAAAAAATGAGAAATTAAAATAATCGAAAATTTGAAAAATCGAGAAATCTAATAATAGAAAAATCAAAATCGTAAAACCGAAACATTGAAAAGTCGAAATATCCAAGAACTGAAAATCGAAAAAATGTAGAATTCAAAAATCTAAAATTTAAAATCCGAATAACGAAAAATCGAGAAATCGTGGAGCCGAAAAGTCGAACAATTGAGAAACCGAAATAGGCCAAAATCGAAAAATCAAAAGTTAAAAATTGAACAATTTATAAATTGAGAAATTGACAATCAAAATATCGAAAAATCCAAATCTCGATAAATCGAGAAATCAAAAAACTTAAAAATTCGAAAAATTGAAAAATTGAGAGATTGAAAGATCAAAAGAACAATAAACCGAAAAGTAATGAAGTCGAAAAATCGAAAAATAGAGAAACCGACAAACTAAAAGTTGAAAAATTGGAAAAACGGAAAAATAAAAAAACGGAAAAACGGAAAACTGGAAAAACTGAGAAACCGAAACAGGCCAAAATAAAAAATTGAAAAACTGAACAATCAAGTATCGATAAATCGGGAATGAAAAATTAATAAATCGAAAAATCGGAAGATTAAGAAATATTGAAAAATTAAAATATCACAAGATTGAAAAATCTAAAATTCAAAAATCCAAAAATTGAAAAATCGAAAAAGTAAAAAGGTAGACACATGGAAAAATCCAGAAGTGAAAAATAGAAAAGCCGAAGAATTGAAATATTGAAAAAGCGAAAAATCTGTAATCGAAAATTAAAAAAATCGACGAACTGTAAAATCGAAAAAATTAAAATATTGCAAAATTGAACAATCCAAAAATTGAAAAATCGAGAAATCGAAAAGTCAAAAATTGAACAATTTATAAATTGAGAAATTGACAATCAAAATATCGAATAATCCAAATCTCGATAAATCGAGAAATCAAAAAACTTAAAAATTCGAAAAATTGAAAAATTGAGAGATTGAAAGATCAAAAGAACAATAAACCGAAAAGTAATGAAGTCGAAAAATCGAAAAATAGAGAAACCGACAAACTAAAAGTTAAAAGTTGAAAAATTGGAAAAACGGAAAAATAAAAAAAACGGAAAAATGGAAAACTGGAAAAACTGAGAAACCGAAACAGGCCAAAATAAAAAATTGAAAAACTGAACAATCAAGTATCGATAAATCGGGAATGAAAAATTAATAAATCGAAAAATCGGAAGATTAAGAAATATTGAAAAATTAATATATCACAAGACTGAAAAATCTAAAATTCAAAAATCCAAAAATTGAAAAATCGAAAAAGTGAAAAGGTAGACACATGGAAAAATCCAGAAGTGAAAAATAGAAAAGCCGAAGAATTGAAATATTGAAAAAGCGAAAAATCTGTAATCGAAAATTAAAAAAATCGACGAACTGTAAAATCGAAAAAATTAAAATATTGCAAAATTGAACAATCCAAAAATTGAAAAATCGAGAAATCGAAAAGTCAAAAATTGAACAATTTATAAATTGAGAAATTGACAATCAAAATATCGAATAATCCAAATCTCGATAAATCGAGAAATCAAAAAACTTAAAAATTCGAAAAATTGAAAAATTGAGAGATTGAAAGATCAAAAGAACAATAAACCGAAAAGTAATGAAGTCGAAAAATCGAAAAATAGAGAAGCCGACAAACTAAAAGTTAAAAAGTTGAAAAATTGGAAAAACGGAAAAATCAAAAAACGGAAAAATGGAAAACTGGAAAAACTGAGAAACCGAAACAGGCCAAAATAAAAAATTGAAAAACTGAACAATCAAGTATCGATAAATCGGGAATGAAAAATTAACAAATCGAAAAATTGAAAAACAGAACATCTAAAACCAGGAAGTCGAAAAATCGGAAGATTAAGAAATACTGAAAAATTAAAATATCACAAGATTGAAAAATCTAAAATTGAAAAATCCAAAAATTGAAAAATCGAAAAAGTAAAAAGGTAGACATCGAAAAATCCAGAAGTCAAAAATAGAAAAGCCGAAGAATTGAAATATTGAGAAAGCGAAAAATCTGTAATCGAAAATTAAAAAAATCGACGAACTGTAAAATCGAAAAAATTAAAAATTGCAACAATCCAAAAATTGAAAAATCGAGAAATCGAAACATCAATAAATAATTGAGAAATCGCAATGTCAAAAAAATGAAATATTGAAAAACTAATAAACGATAAAACGAAAAATTGAAGAAACGAAAAATTCAAAAATCCCAAAACTGAACCATCGAAAAGTAAAAAACCGACGAACTGAAAAATCGACAAATCAATAAAACTGAAATAATGAAAAATTAATAAATCGATAAATCGCAAAATTGAAGAATTAAAGAAAAATTATAGAAACGAAAAATTCAAAAATCTCAAAACTGAAACATCGAAAAATTACAAAATTAAAACGTAGGGAAACTAAACAATCGAAACGTCGAAATCTAGATAAATCGAAAAATTGAAAAATCGGAAAATTGAAAAATCGGAAAATTGAAAAACCGAAAAATCTGAGATCGAAAAGTAAAGAAAAAAGAAAGATCGATAAATACAAATATCAAACAATTGAAAAATCCAAAATTTAAAAATCCCGAAAATAGAAAAATAGAAAAATCGAACTGAAAAATCCAGAAATCGAAACATCAATAAATAATTGAAAGATTGAAATATTAAAAAAACTGAAATATTGAAAAATCAACAAATCGGTAAATCGTAATTGAAAAATTAAAGAAAAATTGAAAAATCCCAAAACTGAAACATCGAAAAATCGAGAATTCGAAACAGAAGAGTCCAGAATTCGAGAAATGAGAAAATTAAAAATTTGAAAGTCGAAAAATCGATTCAGAAACGACAAAAATTGAAAAATGGAAAAAATTAAAAATTGAAATTTTAATTGTTATACAATTTTGATTTTTTTCTATAAATCTCGATGTCTAGGATAAAAATTCAACCCGAATCAATGAATCGCAAGTTCAGGACTATGTTACTTTTTAACACTTACATAACATTTATTCCACAAAAATGTAAGATTACGTCATCATTTGGGAAAGGTCAAAAAAACGAGAAATCGAAAAGTGATGAAGTCGAAAAATCGAAAAATAGAGAAATCGACTAACAAAAAGTTAAAAGTTGAAAAATTGGAAAAGCGGAAAAATCAGAAAACGAAAAAATGGAAAATTGGAAAAACTGAGAAACCGAAACAGGCCAAAATAAAAAGTTCGAAAATCTGAACAATCAAATATAGATAAATCGGGAATGAAAAATTAACAACTCGAAAAATTCAAAAACAGAACATCTAAAACCAGGAAGTCGAAAAATCGGAAGTTTAAGAAATATTGAAAAATCTAAAATTCAAAAATCCGAAAATTGAAAAATCGAAAAAGTAAAAAGGTAGACACATCGAAAAATCCAGAAGTCAAAAATAGAAAAGCCGAAGAATTGGAATATTGAAAAATCCTAAAAGTGAAATATCTAAAAACTGAAAAATCAAAAAATTAAAGAACTGAAGAAAATGGGAAAATCAAAACACTGATTGATCGAAAAATCGAAAAATTGAGAGTTTATGAAAGTCAAATTTAAAAATTAAAAAGTCGAAAATTTGACAAAATGACAATTGAAAAACAGAAAATCTAAAACCGGAAAGTCGAAAAATCAAAATATTAAGAAATCCAAACATTTGCAAAATTCGAAAACTTAAAAAATTCAAATATCGAAGAACTGAACTGAAAAATCGAGAAATCGAAAAATCTAAAATTTTAAAAATTAAAAAATCTAAAATTTAAAAATCGAAAAAGTAAAATAATCAACACATCGAAAAGCCAGGAGTCAAAAATCGAAAAGTCGAAGCATCGAAATATTGAAAAATCCCAAAACTGAGATATTCAAAAACTGAATAATGAAAGAAAAACTGCAAAATGGAAAACCTGAAAAATCCGAAAACTGAAATATCCAAAAACTGAGAACCTAAAAAGTCGAAAAATTGAGCAATCGAAAGATCCAAAAGGTGGTTGAAAAGTCGAAACCTTAAAAAACTAAAAAATGAAAAATCGAAAAATTAAAGAATTGAAGAACAAGAATATTGTAACCCTCGAAAGTCAAGAAATTGGGAAAACTAAACATCGATTAATTGAAAAATCGAAAATTTAAAACCGGGAAGTCGGAAAATCGATAGATTAAGAAATCATAACATTTGAAAAATTCGAAAACATGAAAAACGGAAATATCGAAGAACTGAAATAAAAATCGACAAATCGAAAAATCTAAAATTTTAAATATTGAAGAATTAAAATATCAAAAAACTGAAAAATCTAAAATTTAAAAATCGAAAAATTGAAAAAACGACGATTGAAAAACAGAAAATTTAAAACCGGGAAGTCGAAAATTCGAAAGATTAAGAAATCAAAACATTTGAACAATTGAAATATGGAAGAGCTGAAATGAAAAATCGAGAATTCGAAAAATCTAAAATTTTAAATATTGAGAAATTAAAATACCAAAAAATTGAGAAATCTAATATTTAAAAATCGAAAAAGTAAACACATCGAATAATCCAGAAGTCAAAAATGGAAAAGTCGAAAAACAGAAATATTGAAAACTCCCAAAACTGAAATATCGAAAAACTGAAAAATGAAAGAAAAACTGACGAATCGAACAAAAAAAAATCAAAGATTGAAGATTTGAAAAAATGCATGTATAAACGAAAAGTTAGAAAATACGAAGAAACTTTGAAAAAATAAAGGAAATGAAAAAAAAAATTGTGATATAAAATTGAGAAAATGCAAATTAAAAATCAGGTAAAAATGAAAAATAAAAATTAAGAACTTGAAACACTGAGGAAACGAAAAATTGAAAAATCGAAACACTGGGATGAAAAGTGGAAAAATGAAAAACTGTAATGTCGAAAAATTGCAAAATTAAAAAACTGCAAACCGAAAAATTGAAGAAATGAAGAATTGAAAACTTTGGCAGATGAGAAATTGAAAAATTGAAAAAAACGAAAAATAATGAGGCCGAAAAAGTGAAAATGGAAAAATTGCAAAATTGTAAAACTGAAAAACCTAAAATGAAAATTTTGAAAAATCTAAAAATTGTAAATCAAGAACTTGAAAAATTGAAGATATCAAAAAGTGAGAAATTGAAGAAACGAAAAACTGAAAAATTGAAAGATTAAAAATTGAGAAATTAAAAATCGAAAAAATGAAGGATGTATTGTAAAAACGAAATACTGAAAATGAAAGAAATCAGGACATCGGAAAATCGGATAACTGGGAAATGCAAAAATTGCAAAACTGAAAAATTTTAAAAATGAAAATCAAGGAACTGAAAAATCAAAGATTGAAGATTTGCAAAATTGAATAAACGAAAAAGCCAAAGAAATAAAGCGAAGAAAAGAAAAATTGTGATACAAAATTTCGAGAAAATGAAAATTAAAAAATCGGGAAGATGAAAAATAAACTTGAAAAACTGAGGAAACGAAAAAATAAAAAATTGAAACATTGGGATGAAAAATCGAAAAATTAAAATTGTAATATCGAAAAATTGCAAATCGAAAAATTGAAGAAACGGAAAATTGAAAAATTGGGAAGATGAGAAATTAAAGAATTCAACAAATTAAAGTTGCAAAAACGAAAAATTATGAAACCGAAAAAGTGAAAATGGAAAAATTGCAAAATTGTAAAACTGAAAAACCTAAAATGAAAACTTCAAAAAGAAAAGAAAAACTGTGATATAAATTGGAAAAAATGAAAATTAAGAAATTGGGAAAATGAAAAATAAAAATTAAGAACTTACAAAATTGAGGAAACGAAAAATTGAAAAATCGAAACATTGGGATGAAAAATCGAAAAATGAAAAATTGTAATATCCAAAAATTGCAAATCGAAAAATTTGGAACATGAGAAATTGAAAAATTGAGAGTTTATTAAAGTCAAATTTGAAAAATTCGAAAACTTAAAAAGTAAAAAAATCGACACATCGAAAACTCCAGAAGCCAAAAATCGAAAAGTCGAAAAATCAAAATATTGAAAAAGCCCAAAATTGAAATATCGAAAAACCGAAATATCCAAAAACTGAGAACCTAAAAAGTCGAAAAATTGAGCAATCGAAAAATTCAAAAAGTAAAGTCGAAAAATCGAAACCTTAAAAAACCTAAAAAAATGAAAAATAAAAAAGCTGAAATATCGAAAAATTAAAGAATTGAAAAACAGAAATGTCGAAACCCTCGAAATCAAGAAATGGGAAAATCAAAACATCGATTAATTGAAAAATCGAAATTTTAAAAAAACGACAGTTGAAAAACAGAAAATCCAAAACCGGGAAGTCGAAAAATCGATAGATTAAGAAATCAAAACATTTGAAAAATTCGAAAACTTGAAAAACTGAAATATCGAAGAACTGAAATGAAAACTCGAGAAATCGAGAAATCTAAAATTTAATATATTGAAAAATTAAAATACCAAAAAATTGAGAAATCCAAAATTTAAAAAGTCGACACATCGAAAATCCAGAAGTCAAAAATAGTAGAGTCGAAGAACAGAAATATTGAAAAATCCCAAAACTGAAATATCGAAAAACTGAAATATCCAAAAACTGACAATCTAAAGAATCGAAAAATTGAGAATCAAAAAAGTAAAGTCGAAATATCGAAACCTTAAAAAAATCGAAAAATTGAAAAATCTAAACCCTGCAAAATCGTAAAAATTGAATAACAAGTAAACTGAAAAATCCCAAAACTGAAATGTCCAAAAACTGAGAAATTAAAAAAATGAAAAATTGAGAAATCGAAAAATCAGGAAAGTGAAGTTGAAGAATCGAAACCTGAAAAAATAAAAAAATAAAAAATTAAAAAACCTGAAAAATCAATTAATTGAAAAATCGACAAATAAGAGTTTATAAAAGTCAAAAATTGAAAAATCGAAATATTTAAAAATCCTACAATTGAAAAGAAAAACTGAGAATTTGAATCTTGAAACAGCAAGAAATTCTGGTCGAAACCGGTTAGGATGTGCATCAGATGGCTTATAAATCGAACGCTTAGAGTCGACATTGGCCTGAGTGCGCTCTGGTCTGTAGATCAAACAAGTTCTCAGACGACGAACTGTAATTCGTGTGACCTGAATTAAAGTGAAGGAAACAGTAAGCAGTTTGTAATATTCTGGTAAATCTAGTGTCAATTTGTCGAAAGTAAAACGCGTCGTTAAAAATATTATAACATTTTTTCTATTGTAGTTAATTTAAACTGTGACGCTTCTCTATGCTCTCTGGTCTGACGCAGTTAAAGCTCCCGTCCTGCTCACGATATGCATAGATTTATGATTGCGACGCATAATGAAGGAAAAATCGTCGGAACAGGTCGCCGGCTTCCACCGTATATTACCATGATTAGCCCCTCGCAGACCTGTTGACAGGGCAAACTATTGTCGAGATCCCGGCTTAATTTAATCTTCCGGAACCCCATTCGCGCGATCACTACAATTTGGCGTTCTCTCCAAAGCTCGCTAATAAGCGCAGTTGTCGGAATTATGTGCACTTTCTGCTACATAATTTTCGGATTATTATGTTCGTTTAGAGATTACCATCTTACACGACAGCATCGTAAAGAAATTGCAGCGTACCTGGTTAAGCGCTAACGAGACGGCTTAGTAGGGGACACCGGCGCGAAGCGAGCACTCGAAGGAATTAAAATTTTGAAACAAAATTACCCGGCGAAAGAAGAAAAATAAACACTCGCAAAACCTTTGGGTTTCTTCGCCGGAAAAAATAAACAGTCGATTTTCGACATGGTGACCGACAAAGAGAGCGCCCACGGCTGCTTGTTAGTGGCTTCCACGAGGGAGTACAATAGAGAAGGCCGAAACCGGCGAGATATGTGCCGAACGCTTCTTCAGATTTGTCTAAGCCGGTAAAAAATGGTAGACTACAACTTGCAGATGGCCAGGAATTTTAATGGTTTTCAGAAGTCAGAAGGGTTGTTGACTTGGCTGGTCGCGTCAGATCCTCACAAACTTCAGATGAATTAGCGTCATCGCTGGGCGCATTTTTGGCGTTCTAAAGAAGAGAATTAATCAGCCCCGTAGCTAGAAAACTTATTCAGGGGGGGCAAGTTTGTCGACAGAGGGGGCTTCATGTAAATATTTATATTTTAATAATACACTCAGATAACTACTTTATTTTTTCTGAGTTTTTATATTTGAAAGAACATTAAAATAATTGGAAATGTCGATTTTTCATGCTAAATTTTCGTAAAAACCTGTCGAAGTCCAAAAAATTAGTACGGTACTTGGTTAAAATGCTGGTTAAAACAGAGAATGTAGATTCACAAACAGCTGTACTGCATCCAAAAATTTGTGTAGTGACCATATAGGTAACATCCAATTTGTTTGAGTTTATTTTTTTGCATGTTTAGTACATATTTTAAAAATCCGACGAAACCAAATATTTCGAAAATTTTGGTACGGAACCATGAACTTGTCATGTTTTTTTTAACTCGTCGAGATGTGTATTTCAGAATTTTTTGTCAACTTTAACAAAAGCTCAATTTTTGGAAACCCATATAAAATTTTTGACTTTTCCCAAGCATTTTCGAAAATTACCAAAAGAATTCCTTTGTTCATCTCGATTTCTTCCAAAAATCGTTTTGGATTCAATTTTTTTGAAAATTCTTACATTTTTTGCAGAATCGACGGAAGAAAAATGGCAATTTTTGAGAACCTGTATCAAATTTTTGACTTTTTTCAAGCACATTCGAAATTACCAAAAGGGATTCCTTTATTGATTTCGATCTCCAGATGTTGTTTTTGGTTGTTTTTTCGAAAATTCGTACAATTTTTCCATAATCGTCAAAAGAAATATGGTAATTTTTGAGAAATTTTGAAAATTCCAGCTCGAAACCGAGTATTTCGAAAATTTTGATCCGGAACCTTGAATCTGTCATGTTTTTTTAAGCTCGTCGAAATCAATATTTCAGAATTTTTTGTCAACTTTTACGAAAGTTCAATTTTTGAAAACCCATATAAAATTTTTGGCTTTTCCCAAGCATTTTAGAAAATTACCAAAAGAGATTCCTTTGTTCATCTCGATTTCCAGAAATCGTTTTGGATTCAATTTTTTTGAAAATTCTTACTTTTTTTCCAGAATCGACGGGAGAAATATGGCAATTTTTGAAAACCTGTGTCAAATTTTTGACTTTTTTTCAAGCACGTTCGAAATTACCAAAAGGGATTCCTTTATTGATTTCGATCTCCAGATGTTGTTTTTGGTTATTTTTTCGAAAATTCGTACAATTTTTCCACAATCGCCAAAAGAAATGTGGTAATTTTTGAGAAATTTTGAAAATTCGAGCTCGAAACCGAGAATTTCGAAAATTTTGATCCGGAACCATGAACCTGTCATGTTTTTTTAAGCTCGTCCAAATCTATATTTCAGAATTTTTTGTTAACTTTTACGAAAGTTCAATTTTTGTAAACCCATATAAAATTTTTGACTTTTCCCAAGCATTTTTAAAAATTATCAAAAGAGACTCCTTTGTTCATCTCGATTTCCAAAAATCGTTTTGGATTCAATTTTTTTGAAAATTCTTACAATTTTTCCAGAATCGATGGAAGAAATATGGCAATTTTTGAAAACCTGTATCAATTTTTTGACTTTTTTCAAGCACGTTCGAGATTACCAAAAGGGATTCCTTTATTGATTTCGATCTCCAGATGTTGTTTTTGGTTTTATTTGGTTGAAAAGTCGTAAAATTTTTCAGCAATCGCCAAACGAAATGTAATTTTTGAACTTTGAAACCGAATGTTTCGAAAATCTTGATCTGGGACCATCTAGACCTTGTGCTTTTTGATTGAGCTCGTCGAGATCAACATTTCAGATTTTTTTGTGGATTTTTAGTCAACTTCAACAAAAGCTAAATTTTTGAAAATCTATAAAATGTTTATGACTTTTCCCAACCGTTTTCGAAAATTAGCAAAAGGGATCTCTTTATCGATTTCGATCTCCAAATGTTGTTTTTGGTTTTATTTTCTCGAAAATTTGTACAATTTTTCCAAAACCGCCAAAAGAAATGTAATTTTTGAGAAATTTTGAAATGTCGACTTTGAAACCGAATTTTTCGAAAATCTTGGTCTGGGACCATCAAGACCTTATGTTTTTGGATTAAGCTCATCGAGATCTACATCTCGGAATTTTTTGTTGATTTTTTGTTAATTTCAACAAAAGCTCAATTTTTGAAAATCCATATACATTTTTTGACTTTTCCCAAGCATCTTCGAAAATTAGCAAAAGGGATATATTTATTGATTTCGATCTACAGATGTTATTTTTGGTTTTATTTTTTTGATATTTCGTCGAATTTTTCCACAATCGCATAAAGAAATAACTTTTTTTTAAGTCACTTTTGAGATTTTTTAGAAATTTTAGGTAGAACCCAATATTTCGTAAATTTTGCTCCGGGAGCATGAACATGTTTTTCGATTAAGCTCATCGAGATCTATATTTCAGAATTTTTTGTCAACTCTAACAAAAGCTCAATTTTTGAAAACTAAATAAATTTTGACTTTTCTTAGCATTTCCAAAAATTACCAAAAGTCATTCTTTTATTTATTTCAATCTTCAGATGTTGTTTTTGGCTTTATTTGATCGAAAATTTGTAAAATTTTTCTAGAATCGTCAAAAGAAATAGGAGTATAATTTTTGAGAAATTTTAAAAAGTCGACTTGGAAACCGAATAGCAGCAAGACCTTATGTTTTTTGACTAAACTCGTCGAGATCTACATCTCAGAATTTTTTGTAGATTTTCAGCCAATTTCAACAAAAGCTCAATTTTTGAAAATCTATAAAAAAAAAATTGACTTTTCCCACGCATTTTCGAAAACTAGCAGAAGGGATCTTTTTATTGATTTCGATCTCCAAATGTTTTTTTTTTTTTGGTTTTATTTTTTCGAAAATTCGTACAATTTTTCCAGAGCCGCCAAAAGAAATGTAATTTTTCAGAAATTTTGAAATGTCGACTTTGGAACCGAATTTTTGAAAAATCTTGGTCTGGGACCATCAAGACCTTATGTTTTTTGATTAAGCTCATCGAGATGTACATCTCAGAATTTTTTGTCTATTTTTTGTCCATTTCAATAAAAGCTCAATTTTTAGAAAATCCATATAATATTTTTGACTTTTCTCAAGTACATAGTAGGCTATGGAATAAAATGTGACATGTTCATTTTTTTATAGGGTGATATTGCCAAATAATATACCCTGTAAGAAAATAAAGATGGGGCGGGTGGGGCCAGTTAATATGCTTCGGCAATCGGCATTATATTGAAATTTTATTACTAATTTGAAATTTATAATGTATAAGTCTTCCAGGGGGGGCAACCACAACTGCTAGGGGGGGCTCAGCCCCCTTTTGCCCCCCCGTAGCTACGGGGCTGGAATTAATTCTCTCTTAATTTTCTAGGAGGTTAAAATTCTACTATAATTCTATCAAGATCAAGGTCCAGCGTTAGGTCCAAGCCGATCAATGCACCTGTAGCCAACGGTAGCGACCTTTAATGTTTACATAAAGCAAACAATTAACCAACATGCAATGTTGGCAACGGTAAAACGGCCTTTTACCTGCTTCTTCGAAGCTTCGCAAAGCTCGAGTGGCTCGTGCCTTCGCTTTTGAAGCCCGACCGTGCTAAATAATTCTTGTGTACCTTCCGATTATAACCTTCATCGGCGGTGACGAGGATCTAACGGCTTCGAAAGCGTCCAAGTGGAAAGAACGTTCCCGAAGGGGTTACGTGGCGTGTTCCCGGGACTTAATAGGGGGTTTACGGTGAGGGTGTGGCGTTCACATATAAAAGAACCATTACGGCGACCAATAAAAGTGCTGCTGCGGCATTCCGGTCGTCGGAACGAGCCATTGTCTTAGTGTTGATATGACAGGATAATAATTTATTGGATTGGAAGCGAAGTGAAACTGCGAGGTTGTAGTGGTAGACAGCGCGGCTCGAGCCGGCCCACTCGAAGATAAGATGCACGCTGATGATGATGACACTTGCGCTGTTTACAAGGGGAATGCTAATAACCTCCATGTCGTTAAACGTGCTCACAATGGGCTGCGTACGCCGTAAAACGGAAAAGGAGAAACAGTTGGGATGAATGAGGGCGATGGGCGTTGTGTTGGGTAATTAAAGGCGTTTACGGGCTCGGGATGCAGGATGTTTCCATACCTAGAACTAGAGCTATTGGTTTCTAAATATTGTTGAACCAGAAGTATTTACTAGAAAAATAATGATATAAGTGTTATGAATGTTATGATGAAATAATCACGTTTTGGTGAAGCTGCAAAAAAATTCGCAAGGCAAGTGCACACTTAAATCGTAGATTTTTTAGCATTTTTTTGAAAACGCCACCATTTTTTGTGGGTACAGCTTCTACCAAAAATAAAACACCAGAGCCCCCAAGATTTTTTCTTCCAAAAATAAAACACGATGTACAGCTAAAATCATTTCAAGTTTTTCCAAATATAAGACACCGGGGGTCTCCAAGATTCTTTCCTATTTTTAGAAAATAAAACACAAAGCGGTCTCAAATTTTTTCAAAATAAAACACCACTGGACCAGGAGATAATTTCAATTTCTTCAAAAAATTAAACACTAAGAGACCCCAAGATTCTTTGACTTTTTCCAAAAATAAAACAGAGGACCCCCAAGAATCTCTAAAATTTTTTCAAAATAAAACTCCTGTGGTCCCTGAGATTCTTTCAAATACTTCTAAAATAAAACACCAGTGGTCCTCGAGATTCTTCCAAATTCTTCCAAAAAGTAAAACACCAGGAGCTCCCAAGTTTCTTTCAAACATTTCTAAAAATAAAGCACCAAGTGCCTTCAAAATTCTTTCACTTCTTATAAAAATAAAACATCAGCGATCCCCAAGATTTTTTATATTCTTCCAAAAATAAAACACCAGGCGGCTACAAAAACTGTTATACTCTCCTAAAATAAAACACCAAGGGATTTCAAGAATGTTTAAAATTCTTTGAGAAACACTTCTGAAAATAAAACACCATGGGCTGAAAAAATCTTTTCAACTTCTTCCAAAATCAGAGGTTTCCAAGATTTGTTTATATTCTTCCAAAAATAAAGCACCAGGACCCCTAAAAACACTTACATTCTTGCGAAATAAAACACCAAGAGCCCTCTAGATTTTTTCAACTTCTTCCAAAAATTAAACACTAGGGAATCAAGACTGTTTCAAATAAAACATCAAGGGCCCCCAAGATTTTTAAAAATTCTGTCAAAATAAAACCCTGGTGATACCCGAGATTCTTTCAACTTTTTCCAAATAAAACATCAGGAACATCCAAGATTGTTATAACTTCTTCCAAAAACAAAACACCAGAGCCCTCAACAGTATTTCTTCCAACACTAACACACTACGGACAGTTAAACTCATTTCAAGTTCTTCCAGACATAAAACACCAAGGGTCTCCAAGATTCTTTCCTATTTTTCCAAAATAAAACACAAAGGGATCTCAATTTTTTTTCCATTCAAAAATTGAACACCAAGGTTTTTTCAACTTCTTCCAAAAATAAAACATTTAGGACCCCCAAGATTCTTTAAATTTTTTTCAAAATAAAACACTAGTGGACCCGGAGATTATTTCAATTTCTTCAAAAAATTAAACACTAGGAACGTAAGATTCTTTGACTTTTTTCAAAAATAAAACATTAAGAACCTTCAAGAATCTTTAAAATTCTTTCAAAGTAAAACACCAATGGTCCCCGAGATTCTTTCAAATTCTTAGAAAAGTCCAACACCAGGGACTCCCAAGATTTTTTGAAACATTTTTAAAAATAAAACACCAAGTGCCTACAAAATTCTTTCAACTTCTTACAAAAATAAAACATTAAATATTGCCAAAAACACCAGCGATTTCCAAGATTTTTTATATTCTTCCAAAATAAAACACCCAGGGACTTCAAGATTGTTTCAAATTCTTTTAGAAACAGATCACGAAGGGCTCTCAAGATTCTTTCAATTTTTACCAAAAACAAGGCACCAGGGACCTCAAGAGTCTTTAAAATTCTTACAAAAATAAAACATTAGGGAAACTCGAGATTGCTCAAAAAAAAACATCAAGTATGCTCGAAATAGTTCCAACTTCTTTCTAAAATAAAACACCCGTGGTCTTCGAAGTTATTACAACTTGTTCCAAAAATAAAACACTATGAGACGCTAAAATCATTTCCACTTTTTCCAAAAATAAAACATCACAGCAACTCTCAAGATTCTTCTAAATTCTTTCAAAATAAAACACCAAGGGACCTAAACATTGTTTCAAATATTTTCAGAAACAGAACACCAAAAGCCTCCAAGATGTTTTAAAATTCTTTGAAAATAAAACAATGGTGATCCCCGAGATTGTTTTAATCTTTCCAAAAATTAAATACCAGGGGCCCCCAACATTTTTTGAAATACTCGTACAAATAAAACACTAAGAATTCACAACATTTTTTCAGTTTCTTTCAAAAATAAAACACCAGGTCGTCCCAAAAGTTTTCAACTTCTTCTAAAATTAAAAGACAAGTGTTCCTCTCCTCAAGAGTCTTCAAACTTCTACCAAAAATTAAACACTGGAGACCCTCAAGATTTTTCAAATTCTTCAAAAAGTAAAACATTTAGGGGCCCCTAAGATTCTCTACAAACACTTCCAAAAATAAAACACCATGGGCTGCTAGAATCTTTCAACTTTTTCCAAAATTAAAACATTTTTATATTCTTCGAATATAAAACACCAAGGGACCTCCAGATTGTATCAAATTCTTTCAGAAACAAAAACTAGTAATCCTCGAGATTCTTTCAAACACTTCCAAAAATAAAACACCACGCGCGGTCAAAATCTTTCGAACTTCTTCAAAAATAAGAGACCTCAAAGATTTTTTATATTCTTCCAAAAATAGAGCACCGGGGTCCCCAAAAACATTTATATTCTTTCAAAATAAAACACCAAAGGACCTCAAAATTATATCAAATTCTTTGAGAAACAGAACAGCAAAAATAAAATTTTAGGAGTTTCAAAATATTTAAAATTCTTTCAAAATAAAACGCCAGTGGGCTCGGAGATTCTTTAAACTTTTTCCAAAAATTAAACACAATGGGATATAGATTGTTTCAAATAAATTATCAAGGGCCCCAAGATTCTTTAGATTTTTTCAAAAAATAAAACATTAAGGACCCCTCAAGATTCTCTAAAATTCTTTCAAATTAAAACACTATCGATCCTCAAAATTTTTTAAGTTCCCTACAAAAATTAAACACTAGATACCTCCAAAATTCTTTCAAATACGTGCAAAAATAAAACACTAAGAATTCACAACATTTTTTCAGTTTCTTTCAAAAATAAAAAAAACACCAGGAGGCTCCAAGATCTTTCAAGTTCTTCTAAAATTAAAACACCAGTGTTTCTGCCCTCGAGATTTTGCCAACTTTTTCCAAAAATTAAACACTAGAGGCCCGTAAGATTTTTTATATTCTTCGAACGCCCAAACGTTTTTATATTCTTCGAAAATAAAACACCAGTAATCGTCGAGATTCTTCCAACTTCTTACAAAAATTAAACACTAGCAGCCCTTAAGATTCTTTCAGATTCATCCAAAAGTAAAACATCAGGAGTCCCCAAGATTTTTTATATTCTTCCAAAAATAGAGCATTGTGGTCCTCAAAAACATTTATATTCTTTCAAAATAAAACACCAAGGGATCTCAAAATTATATCAAATTCTTTTAAAATAGGAGTAATAAATAATACAATTTTTAGGAGCTCCAAAACTCTTTAAAATTCTTTCAAAATAAAACACCAGTGGGCTCGGAGATTCTTTCAACTTTTTGCAAAAATTAAACACAAATTGTTTCAAATAAATGATCAAGGGCTCCAAAATTCTTTGTGTTTCTTAAAAAAATAAAACATTAAGGACCCCCCCCCCAAGATTCTTTAAAATTCTTGATTGATTGATCCCCCTATTTCTTTCAGTATCTTTCAAAAATTAAACACTAGGTATCTCTAAAATTTTTTCAAATACTTGTAAAAATGAAACACTCTCAAGATTTTTTTAACTTCTTTAAAAAAAGCATCATTGTCTTCGAGATTCTTTCAACTTTTTCCAAAAATAAAACATCAGGAGCCTCCAACTTCTTCTGAAATTAAGATACCAATGGTTCTTGAGATTTTCCAACTTCTTCCAAAAATTAAACACTAGAGACGGTCAAGCTTCTTTCAAACTCTTCCAAAATTAAAACATCAAGATTTTTTATGTCCTTGAAAAGTAAAATACCAGGACTCCTAAAAACTTTTATATTTTTCAAAATAAAACACCAAGGGACCTCAAAATTGTTTCAAATTGTTTCAGAAACAGAACACCGAGGGTCCCCAAGATTTTTTCAACTTAAATCTTTCAAAAATAAAACACCAGTAGTCTCGGAAATTATTTAAACTTTTTCCAAAAATTAAACACTAGGGGACACCAAAATTCTTTAGATTTCTTCAAAAAATAAAACATTAAAGACCCCCAAGATTCTCTAAAATTCTTTCCAAGGATTAAGCACTAGAGACCCCCAAAATTCTTTCAAACACTTGTAAAAATAAAACACTAAGCATTCTTAAAACTTTTTTAGCTTCTTTAAAAAAAAAAGCACTAGTAGTCCCCGAGATTCTTCCAACTTCTTCCAAAAATTAAACACTAGGGACCCTCAAGATTCTTTCAAATTCTTTCAAAATTAAAACGTCAGGGACCCCAAGATTTTTTTATATTCTGCATAAATAAAACACCAGGCTGCCACAAAAACTATTATATTCTCCCAAAATAAAATACCAAGGGCTGCCAAAATCTTGTCAACTTCTTCCAAAATCAGAGATCTCCAAGATTTTTTATATTCTTCCAAAAAGAAAGCACCAGGACCCCTAAAAGCATTTACAGTCTTGCAAAATAAAACACCAAGGGCCCTCTAGATTTTTTCAAAAATACAATCTGTAGACCTCTAGATCTTAGGACCTCCAAAATTCTTTAAAATTCTTTCAAAATCAAACACCAGTGGTCTCGGAGATTTTTTCAACTTTTTCCAAAAATTAAACACTAGGGGACCTAGACTGTTTCAATCAAAACTCCCAAAAACTTTTATATTTTTCCAAAATTAAACACCAAGGGGCCTTAAAATTGTTCCAATTCTTTCAGAAACAGAACACCAAGGGTCCGTAAGATTTTTTCAACTTGAATCTTTAGGACCTTCAAGATTCTTTAAATTTCTTTCAAAATAAAACACTAAGGGTCTCGGAAATTCTTTAAACTTTTCTTAAAAATTAAACACTAGGGGACCTAGATTGTTTCAAATAAACCATCAAGGGCCCCAAAATTCTTCAGATTTCTTCAAAAAATAAAACATTAAGGACCCCCAAAATTCTTTAAAATTCTTTCAAATTAAAACACTATTGATCCCCGAGATTTTTTAATTCCTTCCAAAAATTAAACACTAGAGACCCCCAAAATTCTTTTAAATACTTGTAAAAATAAAACACCAAGTATTCTCAAAATTTCTTTAGCATCTTTCAAAAAAAGTACCAGTAGTCCCCGAGAGTCTTTCAATTGTTTCCAAAAATAAAACATCATTGTTTTCTAAAATTATTTCAACTTGTTCCAAAAATAAAACACCAGGACATCCAAGAGTGTTATAACTTCTTCCAAAAACAAAACATCAGTGGCCTCCACCTTCTTCTCAAATTAAGACACCAGTGGTCCTTGAGATTCTTCCAACTTCTTCCAAAAATTAAACACTAGGGACCCTCAAGATTCTTTCAAATTCTTTCAAAATTAAAATGTCAGGGACCCCAAGATTTTTTTATATTCTTCAAAAATCATATACCAGGACTCCCAAAAACTTTTATATTCTTCCAAAATTAAACACCAAGGGACCTCAAAATTGTTTCCAATTCTTTCAGAAACAGAACACCAAGTCTCCCTAAGATTTTTTAACTTGAACTTTTAGGACCTTCAAGATTTTTTAAAATTCTTTCAAAATAAAACACTAACGACACCCAAGATTCTTCTTAGTACTTCTAAATATCAAATGCTAAGTATCTTCGAAATTCTTTTAACTTCTTTCAAAAATAAAACACCAGTGGTCTCGGAGATTCTTTAAACTTTTTCCAAAAATTAAACACTAGAGGACCTAGATTGCTTCAAATAAACCATCAAGGGCCCCAAAATTCTTTAGATTTCTTCAGAAAATAAAACATTGAGCAACCCCAAGATTCTTTAAAATTCTCTCAAATT
Source organism: Zophobas morio (assembly GCF_036711695.1). Classification (NCBI taxonomy): domain Eukaryota; kingdom Metazoa; phylum Arthropoda; class Insecta; order Coleoptera; family Tenebrionidae; genus Zophobas; species Zophobas morio. Next base: position 4,881,896 of record NW_026972115.1, read on the forward strand.
AAAACACTATTGATCCCCGAAATGTTTTCAATTTCTTTCAAAAATTAAACACTAATTCTTTCAAAATTAAAACGTCAGGAACCCCACGATTTTTTTATATTCTTCAAAAATAAAATACCAGGACTACCAAAAACTTTTATAATCTTCCAAAATAAAACACCAAGGGCCCCTAAGATTTTTTCAACTTGAACTTTTACGACTTTCAAGATTGTTTAAAATTCTTTCAAAATAAAACATCAGTCGTCTCGTAGATTCTTTCAATTTCTTTCAAAAATTAAACACTAGAAGCCCCCAAGATTCTTCCAAATTCTTCTTGAAATAAAATGCTAAGTATCATCGAAATTCTTTCAACTTCTTTCAAAAATAAAACACCAGTGGTCTCGGAGATTCTTTAAACTTTTTCCAAAAATTAAACACTAGAGGACCTAGATTGCTTCAAATAAACAATCAAGGACCCCAAAATTCTTTAGATTTCTTCAGAAAATAACACATTGAGCAACCCCAAGATTCTTTAAAATTCTCTCAAATTAAAATACTATTGATCCCCGAAATGTTTTCAATTTCTTTCAAAAATTAAACACTAATTCTTTCAAAATTAAAACGTCAGGAACCCCACGATTTTTTTATATTCTTCAAAAATAAAATACCAGGACTACCAAAAACTTTTATAATCTTCCAAAATAAAACACCAAGGGCCCCTAAGATTTTTTCAACTTGAACTTTTACGACTTTCAAGATTGTTTAAAATTCTTTCAAAATAAAACATCAGTCGTCTCGTAGATTCTTTCAATTTCTTTCAAAAATTAAACACTAGAAGCCCCCAAGATTCTTCCAAATTCTTCTTGAAATAAAATGCTAAGTATCATCGAAATTCTTTCAACTTCTTTCAAAAATAAAACACTAGTGGTCTCGGAGATTCTTTAAACTTTTTCCAAAAATTAAACACTAGAGGACCTAGATTGCTTCAAATAAACCATCAAGGGCCCCAAAATTTTTTAGATTTCTTCAGAAAATAAAACATTGAGCAACCCCAAGATTCTTTAAAATTCTCTCAAATTAAAATACTATTGATCCCCGAAATGTTTTCAATTTCTTTCAAAAATTAACCACTAATTCTTTCAAAATTAAAACGTTAGGAACCCCACGATTTTTTTATATTCTTCAAAAATAAAATACCAGGACTACCAAAAACTTTTATAATCTTCCAAAATAAAACACCAAGGGCCCCTAAGATTTTTTCAACTTGAACTTTTAGGACTTTCAAGATTGTTTAAAATTCTTTCAAAATAAAACATCAGTGGTCTCCTAGATTCTTTCAATTTCTTTCAAAAATTAAACACTAGAAGCCCCCAAGATTCTTCCAAATTCTTCTAGAAATAAAATGCTAAGTATCATCGAAATCCTTTCAACTTCTTTCAAAAATAAAACACCAGTGGTCTCGGAGATTCTTTAAACTTTTTCCAAAAATTAAACACTAGAGGACCTAGATTGCTTCAAATAAACCATCAAGGGCCCCAAAATTCTTTAGATTTCTTCAGAAAATAAAACATTGAGCAACCCCAAGATTCTTTAAAATTCTCTCAAATTAAAACTCTATTGATCCCCGAAATGTTTTCAATTTCTTTCAAAAATTAAACACTAATTCTTTCAAAATTAAAACGTCAGGAACCCCACGATTTTTTTATATTCTTCAAAAATAAAATACCAGGACTACCAAAAACTTTTATAATCTTCCAAAATAAAACACCAAGGGCCCCTAAGATTTTTTCAACTTGAACTTTTAGGACTTTCAAGATTGTTTCAAATTCTTTCAAAATAAAACATCAGTGGTCTCCTAGATTCTTTCAATTTCTTTCAAAAATTAAACACTAGAAGCCCCCAAGATTCTTCCAAATTCTTCTTGAAATAAAATGCTAAGTATCATCGAAATTCTTTCAACTTCTTTCAAAAATAAAACACCAGTGGTCTCGGAGATTCTTTAAACTTTTTCCAAAAATTAAACACCAGAGGACCTAGATTGCTTCAAATAAACCATCAAGGGCCCCAAAATTCTTTAGATTTCTTCAGAAAATAAAACATTGAGCAACCCCAAGATTCTTTAAAATTCTTTCAAATTAAAACACTATTGATCCCCGAGTTTTTTTCAATTTCTTTCAAAAATTAAACACTAATTCTTTCAAAATTAAAACGTCAGGAACCCCACGATTTTTTATATTCTTCAAAAATAAAATACCAGGACTACCAAAAACTTTTATAATCTTCCAAAATAAAACACCAAGGGCCCCTAAGATTTTTTCAACTTGAACTTTTAGTACTTTCAAGATTGTTTAAAATTCTTTCAAAATAAAATATCAGTCGTCTCGTAGATTCTTTCAATTTCTTTCAAAAATTAAACACTAGAAGCCCCTAAGATTCTTCCAAATTCTTCTTGAAATAAAATGCTAAATATCATCGAAATTCTTTCAACTTCTTTCAAAAATAAAACACCAGTGGTCTCGGAGATTCTTTAAACTTTTTCCAAAAATTAAACACTAGTGGACCTAGATTGCTTCAAATAAACCATCAAGGGCCCCAAAATTCTTTAGATTTCTTCAGAAAATAAAACATTGAGCAACCCCAAGATTCTTTAAAATTCTCTCAAATTAAAACACTATTGATCCCCGAAATGTTTTCAATTTCTTTCAAAAATTAAACACTAATTCTTTCAAAATTTAAACGTCAGGAAACCCACGATTTTTTTATATTCTTCAAAAATAAAATACCAGGACTACCAAAAACTTTTATAATCTTCCAAAATAAAACACCAAGGGCCCCTAAAATTTTTTCAACTTTAACTTTTAGGACTTTCAAGATTGTTTAAAATTCTTTCAAAATAAAACATCAGTGGTCTCCTAGATTCTTTCAATTTCTTTCAAAAATTAAACACTAGAAGCCCCTAAGATTCTTCCAAATTCTTCTTGAAATAAAATGCTAAGTATCATCGAAATTCTTTCAACTTCTTTCAAAATAAAACATCAGAAATCCCAAAATTCTTAAAAATACTTAAAAAAATCATAGCATGGGAGGGGTCCCCAAGATTTTTTCAAATTCTTTCAAAAAAAGAACACTAGGAGTCCCAATATTAACATTTTGTCAACTGCTTCAAAAAAGAAAATATCAGGAGCCTCAGGAGTCTTTTATGGTACGCAGCAATAAAATTCATACAAATGTCGGTACTCCATTACCAGCGTTCCTAAAACACCACTGCGGGAACGGCATCCAACAAGTATCCCAAGAATTCCCTCCAACGCAACCAAAGTCTGGGTAAATACCACGCGCAATACCACTCACTCACGCCATTTTCTTCCCATTTCCCGAGAAAGCTCGCTCCCCCGACCATCAACCCACTTCGAACCAACATTGACCTTCCGGAACGCGCATTTACCATAAACACAAGAATGAATGAGCGCGGTAACTTTCACATATGTACTACACAGCCGGCACGAATACGTAATATAATCGGATCGTATCATTAGTGAATGAAACTGCGACCGTGACCCCCAACCTGGGGTCCTCCATCACATAAAAAATGTAGGTGCACGTGAGAATCCTCGCGGTGCACTCCCTAATTGCAGCGCCCCGCATCGCTTTATCGGCACTTTTAATTACCTATAAAACGGGCATTCCCTTCGACCGTCGAACTAAAAATATCGTAATTAATCCCCGGGTTTTGGTGCGATGTAATTACGCCGAAGATAGCCCATACGCACGGTCAATAATTAATGGTAATGGCCGAGATTGCCCAAGAAAAAGGCGTTTTGATAAAAGCGCTAGGCAAATAACGCGAGACAAAGAGGTCTCGGGCCTTATATGGAAGAGGAGCTGTGCGATGTGGTAACCTTCACGTTTCCCAGAAGCTCTCCTCCACGAGAGAAGAAACATTTTTGTGAATCTAATTCCACTAAGATAAACAAATAAAATTGGCTTCTATTAAATGTAGCTGGTCGCTGAATGGTGTTTATGGTTCTGGGACAAGAAGTTTGTCGAAATGGTTTGTTAATATTTTGAAATGTAAACACGAAAACTTATTTTTCCCATATTGAAACTAGTTCCTACTAAATCAACACACCATAACCCCAATCCCTTCCAACACCTGACACCAGATTAAAATTCTTCCCATTAACCCTTCATCTTCCACATCAAAAAGGGTCGACAACGCTAATAGGATTAAGCGCTTTGATAAATGTGAAGTTGGCTTAATCAAAAGAAGAGCCCAGTCATCCGGGGCTGTAAATTACATTATTATGAACCCTTCATTGACATAACCCTGGGAGGTCGCGCTTCATCACCATCAACGAGTGATTAAAGATAATTGCAACAAAATTGATACTTTCGGTCGAGGACTCTAGATGGGTGGCAAAAACGAATAAAGGATTCTCGGTGCGGTTAGATAAGCCATCTGATCTCCTTCGAACTAGCACGATGCAGAAAAGCCGCCAGCTGGATGCACACATGTTTTCCGGATTTTTACTGCTTGGTCCCACGACCGGAGCGTTTTATTTGTAGAAACTCCCATGTGTTTGTTTATTGGAGATGCAACAAAGGGGCAAATCTGGACGGTCTTTTTGCAATTCCGCGCCGCGAAATCGGGTTATAATGATGGGAAGTGGTGTTGGAATGGGAAGGGAATTTAGAGGAATTTGAGGGTTTTGTGTGGGGGAAAAAGTGGTGTTGGTTGTGGTCTGTGGCTGTACACAGGTGTCGGTGAGGTTGGATGGTGGAAAATTACATCGTTCTTGTGGTAAAATGCTTTCACACTGGCTGATAGAAATTATTTCATTCCAGAGATGGTTATAGGTAGTTATTTAGTCGCTGCGTGAATCTCAAACGTTTAATCGAGATAAATGGGTGGATGTGCTTAACGATGCTTCGGTTGGTAGTTCCAAACGTGAGAGATTATTTTTTAATTTAGAATATTTTAACTTCTGATAAAGAGTTCGGTTACTGCTGAAAATTTAGAAAAAACGTTATACTTTGTAAAAAACGAGTTTTTGAATTTTTTAATCCGGTTGAATTTTTCGAAGTACCGACGGTATAAAGCAACTTTTCAAATTTAAAAAGACACTACGGGTCCCCAAATTTTTGAAAAATAAAACATCGAGGCACCAAAGATTCATTAAAATTCTCTCAGAAACCAAAAACTTCACATCTTGAAAAAACACCAGGCGCCTCCAAAATTCTCTTAAATTCTTAAAAAAAAACACCAGGGACCGTCAAAATCGTTTCAAATTCTTTCAGAAACAGAACATTCAGCGTTTTCAATATTCTTTCAAACAATAATAATAAAAAAAAAAAACACCAGAAGCTCTCAAGCTTCTTCCAAATTCTTTCAAAAAAAGAACACCAGAAGTCCTTAAGATTCTTTTAAATTCTTAAAAAACACTTGTTTCTTTTAGAAACACACACACTAGAAGTTTTTAAAATTTGTTAAAATTGAAAAAAAAAACACACCAGAGGTTCGAACATTCTATCAAATTCATTTAAAATAACCACTCGAGGTCCGAATATTCTTTAAAATTCATTTCAAAAGAACATTACGAATTCCGAAATTTCTTTCCACTTGACGTTCCTTCCTTCAAGTCCTAAACAACACCAAGAGTCTCCAAAATTCTTAAAAGTTCAGAAACAACAGAAAAAGAGTGTCAAAAATTCTTCAAACTTAAAAAAACCCACGGGCCCCTAAGATTCTTTCAAATTCTTTCAGAAATAAAACACCAAGAGTCCCAAAATTGTTTTAAATTCGTTAAAACAGTACTAGAGATCTCCAAGAATCTTTTTTTTTCAAAAATAAAACACCAGGCGGGTCCAAGATTATTTCAAATTCTTAAAAAAATATATCAGGATGTCGGAAAATTTTTCCAAATTTTTTCATTCTTTCAGAAATAAAACACTCGGGATTAAATTCTATTAAATTATTAAAAAACAATTACCACGGGCCCCCAAGATTCTTTCAAATTCATTTAAAAACCACTAGAGGTTCTCACGAACTTTCAAATTTTTTCTAAAAATAAAACTCTTCAAAATTTCTTTGAAAAAAAAACACTAGGAGTCCTCAAGATCCTTTTATATAAATTTTTACAAATTCTTTCAGAAACAACACAATAAGGGTTTTCAAATTTTTTTCAAATTTTCAAAAAAGCAAACAGAGGTCCCAAAGATTCTTTCAAATTCTTTCGGAAATAAAGCACCATAGGCTCTTAAAATACTTTTAAATTCATAAAAAAAATTAGAGGTCCCTAAGGTTCCTTAAATTTTTTTCAAAAATAAAACACCTGGATTCTTAAAGGTTAGTTCAGGATCATCAAGATTCTTTTATATAAGTTCTTAGAAATTCTTCCAGAAACAACACAATAGAGGTTCTCAAAATTTCTTAAAATTCTTAAGAAAACGCCAGAGGCCCCTAGGATAATTCCACACCATAGGTTCCCAAGATTCTTTAAATTTTTTCCAATAGTAAAACACCTGGGACTTTCAAGATCAGTTCAAATTCTTAGAAAAAGCACCAAATCCCTGGAGATCTTTTCAATTTTCATTTTAAAACACTAGAATCCCCAAAATTCTAAGCCCCCAAGATTCTTTCAAATTCATTAAAAAAATACCAAGAGGTCCCTAAAAATCTTTATTAATACTTTTTTTATAAAACACTAAGAGCCTTGAAGATTAAAAAACAAATACTAAAGGTTCAAAAATTTTTTCAAAAATTAAACATAAGGACCCCAAGGATTCTTTCAAAAATAAAACACCAGAGATTCATTGGTATCCTTAAAAAACCACCAGTAGTTTTCAAAATTACTTTAAATTCGTAAAAAAAAATACCACGGTCCGCAAGATTCTTTCAAATCTTTTAGAAATAAAAGATCAGAGGTCCCCAAGATTTTTCAAATTTTTTTCCACCGGGACCCCCAAAATTCTTTTATGTAAGTTCTTCCAAATTCTTTCAGAAAAAGCATAATAGGAGTTCTCAAAATTTCTTCAAAATCTTTAAAAAACAGCAGATTCTTTTAGAGTCATAAAAAAAGATTAGAGGTTCCCAAGATTCTTTAAATTTTTTCCAAAAATAAAACACTTGCGGCCTTCAAGATTAGTTTAAATTCTTAGAAAAAGCACAAATTCCTCGAGATCTTCTTCAATTTTCGCAGAAATGAAACACTAAGGTCCCCAAAATTCTATCAAACTCTTAAAAACAACCACCCGAAACCCCCAAAATTTTTTCAAATTCATTAAAAAAACCCCAAGAGTCCACAAAAATCTTTATTTTTTTTTTAATAAACACCAAGAGCCTCGAATATTCTTAAAAAAAAACACTACGGGTTCCCAATTTTCTTCCAATTTTTTTTTTTTAATTAAACATCAGGGGCCCAAAGATTCTTTCAAATTCTTTCAAAAATAAAATACCAGGTGTTTTCAAGATGTATTGGAATCCTTAAAAAACCACCAGTAGTTCTCAAAATTCTTTTAAATTCTTGAAAAATACCACCAGAAGCCCCCAATTTTTTTCAGAAATAACAGGAGTTCCCAAAATTCCTTTAAATTCGTAAAAAACACCAGGGCCTGCAAGATTCTTTCAAATTCCTTTAGAAATAAATTAGCAGGGGTCCCCAAGATTTTTGATTTTTTTTCCACCAGGGTCCCCAAGATTATTTTGTGTAAGTTGTTACAAATTCTTTCAGAAATAACATAATAGAGGTTCTCAAAATCTCTTCAAACTCTCCATAGGTCCCCAAAATTCTTTAAATTCTTTTGAAAAATAAAACACCTGGGACTCTCAAAAAAGTAGTTGAAATTCTTAGAAAAGCACCACATCCCCCGAGATATTTTTTAATTTTCGCAGAAATAAAACACTAGGATTCCCAAAATTCTATTAAACTCTTAAAAACAACCACCCGAAACCCCTAAGATTTCTTCAAATTCTTTAAAAAAAAACCCCAAAGGGTACCCAAAAATCTTTTTTTTTTAATAAAACACCGAGAGCCTCGAAGATTCTTTAAAAAACACTACGGCTTCCCAAATTTCTTCCAAATTCTTTAAAAAATAAAACACCAGGTGTTTCCAAGATTCATTGGAATCCTTAAAAAACCACCAGTAGTTTTCAAAATTTCTTCAAATTCTTAAAAAAAAAATTTTCAATTTTCGTAGAAATCAAAAACTAGGGTCCCCAAAATTCTATCAAACTGTTATAAACAATCATCCGAAACCCGCAAGATTCTTTCAAATTCCTTAAAAAAAAACATAGGACCTGAAAAATCTTCAATTTTTTTTTTTCTAAATTAAACACCAATAGCCTCAAAGATTCTTAAAAAAACACGACGAGTTTCCAAATTTCTTCCAAATTAAAAAAAAAAAAATTGAACATCAGGGCTCCAAAGATTCTTCGAAATTCTTTCAAAAATACACCAGGCGATTCCAAGGTTCATTGGAATCCTTAAAAAACCACCAGTAGTTCTCAAAATTCTTTAAATTCCATAAAATATTACAAGGAGCTCCCAAAATTTTTTCACAAACAATATAGCAGGAGTTCTAAAAATTTGCTTAAATTCGTAAACAAAACACAAGGGCCAACAAGATTATTTCAAATTCTTTTAAAAATAAAACACCAAGGGTCCCCAAGATTTTTAATTTTTTTTCCACCAGGATCATTTTATATAAGTTCTTAGAAATTCTTGCAGAAACAACACGTAGAGGTTCTCAAAATTTCTTAAAATTCTTAAGAAAACACAGAGGCCTCTAGGATTCTTTCAAATTCTTTCAGAAATAAAACTCCATAGGTTCCCAAGATTCTTTAAATTTTTTTCAAAAGTAAAACACCTGGGACTTTCAAGATCAGTTCAAAATCTTAGAAAAAGCACCAAATCCCCCGAGATCTTTTTTAATTTTCGCAGAAATAAAACACTAGGATACCCAAAATTCTATCAAACTCTTAAAAACAACCACCCGAAACACCCAAGATTCTTTCAAATTCATAAAAAAAACCTAGAGGTCCCCAAAAAACTTTAATTTTTTTCTAAATAAAACACCAAAAGCCTCGAAAACACGATGGGCTCAAATTTTTTTTCTACATTTTTTCAAAAATTAAACATTCTTTCAAATAAAACACTAGGCGCTTCTAAGATTCATTCGAATCCTTAAAAAAATACCAGTAGTCTTCAAGGTTCTTTTAAATTGTTAAAAAATACTACCACGGACCCTCAAATTTTTTTGCGGAAACAATATAGCAGGAGTTGTCAAAATTCCTTTAAATTCGTAAAAAAAACAAAAAGGCCCGAAGATTCTTTTATATTCTTTCAGAAATAAAACACCAGGAGCCCTCAAATTTTTTAAATTTATTTTCCACCAGGATCCCCAAGATTCTTTCGAATTTTCTCGAAAAAAAAAACGCCAAAAATCGCCGAAATTCTTACAAATTCTCTCAGGACTGAAATAGGGATCTTCTAAATTCTATCAAATTCTTGGAAAACAACCATTAGGGGCCCCCAAGATTTTTCAAAACACGTTGGAAAAAACCCAAGAGTCCCCCTAGAATTTTAAAATTAAATAACAATAAATAAAACATAAAAAGCCTTGAAGATTCTTAAAAAAAACTCAACAATACCCCCCAGATTCCTTCAAATTCTTAAAAAATTAACTTATTTGAGAAACACCACAAGAGTTCTCAAAATTCCTTTAAATTCGTCTTAAAAAAAATGCCAGAGGTCCACAAATTTTTAGAAACAAAACACCAGGATCCTCGAAGATTTTTCCAAACTCTTCCAAAAGAAAGAACGCCAGGAGTCTTCGAAAAATTTTTTAATTCTCTCAGAAATAAAACACTAGAGATCTCCGAAATTCTATCAAATTCTTAAAAAAAAGGCCAGCAGGAATGGCTAAGATTCTTTCAGTTTTTCAAAAATCAAACTTCAGGATCCCGGGGGAGCTGTATTGTTCTACTTTACTTATTGATTATTACAAAAATTTTAACTTTGTAATTATCGATGAGGAAATCATGAAATTTGAAAATCAAATTTAATCTTGACGAAATGATTTTTGAAACCTTTTTTTTAATTTATTGGTTCGGAAGCATAATCAAATGCATTCTATTTACTGTTTAATTGTGTGTCACATGTTATTCATAGAATAGAATACATTGTACGTAAACAGTAAATATGCTTTTTCTGTACCTAACTGTTCATTATGTTGGCTTATAACTGCACTTCTGTTATTCAACTTTCAATAATAGTAATAATATCGACGGAAATACCGCGCGAAATTTGAAAAATCTCCATATTTTTATATTGCAAGACTAAAACCTTGCCTTAGGAGACCCATCAGACATCGATGGAAGCCGGTCGAAGTACTTCTTTTTGTTCCTGTTCTCGCTCCAATTATGATTTTAGCCGTTTCCTGCCTCTCTTATCCGCCTAATGGCCGCCGGTGAGTAAATAACATGATCACCGCTAAGAGCCCAACTATTAAGATGTTGGTGTATTGGTTCTCCGTTATCAACACCTCCTTCACCGAAATAACTCGGAATGCAGGACTAATCCAAAACCTCGGAAGAAAGAATCACGTTCGAGTCTTCTCCGCTCGTCTGAGGCAATTTATCACGTAGCTAGATAAACGAATAATTCGAGACCATCCAGAAACGAAATAACTCACGCCGGCTCTGGTTCTTCGAACGATAAGCCGAGAACGCAAAACAGAACAGAAGAAATTCGCAGACCTGCATGCTGCACATTATGTAACCCCGACTAAGCCGTGCTGTCTCACCATTTGTTAAACTATTACTCTACTTTTTTGCCGCATGAAAGAAGATCCAAGAGCTTTGCATGTGGTTGTCAAGACTTATGGCTTCCGTAACGCTAATTTTATTGGCTTGTTATGATGCGTTGTTGCAAAACGTGGTCCTTGACCCCTCCAAACATCGTATGATCGAAATTTGGGGTCCAACTGTGTTGCACTTCCTGTTTGTGTCATCATGTGTCGGTTTGACATTTATTAGAAGCGATATTTTTGTGGCGACGAATGATGAGAAGTTGGGAGGATATTCGGTGTAGACGTACCTAGGTTATGAAAATTCTAGACACGTGCCTGCATTCCTATAAAGATGATGGATTTATTGAAGAAGACGTGTCGCAGTCGCGACGCTGAGCAATGTGTGCATGAAAATGAACTAAAATTTCAAAAAATCGGCTCATCACTACCCGCGGAGCGCCGATGTTGCTCTGGTGTTTCGCCCCGTTTTTTCCGCTTTCCGAAATTCGATACCATCTCCCGGTAATTAATCGGCGAAGAGTCTAGGGCGAGGTGTAGACGAGCCGGACCATCGGTGGGCTTGCTGTGTGGTCCGCCATCAAGGCTGGCTCCACCTAGACATCGTTGGGCCACCACAGGCCACGGATGACTGCTTCGCGGTAATAATCAGCTCGGCTTGCACCGTGACTGACCGTTTTCACAATGTCTAAATTAGAAGTGTCTGTCAAAAAAAAATCGGACCCGATCCAGTCAAAGGCGCGACGTCGACTTAATAATTAACACTTTATTCTCGTCAAGGAGTTCAATGCTTTGTTGATCGATTAAACAAGACCGCGAGATTTTTTCTAATTTCGCGTTTTTTGCCGGTCACCGCCAAAATTACGTAACGTCTCGTTAATCAACAGGTGATAGCGAAATTTTCCTATCTCGATTTCGGCTTTTAATGCGTTTTGTTGCGCGGCGTCTAAACAACCTGTTGGAGGTGCGTTTATTTCGGACGATTTATTTTTTTTTGTTTTATTGCGGCTGCAACGAGCGCAAAGTTGATTTAAAGTAAACGCGATCTTAAACTTGAAATAAAATTCGATATTTGACGTCATTTGTCGTGTTTATTGCAACAATTTTCGGGTGATTTGGCGAGAAATTTTACGAGAAATACATATTTCTTTATTTTTAACGGGTTATGTAAACAGAGTTGGCAAAAAATCCTGGTAATTTCTTCCTGGAGTTTACACCTACTTTACGTAAACTTCCAAAATCACTCTCGTATTATTGGTAACGCTAAACAGATGTAAATTTTAGAAAATTAAAGTTTAGGATGTAATCTATTTCATATTTCACGATTCTAGCTTAAGTGATTTGTTGTTAAGCAAGGAAATTGATTTTCTAATAATAAAGCCGTCTTAAAATTAAAGCGAGTCGGGTGTGACTCAGTTTGTTTTTCGGTAAAGATTCTGACGGATGGACAACCTCAACGCTGTAAATGTAAATACGTATCTTAAAAAAGGTTTCGAAAATTTATTAACGTTCTTCAGCATCTTTGTGTAAATTCAGCTTTACTACCTGGCAATTTAACCTGGACACTTAAGATTTACAATGTCTTACACGAGGAACACCACAACTAACGAGAAGATATTTTTACGTTTTGGAAAAATGCCTATACTATATAATAGTCCGTACAAGTTCCTTTGTGTATCATTAATCTTGCATATCGGTTCATTAGTTATTAATGGAAGAGTAATTTACGAAGAAAAAACTTTAACCACTCTGCATTATATTTCTCTTGTTTCATAAATCAAGCCGGCAATTAATCATTATTTTGATCATTGCATAAACGATCCACTTTCTCATACAGTAAACGAACTAGTAGTGAGTCTTTGTGGCACTCATACAAAAGAAGATCAAGTCGACACAGTTTTTCTTCTGGTGAAAAAAGAAGACATAAAATACAAAGCAAAAGATGATCTATCAATTTTTTGATAACACTTCAGATCATTAAATCAGATCATCCTGAACGACAATGAGTGTTATAGAATCCAGAGGCTTTCTAAAGATTCAGTTAAAGGACACAAAGATTCTTCACCAATTTCTAGAAGATAGCACTTCAGATCACCAAAAGCAGACTATCCTGATCATGTGACGACGAATTTTATAAAATGAGGGCAATTTCCAAAAATTTACTAAAAGCGTACGTGTAGGATGTGAAAATTTTTTTTTTTTTATCTTTTTCTAGATAATATAAATTGATATTCTAGAAGTTGGAAATCAGATGTTCTATATTAATGATTTTGTGTAAAATAGACTCAATGAAGAACAACGAAGAACTTCTAGTCGGCTCTTTAACAATGTCTCTTCTGGTATGTGAAAACGACCATTTAGAATTTAATAAATTAACTTGAAAAAAAAAACAATAAAAATACCCCAAGAAAATTTTTAGGCATCTAGATCAAAACCACAATTTTTTCATAGCATTATAGATCATTAAAAGAAGATCATTCTAAATCAATTGATGAAAGCGAATTTTATAGAATCTAGAGGATTTCTAAAAGTTTAGTGAAAGGCTACGTTCAGGATGTGAAGATTTCTCTTTTCATCAATTTCTAGATAACAGCACTTTAGATCACTAAAATCAAATCACTCTGAATCAGGTGATGACAACGAGTTTTATAGAATCCAGACGCTTTCTAAAGATTCAGTAAAAGGACAAAAAGAGTCTTCACCAATTTCTAGAACAGAGCCCTTCAGATCACCAAAAGCAGACCATTCTGATCATGTGACGACGAATTTTATAAAATTAGGGGAATTTCCAAAAATTTACTAAAAGCGTACGTGTAGGATGTGAAAACTTTTCATCTTTTTCTAGATAATATAAATTGATATTCTAGAAGTTGGAAACCAGATGTTGTTCTATATTAATGATTTTGTGTAAAATAGACTCAATGAAGAACAACGAAGAACTTCTAGTCGGCTCTTTAACAATATCTCTTCTGGTATGTGAAAACGACCACTTAGAATTTAATAAATTAACTGGAAAAAAAAAACAATAAAAATACTCCAAGAAAATTTTTAGGCATCTAGATCAAAACTACAATTTTTTCATGGCCTTATAGATCATTAAAAGAAGATCATTCTAAATCAATTGACGAGAGCGAATTTTATAGAATCTAGACGATTTCTAAAGTTTACTGAAAGACTACGTTTAGGATGTGAAGATTTTTCCCTTTTCACCAATTTCTAGATAACAGCACTCTAGATCACTAAAATCAGATCATTCTAAATCAGGTGATAACAATAAGTTTTAAAGAACACAGAGGCTTTCTGAATATTCAGTAAAAGGCCATTTTTCGGACACAAAGACTCCACCAATTTCTGGAAGATAGCAATTCAGATCACCAAAAACAGATCATCCTGAATCGGGTGATCACCAACGAGTTTTTAGGGATTTCAAAAAGATTTAGTAAGAGCGTATGTGTAGGACATGAAAACTATTAATTTTTTTATAGATGATCTAAATTGATATTCTAGAAGTTGAAAGCCAGATGTTGTTCTATATTAATGATTTTGTGTAAAATAGCCTCAATGGAGAAAAAATCAAGAGCTTCTAATCGGTTCTTTAACAGTGTTTCTTCTAGTAAGTGAAGATTACCACTTAGAATTTAATAAACTGACTGAAACAATAATTCTATTCGTTCTAAAAATTTTTCCAAGAAAATTCCTAACGATCTAGATGCAAACGACAATTTTTTCATAACATTATAGATCATTAAAAGAAGATCATTCTAAATCAATTGACGAGAGCGAATTTTATAGAATCCAGAGGATTTATAAAGTTTAGTGAAAGGCTACGTTTAGGATGTGAAGATTTTTCCCTTTTCACCAATTTCTAGGTAACAGCACTTTAGATCACTAAAATCAGATCATTCTAAATCAGGTGATAACAATCAGTTTTAAAGAATACAGAGGCGTTCTGAAGATTCAGTAAAAGGCCATTTTTCGGACACAAAGACTCTTCACCAATTTCTAGAAGATAGCAATTCAGATCACCAAAAATAGATCATCCTGAATCGGGTGATCACCAACGAGTTTTTAGGGATTTCAAAAAGATTTAGTAAAAGCGTATGTGTAGGACATGAAAACTTTTCATTTTTTTATAGATGATATAAATTGATATTCTAGAAGGTGGAAGCCAGATGTTGTTCTATATTAATGATTTTGTGCAAAATAGCCTCAATGGAGAAAAAATCAAGAGCTTCTAATCGGTTCTTTAACAGTGTTTCTTCTAGTAAGTGAAGATTACCACTTAGAATTTAATAAACTGACTGAAACAATAATTCTATTCGTTCTAAAAATTTTTCCAAGAAAATTCCTAACGATCTAGATGCAAACGACAATTTTTTCATAACATTATAGATCATTAAAAGAAGATCATTCTAAATCAATTGACGAGAGCGAATTTTATAGAATCCAGAGGATTTATAAAGTTTAGTGAAAGGCTACGTTTAGGATGTGAAGATTTTTCCCTTTTCACCAATTTCTAGGTAACAGCACTTTAGATCACTAAAATCAGATCATTCTAAATCAGGTGATAACAATCAGTTTTAAAGAATACAGAGGCGTTCTGAAGATTCAGTAAAAGGCCATTTTTCGGACACAAAGACTCTTCACCAATTTCTAGAAGATAGCAATTCAGATCACCAAAAATAGATCATCCTGAATCAGGTGATCACCAACGAGTTTTTAGAGAGTTCCCAAAGATTTAGTAAAAGTGTATGTGTAGGACATGAAAACTTTTCATTTTTTTCTAGATGATATAAATTGATATTATAGAAGTTGGAAGCCAGATGTTGTTCTATATTAATGATTTTGTGTAAAATAGCCTCAATGGAGAAAAAATCAAGAGCTTCTAATCGGTTCTTTAACAGTGTTTCTTCTAGTAAGTGAAGATTACCACTTAGAATTTAATAAACTGACTGAAACCGTAATTCTAGTCGTTCTAAAAATTTTTCCAAGATAATTCCTAACGATCTAGATCCAAACGACAATTTTTTCATAGCGTTATAGATCATTACAAGAAGATCATTCTAAATTAATTGACGAAAGCGAATTTTATAGAATCCAAAGGATTTCTAAAGTTTAGTGAAAGGCTACGTTTAGGATGTGAAGATTTTTCCCTTTTCACCAATTTCTAGATAACAGCACTTTAGATCACTAAAATCATATCATTCTAAATCAGGTGATAACAATAAGTTTTAAAGAACACAGAGGCGTTCTGAAGAGTCAGTAAAAGGCCATTTTTCGGACACAAAGACTCTTCACCAATTTCTAGAAGATAGCAATTCAGATCACCAAAAACAGATCATCCTGAATCAGGTGATAACCAACGAGTTTTCAGGGATTTCAAAAAGATTTAGTAAGAGCGTATGTGTAGGACATGAAAACTATTCATTTTTTTATAGATGATATAAATTGATATTGTAGAAGTTGGAAGCCAGATGATGTTCTATATTAATGATTCTGTGTAAAATAGCCACCATGGAGAAAAAATCAAGAGCTTCTAATCGGTTCTTTAACAGTGTTTCTTCTAGTAAGTGAAGATTACCACTTAGAATTTAATAAATTGACTTAAACCGTAATTCTAGTCGTTCTAAAAATTTTTCCAAGATAATTCCTAACGATCTAGATCCAAACGACAATTTTTTCATAGCGTTATAGATCATTAAAAGAAGATCATTCTAAATTAATTGACGAAAGCGAATTTTATAGAATCCAAAGGATTTCTAAAGTTTAGTGAAAGGCTACGTTTAGGATGTGAAGATTTTTCCCTTTTCACCAATTTCTAGATAACAGCACTTTAGATCACTAAAATCATATCATTCTAAATCAGGTGATAACAATAAGTTTTAAACAATACAGAGGCTTTCTGAAGATTCAGTAAAAGGCCATTTTTCGGACACAAAGACTCTTCACCAATTTCTAGAAGATAGCAATTCAGATCACCAAAAACAGATCATCCTGAATCAGGTGATAACCAACGAGTTTTCAGGGATTTCGAAAAGATTTAGTAAGAGCGTATGTGTAGGACATGAAAACTATTCATTTTTTTATAGATGATATAAATTGATATTGTAGAAGTTGGAAGCCAGATGATGTTCTATATTAATGATTCTGTGTAAAATAGCCACCATGGAGAAAAAATCAAGAGCTTCTAATCGGTTCTTTAACAGTGTTTCTTCTAGTAAGTGAAGATTACCACTTAGAATTTAATAAACTGACTGAAACCGTAATTCTAGTCGCTCTAAAAATTTTTCCAAGAAAATTCCTAACGATCTAGATCCAAACGACAATTTTTTGATAACATTATAGATCATTAAAAGAAGATCATTCTAAATCAATTGACGAGAGCGAATTTTATAGAATCCAGAGAATTTATAAAGTTTAGTGAAAGGCTACGTTTAGGATGTGAAGATTTTTCCCTTTTCACCAATTTCTAGGTAACAGCACTTTAGATCACTAAAATCATATCATTCTAAATCAGGTGATAACAATAAGTTTTAAACAATACAGAGGCTTTCTGAAGATTCAGTAAAAGGCCATTTTTCGGACACAAAGACTCTTCACCAATTTCTAGAAGATAGCAATTCAGATCACCAAAAACAGATCATCCTGAATCAGGTGATAACCAACGAGTTTTCAGGGATTTCGAAAAGATTTAGTAAGAGCGTATGTGTAGGACATGAAAACTATTCATTTTTTTATAGATGATATAAATTGATATTGTAGAAGTTGGAAGCCAGATGATGTTCTATATTAATGATTCTGTGTAAAATAGCCACCATGGAGAAAAAATCAAGAGCTTCTAATCGGTTCTTTAACAGTGTTTCTTCTAGTAAGTGAAGATTACCACTTAGAATTTAATAAACTGACTGAAACCGTAATTCTAGTCGCTCTAAAAATTTTTCCAAGAAAATTCCTAACGATCTAGATCCAAACGACAATTTTTTGATAACATTATAGATCATTAAAAGAAGATCATTCTAAATCAATTGACGAGAGCGAATTTTATAGAATCCAGAGAATTTATAAAGTTTAGTGAAAGGCTACGTTTAGGATGTGAAGATTTTTCCCTTTTCACCAATTTCTAGGTAACAGCACTTTAGATCACTAAAATCAGATCATTCTAAATCAGGTGATAACAATAAGTTTTAAAGAATACAGAGGCGTTCTGAAGATTCAGTAAAAGGCCATTTTTCGGACACAAAGACTCTTCACCAATTTCTAGAAGATAGCAATTCAGATCACCAAAAACAGATCATCCTGAATCGGGTGATCACCAACGAGTTTTTAGGGATTTCAAAAAGATTTAGTAAGAGCGTATGTGTAGGACATGAAAACTATTAATTTTTTTATAGATGATCTAAATTGATATTCTAGAAGTTGAAAGCCAGATGTTGTTCTATATTAATGATTTTGTGTAAAATAGCCTCAATGGAGAAAAAATCAAGAGCTTCTAATCGGTTCTTTAACAGTGTTTCTTCTAGTAAGTGAAGATTACCACTTAGTATTTAATAAACTGACTGAAACCGTAATTCTAGTCGTTCTAAAAATTTTTCCAAGAAAATTCCTAACGATCTAGATCCAAACGACAATTTTTTCATAGCATTATAGATCATTAAAAGAAGATCGTTATAAATCAATTGACGAGAGCGAATTTTATAGAATCTAGACGATTTCTAAAGTTTACTGAAAGACTACGTTTAGGATGTGAAGATTTTTCCCTTTTCACCAATTTCTAGATAACAGCACTTTAGATCACTAAAATCAGATCATTCTAAATCAGGTGATAACAATAAGTTTTAAAGAATACAGAGGCTTTCTGAAGATCCAGTAAAAGGCCATTTTTCGGACACAAAGACTCTTCAGCAATTTCTAGAAGATAGCAATTCAGATCACCAAAAACAGATCATCCTGAATCAGGTGATAACCAACGAGTTTTCAGGGATTTCAAAAAGATTTAGTAAAAGTGTATGTGTAGGACATGAAAACTTTTCATTTTTTTCTAGATGATATAAATTGATATTCTAGAAGTTGGAAGCCAGATGTTGTTCTATATTAATGATTTTGTGTAAAATAGCCTCAATGGAGAAAAAATCAAGAGCTTCTAGTCGGCTCTTTAGCAGTGTTTCTTCTGGTAAATGAAGATTACCACTTAGAATTTAATAAACTGACTGAAACCCTAGTCGCTCTAAAAATCTTTCCAAGAAAATCCTAAGGATCTAGATCCAAACGACAATTTTTTCATAGCATTATAGATCATTAAAAGAAGATTATTCTAAATCAATTGACGAGAGCGAATTTTATAGAATCCAGAGGATTTCTAAGATTTAGTGAAAGGCTACGTTTAGGATGTGAAGATTTTTCCCTTTTCATCAATTTCTAAATAACAGCACTTTAGATCACTAAAATCAAATCATTATGAATCAGGTGATGACAATGAGTTTTATAGAGTCCAGAGGCTTTCTAAAGATTCAGTAAAAGGCCACGTTTGGGACACAAAGATTCTTCACCAATTTCTAGAAGATATCACTTCAGATCACCAAAAGCAGATCATTCTGATAAGGTGATGTCGGGTTTTATAAAATGAAGGGAATTTCTAAAGATTTAGTAAAAGCGTATGTCTAGGAGATGAAAACTTTTCATCTTTTTCTAGATGATATAAACTGATATTCTAGAAGTTGAAAACTACATGTTCTGTATTATTGATTTCATGTAAAATAGCCTCAATAGAGAACAATGAAGAACTTCTAGTCGACTCTTTATAGAATGTTTCTTCTGGTAAGTGAAGATTACCACTTAGAATTTAATAAACTGACTGAAACCCTACTTCAAGTCGCACTAATAATTCTTCCAAGAAAAGCCCTGACGATCTAAATCGAAACCACAATTTTTTTATACATTATAGATCATTAAAAGAAGATCATTCTAAATCAATTAAGGAAAGCGAAAGCAGATCACTCCGAATCAACTAATGACAACAAATTTTATAGGATCCAGAGGATTCTAAAGATTCAGTAAAATTTTGTTGCTGATAATTTAGGAGATTACGAGAATGTCATTTTATAAGCGAAAGTGCGTTGACACTCCAAGGGTTTATCTATTAAAGTCTTGTTCACTTCCAATAATAGACAACTTAATTAATTGACCAAAATTACTCCGAGTCACTCTTAAAAATAAAAAAAATCGTTAGCAACGCGCCGAAATATTACAGCTGGTACATTTTGAATCCGTTGATCTCCAAAACCGTGTTCCTAAAAACCGTACCTTTTCCGGCCACTTCGTCATTCTGGGAAAAGAAAGTGTCTCCCGTTTCCCGTGAAAAAATGTCCAAGATGCCAATCTCAGTTGTACGATACCCTGTTATCTTCGTGATTAACGACTTCGTACCGTAACGACAAGATAAGCCCCGAATGTCAACAACAACCTCATCCATTAGGACCCGACTCAATTTAATTTTTAATTCGTCCGTCCACTGTAACAAGCTACTGGAATTTTGTTCGACTTTAATTGAAACACACGGACTTCTGGACTTTCAACAGTTGCACTTTTGATCGCTTGCATTGTACTAACAGCTGTTTAACTGCATTCTTGACACCAACTAAGTACTCGCAATTAAGCCGGCCGTGGTGCAAATAAAATCCCCAAATTTTTATTCCCGTACTAACGAGCCGAAGTCGAGGTGGCTGAACGACGTTAATTAATAACAATTTGAGTCTTCGTTTATGGACGCGCTTAATGAATTCAGTACCAATTTTTGCTCGTTAATAAGTGAATAAACGATCAACAATAAAACGCTATTTACGATATGGAGGCTAAGCCGCGTAATAAATCAAATCACTACCACGACACTTGTTGTTGTTGCTTTATGGGGGTTTCGGACTGCAAGGTCACAAGGCTTTCCCATGGACTCTGACTAATTAAGCGTCTGATGGCACGGAAGAGACGATTGTGCTTAGTAGTACCATAAATAACTAAAGTCGACCGGTGGTCTTTGTCGTGCCACGTACCACCCCATTTCTACCATCATTCACGGGTTCGACAGGCGTGAAAAATGCTCCCAGAAGTGTTTGTTTATCGAAGGACAGGGACACCCATCAAGGCCGGGGAAGACCGTACTAATTGACACTGGTGATGGGTGAAGCACCACGTGGACGCCAGCCCGAATCCACGATTAATCGCGCGGTGTCATTGGATGAGGTCGGGAGGTGTAGCACTTGCTGCAAAGTGTTAAAATTATTCATCTTCGCAGACACCAAGCAGACTTATCGCTTCGGGCTGGAGGCCAGATTGCGTAACCTGATGACCATAAATCTTGAAGCAACCATTTGGTGTAATCACGTGGTTTCCCAGCTAGAACATTAGTTACAATGCGAGACAAAAAATCGTACAATTATTTTTAAACGCGCAGCGTTTAAGTGTTTATGGCAGTTTAGCGAACTGCGAATTCATCATTTCTGGTACTTATACAATTTGGGTTTGGTGGTGTGGCGGTTTTGTAATGGTATGCAATTTATTTGTGATTAGTGGGGTCTTGACCACAATGTACAGTGTGGTCGCGAAGTTTGGAGCCGAAAAAGTGGTCTCGCGTTTCCGTCTGTCTGTCTGTCTGTCTGTCGTTTGTGTCTATTTGCACCGCATTACCAATCGTGTTTTTATTCCTCTCCGCTGTTAACCGCAAGCTCTTCCGATTCCCTCGATCTCCGTCCAGAGATTTGCAATCGACGTTATTGACTTTCATTTCATGCCCTTGACTCCGCCAGCAAAATTGAATTTCTCTTGTGGTGTAGCAATTGTCCGAGAAATTTCATCTAGCAGACAAGCCTCGGTCAAGCCTCCTGTGACACAACAAAGCCTATTTCACATCTCGTTTCATCTCGAGCAACGATTTACGTCCTCCGACATTTATTGAGAAATGAAACCGTAAGTGTGAAAGACTTTACGACGTAAACACTTCATCTGAAGGAATTTCCTTCTTTCTGAAGGTGCTACCGACAAACGCGGACGCAACAAAGGCACGGTGATGCAACGAGACGACTTCATTACGGCTTACGTCGTAAAAATAATGAATTAGTGTACGTCGGGCTTTGAAAAATGCCCGAAATTCCTTCCGCCGTGTCGGAAGCGACGCTCCTACGCTCCAGAACCAGTTCAGTGTTATAAATGCGCTGCATTTGTTCGAGGCGAGATCGGGAAAGTGACTAGCCCTATTTGGAGCCGATTCTCACGGACTGGGTTACTGGAAACGTCGTTGATGCGCACACATGGAGAAGGAGACTTATGACACCTCTTAAAAAGCAGTTAAGCCGAATTACACCGGCACCGACGTTAAACTGATAACGATCGTAATGAACAGTATAAATTTATACTTAATTGGGGGAAAGCGTTTTGTACGACGAGGCGGAAAACTAACGGGTACAACGAGTCAGCGCAAGACTAATTTATTTCAATAAAAGCTTTATCGTTTTTTTATGTCGAGTTGTACCTTCTTTTTTTAATAAAAAACTAGTTTACGACGGCGACTGACTTCATTTGGAGTTTGCTGTGTCAAATCATCGCACATTAAGTTGGCTTTGTAATTTTGTGATTTTTGCCGCTTCGTTGTGATGATTGATGACTACTCGTCACAAATGTGAGTCACATTCATAATCATGACCTAACTTTCTTGACTATGAGAATACAACTTCGCTAAAAGCTTGACTGAACTTTTTGTTCGAAAATTCCTGCCAGATTAGGTCGGGTCAAGTCGGGTCAATACTGATCGGGTCGAGGCAGATCAGGTCAGGCCTGATCAGATCTCTTTAAAATTCAAGTGTGCCAAGTGTAGCGTGTTTACGGTCACGGAGCAATATTTTTGAAAAATTCGGAGTGAAATTCGGATTTTTTGAAATTTTTAAAAATTGCATTATGGGTGATTCTGGAAAGACGGTTGGAGTTATCGAAAAAATGAGGCCGAAATCCACAAAAAAATGTATAAAGTTAATTCTCGAAAATCGTCGAAAATGGGTCGATATTTGCACTTGGAAAAATTTCATTTTTGAAAAAATCGTCTAAAAATTCTCAAAAAATTCAGGGTTCTAGATCTTGACGTGCTGATTCTAAAAATGTAGCGTGTCCCTTCACATCCCTCAGACCTCTGCAAATTATTTCAGATCCAATCAGATTCTTTCAGATTCTCTTAGATTTCTTCCTATTTCGTCAAATTTTTGTCAGATTTCCCTTAGTTTCTTTCCGAATCTCTTAGATTCTCTCTGAATCCTTCAGTTTTTTTCGGATTCCCTCAGACTTTTGTCAGATTTCCCCTAATTCCTTACCAAATCTCTCAGATCCTGTGAAATTATTTTGAATCCACTCAGATTCTCACAGGTTCCCTCAGATTTTCCTTAGACTTCGTCAAATTCCTGCAGATTCCCTCACATTATTTCCAAATCTTACAGATTTGTTCGCATCTCCCAGTTTTTCCCAAATTCTCTCTTTTCAGATTCTCTCAGATTCCTTCAGATTCCTCGAATTTTCTCAGATTTTCCCCAGATTTTTTCGGATTTTCTTAGATTTACTCCGAATCCTTTTTCAAATTTTCAAATTCTCTGATTCACTCAGTTCACCTCAGATTCCTTCAAATTCTCTTAGGTTCCTTCAGACTTCCTCAAATAATTTCCCTATCTCTCAGATTCTCCCAGATTCGACTCGATCCGACTAGATTCTCTCAGTTTCTCATCGATTTCATCAGATATTCTGAGATTCCTTCACATTCCTTCAGATTCCTTCAAATTCTTTCCGAATCTCCCAGTTTCTGTCAGATTCTCTCACATTTCGTCAGAATCCTTCAGTTTTTTCAGATTCTTTCAGATTTTCTCAGATGCCTCCAGATTCTCTCAGATTTTTCCGAATTTCTCATGTCTCAAATTCTCTTAGATTCTCTTAGATTTTATCAGATTTCTTTAGATTCTCACAAATTCTGTCACATTATCCCAGATTTTCTTAGATTCTCATAGGTTCCCTCAAATTCTGTCAGATTCTCTCAGGATCCCTCAGATCCCCGCAGATTCTTTCAGATCCAATCAGATTCTTTCAGATTCTCTTAGATTTCTTCCTATTTCCTCAAATGTTTGTCAGATTTCCCTTAGTTTCTTTCCGAATCTGTCAATTCTCTCTGAATACTTCAGTTTCTTTCAGATTTTTTCAGGTTCTTTCAGATTCCCTCAGACTTTTGTCAGATTTTCCTTAATTTCTTACCAAATCTCTCAGATTCTCTTGGATTATTTTGAATCCTCTCAGAATCACTCAGATTTTTCTTAGATTGCGTCAAATTTCTGCAGATTCCCTCACATTCTTTCCAAATTTCTCAGATTCTTTCCAAATCTTGCAGATTTGTTCGAATCTCCCAGTTTTTCCCAAATTCTCTAAAGTTCCTTCAGATTGCTTCAGATTTTCTCAGATTCCTAGAACTGTTGTCAGATTTTCCTTAGATTTTTTCAGAATTTCTCAGATTTTCTCCGAATCCTTTTTCCAATTTTCAAATTCTCTGATTCACTCAGTTTACGTCAGATTCTCTCAGATTCTCATAGGTTTCATCAGATACTCTCAGATTCCTTCAAATTCTTTACAAATTTCTGTCAGATTCTCTCACATGTCGTTAGAATCCTTCAGTTTTTTCAGATTCTTTCGATTTTCTCAGATGACTTCAGATTCTCTCAGATTTTTCCGAATCTTTCATGTTGTCTCAAATTTTCTCAGATTCTCTTAGATTTCTTTAGATTCTCACAAATTCTGTCACATTATCCCGGATTCTCTTAGATTCTCATAGGTTCCCTGTCAGATTTTCTCAGGATCCCTCAGATCCCCACAGATTCTTTCAGATCCAGATTCTTTCAGATTCTCTTAGATTTCTTCGTATTTCCTCAAATTTTTGTCAGATTTCCCTTAGTTTCTTTCCGAATCTCTCAGATTCTCTCTGAATCCTTCAGTTTCTTTCAGGTTCTTTCAGATTCCCACAGGCTTTTGTCAGATTTCCCTTAATTTCTTACCAAATCTCTCAGATTCTCTCAGATTATTTTGAATCCTTTCAGATTTTTTTTAATTCTCTCAGAATCTCTCAGATTTTTCTTAGATTGCGTCAAATTCCTGCAGATTCCCTCACATGTTTTCCAAATTTCTCAGATTCTTTCCAAATCTTTCAGATTTGTTCCAATCTTCCAGTTTTTCCCAAATTCTCTAACGTTCCTTCAGATTTTCCTCAGATTTTTTCAAAATTTCTCAGATTTTCTCCGAATCCTTTTTCAAATTTTCAGATTCTCTGATTCACTCAGTTCACCTCAGATTCTTTCAGATTCTCTTAGGTTCCTTCAGATTTCCTCAGATGATTTCCAAATTTCTCAGGTTCTCCCAGATTCGACTAGATCCGACTACTCTCAGATTCCTTCACATCCCTTCAGATTCCTTCAAATTCTTTCCAAATTTCCTAGTTTGTCAAATTCTCTCACACTCCGTCAGAATCCTTGAGTTTTTTCAGATTCCCTCAGATTTTTTCTGAATTTCTCGTGTTCTCTCAAATTCTCTCAGATTCACTTACATTTTCTCAGATTTCTTTAGATTCTCACAAATGTTTTAACATTATCCCAGATTCTCTTAGACTCTCATAGGCTCCCTCAGATTCTGTCAGATTTTCTCAGGATTCCTCAGATCCCCGCAGATTTTTTCAGATCCAATCAGATTCTTGCGGATTCTCTTAGATTTCTTCCTATTTCCTCAAATTTTGGTCAGATTTCCCTTAGTTTCATTCCGAATCTCTCAGATTCTCTCTGAATCCTTCAGTTTCTTTCAGATTCTTTCAGATTCCCTCAGACTTTTGTCAGATTTCCCGTAATTTCTTACCAACTCTCTCAGATTCTCTCAGACTATTTTGAATCCTCTCAGATTCTTTTGAACCCTTTCAGAATCTCTCAGATTCTCACAGGTTCCCTCAGATTTTTCTTAGTTTCTTTCCGAATTTCACAGATTCTCTCTGAATCCTTCAGTTTTTTTCAGATTCTTTCAGGTTCTTTCAGATTCCCTCAGACTTTTGTCAGATTTCCCTTAGTTTTTTACCAAATCTCTTAGATTCTCTCAGATTATTTTGAATCCTCTCAGAATCCCTGAGATTCTCACAGGTTCCCTCAGATTTTTCTTAGATTTCGTCAAATTCTTGCAGATTTCCGCACATTCTTTCCAAATTTCTCAGATTCTTTCCAAATCTTTCAGATTTGTTCGAATCTTCCAGTTTCTCCTAAATTCTCAAAGATTCCTTCAGATTGCTTCAGATCTTTTCAGCTTCTTTCAGATTCTATCAGATTCCTTCAGATTCCTCGAATTTTTGTCAGACTTGTTCAGAATTTTTCAGATTTTCTCCGAAACCTCTTTCAAAATTTCAAATTCTCTGATTCACTCAGTTCACCTCAGATTCTTTCAAATTCTCTTAGGTTCCTTCGGATTTCCTCAAATTATTTCCAGATCTCTCAGATTCTACTAGATTCGACTAGATCCGACTAGATTCTCTCAGTTTCTCATTAATTTCATCAGATACTCTCAGATTCCTTCACATTCCTTCAGATTCCTCGAATTTCTGTCAGATTTTCCTAAGATTTTTTCAGAATTTCTCAGATTTTCTCCAAATCCTTTTTCAAATTTTCAAATTCTCTGATTCACTCAGTTCACCTCAGATTCTTTCAGCTTCTCTTAGATTCCTTCAGATTTCCTCAGATTATTTACAAATTTCTGAAATTCTCCCAGATTCGACTAGATTCGACTAGATTCTCTCAGTTTCTCATTGATTTCATCAGATACTCTCAGATTCCTTCACATTCCATCAGATTCCTTCAAATTTTTTCCGAATCTACCTGTTTCTGTCAGATTCTCTCACATTTCGCCAGAATCCTTCAGTTTTTTCAGATTCTTTCATATTTTCTCATATGCCTTCAGATTCTCTTAGATGTTTCCGAATCTCTCATGTTGTCTTAAATTCTCTCAGATTCTCTTAGATTTCCACAGATTTGTTTAGATTCTCACAAGTCCTTTCACATTATCCCAGATTCTGTTATATTCTCAGAGGTTCCTTCAGATTCTGTCAGATTCCTCAGGATCCCTCAGATCCCCGCAGATTCTTCAGATTCTCTTAGATTTCTTCTTGTTCCCTCAAATTTTTGTCAGATTTTTCTTAGTTTCTTTCTGAATCTCTCAGATTTTCTCTGAATCCTTCAGTTTCATTCAGATTCTTTCAGGTTCTTTCAGATTCCCTCAGACTTTTGTCAGATTTCCCTTAGTTTATTACCAAATCTCTCATATTCTCTCAGATTATTTTGAATCCTCTCAGATTCTCACAGGTTCCCTCAGATTTTTTTTAGATTTCGTCAAATTCCTGCATATTGCCTCACATTCTTTCCAAATTTCTCAGATTCTTTCCAAATTTTTCAGATTTGTTCGAATCTCCCAGTTTTTCCTAAATTCTCTAACGTTCCTTCAGATTGCTTCAGATCTTTTCAGATTCTCTCAGATTCCTTCAGATTCCTCGAATTTTTGTCAGATTTGTTTAGAATTTCTCAGATTTTCTTCGAATCCTTTTTCGAATTTTCAAATTCTCTGATTCACTCAATTCACCTCAGCTTCTTTCAGATTCCCTTAGGTTCCTTCAGATTTCCTCAGATGATTTCCAAATCTTTCAGATTCTTCCAGATTCGACTATAGACCCGACTAGATTCTTTCAGTTTCTCATTGATTTCATTAGATACTCTCAGTTTCCTTCACTTCCCTTCAGATTCCTTGAAAAATATTTCCGAATCTCCCTGTTTCTGTCAGATTCTCTCACATTTCGTCAGAATCCTTCAGTTTTTTTCAGATGACTTCAGATTTTTCCGAATCTCTCATGTTCTCTCAAATTCTCTCAGATTCTCTTACATTTTCTCAGATTTCTTTAGATTCTCACAAATTCTTTCACATTATCTCAGATTCCCTTAGGTTCTTATAGGTTTCCTCAGATTCTGTCAGATTCTCTCAGGATCCCCCAGATCCACGCAGATTCTTTCAGATTCAATCAGATCCTTTCAGATTCTCTCAGATTCCTTTTTTCCTTCCTTTTGCACTTTTGATGAAAAATTTATTGTGCTTGTGATAACTTCAGATCAGCAAGATTTCAAAGCATTCGTTTTTACAGATTCTAAATTTTTTTCAGAGTTTTCTTAACAGTGTACCATTGCAGTTTTTTTTTTAGATATTAACATAACATATTATTGACAGTCAAACGAAAACTGGAGACCGACTTTTAATAATTTACAAGATGAGGAACAGAAAAAACAGAAAATTTAACATCTACTTTACGTTTTTTTTTCCAAATTGTTACAGTTGGTTTTGTAATTTTATTTATTCGCAGTTGCTGAAATTTTGATTTTTGAATTTTAAAAATTTCTGTGAATGGTGAACCGACAACAAAATTTCAGATAAATTGGAACCACTTTCATTTTTTCAATCCCAATAAAAACTTTCGCGTTGTTCTTAAACGAGATCCATTTCATAAAAACTAAGAATAAAGGATCTTCAACGAGTTATTTGTTTTCCATAAAATTCCACGAATCCGAGTACATGACGCGTACGAGCTACAAAAATAGTGGTGACTTAACAAAGTTACAAAAAAACTTAAAAATCAAAGTATACCTTATTAGGTGTCTTATTATTATTGATGATAATATCGCGTGGAGTTTTTTTGCGTTATTTTAATTATACTCAACGCAATCCCGTAAATAGAAACCAGTTCAACTTACTCGAATTGACTGCTAATTTTTTGCGTACAAAAAATAATATCTTTGTTACAGCTTTGTGGCAGGTGCGATATATCCCACTAATTTTAGTATTTAGATCCAAAACCTGCTGATTAAAGTTGCACGAGAACTTATAACTACAGGTCAAAAGTATCTCTCCGCAAAAAACGGAATAACGGCTCTACAAATTCCTTTCTTTTCACGAAGTCTGTACAAAAGTTCGGTGCGACAAAGATTTTCTATGCATTATACCCGCAAAGCGTTAATTTTCTCCCATTGTTGAGCCACATTCCTTAATCCACTATTGAGTCGTCAACGAATGTTAGCATAATGGTCCTGACACTAACGAGATGAAATATAGCACGCCCCACAAATTATCGATAATTAAAATAAATTTAAAAAACACCCATCGAAGTGCATCGCGTGATTCGGGAAACCTGATTTTTTACCACAAAAGGAAGTGTCAGAAGCTATAATTCGTACACGGTATTGATAAATCTATAGCGCTCCGAAAAAAAGCAAGAAAACAAGTTGTCAGATGATTAGCTGTGCGTAAGAGTGATGAGAGTCGACACACAAATGCGAAAAAAACGATGAAAAATGATCGACTTGACGGATCGAGTCTGACAGTGTTTAAGTTCAAGGATACTAGGACAAGCTAATATTTTGCGCTAAGGTCGTTAAAACCGAGCACGCACGGACGTGTACTAAATCCAATATTTATGTAGGTATTGTAGTGTATGTAGTATGCAAACATGTTGTGGAGAGTAACCTTAACGGAACCGATTAGGACAACAGAAGAGAATAAACTCGACATAGATACATACTTTGTATGCAAATTATTTTCACACTCATACCACTCTGTGTCCAGTGAACATTTTTTGGTTCGAATGTGGTAAAAACCAGGCGCCTTTCACAACACTGACAACAGTAATCAAACCAACCCGAAAAAACCCTCTTTGATGTTCCAAAACGGCCGAACCGGCGACTTTTTCCTTTCACGAAATTATTGCGTCGAAACCCGTTTTTTCACGACTCTAAAACACATAATTAGGTAGCAATTTCGAGCTCCGACAGAAGAATGGAATCGTACGATGCGCGTACACCAGTTCTCAGAAGCAGAGACAAGTTGATTTCGTGAGATAGAGTAATTTTTATCTAATCTGAGACAACATCTCTTGAATTTTAAGCGTCTACCCTTCAGACACGCCTTAATCGATTTGTACATGTGTTAAACCCCATTCTATCGATAAAGTCGAGTAATTTAAACCTGTCATACTTGAACAAAACATACAAAACAAAGCGCCCATAAACAAGTCGGTAATATCAGATTATATGCCGTGCTCATCCATCACAATGGATAATAAATGTTTCACAGTCAGAGCCCTAGCAAGGCTGAGGAGAGCAATCACGCGGACAGGATTATCAATGAAACGGCCTCATTGATTTGCATTTTTTTAGCTGGTGGTGGAAAGAGAATGAGGCGCGAAGGAACAAGGGAGAAGATCGATTTGGTGCACTTGTTACGTAAGAAGTTGTTCGATTTGCATATTTATGTGGAGAAGTGGTGACGAATTTGTGTAATTCTTACACGGTTTACCAGAGTCGCTTCGGGATTATGGTCCAATTAAAATTATAGTGTGATTACTGCTTTAGCTCTCTTTAAATAGGTTATGGGAGCCCTCGAGTAAAACTGTGTAGATGTAATGACCGCCAGATGGCTGGACGATTACTTCAGAGTAAAAATTCAACAAATATAGTGTTTTTATTCTGAGTGCCAGTCTACATTTAGAATAGTCTTTTTCAAGATCCCGATTTGAAAAAATTCTAACCAATGTATGAAATATTCAATAGACAAATAATAATTTTTCAAAGATCCAGCTTGATTGAGAATAAAAATAAAACGTCCAGAAAACCTGAATTTATTCAAACTCTTTTGAAAAAAATAAAATGTCGAGAATGCCCGAGGTTCTTTAAATCCTTTCAAATTGTCAACTTTTAAAGTTTTTCAAAAATAGAACGTTGGGAGCCCCTGAGATTCTTTAAACTTTTTGAAAATAAAATGTCGGGAGCCCCTGAGAAGATTTTTTAAACCCTTTCAAAAATGAAACGTCGGGAGCCCCTGAGACTCTTTAAACTGCCTTCTAAAGATAAAACGTAGGGAGCCCCTGAGACTCTTTAAACCTCTTCAAAAATAAAACGTCGGGAGTCCCTGAGATTCTTTAAACCTCTTCAAAAATAAAACGTTGGCGGTGCCTGAGATTTTTTAAACTGACTTCTAAAGATAAAACGTAAGGAGGCCCTGAGATCCTTTAAAGCCTTTCAAAAATGAAGCGTCAGGAGCCCCTGAGACTCTTTAAACTGCCTTCTAAAGATAAAACATAGGGAGCCCCTGAGACTCTTTAAAGCCTTTCAAAAATAATACGACGGGAGCCCCTGAGATTCTTTAAACCTCTTCAAAAATAAAACGTCGGGAGGCCCTGAGATTCTTTAAACCTCTTCAAAAATAATACGTTGGCGGCCTCTGAGATTTTTTAAACTGACTTCTAAAGATAAAACGTAGGGAGACCCTGAGATCCTTTGAACCCTTTCAAAAATGAAGCATCGGGAGCCCCTCAGATTCTTTACTGCCTTCTAAAAATAAAACATAGGGAGCCCCTGAGACTCTTTAAACCTCTTCAAAAATAAAACGTCGGGAGCCCCTGAGATTCTTTAAACCTCTTCAAAAATAAGACGTTGGAGGCCCCTGAGATTCTTTAAAGTCTTTCAAAAATGAAACGTCAGGAGCCCCTGAGACTCTTTAAACTGCCTTCTAAAGATAAAACATAGGGAGCCCCTGAGACTCTTTAAAACCTTTCAAAAATAATACGTCGGGAGCCCCTGAGATTCTTTAAACCTCTTCAAAAATAAAACGTAGGGAGCCCCTGAGATTTTTTAAACTGACTTCTAAAGATAAAACGTAGGGAGACCCTGAGATCCTTTGAACCCTTTCAAAAATGAAGCATCGGGAGCCCCTCAGATTCTTTACTGCCTTCTAAAAATAAAACATAGGGAGCCCCTGAGACTCTTTAAACCTCTTCAAAAATAAAACGTCGGGAGCCCCTGAGATTCTTTAAACCTCTTCAAAAATAAGACGTTGGAGGCCCCTGAGATTCTTTAAAGTCTTTCAAAAATGAAACGTCAGGAGCCCCTGAGACTCTTTAAACTGCCTTCTAAAGATAAAACATAGGGAGCCCCTGAGACTCTTTAAAACCTTTCAAAAATAATACGTCGGGAGCCCCTGAGATTCTTTAAACCTCTTCAAAAATAAAACGTCGGGAGCCCCTGAGATTCTTTAAACCTCTTCAAAAATAAAACGTTGGCGGTCCCTGAGATTTTTTAAACTGATTTCTAAAGATAAAACGTAGGGAGACCCTGAGATCCTTTGAAGCCTTTCAAAAATGAAGCATCGGGAGCCCCTGAGATTATTTACTGCCTTCTAAAGATAAAACGTATGGAGCCCCTGAGACTCTTTAAACCTCTTCAAAAATAATACATCGGGAGCCCCTGAGATTCTTTAAACCTCTTCAAAAATAAAACGTCGGGAGCCCCTGAGATTCTTTAAACCTCTTCAAAAGTAAAACGTTGGAGGCCCCTGAGATTTTTTAAATTCTTTCAAAAATAAAGCGTAAGGAGACCCTGAGATTCTTTAAACCTCTTCAAAAATAAAACGTTGGCGGCCCCTGAGATTTTTTAAACTGACTTCTAAAGATAAAACGTAAGGAGGCCCTGAGATCCTTTAAAGCCTTTCAAAAATGAAGCGTCAGTAGCCCCTGAGACTCTTTAAAGCCTTTCAAAAATGAAACGTCGGAAGCCCCTGAGACTCTTTAAACCTCTTCAAAAATAAAACGTCGGGAGCCCCTGAGATTCTTTAAACCTCTTCAAAAATAATACGTTGGCGGCCTCTGAGATTTTTTAAACTGACTTCTAAAGATAAAACGTAGGGAGACCCTGAGATCCTTTGAAGCCTTTCAAAAATGAAGCATCGGGAGCCCCTGAGATTCTTTACTGCCTTCTAAAGCTAAAACGTATGGAGCCCCTGAGATTCTTTAAAGCCTTTCAAAAATGAAACGTCAGGAGCCTCTGAGACTCTTTAAACTGCTTTCTGAAGATAAAACGTCGGGAGCCCCTGAGATTCTTTAAAGCCTTTCAAAAATGAAACGTCGGGAGCCCCTGAGACTCTTTAAACCTCTCCAAAAATAAAACGTCGGGAGTCCCTGAGATTCTTTAAACCTCTTCAAAAATAAAACGTTGGCGGTCCCTGAGATTTTTTAAACTGGCTTCTAAAGATAAAACTTAGGAAGACCCTAAGATCCTTTAAAGCCTTTCAAAAATGAAGTGTCAGGAGCCCCTGAGATTCTTTAAACTGCCTTTTAAACTTAAAACGTCGAGAGCCCCCCAGATTTTCTAAAGCCTTTCAAAAATAAAACGTCGGGAGCCCTTGAGATTTTTTTAACTGCCGTTTAAAGATAAAACGTCTTGAGCCCCTGAGATTCTTTAAACTGTCTTTGAAAGATAAAACGTTGAAAACCCCTAAGATTCTTCAAAAAACCTTTCAAAAATGAAACGTCGGGAGCTCCTGAAACTCTTTAAATTGCCTTCTAAAGATAAAACGTA
Source organism: Zophobas morio (assembly GCF_036711695.1). Taxonomy (NCBI): domain Eukaryota; kingdom Metazoa; phylum Arthropoda; class Insecta; order Coleoptera; family Tenebrionidae; genus Zophobas; species Zophobas morio. The sequence goes on from NW_026972115.1 coordinate 4,915,156, forward strand.
GGGAGCCCCTGAGACTCTTTAAACCTCTTCAAAAATAAAACGTCGGGAGTCCCTAAGATTCTTTAAACCTCTTCAAAAATAAAACGTTGGCGGTCCCTGAGATTTTTTAAACTGGCTTCTAAAGATAGAACGTAGGAAGACCCTAAGATCCTTTAAATCCTTTCAAAAATGAAGAGCTGGGAGCCCCTGAGACTCTTTCAACAGCCTTCTAAAGATAAAACGTAGGGAGTCCCTGAGATTCTTTAAAGCCTTTCAAAAATGAAGCGTCAAGAGCCCCTGAGATTCTTTAAACTGCCTTTTAAACATAAAAAGTCGAAAGCTCCCGAGATTCTCTAAAGCCTTTCCAAAATAAAACGTCGGGAGCCCTTGAGATTTTTTAAACTGCCGTTTAAAGATAAAACGTCGTGAGCCCGTGAGATTCTTTAAACTGCCTTTGAAAGATAAAACGTTGAAAGCCACTGAGATTCTTTAAAGCCTTTCAAAAATGAAACGTCGAGAATCTCTAAGATGTTTTACACTGCCTTTTAAAGATAAAACGTCGAGAGTCCCTGAGATTCTTTAAAGCCTTTCAAAAATGAAACGTTGTGAGTCCCTGAGATTCTTTAAAGCCTTTCAAAAATAAAACGTTAGAAGCCTCTGAAATTCTTTAAAGCCTTTCAAAAATGAAACGTCGGGAGCCACTGAGATTCTTTAAAGTATTTCAAAAATACAAGGCTGGGAGCCCTGAGATTTGTTAAAGCCCTTCAAAAATGAAACATTGGGAGCCCCTGGGATTCTTTAAACTCTTTTGAAAATAAAATGTCGGGAGACCCTGAGATTTTTTAAACTGCCTTTTAAAGATAAAACGTCGAGAGTCCCTGAGATTCTTTAAAGCCTTTCAAAAATAAAACGTTGGGAGCCCCTGGGATTATTTAAAGCCTTTCAAAAATAAAACGTAGGGAGCCCCTGAGATTCTTTAAAATGCCTTTCAAAAATGAAACGTTGAGATCCCCTGGGATTCTTGAAAGGCTTTAAAAAATAAAACGTCGGAAGCCCCTGAGATTTTTTAATCTCTTTTAGAAAAAAAAAAACGTCGGAGGCCAGCCACTGTTTTTACATTTTAATCGTTTCTCAAAGCTAAACTTACGAGAGACGTGGTATTTTTTGAATTACCGATAATAATTCAAGATTTTAATTAATTAAAATGTGCAGCATCGAAATCCCAAGTGTGTCCTAAAAATTATCCATCGATAGAGTGGTAGTCGTGATTGCCGAACGCAATTCTTTAATTTTTGGTACAACGTGGTCATTGACCGCATTGCTCATTATATGTTACATCTGAGTCCGTCTGCTTTAAGTGTATTTTGCTATAAGTTTATTTCATTCCCACTCGAAGAAAATCTGTACCTACAATACTTTGCGCGAGGTCAATATTTATCTTCGACCCAACGAATCGCAAATGAGAATGGTTGTCTCAGTGTTGAATTTCTTGTTCATCTCAGGGTATAATACCGTGTGATTTTTTTTGATTTGCTATTGTACTTTATTTCATTTTAGCATTTTTTTTCCAATTTTCGAAAAAATTCTGTTTTTTAAAAATCTTTATTTGAAAGTGAATCAAAACTATCCATTGATGGCATTTAGAGGAAATCAGGAAGTCTCATATTAAAGAAAGGAACTTCCGAGGCTGCTGAAAATGTGCGACAGGTTATGGATGAAAACCCTCTACATCTTTAAGAAGGCTTTCTCAGCAAGTTGACTTGTTACAACTTGTCAGAGAATTGTTAAAAAGAACCTAATGTTGTTGCCCTACAAAATGCAGGTGTTTCAGAACTTTCTACCTGATCATGAAAAGAGAATGACTTATTGTAACTGATTTAATCAAACAATGAACAGTGATCTTCTCGATATCATTTTCAAGCCTGGTTTCCTATATTAGAGTATGTAAAATATGCCTATTTGGACCCATTTTCTTCGAGGAGTCAGTTGCAGCTTCAAGATATTAAGATCCTGAAGAATTATAGAATTCTAAATAGAATTAAATATGTTACTTATCATAAATAAATCATTTTAAATATAACAAGGGTTTATTTCTTGTTGACATAACCTAGCTTTCCGAGTTCAGCATTTTAATGTTCAGATTATTTCTACCTGAAAAGAGAAAACAAGTCGTAAATAAATAACTACTTGTTAAACGAACCCCCGTGCTCAACACCAAATTTATGCAAATGGCAGCTCGTCGCCCATTGACATACCCAGACCCGGATTTGCATATTTATTCCCGGCCGCTTGTGTTGACGCCATAAACCGTGCCAGTGCCCCCAAACATTACGAAACAGCTTTCGATTCGCGAATATAGGTTAATCAAACCCATCCTCGGACATATGAGCTTTATCGATGGCAGCAGAAGCCGGGATATCTCTTCGAACTTCCTAGCCCCACGCAAGCCCACGCTTTCCGCACAAATCGGGACCGACGGTTTATTATTTCGAACTTGTAACAATTACAAGAAGTTTTAATGCGAAATTGGGTTTTTCGGTGACATCATTAGCTGGGCTCCGGGAACGGGGCCAGGGAGTGATCCGCGCGGAAGTTGGCTACAAGGGAAAAAATATAAACAAAACTTACCTGTGGCATTTCGCCATCCGAGTGATAGGAAAGTAGACGGAGGAGGAGGTGCGTGAGGTACGCTTTGCATACCTGGACGGATTATACCTGGTGCATTGCGCGCGGTATCGAATTACGGAGAATGGAGTTTGCACCACGAGAACGCTTTGACTCTCATTGGATATCGTTTTTGGCGAGGTCGTCACCCCCTGATTCACCCTCATCGGAAGCCTCACACTCTTCACATAACGATAAACACCAATCAAGCTCCGTCTACCACTTCGCCAGCGACTAATAAAGCCCACACTGTTCGTTTTACGGCCTCGTTTGTTATTATTGCTCCATACAGATTTATTTTTCATGTCGAGTAATAGCGGCTTCCAGTCCATTTTGTATCCGACGACGGATTTACACCGACTTCTTGCTAATAGCACTACGATGTTTGTTTATCCTTGTAAGGTCTAGCTGAGCGCCGAACTCGTGGTGCAAATGTCGCTTCCAGGTGAAAGCAAATGCCGGGTCACCTCTCGGCGTTTCTGCGCTCCTTTGACCAGAACCCCAACGTTAAAAGCGAATTCTAACAGGTGTTAATTAACTTTTTGGGCGTTACGTAATTATTACAGAACTTGGAAGCGGGTCGCGATGGTTGCTCGGGCGAGCATTGACATTCGGACGTGAAAGTGGTGCCTTACGATGGGTAAAATTCGGAGAAGAGATGTTGGCGGGTTGTCGGCGGGAGTGCGGGCTCTTGACTGTGAGGAATTAATTAGTTATCATTGATGAAGATATTTTTTGTAATTAATTTCTCGTTAATCAATAGTTGGAGTGAGTCGGGACTCGTAATGGCCGTTTTACGCTTATTCGAGTGGACAGTGGCGGCGCGAGTGCACATGTTGCTATGAGTAGAGCTGAAAATGTATACTAAAATGTGCTGACAAACAAACGTCTATAACAATCATCAAAATGTGACTTTATTTATACTTTTATGTTTTTAAGTGTGCATTAATAAAATTCTTTACTACAGTTTGATGAACTTTTATAGAAGGACAAAAGGACTTGAAATAAAAACCCTTTTTATTAAATAGTATTTATTATTTACAGCTTCGTACCTATCGACCAGGTACCAGTAGGATGTTAAATACTTTTCCATATTGTTCATCGTATTTTTGATCTTTGTTTCCGATCGGTTAAAATAATTTTCTACGATGATAAAATTCTTTCGATATCATGATTTAATTGTAACATATTTAAATTTTTAATTAAATAATCTGAAGTTAAATCAATTCTTCTTGAAAACCCTCAGTTAAACAATCTTTAACAGATCTTAATTTGGGAATATTAATCGAGTCAAAAAGATATACATTTCCTAAAAAAAATCCTTTCCCTTCCATTTGAAATTAATTGCTGACCTAAATGAAAAAAAAAAAACTTGAGGTATATTTTTAAAGAATTTCAGTGGCACCTGGTGTTGTGTTTATGAAATGATTTGAAAGAATGTGGAGGACTCCGGGTGTTTTTTTTTTTTAAAGAATTTAAATAATTGACGATTTTTTAAAACTACTTCAAAAACATAACGTCTAATGTTTTTGAAGTAGTTTTAAAGAATCTCAAAGCGTCACACATTCGATTTTGAAGTAGTTTTAAATAATCGCAGGCACCTCAAACGTTTGTATTTGAAGTAATTTTAAAGAATATGGGAGGCTCCTAGTATTTGATTTTTTTTTAATTTAAATAATCTTCAAGGAATTTAGACGTTTTGTTTTTGAAGTAAGTAGTTTTAAAGAATCTCGGGGCGCCACGTGTTAGTTTTTGGAGTAGTTTTAAAGAATCTCAGGCACCTTAAACGTTTCTTTTTGGAGTAATCTTAAAGAATGTGGCAGGCTCCTGGTGTTTTATTTTGTAAATAATTGAAATAATCTTCAAGGGCTTCAGAGGTTTTGTTTTTGAAGTAGTTTTAAAGAATCTCAGGACCCCAGACGTTCGTTTTTTAAGTAGTTTCCACGAATAACAGGGCGCCACACGTTCGTTTTTTAAGTGGTTTTAAAGAATCTCAGGGCACCATACGTTTGTTTTTGAAGTAGTTTTAAAGACTCTCAGGGCGTCACACGTTTATTTTTTAAGTAGTTTTAAAGAATCTCAGGGGCCTCAAATGTTTGTTTTTGAAGTAATTTTAAAGAATGTGCCCCCCCCCCCCTGGTGTTTATTTTGTAAATAATTTAATAACCTTCAAGGGTTTCAAACGTTTTGTTTTGAAGTAGTTTTAAAGAATTTTAGGGCTCCAGACGTTCTTTTTTGAAGTAATTTTAAAGAACCTCGAGGCGCCACATGTTCGTTTTTGAAGTAGATTTTAAAGAATGTGGGGGGTTCCTGGTGTTTTATTTTTTAAATAATTTAAATAATCTTCAAGGGCTTTCGAGGTTTTGTTTTTGAAGTAGTTTTAAAGAATCTCAGGGACCTTAAACGTTTATTTTTGAAGTAATCTTAAAGAATGTGAGAGGCTCCTGGTATTTTATTTTGTACATAATTTAATAACCTTCAAGGGTTTCAAATGTTTTGTTTTGAAGTAGTTTTAAAGAATTTTAGGGCTCCAGACGTTCTTTTTTGAAGTAATTTTAAAGAATCTCGAGGCGCCACATGTTCGTTTTTGAAGTAGATTTTAAAGAATGTGGGGGGTTCCTGGTGTTTTATTTTTTAAATAATTTAAATAATCTTCAAGGGCTGCAGATGTTTTGTTTTTGAAGTAGTTTTAAAGAATCTCAGGGCCCCAGGCGTTCGTTTTTTAAGTGGTTTTTAAGAATCTCAGGGAGCCACACGTTTGTTTTTGAAGTAGTTTTAAAGACTCTCAGGGCGTTGCACGTTTATTTTTGAAGTAGTTTTAAAGAATCTCAGAGGCCTCAAATGTTTGTTTTTGAAGTAATTTTAAAAAATGTGGGAGCCCCCTCGTGTTTTATTTTGTAAATAATTTAATAACCTTCAAGGGTTTCAAACGTTTTGTTTTGAAGTAGTTTTAAAGAATTTTAGGGCTCCAAATGTAATTTTTTGAAGTAATTTTAAAGAACCTCGAGGTGCCACATGTTCGTTTTTGAAGTAGATTTTAAAGAATGTGAAGGGTTCCTGGTACTTTATTTTTTAAATAATTTAAATAATCTTCAAGGGCTTTAGAGGTTTTGTTTTTGAAGCAGTTTTAAAGAATCTCAGGGACCTTAAACGTTTATTTTTGGAGTAATCTTAAAGAATGTGAGAGGCTCCTGGTATTTTATTTTGTACATAATTTAATAAGCTTCAAGGGTTTCAAATGTTTTGTTTTGAAGTAGTTTTAAAGAATTTTAGGGCTCCAGACGTAATTTTTTGAAGTAATTTTAAAGAATCTAGAGGCGCCACATGTTTGTTTTTGAAGTAGATTTTAAAGAATGTGGGGTGTTCCTGGTGTTTTATTTTTTAAATAATTTAAATAATCTTCAAGGGCTGCACAGGTTTTGTTTTTGAAGTAGTTTTAAAGAATCTCAGGGCCCCAGACGTTCGTTTTTGAAGTGATTTCAACGAATCTCAAGGCGCCACACGTTCGTTTTTTAAGTGGTTTTTAAGAATCTCAGGGCGCCACACGTTTGTTTTTGAAGTAGTTTTAAAGACTCTCAGGGCGTTGCACGTTTATTTTTGAAGTAGTTTTAAAGAATCTCACGGGCCTCAAATGTTTGTTTTTGAAGTAATTTTAAAGAATGTGGGGCCCCCTGGTGTTTTATTTTGTAAATAATTTAATAACGTTCAAGGGTTTCAAACGTTTTGTTTTGAAGTAGTTTTAAAGAATTTTAGGGCTCCAAATGTAATTTTTTGAAGTAATTTTAAAGAACCTCGAGGCGCCACATGTTCGTTTTTGAAGTAGATTTTAAAGAATGTGAAGGGTTCCTGGTATTTTATTTTTTAAATAATTTAAATAATCTTCAAGGGCTTTAGAGGTTTTGTTTTTGAAGTAGTTTTAAAGAATCTCAGGGACCTTAAACGTTTATTTTTGGAGTAATCTTAAAAAATGTGGGAGGCTCCTGGTGTTTTATTTTGTACATAATTTAATAACCTTCAAGGATTTCAAACATTTTGTTTTGAAGTAGTTTTAAAGAATTTTAGGGCTCCAGACGTAATTTTTTGAAGTAATTTTAAAGAATCTCGAGGAGCCACATGTTCGTTTTTGAAGTAGATTTTAAAGAATGTGGGGTGTTCCTGGTGTTTTATTTTTTAAATAATTTAAATAATCTTCAAGGGCTGCAGATGTTTTGTTTTTGAAGTAGTTTTAAAGAATCTCAGGGCGCCACACGTTCGTTTTTGAAGTAGATTTAAAGACTCTCAGGGCATCACACCTTTTTTTTGGAAATAGTTTTAAAGAATCTCAGAGGCCTCAAATGTTTGTTTTTGAAGTAATTTTAAAGAATGTGGGGCCCCCTGGTGTTTCATTTTGTAAATAATTTAATAACCTTCAAGGGTTTCAAACGTTTTGTTTTGAAGTAGTTTTAAAGAATATCAGGGACCTTAAATGTTTGTTTTTGAAGTAATTTTAAAGAAAGTGGGAGACTCGGTGTCTTATTTTTTACCTAATTTAATAATCTTCAAGAGCTTCAGAGGTTTTGCTTTTGAAGTAGTTTTAAAGTATTTCAGGGCCCCAGGCGTTCGTTTTTGAAGTAGTTTTAAAGAATCTCAGGGCGCACACGTTTATTTTTGAAGTACTTTTATAGAATTTCAGGGACCTCAAACGTTTATTTTTGAAGTAATTTTAAAGAATGTGGGGGGCTCCTAATGTTTCATTTTTTAAATAATCTTCAATGACTTCAGACATTTTGCTTTTGAAGTAGTTTTAAAGAATCTCATGACCCCAGACGTCTATTTTTTGAAAGAATTTAAAAGAATTTCAGAGGCATCTTATGTTTTTGAAAGGATTTGAAGGAATATAGGAGGCTTCTTTTAAAAAATTGAAATAATCTTCAAGGGCGTCAAACGTTTTGTTTTTGAAGTAGTTTTAAGAATCTCAGGGATCCCAGACATCTGTTTTGAAGTAGTTTTGAAGGATCTCAGAGCCCGAGACGTTTATTTTTGCAGTAATTTAAAAGAATTTCGAAGGCACCTGGTATTTTTGAAAGGATTTGAATTTTGAACGGAGACATCTGATATTTGATCTTTTAAAAAATTTAATTAATCTTCAAGGGCTTCAGACGTCTTGTTTTTGAAGTAGATTTAAGAATCTCAAGGCCATAGACGTTCGTTTTTCAAGTAGTTTTAAAGAATCTCAGAGGCATCTTTTGATTTTGAAAAAAGTTAGAGGGCTCCTAATATTTTATTTTTTAAACAATTTAAACAATCTTCAAGGGCTGCAGGGGTTTTGTTTTTGAAGTAATTTTAAAGAATCTCTGGAGCCTTAGATATTTGTTTTTTAAGTGGTTTTGAAGGATCTCAGGGCCCCAGACGTTTGTTTTTGAAGTAGATTTAAAGAATCTCAGGGCGCCACATGCTCGTTTTTGAAGTAGATTTAAAGAATCTCAAGGCGACAAACGTTTATTTTTGAAGTAGAAATATTAAAAAATCTCATGGGCTCTTGGTGTTTCGTTTTCCAAGGTTTTAAAAGAATGTAAGGGGATGTTTTATTTTTTAAATAATGTAAATAATCTTCAAGGGCTTCAGAAGTTTATTTTTGAAGTAGTTTAAAAGAATTGCATAGGCACCTGGTATTTTTGAAAGGATTTGAAGAAATGTAGGAGGCAGCTGGTATTTGATCTTGTAAAAAAATTAATTAATCTTCAAGGGCTTCAGACGTCTTGTTTTTAAAGTAGTTTTAAGAATCCCAGGACCACAGACGTTCGTTTTTGAAGTAGTTTTAAAGAATCTCAGAGGCGTCTTTTGCTTTTGAAAGAATGTAGAAGGCTCCTAATGTTTCATTTTTTAAACAATTTAAACAATCTTCAAGGGCTGCAGGGGTTTTGTTTTATGAAGTAATTTTAAAGAATCTCTGGAGCCTCAGATATTTGTTTTTGAAGTAGTTTTGAAGGATTTCAGGGCCCCAGACGTTTGTTTTTGAAGTAGATTTAAAGAATCTTAGAGCGCCACATGCTCGTTTTTGAAGTAGATTTAAAGAATCTCAAGGCGATAAACGTTTATTTTTGAAGTAGAAATATTAAAAAATCTCATGGGCACTTGGTGTTTCGTTTTTCAAAGGTTTTAAAAGAATGTAAGGGGATGTTTTATTTTTTAAATAATGTAAATAATCTTCAAGGGCTTCAGAAGTTTATTTTTGAAGTAGTTTAAAAGAATTTCATAGGCACCTGGTATTTTTGAAAGGATTTGAAGAAATGTAGGAGGCAGCTGGTATTTGATCTTGTAGAAAAATTAATTAATCTTCAAGGGCTTCAGACGTCTTGTTTTTAAAGTAGTTTTAAGAATCCCAGGACCACAGACGTTCGTTTTTGAAGTAGTTTTAAAGAATCTCAGAGGCGTCTTTTGTTTTTGAAAGAATGTAGAAGGCTCCTAATGTTTCATTTTTTAAACAATTTAAACAATCTTCAAGGGCTGCAGGGGTTTTGTTTTATGAAGTAATTTTAAAGAATGTCTGGAGCCTCAGATATTTGTTTTTGAAGTAGTTTTGAAGGATTTCAGGGCCCCAGACGTTTGTTTTTGAAGTAGATTTAAAGAATCTTAGAGCGCCACATGCTCGTTTTTGAAGTAGATTTAAAGAATCTCAAGGCGACAAACGTTTATTTTTGAAGTAGAAATATTAAAAAATCTCATGGGCACTTGGTGTTTCGTTTTTCAAAGGTTTTAAAAGAATGTAAGGGGATGTTTTATTTTTTAAATAATGTAAATAATCTTCAAGGGCTTCAGAAGTTTATTTTTGAAGTAGTTTAAAAGAATTTCATAGGCACCTGGTATTTTTGAAAGGATTTGAAGGAATGTAGGAGGCAGCTGATATTTGATCTTTTAAAAAATTTAATTAATCTTCAAGGGCTTCAGACGTCTTGTTTTTGAAGTAGTTTTAAGAATCTCAGGGATCCCAGACATTTGTTTTGAAGTAGTTTTGAAGGATCTCAGAGCCCGAGACGTTTATTTTTGCAGTAGTTTAAAAGAATTTCGAAGGCACCTGGTATTTTTGAAAGGATTTGAGGGGATTTTGAACGGAGACATCTGATATTTGATCTTTTAAAAAATGTAATTAATCTTCAAGGGCTTCAGACGTCTTGTTTTTGAAGTAGATTTAAGAATCTCAAGGCCATAGACGTTCGTTTTTCAAGTAGTTTTAAAGAATCTCAAAGGCATCTTTTGTTTTTGAAAGAATGTAGAGGGCTCCCAATGTTTCATTTTTTAAACAATTTAAATAATCATCACGGGATGCAGAGGTTTTGTTTTTGAAGTAATTTTAAAGAATCTCTGGAGCGTCAAATATTTGTTTTTGAAGTAGTTTTGAAGGATCTCAGGGCCCCAGACGTTTGTTTTTGAAGTAGATTTAAAGAATCTCAAGGCGACAAACGTTTATTTTTGAAGTAGAAATATTAAAAAATCTCATGGGCACCTGGTGTTTCGTTTTTCAAAGGTTTTGAAAGAATGTAAGGGGATGTTGTATTTTTTAAATAATGTAAATAATCTTCAAGGGCTTCAGAAGTTTATTTTTGAAGTAGTTTAAAAGAATTTCATAGGCACCTGGTATTTTTGAAAGGATTTGAAGGAATGTAGGGGGCAGCTGATTTTGATCTTTTAAAAAATTTAATTAATCTTGAAGGGCTTCAGACGTCTTGTTTTTGAAGTAGTTTTAAGAATCTCAGGGCCACAGACGTTCGTTTTTGAAGTAGTTTTAAAGAATGTCAGAGGCATCTTTTGTGTTTGAAAGAATGTAGAGGGCTGCTAATGTTTTATTTTTTACACAATTTAGATAATCTTCAAGGGCTGCAGAGGTTTTGTTTTTGAAGTAATTTTAAAGAATCTTAGGGGGCCACACGTTCGTTTTTGAAGTAATTTTAAAGAATCTCGGGGCGACACACGTTTATTTTTGAAGTAGTTTAAAAGAATTTCTTAGGCACCTGGTATTTTTGAAAGGATTTGAAGGAATGTAGGGGGCATTTGATATTTGAGCTTTTAAAAAATTTAATTAACCTTCGAGGGCTTCAGACGTCTTGTTTTTGAAGTAGTTTTAAGAATCTCAAGGCCACAGACGTTCGTTTTTGAAGTAGTTTTAAAGAATCTCAAAGGTATCTTTTGTTTTTGAAAGAATCTAGGCGGCTCCCAATGTTTTATTTTTTAAACAATTTAAATAATCTTCAAGGGCTACAGAGGTTTTGTTTTTGAAGTAATTTTAAAAAATCTCAGCGGCCCCAGACATTTGTTTTTGAAGTAGTTTTCGAGGATCTCGGTGGCACCTGGTGTTTTGTTTTTGATAGAGTATAAAAGGTAGTTTTAAAGAATCTCAATAATAATAAAAATTCACAATTTTCGTCTAAGTCTTATTTTAATAGTAGACAACAATGTAACTGTTGTGTATAATTTTCATTCAATCTATTTTTTATTATTTTACGATTTGCATGAATGAAATCCGAAATGTAAAAAAATGTCTGTATAATTTTCAGCGACGCACCGATTTTCCCATCCTCGTTTCGAAAACCTCGTCCACACACGTTGCACAAGTAGCTATTACAAACCCAACCTTTTGACACTTCCTCGATCTTATCACACACGAATATAATTACAATCCCTAGCCAAACCAAACTACCGCTCCTCTAGCAAAACCATTTGACGCCAAAATGATCGGTTTCCTTCATCAAACCTCACCCATCTATCACCTCTCCTCCGCCACTGCTCCGAGCATCTTTACGCAACCCGCGAGTGGTAATTACGTATAATTGCGTTGCTTGCACGATCTATTAGCTCGCCTGATGTGCCATAACGGGCCGTCTGATTGCATTTTAGAAGATGCGTGCATGTAATTTAGACACGCATTGACAACGAGCGTGTTATCAACAACCGTTCGATAAACACTTCTTTCGCAAGAGGCTCACGGTTCCCACACCTCGTCCTGACCTAAGCCAACGCAATAAAACGCGGTAGGTAAAATCGCGCGGTCCCCGAATACCAGGAGAACATCCTCGCAGGAAAGCGGCGGCGGCTCCGGATCGATGCTTGCAGGAAAATAACTTGTTCCGGGGATTTCCGGGCGTCTGGAGACGACACCTGTGGCGTGCGGGCGCGCTCGGCGGCGGGATGCCGGGACGGGGGCGGCGAGGAGGGGGTGCTGTGTGGGCGTGTCGCGTCTGAAGGAGTCCAGGATCAAGGATAAGGTCCCGAATTTGAGGACGGAAACCTCCGCGGTTCTCGGCTCTCCTGATCACCAGGAAGTAATAATAACCCGTGTGTCGACCCCGCACAAGGTTATTCGCGGTTTGGGGCGATGTGGGGGCTGTGGAAGCTCGGGGGCGCGAAAAACTTGATTATAACAATTGGGAATTTATTGATAACAGATTGTTCCATGTATAGCATGATTTAAAAAAATTCGAAGGAGGTTACTTGGACAGAACTTCGCTCGCCCGTGAAGTGCAGGCCAATAAATCTCGGTTCTTGTTTTCTGATAATTTCTATAAAATAAAAACCAGTAGAGTAAATAACACTCCCGCAGCGTTTTTGAATTGAATTTTTTAGTGTTTAATTTTTCTTTTTTATTGTTTCTTAATTTCCGATTTGCAGTTTTTTGGATTTTTCAGTTTCCGATTTTCCAATTTTTCGTTTCTTGAGGTTTTTTTTGCAATTTTCCTAGTTTTTATTTTAAATATATAATAATTTGTTGAAATTTTTCTCTTTTTCAATTTTACGATTTTAGAATTTTTGGGTTTTCCAATTTTTCGATTCGATTCGTTTTTTCTTCTTTCCAATTTTTCCATTCATTAATTTTTTTTCGATTTTTAGTTTTTTTAATATTCTTGTCTTTCGTTTGCTCAGTTTTTCGATATTCAATGTTTCAATTTTCCACTTTTCCGATTTTGCAATTTTTCGTTTGTTCAGTTTTCCGATTTTGAATTTTTTAATTTTTCAACTTTTCTAATAAAAAAAAATGGAAAAATTGCAAAATTGTAAAATTGAAAAACCAAAAAAACGAAAAAGTATAAAATGAAAACTTAGAAAAATCTGAAAAATTGAAAGATTAAAAATTGAGTAAACTTAAAAATCGAAAAACTGTAAAATCTAAAAAATGAAATATTTTAAAAACAAAATATTGAAAACGAAAAAAATCGGAAAATCGGATAATAATCGGGAAATCCTTAAATCGCAAAACCGAAAAATTTTAAAAATGGAAAACCGAGGAACTGAAAAATCAAAGATTGGAAATTAGAAATATTGAATAAACGAAAAATTATAAAACGAAAGAAATTTAGAAAAAATAAAGGAAATGAAGAAAAGAAAAATTTGTGATATAAAATCACGAAAACGAAAATTAAAAAATCGGGAAAATGAAAATTAAAAACTTGAAAAACTGAGGAGACGAAAGGAAAATTATAATGTCGAAAAATTGCAAATCAAAAAATTAAAGAAATGAAAAATTGAAAAATTTTAATGAGAACTTGAAAAATTGAAAAAATAAAAGTTGCAAAAACGAAAAATTATGCAACCGAAACAGAGAAAAATGAAAAATTGTAAACCAGAAAAACCAACAATGAAAAATCGAAAAAGTATGAAATGAAAACTTCGAAAAATTTAAAAACTGCGAAATTGAAAGATTAATAACTGCAAAATCGAAAAAATTTGCAAAAATGAAATATTGAAAATGAAACAAATCGGAAAATCTGATAATTGGAAAATCAAAAAATTGCAATACCGGAAAATTTTTAAAATGAAAAATCGAGGAACTCAAAAAACAAAGATTGAAGATTTGAAAAATTGAGTAAACGAAAAATTATAAAATCGAAAGAAACCTTGAAAAAATAAAAGAAATGAAGAAAAGAAAAATTGTGATATAAAATTGAGAAAATGAAAATTAAAAAAGCGGGAAAATGAAACATAAAAATTAAGAACTTGAAAAAGTGAGGAAACGAAAAATTGAAAAATCGAAACATTGGGATCAAAAATCGAAAAATGAAAAATTGTAATATCGAAAAATTGCAAATCGAAAAATTGAAAAAACGAACAATTGAAAAATTTGGAATTGGAAAAATGAAACTTCCAAAAACGAAAAATTATGAAACCGAAACAGTGAAAAATGGAAAAACTGCAAAATTGTAAAATTGAAAAACCTAAAATGAAAAAATGAAAAAATTTTAAATGAAAATTTCGAAAAATTTAAGAATTGTAAATCAAGGACTTGAGAAATTGAAGATACGAAAAAGAAAAATTGCAAAATCGAAAAAATGAAACGTTGAAAATGAAAGAAATCGGAAAATCGGATAATTGGGAAATTCAAAATTTGTAGAACTGAAAAATTTTAAAAATAAAAAGTCGAGGAACTGAAAAATCAAAGATTGAAAATTTGAGAAATTGAATAAACGAAAAATTATAAAATCCAAAGAAACCTTGAAAAAATAAAGGAAATGAAGAAAAGAAAATTAAAATCAGAAAAATTAAAAATAAAAATTACGAACTTGAAAAACTCAGGAAACGAAAAATTGAAAAATCGAAACACTGGGATGAAAAATCGAAAAATGAAAAAATGTAATATCAAAAAACAGCAAAACTAAAAAACTGTAAATCGAAAAATTGAAAAATTTGGAAGATGAGAAACTGAAACATCGAAAAAATGATATATTGTAAAAACGAAATATTGAGAATGAAACAAATCGGAAAGTCGGATAATTGGGAAATACAAAAATAGCAAAATTGAAAAATTTTAAAAATGAAAAATCGAGGAACTAAAAAATCAAAAATTGAAAATTTGAAAAATTAACTAAACAAAAAATTATACAATCGAAAAAACCTTGAAAAAATAAAGGCATGAAGAGAAGAAAAATTGTGATATAAATGGAGAAAATGAAAATTAAAAAATCGGGAAAATGAAAAATAAAAATTACGAACTTAACAAATTGAGGAAGCGAAAAATTGAAAAATGGAAACATTGGGATGAAAAATCGAAAAATGAAAAATATGTGAAATTGAAAAATTAAAAAAATTAAAATTCCAAAAATGGAAAAATTGCAAAATTGTAAAATGGAAAAACCAAAAAGTATAAAATGAAAATTTCGAAAAATTTAAAAATTTTGAAAATTTGAAGAAATAAAAAAGAATAAAATTGAAGAAATGAAAAATCGAAAAATTGGAAGATTAAAAATTGAGAAATAGTAAATCGAAAAACTGCAAAATCGAAAAAATGAAATATTGTAAAAACGAAATATTGAAAATGAAAGAAATCGGGAAATCGGATAATTGGGAAATCCAAAAATTGCAAAACTGAAAGATTTTAAAAATGCAAAATCAAGGAACTGAAAAATCAAAGATTGAAAATTTGAAAAATTGAATAAACGAAAAATTATAAAACCCAGAGAAATCTTGAAAAAATAGAGGAAATGAAGAAAAGAAAAATTGTGATATAAAATGAATTTGATTGACTGATAATGAAAATTAAGAAATCGGGAAAATGAAAAATAAAAATTAAGAACTTTGAAGATTGAGGAAACGAAAAATTGAAAAATTTAGAAGATGAGAAATTGAAAATTGTGAGAGCGAAACAGTGAAAAATGGAAAAATTGCAAAATTGAAAAACCAAAAATGAAGAAAGGAAAAAGTATAAAATGAAAATTTAGAAAAATCTAAAAGTTGTAAATCAAGAACTTGAAAAATTAAAGATATGAAAAAGTGACAAATTGAAAAAATGAAAAACTGAAAAATTGAAAGATTAAAAATTGAGAAATTAAAAATCGAAAAACTGCAAAATCGGAATAATTAAACAATGTAGAAATGAAATAAATAGGAAAATCGGATAATTGGAAAATCCAAAAATTGCAAAACTGAAAAATTTGAAAAATGAAAAATCGAGTAACTGAAAAATCAAAGATTAAAGATTTACAAAAATTGAATAAATGAAAAATTATAAAATCCTAAGAAACCTTGAATAAATAAAGGGAATGAAGAAAAGAAAAATTCTGATACAAAATCTGGAGGAAATGAAAATGAAAATTCGAAAAATGAAAAAATGTAATATCGAAAAATAGGAAAACTAAAAAATTGTAAATCGAAAAATTGAAAAATTTGAAAGATGAGAAATTGAAAAATCGAAAAAATGCTATATTGTAAAAATGAAATATTG
This sequence comes from Zophobas morio, assembly GCF_036711695.1. NCBI lineage: Eukaryota > Metazoa > Arthropoda > Insecta > Coleoptera > Tenebrionidae > Zophobas > Zophobas morio. The sequence goes on from NW_026972115.1 coordinate 4,930,985, forward strand.
AGAATGAAACAAATCGGAAAGTCGGATAATAGGGAAATACAAAAATTGCAAAATTGAAAAACTTTAAAAATGAAAAATCGACGAACTAAAAAATCAAAAATTGAAAATTTGAAAAATTGATTAAACGAAAAATTATACAATCGAAAAAACCTTGAAAAAATAAAGGACATGAAGATAAGAAAAATTGAAAATGGAGAAAAATCGAAAAATGAAAAATATGAGCAATTGAAAAATTGAAAAAAATTAAAATTCCAAAAACGAAAAATAATGAAACTGAAACTGAAAAATGGAAAAATTGCGAAATTGTAAAATAGAAAAACCAAAATGGAAAAACAAAATAGTATAAAATAAAAATTTCGAAAAATTTAAAAATTTTGAAAATTTGAAGAGAAAAAAGAGTAAAACTGAAGAAATGAAAAATCGAAAAATTGGAAGATTAAAAATTGAGAAATAGAAAATCGAAAAACTGCAAAATCGAAAAAATGAAATATTCTAAAAACGAAATATTGAAAATGAAAGAAATCGGAAAATCGGATAATTGGGAAATCCAAAAATTGCAAAACTGAAAGATTTTAAAAACGCAAAATCAAGGAACTGAAAAATCAAAGATTGAAAATTAGAAAAATTGAATAAACGAAAAATTATAAAACCCAGAGAAATCTTGAAAAAATAGAGGAAATGGAGAAAAGAAAAATTGTGATATAAAATGGAGATAATGAAAATTAAGGAATCGGGAAAATGAAAGATAAAAATTAAGAACTTAGAAGATTGAGGAAACGAAAAATTAAAAAATTGAAACATTTGGATGAAAAATCGAAACATGAAAAATTGTAATATCGGAAAATTGCAAAATTGAAAAACCAAAAATGAAAAAATGAAAAAGTATAAAATGAAAATTTAGAAAAATCTAAAAGCTGTAAATCAAGAACTCGAAAAATTGAAGATATGAAAAAGTGAGAAATTGAAAAAATGAAAAACTGATAAATTGAGAAATTAAAAATCGAAAAACCGTAAAATCGGAAAAATTAAACAATGTAAAAACGAAATAAAGAAAATGAAATAAATAGGAAAATTCGATAATTGGAAAATCCAAAAATTGCAAAACTGAAAAATTATAAAATCCTAAGAGACCTTGAATAAATAAAGGGAATGAAGAAAAGAAAAATTGTGATACAAAATCTCGAGGAAATGAAAATTAAAAAATCGGGAAAATGAAAAACAAAAATTAAAAACTTGAAAAACTGAGGAAACGAAAAAAATGAAAAATTGAGACATTAGGATGAAAAATCGAAAAATTGAAGAAACGAAAAATTGAAAAATTTGGATGAGAAATTGAAAAATTGAAAAAAACAGAGTTGCAAAAACGAAAAATTATGAAACCGAACCAGACCATGGAAATGGAAAAACTGCAAAATTATAAAATTGAAGAACCAAAAATGAAAAAACGAAAAAATATAAAATGAAAACTTAATAATCTAAAATTGTATTTCAAGAGTTTGAAAAATTGAAGACACGAAAAAGAGAAGAAATGAAGAAATGAAAAACTGAAAAATTGAAGAAATTAAAAATCGAAAAAATGAAATATTTTAAAAACGAAATATTGAAAATAAAAGAAATCGGAAAATCGGATAATTGGGCAATTCAAAAATTGCAAAACTGAACAATTTTAAAAATGGATAATTGAGGAACTGAAAAATGAGAGATTGAAAATTTGAAAAACTGAATAAACGAAAAATGATAAAATCAAAAAAAGCCTTGAAAAAATAAAGGAAATGAAGGAAAGAAAAATTGTGATATAAAATCGAGAAAATGAAAAATTGAAAAATCGAAAAATGAAAAATTGTCATGTTGAAAAATTGCAAAATTAAAAAATTGCAAATCGAAAAATTGAAGAAATGTAAAATTGAAAAATTTGGATGAGAAATTGAAAAACTGAAAAAATGAATTTGCAAAACGAAAAATTATGAAACAGAAACAACGAAAAATGTAAAAATTGGAAAATTAAAGAAAATGAAAAAACGAAAAATTGTGATATCAAAAAAGGATAACTATATCAATTTGGAAATTTGGATGCATTATAATACTAATAATAACAGGACTGTATTCCCAAATTTTTGGGGAAAATGGTGTGAGTTGTTCAATACAATGATTTAATCAATACAATGAACTGGCTCATTCATTAATTTTTTTTGAGTCGCCCTGTATAAGTAATTCTATAAAACTATTAATGCACTGATAAATCACAAATATAGAGTCATAATATTTTGCATAGTTCAGAGAAGTTTTATTCGCCAAAATTTTGAAATGTCATTAATTTTTGGGAGGAATAAATGAATATACATTTTGATTAACAATTACGATATTCATAAAAAGTAAGTAAAAAATACGTATAAATAAACTCAAGCTCGTTAACGCCCAACCAAAAACGAAAACCTTTTTCCTTCGACGTCCTGCCGAGCTCTTCACCCACAAACCGGTCGAGATTAAAGATTTTGTTTATTCATACGATTAAGACAGATAGTGCGTATAAATTGGACCGGCGTTGTGCCCCATTTGGAAGCCGAGGAGCCGAAATATCGATCGCACCTAGTGCCTAGGAATTTAATCATCGGGTGCGATAAATTCGTCCTCTTGTCAAAACTAATTACACCTGCCTTTGTCCCCAATTAAGAATGTTGAGTCCAGGTGCCGACGTACACTTTACTACTCAACTAAAATTCAAATTTCTTCGTGCGTGAGTCGCATACGAGCTCGCCTATTAATTATCCCTCTGGAGATACAAGCCATCAATTACTCGGTTTCCAACTTGTTACGTTAACAGTCCCGATAATTAAATGTCTCATTAAATCACGGCATTATAGGAGGATACGTGGATATGAGGTGCTTTATTCTGACCCTTGGTTTCGTTGCAGGTCGCCGCTGATCCTCTTCGTATTCGTCACATCCTGCAGCAGCGTCCTCGGCAGACACGTAAGTATGAACATAGATTAATATAGATGCGACATACAGGCTGATTTTGCAAAACCATCCTTATTGACATTGGAGTCCTCAAGCGCCAAATTTAAATACTCGATGCCAATAAAAAAACTAGCTTCAGTACAACTCGACGCCTGAGAACTTGTTTGATCTACAGGCCAGAGCGCGCTCAAGCCAATGTCGACTCTAAGCGTTCAGAACCGATTTGGTTGGTTTGGACTACAATTTCTGCGGCAAATAGTTGTTTGGTCGTTTTTTATAACGACTAAGTGAATATTTTTGGTACATATTTACATGGTTTTACATATTTTGTTTAACTAAGAAATAATTCTTTATTTGTGTTTTATACTAGTAAAACGTCCTTAACTAACAATATTGTAGAAATCGTAAAACCCAATGGATTTTTTTCGGGAAAATGTTTTGGAAACACTGTGTTCTATTTTGTATGATTTTTTAAATGTTTTTAATGACAATTTCTGTGGCTGTTGTCGATACACTGTAAGATATTAATAGTGAGAAAAAAAATGAAAAATTAAAATAATCCAAAATTCGAAAAATCGAGAAATCTAATAATCGAAAAATCGTAAAACCGAAACATTGAAAAATCGAAATATCGAAGAACTGAAAATTGAAAAATGAAACATCAGAAAATCGGAAAAAATGTAAAATTCAAAAATCTAAAATTTAGAAATGCCAAAAATTAAAAGATTTAAAAATAAAAAAATTGATAAGTCGAAAAATAAAAAAAATCGAGAAATCGAAAATTTTAAAAATCCAAAGACTAAAATATTGAAAAACTGAAAAACGAGAAATTAAAAAATTGAAAAATCAAAAAACTGAAAAACCGAAAATCTGAATAATGGAAGAATTCTGGAATTTTGGGATTCTACAATTTTTCGATAAAATATTTTTTCGATTTCCCGATTTTTCAGGTCTGCGATTTTTCAATTTTTGTAATCTTTAAATTTTAGATTTTTCAATTTTTTGATGTTTCGATTTTTCGACCTCTCTTGGTTTTAGATTTTTCGATTTTCCAATTTTCTAAATTTTTGATTTTTCAATTTTTCGATTTTTGAAATCTTTTGATTTCTCGATTTATTGGCATTCCGATGTTTCAATCCTAAAACTTAAACATCTGAAAATTGAGAAATCGAAAAGTGGAAACTTTGAAAAACGGATAATTGGAAAACCAAAAGCTGAAAAATCGAAAGATCGAAAATTCTAAAAGTAGGTATTGGAAATTCAAAAAATCGGAAAATCGAAAAACCGAAAATTTAGAAATGACAAACATTTAAAAATTTAGAAATCCTAAAACTGAAATATCGAAAAATTGAGAAATCCGAAAATTGAGAAATCAAAAATAAAAAAATCTAGAAATAGAAAATTTTTAAAATTGAAAAATCCCAAAACTATATATATTGAAAAATTGAAAATCGAGAAATTGAAAAACTGAAAAATAGAGAAATTGAAAATTTGAAAAATAGAGGAAATTGGAAAATCGAAAAACTCATGAATCAAAAAAAGGAAATATCGACAGACTGAGAGATTGAGAAATCTGGAATTTAAAAATTCGAAAAAGTGAAAAATCGAACAACTGAAAAACGAAAAATTGAAGAATTTTTCAATTTTGCGATTCTTCAATTTTTCGATATTTTATTTTTTCTATTTTTCAATTTTTTGAGGTTTCAATTTTTCGTCGTTTACATTTGGCGATTTTTTAATTTTAAAATTTTTGATTTTTCAGTTTTTCATTTTTTTTTATTTTTCAATGTTTCGATTTTTGAAATATTTTGATTTCTCGATTTATCGACATTCCGATGTTTCAATTTTGAAACTAAAAATTCTAAAAATTGAGAAATCGAAAGATCGAAAATTCGAAAAATTTAGGAATGGGAAAATCAAATAATATATGAAAAATCGGAAAGTAGAAAAATCGAGAAATTTTAAAAACCGAAAATTTGAGAAATCCCAAAAAACAAAAAACTAATGAATCAAAAAGCTGGAAAATACCAAAACTGAAATATCGAAAAATTGAGAAATCTGAAATTTAAAAATTCGAAAAAATGAAAAACCGAAGAACTAAAGAATCGAAGAATTTTTCAGTTTTGCGATTCTTCAATTTTTCCATGTTTATATTTACGATTTCTGGATTTTTCAGTTTTGCGACTTTTCAATTTTTGAAATTTTTAAATTTTAGATTTTGAAATTTTATGTTTCGATTTTTCGTCCTTTCCATTTTTCGACTAATCTCTCAGTTTTAAATTTTTCGAGTTTTACAACGTCCAAAATTTTTGATTTTTCAATTTTTAATTTCGCAATATTTCAATTTTTTAATTTTTCAATGTTTCGATTTTTCAATTTTAATATGTTTTGATTTCTCGATTAGTCGACATTCCGATGTTTCAATTCTGAAACTGAAACATCTAAAAACTGAGAAATCGAAAAAATTAAAAATTGGGAAATCGAAAATTCCAAACTTTAAAAAACCAAAAAATTGAAAAACCACAACGCGAAACATCGAAAATTCGAAAAATTTAGGAAAGAGAAAATCATAAACACGAAAAATCGGAAATTTGATAAATCGTAATTAGAAATACCAAAAATTGAAAAATTTAGAAATTTTAAAAATCGAAAAACTGAAAAACCCCAATACTAAAATATTGAAGAATTGAAAATCGGGAAATACAAAAACTGAAAAATAGAGAAATAGAAAAATCGAAGAAGCAAAAAAATCGAAGAACTTTTCAATTTTGCGATTCTACAATTTTTTGACATTTTATTTTTTTAATTTCTCGAATTTTCAGTTCTGCGATTTTTCGATTTTTTAATTGTTTTGATTTCTCGATTTATCGACATGCAATCCTGAAACTGAAACATCTAAAAATCGAGAAATTGAAAAATTGAGAAAACAAAAAGTCGAAAATTTAAGAACATCGGAAAATTAAGATCGAAAAACAAAAAAATCGAGAAATCGAAAATTTAAAAAATTGAAAAATCGTAAAACTGAAAGATCGAGAAATTGAATCAAGACTGAAAAATTCCAAAACTTTAATATCGAAAATTTGAGAATACTAAAATTTAAAAATTTCACAAATTGAAAAACCGAAGAACTGAAAAATCGAAACATCTAATCCAAAATTTAAAAAACCGGAAATTAAAATATCGAAAAATTAAAGAATCGTAAAATCGAAGAACTCAGATATCTTGAAAAATTCCAAAACTAAAACATCAAAACTGAAAGACTCAAAAATAGCAAAGTCGAACGAATAACGAAAAATCGAGAAATTGAAACTCCCAAATTTAAAAAATCGAATAACTGAAAAATCGAAACATCGAAAAACTGGAAAATCAAAAAAAAAGATCAAGAAATTGCGGAGTCGAAAAGTCGAACAATTGAGAAACCGAAATAGGCCAAAATCTAAAAATCGAAAAGTTAAAAATTGAACAATTTATAAATTGAGAAATTGACAATCAAAGTATCGAAAAATCCGAATCTCGATAAATCGAGAAATCAAAAAACTTACAAATATGAAAAATTGAAAAATTGAGATTGAAAGATCAAAAGAACGAAAAACCGAAAAGTGATGAAGTCGAAAAATCGAAAAATAGGGAAATCGACAAACAAAAAGTTAAAAGTTGAAAAATTGGAAAAGCGGAAAAATCAAAAAACGAAAAAATGGAAAACTGGAAAAACTGAGAAACCGAAATAGCCCAAAATAAAAAATTGAAAAACTGATAAATCGAAAACCTGAACAATCAAATTTCGATAAATCGGGAATGAAAAATTAACAAATCGAAAAATTGAAAAACAGAACATCCAAAACTAGAAAGTCGAAAAATTGAAAAATTAAGAAATATTGAAAAATTAAAATATCAAAAGATTGAAAAATCTAAAATTTAAAAACCCAAAAATTGAAAAATCGAAAAAGTGAAGTCGAAAAATAGAAACCTTAAAAATCGAAAAATTGAAAAATAAATGAACTAAAAAATCAAAAAATTAAAGAATTGAAGAACAAGAAAATCGAAACACTCGAAGGTCAAGAAATGGGAAAATCAAAACATCGATTATTTGAAAAATCGAAAAATTGAGAGTTTATAAAAGTCAAATTTGAAAAATTAGAAAATCGAAAATTTGACAAAATGGCAATTGAAAAGCAGAAAATCTAAAACCGGAAAGTCGAATAATCAAAAGATTAAGAAATCGGAACATTTGAAAAATTCGAAAACTTGGGAAAATTGAAATATCGAAGAACTGAAATGAAAAATCGAGAAATCGAAAAATCCAAAATTTTAAAAATTAAAAAATCTAAAATTTAAAAATCGAAAACTTGAAAAATCGAAAAAGTAACTAAATCGACACTTCGAAAAATCCAGGAGTCAATAATCGAAAAGTCGAAGAATCGAAATATTGAAAAATCCCAAAACTGAAATATCGAAAAACTGAAAATTGAAAGAAAAACTAAAAATGGGGAACTAAATCGGAAAATCAAAACATTGAAAAAACGACAAATTTAAAACGACAATTGAAAACAGAAAATCTAAATCCGGGAAGTCGAAAAATCGAAAGATTAAGCAATCAAAAAAATAAAAAATTGTAATATCGAAAAATTAAAGAAACGAAAAATTGAAAAATTTGATAAACGAAAAATTCTAAAGTCGAAAGAAACCTTGAAAAATTAAAGGAAATGAAGGAAAGAAAACTTGGGTCATAAAATGGGTGAAATGAAAATTAAAAAATCGGGAAAATGAAAAATAAAAATGAAAAACTTAAAAGTTTGAGGAAATGAAAAATTGAAAAATCAAAACATTGGGATGAAAAATCGAAAAATGAAAAATTGTTATATCAAAAAATGCAAAGCGAAAAATTGAAAAAATGAAAAATCGAAAAATTTGGAAGATGAGAAATTGAAAAATTGAAAAAATTAAAATTCCAAACACGAAAAAGTATACAATGAAAACTTCGAAAACTCTAAAAATTGTAAATCAAGAACTTGAAAAATTGAAGAAACGAAAAAAAGAGAAAAATTGAACAAATTAAGAACTGAAAGATTAAATGAGAAATTCTAAATCGAAAAACTGCAAAATTGAAAAAATTAAATATTGTGAAAACCAAATATTGACAAGGAAAGAAATCAGAAAATCGGATAATTGGGAAATCCAAAAATTGCAAAATTAAAAAATTTTAAAAATCAAAAATCGAAAAAAATCAAAGATTGAAAATTTGAAAAAATTTATGTACAAACGAAAAATTATAAAATCCCAAGAAACTTTGAAAAAATAAAGGAAATGAAGAAAAAAAAATTGTGATATAAAATTGAGAAAATGAAAATTAAAAATCGGGTAAAAATGAAAAATAAAAATTAAGAACTTGAAACACTGAGGAAACGAAAAATTGAAAAATCGAAACATTGGGATGAAAAGTGGAAAAATGAAAAACTGTAATGTCGAAAAATTGCAAAATTAAAAAACTGCAAACCGAAAAATTGAAGAAATGAAGAATTGAAAACTTTGGCAGATGAGAAATTGAAAAATGGAAAAATTGCAAAATTGTAAAACTGAAAAACCTAAAACGAAAATTTTGAAAAATCTAAAAATTGTAAATCAAGAACTTGAAAAATTGAAGATATGAAAAAGTGAGAAATTGAAGAAACGAAAAACTGAAAAATTGAAAGATTAAAAATTGAGAAATTAAAAATCGAAAAAATGATGGATGTATTGTAAAAACGAAATATTGAAAATGAAAGAAATCAGGAAATCGGAAAATCAGATAACTGGAAAATCCAAAAATTGCAAAACTGAAAAATTTTAAAAATGAAAATCAAGGAACTGAAAAATCAAAAATTGAAGATTTGCAAAAATGAATAAACGAAAAATCCAAAGAAATAAAGGGAAGAAAAGAAAAATTGTGAAACAAAATTTCGAGAAAATGAAAACTAAAAAATCGGGAAGATGAAAAATAAACTTGAAAAACTGAGGAAACGAAAAAATAAAAAATTGAAACATTGGGATGAAAAATCGAAAATTAAAATTGTAATATCGAAAAATTGCAAATCGAAAAATTGAAGAAACGGAAAATTGAAAAATTGCGAAGATGAGAAATTAAAGAATTGAACAAATTAAAGTTGCAAAAACGAAAAATTATGAAACCGAAAAAGTGAAAATGGAAAAATTGCAAAATTGTAAAACTGAAAAACCTAAAATGAAAACTTCAAAAAATTTAAAAATTGGGAAATTCGAAAATTGCAAAATTGAAAAATTTTAAAAATGGAAAGTCGAAGAACTGAAAAATCAAAGATTGAAAATTTGAAAAATTGAATAAACGAAAAATTATAAAATCGAACAAACCTGGAAAAATAAAGGAAATGAAGAAAAGAAAAACTGTGATATAAATTGGAAAAAATGACAATTAAGAAATCGGGAGAATGAAAAATAAAAATTAAGAACTTGGAAAATTGAGGAAACGAAAAATTGAAAAATCGAAACATTGGGATGAAAAATCGAAAAATGAAAAATTGCAATATCCAAAAATTGCAAATCGAAAAATTTGGAACATGAGAAATTGAAAAATTGAGAGTTTATAAAAGTCAAATTTGAAAAATTAGAAAATCGAAAATTTGAGAAAATGACAACTGAAAAACAGAAAATCCAACACCGAAAAGTCGAAAAATCCAAAGATTAAGCAATCGAAAAATGAAAAATTGTTATATCAAAAAATTGCAAAGCGAAAAATTGAAGAAATGAAAAATCGAAAAATTTGGAAGATGAGAAATTGAAAAATTGAAAAAATTAAAATTCCAAAAACGAAAAATTATGAAACCGAAACAGTGAAAAACCCAAAATGAAAAAACGAAAAAGTATAAAATTAAAACTTCTAAAACTCTAAAAGTTGTAAATCAAGAACTCGAAAAATTGAAGAAACGAAAAAAAGAGAAAAATTGAACAAATAAAAAACTGAGAGATTAAATGGGAAATTCTAAATCGAAAAACTGCAAAATTGAAAAAATTAAATATTGTGAAAACCAAATATTGACAAGGAAAGAAATCGGAAATCGGATAATTGGGAAATCCAAAAATTGCAAAATTAAAAAATTTTAAAAATCGAAAATCGAAAAAAAATCAAAGATTGAAAATTTGAAAAAATTTATGTATAAACGAAAAATTATAAAATCCGAAGAAACTTTGAAAAAATAAAGGAAATGAAGAAAAAAAAATTGTGATATAAAATTGAGAAAATGAAAATTAAATCAAAACATTGCAAAATTGAATAAACGAAAAATCCAAAGAAATGAAGCGAGGAAAAGAAAAATTGTGATACAAAATTTCGAGAAAATGAAAATTAAAAAATCGGGAAGATGAAAAATAAACTTGAAAAACTGAGGAAACGAAAAAATAAAAAATTGAAACATTGGGATGAAAAATCGAAAAATTAAAATTGTAATACCGAAAAATTGCAAATCGAAAAATTGAAGAAACGGAAAATTGAAAAATTGGGAATATGAGAAATTAAAGAATTGAACAAATTAAAGTTGCAAAAACGAAAAATTATGAAACCGAAAAAGTGAAAATGGAAAAATTGCAAAATTGTAAAACTGAAAAACCTAAAATGAAAACTTCAAAAAATCTAAAAATTGGGAAATTCGAAAATTGCAAAATTGAAAAATTTTAAAAATGGAAAGTCGAAGAACTGAAAAACCAAAGATTGAAAATTTGAAAAATTTAAAAAACGAAAAATTATAAAATCGAACAAACCTGGAAAAATAAAGGAAATGAAGAAAAGAAAAACTGTGATATAAATTGGAAAAAATGAAAATTAAGAAATCGGGAAAATGAAAAATTAAGAACTTGGAAAATTGAGGAAACGAAAAATTGAAAAATCGAAACATTGGGATGAACAATCGAAAAATGAAAAATTGTAATATCCAAAAATTGCAAATCGAAAAATTTGGAACATGAGAAATTGAAAAATTGAGAGTTTATAAAAGTCAAATTTGAAAAATTAGAAAATCGAAAATTTGACAAAATGACAATTGAAAAACAGAAAATCTAAAACCGGAAAGTCGAAGAATCAAAAGATTAAGCAATCGAAAAAATGAAAAATTGTAATATCGAAAAATTAAAGAAACGAAAAATTGAAAAATTTGATAAACGAAAAATTCTGAAGTCGAAAGAAACCTTGAAAAATTAAAGAAAATGAAGGAAAGAAAACTTGTGTCATAAAATGGGTAAAATGAAAAGTAAAAATGAAAAACTTAAAAGTTTGAGGAAATGAAAAATTGAAAAATCAAAACATTGGGATGAAAAATCGAAAAATGAAAAATTGTTATATCAAAAAATTGCAAAGCGAAAAATTGAAGAAATGAAAAATCGAAAAATTTGCAAGATGATAAATTGAAAAATTGAAAAAATTAAAATTCCAAAAACGAAAAATTATTAAACCGAAACAGTGAAAAACCCAAAATGGAAAAACGAAAAAGTATAAAATGAAAACTTCGAAAACTCTCAAAACATTTGAAAAATTCGAAAACTGAAATGAAAAATCGAGAAATCTAAAATTTAAAATATTGAAAAATTAAAATACCAAAAAATTGAGAAATCCAAAATTTAAAAAATCGACACATCGAAAAATCCAGAAGTCAAAAATGGAAAAGTCGAAGAAAAGAAATATAGAAAAATCCCAAAACTGAAATATCGAAAAACTGAAAAATGAAAGAAAAACTGACGAATCGAAAAACTGAAATATCCAAAAACTGAGAATCTGAAGAATCGAAAAATTGAGAATCAAAAAAGTAAAGTCGAAATATCGAAACCTTAAAAAAATCGAAAAATTGAAAAATCAAAAAGCTGCAAAATCGTAAGATCGAAAAATTGAATAACAAGTAAACTGAAAAATCCCAAAACTGAAATGTTCAAAAACTGAGAAATTAAAAAATTGAAAAATTGAGAAATCGAAAAATCAGAAAAGTGAATAGGAGTAAACTGAAAAGTCCCCAAACTAAAATTTCGAAAAACTGAGAATTCGAAAGTAATTCGTGTGACCTGAATTAAAGTGAAGGAAACAGTAAGCAGCTTGTAATATTCTGGCAAATCTAGTGTCAATTTGTCGAAAGTAAAACGTTAAAAATATTATGACATTTTTTCTAGTTAATTTTATTCCTAGTTAGAAACAAACACTGTTGCCAACATAAGTCGAGTTCTCAACCGTCATTTAATTTAAACTATGCCACTTCTCTATATTCTCTGATATGAATCCACCTTTCGTTTGAAAAATTTCGGTCACTGTCCTGCGAATTCTATGAATAGAGAGATTTATACAAATGTTGTTAAGTACAGAACCAGAAGCCGTTAAGTAACCAAACAAACCGAATTAAACAACCATCAAACTTGGGTCGAATCCGGCTAAAAATAGAGGAGATCGGTTAGTCGGTTAGAGAGAAAACTGCGACGGAAAATTAAAGAATGGAGATGGACGAAAAAGCGAAATTAATTGTGCAAGTGGTAAAATTAGCGCATGATGACTGCACACTGTCCAAGGCCACACGCTGCAGAAGAGTGAGTCATAGCATGGGCTTTCGGCAAAAGTAATAAATGGATTTTTTGTCCGGAGTTATAAAGATGAGCTTTTTGTCTGAGGATTTCTCACGAATTGTGATTGTGCAGTTGCTTTTGAGGTGCAACAAGAAAGTAACAAATAAAAAACGAAGATTGCATTAATCTGAAGTTGGTTTTGAATAAGTAAGAAACATGAAAGAAAAACATTTGATTGTGCGATAGAGTAAAAACTCAGATTCATAAACTAGACGTACGGGAGTATCTAATTTTGTAAAATTTAAATGAGATTTACTAGCGTAAATTTGGCGTTTGAACTTTCGCGCTTGGCAACCCAAAGCTCGTTCATTTCGCTTGCATAACCGCGTCCACTGCCATTACGTCATTATTGCGGGATCATAATTGATGCTTCTGCAGAGTAAATATTTACTTTATGGATAGACTTTTTCCAGAAACCAGATGTGATATTGTTATTAATATGTGGCAGCTTTATTAAACCGGATCAATCAAGCCGGGTCGTTAGTTAATTTTATGGTCCCGAATCACTCCGGGAAAATTTAAAATTCGTCGACGCGTTCGACCGTGACGCTTTTTTCTTCGGAAAGCGCTGATTTATTGCGTGTAAAGACATGAAATTAAACGTAATCATCTACGAAAAGCAATCTCGAAGCTCCCGTGTGGTCGCTTTGGGAATTACCGAGATAAAATAGATAATTGCTCGATCTTCATGTAACCCATAAATCTCGACGTGATTTATGTTTGCGGAGTTTCGCGGATGATTTTTAACGGTATTGTATTAAAAGATAATGCGCAATCGTAAATATGCAAAGCATGAAATACGGCTGGAGATTCCTTTCGCTCGTTATGGACTCTGTAGGGATCGTAGGGGTTTATCGGCCATCTTTCAATTGGATTTTTTTAAACGGGAACACGGTGATGCGCAGTGGGCGAGCGATAGCTTTCAGTAATAAATTGTTCACAGAAACGACATAGGTACAATCGCACGCAAATGTTTTGAGCCTATGGGCGGATCGTTTTTGCCTGCCCTCACCGAAGAAGGCGGTCCAAATCCTTCAAGGGCAGAATTTGTAGGTAGGCTCAAACTACAACGAAATTTACATTTTACTCCATAAAATTTTATTGACAAAAACGGGACGGACAGTAGTTACATTTGGTAAGAAATATTTACGACTCACGCCAGTTTCCTCGAATTTGTCGGAGAAGATTTGGCAGGTAGTTGTTCCCATAAAATAATGGTCACTTTCGTTCGTGAGTAACGATGGTCCGGACAGGAATTATTTTGCTTTCTAACATCTTTCGACCAATTGTTCCGTATAAAAAATTTCATCACTTTTTCAAATAAAATACTTTTAAATGTTCATAATAAATAAATAAAAAAAAAACGATATTGTCGTTGAGTGACATGTAACTGGCATAATAATAAAAACGTGCCATTTTTGTTAACTGATATTTTTTTCATAAATGTCGCAAAATTATTAAATTTGTCTAATTATCCCCACCAATAATGTGATGACGTCACTTAAAATTTATGCATAGTAAATGGGTTTTAAATTGTATACAGTAACATAGTCCTACACATGTAGTTTATGACTCCGTGTTGAATTTTTATCCGAAACGTCCAGATTTTTGGAAAAAAAATCAAAATTATAAAACAATATTTTGCAATTTAATTTTGAATTTGCAAAATCGAATACTTTGAAATCTTGCAGATGTTTTAAAGTCATGATAAACATGATACATTTTTTATTAAAATATATTTGCTTATCCCCTCTAAAAAATAAATGTATAAAATATGATGAGTTTTTATACTTGTGATTTATCACTGCATTAATATTTTTTTAGATTTGGTTATACAGGATGTCTCAAAAAAGTTAATGACTGAGTCAATTTGTTTTATTGAAGAAATCAAGAATAGCAAAACTGAATACTTTGAAATTATGTTTAAAAGTTTTTGTAAGCATGGTAACTTTTTCGAAAATTTGATTAATCAAATATGCCGCAAATCGAAAATCGGAAAAACTGAAATTCACTAATGCAAAAAACAGAAAATCGAAAAATACAAATCGTAAAAATCGAAAATCTAAAAATGGATAACCAAAAAATCGAAAATTCAATGAATCAAATACCGAGGTCGATCGAAAAGTGGAAATTCACAAACCTCAAAAATCGAAAAATCGAAAATTGAAAAAGAAAAAGCAAAAAATCGAAAAGTCAAAAATTTGTAATACTGAAAATGAAAAAAATCAGAAACAAAAATTAAAAAAAATCGGAAATTAAAATAATCAAAATATATAAAGTAGAAAAAAATTGCAAAGCCTAAAAACTGAAACGAACAGAAAAATCGAAAAAGCAAAAAATTGGAAAAACAAAAATCGAAGAAGTGGAAAATCGAAAATCTGAATAAAGAAACGTGGAAATTCTGAAAATTGGAAAATCGAAAACCAAAAAATCGGAAAGAAACAAAATTGAAGTCTAAAAGGTGAGAATGGAAAAATTGAAAAACCGAAAATTCTAAAAATCGACAATGGACAAATTGAAAATCGCAAAATTCAAATTGAAAAATTGAACATAGAAAAATCGATGAATTGAAAAATCGAAAATTCGACTACTCAAATTTTCTAAAAATCGAAAAATCATAAAACCGAAATATCCAAAATTCCAATGGTCGAAAGTCTGAAAACTGAAAATCGAAAATTCTGAAAAGCGGAAAATAGAATATTGAAAAATTTAAAAGAAAGAAAATTGAAGTCTAAAAACCGAAGAATGGAAAAATTAAAAACCAAAAATTCGAAAAATCAAAACCGAAAAGTTCAAAGATTTAAAAAGGAAAATCGAAAAATCAAAAATCTGAAAATTGAAACTCGAAAATTCGGAAAATCGAAAAGTAAAAAAATTGAAGTCTAAAAGCTGAAGAATAGAAAACTGAACAATCGAAAATTCGAAAATCAAATATCGAAAAATCGAAAAGCCGAAAAATCGAAAATTTGATGAATCAGATATGCGAAAAACAGAAAATCTGAAAATACAAAACTGAAAAATCGAAGATCTAAAAATGGAAAAACCGAAAATCGAAAATTCAATGAATATAATACGTAGGTCGATCGAAAAACCGGAAATTCACAAATCTGAAAAATCGGAAATTTGCAAGATTGAAAAACCGAAAATTGAAAAATCAAAAAACCGAAAAATGGAAAATTCAAAAATCGAAAAATAGGAAAACAGAAAATTCGAAAATTCATAATATTGAAAACTCTAAAAGTCGACAATTCAAAAATCGAAAAGTAAACAAATTTCAAAGCCTAAAAAGTGACGAACAGAAAAATCGAAAACTCGTAAAATCATAAAGTGGAAAATCGAAAATTAAAAAATCGGAAATCGAAAAATGAAAAAAAAAACGAAAATTCAAAAATCGAATAATCCGAAACTAAAATAATAGAAAAGTGGAAAAGTAAAAATTGCAAAGTCTAAAACTGACGAACAGAAAAATCGAAAAATAAAAAAAAATCGAAAAATATCTAAAAATGGAAAAATCGAAATGCTCAAAAATCGAAAATTCGATTAATCAATATTCTAAAAATCGAAAAAACGGACACAAATCCACAAATCTGAAAAATCGAAAATCGAAATATCGAGACTCGAAAAATGAAAAAACCGAAAAATTGAAAAATCCCAAATCGAAAAATGAAAAAACCAAAAATTCAAAAATCAAACTATCGGAAATTGAAATAATCGAAAAATGAAAAAATAAAACAAATCGCAGAACCATAAAAACTGAAACAAACAGAAAAATCGAAAAACCACAAAATCGGAAAAACGAAAATCGAAAAATCGTAAAATCAGAAAATGGAAAATCGAATACTCGAAAATTGAAAAATTGAAGGTCGAAAAATAAAACAACCGAAAAATCGAAAAATTTAATGATTAATGGAAAATTGAAAAATCGAGAGTAGAAGAATTAAAAAACCGGAAAATTGAAAAATCGGAAATCGAAGAATTAAAAACGTAAAATCGAAAATTCAAAAATCAAAAAAATCTGAAAGTAAAATATAATCGAAAAATGCAAAAAAGTTGCAGCTAAAAATGGATAACCAAAAAATCGAAAATTCAATGAATCAAATACCGAGGTCGATCGAAAAGTGGAAATTCACAAACCTCAAAAATCGAAAATTGAAAAACGGAAAAACCAAAAAATCAAAAAGTCAAAAATTTGTAATACTGAAAATGAAAAAAATCAGAAACAAAAATTTAAAAAACCGGAAATTAAAATAATCAAAATATATAAAGTAGAAAAAAATTGCAAAGCCTAAAAACTGAAACGAACAGAAAAATCGAAAAAGCAAAAAATTGGAAAAACAAATATTCGAAAAATCTAAAATCGAAAAAGTGGAAAATCGAAAATCTGGATAAAGAAACTTGGAAATTCTGAAAATTGGAAAATCGAAAACCAAAAAATCGGTAAGAAACAAAATTGAAGTCTAAAAGGTGAGAATGGAAAAATTGAAAAACCGAAAATTCTAAAAATCGACAATGGACAAATTGAAAATCGCAAAATTCAAATTGAAAAATTGAACATAGAAAAATCGATGAATTGAAAAATCGAAAATTCGACTGCTCAAATTTTCTAAAAATCGAAAAATCATAAAACCGAAATATCCAAAATTCCAATGGTCGAAAGTCTGAAAACTGAAAATCGAAAATTCTGAAAAGCGGAAAATAGAATATTGAAAAATTTAAAAGAAAGAAAATTGAAGTCTAAAAACCGAAGAATGGAAAAATTAAAAATCAAAAATTCGAAAAATCAAAACCGAAAAGTTCAAAGATTTAAAAAGGAAAATCGAAAAATCAAAAATCTGAAAATTGAAACTCGAAAATTCGGAAAATCGAAAAGTAAAAAAAATGAAGTCTAAAAGCTGAAGAATGGAAAACTGAACAATCGAAAATTCGAAAATCAAATATCGAAAAATCGAAAATTTGATGAATCAGATATGCGAAAAACAGAAAACTGAAAATACAAAACTGAAAAATCGAAAATCTAAAAATGGAAAAACCGAAAATCGAAAATTCAATGAATATAATACGTAGGTCGATCGAAAAACCGGAAATTCACAAATCTGAAAAATCGGAAATTTGCAAGATTGAAAAACCGAAAATTGAAAAATCAAAAAACCGAAAAACGGAAAATTCAAAAATCGAAAAATAGGAAAACAGAAAATTCGCAAATTCATAATATTGAAAACTCTAAAAGTCGACAATTCAAAAATCGAAAAGTAAACAAATTTCAAAGCCTAAAAAGTGACGAACAGAAAAATCGAAAACTCGTAAAATCATAAAGTGGAAAATCGAAAATTAAAAAATCGGAAATCGAAAAATGAAAAAAAAAAACGAAAATTCAAAAATCGAATAATGCGAAACTAAAATAATAGAAAAGTGGAAAAGTAAAAATTGCAAAGTCTAAAACTGACGAACAGAAAAATCGAAAAATAAAAAAAAATCGAAAAATATCTAAAAATGGAAAAATCGAAATGCTCAAAAATCGAAAATCGAAATATCGAGACTCGAAAAATTAAAAAACCGAAAAATTAAAAAACCGAAAAATTGAAAAATCCCAAATCGAAAAATGAAAAAACCAAAAATTCAAAAATCAAACTATCGGAAAGTGAAATAATCGAAAAATGAAAAAATAAAACAAATCGCAGAACCATAAAAACTGAAACAAACAGAAAAATCGAAAAACCAAAAAATCGGATAAACGAAAATCGAAAAATCGTAAAATCAGAAAATGGAAAATCGAATACTCGAAAATTGAAAAATTGAAGGTCGAAAAATAAAACAACCGAAAAATCGAAAAATTTAATGATTAATGGAAAATTGAAAAATCGAGAATAGAAGAATTAAAAAACCGGAAAATTGAAAAATCGGAAATCGAAGAATTAAAAACGTAAAATCGAAAATTAAAAATCAAAAAAATCGGAAAGTAAAATATAATCGAAAAATGCAAAAAAGTTGCAGCAAAGTCTAAAAACTGACCAACAGAAAAATCAACAAATCGAAAAACGGAAAAACCGAAAACTCGAAAATTCGAAATACCGCAAATTTGAAAAATCAGAAAATGGGAAAGTAAAAAAATCGAAAAGTTGATAGAAAAATGGAAACTGAAAAATCTAATTAGATGAAACGGTTGGTCGAAAAAACGAAAAATCGAAAATCGAAGTGATTTTTTTTTGAGACAGCCTGTATAAGTAAATCTAAAAAATATTACTACACAGGTACTGACTCATCATATCAAATTTTGCCATGACGTCATGCATTTTTTGGCGAAGATAAGCAAATACATTTTGATCGTGGCTTTGAAAGTATTCTTCGACTTTCGTTCCATTTCAAAATTTACTCTTTGTATATTCCAGTGGTCACAACGAGTTCACTAACTACGCTGAAGTATGCGAAGATTAAATTTGTCACCGAAAAGATGTCGGAAGTAATAAATTATCCTATCGGTCCAAGAACGTTCGGTGCGGTGTTACACCTCGACCCAAGAGATTATGAAGTTTATAAACTGAACATTTTTTTTGTTTTTTGAAATGTAGTACACTTCAAAAAATGTCCGTGACTTAATTTAATGTGAATTTTATAACTATGGTTGGCACAATTAGACCTAATATTAGTGTGATTTAGAGCATATTCTCGATTTTATTAGAGCAGAATAGGTTTTTTTTTCTAATTTTATAAGTTACGGAAACTAATAGCACATCACAGATATTGCAAAAAAAATTGGGCTCAGGTTCCAACTAATTGACAAGATTTCAAAGTATTCAGTTTTGCAATTCTTGATTTCTTCAATAAAATAAATTTACTCAGTCATTATTTTTTTTGAGTCACCTTGTATGTATAAACAAATCCAAAAAATATAAATGGAATGGTAAATCACAAGTATAGACTCATCATATTCTGAACATTTTAGATAGGGTATTTATAAAATTAAAACTAATTCAGAGTAAGAATTTGGTCAACACGTAAATTTCGTTTAGTTTGAGCCTACCTACAAATTCTGCCCTTGGACGATTTGTACCGCCTCCTTCGGTGACGACCGGCAAAAATGATCCGCCCATAGGCTCAAAACATTTACATCCGGCATTCAGGTAAGACCGAATTAGCGAAAGTTCGAAAGTGCAGCCGCAACCAGCACTGACATTTTACTCGAAAAAATACCGTAATGTCAATATAAACATTGACAGGACGCTCTAACGAGGAAAATTATGCAAGAGGAAGTTGTATTCAATTAGTAAGAATTAATTGTCCTCTTCAGGCAGTTTAAAAAGTGTCTGTCACGCTCTTCCCGTTTATCGTTCCTAACAGCATATTTAGAATAATTGGATTAGAATTATGTAAATCTCGCCTTTTCGTTTTCTTTCCACATCGCTGTCTGTTTTGAAAATGTGTGCGACTATAATCAGACTCGTTACGGCATATGAGGCAATAACTAGCGGTAGTTAACTTTGAAATTTTACGTTTCTCATAATAAACATCGCAAGAAATAAAGAAGAGAATGTCGAACTAATATTAGATAGCGATCCGGACGAGCATTATTTACACTTTTCCAGCGACAAAGTGCACTCGCACAACCGCTGTATGCAAGTTGTGACTTATCGAGCTCGAACAAAAGGTATAAAAGGATTTAAATCAGGCATCCACGACCAGCTCTTTGTTCTGCGCGGTCTTTGAGCCCCGGGGCTTCTCTCATCAAAGCTGTTGTAAAGATACAAATATATTTTCATTTGAAATAAATGATAAACGCGGCGAACAGATCGCGCTCGTATTGTATTCGATTTTTAACACCATGGGGATCTGGTTTGCGCATTTTTCCGATCGGGATCTCAGAGGAAAAAATTGGTCTAAAGAGTTCAGACAGTACTTCCCTCGCTGTCGGAAACTTGACGACTGCATGGCTATTGTGTTTTTTTCTCATTACATTTTTGTAGTGGGAATTTAAAAAAAATTGCGATGACGTCATCAACATTTTTGCAAGGACACGTATATCAGTTGGGATAGATGTAGTGTAATACTAAGAATAAAATTATTGTATTCCCAAATTTTCGGGAAAATGAATTGGGTCGTTTTGAATATTGATTTTTTATAATCAATAAAATAACGAAACAATTTACTCGCGTATACGGCAACTGAAAATCGTTTATGTATAAACATTCTTAATTTAAGATGACAAGCGTAACAGCATACGTGAAAGTCAAACAGAGAAACTGTAAACAAAACGACCATCGGTTTTATTGCTTCGACTTCCGCTTATTATATAAAACATTGGGTTTTATTTTAATTCTTGACGGTGAAATTCACAATTGGTTGATTATAAACATGTCTGTTTCACATTCGCGGAACCAAGTGATCGCATAAAACAAATGCAGGTCTGTAATGTTAAAGTCGATGTAAATAAGCGATGCTACCCTTATGTTTCAACCGAGTTTTTCCTTTAACAAATTTTGTGTCTACCAAATTGGGTTGGTTGGGGTGTAATACTAATAATAAGTGTTGCCTTTAATTTAATCAATAAAATAAATTGACTTCATTAATTTTTTTGAACCACCTCTTAAGAAAATCTAAAAAATATGAATGGAATGATAAATCACAAGTACAAACTCATCATATTTTTTGCATTTTAGATAGGATTTATTCAGCAAAATTTAAGGGTGACGTCATCAATTTTTTTAGGAGGGATGAACAAATACATTTTGAATAAAAGTTTACCATGCTTATAATAACATTAAAATATTCCCAAGATTTCAAAGCATTCGGTTTTGTAATTCCTGATTAAATCGATAAAATAAATTCACGCCTTCATTAATTTTTTTGAGTCACCCTGCATATGCAAATCCAAAAATATGAATGGAATGATAAATCACAAGTACAAACTCATCATATTTTGTACATTTTAGATACGATTTATTCGGCAAATTTTTGAGCTGACGTCATCAGTTTTTTGTAGAAGATAACCAAATATATTTTGACTAAAAATTTATTATGCTCTTTATAACCTTAAAACATCTGCAAGATTTCAAAGCATTCGGTTTTGTAGTTCCTGATTAAATCAATAAAATTAATTTACGCATTCATTAATTTTTTTGAGTCACCCTGTATATGCAAATCGAAAAAATTTGAATGGAATGATAAATCACAAGAAGAGACTCACCATATTTTGTACATTTTAGATAGGATTTATTCAGCAAAATTTTGTGGTGACGTCATAAATTTTTTAGGGGGACGACCAAATACATTTTGATCAAAAATTTACCATGCTTATGATAATTTTAAAATATCTTCAAGATTTCGAAGCATTCGGTTTTGTAGTTCCTGAGTAAATCAGTAAAATAAATTTACGCTTTCATTTATTTTCTTGAATCACCCTGTATATGCAAATCCAAAAAATATGAATGGAGTGATAGATCACAAGTACAGACTGATCATATTTTGTACATTTTAGATATGATTTATTCGGCAAACTTTCGAGCTGACGTCATCAAGTTTTTGGAGGGGATAAGCAAATATACTTTGACTAAACATTTATTGTGCTCTTTATGACCTTAAAACATCTGCAAGATTTCAGAGCATTCGGTTTTGTAGTTCCTGATTAAATCAATAAAATATATTTACGCATTCATTAATTTTTTTGAGTCATCCTGTATATGCAAATCCAAAAAATATGAATGGAGTGATAGATCACAAGTACAGACTCATCATATTTTGTACATTTTAGATATGATTTATTCCACAAACTTTTGAGCTGACGTCATCAAGTTTTTGGAGGGGGTAAGCAAATATTTTTTGACTAAAGATTTATGATGCTCTTTATAGCCTTAAAACATCTGCAACATTTCAAAGCATTCTGGTTAGCAGATTAAAAATTAAATTTCAAAATGTTGTTTTATAATTTTGATTTTTTTTCCAAAAATCTGGACGTTTCGGGTGAAAAGTCGATTCGGAGTTGTAAACTACATGTGTAGGACTATGTTATTTTATACAATTGAAAACCCATTTACTATGTACAATTTTGAAGTGACGTCATCGCATTAGTGGTGGGGATGATTAGACAAATTTTGGTTAGCGTTTTACCATCTACATGATATTCTTAATATAAGTACAAAATTTCACAACAATCGGTCGAGTACTTTCGGAGATTATCTGTCTAATAAAAATCCGGGACAACAGACGGACAGACGGACGGACAGACGGACGGACGGACAGACAGACGGAAATGGGAGACCTATTTCTTCGTCTTCTAGGGGTCATGAAAGATCGAGAAAACGTAAAAGTAGAGAGTCGGCCGACGGACTCGATTACAATACTTCCTTTGCTTACGCTCGGGAAGTAAAAAGGACGCGGTGGAGGAGTTCTATTGACCCGGAGAGGGAAATCAAGAACGCCAGTTGTCTCAAATACAGAAATAATACCTGAAAGGCGGTATTTGTTTTTCTTCACTTTACAGGATAGAGAGGAAATATTTATGTTAGTCCCCTCTAGTCGACCTACTGCGACACCCAATGATCTTTCAATTTTGACCCGTATTCGTAAAACAGGAACGAATCAGTCTAGTTGTGTCCCTCTTTCGCAAAAGAAAGTTTTAATCTAAGAAAAGTTTTATTTACGTTTCCAGACACATGTGGAATGTTTGAAATTCCAAATCCAAGTCGCAACACATGGCGGTTTTCTTTTGTATATGAAAAAGAGGACTAGATATTGTATATTAAATTTGAAGGATGCTTGTGTTACGCAAATCTGGCGGTGCGACGAGATGCTTTTCATTCTCGGGATGTTATCAAAGGATATTAATAGGTTTGACACCTACGAATTAAGAACAAAGTGATCATATTTTATTTATACAAGTAGGTGCTTAACGACTAAGCTAATATTTTATCGTTATAGACTGACAGATCGAGGACTTAATTAAACGGTGATGATGACATTATTCAAATGAGATGTGATATTAATAACTAGTTAGATCAATATAACAAAGAATTAATTTTAATTAGGACGATTTGTTTAAATTTGAATATGCGATGAGGCTACGAAGGACGAGCTGTGTTAGGCACGTCCTTAGCCATGCAGCGACATTTGTGCCTAGGATAATAAACCAAGACTACGTCAACAAGCTGTGTTGATTTTATGATTTTGGGGAAAAAATTGAAAAGTAGCGGCGATTATGCGTGAGGGACGAGGAAAGTTCAGT
Source organism: Zophobas morio (assembly GCF_036711695.1). Lineage (NCBI taxonomy): Eukaryota > Metazoa > Arthropoda > Insecta > Coleoptera > Tenebrionidae > Zophobas > Zophobas morio. Next base: position 4,954,758 of record NW_026972115.1, read on the forward strand.
CTAACAAGTTTAGAGCAATTTTCCTCAGCATACATTAATTTTCGCACGCGTGCCGATTTAAACTTTTAGTTTTTGAATTTTTTAATTTCGTGTTTCTTTATTTTTCAACAAATTTATCCAAACTAAAATCTTGGAAAATTGGAAAATTGTGTCATTGAAACAATGAAAACCACAAAAATTTTAAAATTAAAATTGAGACACCGAAAAACTGAAAAATTGTAAAAACCAGGAAAAATTACAAATAAAACTGCAAAATCGGTAATTGAAAATTTTGAAAAAAGAAAAAATCCTGAAATTTTTCGATAATAGTTTTTAAATTATCGATTTTTCATTTTTTAATTGTTCAACAAAAGGACAAATTTATACGAACTGAAATTTTGAAAAATTTAAAAGTTTAAAAATCAGAAAATCGTGACATTGAAACTTCTAAAAATTTAAAAATTGAAAAATCAAAATATTTAAAAATTGAGAAGTAGAAAATGAGAAATTAAACAAGTGGATATTTGAAAAAACAATTGAAAAATATGATTAATTAAAAATCGAGAAATTGAAAAATTGAAAAAACGAAAAACAAAAATTTCTATAAATTAAATAATCAAAAATACAAAAATTTTTGATTTCAAAATCCAAAGATTTTAAAATGAAACTTGAAATATCGAAAAATTGAAAATCGAAAAATGAAAAAATTGAGAAATTGAACTGGATAATTGAAAAATCGAAAAATTGTAATATTGAAACCTCAAAACCCTGATTAATTAAAAATCGAGAAATTGAAAAATCGACAAACGAAACAATTCTGCAATATTTCGATATAAATTTTTTCAAATTCTCGATTTTTATTTCTTCATTTTCTCGATTTGTCATTTTTTAATTGTTCAACGAAAGGACAAATTTATTCAAACCGATATTTTGAATTGAATTGAAAAATCAAGAAATTGAGAAATCGAAGAATTAAAAAAATTAAGAAAAATTGAAAAATCGAAAAATTGTAATATTGAAACCTCAAAACCCTGATTAATTAAAAATCGAGAAATTCAAAAAACGTCAAAACGAAGCAATTCTGCAATTTTTCGATATAAAATTTTTCAAATTTTCGATTTTTATTTCTTCAATTTCTCGATTTGTCATTTTTTTATTGTTCAACGAAAGCACAAATTTATTCAAAGCGAAATTTTGAACTGAATTGAAAAATCAAAAAATTAAGAAATCGAAGAATTGAAAAAATAAAGAAAATTGGAAAAAACCGAAAAAATGAGACTTAAAAAGTGAAAACTGAATCTTGAAATATCGAAAAATTGAAAAATCGAAAAATTGTAATATTGAAACCTCAAAACCCTGATTAATTAAAAATCGAGAAATTGAAAAAATGTCAAAACGAAGCAATTCTGCAATTTTTCGATATAAAATTTTTCAAATTTTCGATTTTTATTTCTTCAATTTCTCGATTTGTCATTTTTTAATTGTTCAACGAAAGCACAAATTTATTCAAACCGAAATTTTGAACTGAATTGAAAAATGAAAAAATTGAGAAATTAAACAAGTGGATATTTGAAAAAACAATTGAAAAATATGATTAATTAAAAATCGAGAAATTGAAAAATTGAAAAAACGAAAAAGAAAAATTTCTATAAATTAAATAATCAAAAATACAAACATTTTTAATTTCAAAAGATTTTAAAATGAAACTTGAAATATCGAAAAATTGAAAAATCGAAAAATTGTAATATTGAAACCTCAAAACCCTGATTAATTAAAAATCGAGAAATTGAAAAATCGACAAAATGAAACAATTCTGCAATTTTTCGATATAAAATTTTTCAAATTCTGGATTTTTATTTCTTAATTTCCCCGATTTGTCATTTTTTAATTGTTCACCGAAAGGACAAATTTATTCAAAGCGAAATTTTGAATTAAATTGAAAAATCAAAAAATTTAGAAATCGAAGAATTGAAAAAATGCAAAATGAATCTTGAAATATCGAAAAATTTAAAAATTAAAAAATCGAAAAATGAAAAAATTGAGAAATTGAACAATGGAATAATTGAAAAATCGAAAAATTGTAATATGGAAACCTGAAAACCCTGATTAATTAAATATCGAGAAAGTGAAAAATTGAAAAAACGAAAAACAAAAACTTCTATAAATTAAATAATCAAAAATACAAAAATTTTTAATTTCAAAATCCAAAGATTTTAAAATGAAACTTGAAATATCGAAAAATTGAAAAGATGAAAAAATTGAGAAATTGAATTGGATAAATAATTAAAGATCGAGAAATTGAAAAATCGACAAAACGAAACAATCCTAAAATTTTTCGATATAAAATTTTTCAAATTCTCGATTTTTATTTCTTCATTTTCTCGATTTGTCATTTTTTAATTGTTCAACGCAAGTACAAATTTATTCAAACCGCAATTTTGAATTGAATTGAAAAATCAAAAAATCGAGAAAGTGAAAAATTGAAAAAACGAAAAACAAAAATTTCTATAAATTAAACAATCAAAAATTTAAAAAAAAATCAAAATTCAAAAATTTTAAAATGAAAATTGCAAAACTAAAAAATTAAGAAATTGTAAAAACGAAACACTGAAAAACCGAAAAATTTAAAAGTTGAGAAATCGAAAAATGCAGAAACTGAAAAATTGGCAAATGGAAAAGCCAAAACTTGAATAATAAAAAAACCCTAATAATTATTTGAAAAAAGTGAAAAATCAAAAATCAGCAAATTTAAAAATGAAATAATTGTAAAATTATAAATTTGAAAAAAAATAAAAATGGAAAAATTAAAGAAATGAGAAATTGAAAAACCAAACTTGAAATATCGAAAAATTGAAAAAATTGGCACCTGAAAATTGGGTAACGAAAAAATAATACAAAAATGGAACAACTGAGAAAAAGACAAAAAGTGTAAAATCGAAAATTTGTAACACTGAAACCTGAAAAAGTGATAAATTAAAAATCTAGGAACTAAAAAATCGAAAAACCGAAAAAAAAATGAAAAAGCAAATTATAAAATCGAAAAATTAAAATATTTACAAATTAAATAATCGACAAATACAAAAATTTTACTGAAAAATGCATCAATTTCATAATGAAAATCAAGAAACTAAAAAATGGAGAAACCGAAACACGGAAAAATCGAAAAATTATCAATTAAAAAAATCAAAAATATAAAAATCTCGAATTGAGAAATCAAAAAATCGAAGAAACAAAATAATCTGAAATTACCTACTTGGAAGCACTTTTATTTTCTCAATTTTTTGTTTTTTAATTTTTCAACAAAAGGACAAATTTATACAAACCGGAATTTTGAAAAATTTAAAAGTTTAAAAATTAGAAAATTGTAACACTGAAACGTCTAAAAATTATAAAATTGAAAAATCAAAAAATTTAAAAATTGAGAAGTCGAATAATTAAAATAATTACCTTAAGAAAAATTGAAAAATCGAAAAATGTAAAAATGAGAAATTAAACAAGTGGATGATTGAAAAAACAATTGAAAAATCGAAAAATTGTAATATAGAAACCTGACAACCCTGATTAATTAAAAATCCAGAAATTAAAAATTGAGAAAACGCAAAACAAAAATTTCTATAAAATAAATAATCAAAAATCCAAAAAATTTTTAATTTCAAAATCCAAAGATTTTAAAATGAAACTTGAAATATCGAAAAATTGAAAAATCGAAAAATGAAAAAATTCAGAAATTGAATTGGATAATTAAAAATCGAGAAATCGAAAAATCGACAAACGAAACAAGTCTGCAATTTTTCGATATATTTTTTTTTCAAATTCTCGATTTTTATTTCTTCATTTTCTCGATTTGTCATTTTTTAATTGTTCAACGAAAGGACAAATTTATTCAAACCGAAATTTTGAATTTAATGGAAAAATCAAAAAATTGAATAAGTAATCGAAGAATTGAAAAATTAAAGAAAACTTGAAAAAACCCGAAAAAATGAGACTTAAAAAATGAATATTGAAATATCGAAAAATTTAAAAATTGAAAAATCGAAAAATGAAAAAATTGAGAAATTGAACAATGGAATAATTGAAAAAACAATTGAAAAATCGAAAAATTATAATATTGAAACCTGAAAACCCTGATTAATTAAAAATCGAAAAAGTGAAAAATTGAAAAAACGAAAAACAAAAACTTCTATAAATTAAACAATCAAAAATACAAAAAAAAACAAAATTCAAAAATTTTAAAATGAAAACGGCAAAACTAAAAAATTAAGAAATTGTAAAAGCGTAACATGGAAAAATTAAAAAATTGTAACATCGAAAAAACGAAACACTGAAAAACCGAAAAATTTTAGTTGGGAAATCGAAGAATTGAAAAAATACAGAAACTGAAAAATCGGCAAATGGAAAAGCCAAAACTTGAATAATAAAAACCCCAATAATTATTTGAAAAAAGTGAAAAAATAAAAATCGGCAAATTTAAAAATGAAACAACTACAAAACTGTAAATTGAAAAAAATCCAAAATTGAAAATCAAAAAGTGTAAAATCGAAAATTTGTTATACATACTGAAATCTGAAAAAGTGATAAATTAAAAATCTAGGAACTGAAAAATCGAAAAAACGAAAAATTGTAAAATTTAACAGACAGAAAATAGAAAAATTAAAATATTTACAAATTAAATAATCGACAAATACAAAAATGTTACTGAAAAATGCATCAATTCCATAATGAAAATCAAAAAACTAAAAAATGGAGAAACCGAAACACGGAAAAATAGAAAAATTACCAATTAAAAAAACCAAAAATATAAAAATCTCGAATTGAGAAAAAAAAAATCGAAGAAACAAAATAATCTGGAATTACCTACTTGGAAGTATGTACTTCATTTTTTAATTTTTTACTTTCTCAATTTTACGTTTTTTAATTTCTCAATAAAAGGACAAATTTACGAAAACTGAAATTTTAAAAAATCAAAAAATCGGAAAATTGTAACACTGAAAAATTGAAAAATCAAAAAATTAAAAACTGAAAAATGGAAAAGAAACACTGAAAAACCGAACAATTTAAAAATTGAGAAATCGAAAAACTGCAAAAATAAAGAAACTCAAAATCGAATAATTAAGAGGTTAACAATTGGAAAAGGAAAAATTGTAACCTTAAAAATGAAAAAACTGAAAATTTAAAAAACAAAAAAATTGTAATCTTAAAACTTGAGACATTGAAAACTTCGACAGCTGAAAATTTGAAAAATTGAAAAAAGAAACTGTAAAATCGAAAAACAAAATCGAGAAATAGAAAAATACGGAAAACAAAATTTTCTAGAAATAAAAAATCGACAAATCTCAAAAGTTAAAGAATGTCAAAACAAACATCAAAAAAACTGTAAAATTAAAAAATCGAAAACTGAAAAAATGAAACATTGAACAAAAAAAAATTGAAATACCGAAATGTTGAAAAAATAGCGAAAGTAAAAAATCGGATAACGAAAAAATCAATAATCGATCTCTAAGACAGAACTTACCTGCGGTCTTGCAGTCCTCTTGTCTTTGCTTCTGGAAATTAATACAAACCCATATGGACCGTGACGTACTTCAGTTTTCACCATAACCTCTTCTCCAGTTGTAATTCGCAAGATGCAATTGTAAAACACTCGTATTAGAAATATACTGCACGATTTTACCCTAAATTCTCACGTAATTATTTTATTTTATGTAGTTTTTGGTTACATAACCTCACTTTTGTCCGAATTTAAAAATTTTACGTTTTGTGGTATTATTACCACTGTAATATCGACAAAACTCTTATATTATCAGTTTTTCACAAAATAGTCCACCAAAAAGAGTGTCACTTTTGAAAAATTGGGTGTTTTCGAGTTAGAAAAAAATTTGAAATGTCACAAATTTTCACAGTAGGCACAAAGTGACTAATGTCTAGAGAGTGTCTAGAGACACCACTAAAATGGAAAATGCTAAAATTTTTAATATGTAATAATAAATTAATAATTCAAAACTACTCTGGTATTACCACAAAACAGTTCACAAAATAGGGTTTAAATTTTGAATAATGACTCCTTGAGTTTAAAAAATTATTTGAAATGTCACAATTGTCACAGCAGGAAAAAGTGACTCCTATTTGGAGACAACAGACAGACTGGTCACACTACCAAAATGGGTCTTTTTTTCGAAAAAATAATAATAAAACTGCGACCAGAACGGCGCACCCAGTTACAACAGTGTTACGTCCCGACCCCGATAACAGTCCGCCTTAACCTTGATAATTTTTATTGCCATCTTTAATAGCTTCATTGCGGCAACAATGGGTATCCAGCAGACCATAACTCGAACTGATTGGAATGTCAACCAAGTTATAAAATCAACGGCAAAAATCGCTAGACCAGACGCGGACTAGACGACCGCCCGCCCTTATGCGGAGAGCGGCATTCCATTTTCCGTTCCATCAGTTATGGATGGGTTTTTTGTCACTGAAATCATACCAGCGCAAATAAAAATTACAGACTAACGGCAAACGATGGTCGCTCGAATAATACCATTGTCAGATTCGACTCATCAAAGCGGCGACCCAATTTCCAGACATAACACAGGAATCTGGATGCGATGATTGATGGTTTTGCAAACAGTACTAGCCTAAACTAAGCAATTGTTTAAACATCCTTGGGTCAATTTCCCGTGATTAATGTCTTTTTCTTTTCAGCGCATCCGGCACCACCGGGACCGCTTCAAACGGCAGCAGGGCGAGCACTTGTACCTGGCTGGTAGTTACGTGTACGAGGGCGGCCAAGGGCCGGATCTGGGCCCTTGGTCCGACTGGTCCTCCCCCAGTCCTTGCTCGCGGTCCTGCGGGGGCGGCGTGTCCACCGAGACGCGGCAGTGCACCCCAGGGTACACGTGCCAAGGGCCTACCAGCCGACATTTCTCATGCAACACTCAGGTAATGAAACGAAGACATTGGCACAATTAAACTATTTATAGAATGGTAGACGATCAGGCAATGACCTCGCGCCGCGCTTCATTATAAATAAACCGATCCATGGGAATTCGCAATGTTTGTTTAAACTTATGCTTCCTCAAAATTAAGCAGACAGTGGCAGAAGAAAGCGCGCTCTAGAAAAATAAACCCGGCGCCAAAATTGTGATAATAAACAGGGGGTGTTTCGTGCGGATTGTGTCAGAGGTCTATTTTCGTTGCGAGGAGGCTGGTGGACAGGTTGTGGTCGAAATTTTGAATAAAAAGAATGTGGATGTGCGGGGAAGTGACTCCAGCAGTGGCCGTGAAATGCTTGAAATGAGAGGTCGAAGATAGGAAAGCGAAGTCGGGCTTTATCACAGTGATAAGCTCAATCGCTTGGGAAATAAACACTGTTGTCACCTAAATCAGTAATTAGTTCCGGCACTAATTTAAATAAAACTTTAAAAATTGATTGAAATAGTTCACAATTTATCATTTTAGGCCACAGGAAGTTTAAAAATACCTCTTTTGCCCCATGTTATTACTTCGCCCGGTTTATGAACAAGATGTTATTAGGTCTTCCGTTTATAAGCGGCACATCAAAAGAAAACATCTTAAAACTTTTGCAGGGATGAGGATCGGGCTGCTTAATTGGTCGGTCGCTCTGAAAGATTGGAACGTGCTGTGTTATTAGTGTCACTTCCATACGCCCGTCTGTTATTATTTTCGTTTAAATTTAATGTTAAAATTCACAAAGATCCGTGTTTAATTAACAACAATTTTATAGGGTAGGCAACACAATATACACGCAAGAAAAAATACGTCCGGGAAATTGACTTTTTCGAGCTTTTCTCGCTATCGCCACTAATAAGCGCGATATTTCCATTCATCCAAGATTGACACATCCCAGCCCATTGTTCCAACCTTCCCATTAACAAACCCATCACATAACAATAAAATCAATTAGTTCCTACGTCCAGTTAGCACCGAATGCTCCGAATCACTATTACACGGTTAATAACCCGCTTAACATAATCAACATTTAGACAATAGCTTCAATCATGTGTCTAGTTATTTGAACCACGTGGCGGCCTCTCGAAAAAGAAATTCCTCCTCACCGAACGCACAACAGACCCTTTCATAAATTCTAGCCAGGTTCAAGGTCGCCCATTTTATCTCGATGAATTATAGTTATTGGAGACGTCCACGAACCTTACGGGTTTTCAAAAATTTTTCCCACTCACCGCTTCCGAGCAATGATCGCTCCCACGTGCGTCGATAAGAGTAAATGGGTCATTATTCACCCATAACTCCTGACGCGGCAATTAATAATGAGGTCTGCCCCCTTCTTGGAGATACAATCGCACCGCCGGTCGTAATCTTGTGGGTTATTTTCAGGATTGTCCGGATATCGGGGACTTCAGGGCTCAGCAATGCGGGGAATTCGATAGTGTGCCCTTCAACGGGGTGCTCTACCAGTAGGTAAAGGGTTGCTGGTGGGAAAACGAGCTAACGCGGTGTTGTAGGTGGATTCCGTACACGAAGGCGCCTAATCCGTGCGAGCTCAACTGCATGCCACGCGGGGAGAGGTTCTATTACAGGCACAGGGACCGGGTGGTGGATGGTACGAGGTGCAACGACGAGAACCCGGATGTGTGCATCGAAGGGAAATGCCAAGTAACTTCGGTGAGGGTTTGGAGGGTCAAAATTAAGCTGTTTCTTGTAGCCAGTGGGGTGCGACATGATGTTGGGTTCACCGGCTCGGGAAGATCGCTGTAGGATTTGTGGAGGCGATGGTAGTACGTGTAAGACGGTGACGGGGCGTCTGGATATGCAAGACCTCCAAGTGGGATACAACGACATTCTTTTGATACCAGGGGGCGCTACGAACATTCTAGTTGCAGAAGTCGCACCTTCCAATAATTATCTGGCGGTTCGGAACACCTCAGGTCACTACTACCTCAACGGGAACTGGCGGATAGATTTCCCCAGGTCGATGGACTTCGCCGGGTGCAGGTTCCTCTACGAGAGAAACCCTCAAGGGTTTTCAGCCCCTGATAGAATAAGTTGCTTGGGACCTATAGACGAGCCCCTCTTCATTGTGGTACGTTTCACTATTTCCAGTCAAGTAGAGCTACATTGAGGGTTTTAGATGTTGTTCCAAGACCGCAACGTTGGCGTAGACTACGAATACAGTCTTCCGACTAACATCCAACCTGGCTACGAAACGGAAACCTACGCCTGGACTTTCGACCAGTTCACGACTTGTAGCGCGACGTGCGGCGGAGGTACCAATACCCACACCTCTATCTTTCTTAGTGTCCCTTTACATACAACATCTTCCAGGTATCCAACACCGAAACGTAACCTGCGCCGGTCGCAAGACCCTAGAGCCCGCCGACGATAGCCTCTGCGACGTCAACAACAAACCAGCCACCAGTCAAAAGTGCGCGGAGATCGCGTGCGAAGCCCAGTGGACGCCGTACCCTTGGGGCAACTGCTCGGCTCCGTGTGGCGATGGCGGTGTTCAAACCAGAGAGATCGCCTGCCAGCAGATCATCTCCAATGGGTACCCGTCTCTGGTAGACGAATCCGAGTGTCTTAAAACAGGAGCTAAACCTCCCCAGCAACAAGTTTGCAACAAGGGTAGGATTTGTTCGAAGTGGCACGCTGGGCCGTGGAAACCCGTAAGTATTCCGGTCCATACGAGACGCTATACTGATGTAGTACCTAGTGTGACCACTTGTGTGGTGACGGCAAAGAAAAACGTCAAGTGGTTTGCTACCGGAAGGAGAACGACAAGATTGTGGTTGTGGACGATTCGGAGTGTACCGCAATCGAAGAGAAGCCCGAGAGTGAAAGAAAGTGCAATTTAAGGCCTTGTGAGGGTGTCGACTGGATTAATTCCGTATGGAGTGGGGTAAGTCGGTACTAGTTGGTGTGGACTTGGTTAAGAAGGGTTTCCAGTGTGACAAGTGTGGGTTGACCAATGAGACACGGAAAGTTAAGTGTGCTACGGCTGCCGGACAAGTGTACCCAGACGATTTATGCGACGCCGAACGAAAACCAGAGATGGTACGACAGTGCAATGGAACTAAGGCACAGTGTGACTATAACTGGTATGCGTCGCAGTGGAGCGAGGTGATTATAAATCGATTGTCCTAGTTTCTTCTTATTGTATTGGAATTAGTAGTGTTCTGCTCAATGTGGACAAGGTGTACAAACTCGTACTTTGTTCTGCGGACTCGTCACTGAAGGTGGTACCGTTAAAAAAGTCGAAAACGAAAAGTGTGACTCTAACAAGACCTACGAAACCATCAGGAACTGTACCGGGGAGGTGGAAAAGTGTCCAGGGGAATGGTACAGCGGCCCCTGGACCGACTGCTCCAAACCTTGTGGAGGTGGCGAAAGAAGCAAGAAAGTGGTTTGTTTGAAAGACTTCCAGGTCGTTGACGCTTCTCAGTGCAGCCCAGACACGATTATCTTCAGCAAGGAAGAATGCAACTCACAACCTTGTTCCGAAGGTACCTCCACCCATTTTTGCTTCCAAAGTTAACCCCTCGTTTCTTCTAGACACTATCATCCCAACTGACGTCACCAAGTCGGTCGACGAATCAGAATCTAAAGAATTCACTACGTCGGTTGACATAGAATCCACGCCAAGCGACAAAGAAAAACCGGACGAGTACGAAATTGTAGAATCTGATGAGTGTGACGACGGCGAATGGGTGGAACAAGAAGCGGAACCGGCGGCCCTTAAAGTCTCAGCGCCGGCTGCCCTCAAAGCAAGGGCACCAGCCGCCCTCAAAGAAGCCACCAAGGCGCTGGTACCCACATCTGTAACAATTTTTGCTTATTCTTAATTGATTTTATTACAGGGTGACGATAAACTGGGTGCGAGTACCGAATCGAGTGTGACCGGTTGGTCGAAAGAAACCGACTTGTCGATGGACGATCTCATGCTCAGTGATGCTCCGTCTTCCCCAGGAGGCGGCGAAGACACCGAAGTTGCGGGTTCGGGTGATCAGGAACTTACAAGTGTGCCGGGTGATTCTGAAGGTACTACTTCCGCTATGGAGTCCACGGTGGAAGGATCTGGGGATACCGAACCCTGGACAATTGAAACTGATGTCCCGATAGAACCAGAAAAGGCGTCTAGTTTGGGAAGTCAACCACCTGGAGAAGAAGTGACCACAGTAAGTGAGCCCGAAGGAACTGAAATTAGCGACAAGAGTTCTGAGCAAACAACAGCGGCTAGTGATGAATCGACAGAGTCTTCTGGTGTTACTGACGTGTCGGCTCCTGCTTCGTCAGAGTCCCCGGAAGTTACAACCGATTCGTCAATAGTGTCTTCTGTTTCATCGGACGTAACGACTTCGGAAGAAGCTGAGTCGGGCGGAACGACGGAACTGTCTGAATCCGAAGGTACGACGGAATTATCCGAATCCGGAGCTACGACAGAACCGTCTGAATCCATAGCCACGTCTTCAGAGGTAGCGTCTGAAAGTTCAGCCATTGTTAGTTCTTCCGAGTCTAGTACGTCTTCAGATGTTGATGAAACAACAGACACTGAAGCTACTGAAGATACAGACAGTACTGATACAACCGTGACGACAGAAACTAGTGAAACGAGCGAAAGCAGTGAAGCTACAGAAAGCAGTGTAAGCACGGAAAGTACAAGTGCCGAAGAAACCGACGTCACGGAAAGTACCGAAGTCACTTCTTCGCAAAGTTCTGAAAGCGAATCGTCGTCTGTGGAGTCAGTCACTGATAGCAGCTCGTCCACTGATGTGTCTGAAAGTAGTGAAGCAACTTCAGAGTCTGCTTCAGCGGTTACAGAAGTTACAACAGAAGAAGCGGGTGTGGCAACCACAAGTGAGAAAACGGAAGACTCAGGCGAAGTGTTCATTGGAGAATCAGATCTTGGATCTGAAAGGGAAACAACCAAGGCTCCTACGACGCAAGGTAGCACGGAGGAAATTTCGAGCACCACTGAAGGCATGGCATCGTCTGAAAGTGCAATCAGTTCTGAAGTTACCACCGAACAAGTTGAAAGTACGGAAAGTAGTACTGTTGGTGAAATTAGTTCGGAGGTTGCTACCGAAACTCCTGAAAGCTCTGAAACACCTGTCGTGTCTTCAGAAGCACCTGTTGTGTCTTCAGAAGCACCTGTAGTGTCTTCAGAAGCACCGGAAGCAACAACTGAAGAAGGTGTGACTACTGAAGAAACCACTGAAGGACGTGTGACGACTGAAACAGCCACCGAAGAAGGTGCTACTACTGAAGCAGTCACCGACGTTTCAGCTAAAGCGGAATCTCCGGAACCTACCACTGAAATTTCGGCTGGTACTGAAGCAACGGAAATCGACATTTGGTCGTCGACCACTGAAAGCGGTGTTACTGAAGAGAGCACTGAACTGTGGGAAACCACTCCCTTGGTGGAAATTTTGAAACCCACGAAACACAAAATGTGTAAGAGAAAGAAACAAAAGACTTGTAAGGAGACAATGTATGGATGCTGTTGGGACAAAATTACTCCAGCTGAAGGACCTTTCGACAAAGGTTGCCCTAACCCTAAAACCTGCAAAGAATCCAAGTACGGTTGTTGCGAGGACGAAGTTTCCCCCGCTTTTGGACCCGACTTCAAAGGGTGTCCTGAGACGCATTGTAACGAAACGTTGTTTGGATGCTGCCCTGATAATACAACCATCGCCGAGGGTAACGATGATGAAGGTTGTCCACCACCACCTCCGGCTTGTACGTTGTCTGAATACGGTTGCTGTAAGGACAACGTCACTGAAGCGCAAGGAGCTAACTATAAAGGTTGCGAAGAAGAAGAGGAGGAGAAAGAATATAGTACTACGATTTCGAGTACCACAGAGTGGGAAGGGGAAGATTGCAATAACTCTACGTTTGGTTGTTGCCCCGACGGCTTCGAAGCCGCCGAGGGTGAATTCTACCAAGGCTGCAACATCACCGACTGCAACGAAGCCTTCTTCGGTTGTTGTCCAGACGGTGTTACACCAGCTGAAGGCTCAAATTACGAAGGCTGCAGAATGCCGTGCTCTGACAATCCATTCGGTTGTTGCCCTGACAAAATCACTCCAGCACACGGCCCCAGCGGTGAAGGCTGCTGTCTTGCAAGCCCACATGGCTGTTGCCCAGACAACATACTTCCAGCCAGAGGACCCAATCTTGAAGGCTGCGGCTGTCAATACTCACCTTATAGGTGTTGTCCGGACAACGTTACAGCAGCTAGAGGTCACAACAACGAAGGTTGTGGGTGCCAATACACCGAACATGGTTGCTGTCCCGACGAATACACCCCAGCGGCTGGTCCCGACTACCAAGGCTGCCTCTGTCACACATTCCAGTTCGGGTGTTGTCCAGATGGCCTCTCGGTGGCCAAAGGACCGCACCAGCAAGGTTGTGGGTGTCGAAACACCGAATTTGGTTGCTGTACGGACGACAGGACTCCTGCTCAAGGTCCTGATTTCGCAGGGTGCGGTTGCGATTCCAGTAAATTCGGGTGTTGTCCAGATGGTAACACAGAAGCGACGGGTGATAACTTTGAAGGTTGCGAAATTGTTCCTGAAAATTTGCAAGAGAGTTGTACCCAGCCGAAAGAACGAGGGTCCTGTCGCAACTACACTGTTAAGTGGTTCTTTGATATGGACTACGGTGGGTGTTCTCGGTTTTGGTACGGCGGCTGTGATGGTAACGCCAATCGGTTCAAAACTAAGGAGGAGTGTGATGGTATATGCGTCAAACCTGAAGGACTTGGTAATTAATTGTGTTGGTGTTTTCTAAGAGTTTAAAGTGTTTATTTAGACAGATGCAAGCTTCCGAAGGTGCCTGGGCCGTGCGAAGGGTATTATCCGCAGTGGTTCTACGATACGGAGAGGAAGCATTGCGCACAGTTTATCTATGGGGGTTGTTTGGGTAACAATAACAGATTCGAGACCAGAGAGGAATGTCTTGCTCTTTGCGTGAAGGACGACAGTGTTGGTAAGGCTACCATGCTTGAGAGTGATCGCAAATAACCTTAACATCGGTATTACAGACGCATGTGAACAAGAGAAAGATGAAGGACCTTGCAAAGGTAACTATTTAAGGTGGTACTACGACAAAAACACCAAAACCTGTGGAGAATTCATCTATGGAGGCTGCAAAGCCAACAATAATAATTTCCCGACAGAGGAAGCCTGTAAGCAACAGTGTACCCAACCGGGTCGTAAAAAAGGTAAGTACTTTGGACCCTCGTAGACTGCATGTGATAACCTTAGATTGAAAGCATGAGTCGTAAATAATTCACTAACTTGCGTGTTAGATCACTGTTCTCTTCCGAGAGCTCAGGGTAATTGCACGGGGAGGGAACCCAGATGGTACTACGACATTCCTGAAAAACAATGCTTGCCGTTTTACTATTCCGGTTGTAATGGTAATAACAATAACTTCAACAGTAGAGAAGCATGCGAAACTGATTGCCCGAAGGAAATTGGTGAGTGGACGTTGCACTGTTACTAATCCTCGACAATAATAGTTCCAACACGTACTAATACAACTTTCGTCACGCAGAGAAAGATTTGTGCCAACTGCCTGCCGATATCGGCACTTGCGGAACTTATACCAGTCGGTGGTACTACGACACGAGGGAGAAAGGTTGTCGTCAGTTCTACTATGGCGGTTGCGACGGAAACGGCAACAACTTTGAAACGCAAGAACAGTGTGAACAAAGATGCGACAAGAGAGTACCATCGCGAATTACAGAACCACCGGAACCGCCTGGACCACCGGGACCGCCAGGACCGCCAGGACCACCAGGACCACCACAGCCGTCCGAAGAACCATTCACCACAGGTACTCACCAAAAAGGATTAAACAATCTCTAACCCACTTTTCGTAGCTTCGTGTTTCTTACCCAGCGAACCCGGGACTTGCCGAATCGCGGAACTCCGCTACCACTATGACAGTGGAGATGGCGTCTGCAAACGTTTCACTTACGGCGGCTGCGGAGGCAACAAAAATAACTTCGCCACGGTGGATCAGTGCTTGCAACATTGTGGCAACGCGCAAGGTACCACCCTCCATATACATACACACTGGCATACTATTTGTCTTTGAAGATCTGTGTAGGTTGCCTCAGGTCGTAGGCCCGTGCGATGCGGAATACGAGCAGTTCTACTACGACGCGAGTACCGATACTTGCAACTCTTTCATCTATGGAGGCTGCGAAGGCAACTATAACAGATTCCCGGATCGAGCGTCGTGCGAACAAAGATGTAAGAGGACTCCGCCGACTAGGGAGGAACCTATCCAGACGCAAGCACCTCCGGGTAAGTACGGCGTGTCGTGACAGTACCGTCATTGATTAAGTAGTACCCACAATTCCCAGCAACGTCGCAATGTGCTACGAACAAGCCGATGCCGGAAACTGTACGGACACCCTTTCGGTCTTTTTCTACGACGCAGCCACCCGGGTGTGCACTCCTTTCACGTATACAGGGTGCGGGGGTAATGGTAATCGCTTCGCCAGCGAGGAACAGTGCGAACGACAGTGCGGCAGCTTCCGGGGACAAGGTACTTGGTTGATTTCGCATCGCACTTTTCTGATTTTTTGATTTAAAGATGTTTGCAACATGTCGAGGGACAAAGGTCCGTGCAAGGGGTACTTCGTCAAATACTACTACGACAAAGGAGCGGGCCGCTGCGGCCAGTTCGCTTACGGTGGCTGCGGAGGCAACGGCAACAGGTTCAGCTCGAACGAAGAGTGCGAGTCAATCTGCGTAACGCACGAGGAGAAACGCACGAATGTGACCAGTACCGGTGAGTACTTCGAGTTTTTCGCACTCTCTTCACTCTGGGTGATGGTTGAATAAAACACTAATTCTTCCTAGTTGCCTGCGAATTGCCTGTGGATAAGGGTACTTGTCAGGATGGGTACCATAAGAGGTGGTACTTCGATAATGCACGTGGCGAATGCATAGCCTTCATATTCAGTGGTTGCGGGGGAAATTTAAATAATTTTAAAACATTCCAGTCTTGCGTTGAATTCTGTAACGATTATTTGACAGTAACTCAAGCTCGTAAGTTTTGCCGTTATTATTCACATTTGCACACAATGCACACGCTGTTATTGGGACCACGCTGAGCTTTTTCACTTTACTCTTCATTCTTGCTTGAGGTTGTTTTTTAATGGTTGTGTTGTACAGCGGCAGGTCCTCAAGATCACCCGTGTCAAGCGCACTTCGACGAATGCGCCACTTTGAGGTGTCCTTACGGCATCGAGGCCTACGTGGACGACAACCAGTGCAACCGGTGCCAGTGCCAGAATCCGTGTAGCAAGGTGGACTGTCCACGGGAGTCGCAGTGTGCTATTGATATCAACCGCAACAGGACCAGCAGCCAGGACCCAGATTTCATTGCGATTTGTCGAGAGAGTAAATTTTTGTTAGTACCATTGTTCCAATCCTGGAATGACGCGATTTTCAGTTAATAAACAAGGCCAGTGCCCGAGTTTGGAACGCCACGAGGAAGATCAGTGCGAACAGGAATGTAGAAACGACGCCGACTGTCCTCTGCACCTCAAGTGTTGCACCACCGGTTGTGGTACCTCGTGCGTGGAACCGGTGTCTCAAGTACCACCTGCAGAGTTGGTAACACAGTACGCACCGGTGTACACCGAAGCGCCCGTCCAAAGCGACTGTAAGTTGACAAAAACGTTCCTCAAGTGTTTTAAAACTACGACTTCCAGTTTCACCCCCGAAGATTGACTTGGAATCTTACGAACCGGAAGTTCAGGGGCTTTTTGGAGACCACGTCACTTTGAAGTGTGCGGTTACCGGTAATCCCACACCCAGGATAACTTGGAAGAAGGACGATTTATTGGTAATGACTAATTAGAAACGAAGGTGGTGCAAAGTTACTAACTTTTGTGTCTTAGATCGACGGCACTCAAGCTAAGTACAGGATCAAGTTAGACCAATCGCTTCAGATCATTACGCTTCATAAGACTGACGCAGGAGTGTATCTTTGTACTGCCGAAAATAGCGTAGGTGAACCTTTAACGAATCAAATAAAACTGAACGTCATCGGTAAGTTTTGTCTTGCATCACATGTAGCTATGATTTTTCTTGTTTGAGCTAATTTAACACTTGTTCTAATCATGTGTGGTAGAATTTGTCTAATCTAATCTAACTAACTAACTAGACGGTCCTCACCGGCCTGCAACCGTACTGGAACCCGAGACTCTACCAAACGTTGTGGTGTCACTTAACGCTCCAGCAACCCTCAACTGTCTAGCAGTAGGCAATCCCCTCCCTGCCGTAACCTGGTGGAAAGATGACAGTCTTATCCCTCTAAAAACTAGTCAGTTCGAAGTACGCAAAGACTATTCCCTTCTCATACATTCCGTTAAATTAACAAACCTTGGGATCTATACTTGTCAAGCTTACAACGGTGTGGGTAAAGCTGCTAGTTGGTCGGTCACCGTGAAGGCTAGAGGACCATACCACAGCACGAACCCCAAAGACCAGAAGTTCCTAAAATATATAGTGAATCCACCTGAACTACCTACGACTGTGGCTCCTACTGTAGCCCAGCCTGTCTTTAGACCTACTCCTCCCCCTTACTTACCGCCTGCAAATAACGAGATTAATCCGAACAGGGACACAGCACCTCAGGGACCTCCTAATTTTGGTAAAGTGCTCGATATCTTTCTAACAACTAGTGACACACTCATAGTTTAACCATACACCTGTTTTAACAAAGACCAGCGTTGTCAAATTCAGCTGACTCAGTGGACTCAATGTTCGCCGAGTCAGCTGATTTTGCACACAACTATAAGTGCCCCAATTCTAACTAAGTTTGTCCGACGCAGTGCCTGTGGAGACGAACATCACGTCCGAGAGTCAACGGTTTCCAACGAACGCGGACATTTCTCTCCCATGTGTCGTGCATGGGTACCCTATGCCACAAGTCAAGTGGTACAAGGATGGTATCCCCATTGTACCATCTGATCGGATTCGCGTTTCAGGTACTAGTGTAGTAGTATGTAGTTGCTTTTAGCTACATTTGTCTTGCTTGTAGACGATCATGTTGTGACGATTTTGAAAGCTTCGAAGGCAGACTCTGGCGTTTACCAGTGTGAAGCCGCGAATGCGTATTCGACAGCATCCAGCAGTGTTACGATCCTGGTGGACGGTAAGTTCGCTACGGTTTGTTAAATTTCAATATCGATTTTGTCGCTTCCAGGAATCTACATCCACCCGAACTGCAAAGACAACCGGTTCTTTGCCAATTGTGATCTCATCGTAAAGGCGAAGTTCTGTTCGCACAAATACTACGCGAAGTTCTGCTGTAGGTCTTGCACAGAGGCAGGCTTGTTACCAGTGGATGGGTCTCATTTATCCAGCAGTGAGAAGCAGACAGCACTCATCAACAACTTAGTATAAATTTTTTAAAGCGTATTTTATTGCTAGTCTCATACTTTGTTAAGAGTTACGGAAAGTATTTTTTTATTTGACTAACAAAATTTAGGTTTTTAAGAACGTGTATGCTTCGTCAATTTTTTTTGTACTTAATATGTCGTCTGACTTCCACGTAAACAATTGTAGATATATTTTTACAGTGTGTGCAATTTATTGATGTAACTCATGTATGTATATAAAAATTACGTTAATATTTTTATGACTTTTTAATGTAAAAATGTGTTCATTACATTGTAAAATTGAAAATTTTTAATATAAATTTTTCACTGACTTGTTTGTGTTCATGCTTAAACTACGGTTATAAAAATCATGAAGTGTGGTTTAAGGACAAAAGGACCTTAAGAAACTAAACATTTATAGATGACGAAAATGTTCTTTCTGGTTACGATTCTTGCGTTTGCGTTAACATACTATATTCTTGGAAACTACGTTATGTCAAATAATAAGTAAGAGGAGGTTTAGTTATCGTCAAGTCATCGTCGATTCCAGATGTATGGGATACAACTATTTTCAATGAAAAAACGCAGCAAAATTTTGACGGAACTAATCCTCTTGTGTACTTTGTGTGAGTTACTAATTAAAGATAACTAAAAACTCCCCCGCCGTTGATCATACAGCTACAAAGTGTTTAAAAATTGATTATTTATCATAGTGAACTACAACCTTCGCAATCTTGTCGTGTCAAAACAGTGTTAATTTGTAGCTTAAAGTAACGGTTAGTCAATGTTACTACACTGACTATAACTATTGCGGCGGGAGTTTTTTATGACCAGGTCTTTGTACAACTTGAACTCACTATCCTGCAGTATATTTATGTTTTAGTGAAAAATGTAAATGGAATTAAAGACGAGAACAGTACTCTTCCACCCCAAACTAGTAGAAGCCGGTAATTATTAATTAAGTTTTCGGACAATAAGACTTTCTTTAATCGATCTTGTTTTGCACTTGCTTCACACTTTTCAGCTGTTTATTACCACCTCACCCAAAATTTGGTGGATGGACCGTCTTTCAAACAAATCTTGCCCCATCTGTGGGCGATGCCGTGCCTGTGGGTACAATTCTTGAAATCAGTTGTTACAACGGTTACAAATTAAATGGTAGTGAGACCACTGCTTGTGTTCGGGGCCAATGGAGGCCTGAAATGGGCAAATGTTTACGTAGTTATAGTGCTTCTAATTGCACTACTCGTACAGACAAAGATGAAACTTTAGACGGTAACACGAACGCGACCGGTGATAATTTTGAAGGTTGCGAAATTGTTCCTGAAAATTTGCAAGAGAGTTGTAGCCTCCCGATGGCACCGGGGTCCTGTAGCAACTACACTGTTAAGTGGTTCTTTGATATAGACTTAGGTAAGTGTACACCTTTTTGGTACCGCGGCTGCGATGGTAACGCCAATCGGTTTAAAACTAAGAAGGAGTGTGATGGTATATGCGTCAAACCTGAAGGACCTGGTAATTAATTGTGTTGTTGTTTTCTAAGAGTTTAGAGTGTTTATTTAGACAGATGCAAGCTTCCGAAGGTGTCGGGACAATGCGATGAGAAACATCCGCAGTGGTTCTACGATGCGAAGAGTAAAAAATGCGCACAATTCATATATGGGGGTTGCTTCGGTAACAATAACAGATTCGATACCAAAGAGGAATGTCTTGCTCTTTGCGTGGAAGGCCATAGTGTTGGTAAATATCCTTAAGGTGTTACAGACGTGTGTGTAACAGTTTAATCTGTCGTCTGACTATTATGTTAAACTTTTTATGACTTTTGAATGTCAAAATGTATACATTACATTGTAAAATTGAAAATTTTAATATAAATTTTTCACTGATGATGTGTTTGTCTTGATGCTTAAACTATGGTTAAATAATTCACAAAGTGCCAGTTAAGGAAAAAGGGCGTTGTTTTTAAGTTACGACTGTAACAACTTCTTTTGCGTTAGAAATTAAACAAAATCCCTAGATTTAAACATATCGGAATGGTTTTTCCAACTACGATTCTTGCAGTTTGCGTTGTTTTGTATGTTGGCTGATAACAATTTATTATATTCTTGGAAATTACGTTGTATCAAATCCAAAAGAAGCATGTTCATTATGAGGAGGATTAGTTATCCCCAAGTCTTCATCTATTCCAAATGTATGTAATACGATCATTTTTGACGCAAACAAAAATTAAAATTTTGACGGATGTAATACTCCTGTGTAATTTGTGTGAGTTACTAAAAATAACTAAAAACTCCCCCGCCGTTGACCATACAAATACAGAGTGTTTAAAAATAGTTGTTTATCACTTATCAGAGTGAACTCCGACCTTCGCGATTTTGTTGTTTTGTTGAAGGATGAACTATAATACTCCTAATAGTGTATTACGGTAGTTAGTCAAGGGGGGAGTTTTTTACGACCAGGTGATTGTACAACTTGATCTCACTGGTCTGTGGTATAATCATGTTTTAGTTAAAAATATAAATGGGATTAAAGACGCCAGCACACCCCAAACTAGTATAAATAGGTAATTATTAAATCTCTTTGATCTTGTTTTTGATGCACTTGCTTGACACTTTTAGCTGTACACTGCCACCTCATCCAAGATTTGGTGGATGGACCGCCTTTCAAACAAATCTTGCCCCATCTGTGGGCGATGCCGTGCCTGTGGGTACCATTCTTGAAATCAGTTGTTACTACGGTTACAAATTAAATGGTGGTGCGATCAGTGCTTGCATTCGGGGCCAATGGAGACCCGAAGTGGGTCAATGTTTACGTAATTATGGTACTTCTGATTGAAAATTAATTATTACCAGGGTACTACCACAGGTACTTGTCCTTCATTACGTACCACCACTATTACGACAGTTAGTTGTATCTACAAAGGGGAAACTTTAGCGACTTGTTTGGACGTGGTTGAAGGAACGAGAGCACATTTCCAATGTTCCCCGTTTTATGAAATCCAAGGGCTGAACAAGTTTCCAGTAAGAATATGTTCCAGGGGACAGTGGAGTGGTGGTATTCCAGAATGCGTACCAGGTATTGGTTCACCGAATTTTTAAATGAGTAATATTTCATTTGCACGAACGGAAAACTTTCTCTCTTTTAAGTGTGCGGTAAAAAAGGCATTACAAAGGACCCTACTTTAATTGTGGGAGGTTTCAACACAACGTCACTTGAATACCCTTGGCAGACGGCCTTATATTTCAAAAGAACCAAAGTATTAATCTGTGGAGGAACACTACTGAGTCAAAAGACAATCTTGACAGGTGATAACGTCTTCACAGTTTGATTAACTGTTTCCAAACTGATCAATTATAGCTGCACACTGCGTCACAAACGACAAAGGTCAACTACAACCGAAAGAAAACTACATAGTGGCTGTTGGCAAGTCTTATCGCAGCTACAACGATTCGAGGGACAACGCAGCTCAATTTTCTTCAGTACTGTAACCACCTATTACCACAAAATTAACAATATGCAGCTTTTTGTGTTTCAGATAGAAGAAATGTATGTTTCTAGACAATACAAAGGGTACATTCAACATTACTTTGGAGACATCGCAATAATAGTCGTAAATACAACGTTCGTACTCTCGCTTAACGTTCAACCAGTTTGTGTAGTTTGGGAAAAAAAATTCCATCAGTCACTAGAAAATATCACCAGAGTGAACCAAACTTACGCAAGCGGTTGGGGCTTTACTTCCGAAAATAAGAACCCTTCAGACGTTCTTAAATCGTTGAAAGTTCCACTTATAGGTAAAGATGAGTGTGAACGCAGCTTGTCCGAAGATGATTTAGAGTACCTGACCGACGATAAACTATGTGCCGGTTTCTTAGAATCTGGTAATTGTTTAAAAATCTTTGGAAAAGTTAGTGGCAACGATTTTCAGGCAAATCTGTGTGTAAGGGAGACAGCGGCGGGGGTTTGGTGACCAAACACGGTGGTAGATACTACATCATAGCCGTCGTCAGTATTGCTCCACAATCGTCTACAGCTATTGGTGGATGTGATAGTCAACAATATGGTTTGTACACCAGATTTTCGTATTACATTGAAGACTTTTTAATCGACGTAGAAGCCAGATTTGCGCCGTAAGTACTTTTTGAATTTCGAGCGATTGAATGATTTTGTTTGACGATATTGCAGGTCCGAACACCATGTGTATTGCACTAGCGATGATTGTTTCACTGCTTCTACAAACGCATCAATAACTTCTGCAAGGTAAATTGTAGAGCGATGTTACGATTAAAAACAACTTAACGTGTCTATGAGTTCAGAAGTGGCTGTATATTACCCGATCATCCCACGTTTGGCAACTGGTCCATCCTTGGTGCATCTTCCAATCACTTTATGCCAGGAACGTTGGTGGTACCAGGCACTGTTTTGAAAATAGAGTGCAAGTTGAATTATACTCTGAGTGGCCACAGTAGTGTGTTTTGCGAGAAGGAATTGTGGTCATCCAATGTTGGCGAGTGCTTAGGCACGTACTCCCTCTACCCCAAAATCTTTATATTCAGTTTCGTTTGTTCACAGCAGGTGCAGCACTCAACACCACTGCTGAAGATTGTTTCCTGTCCAGCGCATACGGTTGTTGTCCAGACAACCTCACAACAGCTACAGGACCCAACAATGCAGGATGTGGTTGCGAATATACGACACATGGTTGCTGTCCCGATGACATAACTCCTGCGAGGGGTTCCAATTATACGGGTTGCGGGTGTGTGTCCAGTAAAAACTTTGAAGGTTGCGAAATTGTTCCTGAAAATTTGCAAGAGCGTTGTAGCCTGTCGAAAGAACGGGGGTCCTGTCGCAACCACTCTATTAGGTGGTTCTTTGATATGGACTATGGTGGGTGTTCTCGGTTTTGGTACGGCGGCTGCGATGGTAACGCTAATCGGTTTAAAACTCAGGAGGAGTGTGTTGGTATATGCGTCAACCCTGAGGGACTTGGTAATTAATTGTGTTGTTTTTTACTAAGAGTTTAAAGTGTTTATTTAGATAGATGCAAGCTTCCGAAGGTGTCTGGACCGTGCGAAAAGAATCATTCGCAATGGTTCTATGAAGCAGAGGGTAAACACTGCGCACAGTTCATCTATGGGGGTTGTTTGGGTAACAATAACAGATTCGAGACCAGAGAGGAATGTCTTGCTCTTTGCGTGAAGAACGATAGTGTTGGTAAGAAGAGTGGTTGAGAGTGGTTACAAATATCCTTAAGGTATTACAGATGTGTGATCAAGACAAGAAGAAGAACTCTGCAAAAGTAACTATTTAATGTGTTGTCTAGTTTCCACGTAAACAATTGTAGATATATGTTGACAGTGTGTGTAATTTATTAAATTAAGTTAATTACATTGTAAAATTGAAAATTTTTAATATAAATTTTTCACTGAGGGTTTGGTTGTCTTTATGTTTAAACGACGGTTAAATAATTCACAAAGTACGATTTAAAAAAAAAGGGCATTGGAGAGTTGTTTTTAGAATTACAACTCTAACCAAATTCTTTTGTGTTAAGAACTAAACAAAATCCCTACATTCAAAAATATCGAAAACGGTTTTTTCAATTCTTGCGTTTACGTTATTTTTTATGTTGCCTGATAACATTTTATAATATTCTTGGAAATTACGCTATATCAAATCCAAAAGAAGCATGCTCATTAAGAGGAAGTTTAGTTATCGTCAAGCCTTCGTCGATTCCAGATGTATGTTATACAATTATTGTCGATGCAAAAAAATATTAAAATTTTGACAGATGTAATCCTCCTGTGTATTTTGTGTGAGTTACTAAAATAACTAAAAACTCCTCCGCCGTTGACCGTACAAATACAGAGTGTTAAAAAATAGTTATTTATCAGAGTGAACTCCGACCTTCGCGATCTTATCGAATGATGAACTATAATAATCGAATGTCAAATCACTCTTACATTATTAAACTTCTTGTAATGCACTAAAAGTAGCTGTTAATGTAACAAAAATCAAGAACACTCTAACAACTTAAAAATTTTTGAATGCGATTTTATTCTCGAGTAGGTGTTACAAGAAACTAAAATATTGCATCAACTGCGGTAGGAGTTTTTTACGACCAGGTGTTTGTACAACTTGAACTCACTAGTCTGCGAAATATTCATGTTTTAGTTGAAGAAATAAATGGAATTAAAGACGCGAACACACTCCAAACTAGTATAAATAGGTAATTATTAAATCTGTTTAATCTTGTTTTTGACGCACTTGCTTGACACTTTCAGCTGTATACTGCCACCTCATCCAAGATTTGGTGGATGGACCGTCTTTCAAACAAATCTTGCCCCATCTGTGGGCGATGCCGTGCCTGTGGGTACCATTCTTGAAATCAGTTGTTACTACGGTTACAAATTAAATGGTGGTGCAATCAGTGCTTGCATTCGGGGCCAATGGAGACCCGAAGTGGGTCAATGTTTACGTAATTATGGCACTTCTGATTGAACATTAATTATTACGAAGGTACCACCACAGGTACTTGTCCTTCATTACGTACCACCACTATTACGACAGTTAGTTGTACCTACAAAGGGGAAACTTTAGCGACTTGTTTGGACGTGGTTGAAGAAACGAGAGCACACTTCCAATGTTCCCCGTTTTATGAAATCCAAGGGCTGAATAAGTTTCCAATAAGAATATGTTCCAAGGGACAGTGGAGTGGTGGTATTCCAGAATGCGTACCAGGTAATGGTTCACCGAATTTTTAAATGAGTACTGTTTCATTTGCACGAACGAAAAACTGTCTCTCTTTTAAGTATGCGGTAAAAAAGGCATTACAAAGGACCCTACTTTAATTGTGGGAGGTTTCAACACAACGTCACTAGAATACCCTTGGCAGACGGCCTTATATTTCAAAAGAACCAAAGTATTAATCTGTGGAGGAACACTACTGAGTCAAAAGACAATCTTGACAGGTGATAACGTCTTCACAGTTTGATTATCTGTTTCCAAACTGATCAATTACAGCTGCACACTGCGTGACAAACGACAAAGGTCAACTACAACCGAAAGAAAACTACATAGTGGCTGTTGGCAAGTCTTATCGCAGCTACAACGATTCGAGGGACAACGCAGCTCAATTTTCTTCGGTACTGTAACCACCTATTACTACAAAATTAACATTATGCAGCTTTTTGTGTTTCAGATAGAAGAAATGAATGTTTCTAGACAATACAAAGGGTACATTCAACGTTACTTTGGGGACATCGCAATAATAGTTGCAAATACAACATTCGTTCTTTCGCTTAACGTTCAACCAGTTTGTGTAGTTTGGGAAAAAAAATTCCATCAGTCATTAGAAAATGTCACCAGAGTGAACCAAACTTACGCGAGCGGTTGGGGTTTTACTTCCGAAAATAAGAACCCTTCAGACGTTCTTAAATCGTTGAAAGTTCCACTTATAAGTAAAGATGAGTGTGAACGCAGCTTGTCCGAAGATGATTTAGAGTACCTGACCGACGATAAACTCTGTGCCGGTTTCTTAGAATCTGGTAATTGTTTAAAAATCTTTGGAAAGTTAGTAGGAACGATTTTCAGGCAAATCTGTGTGCAAGGGCGATAGCGGTGGAGGTCTGGTGACCAAGCACGGTGGTAGATACTACATCATAGCAGTCGTCAGTATTGCGCCACAATCATCTACAGCTATTGGTGGATGTGATAGTCAACAATATGGTTTGTACACCAGATTTTCGTATTACATTGATGACTTTTTAATAGACGTAGAAGCCAGATTTGCGCCGTAAGTACTTTTTGAATTTCGAACGATCGCATGATTAGTTGAACGATATTGCAGCTCCGAACAACGTGTAGATTGCACTGACGATGATTGTTTCACTGCTTCTACAAACGTATCAATAACTTCTGCAAGGTAAAATGTAGAGCGATGTTACGATAAAAAATAACTTAACGTATCTATGACTTCAGAAGTGGTTGTATATTACCCGATCATCCCATGTTTGGCAACTGGTCCATCTTTGGTGCACCTTCCAATCACTTTATGCCAGGAACGTTGGTGGTACCAGGCACTGTTTTGAAAATAGAGTGTAAGCAGAATTATACT
Organism: Zophobas morio; assembly: GCF_036711695.1. Lineage (NCBI taxonomy): Eukaryota > Metazoa > Arthropoda > Insecta > Coleoptera > Tenebrionidae > Zophobas > Zophobas morio. The sequence goes on from NW_026972115.1 coordinate 4,981,235, forward strand.
TTGAGTGGCCATGGTAGCCTGTTTTGCGAGAACGAATTCTGGTCGTCCAATGTTGGCGAGTGTTTAGGCATGTATTCACTCTAACTCAGAACATTTATCTTCAGATTTGTATTTTTCACAGCAAGTGCAACACCCAAAACACAGGACTTGGTAACTACTGAACAAGAAGTTCACGGTCTTTTTGGTGACCACGTCACTTTGGAGTGTGCGGCTGCTGGCAACCCAACACCAAAAATAACTTGGACTAAAGATAACACACTGGTAATGAACGCTGAAGGTGCAACAGAAATGTTAATGTTATTTATTAGATCGATGGTACTCGAGGTGCTAAGTACAGGATCAAGCTGGACCAATCGCTTCAGATAATTATGCTTGAAAAGTCTGACGCAGGAGTATATCTATGTACCACCGAGAAAGCTACACGTGAAGCTACAACGAAACGAATAAACTTGGTCGTTACTGGTAAGTCTTGCATCAAACATAAAAATTTGGTCTAATTTAATTTAATTAAGTAGACGGTCCTCAGCGGCCTGCAACTATACTGGAATCAGAGAGTCAAGGAAAAGTTGTGGTGTCGCTAAACTCTTCATTAACCCTCAACTGTTTAGCCGTCGGCTATCCTCTCCCTGTTGTAACCTGGTGGTTCAATGGCACTCTTATTTCTATCCAATCTAGTCAGTTCGAAACAGGCAAAGACAACTCTCTTCGTATAGAATCCGTAAGATCATCAAATCTTGGAGTGTATACTTGTCAAACTTACAACGGTGTGGGTAAATCTGCTAGTTGGTCGGTCACCGTGGAGGCTAGAGAAACCAATCAGGACACGAGTCCGAAAGGTCTAGTTAAACCACTACAAATACTAGTTTTGTTAAATTTTGACCACGATTTGGTTTCTTCTAGGAACCGACGTCCAACCCGACTGCCAGGACAACCCGTTCTTTGCCAATTGTCGTCTCATCGTAAAGGCGAATTTCTGTACGCACAAATATTACGCGAGATTCTGTTGTAAGGCTTGCACGGAGGCGGGTTTGATACCAGTGGTTAATCTAAAGGAGAAGACAACAATCGTCACCGATTGAGTATCATTTTCTAAAGCGTAATTTATTGCTAATCTCATACTTTGCTAAGAGAAATTTAATATAATTTTTGCATTATTATTGAGAAATGCTTTGAGTTTGAAATACACGTCGTCTCAGTGTGTCTGTTTTTAATTTTGTTTTCGTCGCACCATTTTGTGAATTTCTTAAGCTCCTCTTGGTATCGAGTGAGAGATTTCGCAGGAAGCAACCCCGACAATACCTCTTCAGCGTATTTTTGTACAAAATCACTCATTTTACCGCGAATTCACTTTATCGGCACCAGTTTGAAAGTTTTCATCAAATTTTTTCGGAATTGTTACTGATTGCTATGGTAACGGAGAAGGTAGTGGCAACATATTTTTGTTACAAGACAATTTCACTAGTTTTTTTATTAATGAAAATAGTAATTAAAAAATGTTGTATATGTCTCACGCCAAAACGGCTTTGCAATCCTCGCGCTTTTGTGGCGCTCGAACTTCGCTCTCGCGCTACAAATACGCTCGGATACAAAGTCTCATTTTCGGCGCTTAATATATAAATAACTATTATAAATTTATAAACTTGCCACTTCTAAATCGTCTGGACGGGTACAATTATTATCTGAAGCACTACTTTCATCCAAATCCTCCATTTGTTCCAAAATTAATGCGTTTTAAGGAACACAAAAATACAATTCACGAGACGCTTTGTTCAAATGCCATCAAATGCAATTAATTTTTTATTTGTTTAAAAATTGTCACAGAAACTATCTAGATGACTTAGTTTATTGCGGTAATAGTTTTTTCATTTAAACTTTTATAAAATTGATTGTAAACGTTCGTTCGGGCCTCAATCTGAATCCGCGGGAGGAAATGTTTCACTTTGCTTCCTTGATTATTATAAATGACTATTATTTTATCCTAACTTCTAACCATACCGATAACACGTTTTAGTCATATCTCTTTATTTGATCATATCCGTAGTTCTTCATGGAAGTTATGTCATCGATAACAGCCACGGACGTTATGATAACAGCCGTGAACGTTATTTATTTAACAATATAATTATTTTTAATCAGATTTATTCCATCACATTTTTTTGGTTTTTTGTATGAAAAAAATGATATTAATATAGATGTATCATACATCAAGCTGCAGCTTTTTTCATATTCTAGAGCGCAGAGACCAGTTCAATAAACTAAAAAAATATGGCTGGGAAATATCGTAAAAAAGCACCATTGCATGTTTTCTTTTCAAGTTTTTTGAGTCATAACCATCATAGAATCGCTTGAAAATTCGCACATGGATAAAACATCACTTTTTACAGGGCGCAGAGTCATTAAATGTTTGTTAGTGGTACAATTTGTTTAAATAATAATGTGTTTATTAAAATCAAAATATACCACAAATTAATGCAAAATAGGTCGAATAATTTTAACAGGAATATCAGAGGAAAATTAATGATCTATTGGTTGGCAGAGTTTTTAACAAAAACTAGCAATTATTGGAAAAAATGGGTATCAATTCGACAGAATTTGAGCAGTTAGTTCAGTACTTTGCCGACAGGAGCGCCACTAAAATTTACGGAAGCGACTTTCCAGGTAAAACCCTTATCGCCTGCTTTACCATAAGCTGATTGTTAGAGTTCTCGGCTGATTTTTCTAATTTATGGCAAGGAACTCAGTTTTATAACAAGCCGCCAGGACCGGCCGTAGTAATCTATTGTTAACGAAATTAACTTTTACGCAATGAGGTACTATCATAAAACCGAATTAAAACTGAGGAACTATAATATTTTTACTCCACTCAGGATCCTGAATTCAATACACATGATTACTAAAAATTCATTGTAATATTATTGTTAATATATATTTTGCTTTGTTAATTAATAAAACTAATAAACATATTTATAATAATAATAAAAAATATATAAAATACAGCTTTAGTTTAACACGTATAAGTAGCTAAGTGTATCTACTACTTATCCCAGAAAGGAGGTGTTTTAAAAAAGCCCTACGCCCAGTAACTTTTCCCTTCATTGTTTACTCGAAAAAAGTGTTCGTATATGTTTTCATTTGCCGAGAGATCATTTTCAAAATATATTTATAATAAAAATATGCAAGTCTTGGTGATGAAAAATGTACTCCTAATAAATTATTAAAGTACATAAAAAAATAGAAACAAATTTTATTTATTTAAAAAAAATCTCTCGCAAAGGCAGGTTCCTCTTTCTTCTTGAATCAATTATGTCAGGCAATAATGAGCCAAAGTAAAATCCGCCAAGTTTATCTGCCATCTTTTTACATATATTTCTTCGTCTTTATAATTTTTTTCTATATTTATTCTTTTGGGTGTCCATACAACAAAATAAACTTGTGAAATACCCGTAACAAGCATTTGTCCCTGGACTTGAAAGTAGTAATCAGGATTTTTTTTTGTTTCAATTCTCTGTCTGTCAATGTACAAAATTTGATTATTTTTTTTCTAACCCCTTCTTCGGGAGAGAAATCTTGCGATTTTGAAGGGCATTTAATTTCGACTAATGCACTCCTATCCTCTAGAACCCTGTCTGGACTAGCAGCCAAGTAAGGAAATTGTTTTGAAATAAACAAGCCAGACCGTTCAGTTTTTATATTTTTATTTATTTCAAAACACTTGACAGCTTTTTCCTCACTTTGCTGTCCATAGTATGTGTAACTGTTACCTCTAAATGTACTGTACAACAGAGACTCCACAGTTTTAGCTATTGCTGTAGTCGGTCTAAGTTTGTAAATACGTCCAAAATTTGAAGAAGTAACTCTAATTTCTCTTTCCTTTGCCCAAATGTGCCTGTTGCCTAGTGTCTATTTCAATTTCGTCTGAATTCAAAGATAATTTTCTCAAAAAAACCTCTTTGGCTGTCACAAATGTTTCTACATCCATGACAGGATTTTCTAAAAAATACTTAAACCATAATCGCAGTCGGGACCAGCATACGTAAATTTTTTTACGACATATTTTTTTTACGAATACTTTGTCTAAGACGAGCTTGTTTTATAGACGAACAATATTTTTTTGTTATTAAACCAGGACCGTTTTAATCACAATATATTTACTTATCCCCTCAAAAAAATTGATGACGCCAGCTCAAAAGTTTGCCGTATAATCCTATTTAAAATTTACAAAATATGATAAGTCTCTTCTTGTAATTTATCATTTCATTCATATTTTTTGTATTCGGATACTCAAAAAATTTAATGAATGTGCAAATTTATTTTATTGATTTAATCAGGAACTACAAAACCGAATGCTTTGAAATGTAATGTGAAAAAAAAACATGATTGGCATGCAGTCGTCACGTTTCCGATAGCGAGGGAAGTACTGTCTAAACTCTTTAGACCATTTTTTTTTATTTTCCCATTTTTCCATTTCTCAATTTTTCAATGTTTCAGTTTGGGATTTTTTTCACTGTTTCGATTCTTTAATTTTCCTTCCATTTTTAGGTTTTTCAATATTTCAGCTTTGGAATTTTGCAATATTTCGTTTCTTCAATTTTTCAAATTTTTGATATTGTGTTTTCTCGGTTTTTAAATTTTTCGATAATTTAATTTTTCAGTTTTTAAAGTTTTAGGTTTTTAGATTTCTCACTATCTCGACTTTTCGATTTTTCAGTTCCATGATTTTCCAATTTGTCGAATTTTTAAATTTTAGATTTTTTGTTCTCGATCATTCAATTTTCTGAGTTTTCAGGCTTAGATTTTTTTTGTTGTTCAATTCTTGGATTTATAAAATTTTTCTTTTTTAAATTTTCCTATTTATCAACTTACTGGGATGTCAATGTTTTGATTTTTTGATTGTTCAATTTCTCGATTTTTTGAATTTTTAGTTTTTGATACAATTTTTTTTTCAAAAATTTTCAGTTTTTCAATTTATTAGATTTACGATATTTCAGTTTTACGATTTTTAAATTTTTTTATTTTTCAGTTTTCAATTTTTGACGTTTCTAAATTTTTCGATTTTTCAATTTTTCGATTAACTGATTTTTTGATTTTCTCATTTCTCTATTTCTTGATTTTTCAATTCTTTCTTCAATTGTGATTTTTCAATTTTTCGATTTCTGGATTTTTCAATGTTTCAGTTTTGGATTTTTTCACTTTTCCGATTCTTCAATTTTCTTTCCATTTTTCAGTTTTTCAAGATTTCAGTTTTGAATTTTTTCACTTTTTCGATTTTTCAATTTTCCTTCCATTTTTCAGTTTTTCAGTATTTCAGTTCTGAGATTTTGCAATGTTTCGGTTCTTCAATTTTTCCATTTTTTGATGTTTCTATTTCTCGGTTTTTCAATTTTTCGATAGGTATTTTAATTTTTCAATTTGTAAGTTCTAGATTTTCCGTTAATTTTATTGTTTTCCTTGATGTTTTGATTTCTCGATTATTCGATTTTTCAAGTTCTCGGTTTAGATTTTTTGGTTTTCCAATTCTTCGATTTTTAAATTGTTTAATTTTTAGATTGTTCAATTTCTCGATTTATAAATTTTTAAATTTTTGCTCTACAGTGTCTAAATTGTGTTTGAATAATATAATAATTATCTCGAATATTAAAATTAGTATGTCAAAAGAATACGAGAAATGATTATTCTGTGCTGAAGGTATGTTGTGGGCCGCCTGTCATAAATTATCGATTGAAAAGTTCTCAATATTCAAATCCTGAAAAATTGAGTATTGATAACTTGAAAAATTGAGAAATCCAAAATATAAAATTTAAAAAATCCAAAAATTGAGAAATAAAAGAAAAGAAAAATCAAAAATTAAAAAATTCGAAAAATTGAAACATTAAAGTATCGAAAAATTGAAGATTTGGGAAATCTAAACACCAAAAAAATCAAAAAAACAAAAATCCAAAATTCAAAAATCGAAAAATTGAACACTCGAAAAGCCGAAAAATCAGTAGAGGAGTCAAAAATTAAAAAATTAAGAAATCAAATTAGACCAAAATTGAAAAATCGAAAAGTTAATAACTGAAAAATTGAAAGATTTTAAATGAAAACTTAAACTACGATTAAATAATTCACAAAGTGGCATTTAAGGAAAAAGGGCGTTGTTTTTGGAATTACGACCCTAACAACTTCTTTTGCGTTAGAAATTAAACAAAATCCCTACATTTAAATATATCGAAATTGTTTTCCAACTAGGATTTTTGTGGTTTGGTTGTTTTGTATGTTGGCTGATAACATTTTATTATATTCTTGGAAATTACGTTATATATAATCCAAAAGAAGCATGTTCATTAAGAGGAGGATTAGTTATCCTCGAGTCTTCATCTATTCCAAATGTATATAATACATTTATTTTCGATGCAAAAAAATATTAAAATTTTGACGGACGTAATTCTACTGTGTATTTTGTGTGAGTTACTAAAAATTACTAAAAACTCCCCCGCCGTTGACCGTACAAATAATAAATAATAAAAAAAGTAGTTAGTCAAGGGGGAGTTTTTAACGACCAGGTGTTTGTACAAGTTGATCTCATTGGTCTGTGGTATATTCATGTTTTAGTTAAAAATATACATGGAATTAAAGACGCCAGCACACCCCAAACTAGTATAAATAGGTAATTATTAAATCTCTTTGATCTTGTTTTTGATGCACTTGCTTGACACTTTCAGGTGTACACTGCCACCTCACCCAAAATTTGGTAGATGGACCGTCTTTAAAACAAATCTTACCCCATCTGTGGGCGATGCCGTGCCTGTGGGTACCATTCTTGAAATCAGTTGTTCCGACGGTTACAAATTAAATGGTAGTGAGAACACTACTTGCATTCGGGGCCAATGGAGACCCGAAGTGGGTCAATGTTTACGTAACTATGGTGCTTCCGATTGAAAATTAATTATTACGAAAGTATTACCACAGGTACTTGTCCTTCATTACGTACCACCACTATTACGACAGTTAGTTGTACCTACAAAAGGGAAACTTTAGCAACTTGTTTGGACGTGGTTGAAGGAACGAGAGCACACTTCCACTGTTCCCCGTTTTATGAAATCCAAGGGCTGAATAAGTTTCCAATAAGAAATTGTTCCGAGGGACAGTGGAGTGGTGGTATTCCAGAATGCGTACCAGGTAATGGTTCACCGAATTTTTAAATGAGTACTATTTCATTTGCACGAACGGAAAACTGTCTCTCTTTTAAGTGTGCGGTAAAAAAGGCATTACAAAGGACCCTACTTTAATGGTGGGAGGTTTCAACACAACGTCATTAGAATATCCTTGGCAGGCGGTTTTATATTGCAACAGTAGCAAAAGATTACTCTGTGGAGGAACACTACTGAGTGAAAAGATAATCTTGACAGGTGATAACGTCTTTACAGTTTGATTATGTGTTTCCAAACTGATCAATTACAGCTGCACACTGCGTCACAAACGACAAAGGTCAACTACAACCGAAAGAAAACTACATAGTGGCTGTTGGCAAGTCTTATCGCAGCTACAACGATTCGAGGGACAACGCAGCTCAATTTTCTTCAGTACTGTAGACACCTATTACCACAAAATTAACATTACGCAGCTTTTTGGGTTTCAGATAGAAGAAATGCATGTTCCTAAACAATACAAAGGGTACGTTCAACATTACTTTGGAGATATCGCAATAATAGTTGCAAATACAACATTCGTTCTTTCGCTCAACGTTCAACCAGTTTGTGTAGTTTGGGAAAAAGAATTTTATCATCAGTCACTAGAAAATGCCACCAGTGTGAACCAAACTTACGCGACCGGTTGGGGCTTTACTTCCGAAAATAAGAACCCTTCAGACGTTCTTAAATCGTTAAAAGTTCCACTTATAAGTAAAGATGAGTGTGAACGCAACTTGTCCGAAGATGTTGTTAAGTACCTGACCGACGATAAACTATGTGCCGGTTTCTCAGAATCTGGTAATTGTTTAAAGATCTTTGGAAAAGTTAGTAGGAACGATTTTCAGGCAAATCTGTGTGTAAGGGCGATAGCGGCGGAGGTCTGGTGACCGAGCACAATGGTAGATTCTACATCATAGGCGTCATCAGTATTGCGCCACTATCGTCTACAGTTGTTGGTGGATGTGATAGTCAACAATATGGTTTGTACACAAGATTTTCGTATTACATTGACTTTGTAATGAATTTCACTGCTTCTACAAACCTATCAACAACTTCTGCAAGGTAAAATGTAGAGCGATGTTACGATAAAAAATAACTTAACGTATCTATGACTTCAGAGGTGGTTGTATATTACCCGATCATCCCACGTTTGGCGAGTGTTTAGGCATGTATTCACTCTAACTCAGAATATTTATCTTCAAATTTGTATTTTGTACAGCAAATGCAACACACAAAGCACACGACTTGGCAGCTACTGAACAGGAAGTTCGCGGGTTTTTTCGTGACCAAGTCACTTTAGAGTGTGCGACTACCGGTAACCGAACACCAAAGATAACTTGGACTAAAAATAACACACTGGTAATGAACGCTGAAGGTGCAACAAGAATGTTAATGTTATTTATTAGATCGATGGTACTCGAGGTGCTAAGTACAGGATCAAGCTGGACCAATCGCTTCAGATAAATATGCTTGAAAAGTCTGACGCAGGAGTATATCTATGTACCACTGACAACACTACAGGTGAAGCCATAACGAAACGAATAAAATTGGTCGTTACTGGTAAGTCTTGCACCCTACATAAAAATTTGGTCCAATTTAATTTAATTAAGTAGACGATCCTCACCGGCCTGCAACTATAGTGGAAACAGAGAGTCAAGCAAAAGTTGTGGTGTCGCTAAACTCTTCATTAACCCTCAACTATTTAGCCGTCGGCTATCCTCTCCCTGTTGTAAACTGGTGGTTCATTGACACTCTTATTTCTATCAAATCTAGTCAGTTCGAAACAGGCAAAGACCACTCTCTTCATATAGAATCCGTAACATCATCAAATCTTGGGGTGTATAATTACAACGGTGTGGGTCAATCTGCTAGTTGGTCGGTCCCCGTGGAGGCTATAGAAACCAATTACGACACGAATCCGGAAGGTCTGTTAAACCACTAGAATTGCCAGTTTTGTTAAATTTTGACCTCGATTTGGTTTTTTCTAGAAACCGACGTCCAACCCGACTGCCAGGACAACCCGTTCTTTGCCAATTGTCGTCGCATCGATTTCTGTACACACAAAAATCACGCGCTATTCTGTTGTAAGACTTGTACAGAGGCGGGTTTGATACCAGTGGTCAATCTAAAGGAGACAACAATCGTCATCGACTGAGGATCATTTTTTAAAGCCGAATTTATTGCTAGTCTCATACTTTGTTAAGAGTTAAGAGAAATTTAAGATATTTTTTATAATATATTTGTTTAATTTGGTGTTTGTAGACCGCTATTAATTTAATTTTGAAATTATTGCTTTATTAATTTTTACTTCCCGAGCGTAAGCAAAGGAAGTATTGTAATCGAGTCCGTCGGCCGACTCTCTACTTTTACGTTTTCTCGATCTTTCATGACCCCTAGAAGACGAAGAAATAGGTCTCCCATTTCCGTCTGTCTGTCCGTCTGTCCGTCCGTCTGTCCGTCCGTCTGTCCGTCCGTCTGTCCGTCTGCCGTCCCGGATTTTTATTAGACAGATAATCTCCGAAAGTACTCGACTGATTGTTGTGAAATTTTGTACTTATATTAAGAATATCATGTAGATGGTAAAACGCTAACCAAAATTTGTCTAATCATCCCCACCACTAATGCGATGACGTCACTTCAAAATTGTACATAGTAAATGGGATTTCAATTGTATAAAATAACATAGTCCTACACATGTAGTTTACAACTCTGAATCGACTTTTCACCCGAAACGTCCAGATTTTTGGAAAAAAAATCAAAATTATAAAACAACATTTTGAAATTTAATTTTTAATCTGCTAACCAGAATGCTTTGAAATGTTGCAGATGTTTTAAGGCTATAAAGAGCATCATAAATCTTTAGTCAAAAAATATTTGCTTATCCCCTCCAAAAACTTGATGACGTCAGCTCAAAAGTTTGTGGAATAAATCATATCTAAAATGTACAAAATATTGTGAGTCTGTACTTGTGATCTATCACTCCATTCATATTTTTTGGATTTGCATATACAGGGTGACTCAAAAAAATTAATGAATGCGTAAATATATTTTATTGATTTAATCAGGAACTACAAAACCGAATGCTCTGAAATCTTGCAGATGTTTTAAGGTCATAAAGAGCATAATAAATGTTTAGTCAAAATATATTTGCTTATCCCCTCCAAAAACTTGATGACGTCAGCTCGAAAATTTGCCGAATAAATCATATCTAAAATGTACAAAATATGATCAGTCTGTACTGTGATCTATCACTCCATTCATATTTTTTGGATTTGCATATACAGGGTGATTCAAGAAAATAAATGAAAGCGTAAATTTATTTTACTGATTTACTCAGGAACTACAAAACCGAATGCTTCGAAATCTTGAAGATATTTTAAAATTATCATAAGCATGGTAAATTTTTTATCAAAACGTATTTGGTCGTCCCCCCTAAAAAATTTATGACGTCACCACAAAATTTTGCTGAATAAATCCTATCTAAAATGTACAAAATATGGTGAGTCTCTTCTTGTGATTTATCAATCCATTCAAATTTTTTCGATTTGCATATACAGGGTGACTCAAAAAAATTAATGAATGCGTAAATTTATTTTATTGATTTAATCAGGAACTACAAAACCGAATGCTTTGAAATCTTGCAGATGTTTTAAGGTTATAAAGAGCATAATAAATTTTTAGTCAAAATATATTTGGTTATCTTCTACAAAAAACTGATGACGTCTGCTCAAAAGTTTGCCGAATAAATCGTATCTAAAATGTACAAAATATGATGAGTCTGTACTTGTGATTTATCATTCCATTCATATTTTTGGATTTGCATATGCAGGGTGACTCAAAAAAATTAATGAAAGCGTGAATTTATTTTATCGATTTAATCAGGAATTACAAAACCGAATGCTTTGAAATCTTGGGAATATTTTAAAGTTATTATAAGCATGGTAAACTTTTGTTCAAAATGTATTTGTTCATCCCTCCTAAAAAAATTGATGACGTCACCCTTAAATTTTGCTGAATAAATCCTATCTAAAATGCAAAAAATATGATGAGTTTGTACTCGTGATTTATCATTCCATTCATATTTTTTAGATTTTCTTAAGAGGTGGTTCAAAAAAATTAATGAAGTCAATTTATTTTATTGATTAAATTAAAGGCAACACTTATTATTAGTATTACACCCCAACCAACCCAATTTGGTAGACACAAAATTTGTTAAAGGAACAACTCGGTTGAAACATAAGGGTAGCACGCTTATTTACATCGACTTTAACATTACAGACCTGCATTTGTTTTATGCGTTCACTTGATTCCGCGAATGTGAAATAGACATGTTTATAATCAACCAATTGTGAATTTCACCGTCAAGAATTAAAATAAAACCCAATGTTTTATATAATAAGCGGAAGTCGAAGCAATAAAACCGATGGTCGTTTTGTTTACAGTTTCTCTGTTTGACTCTCACGTATGCTGTTACGCCTGTCATCTTAAATTAAGAATGTTTATACATACACGATTTTCAGTTGCCTCTGATACGTAGGTATACGTGAGTAAATTGTTTCGTTATTTTATTGATTATTACAAATCAATATTCAAACGACCCAATTCATTTTCCCGAAAATTTGAGAATATAATAATTTTATTCTTAGTATTACACTACATCTATCCCAACTGATATACGTGTCCTTGCAAAAATGTTGATGACGTCATCGCAATTTTTTTTTTAAATTCCCACTACAAAAATGTAATGAGAAAAAAAACACAATAGGCATGCGACAGCGAGGGAAGTACTGTCTAAACTCTTTAGACCAATTTTTTTTTTTTGGTTGGCGACAATTTTGACAGACCGGGCTAACTTCAAAACCGTTCAAAACTAAGCTTGTTCAAGATGGTGTCTGTGTTGTGTTCTGAGCTGATTTTTTCATAGAAAAGCCGTGTTCAGGTACGATTTTAGCTAAATTTACCACGTTTTATCGATTTTAAACCTTTTTACCGACATTTTGACGATTAATTTAGATGTCGTGAATTTCAATTTCAACAACGAAATTTCTGACTGTCACCAAGTGTCTTTTGCTACAAAAAATGCAATTTTGGTGGAAAAATGAATCATAAATACTGCTTGATTTAAATCCCGTTATTGAACAGCCAAAAGTACGAATTTTATCCAGGCGTTTCTAATTTGCAGACCACAGCCCAGGCAACATGATGTCATTTTTTTCACGTGAATAAATGGTCATCAATTACGTCATAGTGACCAAAGATTTCACGTGATATTGACGTACCAATGACGGTCAAATGTCTCGTCTAGATGACGTCATTTTCTGACGAACTATTGACGTGATGTACTGACGTCTTAGAGTCGTCATTTTGTAACGAATTATTGACGTGATTTACTGACGTCCTAGAGACGGCATTTATTGTCCATTTTAAGACGTTTTTTATGTTTTGATTTTTAGAAAAAAATATGCAATAAATAAAACCCTGAAATAATTTTATTTTTTTTATATTGTTTAGCTTAAATAAAATATTAGAATTCGTTATAATCACCAAGTAAAGCCCAAAACAAAGTATATATTAATTAAAGTTAAAACAAATTAGAGTAAAAAAATTAAATTTACTACAATTTTGTACAACCAACAATGAACTTCAATAAACAAATAAAAATTATGTCAATTAAACAAATTAAAGATAAACCACTCCTAAGAGCACAAACAAATCTACATACAGATAATTACAAGTACAATTAGTATAAACAAAAAAAAGGATATTGTACAATATATAATCAAAAATAAACGTTGCAATAAAATATGCTATTTAAAGAAAAATCAGTTTTAAAAACACAAAGAAATCTATTTAGTTACAAAGAATATTAAAAAAAAAAACTATAATAAACTATAGATCAGTCTTAAAAACACAAATAAATCTATTTACCAAAAATATTTAAAAAAAAAACTAGAATAAAGGGAAAAGACAATTGAATCGTGTTGTTGAAGTTACTTGATTGAAAATGCACTGTAAAACCACAGTATACGTAATTAATTCTGTTTTAACAATCATATCAATAACCTAAGTTTTTTAAGTTTGCCTCAATTTATTGCATCGAAAAGAAAAACCCGTTAGAGTGCATGGATTAATGGAAATGCAATCATTTTTTCATCTATGGGCAATAGCAAGCATTTGACTATTATTAAATTTAAGGGATTACAGCTTAAAGCAGTAGACAAATTCTGTATTTTAAAAATGCTAAACTTACTTGAATCTAACGGATAATTGTAAAATGGTTGCATTGACAAAAACGTACAGCCTATCAGGAAAATCTCGTTGTCAATACTTTTTACAATGAAGCGAAATGTGTATGTGTAAATAGTAAGTTACCAAAAAGTATCGTAGTATTACAGGCATCTACCGGTATATAATATCCAATATTAATGTTGTATGTGTATATATGAATTCATTGTATTTTTTTAACTTACAAAGAAATCTGCTTGTTGTAAAATGCAAACATAATCTTGTAATTCGTCAAAATTTGTTTAGGTGTGGTTTTGGCGGCATAATTTCTGTTTTTGTTTTCTTTTTCAGTTGTCAGATTTGAGGACGTTCCAGGTTGGAGATTTTTTCACTCGTTTCCTTTAGCATTTCTTTAGTTTGGCACATGTGTTTTGTATTTGTTTCAAATCTAGAATAAAATTATGTTCATTAGCATTAGTTCATAAAAAAATTGCATAACATACCTTTGCAATATTTTATAGCGCCTCATTTTCAAAAACATTCACCGTAAGTTCTTCATAATCAGTGGGAGTATCTTCAGTGATTAATGGTGGTCTTTCCAGCTTATCTGAAAAAACTGCTTTTGTTATCTACGTACAGTTATCAAAAATAACAGAAACACGTAAAAATTAAAATGATTACTTTATTAGATATTAACTTACCTAGTATAAATAAGTACAACTCACACTGAATGACATAAATTTTCACACAACTGGAAAAGGAAAAGTCCGAATGCACGCCTCAAACATCTGATGTATTGTATGGTAAATACGGAAGTTGAGCATTATTTTTTCATTAGATGAAATAAATTTAATAAAACTAAATATTAAATCACTCTCTAATTTTTTTGGTAACCATCATCACTTTATAAACGTCTTTATAAAATCAAAATTCGACGAAGGAATTCTTCAAAACCTTGTCCCGTTTTAGGGACAATGGACAAACAATTTTTTATGACTTTGTTTGTATCGTGGGCTCTTTTCACTATTATACGCTCAACCCCGGATGTTCTATTTATAATTTGCCAAGCAGGTACTTACAAAATAACACTTCCAGAGTATAAACAAGTTTTCAGAAATAATTATTTGGTTAGAAATTATTAGATGAAAAAACTTCTCTTTGGTGTATTTCTAATAAAGCCGTTGTTGTTTTTTTGCTCTAAAGATAATAATTAAGCATTATGAAGGCCACTTTTTAAAGAATACGACGATCCACATCTAATTGATCATATAATCTATAAAAAAATGACCAAGAAAGGACGGCCTTTTGACGTCATTAATTGACGTCAGAAGTAAGTCATAAAAATCTCGTCATTATCACGTGATTTTTTGGGCGAATGACGTCGCCGACGAGTTATGACCAAAAATTGACGTGAATTAGACTACAGTCTGCTGCTTGGGGCTGTTACGCTTGTCATCTTAAATTAAGAATGCTTATAGATACACGATTTTCAGTTCCCTCTCATATTACACGCCGGCGCCGTATACGTGAGTAAATTGTTTCGTTATTTTATTGATTATAACAAATCAATATTCAAAACGACCCAATTCATTTTCCCGAAAATTTGGGAATACAATAATTTTATTCTTAGTATTACACTACATCTATCTCAACTGATATACGTGTCCTTGCAAAAATGTTGATGACGTCATCGCAATTTTTTTTTAAATTCCCACTACAAAAATGTAATGAGAAAAAAAACACAATAGGCATGCAGTCGTCAAGTTTCCGACAGCGAGGGAAGTACTGTCTAAACTCTTTAGACCAATTTTTTAATGTCAAAATGTGTTCATTACATTGTAAAATTGAAAATTTTAATATAAATTTTTCACTGATGATGTGTTTGTCTTGATGCTTAAACTATGGTTAAATAATTCACAAAGTGTCAGTTAAGGAAAAAGGGCGTTGTTTTTAAGTTACGACTGTAGCAACTTCTTTTGCGTTAGAAATTAAACAAAATCCCTACATTTAAAAATGTCGAAATGATTTTTCCAACTACGATTCTTGCCGATTGCGTTGTTTTGTATGTTGGCTGATAACAATTTATTATATTCTTGGAAATTACGTTGTATCAAATCCAAAAGAAGCGTGTTCATTAAGAGGAGGATTAGTTATCGCCAAGTCTTGAACTATTCCAAATGTATGTAATACGATCATTTTTGACGCAAACAAAAATTAAAATTTTGACGGATGTAATACTCCTGTGTAATTTGTGTGAGTTACTAAAAATAACTAAAAACTCCCCCGCCGTTGACCATACAAATACAGAGTGTTTAAAAATAGTTGTTTATCACTTATCAGAGTGAACTCTGACCTTCGCGATTTTGTTGTTTTGTTGAAGGATGTACTATAATATTCCTAACGGTAGTTAGTCAAGGGGGGAGTTTTTTACGACCAGGTGATTGTACAACTTGATCTCACTGGTCTGTGGTATATTCATATTTTAGTTAAAAATATAAATGCGATTAAAGACGCCAGCACACCCCAAATTAGTATAAATATAGTAATTATTAAATCTCTTTGATCTTGTTTTTGATGCATTTGCTTGACACTTTCAGCTGTACACTGCCGCCTCATCCAAGATTTGGTGGATGGACTGTGTTTCAAACAAATCTTGCCCCATCTGTGGGCGATGCCGTGCCTGTGGGTACCATTCTTGAAATCAGTTGTTACTACGGTTACAAATTAAATGGTGGTGCGATCACTGCTTGCATTCGGGGCCAATGGAGACCCGAAGTGGGTCAATGTTTACGTAATTATGGTACTTCTGATTGAAAATTAATTATTACCAAGGTACTACCACAGGTACTTGTCCTTCATTACGTACCACCACTATTACGACAGTTAGTTGTACCTACAAAGGGGAAACTTTAGCAACTTGTTTGGACGTGGTTAAAGGAACGAGAGCACATTTCCAATGTTCCCCGTTTTATGAAATCCAAGGGCTGAACAAGTTTCCAGTAAGAATATGTTCCAGGGGACAGTGGAGTGGTGGTATTCCAGAATGCGTACCAGGTAATGGTTCACCGAATTTTTAAATGAGTACTATTTTATTTGCACGAACGGAAAACTGTCTCTCTTTTCAGTGTGCGGTAAAAAAGGCATTACAAAGGATCCTACTTTAATTGTGGGAGGTTTCAACACAACGTCACTTGAATACCCTTGGCAGACGGCCTTATATTTTAAAAGAACCAAAGTATTAATCTGTGGAGGAACACTACTGAGTCAAAAGACAATCTTGACAGGTGATAACCTCTTCACAGTTTGATTATCTGTTTCCAAACTGATCAATTATAGCTGCACACTGCGTGACAAACGACAAAGGTCAACTACAACCGAAAGAAAACTACATAGTGGCTGTTGGCAAGTCTTATCGCAGCTACAACGATTCGAGGGACAACGCAGCTCAATTTTCTTCAGTACTGTAACCAGCTATTTACCGCAAAATTAACATTAAGCAGCTTTTTGTGTTTCAGATACAAGAAATGTACGTTTCTAGACAATACAAAGGGTACATTCAACATTACTTTGGAGACATCGCAATAATAGTTGCAAATACAACATTCGTGCTTTCGCTTAACGTTCAATCAGTTTGTGTAGTTTGGGAAAAAAAATTTCATCAGTCACTAGAAAATGTCACCAGAGTGAACCAAACTTACGCGAGCGGTTGGGGCTTTACTTCCGAAAATAATAACCCTTCAGACGTTCTTAAATTGTTGAAAGTTCCACTTATAAGTAAAGATGAGTGTGAACGCAGATTGTCTGAAGATGATCTAGAGTATCTGACCGACGATAAACTATGTGCCGGTTTCTTAGAATCTGGTAATTGTTTAAAAATATTTGGAAAGTTAGTAGGAACGATTTTCAGGCAAATCTGTGTGCAAGGGCGATAGCGGCGGAGGTCTGGTGACCAAGCACGGTGGTAGATACTACATCATAGCCGTCGTCAGTATTGCGCCACAATCGTCTACAGCTGTTGGTGGATGTGATAGTCAACAATATGGGTTGTACACCAGATTTTCGTATTACATTGAAGACTTTTTAATCGACGTAGAAGCCAGATTTGCGCCGTAAGTACTTTTTGAATTTGGAGCGATTGCATGATTGGGTTTGACGATATTGCAGCTCCGAACACCATGTGTATTGCACTGACGATGATTGTTTCACTGCTTCTACAAACGTATCAATAACTTCTGCAAGGTAAAATGTAGACCGATATTACGATAAAAATAACTCAACGTATCTATGACTTCAGAAGTGGTTGTATATTACCCGATCATCCCACGTTTGGCAACTGGTCCATCTTTGGTGCACCTTCCAATCACTTTATGCCAGGAACATTGGTGGTACCAGGCACTGTTTTGAAAATAGAGTGTAAGCCGAATTATACTCTGAGTGGCCACGGTAGCCTGTTTTGCGAGAACGAATTCTGGTCATCCAATGTTGGCGAGTGTTTAGGCATGTATTCATTCTAACTCAGAACATTTATCTTCAGATTTGTATTTTTCACAGCAAGTGCAACACCCAAAACACAGGACTTGGTAGCTACTGAACAAGAAGTTCACGGTCTTTTTGGTGACCACGTCACTTTAGAGTGTGCTACTACCGGCAACCCAACACCAAAGATAACTTGGACTAAAGATAACACACTGGTAATGAACGCTGAAGGTGCAACAAGAATGTTAATGTTATTTATTAGATCGATGGTACTCAAGGTGCTAAGTACAGGATTAAGCTGGACCAATCACTTCATATAATTATGCTTCAAAAGTCTGACGCAGGAGTGTATCTATGTACCACCGACAACACTACAGGTGAAGCTACAATGAAACGAATAAACTTGGTCGTTATTGGTAAGTCTTGCTCCGAACATAAAAATTTGGTCTAATTTAATTTAATTAAGTAGACGGTCCTCACTGGCCTGCAACTATACTGGAATCAGAGAGTCAAGCAAAAGTTGTGGTGTCGCTAAACTCTTCATTAACCCTCAACTGTTTAGTCGTGGGCTATCCTCTCCCTGCTGTAACCTGGTGGAAAAATGACACTCTTATTCCTATAAAATCTAGTCAGTTCGAAACACGCAAAGACCATTCTCTTCACATAGCATCCGTAACATCATCAAATCTTGGGGTGTATACTTGTCAAGCTTACAACGGTGTGGGTAAATCTGCCAGTTGGTCGGTCACCGTGGAGGCTAGACAAACCAATCACGACACGAATCCGAAAGGTCTAGTTAAACCACTACAATTGCCAGTTTTGTTAAATTTTGACCACGATTTTGTTTTTTCTAGGAACCGACGCCCAACCCGACTGCCAGGATAACCCGTTATTTCCCGATTGTCGTGTCATCGTACTGAGCAATCACTGTGCGCGCCAAAATTACGCGAAATTCTGTTGTAAGTCTTGCACGGAGGCGGGCTGGATACCAGTGGTCAATCTAACGGAGCAGACAACAATAGTCACCGATTGAATATCATTTTTTAAAGCGTAATTTATTGCTAATCTCATACTTTGTTAAAAGAAATTCAATATAATTTGTGCATTATTATTTCTCGAGTGTAAATGAATTAGTCTTAATTTTGTTTATTTTTGGTTGGCAACACATTTGACAGACCGGGCAAACTTCAAAATTAAGCTTGTTCAAAATGATGTCTGTGTTGTGTTCTGAGGTGATTTTTTCATAGAAAAGCCGTGTTCAGGTATGATTTTAGTTAAATTTAACAACTTTTTACTTCCCGAGCGTAAGCAAAGGAAGTATTGTAAATCGAGTCCGTCGGCCGACTCTCCACTTTTACGTTTTCTCGATCTTTCGTGACCCCAAGAAGACGAAGAAATAGGTCTCCCATTTCCGTCCGTCTGTCCGTCTGTCCGTTCGTCTGTCCGTCCGTCTGTCCGTCTGTCCGTCTGCCGTCCCGGATTTTTATTAGACAGATAATCTCCGAAAGTACTCGACCGATTGTTGTGAAATTTTGTACTTATATTAAGAATATCATGTAGATAGTAAAACGCTAACCAAAATTTGTCTAATCATCCCCACCACTAATGCGATGACGTCACTTCAAAATTGTACATAGTAAATGGGTTTTCAATTGTATAAAATAACATAGTCCTACACATGTAGTTTACAACTCTGAATCGACTTTTCACCCGAAACGTCCAGATTTTTGGAAAAAAAATCAAAATTATAAAACAACATTTTGAAATTTAATTTTTAATCTGCTAACCAGAATGCTTTGAAATGTTGCAGATGTTTTAAGGCTATAAAGAGCATCATAAATCTTTAGTCAAAAAATATTTGCTTATCCCCTCCAAAAACTTGATGACGTCAGCTCAAAAGTTTGTGGAATAAATCATATGTAAAATGTACAAAATATGATGAGTCTGTACTTGTGATCTATCACTCCATTCATATTTTTTGGATTTGCATATACAGGGTGACTCAAAAAAATTAATGAATGCGTAAATATATTTTATTGATTTAATCAGGAACTACAAAACCGAATGCTTTGAAATCTTGCAGATGTTTTAAGGTTATAAAGAGCATAATAAATGTTTAGTCAAAATATATTTGCTTATCCCCTCCAAAAAATTTATGACGTCAACTCGAAAGTTTGCCGAATAAATCATATCCAAACTGTAAAAATATGATGAGTCTGTACTTGTAATTTATCACTCCATTCATATTTTTTGGATTTGCATATACAGGGTGACTCAAAAAAATTAATGAATGCGTAAATATATTTTATTGATTAATCAGGAACTACAAAACCGAATGCTCTGAAATCTTGCAGATGTTTTAAGGTCATAAAGAGCATAATAAATGTTTAGTCAAAATATATTTGCTTATCCCCTCCAAAAAATTGATGACGTCAGCTCGAAAATTTGCCGAATAAGTCATATCTAAAATGTACAAAATATGATCAGTCTGTACTTGTGATCTATCACTCCATTCATATTTTTTGGATTTGCATATACAGGGTGATTCAAGAAAATAAATGAAAGCGTAAATTTATTTTACTGATTTACTAGGAACTACAAAACCGAATGCTTCGAAAGCTTGAAGATATTTTAAAATTATCATAAGCATGGTAAATTTTTGATCAAAACGTATTTGGTCGTCCCCCCTAAAAAATTAATGACGTCACCACAAAATTTTGCTGAAAAAATCCTATCTAAAATGTACAAAATATGGTGAGTCTCTTCTTGTGATTTATCATTCCATTCAAATTTTTTCGATTTGCATATACAGGGTGACTCAAAAAAATTAATGAATGCGTAAATTTATTTTATTGATTTAATCAGGAACCACAAAACCGAATGCTTTGAAATCTTGCAGATGTTTTAAGGTTATAAAGAGCATAATAAATTTTTAGTCAAAATATATTTGGTTATCTTCTACAAAAAACTGATGACGTCAGCTCAAAAGTTTGCCGAATAAATCGTATCTAAAATGTACAAAATATGATGAGTCTGTACTTGTGATTTATCATTCCATTCATATTTTTGGATTTGCATATGCAGGGTGACTGAAAAAAATTAATGAAGGCGTGAATTTATTTTATCGATTTAATCAGGAATTACAAAACCGAATGCTTTGAAATTTTGGGAATATTTTAAAGTTATTATAAGCATGGTAAACTTTTGTTCAAAATGTATTTGTTTATCCCTCCTAAAAAAATTGATGACGTCACCCTTAAATTGTGCTGAATAAATCCTATCTAAAATGCAAAAAATATGATGAGTTTGTACTTGTGATTTATCATTCCATTCATATTTTTTAGATTTTCTTAAGAGGTGGTTCAAAAAAATTAATGAAGTCAATTTATTTTATTGATTAAATTAAAGGCAACACTTATTATTAGTATTACACCCCAACCAACCCAATTTGGTAGACACAAAATTTGTTAAAGGAAAAACTCGGTTGAAACATAAGGGTAGCACGCTTATTTACATCGACTTTAACATTACAGACCTGCATTTGTTTTATGCGCTCACTTGGTTCCGCGAATGTGAAATAGACATGTTTATAATCAACTAATTGTGAATTTCACCGTCAAGAATTAAAATAAAACCCAATGTTTTATATAATAAGCGGAAGTCGAAGCAATAAAACCGATGGTCGTTTTGTTTACAGTTTCTCTGTTTGACTCTCACGTATGCTGTTACGCCTGTCATCTTAAATTAAGAATGTTTATACATACACGATTTTCAGTTGCCTCTGATACGTATACGTGAGTAAATTGTTTCGTTATTTTATTGATTATTACAAATCAATATTCAAAACGACCCAATTCATTTTCCCGAAAATTTGAGAATATAATAATTTTATTCTTAGTATTACACTACATCTATCCCAACTGATATACGTGTCCTTGCAAAAATGTTGATGACGTCATCGCAATTTTTTTTTAAATTCCCACTACAAAAATGTAATGGGAAAAAAAACACAATAGGCATGCAGTCGTCAAGTTTCCGACAGCGAGGGAAGTACTGTCTAAACTCTTTAGACCAATTTTTATCGATTGTAAACCTTTTTATCGACATTTTGATAATCAATTTCGATGTCGTGAATTTTAATTTCAACAACGAAATTTCTGACTGTGGATGTAGATTTATAAAAAATTAAGATTAAATAAGTACCGCCACCAAGTATCTTTTGTTACAAAATTGGAAATTTTTTTTAATAAGCAAAAGGACGGATTTTCACAAGGTCGGAGCTTAAACTTAGAGATCTCGGTTGTGAAATGAGTCAGGTCAGGTCTTTTTAAAAATTACATCGAACTAACCTCGTTTACACTGAAAAGTGTTATATTATTTATATAATTAACCAAAATTAATCGTAACGGTGACCACACCACAGTTTGCTCAACAAGCGTAGCAAATTATTGCTATTTTTCCAAGTGGAAATATGCGAATTTTCGACCGACGCCAACAGGTGGTATAAATTTGTTTTATTGTTTGTAAATTCACAGTTCATGTTAGGATTTTAATCGTTAACTGGTTCTAACACAATTTAACAGTCATGAGATTGTTCCGAGATTTTTTTCGATCTCACTATAGGGAAAAACGAGTGAATAAGAGAGTATCGTGTAATACTATCATCCATTTTATTAAAACCCAAATTTATACAGCTTCGTTACATACTAAAACATGAATGTGAAAAGAACACAAGCGAAAAATAATTAAGTGATCACTTAAAAATATTTACAATAAGATAACAATACCGTGGTCGGCTGGTCTCAGACCAACGCAGCGCGCATCAGAGAGTATAAGAAAATAGGGCTCTACAGAAGCAGACCTCCAGAAGTGTGGCTCCAACGTTGAACAACTAACCGCACGTTTAACGTAACAATATTTAGAAACAATATTATGGACTCGTGCTGCCTACACAGTGTAACTGCTACCCGCCCGTTACGTAAACTATATACACAACAAACGAAACGAATGTCAAACGTTTACAATCGTGATAGTAGTTAGTAGTCATGTGTATTGAGCACGACTGGTATGACACTTAACACGATATAACAACACAGTTACAATCTAGCTAACCTAAGTGTTGAAAGCCTAAATAATACTACCTCGTTCAAGACGTTCAGTGGCGGAGCCCCGAAGGCCGCGCAACAAGCAACCGCCGTCCGTCAAGGCTCCGCCCCCACCCACTCGCACACAGTCCGACATCACTAAGGCAACTGTTTTCAACTTGGAATGTATGAAAACACTATTGCGTCTCTACACTGCTGCTCGACTCGCAGACCAACCAACCAACCAACCTACCAACCAACGGCAGCCCTGCGGCCTCTCGCTCGCGCTCTCTCGCCCTCGTTCACGCGCACGCTCTCACTCTCTCTCAATCGCTCTCAAATTACAAATGTACGGACTGCAGCGTAAGCATGCAGCAAATTTACTAGAAGTAGCAACAGGATTTTGTACACAACGACCGACATGGGAACGACGCCGTCACGGCGGGTGAAACGGAGTCCTTCCGATCGACAGATGAGTGTGAATTGTTTTTTGTTTTGTTTGTTGTTATTTGTTGTTGTTGTGACCTGCGGCAGCAGACGCAGTGCCACCTGGTGGCAGTACGCAAAACGGAGTGATGCGCTTAGTAGTAGGTCTCCTGTTCCAGCCATCCGCCGGGGTTGCGACGCAAGTAGAACCTTCGGGTCTCGTCGTAGATGAAGATGGACAGCATGAACGGGATCGCGGGCAGCCACCACACGAACCTGAAAACAATAACAAACTTAAAATTACCAGAAATAGACTAATTCATCTTTCAATCTTGCAAAGAGATTATCAACAGCGCTCTTTTCGAAGTCGAATTATTTTTCAAATCGTTCAAAGTAGTACAAAAAAAAAATAGACACTTTCGAAAAAATTAAGTTCAAAAAAATCTTCCGCCTGTCTGATAATTGTTCTCTGTATTAATTCGAACCTATTAAACATTAATAATCCGGCCCCAGAAGTTCTCTCCGTGATCCCCGGATTTTTTTTGATTTTTTAGCGATCGACACTCACACTCAAAAAACAAATTGCCAGTTTGACAGCCGACAACCCCGGAACGGGAAAAGATAACGGATTCCGGTTTTCGCCATTTGATTTCTTGAAGTCTTTTAGTTGCAACAGTTGATTTTCAAGCCGAATTATCTACTCATTTAGAAACAACAAACAAATACATCAGACGGTGTCGTTTTCCGGAATGTGTGTCGTTAAAAAATACCAAAAAAATTCAGGAAATCCCCGAGACATCTTTTGAGCCCGGATTCGTCTTCAGGAGGTTCGAATTAGTAAAAAGGGTCATTTTCAGACAAATATAAGTCTGTTTTAGCGAGATAGCTTGATGTGGTCTAAATATTAAAAAATTTGAAAACATTTAATTAAAAAAATAAAAAAAAAACACCAATTTTCTGAATCTGTCTGATAATTGTTCTCGGTATTAATTCGAACCTATTAAACAATAATAATCCGGGTTCAGAAGTTCTCTCCGGGATCTCCGGTTTTTTTTTTGACTTTTTAGCGATCGACACCCACACTCAAAAAACAAATTGCCAGTTTGACAGCCGATAACCCCGGAACGGGAAGAGATAACGGATTCCGGTTTTCGCCATTTGATTTTTTGAAGTCCTTTAGTCACAGTGGTTGATTTTCAAGCCGAATTATGCACTCATTTATAATCGACAAACAAATACCTCAGACGGTGTCGTTTTTCGGAAATGTGTGTCGTTAAAAAATACCAAAAAAATTCAGGAAATCCCCGAGACATCTTTTGAGCGCGGATTCGTCTTCAGGAAGTTCGAATTAGTAAAAAGATTCGTTTTCAGACAAATATAAGCCTGTTTTACCGAAATAGCTTGATTTGCTCTGAATTCTAAAAAAATTGAAAATATTAAGACAAAAAAAATCGGGATCTGTCTGATAAGTGGCTCTCTGTACTAAGTGAACCTATTAAACAATAATAATCCGGGCCCAAAAGTAGTCTCCGGGATCCCCGGATTTTTTTTTGTTTATTTTTTAGCGATCGACATCCACACTCAAAAAACAAATTTCCAGTTTGACAACCGATAACACCGGAACGGAATGAGATACCGGATTCCGGTTTTCACCACTCGATTTCTTGAAGTCTTGTAGTCGTATTGGTTGATTTTCAAGCCGAATTATACACTCATTTAGAATCAAGAAACAAATATATCAGACGGTGTCATTTTTCGGAAATGTGTGTCGTTAAAAAATACCAAAAAAATTCAGGAAATCCCCGAGATATCTTTTGCGCCCGGATTCGTCTTCAGGAGGTTCGAATTAGTAAAAAGGGTCATTTTCAGACAAATATAAGTCTGTTTTAGCGAAATAGCTTGACGTGGTCTAAATCCAAAAAAATTTGAAAACATTGAATAAAAAATAAAAAACAATTTTTCGGATCTGTCTGATAATTGCCCTCTGTATTAATTCGAACCTATTAAACAATAACAATCCGGGCCCAGAAGTTGCCTCCGGGATCTTCGGATTTTTTTTTTTTTTGATTTTTTAGCCATCGAAACCCACACTCAAAAAACCAATTGCCAGTTTGGCAGCCGATAAAACCGGAACGGGATGAGATACCGGATTTCGGTTTTCACCATTCGGTTCTTTGAAGTTTGTCAGTCGTACTGGTTGATTTTCAAGCCGGAATCTATACCCATTTAGAATCAACAGACGGATACATTGGACGATGTCATTTTTAGAGAACGTCATCATAAAAAAACAGTAAAAAATTCAATAGGTCCCTCAAAAATCTTTTGAGCCCGGATTCTTTTTCAGGAGGTTCGAATTAGTACCAGGACTAATTTTCAGACCAATCTAAGTCTTTTTAAGCGAGATAACGAGATGTGCTCTAAATTCTAGAAAAATCAAAATTCCAAAAAATTAACTCAAAAAAAAAAATCTCCCGATCTGCTCTCTCGACTAATTCGAACCACTTGAACAAGAATCCGAACTCAAAAGATTTCTGTGATACTTTCTGATTTTTTTTTTTTTTGAATTTTTCAGCGATCGACACCCATACTCAAAAAACAAATTTCACTTTTAACCACCCATTAAGAATCAACAGATTTTAAATTTCTTGTTGTGAAAAGAAGGCTACGTATATTAAGAAAATAAGGCAAAATATAAGCCCCGCCCACCCACCCTATCTCAATTGTGATGAATTTTTCATTCGTTGTTAGACCGAGGGGCGGAGCGTAATTGCAAAATCCAATTGCCTTAAAAATTTACCATTTTAAATAAGTTTCTTGTTGGTCGAAAGATGTACAATTTCAAAACATCTGCAAGATTTCAAAGTATTCAGTTTTGCAATTCTCGATTTAATCAATAAAATTAATTTACGCATTCAGTAATTTTTTTGGGACACCTGTATAAGCAAATCTAAAAAATATTAATCAGTGATGGATCACAAGTATAGACTCATCTTATTTTGCACATTTAAGATTGGATTTATTCGTCAAAATTTTGAGGTGACGTCATCAATTTTTTTAGGGGGGATGAGCAAATACATTTTAATCAAAAATTGACAATGCTTGTGATGACTTTAAAAGATCTCTAAGGTTTACTTCTTGATTAAATCAGTAAAATAATTCACGCATTCATTATTTCTTTTTGAGTCACCCTGTATATGCAAATCCAATAAATATGAATGGAATGATAAATTACAAGAAGAGACTCATCATATTTTGTACATTTTAGATAGGATTTATTCGGCAAAATTTTGAGCTGACGTCAACAATTTTTTGGAGGGGATAAGTAAATATATTTTGATTAAAAATTTATCATGCGATTCAAAATTACATTGCATAATGTTGTTTTATAATTTTAATTTTTTTCAAAAACTGGATGTTTCGGGTAAAAACTCAACATGGAGTCATAAACCATGTATATACCTATAGAACTTTGTTATTTTATACAATTTAAAACCTGTTTACTATGTACAATTGTGGAGTGACGTCATCACGTTATTGGTGGGGATGATTAGACAAATTTAATGATATTCCTAATATAAATACAAAGTTTGACAACAATCAGCCTAGTACTTTCGGAGATTTTGAAAGGTCGAGAAAACGCAAAAGTAAAGACTCAGCAGACGTACTCGATTACAATACTTCCCGATCGTAAGCAAAATATAACGGACGATGTCATTTTTGGGGAATGTCATCATGAAAAAAATTAAAAAAATTCAAGAGGTCCCTCAAAAATCTTTTGAGCCCGGATTCTTTTTCACGAGGTTCGAATTAGTACCAGGACTAATTTTCAAAAAATCAAAATTCCAAAAAATTAAGTCAAAAAAAAATCTCCCGATCTGTCTAAAAACTGCTCTCTCGACCAAGTCGAACAAATTGAACTAGAATCCGAACTCAAAAGATATCTGTGACACTTTCAGAATTTTTTTTTGAATTTTTCAGCGATCGACACCCATACTCAAAAAATAAATTTCACTTTTAACGACCCGTAATTCCGGAACGCGATGAGATATCGGATTTTGGTTTTCACCATTCGGTTCTTTGAGGTTTGTTAGTCGTACTGATTGATTTTCAAACCGGACTCTATACCCATTTAGAATCAACAGACGGATACATTGGACGATGTCATTTTTGGGAAATGTCCTCATAAAAAAAATCAAAAAAATTCAAAAGGTCCCCCAAACATCTTCTGAGCTCGGATTCTTTTTCACGAGGTTCGAATTAGTACCAGGACTAATTTTCAGACGAATCTAAGTCTTTTTAAGCGAGATAGCGAAATGTGCTCTAAATCCCAAAAAAATCAAAATTACAAAAAATTAAGTCAAAAAAAATCTCCCGATCTGTCTAAAAACTCTCGACTAAGTCGAACCACTTGAACAAGAATCCGAACTCGAAAGATATCTGTAACACTTTCTGTTTTTTTTTTTTAATTTTTCAGCGATCGACACCCATACTCAAAAAACAAATTTCACTTTTATCGACCCGTAACTCCGGAACCCGATGAGATATCGGATTTCGGTTTTCACCATTCGGTTCTTTGAAGTTTGTCAGTCGTACTTCTCGATTTTCAAGCCGCACTCTATACCCATTTAGAATCAACAGACGGATACATCGGACGATGTCATTTTTGGGGAATGTCCTCATAAAAAAATTTTAAAAATTCAAGAGGTCCTCCAAACATCTTTTGAGCCCGGATTCTTTTTCAGGAGGTTCGAATTAGTACCAGGACTGATTTTTAGACGAATCTAAACTTTTTAAGCGAGATTGCTTATTCATAAAAAAATTCAGAATTCGAAAAAATTAAGTCAAAAAAATCTCCCGATCTGTCTAAAAACTGCTCTCTCGGCTAATTCGAACCACTTGAACAAGAATCCGAGCTCAAAAGATATGTGTGAGAGCTCCTGATTTTTTTTTTCCAGCGATGGATACCCAAACTCCAAAACAAATTTCATCTTTTGCGTCCTAAAAATAATAGTTTGCGCATTTAATTTTAAACTTATGCTGTCGTATGTTCGTCAGAACATAACATGAGGTCATAATTAGAAGTGCGGTCGCAAAATTTTACGAGTATACAAACTATATATATATAGCAATATGTAACTGTACTCACTTGAGCGGGAACATGCGCAAGCCCTTGTCCATGCCCGGCGTGTACGAGAGGAAGGCGGCGAGGGCGGTCTCGAACACCAGCCCGAAATTGAGAGCCCAATTACGCATGCCCTGGTGGACGATGGAGTTGCGACGAGTCTTGCAGATGATCAAATCAGCCCACTGTACGACGACGATGGAAACGAAGAAAGCGGTATGGCACGTGTACTCCAGCGTCTTCCTGTCTCGATATGTCTGCAAACCGAAGCGTCAGCTCAACCCCGCTCGCTGCGCTCGACACACTCACCCATTCTTGTCCGTACGAGTCCTTGAGATCGTTGACGGCCTTGGAATCCCACTGCTTTCTGATGCCGAAGAGGTCGGTCGGTCTGAAGCCGTTCTCAGCCATGATGACGAAGTAGACGAAGAAGCCGGCGGCGGCCTGGATCATGCCGATCTGGCCGTACGCCATCGAGATCAACCTGTGCGTTGGACGGGAGAGTTAGAAGGGGGTCGACAGAATATTTGACTCCTTGCCGGGATTTTTTCGAACGCTCACTCAGTGTGAAAGGGTGGTTTTTCGGTCGAAAAAACCACGGCAAGTCCCACATACTTACGAAAGCACATCCCACGTTTCATGCTGTTACATTTATAGCACAATTACATTAAACCGCATGCAATCTGTACATTAAGTATACATATTACCATCGAGTGAGTTACAACGCTTTTATATCATGTGCTGGGGTGAGACTGACTGACTGCGACTGACTGACTTAAGTGACATGATAAGAAAACGGTGCACCATCGTACTGTAAGCGTTACTTCTGCTTCATACGGGAGTGTGGGTTAGTGGAGGGACCCTGTATGGTTCTTTGAATATCAAAACGAAAATTACTTACTTGATCGTAAAACAACGGACTAAAACTGTTTGGAAAGTTTCATTATTATAAAAGATTAAAAGAGAAAAAGGCAAAAGGTATTTTTAAAAGATTCACTGCGACTGCTTACGAGGTGAATCCTTTAAACGCTCAAACCAAACAAAGCGAAACGCACTGTCGAGTGCACGAAATTAATTTCAATCAAGTTGGTGCTACAATGTCGGAACTATGACTTAACAAGCTGGTCGGAAACTCTTAGTACCGTCTAGGCAAAATTTCACCTCTTCTGTACAAAAACAAAACAAAAACTAAGCTAACTACGCTACTTAAATCTATGAAATCCATAGATCTATTCCAAAGAAGCATACCGAGGAAGGTAATAAAGGTTAAATTTAGACAGGTGTTGTGTCGCATGCAAAACTGGTCTTTAGAAACTACAAACTATAACGCTAAGTCTAATCTATGAGAGAAACAGAAAGAACTATGTTGAAGGCAGATTATCTCGTGTGTGTCCAACACACCTAGAGCAGGAAAAAAAATCGCTAAAATAACTGTGCTTCCTCTAAAAATGCTCTTCTACGGGCATCACAAACTATACCTCGGCAAAAAATTTTTAGCTTAAACTACGTAAAAATGTAGTAACAGTTAGAAAACGCCTTAAAGCGAAGGCTAAGGCAGAAGATAGAAAAAAGAATCAAAAAATATGCTAGAGTGAAAATCGAGAAGAAATGTCAATGTACTGCGCGGGCACTAAAAAGTAACCAAAAGTCGGAAACCCGCAATTTCCGTCACTTTCTTATGCTCCACCCCATATACTGATTGAACACTGAGTTATGTGGGTCAATTATTTTGCATATTATACAAATTTCGTCACTGATTATAATTATAAAAATAGTGACATAAAATCGGGAAAATGAAAAATAAAAAATCGTAATAACGGAATATTGCCATTCGAAAATTTGAAGAAACGAATAATTGAAAATTTGAAAAAAATTAAAGTTGAAAAAACGAAAAATTATGATATCAAGAAATTGTAAAATCGAAAAACTGCAAGAACGAAAAATTGAATAACCAAAAACTGAGAAACCGAAAAATTGAAAAATCAACAATTTAAATTTTCAAATCAAAAAATGAAAAACTTCAAAATTGTAAGATTTTAAAATCAATAGAAAAACGAAAAAGTATAAGACGAAAACTTTGGAAAATCTGAAAATTTGAAATCTACAACTTGAAAAATTAAAAAAACGACAAATTGAAAAATGGAAAGATTAAAAATTGAGAAACTTAAAAATAGAAAAAGTGCGAAGTATTGTAAAATCGAAATACTGAAAATGAAAGAAATCGAAAAACCGGATAATTGAGAAATACAAAAACTGCAATATTGAAAAATTAAAGATGAAAAGTTAAAAACACAAAAAAGCAAAACTTGCGATATCAAAAACTTGTAAAATAGAAGAAGGAAAAACGAAAAATTATTATATTATTATATTTTCTTAGACGAATGTCATTTGCCGAAATCCGTCTTGTATTTTAAAAGCTTATCTTAGCAAATAGTAGTCCCGCCCACCCGCCCTCTATTTTCTTACAAGATTTATTATTTGCTAAAATAAATCTTATCTTAGCAAATACTAGTCCTGCCCACCCGCCCTCTATTTTCTTGAAGTCTTATGTCATTTTCCAAAATCAGTTTTATCTTGGCAAGTACTAGCCCCACCCGCCCACCCACCCACCCACCCTCTATATAGCAAATACCAGTCCCACCCACCCGCCCTCTATTTTCTTAAAGTCTACGTCATTTTCCAAAATCAACCTTATATTGGCAAGTACTAGCCCCGCCCACCCACCCTCTATTTTCTTAGAAGGTTTATCATTTCCCAAAATCAATTTTATCTTAGCAAGTACTAGCAAGTACTACCCTCTGAGGAAATCAAGGGGGGTTAGTACTTGCTAAGATAAGACTGATTTTGAGAAATGACATACTCTCTAAGAAAGTAAAGGGTTTTTTTCAATGGTCAAAATGCTTAAAGAAAACTTCGAAGTGATCAATTAATTAATTAATATTAATAAATGCAAAATTGGAAAATTAAAAACTTGAAAAATCACGTTGAAAATTTGAAAAATTGAATAAACGAAAAAATATAAAATCAAAAGAAACATTGAAAAAATAAAGGAAAAATTGTGATCAAAAATCGAGAAAAGAAAAATTAAAAAATTGGGAAAATGGAAATAAAAATCAAAAACTTGAAAAATTGAGGACACGGAAAATGGAAAAATCGAAAAATGAAAAATTGTAATTACGGAAAATTGCCATTCGAAAATTTTTAGAAACAAAAAATTGAAAATTTGAAAAAATTAAAGTTGAAAAACCGAAAAATCGAATAATTAAAAACTGAGAAGTCAAAAAATTGAAAAATCTAAGAATCGGGAAATTGAAAAATCAGCAATTAAAATTTTTGGAATCAAAAAATTTAAAACTTGAAAATTGTAAAATTAAAAAATCAAAAGAAAAACGAAAAAGTATGGGACGAAACTTCGGAAAACCTGAAATGAACAACTTAAAAAATTGAGAAAACGACAAATTTAAAAATGGAAAAATTAAAAATTGAGAAACTTGAAAATATGAACAGTACGAAATTTTGTAAAATCGAAATACTGAAAATTAAAGAAATCGGAAAATCGCAAAATTGAGAAATCCAAAAACTGCAAAAACTGAAAAATCAAAAATTGAATAAACGAAGAATTGTGATACAAAATCGAGAAAATGATAACACAAAAATGGGAAATGAAAGATGAAAATCAAGGACTTAAAAAATTGAGGGGGACGACAATTGAAAAGCACGAAAAAAGCAAAAATTGATATATTATTGTGTTTTCTTAGAGAAAATGTCATTTGCCAAAATCAGTCTTATCTTAGCAAATAATTATTTAAACACCCTGTAGTACAATTCGTGTTTGGTGCTTGCTTTCTGAAAAAAGTTTAAAAAAAGCCTAGGAGCCTTGATATCTTGCTTTTGAAAAAATGTAGACATTTTAAAATTCAACAGGTAGTTTATATACAGGGTGACTCATTAAGTGTGCGGTCCTCGATAATTATTTATATGATAGATATCAAGGCTAACACACAACTTGGCTTTTTAAATGAAACACCCTATACATATTTACAGTTTACAGAGTGTTTATACAAAATTCTAGAACTTTACAATTTTCAAATCTCGATATTTCAGTTTTTCAAATGAAACACTCTGTATTTTACTCTTTTTCTTGTCCTCATTCTTTTAATGAAAAAATAAAAAATCGCCATAACTATCAACAAATACAGAACAAAAAATATTATAAAATAAAAGGTTAAATTAAAGAATTAAAACATTTTTTATAAACACTCTGTATTTAATCTCATTTATACCACAACAAAGCGCCACCTTTCTTTATCTCTCCATAGAATATTGTAAGACAGACTTTAAAAACAACCCTACTTTCTTTTTTTGAACCCTTCCAATGCTAAAAATTCAAGAAAATTAGAGTAACGTGGCAACGTCGCATCGGAATTTCAAAAGTAAACTGTGGATGTAAAGTAATAATGAGGTCAATCAAAATATGTAAAGATATATAGGGTATCTCATAAAAAAATCACTAAATTATGTGTTACATCTTAAAAACAGAACACTCTGTATAGCTAAAAATAATGTTAGAAAATATAGTTTTCAAAGAACGATACAACTTCTGGTTTTTTTCTATTTCTAATAATTCACCCTGTATATACATTTCGTCCCTGTACTACAATTCCAACAAATCGAAATTATGAGGAAACTACGATCACTTTGAAGTGTGTAGAAAATTTTAGAACTCTTTTGGTGAGTTGAAATTATCTTGGGGGTCCCTAATGTTTTATTTTAGAATCAATTTTAAATAATTTTGAGGACCCCTGGTGCTTTTTTAAAGAATTTTCAAGAATCTTGTGGACAATTTGGGTTTTTTTTTTTCCAAAAGAAATTTAAAAAATCTTGGGAGCCCGGATGCTTGTGAAATGCAATGACATTAAAATCCAACAAATAGACGATATATACAGGGTGTTCAAAAAAAAAAGGACAAATTTGAAGTTTCTTGTTGTGGAAACCATAGAGATTAAAATTTCTTTATCTACATGCAAAATAAATGCAAAATTGGAAAATTAAAAAATTGAAAAATCACGTTGAAAATTTGAAAAATTGAATAAACGAAAAAATATAAAATCAAAAACATTGAAAAAATAAAGGAAAAATTGTGATCAAAAATCGAGAAAAGAAAAATAAAAAAATTGGGAAAATGGAAATAAAAATCAAAAACTTGAAAAATTGAGGAAACGGAAAATG
This sequence comes from Zophobas morio, assembly GCF_036711695.1. NCBI lineage: Eukaryota > Metazoa > Arthropoda > Insecta > Coleoptera > Tenebrionidae > Zophobas > Zophobas morio. The sequence continues at coordinate 5,014,966 of NW_026972115.1, forward strand.
GAAAAATCGAAAAATGAAAAATTGTAATTACGGAAAATTGCCATTCGAAAATTTTTAGAAACAAAAAATTGAAAATTTGAAAAAATTAAAGTTGAAAAAACGAAAAATCGAATAATTAAAAACTGAGAAGTCAAAAAATTGAAAAATCTAAGAATCGGGAAATTGAAAAATCAGCAATTAAAATTTTTGGAATCAAAAAATTTCAAACTTGAAAATTGTAAAATTAAAAAATCAAAAGAAAAACGAAAAAGTATGGGACGAAAACTTCGGAAAACCTGAAATGAACAACTTAAAAAATTGAGAAAACGACAAATTTAAAAATGGAAAAATTAAAAATTGAGAAACTTGAAAATATGAACAGTACGAAATTTTGTAAAATCGAAATGCTGAAAATTGAAGAAATCGGAAAATCGCAAAATTGAGAAATCCAAAAACTGCAAAAACTGAAAAATCAAAAATTGAATAAACGAAGAATTGTGATACAAAATCGAGAAAATGATGACACAAAAATGGGAAATGAAAGATGAAAATCAAGGGCTTAAAAAATTGAGGGGGACGACAATTGAAAAGCACGAAAAAAGCAAAAATTGATATATTATTGTGTTTTCTTAGAGAAAATGTCATTTGCCAAAATCAGTCTTATCTTACCAAATAATTATTTAAACACCCTGTAGTACAATTCGTGTTTGGTGTTTGCTTTCTGAAAAAAATTTAAAAAAATCTTAGGAGCCTTGATATCTTGCTTTTGAAAAAATGTAGACATTTTAAAATTCAACAGGTAGTTTATATACAGGGTGACTCATTAAGTGCGCGGTTCTCGATAATTATTTATATGATAGATATTAAGACTATCACACAAATTAGCATTTTAAATGAAACACCCTATAAATATTTACAGTTTACAGAGTGTTTACAAAATTCTAGAACTTTACAATTTTCAAATCTCGATAGTTCAGTTTTTCAAATGAAACACTCTGTATTTTACTCTTTTTCTTGGCATCATTCTTTTAACGAAAAAATAAAAAATCGCCATAACTATCAACAAATACAGAACAAAAAATATTATAAAATAAAAGGTTAAATTAAAGAATTAAAACATTTTTTATAAACACTCTGTATTTAATGTCATTTATACTATAACAAAGCGCCACCTTTCTTTATCTCTCCATAGAATATTGTAAGACAGACTTTAAAAACAACCCTACTTTCTTTTTTTGAACCCGTCCAATGATAAAAATTCAAGAAAATTAGAGTAACGTGGCAACGTCGCATCGGAATTCCAAAAGTAAACTGTGGATGTAAAGTAATAATGAGGTCAATCAAAATATGTAAAGATATATAGGGTATCTCATAAAAAAATCACTAAATTATGTGTTACATCTTAAAAACAGAACACTCTGTATAGCTAAAAATAATGTTAGAAAATATAGTTTTCAAAGAACGATACAACTTCTGGTTTTTTTCTATTTCTAATAATTCACCCTGTATATACATTTCGTCCCTGTACTACAATTCCAACAAATCGAAATTATGAGGAAACTACGATCACTTTGAAGTGTGTAGACAATTTTAGAACTCTTTTGGTTTGTTGAAATTATCTTGGGGGTCCCTAATGTTTTATTTAGAATCAATTTTAAATAATTTTGAGGACCCCTGGTGCTTTTTTAAAGAATTTTCAAGAATCTTGTGGACAATTTGTGTTTTTTTTTCCAAAAGAAATTTAAAAAATCTTGGGAGCCCGGATGCTTGTGAAATGCAATGACATTAAAATCCAACAAATAGGCGATATATACAGGGTGTTCAAAAAAAATGGACAAATTTGAAGTTTCTTGTGGAAACCATAGAGATTAAAATTTCTTTATCTACATTTATCAAAAACGACTGAAAAAAGATTAATTGGAGTTCTTTGAGCTAAAACAATGCCGTTTACAGAATAAATTCTAGTTGTGACAATCTGGGTGAGCGTAAGAATTGCGACTACTTAAAGTTTTAAGTCTTGTTCCTACCTTTTAGTGCCCACCACAAGCTTGCAATTTCTTTCGCTAGACTGAACCTCGCCGCGCCGTAATCCCCCAAACCCAATTAAAAAACTCAAGTCAAGGTCGCATTTCGTCTGCCTGCAACTCGTATACGGTGCTAACAGTACAATGGGTGTCTTTCAAATCACAAAGTGCCAAAACGTCATAGCGTTCGGACGCCAACATAGTGACAGGCAGCAATGACGCAACATCACGTATAGTAAGTAATCAGGGACACTTATGACCGCGCCATCATCATGTGCCGAGGTTGTAGTTGTGGTGCTGTTACCCGCCACGACACCGCTCAGCGACCCACCTGCGATTAACCAGGTTGTCCCTATAGGGGTCGCGCGGCTGACGTTTCATTATGTCGGACTCCGGGGCTTCGTAAGCCAGAGAAATAGCAGGCACCTATACAGTGGCCGGCGCAACACACAAAGTTAGTAGTGAGAAATCAAACATGCAGAAGTTGAGTAGACCTGTCTAGACTGGTGTGTTGAAAGAGGTTGCGGGCCGGGAGGAGGAACGGGGCCTTAGCTGATAAGCGGGGTGCAGAATGAATGATGTGCTGCTTACAAATAAATAAAACTTACCCTGTACCACAGCGCGGCAAAGCGCGAGCCGGCGGCCGAGCGCGCCACCTCGAGCGTATCGTGGATTATCGCAAATCTCCACTGACTGTGTAATGGGGCGCTCGGCCGCCGCGACAAGCAAAAAAGCGAAATAAAGTGATCGAAGGTATACAGAGTTGAATAAACACACGGGGTGGGAGAGAAGGGGAAGCAGAAGTTATCGCGTACACATGGCATACGATACGTCGGACACATCGATTCGATGCAGCCGTTCTGATCCAATCTCTCTTAGTATGTAAAGGTAGAATGAAGTGGAGAGAACACGTGACATTCCTATTACCTTTCGTTGACGAGTTTATCACTGAAAGGGTTTCTAGGACGGCGCTTCATTATATCAGACTCTGCCTCCTCGTATGCCAGGGATATGGCGGGGACCTGAGCTCGGCCAAACAAATACACGTCAAAACAAAAATTTGGGAGATGGAGGGATTACAAATGAACCGGGAGGGCACACTTACATGCCAGCACTGCTCCTTGACTTGCCTAAGTCTAGTCTAGATGTGCGCGCGCCGAAACGTCCATTACGTCACCAGAGAACGAGCTTTGACTATGTGACGTAATGGACGTGTCATGACAACTACAGCTATGATTCGCACATCTTCTATGAACTTCTAATAAGAGACTAGGGGTCGAGCCAGCTGTGCCAAGCAAGGCGACTACGCTTTATGCGTGATATATGGAGGGGAAATGTGTGTTTGTGTCTTTTGTCCTTAATAATAATAGCTATACAGTATAACCCAACGACAAAAACCAAATGTTACAACCCCATCGACAAGACAAAAAGCTCAACAACACTGTTTATCTTGTCACCAAGTTAATGATTAATAAAACCAAAACCAAAAAAAAACAAAACAAAAATGGTCACAAGTGACTGGTTAATTTAGTTATTTCCAATGGCATGCAGTTACATTATAACCCACCAGGCATCAGTGCAACCCGTTATTAGTGTTTAATACCCCAATAAACTGCAAATATGTACAGTTAGTTAAAAAACAGTACAAAATAAAACGACCACATTGTTAGCGAAAAACAAAAGAGTAAAACAGCACCTATCATTGACAAGTTTATCGTTCAACGGATCTCGGGGTGGTCTCTTCATAATATCAGATTCAGCTTCTTCGTACGCCAAAGAAATGGCCGGCACCTAAATTTCACCAAAAATAAAAAAAAAAAGATAAATAAAATATGGTCTGTGATAAGTGATCGATTGTCTTGGTTGTACGGACAAAGGAAACAGAAACTTATTGATGCAAACTCTGTAGCTCGCTAAATTCTATCAGGCTCAGGTGAGAAGAAAAAGCCTACGGGACATGAACACAATAATAAAGTAACGAAAGTAACTGAGCAAGACGCAATTCTGAAACAACGTACCTTGTCGGTTAAATCGTGACCTTCCGCACAATAATAATTATGATAATAAAAAAAATATCTACTGAAAAACGGAACGTCAACTATCTACAATTCATAAACGTAAAAACAGAAGTGTTTGAATAACCGAGCCTACCAGTGCAAATTTCATAAGAAAAATCTCCAAAAAGAAAACTACATGCTTATCGCACTGTTTTATTTGTACCTTTCGTTAACTAATTTATCAGCGTACGGGTCACGTGGTCGTCGTTTCATAATGTCGGATTCGGCTTTTTCGTAAGCGAGAGAAATGGCCGGCACCTTCGATGAAACAACATGTATATAACCGTACAACTGATGCCTTATCAACTTATAAATATCTCATTATTTTGTATTCATGGGGTAATGAAAACAATAACCATACTAGTGGAAAGTGCGGTTCAACTCACCATGTCTGTTCCGAGATCGATGCAGAGAATTGTTACGGTACCGAGGGGCAAAGGAATGTCGCACAGGATGAAAGCGAGGAAGGGAGAGATCTCGGGAATGTTGGAGGTGAGGGTGTAGGCGATGGATTTCTTAAGATTATCGAAGATGAGCCGTCCTTCTTCCACTCCGGTTACGATAGAGGCGAAGTTGTCGTCGAGCAGGATCATGTCGGCGGCCTGCTTGGACACGTCGGAGCCGGCGATGCCCATGGCCACGCCGATGTCGGCCTTCTTCAAGGCGGGGGAGTCGTTGACGCCGTCACCTGAAAAACGAAAAATCTGTACAATTTCCGAGAGCATTTCGAAAATAAAATTTGAACGAAATTTGCTTAGCACAATTATGAGATGTCGTCATCAAGTACTTGGAAGGGGCACATGATACGACAACTTTAAAGCGTGTGCACAATCTCAAACCAATTGGTTTTGTGGTCCTCTAAATTAAGTCGTAAAATTTTTTTGTACAATTTTTTTTAAACTTAACATGTATTAGACAGACTCCAAAAAATCGAAACAATCTTGAGGGCACCTAGTGTTTTATTTTTGGTAGATAAAACAATCGGGGGCTTCCTGGTGTTCTTTCTTTGTAGAAACTGGAACAATCTTGGATTTCTAGTGTTTTATTTTTGGTAGAAGATAAAAAAATTGGGGGCACCTGGTGTTTTATTTTCGGTAAACGATGAAACAATCTTGGGTTCATAGTGTTTTATTTTTGGCAAAAGATTAAACAATGTTAAGGGCCCCTGGTGTTCTTTTTTTTAGTAGAAGTTGAAACAATCTTGAGGACACCTAGTGTTTTATTTTTGGTAGAAAATGAAACAATCTTGGGGGTTCTTGGTGTTCTTTATTTTTGGAGAAAGATTAAACAATGTTTAATCAGTTTTTAGATTTTTCAACTTTTGAATATTTCATTTGATAATTTGTTTGACAATCTTTTTATTTTTCAAGTTTTAACTTCACAATTTTTGAATTTTTTGATTTTTAATTTTTTAAATTCGCAAGTTAAAATTTTTCCTTTTCACGATTTGTCATTTTTCGATTTTTTAACTAAAAGAACAAATTTATTCGAACCGAAATCCTGAAAAATCGAAAAATTGAAGAATTGAAGAAGTGAAAAATCGAAACTTTGGGAAGAAATGGGAAAATAAAAAAAAGATTACTTCAGAAATCGAAAAACTGAAAATTTAAAAACATCAAAATTTGAAAAATTCAAAAATCAAAATATTTAGAAATCGTAAAATAATCGGGGGAAAAAAATTGAGAAATTGTATCATTGAAACATCGGAAAATTGAAAAATCGAGAAACCGAAAATTTGAAGAATTGAAAAATTGAAAATGTCCATAATTGAAATACTGGAAAATTGAAACATCTAAACTTGAATTGAAAAATCAAAATCCTGAAAAATGGAAAAATTCAAGTATTCAAGAAGTGAAAAATTGAAACTTTGGGAAGTCGAGAAATGGGAAAATAAAAGAGATTTTTTGGGAAAGTACAGTTATTATTATTTTTGTATATTTTTAGTCACAATTTTGGTAGTTATTTTTTGCTTTATCTTTTAGCAATAATAAATAAACCAAACATGAAAAAAACAAAAAAATAAAAAAATGGAAAATCTAAAATTTAATAAAAACTGTGAAATTGAAAAATCGGATCATTGAAAAATCGAAACATCGAAAAATTGGATAATCGAAAGGTTAAAAAAAAGATGGAAAATCGAAAATTTTTAAAATCCCGAAAATTGAAATACAGAAATATAGAGGAACTGAAAACTAGAGAAATCACAAATCTAGAATTTTAAAAAACTGAAAAATTAAAATATGCAAAAGTTGATTAATTGAGAAATCGAAATATAATACAGCCGAAAAATTGAAAAATCCAAAGTTTAAAAAACGAAAAACTGAAAATCGGGAAATCCAGAAGTCGAAAAATCGTAAGTTCAAAAATTCGAAAAATTGAAAAATAAAAAATCTGAGAAATCGAAGAAGTGAAAAATGGAAACTTTGGGAAGAAATGGGAAAATAAAAAAAAAGATTACTTCAGAAATTGGAAAACTGAAAATTTAAAAATGTCAAAATTTCAAAAATCGAAATACAGTATAACCTCGATAATCCGAATTAATTGGGGAACGGTGTGTTCGGAGTAGCGATTTGTTCGGATCAGCGAATTTCCCAAAAAGCTGAAAGAAAATTGAATAACAACTTCGAAATTTCGAAGATACATTCGAAAAAATATTACTTCGTGACCATAACCATGCTATATTTTTGGAATCAACACGTCGGAATATATCTCTGAATTTTTTCAGAATTTTTAGACAACTTTTTCAAAAATGAAATTTTACACAATGGTAGTACTTGCCAAATAATCTATCCTCTAAGAAAATAAAAGGCGCATAGGCCAGGTTAGTATTTGCCAAAATAAGACTCACTTTGACAAATGACCTACTCTTCTAAGAAAAGGTACTAGCCCCACCCACCCACCCCTTGTTTTCTTAGAAGAGTAGGTCATCTGCCAAAATCAATCTTATCTTGGCAAGTATGACGCTGATTTTTGCAAATGACATATTCTCTAGGAAAATAAGGGTGGGTGGGTGGGGCTAGTACTTGTCAAGATAAGACTGACTTTGGCAGATGACCCATTCTTCTAAGAAAGTAAAGGGTGGGTGGGCGGGGCTAGTACTTGTCAATATGAGACTGATTTTGGCAGATGACTTATTCTTCTAAGAAAATAAAATTGGAACAATCTTGGATTCCTAGTGTTTTATTTTTGGCAAAAGATTAAACAATGTTTGGAGCCATTGATGTTCTTTTTTTTTAGTAGAAGTTGAAACAAACTAGAGACCACCTAGTGTTTTATTTTTGGTCGAAGATGAAACAATCTTAGGTTCTTGGTGTTTTATTTTTGGTAAAAGATTAAATTTAGTGTTGAGGACCCCTGGTGTTCTTTTTTTTTTTTTTTCATAGAAATGGAAACAATCTTGGGGGCACCTAGTGTTATATTTTTAGTAGAAGATGAAAAAAATCTAGGGGACTGACAGTACTAGGTGTTTTATTTTTAGAAGTATTTAAAAGAATCTTGGAGGGCGGGGTTAGTGTTTTATTTTGAAAAAATCTTGGAGGTCCTTGGTGTTTTGTTTCTGTCAGAATTTGAGACAATCCTGAGAGCTTTGGGTGTTCTATTTCTGAAAGATTTTGGAATAATTTTGAAGTCCCTTGGTGTCTTATTTTGGAAGAATTCGGAGCGCCTGGTGTTTTATTTTTAGAAGAAGTTAGGACAGTCTTGGTGGTCCCAAATGTTTTATTTTTGAAAGAAATTGAAATGATTTTGGCGACCCATGATGTTTTACTTTTTGAAAAAATCTAAAAGAATCTTAGGGGGTAGTGTTTAATTTTTAAACGCAGTTAAAGGAAGTTCGGAGAGCACTGTTTTATTTTGAAAGAATTTGAAAAAAATCTTGACGGTCTTAAGTTTTGTTTTTGGAAGAAATGGAGAGAATTCTGGGAGCCTGTGGTGTTTCATTTTGAAGGAATTATAAAAAATCTTGAGGTCCCTTGGTGTTTTATTTTTGGAAGAAATTGAATGATCTTAGGGGCCTCCGGTGTTTTATTTTTAGAAAAAGTTGAAACAATTTTGGAAGTCCATGGTGGTTTAATTTTAGAAGAAGTTGAATAAATCTCGCGAACCACTAGTGTTTTATTTTGCGAGAATTTTAAAGAATCTTGAGATCTCTTGGAGTTTAATTTTGGAAAAAGTTGAAAGATCTTGGAAGCCTTGGTGTATTAGTTTTGAAAGAAGTTAGAACAATCGTGGGGTTTTGTTTGAAACAATGTTGAGGTCCCCAAATGTTTTATTTTTATAAAAGTTTCCAAGAATTTTGGGACCCCTGATTTCTTGTTTTTGAAAGACGTTGAAAGTATCTTGGGGGTCCTTGGTGTTATAATTTTGGAAGAATTTTGAAGAATCTTGGGGTTTCCAAAGGTTTTATTTCTGGAAAAAGTTGAAAAAACTGGGGAGGACTTTGGTGCTGTTTCTGAAAGAATTTATAACAATCTTGAGGACCCTAGGGGTTTTATTTTGGAAGAATATAAAGGTATCTTGGGTTTTTTTGGTGTTTTATTTTTGGTAGAAGATGAAACAATCTTGGGGGACCTTGGTGCTTCATTTTTTGTAGAAATTGGAACAATCTTGGATTCCTAGTATTTTATTTTTGGCAAAAGATTAAACAATGTTAGGAGCCCCTGGTGTTTTTTTTTTAGTGGAAGTTGAAACAATCTTGAGGACACCTAGTGTTTGATTTTTGGCAGAAGATCAAAAAATCAGGGGTACCTGGTGTTTTATTTTTGGTAGAAAATGAAACAATCTTGGGGGTTCTTGGTGTTCTTTATTTTTGGAGAAAGATTAAACAATGTTAGGGGCCACTGATGTTCTATTTTTTTAGTAGAAGTTGAAACAAACTAGAGACCACCTAGTGTTTTATTTTTGGTAGAAGATGAAAAAATCAGGGGGCACCAGGTGTTTTATTTTGGTAGAAGATGAAACAATCTTGGGTTCCCAGTGTTTTATTTTTGGCAAAAGATTAAACAATGTTAGGGGGCACTGGTGTTCTTTTTTTGGTAGAAGATGAAACAATCTTGGATTCCTAGTGTTTTATTTTTGGTAAAAAATTAAATTTAGTGTTGGTGTCCTTTTTTTTCATAGAAGTGGAAACAATCTTGGGGGCACCTAGTGTTTTATTTTTAGTAGAAGATGAAAAAAATCTAGGGGACCACTGGTTTTTATTTTTGCATTTTTTGAAAGAAGTTAGAACTTTGAGAGTACTAGGTGCTTTATTTTTAGAAGTATTTAAAAGAATCTTGGGTCCTTAGGGTTTTATTTTTGGAAGAAGTGGAAAAAATCTTGGAGGTCCTTGGTGTTTTGTTTCTGAAAGAATTTGAGACAATCCTGAGAGCTTTTGGTGTTCTATTTCTGAAAGACTTTGGAATAATTTTGAAGTCCCTTGGTGTATTATTTTGGAAGAATATAAAAGTAAATACCTTCGGAGCCCCTGGTGTTTTATTTTTGGAAGAAGTTAGGATAGTCTTGGTGGTCCCAAATGTTTTATTTTTGAAAGAAATTGAAATGATTTTGGCGACCCATGATGTTTTACTTTTTGGAAAAAGTTGAAAGAATCTCGAACATCACTAGTTTCTTATTTTTAAAAAAATCTAAAAGAATCTTGGGGAGAAGTGTTTAATTTTTGGACGCAGTTAAAAGAATTTCGGAGAGCAAAGAATTTCGGAGAGCACTGATGTTTTATTTTGAAAGAATTTGAAAAACATCTTGACGGTCTTAAGTTTTGTTTTTGGAAGAAGTGGAAAGAATTCTGGGAGCCTGTGGTGTTCCATTTTGAAGGAATTATAAAAAATCTTGAGGTCCCTTGGTGTTTTATTTTTGGAAGAAATTGAATGATCTTAGGGGCCTCCAGTGTTTTATTTTTAAAAAAGTTGAAAGAATTTTGGCAGTCCATGGTGGTTTAGTTTTAGAAGAAGTTGAAAGAATAAATCTCGCGAACCACTAGTGTTTTATTTTGCAAGAATTTTAAAGAATCTTGAGATCTCTTGGAGTTTAATTTTGGAAAAAGTTGAAAGATCTTGAAAGCATTGATGTATTTGTTTTGAAAGAAGTTAGAACAATCGTGGGGTTTTGTTTGAAACAATCTTGAAGTCCCCAAATGTTTTATTTTTATAAAAATTTCCAAGAATTTTGGTACCCCAGATTTCTTGTTTTTGAAAGACGTTGAAAGTATCTTGGGGGTCCTTGGTGTATAATTTTGGAAGAATTTTGAAGAATCTTGGGGTTTCCAAAGGTTTTATTTCTGGAAAAAGTTGAAAAAACTTGCGAGGACTTTGGTGCTCTTGAGGACCCTAGGTGTTTTATTTTGGAAGAATATAAAGGTATCTTGGGTTTTTTTGGTGTTTTATTTTTGGTAGAAGATGAAACAATCTTGGGGGACCTTGGTGCTTCATTTTTTGAAAAAGATTAATAAACAATTTTGGAGACCCCTAGGGGTCTTTGTTTTTTTTTTTTTTTTGTTGAAACAATCTTGGGTGGCTCTGGTGTTTTATTTTTGGAAGAAGATGAAATCATTTTGGGGGTCTCTGGTGTTTTATTTTTGGTAAAAGTTGAAACAGTTTTGGCGGGCCCTAGTGTGTTATTTTTAGAGAAAGCTGAAACAATCTTGAAGGCCTTTGGTGTTTTATTTTTGGTAGAAAATAAAACATTCTTGGAGTCCACTGGTGTTTATTTTGGAAAGAATTTTAAAGAACCTTAGAAGTACTCAAGATTTAATTTTTGGAAGAAGTTAAAAAAACTTGGAGGCTTTTAGGTTTTGTTTCTGAATGAAATTGGGCTAATTTTGACGCCCTTTGGTGTCTTATTTTGAAAGACTATAAAAGTAAATATCTTAAATATTTTGATAGTTCCTGGTGTTTTATTTAGGAAAAAGTTGAAAAAATCTCGAACATCACTGGCTTATTTTTTAAAGAAGCTAAAAGATTATTGAAGAGCTAAAAATTGGTGTTGTATTTTTAAAATATCTAAAAGCATTTTGGAGACTCCTGGTGTTATACTACTTTTGGAAAAAGTTAGAATCTTGGGAAGGGGAGGGGGGCTGGTGTTTAATTTTTGGAACGAGGTGAAGGAAAAACTACCCCAATGTTTTATTTTGCAAACATTTTAAAAAGTCTTGAGGTCCTAAAGGTTTAATTTTGAGTTGAAAAAATCTTAGGGGCTTATGGTGTTCTGTTTCTGAAAGAACTTGAAACAATCTTGGTATTTTATTTTGGATGAATATCAAATTATCTTGGGGACCCATGCTGGTTTCGTTTTAGAAGGTGAATGAATTTCCGGAACCAATCATGTTTTATTTTGAAAAAACTTTAAAGAATCTTGGGGATCCTAAAGGTGTTATTTTTGGAACAAGCTAAAAAACTTGGGGGTTCTTGGTGTTCTGTTTCTGAAAGAATATAAAGGTATCTTGCGGTCCCTGATGTTTTATTTTTTGAAGTGGAAAGAATCTGTGAGACCACTGGTGTTTTAGTTTTGTAAGAAGTTAAAAGAATCTTGAGGGTATTTATTGTTTAATTTTTAGAAGTATTTTTAAGATTCTTGAGGGCCCGTGGTGTTTTATTTTGAAAGAATTTTAAAGAATCTTGGGGGTCCTGAATGTTTTATTTTTGGAAGAATTCGAAAGAATCTTGAGATCCCTTAATGTTTTATTTTTATAAAAAATTCACGTAGGAACCCTGATGTCTGTTTTTGAAAGACCTTGAAAGCATCTTGAAAGAATTTTGTAGAATCTTGGGGGTCCTAAAGTTGTTATTTTTGGAAAACTTTGAAAGAATATGAAGGTATCTTGAGGGCCCTTGGTACTTTATTTTTGGAGGAATTTAAAACAATTTTTGGCTACCCTAATATTTTATTTTTGGAAACGGCTGAAAGAAATTTGAAACCCCTTGGTATTTTGTTTTTGGAAGAATTTAAAGGAATCAAACAAACCCAGTTTAAAAAATGATCTGCCTAAGAAAATCGCCAAAAACGACAAACGGAAAGGGTACCCACTTTTTACAGCCTAGGATCTATGAAATGTCGAGAAAACATAAACTTAGCAATTCGTCAAGTGGAGTTTTGGCATAAAGTTTCAAAGGAAAAGAACTTTCCTTCAGCGTCTTTTTTTGTTGTTTGTCTGGCTCGTGGACATTATTTTCTTTTACAGACAGTTTCTTTCAGAACTAATAAAAAGTTTCGCCGCTTTTTCGGATATTTTTTATTGTTGCTGTTATTCGTTCGCCCATATTATATAAGCCAGATTATAATACAACTGAAAAACGAATCGAAAGGGAAGGGGAGTTTTCGTTCTAGTCCAAATTTCTAATTAAAAAATTAATAGCAAAATGTAAACGACATTACGAAATAGAATGACGCTAAATCCATGAGTCAGTTTCATTACCTCCACTTATCGAAAATCCAATCGACGCCTATTACAAAACTCGCTACGCTCATTACACAACTCTCGTAAACGAAACGTACTCAAAACATCACATTACTCGCTCCGTTACCTCCAATTCCACGCTAATCAACCCGCCGTCGCTCTTAATCCCGACTAAACGATCAAAACCGCGAGTTCTTTGACCCAAAACAATCACAAATCCCACTTACCGGTCACAGCGACAATAGCACCCATCCGTTGGCAACCTTCCACGATAATCAATTTCTGTTGAGGCGAAGTCCTAGCGAATACAATCTCAGTGTGATATCTCAGGATTTCATCCAACTGCTCCGACGACAAATCCCTGAGGTCCGAACCGTGAATAACAGCAGCCTTGGCCTCCCTCGGGTTGACCTCCGACACCGGAATGTTGAGCCTCTGCGCGATATCTTCCACGGTCTCGTTACCCTCGGAGATGATGCCCACCGACTTGGCGATAGCCTTCGCCGTGATCGGGTGATCGCCCGTCACCATGATGACCTTGATACCGGCGCTCCTGCACTTGGCGACGGCGTCCGGCACCGCGGCTCTCGGGGGATCAATCATCGACATCAAACCCACGAAGCGCAGCCCGTCCAGAGGGAAATTGGGGTCGTCGGAGTTGAATTTGTACCCGATGGGGAATTTATCCGTTGGTAGCATGAAGTCGCAGAAACCCAACACTCGTTCTCCCAAGCCACCTAGCTCCAAGTATGCGTTGTTGAACGCTTCTTTCATCTCCTCGTCCAATACTTTTTCTTTTCCGCAGATGAAGATCGTGCTGCAGCGCTCCAGGATGCGCTCTGGAGCGCCCTTCATCACCAGGATGTGTCTGGGGTCGCTGGCGTCCTCGTTCTCGTGGACAGACACCTGGTACTTATTCGTGGAGTTGAATGGAATTTCGCACACCTTCTTGTTCTTGCGTCGGATGGACATGATGTCGCCGAGGGCTAGTTCCATGCACTTCAAGAGAGCGGCTTCGGAGGCGTCGCCGTTGACTTCGCGTTTGAGAATCGGCACGTTGTCCTGGCCGGGCTTGAACTCGGCCCGGTTGCAGAGGGCGGCGATGCGCGACAACGCCTTGAAGCCGGGGCTGGTGCGGTCATACTGCACGCCGGACTGGTCCTCGGTAGTGTCTGCCTCGATGATCTGGTTGTCGAACCACATGTGGGCCACCGTCATCCGGTTCTGGGTGAGCGTTCCGGTCTTGTCAGAGCAGATCGTGCTGGTGGAGCCTAATGTCTCCACGGCTTCGAGATTCTTCACCAGGCAGTTTTTGGAGGCCATCCTCTTGGCGGTGAGGGTGAGGCAGACGGTCACGGTGGCCAGGAGACCTGAAACGAGTCGGTTCGAACCCCGATTGTCGTAAAAACAGTGTTCACTCACCTTCGGGGACGTTGGCGACGATGATACCGATCAGGAAGATGACGGCGTCGAGCCAGTGGTAGCCGAGGATGAACGCGATGAGGAAAAAGGTGACACCGAGGAAAACGGCGACGCCGGTGATGAGGTGGATGAAATGATGGATTTCTTTGGCGATGGGTGTTTCGCCGGTGTCCAGTCCGGAGGCGAGACCAGCGATGCGGCCCATCACGGTATTGTCACCACAACTAATCACAACACCTTTGGCAGTGCCTTCGACGGCGTTAGTGGAGAAGAACGCCAAGTTCTTCGTTTCGAGAGGATTCTCGTGAGTGAACTCCGGACTGCGGGATTGCGGTTCTGATTCGCCGGTCAGTGATGAGTTGTCCACTTTGAAGCCTCGGGATTCGATGATTCGGATGTCGGCCGGGATCCTATCGCCGAATTTCACCTCGACCACGTCGCCCAAGACCAGGTCTTCGGCGCGGAGGGTCAGCTTTTCGCCCTCTCTAAGTACGGTAGCGAACTGGGGGACCATGTTTTTGAACGATTCCATGATTTTCGAGCTCTTGCTTTCTTGATAATAAGAAAATATACCTGCAACAACCCATCAACATCAATAATACTAATAATAATAATAATAATGTTGCGACTCTGATTTAAAAACAATACTAAAGGAAAAACCACCTTATTGATTTACGTGCATACTGGGAACAATTGTGTTCGTTTATGTAATAAACGTTTTCATTCCTTGAATAAAGTTATGTTTTATTACTGGTAAACAAAGCGTTTCATTATTTCATTAGCATTTATGACCCGAAGTAGGAAGCGTGAACAGAAACAACATTTCGATTAGATGCAGTACGACTGTAAAAAGCTTCTATAACCTCTAAAGGGTGTTTCACTTATAATATCTCTGTTCGAGAATTTAATTTAAACTCGAAATTCCGCGATAAATATTTTGTTAGTTCAAAGGAATTATGCAGCCAGAGGCGGCCCCGGAGGCCAGGCTCGCAAAATTTACTTATTTTGCGCTACGTTAAACATTTCCAAGAAATTTGTATCTAACGCTATTATGTTTCGCCTGACAAAGTTAAAATAAACACGCCATTAAAAGTAAATTTGGGAGCAGAACACTAAAGTACACAGTGGAGTAATAAAATGTGCTACAATGTTAGTAGAGAATGAATAGTTCGATTTTTGATACGTAAACAGACAATGTTTAGGCATCTGTTTTAAATTTAATTAGTTCTGAATTTTAAAATATCTTAATCGCACCAGAAAGGAGGAACGGAAAACCTGATATCAAAGAAAAACCGTTAGTTATAGAATTAAAGTTTGGAAATTTGGAAAAAAATTATATTTTGTTGTAAATTTTTTGGTTAAAAATGCAACGACGAAGCAATTAACAAATCGAATCGAAAACGAATATTTGAATGATTGGTAATATACTTCGAGTTGATTTTTTTAAACTTAGATGCAAAAGAAAACACGTAAGCGGGACAATAAGGCTCCTGGTGTTTTATTTTTGAAGATATTGAAAAAAAATTAATGAATCTTAAGGCTGTCACTGTTTTTGAAATAATTGTAAAAAATCTTGAGGGGTGAAGTGCGTTTTATTCGTAAAAAAAAAGAAAGGAAGAAGCTCACGATCCTCGATGTTTCGTTTTTGCATTTTATTAACGAATTTTGAGTACTCCTTGCGTTTTATTTTTGATAAAGTTTGAATGAATTTTGGGTGTCCGTGGTGTTTTAATTTATAAAGAATCTCAGGGACTTATTAGGTGTTTTATTTCTAAAAGGATTTAAAAAAATCTAGGAGACACCCAAGGTTTTAATTTTTTGAAAATTTTGAGTTTCAGGCCCTACACGTTTCGAAATAATTTTATAAGATGTCATGGCTTTTACGCGTTTTCTTTTCGAAGCAGTTTTCAAAAATATCAGAGGAACCTCGTGTTTTGTTTTTTAAAATATTTATAAAATCTCAGGAGCCCCAGACGTTTGTTTTTGACATAGTTTCAAAGAATCTCAAGGACCTCAAACAAACACTTTTGTTTGAAGTAGTTTTTAAGAATCTCAACAGCTCCTGGTGTTTTCCTTATTAAAATATTTAAAGAATTTCGGTAGATGTTTGTTTTTGGAGTAGTTTTAATGAATCTCAGGGCTCCCAGACGTTTAACTTTGACATAGTTTTAAAGAATCTCGGGAGTTCCAGACGTTGTTTTTGAAGTAGTTTTAAAGAATCTCAGGGGCCTTAAATGTTTCTTTTTGAAGTGGTTTAAAACAATCTCAGTGGCGCCAGACGTTTGATTTTGACATAGTTTTAAAGAAGCTCAAGAGTCCCAGATGTTTGTGTTTAACATGGTTTTTAAAAATCTCGGGGGCTTCAAATGTTTGTTTTTGAAGTAGTTTAAAAAAATCTCAGGCCTTTTGATTTTGACATAGGTTTAAAGAATCTCAGGGGCCTCACGTTGTTTTTGAAGTACTTTTAAAGAATCTCAGGGGCATCAAACTTTTTTTTTTTTGAAGTGGTTAAAAGAATCTCAGGGGCGCCAGACGTTTGATTTTGACTAGTTTTAAAGAATCTTGGGAGCCTCAAACGTTGTTTTTGAAGTACTTTTAAAGAATCTTAGGGGCCTCGAATGTTTTTTTTTGAAGTGGTTTAAAAGAATCTCAGGGGCGCCAGACGTTTGATTTTGACGTAGTTTTCAAGAATCTCAGGGGCTTCAATATTTGTTTTTAATGTAGTTTTAAAGAATCTCATGGAGTTCAAACGTTTGTTTTTGAAGTAGTTTAGAAGAATCTCAGGGGCCCCAGACTTTTGATTTTGACATAGTTTTAAAGAATGTCGGGAGCCTCACGTTGTTTTTGAAGTAGTTTTAAATAATGTTTCAGAGGCACCTGGTATTTAGTTTATTAAAATTTTTAAAGAATCTGAGTGATCCCAGACGTTTATTTTGAAGTAGTTTTAAAGAATCTCAAGGGTCCAGATGTTTTTTTTGATATAGTTTTTAAGAATCTCAGCGGCTTCAAACCATTGTTTTTGAAGTAGTTTAAAAGAATCTCAGGAGCCCCAGACGTTTGATTTTGACATGGTTTTAAAGAATCCCGGGAAACCCAGACGTTGTTTTTGAAGTAGTTTTAAAGAAGCTCAAAAGTTCCAGAAGTTTGTTTTTGATATAGTTTTTAAGAATCTCGGGGGCCTCAAACGTTTCTTTTTGAAGTGAATTAAAAGAATCTCAGGGGCGCCAGACGTTTGATTTTGACATAGTTTTCAAGAATCTCAGGGGCTTCAATGTTTGTTCTTGATATAGTTTTAAAAAAGCTCATGGACTTCAAACGTTTGTTTTTGAAGTAGTTTAAAAGAATCTCAGGGGCCCCAGACTTGTGATTTTGACATATTTTTAAAGAATGTCGGGAGCCTCACGTTGTTTTTGAAGTAGTTTTAAAGAATGTTTCAGAGGCACCTGGTCTTTTGTTTATTAAAATTTTTTAAAGAATCTGAGGGATTCCAGACGTTTATTTTGAAGTAGTTTTAAAGAATCTCAAGGGTCCAGATGTTTGTTTTTGATATAGTTTTTAAGAATCTCAGCGGCTTCAAACCTTTGTTTTTGAAGTAGTTTAAAAGAATCTCAGGAGCCCCAGACGTTTGATTTTGACATGGTTTTAAAGAATCCCGGGAAACCCAGACGTTGTTTTTGAAGTAGATTTAAAGAAGCTCAAGAGTTCCAGAAGTTTGTTTTTGATATAGTTTTTAAGAATCTCGGGGGCCTCAAACGTTTCTGTTTGAAGTGATTTAAAAGAATCTCAGGGGCCCCAGACTTGTGATTTTGACATATTTTTAAAGAATGTCGGGAGCCTCACGTTGTTTTTGAAGTAGTTTTAAAGAATGTTTCAGAGGCACCTGGTATTTTGTTTATTAAAATTTTTAAAGAATCTGAGTGATCCCAGGCGTTTATTTTGAAGTAGTTTTAAAGAATCTCAAGGGTCCAGATGTTTGTTTTTGATATAGTTTTTAAGAATCTCAGCGGCTTCAAACCTTTGTTTTTGAAGTAGTTTTAAAGAATCTCAAGAGTCCAGATGTTTGTTTTGGATATAGTTTTAAAGAATCTCAGGGGCTTCAAACGTTTGTTTTTGAAGTAGTTTACAAGAATCTCAGGGGCGCCACACGTTTGATTTTGAAGTAGTTTTAAAGAATATTTGTTTATTAAAACTTTTAAAGAATTTCAGGGATTCCAGACGTTTATTTTTGAAGTAGTTTTAAAGAAGCTCAAGAGTCCCAGATGTTTGTTTTTGATATGGTTTTTAAGAATCTCGGGGGCTTCAAACGTTTGTTTTTGAAGTAGTTTAAAAGAATCTCAGGGGCGCCAGACGTTTGATTTTGACATAGTTTTAAAAATCTCGGGAGCCTCAGACGTTGCTTTTGAAGTAGTTTTAAAGAATCTCAGGACGCCAGACGTTTAATTTTGACATAGCTTTCAAGAAACTCAGGGGCTCCAATGTTTGTTTTTCATATAGTTTTAAAGAATCTCAGGGGCTTCAAACGTTTGTTTTTGAAGCAGTTTAAAAGAATCTCAGGGGCGCCAGACGTTTGATTTGGACATAGTTTTACACAATCTCAGGGTCTTGAATGTTTTTGATATAGTTTTTAAAGTATCTCAGGGGCTTCAAACGTTTGTTTTTGAAGTAGTTTAAAAGAATCTCAGGGGCGCCAGACGTTTGATTTGGACATAGTTTTACACAATCTCAGGGTCTTGAATGTTTGTTTTTGATATAGTTTTTAAAGTATCTCAGGGGCTTCAAACGTTTGTTTTTGAAGTAGTTTAAAAGAATCTCAAGGGCTCCAGACGTTTGATTTTAACATAGTTTTAAAGAATGTCGGGAGCCTCAGACGTTGTTTTTGAAGTAGTTTTAAAGTATGTTTCAGAGGCACCTGGGATTTTGTTTATTAGAATTTTTAAAGAATCTCAGAGGTTCCAGACGTTGTTTTAAAGAATCTCAAGGGCAAATGATGTTTTTTTTTTTTTTTAAAGAATTCGAAAGAATCTAGGTGGTATGGCATTCTATTTTTGAAGGATCTAAAAAAATCTGGCGGTACCTGACGTTCATTTTCGAATAATTTGAAAAAATATTGAGGGCCCTTCGTGTTTCATTTTTTTGAAAATTTACATAATAATCTGAAGGGCCTACGACCTTTTGTTTTCGACGTAGTTTTAAAGCGTCTCGGAGGCATTTGGTGTTTTGTTTATTAAAGAATCATCATTTCGCCTTTTTTATTTTTTTTTTTCCAAAAACCTTCAAAATCAGGCTGGATTCCTGCATCTGAATGAACATAATCCGTATTTTATCCAGTTTGCTAATCTAAGTTAAAATTAAAAAATGAACGACCTCAAATCGGGTCAGGAATTTAGGAGTATCCGATTCGTCAAATTTTTCCGACATAAAACACAAAAATTTCAACAATTTTAAATTAAAACTTGACACAATAAACTCAAAGTTTTTATTTATACCTGACAACAATTATCTAGGCTCTACAGCAACTTCGTTTAATGCAAGGTTACTATTTCGAACACGTATTGCAATTTAATAGGCTATAAACATTTTTTTTACCAATTAGTTACAGTTTGTGTGGAGAACCAAACAACGAACAAGTAAGTAGCTGAAGTGACGAAATTTCTATATCTTTATGACCCCGTTTTTTTTTGTCACAAGTCAAAAGTGCATTGTCTTTTGTATTCAACTGCGAAGATCAAACAACAACACAATCACTATTATGATGAAAATGCGCTATTTACAGAAAACCGAAAGTTCGTACACTTTAACCCACCTGTAACGATAACAACGGCAGCTAAGACGATGCCAAGATAAAGATTATCATCGGCGGGCTCCTCGACGGTGCTAGCCTGGATAGAGTAGGCTATGAAGCAAAGGATGGCGCCGATCCACAATAAGAGAGCGAAACCCCCGAAGAGATTTTTACAAAACTTCACCCATTCGGGGGTGGTCTTTGGGGGCGTGAGTGCATTGGGTCCGTCCCGTTCCAAATTTTCTTTCGCTTTCGCGTGACTGAGGCCCTGAAACAGCAAGCTCGATCAGGCGGCACGTGCGCTGCGCGCATACCTACATTTTCTGGATGAGTCTGAAACCTTTGATATAACTCTTCCGGGGTGATCTTGTGATAGTCGATGTCCAATTCTTGTTTCAAGTCATCTAAGTCTTCCGCTTTCCTTTGCTTCTTTACATTTTTCCTCCGTGACTAGAAAATCGAACGAATTAGCACAGAGAATCGGTTAGGCTTCGATTTAACCGGTTCGAACCCAATTCCGTAATTATTACAAAAAATACCAAAACCAAAGCGGCTCATGCAAGCGAGGAAATTGTGATAATTGGAGGTGGGGGGTCATTTTCGTTCTAGTTATGTCTAGACAATCTGAGTTTAACTGCAACGATCCAGTAACGGTGTATTCAAAAGATCTACTCTCAAACCTTGGAAGAAATGGACGCGGTAGGCTGACGTCATAGGAACTAGCGTTACGGTTAGAGATTACGCTTTTCCTTACGAGATAACGAAACCAACCCGCAGGAAACGTTGGTTAATCCTGTAGGCGGACTGCCATTTTTTACGTTACTGATAACGACTAAGTTAGAAAATTAACAAGCATTAGAGGGACTATTATTACTACTATTGTTGTATTGCACAGATAACGAGCCATAAAACAATTAAGTTGTTACGGAGTTACGTCTTATATACATACCTAAGTGCAATATTTGCGGAGTGCTGTTAGTGGTGTTAGCGCTGAATTACTTACGGGTGACACAAAACCAAAATTGCCGCCTTACTATTTTCGAAAATACGAACCACTAGATTCTGACACTTTCTTAGTACGTTTAAAAATAACCAGTGGATGCGATCGATCGCCCAGAAATTAGCTTTAGCCTCATTTTCGCTTCCTTGTTCTATAAAAATTCGCAATACTTTATCTATGTACCACAGAATAGAATGTATGACATTTAATAAAGTGTCGTACCTTAATCTTCCAAAAGCTCCGTATATTTAACTAAGTTTTTTTAATGTAAATAACAAGCTCCAAGTCTAGAGATAAACAGCATTTTCAAATGTCAAATTTTACTAGAATAATTTTACTACTACTTTAAGTTATCGCGATATCTGTGGTGACGTCATTGGGGCATCCAGCCGATTCAGGATGTCCGATGCAAAAATTTTGTGAAGACTTGATCGCGTTATCAATGACCTACCTCCACTGGTTACATCCGTCAGATTATAGTGGTTCCAAACATCGCGATCAATAAAAACCAGACCCCAGTCCCAATAAAAGAATCGATCTAATCAAACAAAAAGTAAAACGGCATTAAATAAATAAATCATTAGAAACAGAGAAAAACAAGATAGTAGAGTCCTTGACCCAACAACCTACTCAAAGTGTGAAAAGAAATAAACAAAGTAGAGAGCCCACAAGACGTAAGTACACATGTAGTGTCGAAAAATACCTTAGCTCTACCGTCTGCGGTTTTGTTGTCGTCGTAATTGGACGGAATCGTTGCCACTCGGTACGAGTCTGAACGGCCGTGCTGAAAAAATCACTACGGTCTAAAAACACTCATTCCTACATACCGCTTCACTCTGCTTCGGTCGAAAAAGAGCGACACATTTCGGAATTCGGCCGAAATGTGTCGCCGTCACACCAAAACAAACAAGACAGAGCAAAAATCGCCGAATTAATGATTGCATTGCTGGCGGGACTCATGCGGGACTTCTGGTGCCAAAACTATAAATAGACCCTCAATCGATTTGCGTGTGGGAACACCTTTGGTGGGTTTATCGGGGCCGGAACGATGGGGCAGGTGGAAATTTTCCGATGGACGAGCTCTAATTGAGCGGCGGTTGGGGGAAATTCCGGAAAAGCGCCATTTTGGAGTCGGGTCTCACCTGCTGGCGCGTTTTGAATAGCGGAAATGTCGTATACAGGGTGGTTGCAATGTGGCGTTATTTTGGCGGCTTGTTTTCGAAAAATTGTGCGAAGGTTATCAGAGCGTTTACTTAGAATTAGCTTAATCGATTCTCTGATTACGAGTTTTTGTTTGTTTTTTGTCAATGTTTACAAATCTTTTGGGTCTAGGACATCATTATCGACATAAATTGGAAATTGAGATATAGATAAAAAACTCGTTGCTTCCCGATTAAAATTCTTTCTAAAATACTAGTGATTATGTAACTGAACAACGGAATGATAATAACAATTATATCGGGATAAGAAAAACATATTTGGCAATGGCTGCTAAGAAGATTACATTTTTTGTAGCCTTTAAGTGGGAAAAAATAAAAAATTGTTACAGTATTGTAAAACGAGTAACCTGTTAATTTTGGGTATTTTCAAAATTATTTGAAAAAAAAAAAAAAAATTGAATTTGAAAAGTTCATGTTTATGAGTATATTAGAAAAGTTCTGGTCAAAGTTTACAAAGTTTGATAATACAACGCAGTGTAAGTAACATTCCAGGGTACTAGATTTCGTAGTAACGTTTATTATTTTGTTTGGCCATTTTTGAAAAAAAAAAAAACAACTATTTTTTTCTGTGTGGGATTTCACGACTGATAATTAAGCATTGTGAGTTATATAAATTATTTAGGCAAAACTTTCCTCGCATTTGAATTACTTCACATCAAATCCAGCTTTTTCGAAAAATTATAAAGAAAACTTAGAAAAATACGATAATAAGTTAAAAAAAATCAGTGTGGATTAATAAAATACAGGCAAAAAGCATGCTATGCGTATATTTCAAGCAAATGTTTCCATTTTTTTGAGTCACCCTGTATAAGTGATTCTAAAAATATAAAAGCATTGATGAACTACAGTCTATACTTGTAGTATATATATGTGTTTTGATTTATTTATTTATCAATTTTGTGAAGGGGATAAACGGATAAATTTTGATTAACTATTTACAAAGTCTGTGATAACCTTACAATTAAATTGCAAAATGTTGTTATAGATTTTTTTGTTAAATCTGCATGTCTAACGTACAAACTCAACAGGGATTCATAAACCACACGTACCCGATTTTTAAATTTTTTGACAATTTAAAAAATCTCATAGGCAAACATTTGTTTTTGAAGTAGTTTTAAAGGATCTGCGGGGCCCAGATGTTTTTTGTCTTATTAAATAATTTGAAGAATCGCACGGGCCCCAGACGTTTTGATTTTGATGTATATTTAAAGAATTTCAGGGGCCCCAAATGTTTGTTTTTGAAGCATATTTACAGAATCGCAAGGAACCCAAATGTTTGTTTTTGAAGTAATTTTAAAGGATCTGAGGGGTCCCAAATGTTTTTTGTTTTATTAAATAATTTGAAGAATCTCATGGGTTCCAGACGTTTCTATTTGAAGTAGTTTTTAGAATCTCGGGGGCCTCAGACGTCGTTTTTGAAGTATATTTAAAGAATCTCAGCGAACCCAAATGTTTGTTTTTGAAGTAATTTTAAAGGATCTGAGGGGTCCCAAATGTTTTTTGTTTTATTAAATAATTTGAAGAATCTCATGGGTTCCAGACGTTTCTATTTGAAGTAGTTTTTTAAATCTCAGGGGCCCCAGACGTTTGAATTTGACACAATTTTAAAGAATCTCGGGGGCCTCAGACGTCGTTTTTGAAGTACTTTTAAAGGATCTCAGGGACCCCAGGTGTTTTTTGTTTTTGAAGTATGTTTAAAGAATCTCAGCGAACCCAAATGTGTGTTTTTGAAGTAATTTTAAAGGATCTGAGGGGTCCCAAATGTTTTTTGTTTTATTAAATAATTTGAAGAATCTCACGGGTTCCAGACGTTTCTATTTGAAGTAGTTTTAAAAATCTCAGAGGCCCCAGACGTTTGAATCTGACATAATTTTAAAGAATCTCAGGGGCCTCAGACGTCATTTTTGAAGTACTTTTAAAGGATCTTAGGGACCCCAGGTGTTTTTTTGTTTTTGAAGTATATTTAAAGAATTTCAGCGAACCCAAATGTTTGTTTTTGAAGTAATTTTGAAGGATCTGAGGGGTCCCAAATGTTTTTTGTTTTATTAAATAATTTGTAGAATCTCATGGGTTCCAGACGTTTCTATTTGAAGTAGTTTTTAAAATCTCAGGGGCCCCAGACGTTTGAATTTGACATAATTTTAAAGAATCTCGGGGGCCTCAGACGTCGTTTTTGAAGTACTTTTAAAGGATCTCAGGGACCCCAGGTGTTTTTTGTTTTTGAAGTATATTTAAAGAATCTCAGCGAACCCAAATGTTTGTTTTTGAAGTAATTTTAAAGGATCTGAGGGGTCCCAAATGTTTTTTGTTTTATTAGATAATTTGAAGAATCTTACGGGTTCCAGACGTTTCTATTTGAAGTAGTTTTAAAAATCTTAGGAGCACCTGGTGTTTTGTTTAATACAAAATTTAAATAATCTCTGGTATCCTATGCGTTTTGTTTTTCAAGTATATTGAAAGAATTTCAGGAACCATAAAAGTTTGCTGATCAAGTAGTTTAAAGGATCTCAGGGGCCCTAGATGTTTTGTGTTTTATTAAAGAATTTGAAAAATCTCAGGTGTTCCAAACGTTTGTATTTGAAGTAGTTTTAAGAATCTCAGAGGCATCTGGTGTTTTGTTTATTAAAGAATTGAAATAATCTCGGGGGTCCCAGGCGTTTTGTTTTTGAAGTATATTTTAAGAGTTTCAGGGGCTCCAAACGTTTGTTTTTGAAGTAGTTTTAAAGGATCTCAGGGGTTCCAGCCGTTTGTATTTCAAGTAGTTTTAAGAATCTCAGGGGCCCCAGATGTTTTTTGTTTTATTAAAGAATTTGAAGAGTCTCAGGGGACCTGGTGTTTTGTTTTTGAAGTAAATTTAAAGAATCCCAGGGGCCCCAAACGTTTGCTTTTGAAGTAGTAGATGTTTTCTGTTTTATTAAAGAATTTGAAAAGTCTCAGGGTCACCTGATGTTTTGTTTTTGAAGTATATTTAAAGAATTTCAGGGGCCCCAAACGTTTGTTTTTGAAGTAGTTTTAAAGGATGTCAGGGGTTTCAGCTGTTTGTATTTGAAGTGGTTTTAAAAATCTCAGGAGAACCTGATGTTTTGTTTTTGAAGTATATTTAAAGAATCTCAAGGCCCCAGATATTTTTCGTTTTATTAAAGAATTTGAAGAATCTTAGGGGTTCCAGACGTAGTAGAAGTAGAAGTAGTTTTAAGAATCTCAGGGGCACCTGGTGTTTTGTTTATTAAAGAATTAAATAATCTCAGGGGCTCCAAATGTTCGTTTTTGAAGTAGTTTTAAAGGATTTCAGGAGCCCTAAATGTTTTTTTTTTGTTTTATTAAACAATTTGAAGGATCTCAAGGGTTTCAGACGTTTGTATTTGAAGTAGCTTTAAGAATCTCAGGGGCACCTGGTGTTTTGTTTATTAACGGATTTAAATAATTTCAGGGGCCCCAAACGTTTGTTTTTGAAGTAGTTTTAAAGAATCTCAGGGGTCCCAGATGTTTGTATTTGAAGTAATTTTAAGAATCTCAAGGACACCCGGTGTTTTGTTTTTGAAGTATATTTAAAGAATCTCAGGGGCCCCAAGCGTTTATTTTTGAAGTAGTTTTAAAGAATCTCAGGGGTTCCAGACGTTTGTATTTGAAGTAGTTTTAAGAATCTCAGGGGCACCCGGTGTTTTGTTTTTGAAGTATATTTAAAGAGTCTCAGGGGGCCAAAATGATTGTTTTTGAAGTAGTTTTAAAGGATCTCAGAAGATCCAGACGTTTGTATTTGAAGTATTTTTAGGAATCTCAGGGGCACTTGGTGTTTTGTTTAATAAAGAATTTAAAGAATCTCATGGGCCCCAGATGTTTTGTTTTTGAAGTAGTTTCAAATATCTCAGGGACACCTGAGGTTTTGTTTTTGAAAAAATTCGAAAAAATCGAGGAGCTCTTGGCGTTTTATTTTAAATAAATCTGGACACAAGGCGTTTTAATTTTTTGACTATTTAAGGACTCTTTTGTTTGTGAACTACCTTTAGAGAATTTTGGGATCTTGAAATGACACAAATTGGAAAAAAGAGTTGCATACTCAAAAATTACCAACAGTTTGCCAACTTTTTTTAAAATCAATTTATTTGTAGAAATTTGTTATAAGTAAATTATTTTGGAAGCAAAAATTATGTTGCAAAATTTATTAAAATTAAATTAATTTAATTAAAAAAATCTTTGTTTGAAGATCAATTTATTCTTTTTAAGTATCGAACTTAGAAAAAGTCGCTTTTTAAATATTTATTTAGAAAACGATTAAAGATATTTTGAATTTTGAAGTTAAAAATTTGCAAAAGTTGGGAGTTTTTTTCTATGAAAAAGACTAGCAAAAAATGTCAGTGCTAAAATTTCTATTTTTTATTATCTGGGCACTTAAAATGGTTTTTTTTTAAATGAGCAAAGTTTCTGAAATTAAAAGAGTTCTCATTCTCAAAAATCTTTTAATTTTTTTAGTTTCTTAATATATATATTTTTTTTTTGAATACCTAACTCAAAAAACTTGCTATTTTACTAAATTTAAAATATATATTCAACTAAAAATTTTGAAAAATAGGAAACTAATCTTGGAAATTTTGGAAATTTTCAATGGAAAAAAAATCTTACTGAATAGATTCCATTTACCAATTTTCAAAATATTTATGACAATTTCGCCAAAATTTTTAGTATTAAATTATCTGAAAATTATTCATTTATGAATCCACACGATCTCTAAAGCTTTTTTTTTATTTCAAAGCCATTAAAAAATGCGTTGCTCATCTATAGGGTGTAAATTTAAATAAACATGTACTTTTAAAATTACTTCTTTTTCTAAAACATTTTCCGTAGCTACAAATTTAATTTTACAAAACTCTACTACATCCCATGTAAGGTAGGATGTGGTAACATTTTGTGTGTAAGTCACTTAGTTGCAACCACACCAGGGTCGCTTCCTATGTAGCAAATTAAAAATTAATGCCTTATTAAATATTTCATTGCGCATTAAGGCCTGCCCGTGAAAATTTATCATTGCTGTCTAAAAATAATACAGTAATCCCTTGAAATCAAGGATTAATCTTTCAATGGATTTATGTCTTATTTATAAAAAAAAGTAATGAATTACAGTGTGACAGTCTCAAAACAATATCACTCAATCGTTTTAAAATTCTGCTCGTAACGACATTTCGCAATTGGCTACAATGTTACATCACTGACAAAAATCATTATAAACGCCGGTTCCAAGAGGAGTCCCCGCGTCACTCCCAGATACCGGTTTTCCCGTGAACTACTTATAAATCAGCTTTCCACGATTCAAATACCACGTTTAAATCCCATTTCTATCGCAGCGAATTGATTCGAATTTATTTTCCCGAAAAATTGACACTTCGGGTGGAATGAATTCCCATCCAGACACCCAGTCTGGCGCGATGCTGCGCAAGCCACCGCAGAACCGGCCACCGTTCCGAGGCGCCTCCGACCCAAAAATTTTCAATTAAAGTACACAACCATTACACGCAATTCCATGCAATCGGCTTTTGAAAACACCTTGTGAGTCATCGCTGCGTGTACTTTTTGGTTAATGAACTCGGTTATGTAACGCGCGTTTAAATTCCAGTCGAAATTCAAGGACTAGGTTACATTGTTCTGTAAATCATGTCAATCGATTCGGTGCGATCGAATTATGAAGATGTTGTATGACTGGGAGCGGAGGTCACTCGGACGCGATAACTAACTAAAACCAGCTGGCGCTTTGGCGGTTTTGACCCACCAGGAATTAAATTACGGTTTTAGTTCGAAACACAAAGTCGGGTGCTACAAAGTTGCACAGTTATGAATCGATGTGGTAACAATCTAGATAAAGCATAAACGCAAAAATCCGTTTCTGATCTATTTTAGTGGCCGGGAGCCTGCGCTTTTCGCCGGTGGCAAGGAATCGGAAATTTTGGCGAATTTAGGCCACCAAAACGACCCGTCGAAGTCGAATTGTCTCGTTTGCGTTGCACAATACTACTACTAAACGATTCGGTTGTACGTAAATTTCCAGAGCGAAAAATTCCAGTTGTCGAAATCTCGCCCGATTTTCGACCCATCACCGATACTTATCATTATCATTAATCTCCGTTTTGTCGTTACATAACCGATAAGACCAACCCTGCCCCCGGAGCCCTATCGATCCCGTGCCGGCTTTTCCGGTTTCGCAAAATCGGCCCGCCGGCCTCCGGGCCCCAATCGATAACCGATTTCGGGTCGTCATTTTCGCAAAAGTAAATCCGCGTCCGCGACGGACGCTCAATCACATACCTCCCCCATGCTGCTTGTGTGATAAGATCCCGGGGAGCGGTGTTAAATACAGTACTTCATGTGATGTCGGACACTGCACACAAATCGCACTAGAGCAACGACGACGGGCGCGGACCCACTGAAGTTCGCCGCCTGCGCTGCCGCGGCACGTATTGAGCCTTGACGTCATACTGCGGATCGGCGCCGCGACGGTGGCGGGGGGCGCCGAAGGGACAGACCTCCGGCCTCAAACCTGCCCCAAGTTACGGACTTCGGCGTTGGGCTCCCTCGAAGAGCGTCGATACTCGGACCCGGGTCGCGGCCGGCTCTGCCCTAGGAGGCGGTTGCATCACATACGTCATAGTTGACGTAACGGTTAAGTGGAGGCCGAGGCGAAGGGGTGGCAGGAAGGGCGCGACTGCTGCGACGCCTATTTTTATGCATGCGGTGCTATTTCAATCGGGGGCTGATGGACAGGATTAGCAAATGGGGGTGGGAGGGGCGGACGGTCGGGGGAAGGCATGAGAAAATTTTTTATATTGCATCAGTTGGGGCCGAGATGACAGCGTGGCTGCTGAACGCCGTATTGAGTGTCGTCCGAAAAATCCAACCGGTGTCATATTTTCGAAAAAAAAAAATCAAAAATTGTTCAAAGGGTTTCTGTACACCCAGTAACCATAATTTGGGCATTTTCAATTTTGAAACTAAATAGGGGAAGAGGGCCCAAAGCGGGCACCATAAGGAAAAATATTTAAAAAAGTAGTTTATGGATAATCTAGATCCTTTAAATTTTTATATTATAATGCTTGATTTAACCCTTTTCAATGATGCATAACTAAAATTGAAGAAAGTTTATTAAAAAAAAAGTTATAAGCAGATAACTAAATCTTTACAACTGCCCGCTTTGCCCTACGGGGAGGCCTAAAGCGGGCATTCAGCTAGGGCAAATCAGGCAATGGTAAAGGTTGGCGTCTGGTTCGATTTCGCTCTATACTAAATACATTGAAAACATTGTCGGGGTTTCCGGAATTGCATTTTAGAAATACTGAAGTCTGCAACCAAACCAGAAGTTAAGTAAGCTCATTTTAATAGATTTTGATTTTCGAGAGTTATTTACTTCAGTCATGGATTTTTTTAGGATTATAAATGGTATCAAAAGAAAGCTGACACTTTTCCCCAGATGACCTTCTATCTCAAAATGCAAACCTCTTCAGCACTTCGTCAAAAAATGCATCAATGTGCCGATTAAAGTGTGATGTAAAAGTTGCTCAACTCTATAATTTTTTTTTTGTAAAAACTGTAGACTAGATATGAATATAAATATGAAGGTCCCCTGGACTGAAGTTTGGTAATTCGAAATATAATTTTTTTAAACCGATATATCTCGTATTTTTCTTTTTGGATTTTTCACTTCTTAGACTTCGTTTTATCTTCAGCAAGTTCTTCTTTTATAATTTGTTTCACAGACTCCACATTGCCTTTGTTCTTCTTTTCGAAACAACTATAGATATATAGTAAATACACTAGAAGGACAAACCGGACAAGTGCCCGCTTTGCCCTGCCCGCTTTGCCCATTTCGACAATTAAAATTGCAAACAACATCTAAACTCAAAAAGATGCGACAAGTGGCAGTTAACTGCTACCTTATGGTAGCCGAATAAACACAAATTGATTAACGAATTTCATTTTTAGCTTAAAAATCACAAACATAGAAAAAACAGATGTGACACACTTTGCAATATTTTTCAAAATCATGTTAAAATTATTTATTTATTACAGCACATAATTGGGTACTCGCAGGAGACCCGGGCGACTGATGTGAAATATGCGGAGGGGGATGCACTATGTCCGCGCGGTTAGGGCGCACCATCTTTTGAAACGCCAAAACTAAAGAGAGTGCCCGCTTTAGGCTCTATGCCCGCTTTAGGCCCCCTTCCCCTACGTTGACGTAGACGCGCTTACTCATTCGGGAGTACGAGTCGCTTTTTTATGACGTCGCAAGAAAGAACAATTGGCAGTGGCGTAACTATGACTGGGGTTTCCTCGCTCACTCTGATTTATGTATAATGAATATATATTATATACCGGGTGTCT
Organism: Zophobas morio; assembly: GCF_036711695.1. Lineage (NCBI taxonomy): Eukaryota > Metazoa > Arthropoda > Insecta > Coleoptera > Tenebrionidae > Zophobas > Zophobas morio. The sequence continues at coordinate 5,045,206 of NW_026972115.1, forward strand.
GGAAAATGGCGGATTAACTCTTCAGTACGCTATGTATGAGGGTTTCAGAAATCCCAAAAAAAATTAATAAATAAAACAATTCTTTATGAAGTATGTTACGAAATAAACCTAATATTATAAAAGTAAAGTTGGCAATACTAGTGATTAGTATTTACTAAGATAAAACTGATTTTGGCAAATGGGATACCCTCTAATGGAAGAGAGGGCGGGTGGGCGGGGCTAGTAAGATAAAACTGATTTTGGCAAATCACATATCCTCTAATTAAAAAGAGGGCGGGTGGGTGGGGCTAGTACCTACTAAGATAAAACTGATTTTGGCAGATCACATATCCTCTAAGAAAAGTGAGGGCGGGTGGGTGGGGCCAATATCTGCTAAGATAAAACTGATTTTGGCAAATGACATTTTATCTCCACTAAAATGTGAGAAGGAATGTTTTTAGTATTTTTCCCAGACTCATCAGTTGATAGTTAATAGCGTAGCGGAGAGTTAATCTGCCATTTTCCAAACACCCGGTATAACATTTAGTGCTAAGAAAAAAATTAGGTCAGATCAGGTCATTCCAAAAATATGAGATTTTGGTCTAGATTTGTGATTTTGTTAATTATTGTCGAAATTTTTTAGACTCTAAAATTCGTATCAGAAACAACGAAATTCCAAGTATTACTGATAAACTTTTTGTCTTTATAAATTTAAGAGTTCCGTCGATACATTTAAATTGTGTTCTTTGCTTTTTTTGATGGTTTATGAAGGTGTGGGAACGTTTTGGTTTAGAGTTAGCTATGATTAAAGAAAAGAGTTATTCTTACCGTAAAGTTTGTTACTAAATAAAATGCCCATGAACCTTAATTTTTACCCTAGTTAACTTTCACTTCAATTTTGTAATTTTTGTCAACGATATCAGTGGTCTGAAACGCGGAGGCTCCTAAGGCCAACTCTAAATCAAAATGTTTTCGATCCTGGTATATCTGTTTCGACTCGGATTTTGTAAATATTTGTAACATTGTGAAATTTTAATATTTAAATTGTGCCATTCGTATTTAAATTCGTACGAGAAAAAATATATTTTAAGTAGAGATAAAATTCAAAATTTTGTATCGATCCTATTTCACAAAATGGAGCTTAAAATTTGAAAAAAGTGTCTCCTCATGTTTTTTAAAATTAGTTTATTAGTAACGGAATATGTTTCGACAGCCTACGTTCTCGTCTTCAGGCAGAAAAATTACAGTTATGTTTTTAAAGTAACAAATGTGTGTTCTGCTTCGAAGAGCAGGTGTGGCGATGATAAATTTATCATTTTGTATAAATAATTATGATATTAATCGTTATTTCCATTAAATAAAAGTTTTGAAAATCAAGATTTTTAAATTCAAGTTGGAATTATAAAAATATCATATTTCGGTGTGAATTTATGGTTTTGTTTTCAACTCAGGTCAGGTCAGATCAGGGTAAGTTAAGTCAGATCAAGTCACGTCAGAGTAGATCAGGTCTTGTGAGGACAGATGAAGTTAAGTTATAAACTAATTTTTATTTTATAATTGACTTATGTATTTATTTTAAATTCAGCTTTATTCACAAAAACGTTAAATAGCATTAGGTGTTACTATTTTATGTAGTCATTAATTATGAGTATAAATTGTGTTTTTTGCTTTTTTTGATGGTTTATGAAGGTCGAAAACGTTTTGGTTCAGAGTTAGCTACCATTAAAGAGAAAAGAGTTATTCTTACCGTAAAGTTTCTCTATCTAAATAAAATGCTCTTGAACCTTAATTTTTACCCTAGTTAAATGTCACTTCAGTTCTGTAATTTTTGTCAACAATATCAATGGTCTGAAATGCGAACGCTCGTAAGGCCAACTCTAAGTCAAAATGTTTTTGATCCTGGTGTATCTGTTTCGACTCGGATTTTGTAAAATTTTAATATCTAATTGTGGCATTTGAGAACTAGATCACCGATTTTCAGAACGCCATTCGTATTTTAATTCGTACGAAAACAAAAATTTATTTAAAGTAGAAATAAAATCCAAAAATTTGTACCCATTCTATTTCACAAGATGGAGCTTAAAATTTGAAAAAAGTGCCTCCCCATGTTTTTTATTAGCTTTTTTTTAATTTTATTAGTTTTATTAGCAACATGTTTCGAGAGCCTACGTTCTCGTCTTCAGGCAGAAAAATTAAAGTTGTTTTTAAAGTAACAAACATTTTTAAAATTTTAATATCTAAATTTTGGCATTTGGAAACTAAATAGATCACCGATTTTTAGAATGCCATTCGTATTTGAAATAGTACGAGAAAAAATATATTTTAAGTAGAACTAAATTCAAAAAATTTTACCGATCCTATTTCAGAAAATGGAGGTTAAAATTTGAAAAAAGTACCTCCCCATGTTTTTCAAAATAGTTTATTAGTAACGGAACATGTTTCGACAGCCTACGTTCTCGTCTTCAGGCAGAAAAATTACAGTTATGTTTTTAAAGTAAGAAATGTGTGTTCTGCTTCCAAGAGCAGGTGTGGCGATGATAAATTTATCATTTTGTATAAATAATTATGATGTTAATCGTTATTTCCATTAAATAAAAGTTTTGAAAATCAAGATTTTTAAATTCATGTTTCTAATTATACCTAACAGGTTATGGTACTCGAAATGATATATAAAATATAGAATGAAAAATATCATATTTCGGTGTGGATTTATGGTTTTGTTTTCAACTCAGGTCAGGTCAGATCAGCGTAAGTTAGCTCAGGTCAAGTCATGTCAGAGTAGATCAGGTCTTGTGAGGTCAGACGAAGTTAAGTTATAAATTAATTTTTATTTTATAATCGACTTATTTACTTTAAATACAGCTCTATTCACAAAAACCGATTTTTGTGTAACGTTAAATAACATTAGATGTTACTATTTTATGTAGTCATTAATTATGAGTATAAATTGTGTTTTTTGCTTTTTTTGATAGTTTATGAAGGTCGAAAACGTTTTGGTTCAGAGTTAGCTATGATTAAAGAGAAAAGAGTTATTCTTACCATAAAGTTTGTCTATCTAAATAAAATGCTCTTGAACCTTAATTTTTACCCTAGTTAAATGTCACTTGAATTCTGTAATTTTTGTCAACAATATCAATGGTCTGAAACGCGAGCGCTCGTAAGGCCAACTCTAAATCAAAATGTTTTTGATCGTGGTGTATCTGTTTCGACTCGGATTTTGTAAAATTTTAATATCTAATTGTGGCATTTGAGAACTAGATCACCGATTTTCAGAACGCCATTCGTATTTTAATTCCTACGAAAAAAAAAAATTATTTAAAGTAGAATTAAAATCCAAAAATTTTTACCCATCCTATTTCACAAAAAGGAGCTTAAAATTTGAAAAAAGTGCCTCCTCATGTTTTTTGAAATTAGTTTTATTAGCAACATGTTTCGAGAGCCTACATTCTCGTCTTCAGGCAGAAAAATTAAAGTTGTTTTTAAAGTAACAAACATTTTAAAATTTTAATATCTAAATTTTGGCATTTGGAAACTAAATAGATCACCGATTTTCAGAACGCCATTCGTATTTGAAATAGTACGAGAAAAAATATATTTTAAGTAGAACTAAATTAAAAAAATTTTACCGATCCTATTTCAGAAAATGGAGGTTAAAATTTGAAAAAAGTACGTCCCCATGTTTTTGAAAATTAGTTTATTAGTAACGGAACATGTTTCGAGAGCCTACGTTCTCGTCTTCAGGCAGAACAAGTAAAGTTGGTTTTAAAGTAACAAATGTGTATTAATTTATTATCCGTAACAGGTTATGGTACTCGAAATTATATATACCGCGTGTCTGCAAAATGGTGGATAAACTCTCCGCTACGCTGTTAACAATCAACTGGTGACTCTGGAAAAAACAGTAAAAAAATTCCTTCTCACATTTTGCTGGAGTTACAAAGATTTTAAAATTGGTTTTTTGCTACATTTAACAACTAAACAACACATTCATTATCATAATAACTAGTATTAAAACTGAAAGTCTCGAGTGCCACAGTGTTTTTTTTTTAATTGGGGAGACTCTTGGGTACTCATGGTGTATTATTTTGGGAGCTCCTGGAATTTTTTTTTGTAAATTATTTAAAACAACTTTGGGGGATTTTGGTGTTTTCTATTTTTTTTTGAAAAACTTAAAACATTCTTGCGGTTCTAGGTATTCCAGTTTGGAAAAAAACTGAAAGTGCTTTGGAACCTCTAGTATCTTTTCTTAAAATAATTTCTTAGGGGATAGGTCATTTGCTAAAATCAGTATTATCTTGGCAGCTACTAGCGCCGCCCACCCACCCTCTCTTTTCTTAGAGAGTATCCCATTTGCCAAAAACAGTTTTATCTTAGCAGGTACTAGCCCCGCCCACCCGCCCTCTCTTTTCTTAGAGAGTATTTCATTTGCCAAAATCAGTTTTATCTTAGAAACTACTGATGAGTTGATGACTAACTTTTACAAAAAAAATGATCGAAATTTGAAAACATCATGAACTTACTTAAGTGTATGCACAAAGCAGGAATTTTTAACATCTTCTCTAGTGTTTAGTTGGTCATACTTTAATGGATTTTTCTATTGTTGGTTTTGTTTTTGTTGTATAATTTAGAAATGTCTTATTAAATGTTTTTTTTTTTTTTTGGTTTATTTATTAATGAAAAATAACAGCTTGTTAGTCAATAATTTCTTTCTCTACCAGAATTTTAAACTGAAAAATCGTAAGAAGCATGTTTAAACGAAAAAATACAACTGATGTTTTAAATGTTTTACGATTTAAACTTTTAATAAAATGGGCAAAATGTACACAGTATTTAGAACCCGGTGCTAAGAAAAAAAAAAATTTATTGAATTTTGTCACAATTAGAAACTAAGTAATTTGTTAGCACATAACGATTTGTTAATTCGATTTAATAACTTCCTTACGTGCTTCTAAAGATGCTTTATTATTTATTTATTTAAATAAAATTAGCACGTCTTTCAAGCACCGTAACATTATCAACAGAAAGAATTACATCATTATTGGTTACAGTTGAGAGATCATTTACATATTCTGGGAATAAGGACGGTCCAAGGACAGACCCCTGGAACGCCACTTTTAAATTACGTTATTTGTAATTTTCGAGTTATTCTAAAAAAGTTCGTTTGTTACGCCACTGGCGGCGAGGTGCTGCGCTGGAACAGGGTGACACTGAAGGATATTTCAGTTTAATGCATGCATTCGTAATGGAATCGATTTGTTTTATGGCTTTGTTTATCATCCCTTTCGGTGTTTATTCACCTATTCTAGGACGGGGACGCATTTTCCGGGCTTCGGGGGCTACATCTGCTTAGGGAGTGTTATAGCCTTTGTAAAGACCTGTTTTCTTGTAAACAGCATTTTTTCGATAGAAATAAAATCTTGCATAGTTCGGAGTTAATAATTTTTCTTGGGTGATGAAAACGGTACTATCACTCCAAGACTCTAAATTCAGGTAATTACCTTTATTGCCGACTATTTACACTTAAGCTCTAATTAAACATGATTTAAAATCCAGATTCATCCACTTCATTTGTTTGACGACATTAACTATACCTATGCGTCAATGAAGTACCACATGAGTTAGAAAAACGCAAACATCTGATTGAGGTTGTTATTGACACACTTCAGATAAAACATACTCGATGGATGCAGTTGTACCAAGGAAATCCATTTCGAAAATGGATTATGTAATCGTCCGATAAATCACATTACTGATCTTCTATAATCAACCTGTCAAATCTACTTTAATTTAATGAGGCGGCGCACCGTCTTGTTGAATCATTTGGAAACACAAAAGTTTCAATTGACTATTTTTTAAAGCGAACTTATTGTTTATAATTATGGCTTAGATGAACGTGATGTCGTGACGCCAATTACTGTTGTGATTATTCTTTATCGCCAATTATCTTTTTGTAGTAGACTTTGATACCACAGTACCGAACTCATTGAAAATTTTAAAACACATAAAATGAACATGAAATATTAACAGCGTCGTGAAAACCGCATTAATCAATTTCAATATTTTATAAACCACTCAAACAGGTTTGTGGTAATTTTTCTACATTTCTGAAAACCACTAAAGAGGTTTTTTTTTTACAAAAAAAAACGTGTTTTCAGATTTACCACTACAATAAAAATTTGGTAGTTGGAGACTAAACCCGTAATCCTATTTTTGCTCATCCTTGTGCTCTATTCAGTCATAAACGTGACTCCAGAAAAAATCCGTTTCAACAAACGCTCATGCTTATAAATAATGTACAAGTTTGAAATTACGTTCAGTCCACGACATGCCACTCTGTTTGTGTTTTCTTAGCTCTGTAGATAAACATCGACTATTCTAATTGTGTACAGACTCCCCTCGCCGGTCTACTGTTATTCCAGAGACTTTACTCCCGAATGTAAATTTTATTGTTGTGGAAGTTCTAAAAACAAACACCGGGAACCGCAACGTTCTTGCTCGACCGACGCACGGCTTATCAGTTTTGTTCGTCATGCCAGTGTACATTCACTGATAAGATCCTAATCATAAACACAAACCGGGGTAATCGGATGATTTAAACCAACAATAAAATTTACTCCACGATCGCAAAAATGAGCAATCATCTTCTCGGTAATACACGTGCTAACAATTTGTTTACTTAGAAAATTCGTGTAAAAGTTGACTAAACCGCGTGTTTGTTTGTTTTGCGTGGTCCGAATTGTCAAGATCTTGTTCACACCCTGTAGTTAAAAATTAAGATTAGCATCAACTGAATTTAAAAAACCTGAATAAAGTTACGATTTTATCAGCTGTTCCGCTCGAGGGTATTGCATTTCATAGGCATGCTTCCCATATGGAATCAATCTTGACGATGCCTTCATGTTTTATGGAAGGAGATGTCAGATAGATTGCGAAACATAGAGAAGGCAAAATGTAAATAATGCCCCGAACGTCAAACACAGTCGGGGAAATATAAATTAGTTATGTGCTCTTGAGGGATTACGGAGTGCTGGATTACTTTGAAACTGAGACGTACGAAGAGCTTAATTCGATCGAAAAAGCGACTGCTCGATCTCATTGCTGATATTTTTTTACGATGAAGCAATTCTTTTCATTGTGCTACTAAACAATGGTGTTGTTAGTCCAGCGCCACAATTGATGAGTCCACTAGACTGAAACAAGCACCGATAGAATTTTAATGAATAGAAAGTAATTAAAATCGATGCAAGTATTTTTACCAATAATATCACTACGCTGTCACATCAATCGCTACAGTTTAATAAATATCGGTGTGAAGCTACACAACGCGTTTGGTTTATCAACAAAGATTGGCTGGTGTTAATTTGCTAGAACTGTTTCGCTAAATGTTTATTGCCACTGCAGTCCGATCCTCTGCAGTTGCAATTTCAACGCGCAAATACCGGGTTTATGGTGTCGTGTATGTTAAGGTAAAAGTCAATGTAATAACATCTTAAACAGGAGTTATTCGCTTTTACGGGAAAGAATGCAGGAACAATCTCGCCGGTTGATGTCTTGGGTGCAATTTCCTCGACAATATTACAACCGTGCTTTGAAAATTTCAAAATAACTACCTACGGCGTTCTATTTTCAATACGCGATTCAGTTTTCCATCATTTGATTATTCGTTGTAATTTTTATTTTATTGTTATTAATTTATGGCGTCATTATTTGCTAGAAACACACTCAAAAAAAAAAATGACATGTGATTTGGGAAAAAAAGCACAGTCAATTTCTTTCTGTATTCTTTATTCCGGAACATTAAACTGAAAAGCAAATATTGGCCAGATTTTGTCAATTCAACTCCTATCAAATCGACGACTTTATCTGAAAAGTTAAAAAAATCGACTGAATCTGTCGTATCTGGCACTATTTTTTTGACATAATTTACTCGTTACTCACAATTTTAGCTTGATTTAGTAGTGCTACAGTTTCGAATCTCTAAGAGCAACTTGTCGTAAATACCGGGTGATTTTTTAAATTTCTGATTTAGTTTTCGCTATTCCTGGGTTACTAGATCAGAAATTTTAAAAATCATCCGGTATTAGACTGACAAATTTATTTCCATAACAAAATGAGTGTTTATTTTATTTGTGAAATTATATTCTAAATACTTCACTTTAAATCAAAATGATCCCTAGAAAACAAAAAAATGGGTCTCCCATTTCCAACTGCACATCTGTGTCCACTGGTCAGGTAAACATTATTTAAATTTCACAAAATTATATTCCCATATTTGTACTTTATGAATCCGCCCTGTTTTTATTTATTATTATTATTATTGTTTCAACCTTCTTCTTCTTCTTTAGTCACATCAGTTCGATCCCTCAGCGTCTCCATTTTTTTTTCTCGAAAATGGAAAAATACAGTAATGTCGCGCCCGCCTATATTTAATAATAATATAATAATAACCATTACATCAGATCCTCGCTCAAAATAATATTCGGACCATTTTGCTCCTTATGGAAATTAAGCAATTTAATTACTTCTCTTCTCAGTTCTACAGCGACAACTTCATCAGATTTCATTTTCTTTTAAAGCAATTGTTAAGCGAACGTGCTAATAATCGAACTCTTTCGATGTACAAGGTGAGTCACCAAGTGTGCGTTCCTCGATATCTCAGCAATTGTTAGAAATAGAATAAAAAAATTGGTCGAAAGTTGTTTCAACAAGCTTCTCTCGCTCCTGAAGTAGAATGAAACATAAAAATAAAGACCCAATCAGATTTAGGAATTTAACTCGTTACTGTGGAAATTTGCCATTTAACACCTTTTAAATTGAACTAGTTTTTATAAAATTGGTAGAGGCAAAGTCAGTCTTATCTTGACAAGTACTAGCCCCGCCCACCCACCCTGTCGTTTCTTAGAAGGTATGTCATTTGCCAAAATCGATCTTATCTTAGCAAGTACTAGCCCCGCCCACCCACCCTGTCGTTTCTTAGAAGGTATGTGATTTGCCAAAATCGATTTTATCTTGGCAAGTACTAGCCCCGCCCACCCGCCCCCTATTTTCTCAGAGAATATGTCATTTGTCAAAATAAATCTTCTTGTCAAGTCGAAGTCAATACAGAAATTTCTGGATAATTTTCGAAAATGTTTGGAAAAATGTAAAAAATTTGATAAGGGTTTTGAAAATTTGGACTTTTATGAAAATGGCCAAAAAATATACCAATAATTCTGGGATACAAATCTCGATGAGCTATTTCGAAAAAAAAGCCTGTTGTTGAAGCCAGACCAAAATTTTTGAAGTTTTAGATGTCAAAATCAAATTTTTAATAAATCGCAACAATTTCTACATTTCATTTTGACGATTCTGGAAAAATGGTTGGAATTTTCGAAGAATTTAAGCCGAAAATGAATTCTGCAAGTCAAAATCAACAAAAAATCTGAAATTTCGTAAGAGTTTTCAAAAATTTGAACTTTTGTGAAAATGACCTAAAAATACACCAATAATCCTGAGCTGTAAATGTAAATATATGAGCTAATTCGAAAAAACAGCTTGTTGATGGAGCTAGACAAAGATTTTCAAAATTTTCGGTTTTAAAATCAATTTTTTTAAATATCCCAAAATCGTCACATTTCGTCTTGGCAATTCTGGAAAAATGGTTGGAATTTTCGAAGAAATCAGACAAAAATAACTTCTGCAAGTCGAAGTCAATACAAAAATTTCTGGATAATTTTCGAAAATGTTTGGAAAAATGTAAAAAATTTGATAAGGGTTTTGAAAATTTGGACTTTTGTGAAAATGGCCAAAAGATATACCAATAATTCTGGGATACAAATCTCGATGAGATATTTCGAAAAAAAAGCCTGTTGATGAAGTCAGACCAAAATTTTTGAAGTTTTAGATGTCAAAATCAAATTTTTAATAAATCGCAAAAATGTCTACATTTTATTTTGACGATTCTGGAAAAATGGTTGGAATTTTCGAAGAAATTAAGCCGAAAATGAATTCTGCAAGTCGAAATCAACAAAAAATCTCTAGGGAATTTTGAAACTGCTCGGGAAAAATCAGAAATTTCGTAAGTTTTCAAAAATTTGAACTTTTGTGAAAATGGCGTAAAAATACACCAATAATCCTGAGCTGTAAATGTATATGAGCTAATTCGAAAAAACAGCTTGTTGATGGAGCTAGACAAAGATTTTCGAAATTTTCGGTTTCAAAATCAAATTTTTTAAATATCCCAAAAATCGTCACATTTCGTCTTGGCAATTCTGGAAAAATGGTTGGAATTTTCGAAGAAATAAGACAAAAATAACTTCTGCAAGTCGAAGTCGATACAGAAATTTCTGGATAATTTTCGAAAATGTTTGGAAAAATGTAAAAAATTTGATAAGGGTTTTGAAAATTTGGACTTTTGTGAAAATGGCCAAAACATATACCTATAATTCTCGGATACAAATCTCGATGAGCTACTTCGAAAAAAAGCCTGTTGATGAAGCCAGACCAAAATTTTTGAAGTTTTAGATGTCAAAATCAAATTTTTAATAAATCGCAAAAATGTCTACATTTTATTTTGACGATTCTGGAAAAATGGTTGGAATTTTCGAAGAAATTAAGCCGAAAATGAATTCTGCAAGTCAAAATCAACAAAAAGTCTGAAATTTCGTAAGAGTTTTCAAAAATTTGAACTTTTGTGAAAATGGCCTAAAAATACACCAATAATCCTGAGCTGTAAATGTAAATATATGAGCTAATTCGAAAAAACAGCTTGTTGATGGAGCTAGACAAAGATTTTCGAAATTTTCGCCTTCAAAATCAAATTTTTTAAATATCCCAAAAATGGTCACATTTCGTCTTGGCAACTCTGGAAAAATGGTTGGAATTTTCGAAGAAATAAGACAAAAATAACTTCTGCAAGTCGAAGTCAATACAGAAATTTCTGGATAATTTTCGAAAATGTTTGGAAAAATGTAAAAAATTTGATAAGGGTTTTGAAAATTTGGACTTTTGTGAAAATGGCCAACAAATATACCAATAATTCTGGGATACAAATCTCGATGAGCTATTTCGAAAAAAAAGCCTGTTGATGAAGCCAGACCAAAATTTTTGAAGTTTTAGATCTCAATATCAAATTTTTAATAAATCGCAAAAATGTCTACATTTTATTTTGGCGATTCTGGAAAAATGGTTGGAATTTTCGAAGAAATTAAGCCGAAAATGAATTCTGCAAGTCAAAATCAACAAAAAATCTCTAGGGAATTTTGAAAATGCTCGGGAAAAATCAGAAATTTCGTAAGAGTTTTCAAAAATTTGAACTTTTGTGAAAATGGCCTAAAAATACACCAATAATCCTGAGCTGTAAATGTATATGAGCTAATTCGAAAAAACAGCTTGTTGATGGAGCTAGACAAAGATTTTCGAAATTTTCGGTTTCAAAATCAAATTTTTTAAATATCCCAAAAATCGTCACATTTCGTCTTGGCAATTCTGGAAAAATGGTTGGAATTTTCGAAGAAATAAGACAAAAATAACTTCTGCAAGTCGAAGTCAATACAGAAATTTCTGGATAATTTTCGAAAATGTTTGGAAAAATGTAAAAAATTTGATAAGGGTTTTGAAAATTTGGACTTTTGTGAAAATGGCCAAAACATATACCTATAATTCTCGGATACAAATCTCGATGAGCTACTTCGAAAAAAAGCCTGTTGATGAAGCCAGACCAAAATTTTTGAAGTTTTAGATGTCAAAATCAAATTTTTAATAAATCGCAAAAATGTCTACATTTTATTTTGACGATTCTGGAAAAATGGTTGGAATTTTCGAAGAAATTAAGCCGAAAATGAATTCTGCAAGTCAAAATCAACAAAAAGTCTGAAATTTCGTAAGAGTTTTCAAAAATTTGAACTTTTGTGAAAATGGCCTAAAAATACACCAATAATCCTGAGCTGTAAATGTAAATATATGAGCTAATTCGAAAAAACAGCTTGTTGATGGAGCTAGACAAAGATTTTCGAAATTTTCGCCTTCAAAATCAAATTTTTTAAATATCCCAAAAATGGTCACATTTCGTCTTGGCAACTCTGGAAAAATGGTTGGAATTTTCGAAGAAATAAGACAAAAATAACTTCTGCAAGTCGAAGTCAATACAGAAATTTCTGGATAATTTTCGAAAATGTTTGGAAAAATGTAAAAAATTTGATAAGGGTTTTGAAAATTTGGACTTTTGTGAAAATGGCCAACAAATATACCAATAATTCTGGGATACAAATCTCGATGAGCTATTTCGAAAAAAAAGCCTGTTGATGAAGCCAGACCAAAATTTTTGAAGTTTTAGATCTCAAAATCAAATTTTTAATAAATCGCAAAAATGTCTACATTTTATTTTGGCGATTCTGGAAAAATGGTTGGAATTTTCGAAGAAATTAAGCCGAAAATGAATTCTGCAAGTCAAAATCAACAAAAAATCTCTAGGGAATTTTGAAAATGCTCGGGAAAAATCAGAAATTTCGTAAGAGTTTTCAAAAATTTGAACTTTTGTGAAAATGGCCTAAAAATACACCAATAATCCCGAGCTGTAAATGTATATGAGCTAATTAGAAAAAACAGCTTGTTGATGGAGCTAGACAAAGGTTTTCGAAATTTTCGGTTTCAAAATCCAATTTTTTAAATATCCCAAAAATCGTCACATTTCGTCTTGGCAATTCTGGAAAAATGGTTGGAATTTTCGAAGAAATAAGACCAAAATAACTTCTGCAAGTCGAAGTCAATACAAAAATTTCTGGATAATTTTCGAAAATGTTTGGAAAAATGTAAAAAATTTCATAAGGGTTTTGAAAATTTGGACTTTTGTGAAAATGGCCAAAAAATATACCAATAATTCTGGGATACAAATCTCGATGAGCTATTTCGAAAAAAAAGCCTGTTGATGAAGCCAGACCAAAATTTTTGAAGTTTTAGATGTCAAAATCAAATTTTTAATAAATCGCAAAAATGTCTACATTTTATTTTGGCAATTCTGGAAAAATGGTTGGAATTTTCGAAGAAATTAAGCCGAAAATGAATTCTGCAAGTCAAAATCAACAAAAAATCTCTAGGTAATTTTGAAAATGCTCGGGAAAAATCAGAAATTTCGTAAGTTTTCAAAAATTTGAACTTTTGTGAAAATGGCCTAAAAATACACCAATAATCCTGAGCTGTAAATGTATATGAGCTAATTCGAAAAAACAGCTTGTTGGTGGAGCTAGACAAAGATTTTCGAAATTTTCGGTTTCAAAATCAAATTTTTTAAATATCCCAAAAATCGTCACATTTCGTCTTGGCAATTCTGGAAAAATGGTTGGAATTTTCGAAGAAATAAGACAAAAATAACTTCTGCAAGTCGAAGTCAATACAGAAATTTCTGGATAATTTTCGAAAATGTTTGGAAAAATGTAAAAAATTTGATAAGGGTTTTGAAAATTTGGACTTTTGTGAAAATGGCCAAAAAATATACCAATAATTCTGGGATACAAATCTCGATGAGCTATTTCGAAAAAAAAGCCTGTTGATGAAGCCAGACCAAAATTTTTGAAGTTTTAGAGGTCAAAATCAAATTTTTAATAAATCGCAAAAATGTCTACATTTTATTTTGACGATTCTGGAACAATGGTTAAAATTTTCGAAGAAATTAAGCCGAGAATGAATTCTGCAAGTCAAAATCAACAAAAAATCTCTGGGGAATTTTGAAACTGCTCGGGAAAAATCAGAAATTTCGTAAGTTTTCAAAAATTTGAACTTTTGTGAAAATGGCCTAAAAATACACCAATAATCCTGAGCTGTAAATGTATATGAGCTAATTCGAAAAAACAGCTTGTTGATGGAGCTAGACAAAGATTTTCGAAATTTTCGGTTTCAAAATCAAATTTTTTAAATATCCCAAAATCGTCACATTTCGTCTTGGCAATTCTGGAAAAATGGTTGGAATTTTCGAAGAAATAAGACAAAAATAACTTCTGCAAGTCGAAGTCAATACAGAAATTTCTGGATAATTTTCGAAAATGTTTGGAAAAATGTAAAAAATTTGATAAGGGTTTTGAAAATTTGGACTTTTGTGAAAATGGCCAAAAAATATACCAATAATTCTGGGATACAAATCTCGATGAGCTATTTCGAAAAAAAGCCTGTTGATGAAGCCAGACCAAAATTTTTTAAGTTTTAGATGTCAAAATCAAATTTTTAATAAATCGCAACAATTTCTACATTTTATTTTGACGATTCTGGACAAATGGTTGGAATTTTCGAAAAAATTAAGCCGAAAATGAATTCTATAAGTCAAAATCAACAAAAAAATCTTTCGGAAATTTTTGAAAATGCTCGGGAAAAATCAGAAGTTTCAAAAGGGTTTTCAAAAATTTGAACTTTTGTGAAAATGGCCTAAAAATACATCAATAATTCTGAGCTGTAAATCGGGACGAGCTAATTCGAAAAAACACCTTGTTGATGGAGCTAGACAAACATTTTCGAAGTTTTCGGTTTCAAAATTAAACATTGTTATCTCTAGAAAAATGGTTGGAATTTTCGAAGAAATAAGACAAAAATAACTTCTGCAAGTCGATGTCAACGCAAAAATTTCTGGATAATTTCGAAATAAATTCTATCCATGCATTAATTTTTTTTTAATTATTAGAAGAATGAGGACAAAAAATAAAGTAAGATGGAGTAATAAAATACAGGGTGTTCCATTTGAAAAAACTGAAATATCGGTACTTGAAAATAGTAAAGCGTTAGCTCCAATTTGGCTGAAAACAATTGTTTTCTTTACTGATTCAAACCTGTTGAACAAGAATCCTGACTCAAGAGATGTCTGTAACCTTTATAATTTTAGAGACATCTTTTAGGTCCGGATTCTGTTTCAGGAAATTCGAATTAGTAAAGGGGGCAAGAAATGTTTTTGAGTTGAGTGTCTGATTAGTCTGAAAATTGCTTTCTTTAGTAATTTGGACCTCTTGAACAAGAATCTCCGGGAGCGCCGAAAAATACATAAAATTTAGAATTTTTCATGTCTTACTAATTATCCAGAGTTGGGAGGAAATTTAACAATAAAAACCGAATAATTTTCCGTTCCAGTTACAACACATTTTAAACTGTCAAAAGGGCAAGTTTTTATATTTTAAAATACAAAACTAACAAAATAAGATTTCAGTGTTATTGTTAGAAAAATTTTACTAATAAACGGGAATATGGCAATTTTCAGAAATTTTGAAAATCAGGATAATTACATATATTCATTCAGAATTATTTTAGAAATCGCATTTAAAATTTTGAAAAAATCCAATGACGACAAGAAAAGTAAGCAAGTTTAGCTAGTAATCTTGAAAGAGACTGTTTTTAGGAGACTGAAACTCATACAAAGAAAATCATCACTTAATAAAGCGTTAACAAAAGGCCATAAAAAGACATATAAATATAGAAAAATGTATCCAAATATGATATCGATCCCCCAACAAAAATATATAGTTTTTGTTTATTGCCAAGATAGTGAAAGTTTTCAAAATTTCAATTTTTCAGCAGCACGAGATTCGGCTAATAATGTAGCATACAATTCGCATAAATCCGTTCCTTATTCGTGCTTAAAAGTCGTAAAGCGCTTTTTACGTCGGCCCGAATTTATAATGCGTGTTTTACGTCACCCCTTTCGTCAAATTTGCGTTAATTTGCACGGACAAATATAGATGACTATCCGGGTTAAAATTAGCCGGCGTCACTAATGACGTCGCTAGACGCGATATAATAAGGATTAATTTTTGCTTCTGATTAGATCAGTCAAGTCCGTCCGCAACAATAAAAACGACATTTTGCCCAATCACTAGTAGTAACTCTAGTAAACAAACCGGTTTCAAACCGGTTTTCTACTTCATTCATGCTTTTCGATCCAGTTTATTCTATACACACCAGATTTGTGCCGCATAAAAATAAATAGAAAGAAAATACAAACCTATAGTTTCCCGCGAAGCTATCGATTAAGCGTTTATTTTTGTAGCGTTGCAGTCTGTTCAATTTACCCTTGACTCACATTTTTAATTATAAAGATGTGAAAATCGAACCTGCCTCAAGTCGAGAACGCGTTCGCTTTGTCGCCGAACGACGCTTAAAGAGCTCTTTGTTGAGATATTTTGAAATTTTTCAGGAATCTCGCCAAATTTACGCAGTTGCGAAACTATTGAGTGATGGCCCGTTAATTTTAATTACAAGATGTTTTTAAGATCGCGATTACGAGGTGCGCTTTGACGAAAGAAGGGGTTGTTTTTGGGATCAGCGCTGTCAACAGAACTGATTACTGTCATTATGTTCACGTGGAGCGACATCAAAAACAGCCCGAGTGATCATAAGATTTTATTTCGGAGTTTTTACAGGATGGGCTTAATTCGTAGGGGAAGGTGAAAGCTTTGCTACATAAAACGTGATGTAAGCTTTGCAGTATTCATTTTTCTCCGGGCTTCGTAAAAATCGTGTAGATAATAATTTACGTTTGATAGAGGCGTCCACAGATTTATCAAGTGAGTGGTAAAAGTCAAGATTAGTACTTAGAAAAAATTCCAACCACTCAAATTTTGGTATTATCATCGATTCGAGAGATGACTTGACAAAACCGAGGAAAATTTACTTGTACTAGTGTGCACTCGTTTGGTCCGAACACGTGCCAGAAATTTTGGCAAGCGTGTGGTGGCCAACGACGTCTTTGAGTAGGTAACTAAAGCGTCAAAAAATCGCGCGATTAATCTATTTTAGCAGCACACGTCGTCAAATAAATATCTTGCACAATATTTTATGAGATCAATCCACGTTTTTAAAAATTTGCGTTCATTTTCTTAATTAAATAATCTACGACGCCGTCAAAGAAAAATTATTTGGGAGTCATGACGTTAAATACGTCAGTATTTGTTTTCAAACCCGGTAGTTTTACTACACAGTTACGTGTTTCTTTGATGCATCTGCCAAAAGTGCGAAGTGTAATTCGTTTGGGGATTTTTGGTGAGAAAACGATTCAATTAACCACACGGAAGGGCTAATTTTGGATTACACTGTTGAAAACAAAGTCATTGAGCGGAAAAAATGACAACAAATAGTAGGTCGAGTTTTCGGAAAGTCGGTGGTTGCCATTAACTGCGACACCAAGCTCCACAGCTAAATTTACCAATTTGTGTTTTGTACGAAAAAATGGGTTAGAAAAATGAGTTCGAATACATTCAGGAACTTAAATAAACAAAACAAATTTTGAGTGAATGACTGAATTAGAACTAACACAGTCTGTAATAACACGGTAATAGGCTTTTTTAACATCTACAGGGTGTTCCTCTGACGCGACTTTCCTTTGTCGATGTTTTTTCAAGCTGAACCTGCCATCACATATTTTTTATTGTAGAGCGAGTCACTAAGAACGTAGAGAAACTTGAAAGTAGAAGTTTGCTTCTATTGTTCAAAATATGAATATATTTATATTAATTACTATTTAAAATTCAATAAATACATCAACATAGAAAAAAATAGAACATGTCAACAGTTGCTTTCTACACGCAGAAAAAAATTGACCGAAAGCTATTTGGACAGAATTTTCCTCGCATCTAAAGTACAGTGAAACCTATTCAGCATTTTTGAGTTGAGTTTTTTATTTACACAATTCTGTGATGACGTCATCAACATTTTGCAAGGACAAGTATATCAACTTGGATTGATGCACTGTAATACTAAAAATAACAGTATTGTATTTCCAAAATTTTCTGGGAAAATGGAGTAAGCCATTCCTGATTTAATGAACAAAATAAACTGACAAAATTATTAATATTTTTGAGCCACCTGTATAAGCAGATCTAAAAATTTTGCATATTTCGGGTAGACTTAAGAATTTAACTCGTTCTATGGAAAGTTACAATTTAACACCTTTAAATTTCACAAGTTTTTACAAGATTAATAGGGGCAAAATCAGTTTTATCTTAACAAATACTTGGCCCGCCCACCCGCTCCATGTTTCCCTATAGGATGTCATTTGCCAAAATCAGTCTAATCGTAACAAATACTAGCCCCGCCCACCCACCCCCTATTTTCTTGGAGCATATATCAGCTGCCAAACTCAGTCTTATCTTACCAAGTACTAGCCCCGCCCACCCGTCCCCTATTTTCTTGGAAGATATGTCATTTGCCAAGATAAGACTTGTGTTAGCAAGTACTAGCCCCGCCCAACCGCCTTTTATTCTCTCAGAGGATAGTACTTGCTAGTACTTGATACGATAAGTCTTATTTTGGCAGATGACATATCCAACAAGAAAACATGGGTGGGTGGGCGGGGCTAGTACTTGCTAACTCAAGTCTTATCTTGGCATATAACATGTCCTCCAAGAAAATAGGGGCGGGTGGGCGTGTCTAGTATTTGTTAAGACAAAACTGATTTTGCCGCTATTAATCTTGTAAAAACGTGTGAAATTTAAAGGTATTAAATTGCATATTTCCATATTAACGAGTTAAATTCCTAAATCTGATTGGATATTTATTTTTAAACAACTTAGTTAATTTTTCTGAGACCCCTGTATGAGCAAATTTAAAAAATATTAATTATATATTAAAAATAAATTGCAAGTATAGACTCATCATATTTTGCACATTCAGCAATATTTTGAGGTGATGTCATAAATTTTTTAGGGGGGATGAGCAAATACATTTTGATAAAAAATTTCAAAAAATTTCCAAGATTTCAAAGGATTCGTTTTGTAGTTCCTGATTAAATCAATAAAGAATTCACGCATTCATTAATTTTTTTTGAGTCTCCCTGTTTAAGCAAATTTAAAAAAATGGTCGAAAGTTGTTTCGATAGAACTTCCCTTGCTCCTAGAGTACAATGAAATATACAGCATTTTCGAATGGGCACACCCTCAGAGGCATCCGTCATCGTTTCTCTGTCATAGTGAATTTTTCTACCTGCGATGGGTACCTGTACCTGTTTAGATTAGTGCCTAATAGATTCATCCGCATTCGTGCTAGCGTGTTGACCAGTTCACTGAAGTTTGTTTCCGTAAGATAAGACTTGTGTTAGCAAGTACTAGCCCCGCCCAACCGCCTTTTATTCTCTCAGAGAATAGTACTTGCTAGTACTTGATACGATAAGTCTTATTTTGGCACATGACATATCCAACAAGAAAACATGGGCGGGTGGGCGGGGCTAGTACTTGCTAACTCAAGTCTTATCTTGGCATATAACACATCCTCCAAGAAAATAGGGGCGGATGGGCGGGCCTAGTATTCGTTAAGATAAAACTGATCTTGCCGTTATTAATCTTGTAAAAGGTTTTAAATTGCATATTTCCATAGTAACGAGTTAAATTTCTAAATCTGATTGGATATTTATTTTTTAACAACTCAGTCATTAATTTTTCTGAGACACCCTGTATAAGTAAATTAAAAAATATTACTTATGTATTAAAAATAAATCGCAAGTATAGATTCATCATATATATTTTGCACATTTAAGATTTTTTTTTTAGGGGGGATGAGCAAATACATTTTGATTAAAAATTTCAAAAAATCTCCAAGATTTCAAAGGATTCGGTTTTATAGTTCCTGATTAAATCGATAAAATGAATTCACGCATTCATTAATTTTTTTGAGTCTCCCTGTTTAAGCAAATTTAAAAAATTGGTCGAAAGTTGTTTCGACAGAACTTCCCTCGCTCCTAAAGTACAGTGAAACATCCAGCATTTTCGAATGGGCACACCCTCAGAGGCGTCCGTCATCGTTTCTCTGTCATAGTATATAAGTACTTTCCTACCTGGGATGGGGACCTGTACCTGTTTAGATTAGTGCCTAATAGATTCACCCGCATTCGTGCTAACGTGTTGACCAGTTCACTTAAGTTTATGTTTCCGCGTGTTATCGAGATTAAAAAAAAATAAATTTAAAAACCACCACCTTCTGAAGTGTGCATGTTACGCTACTGACTGATAGTCCGTTGTCAGATTCTGATGACTCACCATGTTGAACTTGAAATAATCCATCTCTAACAACCCTTGTCCTTCAACACTAGATAATAGCAATCTGACGCTCAAGTATTATCAGACTTAGGAATTTAACTCGTTACTATGGAACTATGCAATTTATCACCTTTAAATTTCACAAGTTTTTACAAGATTAATAAGTTTTATCTTAACAAATTTGCCAAAATCAGAGGGTAGTACTTGCTAGTTTTATTTTGGCAAATGACATCCCATGAAAAACGAGGGGCGGGTGGGCGGGGCTAGTACTTGCTAACACAAGTCTTATCTTGGCAAATGACATATCTTTCAAAAAAACAGAGGGCGGGTGGGCGGGGCTAGTACTTAGTAAGATAAGACTGATTTTGGCAAATTACATATACTCTGATAAAATAGGAGCGGGTGGGCGGGGCTAGTAATTGCTAACACAAGTCTTATCTTGGCAAATGATATATCCCCCAAGAAAATAGGGGGCGGGCGGGCGGGGCTAGTATTTAGTAAGATAAGACTGATTTGAATCACAAGTAGTACAGACTCATGGTATTTTAGACATTTTTGATCTGGAAGTTGTGGCTAAAAACTCAACACGGAGTCATAAACTACATGTGTAGGACTATGTTATTTTATACAATCTGAAACCGATTTACTATGCACAATTTTGCAGTGACGTCATCATATTATTGGTGGCGATGATTAGACGACAATGGACCCAGTCAGTACTTTCGGAGATTATCTGTCTAATAAAAATCCGTGACGGCAGACAGACACACGGATAGACAGACAGATGGACGGAAAAGAGACCTATTTCTTCGTACTCTAGGGGTCATGAAAGGTCGAGAAAACGTACGCTCGGGAAGTAAAAAATACAAAACTTGGAAAGAAATCAGAGTATGAAATCCTGCTTGGACTTTGTTATCAACGAGGATCTTCTGGTGCAAAAAATAACACCTTCCAAGCTCAAACTGACTTCACTTGCTGCTAAACTGTAGTCATTAATTCATCTCTAATTCACCTTTATTTTCCCTAACTTACTAGTTAATACTCTCCCACGCCAAGGTTTTATTACTCAACTTCCTCTGAATACCAAATCCACGTCCACCACAACCACATTCAAACTCCCAAAAATTAGTTTTTCCTTCCAAAACCTTTCAGCAATGACGAAAAAATTTGAGCCAGCAGTAAAAATCGCATTTCTGGTTCACGAAAATTAGGGCCACGACACCATGCCCTGTTGGAAGCGTTCAGGGTTACATGAATTATTAGTGGCCTACACAGAGGAAGTGGCGCATTACACAACCTACTGTATGTCTTGCTGACTCACTGCATGGCAAGTGTGCCAGACGGGTTTAATTTTGAGACATCAAAGCATTCCAAATTGCTGTTTGATCGAATTCCGAAATTCCTAATTGCGCCAATTCTTGCTGCAATTATTGCGGAATTGGGGAGGCGAAGCGTTGCTGAATAAAGGCTCCGGGCGCAATTTCCCCTATTTGAAGGTCTGTGCATAATTTAAACGATGTTAATTACTAGTGATAATTATTTCTAGACGAAAAATTTGTTACGAGTGGATTTTCGCTTCGGGGAAAGGTGTTAGTCATTTCTCGGGTTGAAACAAGCAGTTGATTAAATTTAGGAGGCAGAGTGTAAACACACATTGCATCACACGGTGTTTGTGTGTTGTAAGTGTTGTGTTAAAGATGAGAGCGATGCAACCTTTTCAATTAGCGAAA
Source organism: Zophobas morio (assembly GCF_036711695.1). Taxonomy (NCBI): domain Eukaryota; kingdom Metazoa; phylum Arthropoda; class Insecta; order Coleoptera; family Tenebrionidae; genus Zophobas; species Zophobas morio. The sequence goes on from NW_026972115.1 coordinate 5,066,891, forward strand.
CAGCGAAAAATTACAATATTGGGAGGCCATAAAACTGCTACTTTTCGTCCAAAAGTAACAAAGTATGTTAAAGTCCGGAAGTTTTCAACGCTGCACAGTTATTGCCACTCAAAAGTTCATAAGTATTTTACGAGTCGTTCGAAAACAACGTTATTTTACAAGACCGCACGATATATTATTTACATCGTCCCACACCGCTTTTATTTAAATATTAAAAGAGGTCATGCACGCAGTTATCTTATTCCTTCCATTTCTTTAATCCCCCCAATTTACCGAGAAAATTATTTATTTCCAGCGATTCTCATCTCATCCCGGCGATAAACCTCCATCTAAATTTAGAATTTTCTCATTTTGGTATCGCGAATAACTCGGCTTAAGATAAAGATGTTCTGCAATCTAATTACAAGAAATTCGCTGTTCTCCGAATATGAATAATTCCGCGTGGCATTTGGCCGCCAAAAATAGCACGTTTGCATTAATTAGGGGCACTAAAATAAGTCATTAATGAAATTGGTACTTTTCCAAAAATATAATTCGGGATTCGTGAGGACGTAAAAAAGTGATCAAAGTTTCAGAACGCGCGGAAAAATTCATATCGATAGTGAATATTTTATTGTGGAAGTTGATTAAAAGCGCAATTCGTGCGTCGTTAATTAAGTCGTAAATAAGACGGAAATAAATGAAAAATCTATAATAAATGGATGGTTGGCTTCGGATAACGAACTGGGTATTGGACACATGGTATCAAAGATTGTAACAATTATTTACGACCGAGTTTATCTAGCTCTTTTATTGAGTGATCTGGAAATTAGAAGGCACTCGAAGTCTGAAAACTTTAGATAGTGAGCTAGAGAAATCATGATATTTTAAATTCTGTTGTTTTCCCACAAATCCACCCACCAGAAATGAAATTTTAAAGCTTCATTTCCAGGAAATTGAACGAATTTTTCATGTGGTGGGAAAAGCTGCTGAAATTAAAGTACAATATGATATTTCAAAACAATATCTAGTTTGAACCACAAAATACTACGTCCCGATTTATTCCCGATATTTTTAGTCTCCCGATAAACAAATATGCCATAAATGAAGTCTTCGTTTACGTGTTGGGATCGTTTTCCCAGGGTGTTAAATTCCCATTGTCACTCATTCAAAAACCAGGATTTTCAAGCCGCGAATCCTCCAACTGCCCCACCACTAAGTGGAATTAAGAAGGAAAAAGGGTCAAGTTTTGATTGAGCAAGTTCGCGGCGCTAATTAGATCCTTTGACTGACCTCTCCGAATAAATGGCATGCGAGGAAACCGACAAACTAATTGAAAATTATGTGCTCCATTATAGTGGCTCTCGACTTAATTAAGCTCGTTATTTATTATCGTATGAATAGGAAGTATCTTCTAACTAAATTGTTCCTACTATGCAAATTCGGCCAAAACGTAATGAACCAGAAGGTCTCTTCCATTAAAACCGTCGTCCATTTTTCAAACCGTGTCGATTCCATCACGATTGTTATGGCGTATCGATATTAAAAATTGCTTTTCCGCCGGGGAAATTCTAGATATTTCGAACGCCCGACATTCTTCATATCGTAATGGAGTGCCAGGATCTGGATAAACGGCATAACGTTAAAATCTACTTTCGACTCGTGTGCATCTTGCGCATTGTTGGATCAATTGTTATTCTGGTCATGCGATGTTAACGTGACACACAACGGAAAGATTGGGTTACTAGTTTATTGCAAGCCGTAATGAAAGGCTTTGTAGCTGGACCAGAGGATATCCGTCGCTTTTTTAATCATCTTGGAGTGGGCGGGAAATTTAGGGAATTTGCATGGACGCACATAATTTCGGGATTAATCACGTCGCTAGTTTCGAGGAGGCGTTTTTGAGAGGGCTGGAGTGACTGCTTTATACTTGCTTCACGTTTTTCGCGCTGGAGACAGTAAATCGGGTGGCTTTGGGGCCGCTTCGATGGAAATCCGGGCGCAGTTTATGACCTGTGGGGGATTAGCGCCGAAATAGGCGATCCACTACCATAAAGTACAATTACGCGGTTTAAACGGATATTAGGTCTAGGAACTCGCCACAGCTGTAAACTAGGTGGTGGGTGAGGTTTACAGAGGGAGATTTTAACCGGAGATGTCCTTTCTTTTCGGAAAATTGGGGTCTTTATTCATTCGAATCTCTTAAATATGAATCCAGACTCAGAATTGATTTACAAAGCATCCTGAATTTTTTCGATTTTTTGAATGATGCTATCTATGGAAATATGACATCGTGAGTTGTATCGGTCCCTCAGGTCCGAACGGCTAACTCTTTTCTTCAAAAAAATTATTTATGAGACTAGAAAACTCCAAGGAATCGAATGGTATAAACCGCAAGTCGATATCTTGGACCGTTTTGGAATGATGAACCCGTAAACTCAAAAAATATAATTAGTTCTTGAAATCGAATTTATATTCCACATCTGAGGGTAGAAGTGAATTCTGCACTGCAAAATTACTATGGAAACTCAATTTTACTCAGATCTGAAGAGTTTCATTTTTCACTATATTTTCCGCGAATGAAAATTTCGAACTTCTACCACTTCAAACTATCTCTGAAAAATGAGATCGTCCGCTTTATAGGTTTCAAACAATTTCAAAAACCAGATACAAGAAGTTTTCGATATTCTGTCAAACAACTTCAACAACCAGACATAAGAGACCTTCGAAGCTCTTTCAAGCTTCTTTAAAAACAAAAGAAAAGGGTTCCCTGAGATTCTTTCAAACTATGTACTTCAAAAACCAGTCACAAGTGGTCCCCGAGATCCTTTCAAGCTACTTCAAAAACAAAACAAAAGTGGGTCATCCAAATCCTTTTAAACTACTTCAAAAACCAGGCACAAGGGCTCTCGTAGATACTTTCAAATTACTTCGAAAACTACACACAAGTGATCCTCGAGATTATTTCAAAACACTTCCAAAAATTAACACAAAGAGTTCCCAAGATTTTTTCAAATTATTTCAAAATTACTTCAAAATTACTTCAAAAACCGGACACAGACGTTGGCAAATCTAGGCGCGGAGCCTAAACGCAAAATCCATATTTGCTTACAAAAAAATTTACCATTTGAAACGTATTTTGAGTTTCTAAGAAGAAAAAAAATCATCACAATTGAGATGGGTGGGTGGGCGGGGTTTATATTTTGCTTTTTTTTCCAAAGTTACATAGTATTCTTTGAACAAGACACTCAAAAACATGTTTGTGATTTCTTATGAAGAAATAAGTATTTTGCAGCTAAGCTCCGCCCCCTTGGTTCACGGCGAATAAAAAAAATCATCACAATAGACAGAGGGCGGGTGGGCGGGCTTACATTTTGCCTTTTTGTTTCAATATATATATAGGCTTCTTTTCACAACATCCAACTTAAAACATGTTTAAAACGGAAAATTTGTATAAAGAAATATCGATTTTGCTTATATTTTTGACCCGATTGATAAATCGGGAAGTTGAACAATCAAAACATGGAAAGATCTGAATTCGATAAATCGAGAAATCAAAAAATTGAAAAATCGAAAAATTTTAAAAAGGAAAAATTGGAATAAATCGAATTTTAGAAATTTGGAAAATTGAAACATTGAAATATAGAAGAACTAAAAACTCGAAAAATCGAAATATAAAACAGTCGAAACTTTGAAAAATCCAAAGTTTAAAAAATGAAAAACTGAAAAACCAAAAAATAAAAAATCGAAAAATCCAGAAGTTGAAAAATCAAAAGTCGAAATACTAAAAATCCCAAAATTGAACGAAATATCCAAAAATTGGGAAACTAAAGACTTGAAACATTGGGAAATCAAAAACTTTAAATATAAAAAAACTGAAAAATCTAAAGTTTAAAAAATGAAAAACTGAAAATCCCAAAACTGAAATATGGAAAAATTGAATGGAAAAACTGAAAAATCACAAAATTGAACGAAATATCCAAAAATTGGGGAATTAAAGACCTGAAAAATTGGGAAATCAAAAACTTTAAAAATAAAAAAACTGAAAAATCTAAAGTTTAAAAAATGAAAAACTGAATATCCGAAAAATTAAAAATCGAAAAATCGAAAAGTCGAAGACTCAAAATACTGGAAAATCCCAAAAACTGAGAGAAATATCCAAAAATTGAGAAATAAAAATTGGAAAATTGAGGAATTGAAAAGCCAAAAAGCAAAGTAGAAAATCGAAAAATCCAAGAATTAAAAAACTGAGAAATCGAAAAACTGAAAATTTAGCAACTTCAAAATTTGAAAAATTGAAAAATAGCAATATTCAAAAAATTGAAAAATAGCAAAAATTCAAAAAAACGAGAAATCGAAAAATCTAGAAATGCAAACACCAAAAAAATCAATTAAAAAAAAAATCGTCAAATCTAAAATTTAAAAATGGGAAAATTGGCCAATCGAAACTCCAGAATTTAAAAAATTGAAAAGTTGAAAAATCGAAAAATCTAAAAGCCCAAAAGTAAAAATCGAAAAACCGAGAAGTCAAAAAATTGAAATATCGAAAAATTCAAAAACTGAAACAGAGAAATCGAAAAATCAGAGAATCGAGAAATCGAAGAGTCGAAGGCCGAAAGTTAAGTTGATAAGCTGCAATTAGCCTCCGCCCCATAATTGCAAAATCCATATTTCCTTGAAAAAATATACCATTTCAACCATGTTTTTAAATTTTCTTGTTGTGAGAAGATGGCTATGTATGTTAAAAAAATACGGCAAAATATAAGCCGCGCCCACCCGCCCTATCTCAATTCTGATGATTTTTTTATTCGTCGTAAGCCGAGGGGCGGAGCTTAATTGTAAAATAGTTATTTTTATACGAAAAATTATCATTTGAAATATGTTCTTAAGTAATCATGTTATACAAAGAAAACTAAATGGATTAATTAAAGAAGAAAACCAAAAGAGAAGCCTCACCCATTCGTCTTGATCTCAATCGTGATGAATTTTTCATTCGTTGTCAGGCCGAGGGGCGGAGCATAATTGCAAAATCGATATTCCCCTCTACAAATTTACCATTTTAGACACGTTTTAAGTTTCTTGTTGTCAAAATAAGTCTACACATATTAAGAAAAAAAATCAAAATGTAGCCCCACCCACCCACCCTACCTCAATTCTGATGATTTTTTTTATTCGTCGTAGGCCAAGGGGACAGAGCTAAATTGCAAAATCCTTATTTCTCTACAAGAAATAAAAAACCTGGTTTTAAGTATCGTGTGGTTCAAAGAAAACTACGTATATTAAGAAAAAAACAAGCCAAAAATTTTGGTTTCTTGAAGTTCTTTCCAACAGCTTCAAAAAACAGGCACAAGGAATTTTCGAAATTCTTCCAACCTACTTTAAAACAAAACATGATTTCAAACTATGTATTTACTTCAAAAACCAGACACAACGGGTCCCCGAACGACAACTAGATATCTTAAGCCGTTTTTGAGAATTAGATTGAAAGGCAATTTCTTCAAATCGAATTAATATTCCAAAATTGAATTAATGCCTGAATCCTGTCCTGAAAAATTACCGTAGAAATTCAATTTCTGGCAAATCCAAAGACTTTTTCATCTCATTTTCCGCATGAAAATTTCGAACTTGGACCATTCCAAATTATCCCCTGTTAATCAGACTCTCAGCTTTCTGAAAATTTGTGTCTTTACTAATTCGACCCTTCTGAATACGAATCCGGTTTCAGAATTGGGGTACGGGGCTGCCTGATCTTTTTTTTAACTTTTATCTATTATTCTAAATGAGTTTCAACTTGAAGTGTCTACATCGTCCACACACTTTTTTCGTCGTTGCGTGATGCTTTATTACATCGAAATAAAATTCCTTGAATAATTAAGTATTATTAAACTCCATTTCCATAATAATTTTCGATTATGCAATTAAGCGTTTTCGTCGCACGTACTGTTGAAACTGCGAACAACCAAGATTTCAATTTTCCCTCGCTAACCAGCTCTTTAGTCACCTTTAAGCCGCCCCTATTCCCTTTAAAATTTGCAAAAAATCCCGTTTCTTTGTGTCTCGTGACGTTTTTCAAACGCATCCAGGTATTCCCTTGGCAGTCCGCGTCTCTTCTGGGTCAATCCATTATCCAGACAGTCCCCTTTGTTTAAAACAAGCCAGATATTCCTAAACTTTTACCATTACGGTTTTGTTTGTCGCAGTCGGAACTTTTATTCATTCCCTTCGATTAAAAAACTTCACCATTATGAATTTCGAATGCTCCTTTTGTCATAGTCGAACGAAACGGCCGTCTCGCTTCCTCCCGAACCGATACTTTTAATTAAATCCCGTTTCTTGTTAGGTAGACAGATCTGGAAAATTGCTGCGGTGGCTTTGTTAACCTATTAAACCGTATGTAATGAAACTTCAGCAACGTAACTCTGTCTCTGGTGAATGCGGCAGGAACAAGGGGCGTTCGTTCCAGACAATCCTGGAACGACCTATGATTTAGTTGCGTTCGGTAACGAGCTATTGACGTCCGTCGAACAAAAACAAATTGCAACCTGGTAAACAACTTCATAATCGGGCTTTCGGATGAAATATTCAGGAAATTCCCCCGACTAATTCAATAGAGTAGCAGCTACGCCCTTGCGCTGTGTATCCATCTACACCATCCACACGAATAAAAGCAGTCTCTTTTCGAGTAATTCCGGGCTTTTGCGGGGGAATTGGGTCAAGTTTTAAAGACTCTTTGAAATATGTGTTTTTCTTTTGAGGGGAGGTGTATGAGATATGGTTAATCGATAACTTGTCCACTGAAAACTGATAAAGCGCAACTGGAACATTTTTCAGGCCCTCCTCGTCGTTATTCCGCTATCGTCTGAAATCATCTTTCCATGAACAACGGTAACGCCCTGGCTGCCATTCGCGCTTTTTGCTCAATCCCTCCACTCCATCCAGTAATTGCCATTTAATGAAGCAAAAACTCGGGGAGATCCAGACGCACTGACGGCGCGGACAAAAACTAACTCTGGCAAGTCGGCACCTTGAGGCGGTTTTTCTAGAGTAGATTTGGATGTTTTGTGTCTAATAAATCCGAACGGAGTGATATATTGACACAGGAATACAGGATGACGAAAAACCTGCACTTTCGTATACTACAAGATTAACAGTATGCTTAGGGCCGTTTTTGTGTCACTAAAAGTGTAACGTGGCAGGTAGAATCTACGTGACTTTAAAACACCAACTCCCGAAAGATTAATAAGTCTCACAAATATCTCACTGCTAGAACTGATAAGCTTATTTACGAGGGTTATAAATGGGTGGCAATGACCATCGTAGGGATGATCTCACCCTTTACATCCCCATAAATCACCCTATCTATTCTAACAATGAAATGTTTACGAGACTTCATAAATTCGATAGTTACTGCTTTAAAGTCACTGGTAATATTTGCGCAAAACACAAAGTAAACAGTTTTACAGAGACGATTAAATGTGAACCCCCCAAGTTCAAATTCAAAATTATGGCTGTATGTTCACCATTTTAGAACCATAACTATACAATCTACTATCTCAAACGTGTTTTAGATGTGACTATGTCAACTTTAATTAATTTATTGGATTTATTGGCAAAGATTATTATTTTATAACTGTCATTAAATGGAATTTCGGTTGAAAATAGCTAACAAAGCCAGGTATTAATGGAATCTTCACGAAATTGGGAATGGTGTGTTAATTATTATTTGAGCAAATTAAAAAATTCCGTCATGGAAATGTAGCATTAAATTACTTAATGGGACATGGTGTGACAACCACGACACTACGACAAAAATGGTGCGATAAATGCAGTGAAAAGAATGTAAAGAATGATATTACATGCAAATTGAAAATGGCTGTGTAAAAAAATATTACCGCACTGCCCGTCTTCGAAATAATTTGAAAAAATCTAGGAGGCCACTTGTATCTTGTTTTTGAAGTAGATTGAAGGAACCTCAAGAAACCAAAATTTTTGGCTCGTTTTTTTCTTAACATACTAGTATTCTTTGAATAACACGATACTCAAAAACATGTTTTTATTTCTTGTAGAGAAATAAGGATTTTACAATTAAGCTCCGTCCCCTTGGCTAACGACGAATAAAAAAATCATCAGAATTGAGATAGGGCGGGTGGGCGGGGCTTATATTTTACCTTATTTTTTAAATATATATAGCCATCTTCGCACAACAAGAAACTTAATACATAGTTAAAATGGTACATTCTTGCAAGGAAATATGGATTTTGCAATTACGGGGCGGGGACTACATGCAAAATTGATATTTCCTTATACAAATTTTCCATTTTAAACATGTTTTAAGCTTCATGTTGTGAAAAGACGTCTACATACATTAAAACAAAAAGACAAAATGTAAGCCCGCCCACCCGCCCTATCTCAATTGTGATGATTTTTTTTATTCGTGAACCACGGAGGCGGAGCTTAACTGCAAAACATTTACTTCCTTACAAGAAATTAAAAACATGTATTTGAGTATCGTGTTCATTCAAAGAATACTACGTATATTAAGCAACAAAGACAAGATATAGACCCCCCCCTGCTCAATTGTGAGGACTTTTTTATACTCAAAAACATGTTTTATATGGCAATTTCTTATAGAGAAGTAATAAGGATTTTGCAATTAAATTTCGCTCCTTTGGCTTTCAGCGATTAAAAAAAAAAAACACTTGAGAATAGGCGGGTGGGCGGGGCTTATATTTTGCCTTTTTTGAAGTAGTTTGAAAGGATTTCGGGGACCCCTTGTGTCAGGTTTTTAAAGTAAATACATAGTTTGAAAGAACGTTTTGTTTTCAAAATAGTCTGTGAGAATTTCGAAAATTCCTTGAATCTGGTTTTTGAAGTCGTTTGAAAGAACCTCAAGAAACCAAAATTTTTGGCTTGTTTTATTCTTCATATACGTAGAATGCTTTGAACAACACGACACTCAAAAACATGTTTTTTATTTCTTGTAGAGACATAATGATTTTGCAATTAAGCTCCGCCCCTCGGCTTACGTCCAATAAAAAAATCATCAGAATTGAGATAGGGCGGGTGGGCGGGGCTTATATTTTGCCTTATTTTTATAATATACATAGCCATCTTCTCACAACAATAAACTTAAAACATAGTTGAAATGGTACATTTTTGCCAGGAAATATGAATTTTGCAATTATGGGGCGGAGGCAAAGTGCAAAATCGATATTTCGTTATTTTTTTTTCCCTGTGAATCATGGAGGTGAAGAAAAAAAAGACAAAATATAAGCCCCACCCGCCCACCCCATCTCAATTGTAATGATTTTTTTATTCCTAGAATCTTTAAACACGTTTAAAATGGTAAATTTTTTCGTAAACAAATATGGATTTTGCATTTAGGCTCCGCCCCTAGATCTGCCAACGAATGAAAACTTCATTACTATTTAGATCAGGACAGGTATGGGTGGGGCTTCATCTTTGGTTCTAATTTTTTCTCAATATACATAGTATTCTTTGAATAACACGATACTCAGAAACATGTCTTATATGGTACTTTCTTGTAGAGAAGTAATAAGGGTTTTGCAATGAAATCTGCTACTTAGGCTCTCGACGATTAAAAAAAAATCGCACTTAAGAATGGGCGGGGCCTATATTTTGCCTTTTTCGAAGTAGTTTGAAAGAACTTTGGAGACCCCTTCTTTCTGGTTTTTGAAGTAATTTGAAGCAATCTTGGGAACCCTTTGTTTCGTTTTTGAAGTGGTTTGAAATAATCTCGAGGATCACTTGTGTGTAGTTTTTGAAGTAGTTTGAAAGTATCTGGGAGAGCCCTTGTGCCTGGTTTTTGAAGTAGTTTAAAAGAATCTCGGAGACCTTTTATGTCTGGTTTTTGAAGTAGTGTGAAAGAATCTGGGGGACTTCTTATGTCTGGTTTTTGAAGTAGTTTAAAAGAATCTCAGAAACCCTTTGTGTTTTGTTTTTGAAGTAGTTTGAAAGAATCTCGGGGACCATTTTGTATGGTTTTTGAAGTAGTTTGAAAGAATCTCGAGGAACCCTTGTTCCTGGTTTTTGAAGTATTTTGAAAGAACCCCTTGTGTGTCCTGTTTTTGAAATAATTTCAAAAATATCAGGGATTTTCATATGGTCTGGGACATATCAAAAATTTCCAAACTCTGACTAAAATTTTCTGTAAAGATATGACACAAATAAACAAATTTTGGAAGGACTAAAACTTTAAAAATTTTAATCCAGTTCCGATTCGACCGGAAATTTAGTCATGTCGGAAGAAAAAATGCTGCGCCAAAAATTAGCCATCGTGGATCAATATAATCAAGGAAAAAGTTTCGAAAACAACCATGTGATAGAAGAGGAAAATATTTACAGAGAACGATTAGGAACGGCATTAACTATCGATTTATATGACGACAGTAGTGATGACAGAGATTATTTCCTAAGCGACTGACACACATTCCTAAATAATGAATCGAAACGATTTTTTTTTTTCGAACAAAAAATAAAACTAGTGACCCGTTTTTCTGTTTACGTACGCAATAACGAATTAATGACTATTATTATTTCGTTCCACCAATAAAAGTTAACCGAAATTCATCTTCATTACGCGGGCTTGAAAAATAAACACCGTTACAACCCCCCACGGTTCCGTAGTAATAAACATTCGTGAAAATTAATAACCACTTCCACCATAATCACCCCATAACGTCATCTGGGCCACAATCACCCGTAATAACAAGTACCCCTTTTGACCCCGACTACTTTTCCCTAGACCACGTCTCCCGTTCTGCGAGAATTCCCATTTCAGCCGAATTCGCTCCATCCCGCTGTTGCGAAGGCGAACAGATTCTGGTGACCTCGTTCTTGGCGGCGATCAATAGCAACGGCCACCCCCAGGACATGCATAGACTCGCCTGCCACCGGATCCACCCGTCGGCTCCAGACTCCGGGTCACTCGCTCCGTCTCCGTCGCGCGGCCGCCCCCGAACCTCGGCGGCGCGCACGTCGGCCCTTCTCCCTCTCGCTCCAGACTGGGGGTTGGAGGACCGCTTCGGCCTTGTCCCGTCGCCGTCTCCTCACGCGTTTGTTATTTGATAGAGGCGTTTTATTAAAATTTCGCGATTTCCCCAGGTTAGAGCGGCAGCCCTGGAGGAGGTGCTCGAGGAATCCGTGTAAAATTAGAAGGCCGGGGGCGGCGTGTGCGACGGGGAGATTTACTTTATGAGATTGCTTTCGGGGGTGTTTGATCAAACGAGACCGGCTGAGTCATCCCGTCGATAAACTAATATTTAACTGATTAATGCAAGAATAATAATAATATTAGTAACAGTAAAAGATTTATGACGATGTATCAAGCGTTCAAAAAAAAACGGAACACGGTGTCATATACAAGTCAATATGTACCTTTTCGGTTGACAGTTCAAATTAAAAGCGCCATTTTGTCGGCTGTCAAATGTGCCCGCTCTCCCCTATCGCGCTCGGGAGGTCTGAGCCGGGGTATTTTTTTGGGGCGTCTGGAGGGGGAAATCGACCCAGCAGATATTTTCAATTAACTTTTTTGTTCTCCGTGTTTCGTTATTGAGGGCTCTTGTACAAATTATTGCTGATATTTTTGAAGTCGGAAATGTCAGGGGTGGATTTGCAAGATTTCGGGTTATTTCGGGCGATTTTCTTTGGCTCTTGTTTCCTTTGATTTATACAGGTTTTAGCGCTAATGAATTCTTGGAAACAAAACTAGGGTTATACGAAGGTGCGATTAAAAAATACACAGTTGAAAGGCAGCCACAGTGTGTGGGGGTGAGAATTCAAAATGGACGCGGGATGAGTGCCGAAAAGGGAAGGCAGGATAAGAGCTGTAAACCGGTTTAATTAAATACGTTTCCATCCATTAATGGCTATTTACTTAAATTTTTCCGACGTCAGGAACGTTATGAAAAGTGTAGCAGTTCGTTTGTATGCGAGGTCGCGGAATTACATTAAAAAATTCGCATAAAAGAATTCGAGATAATTGTAAAAAGCACGAATGGGAGAGAGAATAAAATAGATGGGTTTGTTTTACACAGCAGACGTTACAAAACTACGCTTGTGTAAACTGTTTTCTATTTGTTAGTGCTTAGACAAACATTATTTTAAATTATAGAGGCAACTAATCGCTTATGTATTACTATTTACGTAACGAACTTTTAATTAGCGTTTGTCTTCGTAACAATTGTTTGCAAACAGTGGAAAAATTTCTGTATTAAAAAGAAAATTGGTCGAAGGTCGAAGGAAAATTGAAAAATTGAGATATAGAGAAACGGAAGAAATTTTCGATTTTCGAGTTTTGATTTCAATCCCAAACTGAAACATGCAGAAATTGAAAAATGGAAAATCGAAAGGTAGAAAATAGAAAAGTCGAAAAATCGACAATTTAAAAAATTGAAAAATCTAGAATTCGAAACATTGAAAAGTCGAAAAATTGAGAAAAAGATACGAAAAATCGGAAAGTCGAAAAATGGAAAATTTAGAAATGCTAAAAATTGAAAAATTCCCAAACCTAAGACATAGAAAAATTGAAAATCGAAAAATTGACAAATTCAAAAATCAAAAAACTGGTGGACCAAAAACTGAAAAATACCAAAACTGGAATTTAAAAATTCGAAAAAGCGGAAAACCCAAGAACAGAAGAATTGAAGAATTTTTCAATTTTGCGATTCTACAATTTTAGGATATTTTACTTTTTCGATTTTTCAACTTTTCGTCCTTTCCATTTTTCGGCTTCTCTCTCGGTTTTAGATTTTTCGATTTTCAATTTCCAAAATTTTTAATTTTTCAATTTTTCAGTTTTTCAATTTTTTAATTTCAATGTTTCGATTTTTGAAATGTTTTGATTTCTCTATTCATCGATATTCCGATGTCTCAATCTTGAAACTGAAACATCAAAAATTGAGAAATCGAAAAATTGAAAAATTGGGAAATAGAACATCGAAAAACCAAAATTTGAAAAATCGAGAAATCGAAACATCGACAATTAGAAAAATCTGGGGAATGGGAAAATCAAAAATACGGAAGACCGGAAAGCCGAAAAATCGAAAATTTAGAAATACCAAAAATTGCAAAATTTAGAAATCGTAAACTGAAATGTCGGAAAATTGAGAAATCGAAAAATCGAAAAATAAAGAAATCGAGAAATAGCAAATTTTAAAAATCGAAAAAATGAAAAATCCCAAAACTAAAATACTGAAAAATGGAAAATCGAGAAACTGAAGAATCGAGAAACTGATGAATCAAAAAACCGAAAAATACCAAAACTGAAATATCGAAAAATTGAGAAATCTCGAATTTAAAAATTTGAAAACGTGAAAAACCGAAGAACTGAAAAATCGAAAAATCGAAGAATTTTTCAGTTCTGCGATTTTTAAATTTTTGGAATTTTTAAATTTTAGACTTTTCAATTTTTTGATGTTTCGATTTTTCGTCCTTTACATTTTTCCACTTCCCGGTTTTAGATTTATCGATTTTTTAATTTCCAAAATTTTTGATTTTTCAATTTTTCAATGTTTCGATTTTTGAAATTTCGATGTTTCAATCTTGAAACTGAAACATCTAAAAATTAAGAAATCCGGAAATCGAAAGCCGAAATACTAAAAAATGGAAAAAACGAAAAACCAAAACCTAGAAAATCGAGAAAACATCAAAAATTCGATAAATATAGGAATGGGAAAATCAGAAATACGAAAAATGGAAAATTTAGATATGCCAAAAATTGGAAATTTTAGAAACCGTAAAACTCAAATATCCGAAAATTGAAAAATCGAAAAATAAAACAATCGAGAAATCGAAAATTTTAAAAATCAAAAAATTGAAAAACACAGAAATCGAAAAATCTAAAAACTGATGAATCAAAAAACTGAAAAATACTAAAACTGAAATAGCGAAAAATTGAGAAATGTGGAATTTAAAAATTCGAAAAAGGGAAAAAGCAAAGAACTGAAGAATGTTTCAATTTTGCGATTTCAATTTTTCGATATTTTATTTTTTCGATTTCTCGATTTTTCGGTTCTGCGATTTTTCAATTTTTACTTTTTTTTAAATTTTAGATTTTTCAATTTTTTGATGACACGATTTATGGTCCTTTCCCATTTTCGACTTCTCTTTCGGTTTTAGATTTTTCGATTTTTCATTTTCCGAAATTTTGGATTTTCAATTTTTTAAATATTTAGTTTTTCAAAAATCGAACTATCAAACATTCGAAAAATTTAGGAATGGGAAAATCAAAAACAGGAAAAATCGAAAATTTAGAAATCCGAAAAATTGAAAAATTTTGAAATCGAAAAATAAAAAAATGGAGAAATCGAAAAATAAAAAATTGAGAAATCGAAAATTTTAAAAATTGAAAAACTAACACTGAAAAATTGAAAAATCGAAAAACTGATGAATCAAAAAAACTCAAAAATACCAAAGCTGAAATATCGAAAAATTGAAACATCTGGAATTAAAAAATTAGAAAAAGTAAAAAACCGAAAACCTGAAAAATCGAAGAATTTTTCAATTTTGCAATTTTTAAATTTTAGATTTTTCAATTTTTTGATGTTTCGATTTTTCGTCCTTTCCATTTTTTGACCTCTCTTGAATTTGAATTTTCGATTTTTCAATTTCCGAAATTTTTGATTTTTCAATTTTTCGATTTTTGAAATCTTTTCATTTCTCGATTTATCGACATTTCGATGTTTCAATACTAAAACTGAAATATCTAAAAATTGAGAATTCGAAAAATCGAAAAATTGAGAAATCGAAAAACCAAAACCTGAAAAATCGAGGAATCGAAACATCGAAAATTCGAAAAATCGGAAAGTGGAAACAATGAAAAACGGAAAAATTGGAAAACCAAAACCTGAAAATCCCAAATTATACTGAAAAATTGAAAATTGAAAAACGAGAAATTGAAAAATTGAAAAATCGAAAAACTGATGAATCAAAAAAGTGAAATATCAAAAAAACTGGAATTTAAAAATTTGAAAACGTGAAAAACCGAAAACCAAAAAACGAAATATCGAAGAATTTTTCAATTTTGCGATTCTTCAATTTTTCGATATTTTATGTTTTCGATTTCTCGATTTTTCAGTTCTGTTATTTTTCAATTTTTGGAAATTTTTAAATTTTAGATTTCCAATATTTTGATGATTTGATTTTTCCTTTCCATTTTTCCACTCGGTTTTGGATTTTTCGATTTTTCAATTTGTCGATTTTTGAAATGTTTTGATTTCTCGATTAATCGACATTCCGATGTTTCAATTCTGAAACTGAAACATCTAAAAACTAAGAAATCGAAAAAATGAAAAATTGAGAATTCGAAACGTGAAACATCGAAAATTCGAAAAATTTAGGAATGGGAAAATCATAAACACGAAAAATCGGGAAGTCGAAAATTCGAAAATTTAGAAATGCCAAATATTGAAAAATTTAGGAATCGTGAAGCTGAAATATCGGAGAATTGAGAATTAGAAAATTTTAAAAATAAAAAAATTAAAAAATCCCAAAACTAGAATATTGAAAAATTGAAAATCGGGAAATACAAAAATTGAAAAATCGAAGAAGTGAAAAATAGAAGAACAATTTTGCGATTCTACAATTTTTTGCCATTTGATTTTTTTAATTTTTCGAATTTTCAGTTCTGCGATTTTTCAATTTTTAAATTTTTCAATATTTTGATTTTCAATTTTTCGATTTTTCAAATGTTTTGATTTCTGGATTTATCAACATCCAAACCTGAAACTGAAACATCTAAAAATTGAGAAAACGAAAAATTGAGAAATCAAAAAGTCGATAATAAAAAAAATGGAGAAATTCAAAAAACAAAAAAATCGAGAAGTCGAAAATTTAAAAATCGAAAAATGGAATCGAAAATTTGAAAAATTCCAAAACAAAAATATCGAAAAATTGAAAAATCATGAAACTGAAAAATCGAGAAATTGAATCAAGACTGAAAAATTCCAAAACTTAAATATCGAAAATTTGAGAATACTAAAATTTAAAAATTCCACAAATTGAAAAACCGAAGAACTGAAAAATTGAAACATCTAATCTAAAATTTAAAAAACCGGAAATTAAAATATCGAAAAATTAAAGAATCGTAAAATCGAAGAACACAAATGTCTTGAAAAATTCCAAAACTAAAACATCAAAAATTGAGAAATCTATAAACTGAAAGATTCAAAAATAGAAAAGTCGAAAAATTGTAGAATTGAAAAACTCAAAAATCGAGTAATCTCAGAAGTCGAAAATTTAGAAACGCGAAAAATTAGAAAATCAAAATTGAAAAATGAGAAATAGAAAGTTGAAAAATCGTGAAATCGAAAGCCGAAAGAACGAAAATTCGACAAAATGTTGTACATTTTTGACTTTTTTACAAAAATACCTAGGGTAAAAACTCAACACGGACTCATAAACCACTAGTAGAGGAATACGTTACTATATAAAAATTAAATAATATTTACTATTGTAAGATTTGGACACGATGTAATTTCATTGTTGGTGCATAAATACGTAACATGTTTCGTCAATTTTATTATCAACATCAGGATAAATGTGCGTTATCGAGCACAACACTCATGGAAAACCGTACAAACTATTTTTTGTTACAGACACAAATTTACTTTGGAAATATTTTTCTCGATAAGACAAAATCATTTTCTGTATTACAATAAACTATACGTAATAATACGTAACTCAAATTTTCCATCCTGGTTTACTCCAGTTATTATTGGTAAGCTGAAGCGCAAGTGGAAGTTATTACGTAAATTCAGACAAACTGAGAACACGGAAACTCATGATGAGTTTAAAAGAATTAGAACTGAAATTAAGAAGGACGTTAAAACAGCATATAGTAGTTATATATTGAATTTGGAATCTAATATCAAATCTAATCCGGGTAAATTTTGGTCACATGTTAATAATTTAAAGAACTGTAATGGTATTCCCTCTCAGATGTCATACTCTAACAGTCTTTTAACAAATCCTTATGATATTGTAAATGCATTTGCGGAACATTTCTGTAGCAACTTCAATCTAAACAAGGGTCCCACAGCTATCGCTGACGCTTATTCAGAGGATTCGTTTAATAATAATATTATCTGTACTAATATTTCTGAACCTGATGTACTGTGGGCTTTAAAGAAAATTAAACCTAACTTTACATCTGGTCATGATAGGATTCCAGCTTTTCTGCTGTTCGACTGTGCATCCATTTTAGCTTTTCCTCTTATGATAATATTCAATCTAATTTTTCGAACTGGTGTGTTCCCAGATGTGTGGAAATTGTCTATCATCTCACCTATCTTTAAATCTGGAAATAGAACTATGATTGAAAATTATCGGCCTATATCGTTAATCTGTAATTTTGCGAAAATTTTTGAGACTATTCTACATAAATTTATCTCATTTAATACCCGGAGTTTAATCACTGTGTCTCAGCATGGATTTGTTAATGGACGATCTACCACCTCCAATCTCTGCGAATTCACGCAGTTTGTAGCTGATAATCTTGATGCTAAACGCCAGGTGGATGTGGCCTATACAGATTTCTCTAAGGCTTTTGACAAATTAGATCATGGCCTTTTACTTGTAAAACTGCGAAATTTCGGCTTCTCAAGTGCCCTGTTTGACTTAATCAGTTCCTATTTATCCAACAGAGTTCAAGTTGTAAAGTATAATGGCTATGAATCCTCCAAAACTGTTGTCTCTTCTGGAGTCCCACAGGGTTCTATATTGGGGCCGCTATTTTTTGTTATCTACATCAATGACGTTGTTAGGGATATCAAATCAAATGTTCTCATGTATGCTGATGATCTAAAAATATTCAGAGAAGTTAATTCATTCGAAGACTGCTTGTCACTACAAAATGATCTTCACACATTTCACAACTGGAGTAATTCCAATCTACTACCTGTAAATTATGCTAAGTGTTACATCATGTCGTTTACTAACAAGACATCTTTAATATCGTATGGTTATACCCTTAATAACGGTATACTAACTAGAGTTGATACTTTTCGTGATCTGGGTGTTACATTCGATTCGAGGCTTACTTTCGCTGACCATATAAGTAACATTTGTTCAGGAGCACTAAAATCTCTTGGTTTTATTATGAGATGTGGTAAAATTTTTAATCACATTAGCTGCCTTCGTACTCTTTACTTTGCGTATGTCCGCTCTAAGCTGGAGTATGCTAGTGTGGTTTGGTCCCCATTTTCCCGTATTCATATTGAATCCTTGGAGAAAATACAACGTCGGTTTCTTAAATACTTAGTATTTAAAGTTGATGGCATATATCCTGAGCGAGGTATCTCTCATACCCTTCTTTTAGAACGCTTTCAATTTCAAAGCCTAGATAGTAGACGAGTAAATGCGTCCATGTCCTTTCTG
Organism: Zophobas morio; assembly: GCF_036711695.1. Taxonomy (NCBI): domain Eukaryota; kingdom Metazoa; phylum Arthropoda; class Insecta; order Coleoptera; family Tenebrionidae; genus Zophobas; species Zophobas morio. The sequence goes on from NW_026972115.1 coordinate 5,085,266, forward strand.
TGTAAACTTATTCATTTTCAATTTGACTGTCCTAATCTACTTGATAGATTATACTTTTTGGTTCCCAGATTGGCATCGAGATCTTGTCCCTGTTTTTACTTGTCCACTCCTCGTTTAAATATCACAAAACACTCACCTATTTATGAAATGTGCACCCAGTACAACACTCACCAGAATGATTTTGATATTTTTAGGTAGTTACTTTAGACTTCTTTAATTTGGTATGTGGTTATAAAGTATACGTATTTCTAAATCCGCTGTGTCTCTGTATCCCAATGGGTACTGCAGTAATATTAGCTGTTGTTAACAGAGTTGTTTCATCTAAAGCCAAAGTTTTTCCCGTTGGTCTGTAATTGGGTTGTAATACCTGTTGGCCAACGTAACTAATAATAATAATAATAATAATAATAATAAAAATAAAAAATTATACCAGGTTGACTATGTTTTTTTTTTAATAATCACAGACCAAAATCCAATCTTAAACACGAATTATTTGGTATGCCGCAAATACAAATTTATTTTTGGGACAGTTATTTAGACAAGAGGAAAACAAGTAAGAAAAACGATGCAAAAATATGAAAAGGTGCAAAACTACATTCACCTAAAAAATTACTCTACAAGAAAACCAATTTAAAAGACTACGAGTAACGACCGAAAAAATCGATCTTGTACAAACACCACAATTGTGAATAATCGACGGAAACTTCCACACAAACAGAATAATTGATGAAAAAAATCCACAACCAGCACCCAAGTCCCCCGCTTCCAAAAATACCAATCACAAATAAAATATTAACCCCTCTCCATCACCAACACATTATTACTTGTTCGTCCAAATTGATTCCCATACGATCTTCCCAACCGGAATCGTTTTGTGCTTCCACTTCCACACAATAATGATATGCAAACGAAGCATTCACACGATAAAAGCAAAAATTGGCTACGTCGCCAAAATAAACCAGTAACCAGTTCAGCCCCCATTTGCGTTTCTACACTCTATAGAAATCCGAAACGGTCCCCTCTGCGGCTTCCCTCCACTTTTCGCAAAACCCGAAATAATTAAGCATTAACTGAACTCAACGTCGCCGCGAAAAAACTTTCCGCCCCCAATTAGGCGGCGACTCGAAGAGCAAACTCGGCAGACGGTTCCCTTTCCATCGGCCACCGATAATCCTCTCTGCTTGTTTGTTATTGTGCCAGAATTCAATATTCCGGGCGGTTTTCGCGAGCTTCTCTTCGGAAAATAACACGACTAGATAACCCTCCATGGTGGTCGAGACGACGTATAATTGAATTGTGGCACCGCAGAATCGTCGAACCCTCAAACCCTGTTATCTTAATGCCGCCGTATAACTTGAAGTTTTCAGTCCATGCGTGAAATGGCCGGCTACACCCTTATAAATACCTCACATTTTCACGTATAAAAGGAAAATTTATGAGCCGTGTCGCCGCCGTAACGTATTAGATTGCGTTAGTGGAAAACCCTGATTTCGGTTAATTTTTAAATAAAGATCGGGCGCCGACAAGGAATTCGCATTAGGGGTTTGTGGAGGATGCTTACGTGGAAAGTTAAGGATGTTCACACGGTTTTTTGTTGAACTCAATCAGTCAATAGAAAAAGGATCAATTCGTATTTAGAATCTTTAGAAAAATTGGCATTCATCTCATTTCTGAAGTTTGTGATTTTGATGAAAAATGTATTCAAAAGATAAACCTAGGCCCGCCCACCCACCCCTTCTCCGGTGTGATGACTGATTTCATTGGCTGTGACACCAAACGCAGATTTTTTTTTTTTTTTTATTTTATTAATTAAGATTTTACATCTAAAATAAAAAAAAATGGTCTAAGGTTATTTCGGCACGACTTCCCTTGCCTTTGAAGTACAATTGAACAAATTCCGCTTCTTTGAAAAATAAAAAAAATGATTTTGCGAACTTTTATTTATGATAACGTCTATACATTAAAACAAACATAACCAATACTAGTAACAGTGTACGAAACTAAATGACAACTGACAGATGAGTTTTGACAGACTATAATTTTTGTTTTGGGAAAAACAAAAGGCAAGCAAAATTGCAAAATTGAAAAGTTGGATAATTGTAAAATCGAAAAATTTTTCAACTGTAAAACCGAAAAATTCCATAAATAAGTAAGTATAAAATTGAAAATGGAATAATTTTAGATTCCAAAAACTGCAAAGTCAGCTAACTGTAAAATAAAAAATTACAAAATTGAATAATCGAAAAATTACAAAATTATGAAATTGAAAAATCACTTGAAAATTGAAATTTTGAAAAATTTTGACTATAATTAAAAACCGAACAATGAAAAAAGTGTAAAATCGCAAAATTAAAAAATCGGATACCTTCAAAAAGAAAAAATTGTAAAATTAACCTGAAAAATTAAAATTGAAATTTTGAACAATCATATAAAAATCAAAAAATTGAAAAATTATAAAATTTTGATATAAGTCAATAACTGTAAACTCGACACAAATTATTAAATCGAACAATTGAATAATGAAAAATCGAACAATTGAAAAATGAAAAATCGAAAAATTGAAGAATCCAAGGATTTCAAAACCGAAAAACTGGAAAACTGATTTATTAAAAACCGGACTGAGAAATCGAAAACTAAAAAATATTGTGAAAACTCAAAAAATTGCAAAATTGTAAAACAGAAAAACTACAAAATTGGAAAACCGAAAAATAATTGTAAGATCATGAAATTAAAAAATCAAAAACACTGGAAAATCAATAACTTGAAAAATTAAAATCGAAATTTTGAACAATTAAAAATCGAATACTTGAAAAATTGTACAATTTTAAAATAAAAAATTGGGTAACTGTAAAATCGAAAATTATTAAACTGTATAAATGACAAATTGCATCATTTTTAAATTGAAAAATGAAAAATCTAAGGACTCCAAAACCGGAAAATCGAAAAACTGGAAAATCGAAAAATTGGAAAATCTGATAATTAATTATTGAAAAATCAAAAATATAAAACTGAAAACTCAAAAAAAAAATTGCAAAATTAACACTGAAAAATCGTATAATTTTAAAATTATAAAAATCAGACAATTGTAAAACAGAAAAATTAAGAAATTGGAAAATCGAAAACTGTAAAATCATGACATAGAAATATAAAAAACCGAAATTTTGAAATATCAGAAAAAAAGATTGGGAAATCTAAACAATGAAATTCGAGTAATGGAAAAATCAAAAATTGAAAAATCGGATACCTTCAAAAAAATTGTAAAATAATTACACTGAAAATTCACAACTTGGAAAATTAAAATCGACATTTTGAACAATTAAAAATCAAAAATTTGAAAAATTGTAGACATTCAAAATTGAAAAATTGGATAATTGTAAAATCGAAAATTATTGAACTGTGAAAATGACAAATTTCATTATTATTAAATTGAAAAATATAACAACTGAAAAATGAAAGACCAAAAAATTGGAAAATCTGAAAATTCAAAAATTGAGAGATGGAAAAATTGTAAAAATATAAAACTGAAAATTCAAAAAAAAATGCAAAATTACAACACATAATTTTAAAATTGAAAAATCAGACAATTGTAAAACAGAAAAATTATAAAATTGGAAAATCAAAAAACTGTGAGATCATGAAATTGAGACATCAAAAACTGAAAAAACTGGAAATCGAAATTTTGAAATATTAAAAATCAAAAAATTATGACATCGAAACAATGAAATTCGGGTTATAAAAAAATCAAAAATTGAAAAATCGGATACCTTTAAAAACGGAAAATCGCAAAATAATTACACTGGGAAATCAATATGTTGAAAAATTAAAATCGCAATTTTGAACAATTGAAAATCAAAAACTTGAAAAATTGTACAATTTCAAATTTGAAATTTTGGATGATTGTAAATTCGAAAATTATTAAACTCTAAAAATGACAAATTGCATAAATATTAAATTGAAAAATATGTAGAACAATTGAAAAATGAAAAACTGGAAAATTCAAAAATCCAAGGATTCCAAAAATTGAAAAATCAATAACTGAACAACTGATTCTGGATAATTGAGAAACCGAAAAATTGTAAAAACACAAAACTAAAAACTCAAAAAAAATTGCAAAATTACAACACTGAGAAAATTGGAAATCGAAATAATGAAATTCGGGTAATGGAAAAATCAAAAATTGAAAAATCGGATGCCTTTTTGTAAAATAATTACACTGGAAAATCAATAAGTTGAAAAATTAAAATCGAAATTTTGAACATTCAAAAAATCAAAAATTGACGAACTAATTTATTAAAAACTGGACAATCGAGAAATTGTAAAAATATAAAACTGAAAACTCAAAAAAAGTCAAAAATTGTACTCCTATAATTTTAAAGTTGAAAAATTAGACAATTGTAAAAAAAGGTAAATTACAAAATTGGAAAATCGAAAAATTGTAAGACCATGAAATTGAAAAATGAAAAAAAAAAGAAAATTGGAAACCGAAATTTTGATATATTAAAAATTAAAAAATTAGGAAATCCAGACAATGAAATTCCGGTTATAGAAAAATCAAAAATTGAAAAATCGGATACCTTCAAAAACGGAAGAATGCAAAATAATTACACTGGAAAATCAATATACAATCGAAATGTTGAACAATTGAAAATCAAAAACTTGAAAAATTGTACAATTTTAAAACTGAAAAATTGGATAATTGTAAAATCGAAAAATTGCGTAATTATAAACCTGAAAAATAGAACATCTAAGGATTCCAAAATTGAAAAATCGAAAAATTGGAAAATTTGATAACTGAAAAATCAAAAATTGACGAACTAATTTAATAAAAACTGGACAATTGAAAAATCGGAAAATTGCAGAAATATAAAATTGACAACAAAAAAAATTGCAAAATTACAGCATTGAAAAATCGTATAATTTTTACATTGAAAATTCAGACAATTGTAAATCACAAAATTACAAATTAGAAAATCGAAAAATTGTAAGATCGTGAAATTGAAAAATCAAAAATGAGAAGATTGGAAATCGAGATTTTGAAAAATTAAAAATCAAAAAATTAGGAATCCGAAACAATGAAATTTGGGTAATGGAAAAATCAAAAACTGAAAAGTCTGATACCTTCAAAAACGGAAAATTGTAAAATAATTACACTGGTAAATCAACAAGTTGAAAAATTAAAGTCGAAATTTTGAACAGTTAAAAATCAAACACTTGAAAAATTGTACAATTTTAAATTGAAAAATTGGATAATTGTAAAATCGAAAATTATTAGGCAGTAAAAATGACAAATTATTAAATTGAAAAATTTGTCGAACAATTGAAAAATGAAAAATCGGAAAATTGAAAAATTTGATAACCGAAAAATTAAATATTGAAGAACTGATTCACTAAAAACTGGACAATTGAGAAATCGAAAAATTGTAAAAAATCTAAAACGGAAAAGTCAAAAAAAAATTGCAGTACTGAAAAATCGTCTAATTTTAAAATTGAAAAATCAGACAATTGTAAAACAGAAAAATTACAAAACTGAAAAATCGAAAAATTGTAAGATGAAATTGAAAAATCAAAAATTGAGAAAATAGGAAATCGAAATTCTGAATTTGTAAATATCAAAAAATTAGGAATTCGAATCAATGAAAATCGGGTAATGAAAAATAAAAAATTGAAAAATCGGATAACTTCAAAAACGGAAAATTGTACAATAATTGCCCTGGAAAATCAGTAAGTTGAAAAATTAATCGAAATCGAAATTTTGAACAAATAAAAAATCGAAAACTTGAAAAATCTAAGGACTTCAAAACCGAAAAATTGGAAAATCTGATAATTGATAAATCAAAAAGTGAAGAACACTGATTTATTAAAAACTGGACAATTGAGGAATCGAAAAATTGTAAAAATATAAAACTGAAACCTCAAAAAAATGCAAAATTACAACACTCAAAAATCGTATAATTTTTAAATTGAAAAATCAGACAATTGAAAAAAAAATTACAAAATTGGAAAACCAAAAATTGAAAAATCGGATACCTACGAAAACAGAAAATTGGAAATAATTACACTGGAAAATCAGTAACTTGAAAAATTAAAATCGAAATTTTGAACAATTAAACTTCAAAAACTTGAAAAATTGTACAATTTCGAAATTGAAAAATTGGATAATTGTAAAATCGAAAATTATTAAACTACAAAAACGAAAAATTTTAAATTATATAATTAAAAAAATGGAAAAATTGTAAAAAATACAACTTAAAAATTACAAAATTGGTCTAAAGTTATTTAGACAAAACTTCTCGCGTCCCTGGAATACAATACAACAAATCCAGTTTTTTCGAAAAATTTTAACATTTCATTTTTTATGACACCCCTATAAGTTAAAATAAAGACGCATGCTACGTATATGTTTCAAGTGAGCGTTTTCTTTACAAAATTTTGTGATGACGACGTCAACATTTTTGCGTATATCAACAGTAATAACAAAAAAAAATGGGTTGAGCTTTTCCTGATTTAATCAGTAAAATAAACTGTCTCAAACATTTTTTTTTTGAGTCAGCTTGTAAAAGTAATTATGAAAACTACGAATGCAATAATGTGTCACAAAACTCACACATTTTTAGGTAGGATTTATTTGGCAAAATTTTGAGATGATGTCATCAATTTTTCACGGGGGACAAACATAGTTTGAATTAGACAAAGTTTGGTTAGCGTTTTACCATCTACATGATATTCCTAATATAAATACAAAATTTGACAACAATCAGTCTAGTAGTTTCGGAGCTTATCTCTCTAATAAAAACTAACACAGGCGACGAACGTTCACACAGAATATTCATTCGCTTTGACACCAAAGACAGACTTTACATTGGCAAATACTAGAATCTAAGACACAGAAAATTAAATTAAGAGCACCCATTTTATTTGGTATGAAATGAAAGATAAAAACATTAAAAAACAATACATAATAACATTAGTCCCGCCCACCCACCCTTTCTCCATTTCAATGACCGATAATTGCATTCGCCGAGTTGAAAGGCAAATAGAATCCAAGACAAAAAACTGAAATTCTAATGAAAATAAATTTTCGTGAACACTGGGAGACCACGATGAGGGAGCAATAAAAGTGCCCGTCGATAAATACCTGGGCGGCCTATTAATTTTTAGTTAACCTTTAAAATTCCCGCTGGAATTCGTGAGAAAGAACCGAACTGGCAAAAGCGTAACTGAATTAAATGTTTTTCGAATTCGGCCAAGAAAAAAAATCTAAAATCCAACAATCATTTAATGTGGCGTCGCCGTACCGCGTCCAATCGCAGCAATCTCAGACTGTCACTGTAAAATTCCTTCATCTATCTCAAACGAGCCCCAGATTATCTAATCTTAATCCCATAAAAAGCCCAGGATACATTCGTAACTAGGAAGTCATAAATCATCCTTTTATAGTTCTCAAATTGTAATTTCGCGAAATAAGGAGATGCTCGTAATTTCGCAAAGATTGCACAAGCGCGAAAATTTACGACGTAATTTTGCCAAAGCCGAAGAAGCGTGAGCCCGCGGACGGCCGAAATTTGCGTTTTTGGCAAGCTCGAGATCATGCGTTCGCTTCCGGCGGGAAGCCGCGCTTTACCTCGTCGTCCAGGTCGAAGGGGTTGGGGTCGTTCTGCTGTACTGTGGCCATTGGCACTTATCACTAGACCTCTGGAGCAAGAGCCGTCGTCGTGTCGCGCTAGGTACGTTCACTGCTACTGGCAACTATGAAATTGCAAAGCGGATCCACAGGCCTGGCCCACACGGGGCACAACTAGCCATAATTACCTCAATTATCCCGCGACATTACATGCTATTATGGCGTCAATGGGGCAGCAGCCGCGCTTCGGGAAGGCCAAGAACGAAGACAAAAACGCAGACAATCGGTGATCAATTTTTACGACAACATAGTGCAAGCGCTCAGCGAAAACTAGTAAAATTGGAAAATAAATTTTCCTGCTGAAAAAAATCAAAAAACCTTGCAATTATTTACATGTTAAAGTCACTCAACGTTGCGTTTCGCATTAGGGCGCTAATCGGGAGTTAAACCCCGAAAAAACGCAGGCAAGAAATTCGTATTAGCACCGGCGAGCAATCCGTTTCGTTCTTCAGACAAATTCAATTATGGCCACGCTTATTTTCTAATTTAATATTAACGAGTTAGAACCGGAGCAGTCCTCAAAAATCCTGCTAGACTTTTTTCAATCGGGCACTTCCTGCGGTTCGGTGGCGGAAAAACGTGGAAGGTGGCGGCGGCGACGCTTGGGGGAAGGGAGGGATTACCTTAGATCCATTGTGCTACTAACACATATCTAACGAATAAATGAGTCACATTATACTCAATGAATTAAGTGTATGATAGCGGTTGAATAGTGTAGCCTTGTGACGTAACTAGGGGGGCGACACCGGAAATGCCCTTATTGCGAATTGCGTCACTGGACGGACGAATAATGGGTGAAAAATGGTGGAGCGGCCTTCGGGTATTGACATGAATCGACCGTTTTGATCAATGGAGCGGCGGACTCGACAGAGGTTAGTACCAAAAAGGTCCCTATTTATACGTAAACTAGTGACTATCTGCGGTACTTCAAACCGTCAATTCTAGACTTTTCTCGCCACTCTAAATCGGGTCTCCACCGACTTAACCGTCTCTATGTTGTGAAATTTTAATATTATTAAGTGGATCTAATAGTTTTATCGCACCATTAAAGCTAATCTAAAGTTGAGTACTGTAATTTGGCGATCCGACGTGAGATTTCTTTAACTTCATTTACGTTACGACTTATCCCATCAACCAAAAGCGAAAATTTTTATGATAATGTAAATAAATTGTTCCTCGTAGAAGCGTGAAATCATTAATACATCCTGGAAACAAAGTAGGTATATAAATTAATAATAACAATCCGGCAAAACCTATAGGTTATAGCGCACTCTTTGATAAATATAATTTCGTTAAGATTAATTACCATTGTTTCTTTTCTTCATTGATAAACCACCAAAAATATCCAGGATTATTTGATATGCTATTATTAACATTAGCAAATAAGAATTCTACGATTTTCACAAGTTCCCTGCATTGGCCTCTAGTGATTTTAAAATCGCGTATATCACACAGGGCACAGTTTTCGAAGATCTTTGGCGAAATCCGCACAAGAGCACAAGACGAAGATCGCTTATTCATGAAAACGGGATCAATGTGGCATTTGATATTTCGTTATTCTTCACTGCCGTCGCTCATTTTAAAAGGTTGCCTGAATTATCGAAATAGCCAGCGTTTACTATTGTCATGAATTAATCAACACAACTACTGACGATATTGAGGACGAAAGCGATGTTTTCGTGGGCGGAATTTTAAAACCAAGACCCGCATGCAAGGAACATTGCTGTTGCAAATAATACAATTAAAAGAGTTCACACAACCGAAGTCTGTGGGCAATATTTTGCCCAACAATGAAAAACTGGTCGAAGGTTATTCGAATAAGACTTCTCTCGGCTTTGCAATGCTAGTGTAAACGGTTGCTTTACAATTTCTATGTTTTTGCGGAAATGTGGATGCCTCAGGAACAACTCAAATACAGGAGAATAATTATTCTATAAAATTTTAGTTACAGTTTTACCATCTACATGATAGTCCTAACATACATGTAAAATTTGACAACAATCGGTCCAGTAGTTTCGGATATTATCTGTATAATAAAAGCTTGGACAGACGGCAGACAGACAGGCGGAAACGGGAGACCTATTTTTCCATACTCAATTACCGATAGACCCTATATACCTACTTCCTTACCTTACGCTTGGATACCAATCAAATTAAAATTGAAATTTTGAGTAATTAAAAGTAAAAAAATTGAAAAATTATAAAATTACAATCTAATGGGAAAACTATGTATAAACTCGAAAATTTATTAAACTAAATTGCAAAATTAGACAGTCGAAAAATTGAAAAATCAAAAAAGTAGGAAATCGAAACAATGAAACTCGGGTAATTGAAAAATCGCATACCTTTAAAAACGAAAAATTGTAAAATAATTAAACTAGAAAGTCAAAAACTTGAAAAATTAAAATCGAAATTTTGGATAATTTTAAAATCGAAAATCTGAAAACGGAAAAATAAAAAATTGAAGAACTGATTCATTAAAAACTAGACAATTGAGAATTCGAAAAATTGTAAAAATATGAAACAGAAAACTCAAATTGCAACATTACAACACTTAAAACGCGTATAATTTTAAAATTGAAAAATCAGGCAATTGTACATAAAATAAAAATTACAAAATTAGAAAATCGAAAAATTGCAAATCAAAAACTTAGAAACTTGGGAAATTTTGAAACAGTTAAAATAAAAAAAATAAGAAATCGAAACACTGAAATTCGGGTAATTGAAAAATCAAAAACTGAAAAATCGGATACCTTTAAAACCGAAAAATCGTAAAATAATTAATTGGAGAACGAAAAACTTGAAGCTTTGTGCAAATCCAAAATGGGAAAATTGGATAATTTTACAATCGAAAAATTATTGAACTGCAAAAATGAATAAAACTAATTGTAAAATCATATGCACTAAAATTGAAACATCATTCAGTTAAAAAATCAAAAAACTGAAAAATTTGATAACTGTAAAATCTAAAAATTTTGAAATCGCAAAAATTCTAAAATTCAAATGTCAAGCAATTGAGAAATGAAAAATAGAAAAATTTAAAAATTTGTAAAAATACACAAAATTGAAAAATTGGCCTAAAGTTTTTTAGACAAAACTAGCGCCCCTGGAATACAACAGTCCAGCTTTCTAAAAAATTATCACATTTAATTTTTTATAATAACCCTATAACTTAAAATAAGTTATATATGCAATCTTAAAGTAAAGGTAAAGAAGCATGATATGTGTATGTTTCAAGTGAGTGTTTTAATGACAAAATTAAAAAATTGTAAGATAATAAAATTAAAAAAACAGAAAAAGAGTAAATTGGAAATCGAAATTTTGAAATATTAAAAATCAAAAAATTAGGAAATCGAAACAATGAAATTCGGGTAATGGAAAAATCAAAAACTGAAAAATCGGATACCTTCAAAAACGGAAAAAAAATTAATAAGTTGAAAAATTAAAATAGAAATTTTGAACAATAAAAAATCAAAAAATTGTACAATTTTAAAATTGAAAAATTGGATAATTGTAAAATCGAAAATTATTAAACTATACAAATGGCAAATTGCATAATTATTAAATTGAAAAATAGAACATTAGAAAAATGAAAAACCGAAAAATTGAAAATTTGATGACTGTAGAATCAATACTAATTATGTTCCGAAAATGTCAAAAGTGCCAAACTCTGTCTTGAAAAACCGAAAGACTGAAGAATGGAATTGAAAATTTGAGAAGTCGAAAAAAAAACTGACAAGTCTAAAAATTGAAAAATGTAAAAATTGAAAATTCGAATATCGAATAATCGAAAAGTAAAAAAATTGAAAAGTCTAAAACTGAGGACTGGAAAAATTGAATAAATCACAAATCTAAATGAAATGAAACCAACTGAAAAAAATCGAAAATTCGAAAAATGAATTAATAGAAAACTGGAAAATCCAAGAAATCGGAAAACCGAAAATCTAAAATCTAAAAATCCGAGAATCGAAATATAGAAAAAAAAGAAATACAGAAAGTCGAAAATTCTAAAATCGAAAAAGCGAATATCGAAAAAAAAATCAAAAAATCAGAAAACCAACTGAAAAATCGAACATTCAAAAAATCTGAAAATTGAAGAAATAAAAAATTACAAAATCCGAATATTCAAAAATTTGAAAAATACAAAATTTAGGAACTGAATTCTAAATAAATTGAAAATTTGAAAGTTTGAAAAATTAAAATTGAAAACTCGAAAAATTGCAAATTGAACAATCGAAACAAAAATGTAAAAATTCTAAAAACAAAAAATTCAATAATTCAAACATTTTAACTTCAAAACTCGAAAAATTGAACCAACAAGGAACTGAAAGATCCAAAAAATTGAAAATCTAACAAATGAAGAAATGAAAAATTAAAAAAATCAAACAATTCAAAATCTGTAAATATAAAAATTGAAATTGAAAACTAGAAAAATTATACAAAATTGAAAAACAAAAAGTTTAAGAAATAAAACTATTCAAAAGTTGGAAAATTGAAAAAACAAAAAGCGCAAAATCGAAAAATCTGAAGAAATGAAAAATTCAAAAATTCAAAAATCAAAAAATTCAAAAATTTAGACTTGAAAATCGAAAATTTGAAGAAACAAAAAACTAGATCTCGAAAAATTGAAGAAAGGAAAAATCAAAAAACCAGAAAAACTGAAAAATTGAACATCTGAAAAATCTAAAAAATGAAGAAATAAAAAATTACAAAATCCAAATATTCAAAAATTTAAAAATACAAAATTTAAGAACTGAATTCTAAATAAATTGAAAATTTGAATGTTTGAAAAATTAAAATTGCAAATTGAACAATCGAAACAAAAATGTAAAAATTCTAAAGTTGACATAACAAAAAATTCAATGGTTCAAACATTTTAACTTCAAAACTCGAAAAATTGAAAATCTAAAAAATGAAGAAATGAAAAATTTTAAAAATCAAACAATTCAAAATCTGTAAACTTAAAAATTGAAATTGAAAACTAGAAAAATTATAAAAAAAACCAAAAAACAAAAAATTTAAGAAATAAAAATATTCAAAAGTTGGAAAATTGAAAAAACAAAAAGCCCAAAATCGAAAAATCTGAAGAAATAAAAAATTCAAAAATTCAAAAGCTGAAAAATCAAAAAATTAAAAAAATTAGATTTGAAAATCGAAAATTTGAAGAAACAAAAAACTAAAGATCGAAAAATTGAAGAAGGGAATATTCAAAAAATCAGAAAAACTGAAAAATTGAACATTTGAAAAATCTAAAAATTGAAGGAATGAAAAATTACAAAATCCAAATATTCAAAAATTAAAAAATATAAAATTTTGGAACTAAATTCTAAATAAATTGAAAATCAAAAAAAATCAAAAAAATGAAGAAACGAATAAAAAAATAAAAAGGTTGAAAATTTTAATATCGCATAATCGAAAAGTAAAAAATTTGAAGAACTGAGGAGTGGAAAAATTAACAAAATCGCAAATCGAAAATTTCAAAAATCGAAGACTTGAAAAATTGAAAAATCTCTAAAACTTCATTAAAAATTGGACAATTGAGAAATCGAAAAATTGTAAAAATATGAAACTGAAAACTAAAAAAAAATGCAAAATTACAACACTGAAAAATCGTATAATTTTCACATTGAAAAATCATCAATTGTTAAACAGAAAAATTACAAAATTGGAAAATCGAAAAATTGTAAAATCATGAAATTAAAAATTAAAAAAGAGAAAATTGGAAATCGAAATTTTGAAATATTAAAAATTAATTTTTCTTCAATTTTTCATTTTTTTTGTTCCTGAATTTTTTCGAGTTTTGAAGTTTAAATTTAATTTTCCAATTTTTCAATACAATTTCTAGATTTTGCAATTTTTCGATTTGAGTTCTCGAGTTTTCAATTTTTAATTTTTCCATTTGCCATTTTTCTTTCAGTTTTTACTTTCTTAATTTTTACAATTTTTCAATGTTCCGATTTTATAATTGTTTGTTTTTTCAATTTTTCGGTTCGTCAGTTTTTCAATTTGCAATTTATCAATTTTCCGTTTTTTTTTTTCTTTAATTTTACGATATCTCTTCGAGTTTTCATTTTTAAATTTTCCAGTTCTGCGATTTTCTAACTTTTGGACGTTTCAATTTAACGATTTTGCAGTTTTTCGATTGAGATTTCACGAGTTTTCCATTTTTAATTTTTCAATTTTTAGATTTTTCAGTTTTCGAAAAAAAAGCACAAGTTACTACGTGATTTACATTCGGAATACAGTCCAAAATTATTGAATAATAGATTGACTTTATGTTTTTTATTATATCTTTCCTAATCAGACGAGGGGCGGAGTTTAATTATTTAATATTATGTATATTATTTCTCTAGAAAATTCTACCCTTTTTAAAATATATTTCATATGATAATTTCTTGTAGAAAAATGAGGATTTTGCGACTAAACTCCGACCTTCAGCGCATGATGAATAAAACATTCATCACAATGGAGTAGGGGGGTGGGGTGGGGGGCTTATATTTTGTACATTTTTTCTTAATATACGAAGTCTTCTTTTCCCAACAAGAAACTGATTAAACTGTAAAAACGACAAATTTCATAATTATTAAATTGAAAAATAGAACAATTGAAAAATGAAAAATCGAAAAATTGAAAAATCAAAGGATTCCAAAATCGCAAAATTGAAAAATTTGATAACTGAAAAATCAAATACCGAACAACTGGACAATTGAAAAACCAATTACTTGAATGTTCCACTAAATTGATGCATGCACCCACATGAAAATCCGAAGCATACGAAACCTCACGTTTCTGAACCACTCGTCCAATCCACCTCGCTCTTCCTCGATTATTCGAAACCACCCACCCACTAACCCCGACTGCCCACCCCCATTTTTCCGGCTCGAATTCCAGCCTTCGGCCCAACAATTTCCCCTCGACACTGATTGAATTTAATACATAAATAATTGCGAGCTTTTTCGGGAGCCCTGACGGCAAAATGTCGATAAAGGCTTTCGTGATGTGAGCGACCTTGCAGGATCGATGGAAGTCGCGACCCTCCGACAGCGGTGGCAGTCTGCAAGACGCCGTGCCAGTTTGATTCGTTCTCACATAGGGACGTCCGAATTGATTATTTTGACAAAACGCTTCTTTTCCTCCCACGTGATCCATGACTGGCAAAAATGGGTCAAAGAGTGCATAGCGTGCTTGATAAATTTCGTCGAGTGGGTCAAAGTTGACAGTAAGAAAATATCGCGACGATGTAAGACTGCTTGTTACTAGCTGTCCCAGACGGGAGTTTTATCATTTGACGTCACGCCTGGGCGTACACTGAGAAAAATCGTTTGTGTAGATAAGGACGATTGTAATTCTTTCGGCAAATATAAAACAATAACGGAGGTTTTGGCGAGTTTGGACCATTCATCCTTTAACGCCAAGGCAAATAAATAACACGGGGCATAGTAACGTACGGAAATTCCAAAGCTTTAAATAAATAGTAGAACCAACTGGGGAGCGCATTTGGGGAACGATTCTTTTTATTAATTAAAATACAAATAATAATTATTTACACAATTTTGTAATTATTATTATCTTAATCGTGCCAGGTGCAATGGGGTTTTCGCAACAAACACTCGACTTTTATCAACTAGATTTACAAATTTTCACTCTTTGAAAGAGTCGTGACGTGAATGCTGTAATCATATAAACTAATTTTGCTGATAAGGACAATTATTCAAAATAGATAAGATCATCGACGTTCACTGTGTTAAATTCAGAATTAAACAATTCAAAAAGATTTCTAACACAGAATTTATATAAATTTATCACTATTTTTGTAACTGAAATTCAAATGTCAAGTAAACATGGATTCGTTATCTAGAAAGTGACATAAACATTGAAATCACAAATAAAAAACGGTTTAATTGATGTCTACTATCTCAAACGGGTTTTAGATTTGGCTGATGTTTGCCGGAAGATAAATATCGCGAGTATTAACTTTAATTAATTTACTAACAATGATTTGTATTTGTTATTGTCATTAAAGTTCTGATTATTACACTCCGTTAACGTTTATTTATTCCGATAAATTTACGTGGTTTACATCTATTTTCACAGTTGGTATTGATTATTTTACAATTTCTTCTTGCATGATACAACACGGAAAATCCAACTCAAATTGTAGTGCGGTTGCTGCCTTTAAATAATTTAAAGTAGCCCTAAGGTAAAACCCAATCAATATATTGACCACCAGACGATCCGAAGAAGTTTAGATTATTGGAAAATTTATAAATCGAGAAATTGAACAATCTAAAAATTAAACAATTTAAAAATCGAAACATCAAGGAAAACAAAAAATTAACGGAACATCTAGAACTTAAAAATTGAAAAATTAAAATACCTATCGAAAAACTGAAAAACCGAGAAATCGAAACATCAAAAAATGGAAAAATTGAAGAACCGAAACATTGCAAAATCTCAGAACGGAAATACTGAAAAACTGAAAAATGGAAGGAAAATTGAAAAATCAAAAAAGTGAAAAAATTCAAAACTGAAATCTTGAAAAACTGAAAAATGGAAAGAAAATTGAAGAATCGGAAAAGTGAAAAAATCCAAAACTGAAACATTGAAAAATCCAGAAATCGTACAATTGAAAAATCACAATTGAAGAAAGAATTGAAAAATCAAGAAATCGAGAAATGGGAAAATCAAAAAATCAGTTAATCGAAAAATTGAAAAATCGAAAAATTTAGAAACGTCAAAAATTGAAAACTGAAAAATAAAAAAAATTAAAAATCGTAAAACTGAAATATCGTAAAGTTAATAAATTGAAAAACTGAAAATTTTTGAAAAAAAAATCGTTTCAAAAACTAAAAATTCAAAAAATCGACAAATTGAACAATCAAAAAATTGGTCTAAAGAGTTTAGACAGTACTTCCCTCGCTGTCGGAAACTTGACGACTGCATGCCTATTGTGTTTTTTTTTCTCATTACATTTTTGTAGTGGGAATTTAAAAAAAAATTGCGATGACGTCATCAACATTTTTGCAAGGACACGTATATCAATTGGGATAGATGTTGAATACTAAGAATAAAATTATTATGTTCTCAAATTTTCGGGAAAATGAATTGGGTCGTTTTGAATATTGATTTCTTATAATCAATAAAATAACGAAACAATACGTATCAGAGGCAACTGAAAATCGTGTATGTATAAACATTCTTAATTTAAGATGACAGGCGTAACAGCATACGTGAGAGTCAAACAGAGAAACTGTAAACAAAACGACCATCGGTTTTATTGCTTCGACTTCCGCTTATTATATAAAACATTGGGTTTTATTTTAATTCTTGACGGTGAAATTCACAATTGGTTGATTATAAACATGTCTATTTCACATTCGCGGAACCAAGTGAGCGCATAAAACAAATGCAGGTCTGTAATGTTAAAGTCGATGTAAATAAGCGTGCTACCCTTATGTTTCAACCGAGTTTTTCCTTTAACAAATTTTGTGTCTACCAAATTGGGTTGGTTGAGGTGTAATACTAATAATAAGTGTTGCCTTTAATTTAATCAATAAAATAAATTGACTTCATTAATTTTTTTGAACCACCTCTTAAGAAAATCTAAAAAATATGAATGGAATGATAAATCACAAGTAGAAACTCATCATATTTTTTGCATTTTAGATAGGATTTATTCAGCAAAATTTAAGGGTGACGTCATCAATTTTTTTAGGAGGGATGGACAAATACATTTTGAACAAAAGTTTACCATGCTTATAATAACTTTAAAATATTCCCAAGATTTCAAAGCATTCGGTTTTGTAATTCCTAATTAAATCGATAAAATAAATTCACGCCTTCATTAATTTTTTTGAGTCACCCTGCATATGCAAATCCAAAAATATGAATGGAATGATAAATCACAAGTACAGACTCATCATATTTTGTACATTTTAGATATGATTTATTCGGCAAACTTTCGAGCTGACGTCATCAAGTTTTTGGAGGGGATAAGCAAATATATTTTGACTAAACATTTGTTATGCTCTTTATGACCTTAAAACATCTGCAAGATTTCAGAGCACTCGGTTTTGTAGTTCCTGATTACATCAATAAAATATATTTACGCATTCATTAATTTTTTTGAGTCACCCTGTATATGCAAATCGAAAAAATTTGAATGGAATGATAAATCACAAGAAGAGACTCACCATATTTTGTACATTTTAGATAGGATTTATTCCACAAACTTTTGAGCTGACGTCATCAAGTTTTTGGAGGGGATAAGCAAATATTTTTTGACTAAAAATTTATGATGCTCTTTATAGCCTTCAAACATCTGCAACATTTCAAAGCATTCTGGTTAGCAGATTAAAAATAAATTTCAAAATGTTGTTTTATAATTTTGATTTTTTTTCCAAAAATCTGGACGTTTCGGGTGAAAAGTCGATTCAGAGTTGTAAACTACATGTGTAGGACTATGTTATTTTATACAATTGAAAACCCATTTACTATGTACAATTTTGAAGTGACGTCATCGCATTAGTGGTGGGGATGATTAGACAAATTTTGGTTAGCGTTTTACCATCTACATGATATTCTTAATATAAGTACAAAATTTCACAACAATCGGTCGAGTACTTTCGGAGATTATCTGTCTAATAAAAATCCGGGACAACAGACGGACAGACGGACAGACGGACGGACAGACGGACGGACAGACGGACAGACAGACGGAAATGGGAGACCTATTTCTTCGTCTTCTAGGGGTCATGAAAGATCGAGAAAACGTAAAAGTAGAGAGTCGGCCGACGGACTCGATTACAATACTTCCTTTGCTTACGCTCGGGAAGTAAAAATCAAAACATTGAAATCCCAGTAAGTTGATACATAGGAAAATTTAAAAAACAAAAATTTTAAAAATCCAAGAATTGAACAACAAAAAAAATCTAAGCCTGAAAACTCAGAAAATTGAATGATCGAGAACAAAAAATCTAAAATTTAAAAATTCGACAAATTGAAAAATCATGGAACTGAAAAATCGAAAAGTCGAGATAGTGAGAAATCTAAAAACCTAAAACTTTAAACACTGAAAAATTAAAATATCGAAAAATTTAAAAACCGAGAAAACACAATATCAAAAATCTGAAAAATTGAAGAAACGAAATATTGCAAAATTCCAAAGCTGAAATATTGAAAAACCTAAAAATGGAAGGAAAATTAAAGAATCGAAACAGTGAAAAAATCCCAAACTGAAACATTGAAAAATTGAGAAATGGGAAAATAAAAAAAATTGGTCTAAAGAGTTTAGACGGTACTTCCCTCGCTATCGGAAACGTGACGACTGCACGCCTATTATGTTTTTTTTTCACATTAGATTTCAAAGCATTCGGTTTTGTAGTTCTTGATTAAATCAATAAAATAAATTTGCGCATTCATTAAATTTTTTGTGTCACCCTGTATATCCGAAACCAAAAAATATGAATGTAATGATAAATTACAAGAAGAGACTCATCACATTTTGTAAACTTTAAATAGGATTATACGGCAAACTTTTGAGCTGACGTCATCAATTTTTTGGAGGGGATAAGCAAATATATTTGGACTAAAAATTTATTATGCTCTTTATAACCTTAAAACATTTGCAAGATTTCAAAGCATTGGGTTCTGCAGTTCTTGATTAAATCAATAAAATAAATTTACGCATTCATTAATTTTTGGGGTCATCCTGTATATGCAAATCCAAAAAACATGAATGGAATGATAAATCGCAAGAAGAGACTCATCATATTTTATACAATTTAGATAGGATTTATTCAGCAAAATTTTGAGGTGACGTCATCAATTTTTTAGAGGGGATAAGTAAATATATTGTGATTAAAACGGTCCTGGTTTAATAACAAAAAAATATTGTTCGTCTATAAAACAAGCTCGTCTTAGACAAAGTATTTGTAAAAAAATATGTCGTAAAAAAATTTACGTATGCTGGTTCCGACTGCGATTATGGTTTAAATACTTTTTAGAAAATCCTGTCATGGATGTACAAACATTTGTGACAGCCAAAGAGGTTTTTTTGGAAAATTATCTTTGAATTTAGACCAAATTGAAATAGACACTAGGCAACAGGCACATTTGGGCAAAAGAAAGAGAAATTAGGGTTACGGCTTCGAATTTTGGACGTATTTACAAACTTAGACCGACTACAGCAATAGCTAAAACTGTGGAGTCTCTGTTGTACAGTACATTTAGAGGTAACAGTCATACATACCATGGACAGCAAAGTGAGGAAAAAGCTGTCAAGTGTTTTGAAATAAATAAAAATATAAAAACTGAACTGTGTGGCTTGTTTATTTCAAAACAATTTCCTTTCTTGGCTGCTAGTCCAGACAGGGTTCTAGAGGATAGGAGTGCATTAGTCGAAATTAAATGCCCTTCAAAATCGCAAGATGTCTCCCGAAGAAGCGGTTAGAAAAAAATAATCAAATTTTGTACATTGACAGACAGAGAATTGAAACTAAAAAAAGAATCATGATTACTACTTTCAAGTCCAGGGACAAATGCTTGTTACGGGTATTTCACAAGTTTATTTTGTTGTATGGACACCCAAAGGAATAAATATAGAAAAAAATAATAAAGACGAAGAAATATATGAAAAAAGATGGCAGATTTTGCTTTGGTGCTTTATTGCCCGAAATAATTGATTCAAGAATAAAGAGGAACCTGCCTTTGCGAGAGATTTTTTTTAAATAAATAAAATTTGTTTCTATTTTTTTATGTACTTTAATAATTTATTAGGAGTATATTTTTCATCACCAAGACTTGCATATTTTTATTATAAATATATTTTGAAAATGATCTCTCGGCAAATGAAAACATATACGAGCACTTTTTTCGAGTAAACAATGAAGGGAGAAGTTACTGGGCGTAGGGCATTTTTAAAACACCTCCTTTCTGGGATAAGTAGTAGATACACTTAGCTACTTATGCGTGTTAAACAAAAGCTGTATTTTATATATTTTTTATTATTATTATAAATATGTTTATTAGTTTTATTAATTAAGAAACCAAATATATATTAACAATAATATTACAATGAATTTTTAGTAATCATGTGTATTGAATTCAGGATCCTGAGTGGAGTAAAAATATTATAGTTCCCCAGTTTTAATTCGGTTTTATGATAGTACCTCATTGCGTAAAAGTTAATTTCCTTAACAATAGATTACTACGGCCGGTCCTGGCGGCTTGTTATAAAGCTGAGTTCCTTGCCATAAATTAGAAAAATTGGTCTAAAGAGTTTAGACAGTACTTCCCTCGCTGTCGGAAACTTGACGACTGCATGCCTATTGTGTTTTTTTTCTCATTACATTTTTGTAGTGGGAATTTAAAAAAAAATTGCGATGACGTCATCAACATTTTTGCAAGGACACGTATATCAGTTGGGATAGATGTAGTGTAATGCTAAGAATAAAATTATTATATTCTCAAATTTTCGGGAAAATTAATTGGGTCGTTTGAATATTGATTTGTAATAATCAATAAAATAACGAAACAATTTACTCACGTATACCTACGTATCAGAGGCAACTGAAAATCGTGTCTGTATAAACATTCTTAATTTAAGATGACAGGCGTAACAGCATACATGAGAGCCAAACAGAGAAACTGTAAACAAAACGACCGTCGGTTTTATTGCTTCGACTTCCGCTTATTATATAAAACATTGGGTTTTATTTTAATTCTTGACGGTGAAATTCACAATTGGTTGATTATAAACATGTCTATTTCACATTCGCGGAATCAAGTGAACGCATAAAACAAATGCAGGTCTGTAATGTTAAAGTCGATGTAAATAAGCGTGCTACCCTTATGTTTCAACCGAGTTTTTCCTTTAACAAATTTTTTGTCTACCAAATTGGGTTGGTTGGGGTGTAATACTAATAATAAGTGTTGCCTTTAATTTAATCAATAAAATAAATTCACTTCATTAATTTTTTTGAACCACCTCTTAAGAAAATCTAAAAAATATGAATGGAATGATAAATCACAAGTACAAACTCATCATATTTTTTGCATTTTAGATAGGATTTATTCAGCAAAATTTAAGGGTGACGTCATCAATTTTTTTAGGAGGGATGAACAAATACATTTTGAACAAAAGTTTACCATGCTTATAATAACTTTAAAATATTCCCAAGATTTCAAAGCATTCGGTTTTGTAATTCCTGATTAAATCGATAAAATAAATTCACGCTTTCATTAATTTTTTTGAGTCACCCTGCATATGCAAATCCAAAAATATGAATGGAATGATAAATCACAAGTACAGACTCATCATATTTTGTACATTTTAGATACGATTTATTCGGCAAACTTTTGAGCTGACGTCATCAGTTTTTTGTAGAAGATAACCAAATATATTTTGACTAAAAATTTATTATGCTCTTTATAACCTTAAAACATCTGCAAGATTTCAAAGCATTCGGTTTTGTAGTTCCTGATTAAATCAATAAAATAAATTTACGAATTCATTAATTTTTTTGAGTCAC
Source organism: Zophobas morio (assembly GCF_036711695.1). Taxonomy (NCBI): domain Eukaryota; kingdom Metazoa; phylum Arthropoda; class Insecta; order Coleoptera; family Tenebrionidae; genus Zophobas; species Zophobas morio. The sequence goes on from NW_026972115.1 coordinate 5,107,478, forward strand.
CCTGTATATGCCAATCGAAAAAATTTGAATGGAATGATATATCACAAGAAGAGACTCATCATATTTTATACAATTTAGGTAGGATTTATTCAGCAAAATTTTGAGGTGACGTCATCAATTTTTTAGAGGGGATAAGTAAATATATTGTGATTAAAACGGTCTTGGTTTAATAACAAAAAAATGTTGTTCGTCTATAAAACAAGCTCGTCTTAGACAAAGTATTCGTAAAAAAGTATGTCGTAAAAAAATTTACGTATGCTGGTTCCGACTGCGATTATGGTTTAAATATTTTTTAGAAAATCCTGTCATGGATGTAGAAACATTTGTGACAGCCAAAGGGGTTTTTCTGAGAAAATTATCTTTGAATTTACACCAAACTGAAATAGACACTAGGCAACAGGCACATTTGGGCAAAAGAAAGAGAAATTAGGGTTACGACTTCAAATTTTGGACGTATTTACAAACTTAGACCGACTACAGCAATAGCTAAAACTGTGGAGTCTCTGTTGTACAGTACATTTAGAGGTAACAGTCATACATACCATGGACAGCAAAGTGAGGAAAAAGCTGTCAAGTGTTTTGAAATAAATAAAAATATAAAAACTGAACTGTGTGGCTTGTTTATTTCAAAACAATTTCCTTTCTTGGCTGCTAGTCCAGACAGGGTTCTAGAGGATAGGAGTGCATTAGTCGAAATTAAATGCCCTTCAAAATCGCAAGATTTGTCTCCCGAAGAAGCGGTTAGAAAAAAAATAATCAAATTTTGTACATTGACAGACAGAGAATTGAAACTAAAAAAAAATCATGATTACTACTTTCAAGTCCAGGGACAAATGCTTGTTACGGGTATTTCACAAGTTTATTTTGTTGTATGGACATCCAATGGAATAAATATAGAAAAAAATTATAAAGACGAAGAAATATATGAAAAAAGATGGCAGATTTTGCTTTGGTGCTTTATTGCCCGAAATAATTGATTCAAGAAGAGAGAGGAACCTGCCTTTGCGAGAGATTTTTTTAAAACACCTAAATAAAATTTGTTTCTATTTTTTTATGTACTTTAATAATTTATTAGGAGTATATTTTTCATCACCAAGACTTGCATATTTTTATTATAAATATATTTTGAAAATGATCTCTCGGCAAATGAAAACATATACGAGCACTTTTTTCGAGTAAACAATGAAGGGAGAAGTTACTGGGCGTAGGGCTTTTTTAAAACACCTCCTTTCTGGGATAAGTAGTAGATACACTTTGCTACTTATACGTGTTAAACAAAAGCTGTATTTTATATATTTTTTATTATTATTATAAATATGTTTATTAGTTTTATTAATTAAGAAACCAAATATATATTAACAATAATATTACAATGAATTTTTAGTAATCATGTGTATTGAATTCAGGATCCTGAGTGGAGTAAAAATATTATAGTTCCCCAGTTTTAATTCGGTTTTATGATAGTACCTCATTGGGTAAAAGTTAAATTCCTTAACAATAGATTACTACGGCCGGTCCTGGCGGCTTGTTATAAAACTGAGTTCCTTGCCATAAATTAGAAAAATCAGCCGAGAACTCTAACAATCAGCTTATGGTAGACCAGGCGATAAGCGTTTTACCTGAAAAGTCGCTTCCGTAAATTTTAGTGGCGCTCCTATCGGCAAAGTACTGAACTAACTGCTCAAATTCTGTCGAATTGATACCCATTATTTTCAATAACTGTTAGTTTTGGTTAAAAACTCTGCTAAACAATAGATCATTAATTTTCCTCTGATATTCCTGTTAAAACTATTCGACGTATTTTGCATTAATTTGTGGTATATTTTGATTTTAATAAACACATTATTATTTAAACAAATTGTACCACTAACAAACATTTAATGATTCTGCGCCCTGTAAAAAGTGATGTTTTATCCATGTGCGAATTTTCAAGCGATTTTATGATGGTTATGACTCAAAAAACTTGAAAAGAAAAATAAAATGGTGCTTTTTTACGATATTTCTCAGCCATATTTTTTTAGTTGATTGAACTTGTCTCTGCGCCCTAGAATATGCAAAAAGCTGCAGTTTGATGTATGACACATCTATATTAATATCATTTTTTCATACAAAAAACCAAAAAAATGTTATACCTCGTCTAGCGAGGAATCTTGACAAAATTTAAAGGGCATTGTGCTAAGTTATGCAACACAATATACACATATGAAGTGAAATGAAGGCGGTGTGTGCGCACAATCTTATTATTATTATGATTATTATTACATTATTTTATTCGTTAAATCGATTGTGAGGAAATTCTTCATCTGAATCGTCGCCAATTTCCATAGATAGAGGAAAAAGCGCTACCCAAGATGTGCAGATTTGGGGTCATAAATAAATATAATAAAAACATTGCTGACATTTAATCAATACCTACTTTCAAAGAAGAGCACAACCCTGCCTAGATAATCTTGATTTTCACTGGTTATCACTAAATTAAGTACGAAAAAGGGGGCTTCTTGTATTTCGATGCAACTTCAGCCATAATTTTTTATACTTTTGACAGTTCAAATTTCAAAGGCGACTAGATTTTCGAAATTTGAATTTTTTCTGCACAATCCCCATTTTATCAGGCGCTTATTTAATTAGTATTTACACATCTAGCGAAGTCCTAAATAATAATTAAAGTGGAATTAAGCGGTCAATTCGTGTCGTGAATCTTTGAAACCCGAAGCGACCGCATTAGTCACAGCGATAATTAATTCAATCAACGACACACCTCGACTTAATTACGCGCCGAGGATCGATTTCAATCCAAAATTCGGCGAATTTCCCCCTTGTGTCGTTCGGGGCGAGGGTTTAATTCAAAATTAACGCCTAATTGGGGCAATGCACCTGTTGTCATGTTGGCATTTCACCCCAATTGTCAACAAAAACACTGAATAGGCGTGGCCTTGGCAACCAGAACAACAATCCAGCGACCGTTATCTTATCAGGTGGAGTGCGCGAAAACGCGCTCCCACAACAATGCAATCATTTGAAAACACGAACGAACGCGTTTTACAAAAATCATTCACTTAGAAATCAAAAAAAATCACTCACCTCTTCCTTCATCTCGCTCTTCAAAGCCATCAGAACAACCTGGACGGACAGTGTGGCAAACGCAACGACACTAAATCAGGTGTTTCTTGGAATGGTAACGCGATTGTTGTGTTGATGGAGAGCGCCGGGGGCGGATTATATTTCGCGATGCATTCTTTACGTGGCAGGTGAGTGCTTGGTGGAAGATTAGCACGATTGTTTACTTTTGGGGGGACTTAACCTCAATCGGGGAGCCGGGTGAGGGTTGGTAGCACTGGCGACGCCAGAAGCGCGCGTTTCAAACAACGCAAAAATATGTTTAGAATTTTTGTTATTATTAGTATGACTGCATCGTTTTGGGTGTGGTAAATGAAACAGGTGGTGTTGAAATTAGGTTTTAATAGGTCATACTGAAATGTACAGCTGGGATGGTTATTGAAAACAAAACCAATGGCAAAGCACTTCTTTGACGTGGTTGCAGCGCTAGTCCTAAGGTACAGTATATACAGGCTACGAAGGTTGTTTAAAAAAAGATATAGCACATACAGTTAATATATTATTTGGCATATAAAATATCATTTCTTTAAGCTAGATCTTGAAATTTCTATGTAAAAAATCTGCAGTTATATCATCTACTCAAATATGTTGCATGTTACAAGTCTTCAAAATATTCTATATCAGTTGGATTTAACCGAATCATCAACGCAGTCATACAAAACGTTTCAATAAAAAAAAAAAGATCAAATCTAATAACGTCTGGTCTTAGTCTAGAAAACATCAAAATTGAAATATGTACAGCCGAATGATAAAACTGTCCCACACAATCGCAAAAACTTAAAAGACAACAACAATACCAGATGTCTATGACTAGGGAGATAAACTTAATGTGCAAGGTTGACGTAAATAAACTCACATTTGACGAACTACAGTAATCATCACAACACGCGAATTAAATGCAGAGTACCTCACGCGAAACTCTATCTTTTCAACTCTTCCCATAAATCGAACGTTCAATAAATATATGTAAATGAAGAATAGTAACAAAAACAACATTACACTTATATACAAATAAGACCTCTCTCCAAAGTGTAAACTCATCAAGCCCATAAACACGCATAATAACTCTACTTCAAAGAACAACGTTAAACTTAAAGCTGCAAATGTAAATTTGTTGTTTTTGTTTGTAAAATTCCCTCGCAAATGGCACTTAAATAAACTCCAGTGCGCCTAACCGATAAAAATGAACAACAGTAACATTAGTAAAAAGGTTAACTATAAAATTAACACAAAAGCAATAAGTGACTATATTTACTATATACAAAATTTCTCATTTTAGATCGTGTCATCACATTGGTTTGTAAACTTACTGCCAAATATAACACAAAAACTAACCTACGCATTCTCGAAATCATTAAGCTTATTATAAAATAAAAATGTGCTAAACTATCATCTGGAAGATTAACCGAAACTCTCAAAGGACTAGCTAGCTGAATTTTTTGGACTGGTCGGCACAGACGCGTTCTGCTGCGACCTACTTATGTATAATCTCAGTAACTTGACTTTGCTCCCGGTCAAGCACGAAATGTACGAGGACAGGCGCTCCTCGCCCACCGCCTTGTACAGCGCCACCATGCAGAAAATCGAACTCTTCCTCACGGCACTTTCCAGATGATCCGTGCTCTGAAAACAAACAAAGTCAAATTTGTAAACTTGCTGGCGACGTTGGAGTTGCTGGTCCCGCTGACGTTGCTTTGATGGTCAACTTTTGCCGTATTTAAAGGAAGAAAGTGGAGGATATGAATTGATTACTACAAAAATTTAACATTTTAGAATTTTTTGAGTTTCTTGATGCCGAAATAAGTGTGTACAGATTAAGGCCTGGTTTGGGACAGTTTTCATCCCATTTGAAATGTCCTGTAAAAACGAGAGAAATTGACTTAGGACGATGGTCCCCCTTATATTAAAATTTATTATTTTGAATTTATAACACAATTTTTGGTTTCTTTATTTCCCTTATTTTTTTGTTGTTTCTTTCGATTTACAATTCTTTGTTTATTCAATTTTTCAAATTTTCAGGCTTTCATTTTTTAATTCCATGGTTTTCCACGTTCTCGATTTTTATTTTTCATTTTCCCAATTTTTCAAGTTCTCGATTTTATATCACAAATTTTCATTTTTTCAATTCCTTTATTTTTTGTTGTTTCTTTCGAGTTTCCAATTTTTCGTTTCTTCAATTTTACGAATTTTCAGTTTCTCAATTTTTCATGTTCCCGATTTTTATTTTTCAATGTGACAAATTTTTAATTTTTATTTTCTCGATTTATATCACAATTGTCCGTTTTTTCATTTCCTTTATTTTCTGTGTTTTTTTTTCGGCTATACAATTTTTCATTTGTTCAATTTTTCAAATTTTCAGACTTTGAATTTTCAGTTCGTCCATTTTTCAATTTTTAAATTTTTCACATTGCAATTTTTGGATTTCCAGTCTTCCGATTTTCCAATTTCATTAATTTTAAATATTTCTATTTCATAATACACATTTCTTTTTTTTTGATTTTTCACTTTTTCGATTCTTCAGATTTTCCAAGTTTTCATTTTGTAATTTTTCGTTTTTTATTTTTGATTTTTCAATTTTACAATTTCCCGACTTCCAAAATTTTCAAATTTTCGTTCCTTCAGTTTTTCGGTTTGCATCAGTTTTTCAATTTGGCAATTTTTCAATATTACAGATTTTCATTTTTCGATTTTTCAGTTTCTCACTATTTAATTTTTCCCTTTTACAATTTTTATTTTTTAACTTTCCCGATTTTTTAATTTTCACTTTTTCGATTTTATATCACAATTTTCCTTTTTTTGATTTCCTTTATTTTTTGTTGTTTCTTTCGATTTTACAGTTTTTCCTTTATTAAATTTTTCAAATTTTCAGGATTTTAGCAATTTTTCTTCAAATTTTCAAGTTTGATTTTCACTTTGTACATTTTTCAAGTTTTTATTATACACTTTTTCGTTTTTTGATTCCATGATTTTCCACGTTTAAAATTTTTCAATTTGCAGTTTTTCGATTTCCAGTCTTCCAATTTTTCAATTTCTTTAATTTTCAATATTTTGATTTTACAATACATATTTCTTGTTTTTATTTTTCACTTTTTCAATTTTTAATCTTTCGATTTTTCAAATTTTTGTTTGTTCAAATTTTCATGTCTGATTTTCACTTTTGACATTTTTCAAGTTTTCAGCATAAACTTTTTCGTTTTTTTATTTTTGATCTTTTAATTTTACAGTTTCTTGGCTTCTAAATTTTTCAATTTTTCGATTTGCATTATTTTAATTTTACAATTTTTCGATAGTAGTTTCTCATTTTTCGATTTTTCACACTCTCAGTTTTTAATTTTTGTCATTTTCAATTTTTCGTTTCCCCAATTTTTCAAGTTCTCGATTTTTATTTTTCATTTTTCCGATTTTTTAAATTTTCATTTTCTCGATTTTATATCACAAATTTTCATTTTTTCAATTCCTTTATTTTTCGTTGTTTCTTTCGATTTTTATTTATCAGTGTGGCAAATTTTTAATTTTTATTTTCTAGATTTATATCACAATTGTCCGTTTTTTCATTTTCTTTATTTTCTGTGTTTTTTTTTTCGATTTTACAATTTTTCATTTGTTCAATTTTTCAAATTTTCAGATTTTGAATTTTCAGTTCGTCCATTTTTCAATTTTAAATTTTTCAGTTTGCAGTTTTTGGATTTCCAGTCTTCCGATTTTCCAATTTCTTTAATTTTAAATATTTCTATTTCATAATACACGTTTCTTTTTTTTTCACTCTTTCGATTCTTAAAATTTTTCCAGTTTTCATTCAGTAATTTTTCGTTTTTTATTTTTGATTTTTCAATTTTATAATTTCTCGACTTCCAAAATTTTCAAATTTTCGTTCCTTCAGTTTTTCGGTTTGCATCAGTTTTTCAATTTGGCAATTTTTCAATATTACAGATTTTCATTTTCCGATTTTTCAGTTTCTCAATTTTTAATTTTTCCCTTTTCCAATTTTTTATTTAAAATTTTTATTTTTCATTTTCCCGATTTTTAAATTTTCACTTTTTCGATTTTATATTACAATTTTCCTTTTTTTGATTTCCTTTATTTTTTGTTGTTTCTTTCGATTTTACAATTTTTCCTTTATTAAATTTTTCAAATTTTCGGGTTTTTAGCAATTTTTCTTCAATTCTAGCTTGATTTCCATTTTGTACATTTTTCAAGTTTTTATTACACACTTTTTCGTTTTTTTATTTTTGATTTTTCAATTTTACAATTTGTCGACTTCCAAATTTTCCAATTATTCAATATTACAATTTCTCATTTTTCCATTTTTCACATTCTCGATTTTTAATTGTGCTCTTTTTCAATTTTTCAATACCCCTATTTTTATTTTGCATTTTCCTGATTTTTTATTTTTCATTTTCTCGATTTTATATCACAATTTTTTGTTTTTTCATTTCCTTAATTTTTGTTGTTTCTTTCGATTTTTCAATCTTTCGTTTATTCAATTTTTCAAATTTTCAGGCCAATCGCTTCCAATTCGTCGATTTTCCAATTTTTAAATTTTTCAGTTTGGAGTTTTGGGTTTCCACCCCTTTTTTTACTTTTTGGGTGTTCAATTTTTCGTTAAACTTCAGATTTCCCAAATTTTCGACAGTTTTATACTTCGATTTCTTAATTTTTTTTTCAACTTTTGGATGTTTTAATTTTTCTTTTTTAAAAAATTTTTTATTTTTTTTATTTCTCGATTTATCGAATTCATATGTTTGGATGTTTTAATTGTTCAATTTCTAAATTTATCAATTTCTCAATTTTTTTCTATTTCTCGATGTTTCGATTGTTCAGTTATCCGATTTATTTTTCAATTTTTTTAAATTCTCGAGTTTCGATTTGTCAATTTTTCAGTTTTTCGATTTTTAAGTTTTAGATTTTCGAATTTTTCTTTTTTGATTCTTTGATGTTTGGATTTCTCCATTTTTCAATTGTTCGATGTTTTAAATTTTAAATTTTTCGATTTCTGGACTTTTTGATTTTCCAGTTCTTCAGTATTTCTATTTTACAATTTTTCAAATTTCGACTTTGCTAAATTTTCAATTTTCCGATTTTTCGATTAATATATTTTTTTTTATTTTCCCGTTTCTCGAATTCGCAGTTTCGATTTTTCAGTTCTTCAATTTTCGACTGTTTTATATATATTTTGATTTGTGAATTTTTCGAGTTTTCAGTTCTCGCATATTTTAATTTTTCTTTTTTCCGATTTTTTTTATTTTTCGATTTTTCAATTTTTCGTTCCTTCAATTTTTCGGTTTGCATCAATTTTTCAATTTTTCAATATTACAGATTTTCATTTTTCGATTTTTCAGTTTCTCAATTTTTCATTTTTCCTTTTTCCAATTTTTTGTTTCCGATTTTATTTTTCATTTTCCCGATTTTTTAATTTTCCCTTTTTCGATTTTATATCTCACAATTTTCCTTTTTTTGATTTCCTTTATTTTTTGCTGTTTCTTTCGATTTTACAGTTTTTCCTTTATTAAGTTTTTCAAATTTTCAGGTTTTTAGCAATTTTTCTTCAAATTTTCAAGTTTGATTTTCACTTTGTACATTTTTCAAGTTTTTATTATACACTTTTTCGTTTTTTTATTTTTGATTTTTCAATTTTACAATTTCTCGACTTCCAAATTTTCCAATTTTTCAATATTAAAATTTCACGTTTTTCCATTTTTCACATTCTCGATTTTTAATTGTGTCCTTTTTCAATTTTCCGTCCCCTCAATTTTTCAACTCCCCGATTTTGATTTTGCATTTTCCTGATTTTTTATGTTTCATTTTCTCGATTTTATATCACAATTTTTTGTCTTTTCATTTCCTTAATTTTTGTTGTTTCTTTCGATTTTCCACTTTTTCGTTTATTCAATTTTTCAAATTTTCAAGCCAATCGATTCCAATTCGTCGATTTTCCAATTTTTAAATTTTTCAGTATGCAGTTTTGAGTTTCCACCATTTTTTTACTTTTTGGAGTTCTCAAATTTTCGACAGTGTTATACTTCGATTTCTTAATTGTTTTTTTCTACCGCCCACGTTTTTTGGTTTTCTAATAGAGCTATTAACGCACGCAAATGACGTCACAGCAGTTCGTTAATAGCGGAAAGGCGTTCTTTAATAGATCTGGTGTAATTTAGATCGGTAAGATTGGTAGCAATGACGAGAAATGTCAGGTGAATGTCAGTGGCAAATCTAAACTTAAATTTCCCACGTTTCCGGACGCGTAACTTCTTCGCAAGACATTTTAACCAATTTTAAATTACGAAAACTCGAATTGATTCGAATTACAATTGTTGTTGTGAAAATTCGAACCTCAAATATTTCGTGGTTAATGTCAGACCAACCCATCACCAACCACGACAAAAGTCCCCAGATTAAAAAAAAATGCAAATTTTAATGAAATTTTGGGAAAAAACGTGTGCGGTAGAAAAAATAGTATAAATAACTCGTTCATAAGGCCATTGAGGCACTCATCCTTTATATAACTCGCGGCTTCGCCGCTCGTTCTATAAACTTCGATTCGTGCCTCAATCTTTGCCTTATGAAACTCGTTCTTTAATATACTATTTCAACTTTTCGATGTTTTAATTTTTCTTTTTTAAAATTTTTCAATTTTTTTTTATTTCTCGATTTATCGAATTCAGATGTTTGGATGTTTTGATTGTTCAATTTCTCAATTTATCAATTTCTCAATTTTTTTCTATTTCTCGATGTTTCGATTTTCCAGTTTTTCGATGTTTCGATTTTTCAGTTATCCGATTTATTTTTGAACTTTTTTAAATTCTCGAGTTTCGATTTGTCGATTTTTCAGTTTTAGATTTTCGAATTTTTCTTTTTTGATTCTTTGATGTTTGGATTTCTCCATTTTTCAATTTTCGATATTTCAATTGTTCAATGTCTTAAAAAATTTTAGATTTTTCGATTTCTGGATTTTTTGATTTTCCAGTTCTTCAGTATTTCAAATTTTTACGTTGCTAAATTTTCAGTTTTCCGATTTTTCGATTAATATATATATTTTTTTATTTTCCCGTTTCTCGAATTCGCAGTTTCGATTTTTTGATTTTCGACTGTTTTATATATATTTCGATTTGTGAATTTTTCGACTTTTCACTTCTTGCATATTTTAATTTTTCTTTTTTCCGAATTTTTCGATTTTTCAATTTTTTGAGAACTCGATTTAGCGAGATTCGGATGTTTAGATGTTTTAATTGTCTCAGTTTTTGAATTTTTCGATTTATCGGTTTTTCGTTTTTTTACTTTTCGGCTTTTCGATTTTTGAATTTTCCGATTTTTCAATTGTCCAATTTTTTAAATTTTCAAGTTTGAATTTCTGAATTTTCAGTTTTCCGATTTCTCAATTAATCTATTTTTTGATTTTCCCATTTTCGACTTGCCAAGGTTTCGATTTTTCAGTTTTTCAGTTCCTCAATTTTTCGATTTTTCGATTCTTTAGGTTTGCAATTTTTCGGCTTTTCGATTTCCCAATTTTTCAAATTTTTAATTTCCAAATTTTTGGACATTTCGTTCAATTTTGTGAGTTTTCTCAGTTTTTCGATTCTTCAATTTTTCAATTTTGGGGTTTTTTTAGTATTTCGACTTTTGGATTTTTCACGTTCTGGATTTTTCGATTTCTCGACTTTTTATTCGATTTCTCGAGTTTTCAGTTCTTCTATATTTGAATTTTTCAATTTTCGAAATTGAAAGTTAATTATAAGTTACTTTTTTAAAAGACACATTAGAAAAACACGCAAGATTCGGTAATTCTCACTCACAGGGTGTGGGTGAGAATTTAAAAATTTGGCGATTGAAGTTTCTTCTTGTGAAAATATGGCAATGTATATTAAGAAAAAAAGGCGAAATACAAGCCCCGCCCACCCGCCCATTCTCAATTCTGACGACTTTTTTATTCGTCGTAAGCCAAGGGGCGGAGCTTAATTGTAAAATCCTTATTTTTCGACGAGAAAGTAAGTACCATATGAAATATGTTCTTGAGTAATTGTGCTATACAAAAAGAACAAAGTGTATTAATTAAAAAGAAAACCAAAAGACAAGCCCCACCCATCCGTCTCGATCTCAATCGTGATAAATTTTTCATTCGTTGTCAGACCGAGGGGCGGAGCGTAATTGCAAAAACGATATTTCCCTACACAAATTTATCATTTTAAACCTGTTTTAAGTTACTTGTTCTGAAAAGACGATTACGTATATTAAGAAAAAATGCAAAATGAGTCCCGCCCACCCGCCCTATCTCAATTGTGATGATTTTTTTATTCATTGTGAGTCAAGAGGGCTTAACATTAGTGGACCTCATCAAAATATGATTTTCCTGGAATTAGTGCTGTCAACCAGAAAAATCTCTATTTATCTTACAACGGCAACGTCAACGGCGAACAGCAGCGGCAGTTCATGAATCGACCTTAAAAATTGAGTCCTCAACAACACAGCACTAACCTTGATTAATCCGGGCATTATCATCGATAAGTGTTCGTCAGTCACGTCGGTAGGGTTCGTTTCGATCAGCTTCGTGAGCATTTTGATGGCCCCCAGGACCGGAGGGTAAGGACTCGTCTGGATTAAAGGCGCGAGCGTCGTCACGATGGTATGGAATGGACAAACGCTCATGGCGGCGGCAGTCGCTTCCGCCATTTTCACAACCTAGAGAAAACAGAAATTGTCAGCAGTCGCAACTTCGTACTTTTTATATTTATTAGAAATAAAATGTAAATATCTTCTCATTGTTCAAAACGGTGCTTAGGCAACCAATAATACGTCAATTGTAACTCTTGGTTATGCAACCAATAATACGCAAACTGTCAATAAATGGTACACATCCTTCGTTTTTTTAAAGGCATTTTATTGTGCACCTACCTCTCGTTTTTCATCACAGTGGGCATTCAGGACTCTCAACGTGAGCAACTCTACAAAATTGCACCAACAATCCTTCAGTTCCTTGCTTTGGAAAATCGCACTTAGGATTTCTAATACAATAACCTGAGTGTTCGTGTCTTTTTCATTCAAATTGTCTATCAGCAGACGAAGAAGCTTCCTGCAAACAAACCACTGCAATAAATCGCAACTCCCTTCCGAAACCTTACTTAAAATTTTGAACGATCGACTCCGTCTGCCCTTGCTTGATCATGTCGATCAACTGCGCCAGCAGCATCCTCTTCTCCTGCACGGGCGTCGGATGATCCACCACGCACTTCTCGAAAATGTTCTTAATAATATCAGACTCCTTCCACTCGCCCAGACTCTTGTAGCCGTTCGAGTCGGTTTCCGTGATCCCGTTGACGGAAGTGTACGGCGGCAAGGACCTGGGTCCGGAACGGGAATTGAAATTGGCCCGAATGGTGAGATCTTCCATCCTCTCCTCCAGGATGCCGATGTCGCTTTTGATGTCGTTCCCGATGGACATCTGCGATATTCCTGAATCTTGCGACGTGGTATCTCTGTCTCTGTCTAATTTCGAACCTAGCGTCTCGTAGCTGTAGTTCTGGATCTCGGCGGTGGTCTTCCTCAGACTCCTGTAGATCTCCTCTTGGTCTAGACCCTCGCGCAGGGGCGGCGTCCCAGGTGACAGGGTCTTCGGGCTGGGGTTCACCAGAGGGCTGCCCGGCTCGCTCCCGGTCGAGTTTTTCCTCATGTGGTTGTGGACTATGCTCCTGGCGACGTCTTGCTGCTCCTTGGACAACTCGGACAGCATCATCGTCACCTGCAACCAACCACGTTACCACCACACCATTACTACTATTATCTATACTTATATAATAAAACTGAAGCTTTTGTTTATTTGAACACGTTTATCTCAGAAACTACTGGTTCAAATTCAAAAAATCTTTTTGTGTTGGATAGTCTATGTATCATATCTACATATAGGCTATATAACATTACGCTACGATCATTAGGAGCGAAGTGGCAATGAAAAATTCGGAAAAACGGGAAAATTATTCCTCCTTTGAGAGCTTCCGTTGCGTACGCTGCTTAAACGGTTAAAGTTACGTAAAAATCATGTATGACGAAATTGTTCCCCTCTAAAAGTTCTAAAGAAAAGTCCGCGACAGCATATGTCTATCTTTTAAAGTCGACTCAGTATAACCTTTTTTATGGTAATGAAATTTGTTCTAAAATAATAATGCATTATGTGTAAAATTCTCGCGTCACAGTGTTTGTAACCGAACTTCTCCGAAATGGGTTGACCGATTTGTATGAAATTTTTTATGTATATTCGGTAGGTCTGAGAATAGGTTGTAAACTATTTTTTAAACCCCTAAGTGATAAGGGTGGCCCACCCTAAAAAATGTTGGTCTATTTTTTGGACAACATTTTTTATTTTTATTTTTTTAAGAATTGGCATCAAAAAATACACATAACCCTAAATTTTCACCTTTCTACCACCAACCCCCATTTTTTAATCGTCTATATAATAAAAATCAATTGCTGTTCCTGTTAGTCTCGCTAAGACTCAAAAACGGCTTGACCGATTTGAAGAATTTTATATATTACGGGGATGGTTTATAAATAAAAAAAATAAGGAAAACTTAAAAGAACAGTTAAAAAATAAAAAAATCTAAAAATTTTGTACGGGAATCGCCACTTCGAATTAATTCAATAGTTGGCATTTCTGACGGACCTGTCGTCTAACTGACGTGTCACACAAAACTAATTCTTCCGTGCAATTGTGAAAAGTATATTGCATTTCAAATCGTTCTTTGTTTTTCGTAAAAAAAAACGTCGTTTATTTTAAGAAAAGTCTTGGTGAATTTAATTACACATTGCGAAAGTTTCTTATTAATTTTGATCTGCCATTCTATTTACCTATATTCACTTTGTTGGTTTCGACAAAACCTCAAACTTTACCGTTATTTGAGGATTTAATTTGAAGTTTTCAATATTTTAAAATTCTCAAGACAAAATTTACAGATTTGATTGACTGTGAAAATAATTCTGTGTCGTTTTATGAAGTTCATTAAAATGCCGAGAAGACGACAGTCTCACATAGGTCCACGAAGTCAATCAAATGTGCGACGAACTACCTCAGGTGCAAACCGCAATGATTTATTTCATGGGTAATTCGGATATGGAAGTTGATCAGCGTTGTGCTCATAATCAACATGAATAAAATGAATAAAACTGAGTAGAAACTAATATTCGAAGTACGGAGTACCTACTTCATTATTACTCTTATATACCTGAGCATCTACTCTATGTACTGAGTACCTACTTGGAAACATTGTATATCCCCGGACACAAATTGAACATCTACGCGTTTTGTGAGCATTTAATCTAAAAATGAGGATCGGCGTGGCAAATAACTGAGCTGTCTGTAAAGCAGTTTAGAAAACGAGTAGGATCGTTGTAAGAGTGAATTTTAACTAAACATGGCGACTTTCATGAACGTGGAACGTCGTCAAAAGGTGCATTCAGTTTGAAAAACACATTAGGAGCATGAATATCGAAAATTTTTCAGGTAATTAACTCTTATTTATGCATAAATTGTGCAGTGCGTTTTTTATAACACTGGCCATAGAGATTCTCATCTCAAGGTGTCTACCCCATACTAACTTATATTTTGGTGACTCGATTTTTGCTTTGATGGTTGAACACTGTCACTGTTGTCCTTTTTTGTTGTATCGAGATGCTATTTGAGCATCAACTGTTACCTACTGAAGTATTAATATCATCTAGAAAAACTAGAAATATTTTGATTTGATATTCGAGTAGATACTTCGTATTTCGAGTATGAGCATCTATTGAGTTTTATTTATATCAACCATTGTCAAAAAATTGATCGAACGTTGTTTTGACAGAACTTCCTTCGCACCAAAAGTATAATGAAACATATTCAGCATTTTCGAGTTGAGTATTTTCTTCACACAATTTTGTGATGACCTAATCAACATTTACGATCAACACGTATACCACCTTGGATTGGTGCAGTGTAATACTAAAAATAACTGTATTGTATTCCCAAAATTATCTGCGAAAATCGAGTGAGCCATTCCATCAATTTTTTGGGGGCAATAAATAAATATTCTTAACAATTTACCATGCTTACAATAACTTTAAAACGTCTGCAAGATCTCAAAGTATTCATTTTTGCAACTCTTGAGTTATTCACTAAAATAAATTGACTGATCCATACATTTTTTGCAGTCACTGTAAAAGCAAATCTAAAAAATATGAATGCAATGATAAATTACGAAAATATACTGATGATATTTTCCACATTTTAGATAGGATCTATTCGGCAAAATCTTGAGATGACGTCTTCAAGTTTTTGGGCTTGATAAACAGATATATTTTGATTGAAAACCTACCATGTCAAACAGTAACTTCAAAACCTCTGCAATATTTCAAAATTCAGTTTTATAATTCTTGATTCAATCAATAAAATAAATTGACTCAGTGATTAATTTTTTTGAGACACCCCCTATAAGCAAAACTAAAAAATATGAATGGAATGATAAATCACAAGTATAGTCTCATCCTATTTTGGACATTTTAGATAGAATTCATTTGGCAAAATTTTGGGCTGACGTCATCAATTTTTTGGAGGGGATAAGTAAATATATTTTGAATAAAAATTTATTATGCTTATCATATGTTTAAAACATCTGCAAGATTTCAAAGCATTCGATTTTGCAGATTCAAAATTAAATTGTAGGTGAAACGAAGTTCACGAGGTCAGCTAGTTATTAATACCTGAGGTGTGTTGCAGTTCCACATCGCCACAATACAAATCTTCGCCGCGTTCCTCAACTCCACCGACTTCATGTCTTGCGTGAAAGCCACGATCTTCTGGAGCGCCTGATTGGCCGGCGCCGCCCCCACGAACTGGCTGCCGTCGGCGCAGTTGCATAGCGCCGTCAGGAACGTCAACACCACCGTCTTGACTTTGACGTTAGGCGTCTGCGTCGCGTCCACCAGGAACCTATACACGTTCTGCATGAGCAGCGGTATCGGGAAGTTGGCGCGCACGATCTCCAGCGTGGCCATCAGCTTCGACTGGACGGAGTTGAGGGTTTCCGTGCCGATCTTGAGGAAAACTCGCTGCAGAAGAACGTACACCCAGCTGTGGAGGTCGTTCTTGTGCATCTTGATCACTTCGTGGAGGGTGTCCAGGAACACGCTCAGACCTTTCGTGTGCGAGTCCATGAACATCTTCGTGAAGATCTCGGTCAGGTATTTTAGCTCGCCGGGGGTTAGCGGCACTTCGTTGCTGAGGTAATATTGCAGGGATAAGAGGCCGTCCTTGCGCTCCTGCCACACGGTGCTGGCGCAGAGGGAGATGATCTCGTTGATGTCCTGCAAGAAAAGGGAGTTAGAGGGGGCGGTGACTAGAGCGACACCATTGTGAAAAACACCAAATTTGAGTTTTATGGTTTCTAAATGTGGCAAGAAAGTGGTAGAATCGAAACCTCGGTTTTGTATACACAGGTGTCCCCAAATTTTTCACTATTTTGATCCGGAGTCTAGAGGTCGATTTATAAACTTGCCGCTGACGTTGCCGTTGTAAGATAAATAAACACGCAGCAAAGGTATGCGCCGTTTCATTCGTTGACGTTGCAATTAAGCTCCACCCCCTTGACTCACGACGAATAAAAAATCGTCATAATTGTGATAGGGCGGGTGGGCGGGGCTTACATTTTGCTTTTTTTTCTCAATAGTCATCTTATCACAACAAGAACCTAGAAACATTTTTTAAATAGTAAATTTAATGGGTGGAGCTTGTCTTTTGGTTTTCTTTTTTAATGAATACATTTAGTTTTCTTTGTATAACACGATTACTTAAAAACGTATTTAACATGATAATTTCTCGTAAAAAAATAAGGTTACGGCGAATAAAAAAAATCATCCGAATTGAGATAGGGCTGGTGGGCGGGGCTTATATTTAGCTTTTTTTTATTAATATACATAGCCATCTTTTCCCAACAAGAAACTTAAAATCTGGTTAAAATGGTACATTTTTTGTAAGGAAATATGGATTTTGCAGTAATGGGGCGGAGCCTAATTGCAAAATCAAAATTTCGTTATACAAATTTTCCATTTTAAACATATTTTAAGTTTCATGTTGTAAAAAGAAGTCTACACATGTTAAAACAAAAAGGCAAAATGTAAGCCCGCCCACCCACCCTGTCTCAATTGTGATGATTTTTTTTATTCGCCGTGAACCAAGAGGGCGAAGCTTAACTGCAAAATACTTATTTCTTTACAAGAAATTAAAAACATGTATGAGTATCATGTTGTTCAAAGAATACTATGTATATTTAGAAAAAAAAGGGAAAATATAGACCCCCGCCCACCCACCCTATCTCAATTGTGATGACTTTTTTTTATTCTTAGAAACGTAAAAACACGTTTAAACTGCTACACTTTTGTGGGGAAATATGGATTTTGGAAATAGACTCCGCCCCTAGATCTAGCAACGAATGAAAACTTCCATTACTACATGTTTAGATCAGGGCAGGTATGGGTGGGTCTTAATCTTTGGCTTTAATTTTTCTTAATAACATAGTATTTTTTGAACACGATACTCAAAAACATGTTTTCAATTTTTCGTAGATAAATAGGAATTTTGCAGTTAAGCTCCGCCCTCTTGACTCACAATGAATAAAAAAAAATCATCACAATTGAGATAGGGCGGGTGGGCGGGGCTTATGTTTTGCCTTTTATTTCTTAATATGTGCAGTCATCTTTTCACAACAAGAAATTGGAAACATTTTTAAAATAGTAAATTTGTATAGGGAAATATAGATTTTACAATTAAGCACCGCCCCTCGGCTTACGACGAAAAAAAATCATCAGAATTGAGACAGGGTGGGTGGGCGGGGCTTATATTTTGCCTTTTTTAGTTAATATACATGGCCATCTTTTCACAACAAAAAACTTAATACATGGTTAAAATGGTACATTTCCGCAAGGAAAGTCTACACATATTAAAAAAAAAGGCGAAATCTAAGCCCGCCCACCCACCCTATCTCAAATGTAATGATTTTTTTATTCGTCGTGAACCAAGAGGGCGAAGCTTAACTGGAAAATTTTTATTTCTTTACAAGAAATTTAAAAAAAAAATGCTTTTAAGTATCGTGCTATTCAAATACCATGTATATTAAGAAAAAAATCCAAAATATAAACCCCGCCCACCCACCCCATCGCAATTGTGATGATTTTTTTTATTCTTAGAAATTGAAAAGACGTTTAAAATGGTAAATTTTTGTTAGGAAATATCGATTTTGCAATTAGGCTCCGCCCCTAACGCTGCCAACGAATGAAAACTTCATTACTATTTAGATCAGGGCAGGTATAGGTGGGGCTTAATCTTTGGCTCTAATTTTTTCTTAATTCCTTGTAGACAAATATTAAGGATTTTGTAATTAATTTCCGCTCTGTTGGCTCTCGACGATTAAAAAAAAAATGATCACAATTGAGATAGGGCGGGCGGGCGGGGCTTATATTTAGCCTTTTTTTCTTTATACATAGCCATCTTTTCACGACAAGAAACTTAATACACGGTTAAAATAGTACATTTTTGTAAGGAAATATGGATTTTGCAGTTATGCTTAATTGAAAAATCGATATTTAAGTTTCATGTTGTAAAAAAAGTCTACACATATCAAAATAAAAAGCCAAATGTAAGCCCGCCCACCCGCCCTATCTCAATTGCGATATTTTTTTTATTTGCCGTGAACCGAGAGGGTGGAGCTTAACTGCAAAATATTTATTTCTTTACAAGAAATAAACATCTTCTTGAGTATCGTATTCTTCAAAGAATAATATGTATATTTAGTAAAAAAGGGAAAATATAGACACCGCCCACCCACCCCATCTCAATTGTGATGAATGAAATATGGATTCTGGAATTAGGCAGATATGGGTGGGGATTAATCTGTGGCTTTAATTTTTTTTTTTAATATACATAGTATTCTTTGAACAACTCGACACTCAAAAACATGAGAAATACGGATTTTGCAGATAAACTCCTCCCTCTTGGCTCACAATGAATAAAAAAATTATCACAATTGAGACCGGGTGGGTGGGCGGGGCTAGATTTTGCCTTTGTTTTTCTTATTATGTGTAGTCACCTTTTCACAAGTAACTTGAAACATTTTTAAAATGGTAAATTTGCATAGGGAAATATCGATTTTCCAATTACGCTCCGCCCCGAATGAAAAATGTCATCACGACTGAGATCGAGACGGGGGTGGGGCTTCTCTATTGGTTTTCTTTTTTAATGAATACATTTAGTTTTCTTTGTATAACATGATTGCTTAAGTACATATTTCAAATGGTAATTTCTCGTAAAAAAATAAGAATTTTACAATTAAGCTCCGCCCTTCGGCTGATTCACAGCGAATAAAAAAAATCACCACAATTGAGATAGGGCGGGTGGGTGGGGGTACATTTCTGCAAGGAAATATGAGGCGGAGCCTAATTGCAAAATCGATATTTCCTTATACAAATATTCTATTTTACATTTTTTAAGTTTCATGTTGTGAAAAGAAATCTACATATATTAAAACAAAAAGGCAAAATGTAAGCCCGCCCACCCGCCCCGTCTCAATTGTGGTAACTTTTTTTATTCGTCGTGAACCAAGAGGGCGAAGCTTAACTGCAAAATACTTATATCTTTACAGGAAATAAAAAACATGTTTTTTAGATTCTTTAATTTTTCGATACATATTTCAATTTGTCAATTTTTAATTTTTCGATTTCTCGATTTTTCAGTTCGCCATTTCTATTTTTCAACTTTTTCAATTTTAGGTTTTTGAATTTTTTGATGTTTCGATCTTTAGATCTTTCGACTTTTCGACTCTTCTGTATTAATTTTTCGGTTTTTGAATTTTTCAATTTAATTTTTTTTTTCGATTGTTCAATTTTTTTTATTTAAAAATTTTCGATTTTTCGATTTCTTTTTTATGGAGATTTTGAAATTTCGATTTTTCGATTGTTCAATTTTTATATTGCTAGCTTTTTAAATTTTTCGACGTTTCTAAATTTCCGATTTTTAAGATTCAAAATTTTTCGATTAGTCGATTTCTTAGATTTTCGACTTTCACATCTTGACTTCTCAATTTCTCGATTTTTCGATTTTTCAGTTTTCAATTCTTCAGTTTTTCGATTTTTCGTCGTCGATTTCTCATTTTGATTTCTCAATTTCCCGATTTTTCAATTTTGGGATTTTTCAATTTCTCTCCGGTTTTTCGATAACAGTTTTGAGATTCAATTTTTTTACTTTTCAATGTATCGATTTCTCGATTTTTTAGTTTTTGGGTTTTCGATGTTTAAAGTTTACATTTTTCAATTTCAAAATTTTTCGATTTTTCAGTTTTCAATCCTTCAATTTTTCGTTTTTTTAATTTCACTTTTTCTTCAATTTTTCGATATTTCAGGTTTGAGATTTTTCAAAATTTCGATTCAATTTTTCGACTTTTGGATTCTCAATTTTTCGATTTTTAAATTCACAATTTTTCAATTTTTCGAGATTTTTAAAATTCCAGATTTTTCGATTTTTTTTTTTTATAGATTTTGAACTTTCCATTTTTCGATTGTTCAATTTCTCAGTTTTTAGATTCAGAAAAAAATCCAAAATATAAACCCCGCCCACCCGCCCTATCTCAAATGTGATGATTTTTTTTATTCGTCGTGAACCAAGAGGGCGAAGCTTAACTGCAAAATAGTTATTTCTTTACAAGAAATTAAAAAAAAATGTTTTCGAGTATCGTGTTATTCAGATACCAAGTATATTAAGAAAAAAATCAAAAATATAAACCCCGCCCACCCGCCCTACCTCAATTGTGATGATTTTTTTAATTCTTAGAAACCTAAAACACATTTAAAATGGTGAATTTTTGTTAGGAAATATGGATTTTCCAATTAGGCTCCGCCCCTAAGGCTGCCAACGAATGAAAACTTCATTACTATTTAAATCAGGGCAGCTATGGGTGGGGATTAATCTTTGGCTTTAATTTTTTCTTAATTTCTTGTAGACAAATATTAAGGATTTTGCAGTTAATTTCCGCTCCGTTGACTTTCGACGATAAAAAAAAATCATCAGAATTGAGATAGGGCAGGTGGGCGGGGTTTATATTTTGCGTTTTTTTTTTTTAATATACGTAATCGTCTTTTCAGAACAAGAAACTTAAAACATGTTTACAATAGCAAATTCTTGTAGAAAAATATGAAACTTGCAATTAAGCCCCACCCCTCTATCTGACAACGAATGAAAAATTCATCACAATCACATCTCAAAAACATATTTTTAATTTCTCGTAGAGAAATAAGGATTTTGCAGTTAAGTTTCGCCCCATTGACTCACGACGAATAAAAAAAATCATCACAATTGAGATAGGGTGGGTGGGCGGGGCTACATTTTGGCTTTGTTTCTTTTTATATGTAGACTTATTTCGGCAACAAGAAACTTTAAACATGTTAAAAATAATAAACTTTTGTAGTAATCAACTTAAATCCGCCACTTTTCTACTACAACCCCTTTAATTATGGCAAAAGTTGAACGTCAAAGTTACTATACTTGGCAACAAATATAAATGACAATTTCCAGCTCTAAAAGCAGCGTGAACTTCAACGTCAACAGCACGTTTATAAATCCCACTTCAATCTGATACGTTGCACGGAAAATAGTGGCGTCCACACACAATGGGACACCCGTGCGTGGTCACTACACCAAGCATTCCCAGCTAGTAATAACTCAGTCATGCAAAGTCCGTCCTCAGAAAAAAACGTCTAAATAAGCAAACCAAAATGAACTGCAACCACTAGTGCGTAATGTTGTTAAAGAATGAGATTAGTACAATCCGTAACGTAAAATTACTTACACGGCAGGGTTCCCACAACTCCCTGCTCGAAAGTCTTTGCTGAGAACCACTCCATGAATATGACTGACAAAAAAACGCTTCGTTATCACAAGCACAACATAAAACATCGATTACGAAACGAAAAAACATCAAGCTTGACGACATTAACGCATCAAGCAACACGTAAACTAAACACTTACGTCACTGGGTCGCCTAAACGAATCAAAAGATCTCTCCGAACATACGCTAGACGTCTCGGATTCGTCTGAGTGGTTTTCCAAGGAACGCATGGTTTTCCTGGGGCTCCGGTAGTGGTCCGCTGAGTCATTCTAGACACAATAGTAGTAAGCGACCAAAAAGTCTCGTAAGAAAATACTCACGAAAGCGTCCGCCAAAGCGTTTTCGGCCTCTCGACTCTGCTGGAGGATTTTCTGGGCTAGCACGGGCCTGGAGGCCGGGCTCAGAGGAGGCCTCTCGCTTCCTCGGTTTCTAAATCTACCCAGAGTGGATCGGTTGGGGCTGGTCTCTCTGGAGGTGTCCCGCGATCCGGTGGTGGACCTGGGGATGCCTGAAGACAGTCTTCGAGGTCTGGGAGAATCGTGCTCCGTGCTCCTATTGTACAAGTAGGCCAGACGCGAACTCGGAGAGCCCGATCTGCTGGTCGCTGCAACGCTTATTATTACGAGAGTTCGATAATCAGTGAAAATAGTTACGTTGAGATTGCGAGTTTCTGTTCCTCGTTCTTCCGAGGCGTTCTGGCGACTGGGTGGAGACCGTGTCGGCGGCTTTCCTCGGCCGTGCTGGACAACAAATACTTAAAATTCGGCATTTTCAAAACGACGATTAGTTAATAATTGTTAAAAAAAATGTTAAATACCTGATTGCGCAACCTCTCCCTCTAAAGACATGGAAAAAAGCAACAACTAGGTTAGAAAATGGTAAGAACACTCCTAAAACTAAAGCATGTTAAAATCTACGATTACGTCGCTTGCTGTTATTCGAATTAGAATACAAAAAAGATATTCGTATTATTTTTATTATTATTATTAGTGAGCAGGGTGATAACAGATGTACTAGTACCCCCCGACAAGTAAGCACTTACGCAGACTAGCCGTCCCCGACGATATTTTATTACGCCCCATGGCGGCATATTGAGCTCGCACTTTCGCCCTCTGGGCCGCCTGCAAATCGATGGCTGAATTGCTTCGGAAGCCTTTGCGGCCTGAATCTGAAAACCGAAAGCTCCGATTACTCTCAGATTGAAAACTTGGCTAGATTAACAATGTACAACGAACTGACGTACTTTCCCTTGAGAGTACCGGTATCCCGCTACGTTGTCTGTAGCTTCTGGGCAACGAAGGCGCCCTCTGAAGGCCACCACCGGTACCGGTGAGGTTTTCGGTGCTACCTGACGTCCCAGCAGCAAAACAGATTAAAAAATTTTAAATCACCACTTCCCTTAATTAGCGTTTTGTATGGTTGCGCTTGCGATAACCTGCTTCCGGTGCAATTTCTACACGAGTCGGTTTTATCAAATCGCACACAAATCCCCCACGTACTGCTCAAAGCCTGACTTAATGGAGTTTGTTATTGCAGTGACACGCATGCACAGTTCCATTAATTGCGAAAATAAGCAAAACTTGCATCATTAGAGTCAATAGAGGTTGATTAAACGTCGCTGTTTATTTGAGGATGCGGGAAATCATTAATATATTTTCCGATTTCTGTAATTTCGCTAAATTTTGTCCTAATTTCCAAATTTCGTGTTAAATGTCTGCATCACGAAGTGTAAAAAACACCGTATTTAATTAAGTGATAATCACATGTGTTCCGTGACTGTCGCCACTTTTAAATCTATTTATAATAAAGTTGCGTGATGGCGGGCGCAAGCTTGGAAAAAATTAAACGTTGTTAATTGCACATTACGTTTATTTTGAGCTATAAAACATTACAACTGTTTGGCTATTTATTTATAAAAAAATATAATTACAATGAGGTTAAGGTGACTCGATAACAAGTGGTTAAATAATGATTTAAAAGTAAGATGGGAGTTAAGGAAGAAACGTTAATAGACGTATATAATTCGAGTCAAAAAATACTCTCTAACTTAAGTAACAAAAATAATGG
Organism: Zophobas morio; assembly: GCF_036711695.1. NCBI lineage: Eukaryota > Metazoa > Arthropoda > Insecta > Coleoptera > Tenebrionidae > Zophobas > Zophobas morio. The sequence goes on from NW_026972115.1 coordinate 5,131,552, forward strand.
ATGCTTATTTACATAATACAGGAAGACAAATCATTTTCTAAAAAATATAAATCTACTCCTTCGTGATTTCTGAAAAAATATATTTAAATTGTTGGTCATTCAGGTATAGTATGGAAAACATCCCCATGCAGAAAGAAAATCGTACACCAAAAATATTCAAAGTAACAAAAATGGAAAAACTACTAAAATGGCTGTTTTAAAAAAAAGCTAGATTCATTACGAAGGTTAGAAAAGACTTGGAAATATTAGGACCACAATTCTGATTATCCAACCAAAACTACCACCGTCATATAGATATGGATCGTCTTTTTTAGAAACTGAGACGGTTTGGGGAAACACCAAAATTTAAAAACAAGAAATTTCTAGCTTAAACTCGACAATTTTTCTAGGGTTTCAGACTTAAAAGACCTACCGAAAAATGGTGGAAAAAGAACATGCAAACTGTTAAAAAATATCTGCCTTTTTAGAACCTGACAAGCATCTTTGCACTGAAAAATGACACTACCATCCAAATAATTTTAAAAAACGCACTCTATAGTGTGTACCAATTTTAAAACAAAAAACTTCTTTTGTCTAAATAGCCAAACCAATTATTTTTACAAACAAAAAAATTATCACCGCTTTCTAAATTCTGAACACAAGTTTAAAACTCATCGTGCTTCTAGCGATATAAACTCCCAAAAGTTCATTATTCTCATAAACGTCTATTTTTATCGTCTAATTACTCGTCGGCTAACTTTGACTTAAACCCCTTCAGCGCCTAAAACCTTTGAAACACCGTTTTTATTTTAATTCAAATTAAATCACCTTCTTGTGACAAGCAAAACAAAACTCGTTACCAAAAGGTTAACAACGCGATCGATCTAAACGCGATTTGAACCTTAACCTTTCTTTTTCATTATTGCCAATCCATATACAACATAACTTTGCCTACGCCCCCAAAAAAAAATAAATTATAAAAAATAGAAATTAAAAAAATCGTACCTGTGGCACTTTGCGGCGTTGCCAAAGTCCGTCCATACCCCCTCGGCGTCTTGAACCCGCTCGCTAGATTATTATTAGACGAACTCGCCGACATCCCATCCCCTTGTAAGGCCCTTCGGTAACTAGGCTCCAGACTCTGCAGCAGCGCTTCCGCCTGGTCCGGGAAGTGTTCCCGGAAGCCCCGGAACGCCCTGCAACCACCTCATTACCTGGCGAACTTTTGCAACCCTCCAACCTACTTTCGCGATGACACCCTGGCGTCCGGGTCGGCGTCCGCGATTCCCTTCTTCACGGCCTCCTGGAGGGCCGCCACGTGCCGCTCGAGCGAGTGCGGAGGCCAGTTGTTGAGGATGTAGTCGAGGAACTCGCAGCAGCTCCTGCGGATGTCCTTGCTCTTGGAGGTGGCGGCGTGGCTGGTGATGATGGGGATGAGGCGCGGGCTGTGGATGTTCTGGATGATGAACCTCAGGGTGACGATGCCGGACGTGGACATGATCTGCAAAGGGTGAGGGTGAAGATGGGGTCGGCGGGTCGGGGGCGGTTACCTTGGCCGAGTTCTGGATCAGGTTGAGTAGGGGCAGCATGAGGAGCTCGGCGGTTCGGTCGAATTTGCTGCCTATGACCTGGGATAGGTAGGCGATTGTGATGCAGGCTTCTCGCACCACCTGGGATCGCAGGTCTTTGATGGTGGCCTGGAGGGGGATGTCGAGTTGCTTAAGGCCGTGGTGGAATTCTTCGTAGTTCATCGCGTCGGCGAGGATGAGGGCGCGGATTTTTTTCAACTGTGGGGGAAGTTACGTTACTTGAGGTGTAATAGGGCCGGGTCAGCACAAGTCAGGTCAAGTAAATGAAATATATATCTTTACATATTTTAAGTGACCGCTTCCTAGGCTGTACAGCCACAGCTTATTTTTTCAATTACGATGCGACGTTGCCACGTTATTGTAATTTTTTTGGAATTTTGGAGCATAGAAAGGTTTACAAAAAAAAAATATAGTGGAGTTATTTTTAAAATCTCTGTTACAACATTTTGTGAGGAGATAAAGAAACAACACTCTGTATAGTTAAACATAATTTTAAAGTATATTCTTCAAAGAATTGTTCAACTTTCACCACTGATTTTCTTTAGTGACCCACCCTGTATATATTAAGCTAAAAAATTCTCTCTTATATTTTTAATAAAAAACTTGCGTTATAAAAATTCATCTAAAGTTATTTAGATGATAATTCCCTAGTTCCCACAATAGAATTTAATAAATCTAGTTTCCTAGATGAAAATACGAAAATGCCAAAAACGAATTTATTGCGGTTCAATTTATACGGTACATTTATGAAGTTAATTAAGCGTCACCGCTAAAAATTGTGTTGGTTTAACGATCGGTTGATCTTCACATAGTGGCCATACGCAATTTTCCGATTTGTACTACAATTTTTCATTTTTCGATTTTTTTTTTTAATTTCCATTTTCTCGATTTTATATCAATTTTTCGTTTTTTCATGTCCGTTATTCTTCAATGTTTCTTTCGATGTTATAATTTTTCGTTTATTCGAGTTTTCAAAATTTCAAACTTTGATTTTTCGATTCCTGTTCCCCAATTTTTTAATTTTTAATTTTGCAAGTTTTGGATTTCCACTTATCCGATTTTCCAGTTTCTTTACAATGAATATTTCGTTTTTTCGATTTTTCTTTCTCAAATTTTAATCTGTCGATTTTCCAAATTTTTGTTTCATCAATTTTTCAAGTTTTTGATTTCTAGTTTTCAGATTTTTCATGTTTCATGCTATACTCTTTCGTTTATTCAGTTTTGATTTTTCAGTTTTTGAGTTTCTCAATTTTTAATTTTTCGAGTTTTTAATTATTCGTTTCCTCGATTTTTCAAGTTTTTTTTTAATTTTCCATTTCCCGATTATTTTTAATTTCCATTTTCTCGATTTTATATTAGTTTTTCGTTTATTCGAGTTTTCTAAATTTCAACTTTGATTTTTCAACGTCTGTTTTCCAATTTTTTAATTTTTCAAATTTTGCAATTTTTGGATTTCCACTTTTCCGGTTTCTTTACAATGAATATTTCGTTGTTTTCGCTTTTTAACTCTCTCAATTTTTCATCTGACGATTTTTCAAATTTTCGTTTCAGCAATTTTTCAAGTTTTTGATTTCCAGTTTTTAGATTTTTCATTTTTCATGTTATACCTTTTCGTTTATTCAGTTTTGATTTTTCAATTTTATAATATCCTCATTTTTTATTAATTTTTTTATTTTTCATTTTTCAATTTTTCAGTTTCTCAATTTTTAATATTTCGATTTTTAATAATTCGTTTCCTTAAACTTCCAATTTTTTTTTACTTTTCATTTCCCGATTTATTTAATTTCCAATTTCTCGATTTTATATCAATTTTTCGATTTTTTCCGGTCCGTTATTTTTCAATGTTTCTTTCGATTTTATAATTTTTCGTTTATTCTAGTTTTCAAAATTTCAAACTTTGATTTTTCAATTCCCCTGTTTTCCAATTTTTTAATTTTACAATTTTTGGATTTCCACTTTTCCGATTTTTAACTTTCTCAATTTTTAATGTCGATTTTTCATATTCTGGTTTCATCAATTTTTCAACTTTTTAAGACCCAGTTTTTAGATTTTTCATTTTTCAAGTTACACCTTTTCGTTTATTCAGTTTTAATTTTTCAATTTTACAATATTTTCATTTTTTATTAATTTTTCAGTTTATCAATTTTTAATTTTTCGATTTTTTAATTATTCGTTTCCTCAATCTTTCAAGTTTTTTTTTTTCATTTCCCGATTTTTTTATTTTCCATTTTCTCGATTTCATATCAATTTTTCTTTTTTTTCATGTCCGTTATTTGTCAATGTTTCTTTCGATTTTATCATTTTTCGTTTATTCTAGTTTTCAAAATTTCAAACTTTGATTTTTCAATTCCTGTTTTCCAATTTTTTAATTTTACATTTTTTGGATTTCCACTTGTCCGATTTTTAACTTTCTCTATTTTTAATGTCGATTTTTCATATTCTCGTTTCATCAATTTTTCAACTTTTTAAGACCCAGTTTTTAGATTTTTCATTTTTCGAGTTACACCTTTTCGTTTATTCAGTTTTAATTTTTCAATTTTACAATATTTTCATTTTTTGTTCATTTTTCAATTTACCAATTTTTAATTTTTAGATTTTTTAATTATTCGTTTTCCCAATCTTTCAAGTTTTTTTTCATTTCCCGATTTTTTTATTTTCCATTTTCTCGATTTCATATCAATTTTTCGTTTTTTTCATGTCCGTTATTTTTCAATGTTTCTTTCGATTTTATAATTTTTCGTTTATTCCTGTCTTCAAAATTTCAATTTTTGATTTTTCAATTTCTCTATTTTAGAGTTTTTTTCTAATGAATATTTCGTTTATTCGATTTTTAACTTTCTCATTTTCAATTTTTCATTTTTTCATGTCCGTTATTTTTCAATGTTTCTTTCGATTTTATCATTTTTCGTTTATTCTAGTTTTCAAAATTTCAAACTTTGATTTTTCAATTCCTGTTTTCCAATTTTTTAATTTTGCATTTTTTGGATTTCCACTTATTCGATTTTTAACTTTCTCAATTTTTAATGTCGATTTTTCATATTTTCATCAATTTTTCAACTTTTTAAGACCCAGTTTTTAAATTTTTCATTTTTCAAGTTACACCTTTTCGTTCATTATTCAGTTTTAATTTTTCAATTTTACAATATTTTAATTTTTTATTAATTTTTCAGTTCATCAATTTTTAATTTTTCGATTTTTTAATTACTTGTTTCCTCAATCTTTCAAGTTTTTTTTCATTTCCCGATTTTTTTTAATTTCCATATCAATTTTTCGTTCGTTATTTTTCAATGTTTCTTTCGATTTTATAATTTTACGTTTATTCTAGGTTTCAAAATTTCAAACTTTGATTTTTCAATTCCTCTGTTTTCCAATTTTTTAATTTTTCAATTTTCCAATTTTTGGATTTCCACTTATCCGATTTTTCGGTTTCTTTACAATGAATATTTCATTTTTTCGATTTTTACCTTTCTCAATTTTTAATGTCAATTTTTCAAATTTTCGTTTCATCAATTTTTCAAGTTTTTGATTTCCAGTTTTTAGATTTTTCATTTTTCATGTTATACTTTTTGTTTATTCAGTTTTGATTTTTAAATTTTACAATATTTTTATTTTTTATTAATTTTTCAATTTTTCTGTTTCTCAATTTTTAATTTTTCGTTTCCTCAATCTTTCAAGCATTTTTATTTTTCATTTCCCGACTTTTTTAATTTCCATTTTCTCGATTTTATATCAGTTTTTCGTTTTTTCATGCCCGTTATTTTCCGAGGTTTCCTTCGATGTTATAATTTTTCGTTTATTCGAGTTTTCAAAATTTCAAACTTTGATCTTTCAATTCCTGTTTTCCAATTTTTTTATTTTTTATTTTGCAATTTTTGGATTTCCACTTATCCGATTTTCCGGTTTCTTTACAATGAATATTTCGTTTTTTGAATTTCTCAATTTTTGATCTGTCGATTTTCGTTTCATCAATTTTACAGCATTTCCATTTTTTTATTAAAAAAGTGAAAATGGAAAAATAAAAAATCGAAAACTTAAAAATAGGAAAAAACTGAAAAATCGAAAAATTGCAAATCAAAGAATTGACGAAACGAAAAATTGAAACGAATCAAATCGAAAAATTGGAAAACACAAAAATTGTAAAATCGAAAAATTATAGAAACAAATTTGAAAGATCGAAACATTAAAAAATTAAATATTAAGAAATTGAAGATGTTTTAAAATGAAAATGGGAAAATTCTAAAACCGTAAAATTGAAAAAATGAAAACTAGAAAAATTGCAAATCTAAAATTGAAAAAACGAAAATTAAAAAAAATCTAACAGTTGAAAAAATTGAAAACCAAAAAATTGAAAAATCAAAAAATTGAAAAGTTTCACAATGGAACAAAAAATGAAAAAATAAAGACAAAAAAACCGAAACGAAAAACTGCAAATCGAAAAATTCGAGAAATAATCTGGAAAATAAAAAAATTGAAAACTCCTGAAATAACCAATCAAAAAATTGTAAAATCCTTAAACGGAAAAATTCAACAGTTGGAAAAACGAAAAACTGAAAAATTTTAAAAGCAAAAACTTATACTTTTTCGTTCATTCAGTTTTGCTTTGTCAATTTTAAAATATTGTCATTTTTAATTAATTTTTCAATTTTTAATTATTCGTTTCCACAATCTTTCAAGTTTTTTTTTATTTTTCATTTCCAGATTTTTTTAATTTCCATTTTCTCGATTTTATATCAGTTTTTCGTTTTCTCATGCCCGTTATTTTTCGAGGTTTCCTTCGATGTTACAATTTTTCGTTTATTCGAGTTTTCAAAATTTCAAACTTTGATCTTTCAATTCCTGTTTTCCAATTTTTTTATTTTTTATTTTGCAATTTTTGGATTTCCACTTATCCGATTTTCCGGTTTCTTTACAATGAATATTTCGTTTTTTCGATTTTTAAATTTCTCAATCTGTCGATTTTCCAAATTTTCATTTCATCAATTTTTCAAGTTTTTGAATTCCAGTTTTCAGATTTTTTATTTTTCATGTTACACTTTTTCGTTTATTCAGTTTTGATTTTTCAATTTTACAAAATTTTCATTTTTTATTAATTTTTCGGTTTCTCAATTTTTAATTTTTCGATGTTTTAATTATTCGTTTCCTCAATCTTTCAAGTTTTTTTATTTTTCATTTCCCTATTTTTTTTAAATTCCATTTTCTCGATTTTATATCAGTTTTTCCGTTTTTTCATGTCCGTTATTTTTCAATGTTTCTTTCGATTTTATAATTTTTCGTTTATTCGAGTTTTCAAAATTTCAAACTTTGATTTCCTCTGTTTTCCAACTTTTTAATTTTTCAATTTTGCAATTTTTGGATTTTCACTTATCCGATTTTCCGGGTTTTTACAATGAATATTTCGTGCTTTCAATTTTTAACTTACTCAATTTTTAATGTCGATTTTTCAAATTTTCGTTTCATCAATTTTTCAACTTTTTGATTTCCAGTTTTTAGATTTTTCATTTATTCAGTTCTGAATTTTCAATTTCACAATATTTTCATTTTTTCATTTTTCGTTTTTTCATGTCCGTTATTTTTCATTGTTTCTTTCGATGGAATAATTTTTCGTTTATTCGAATTTTCAAAATTTCAAACTTTGGCTTTTCAATTTTTTTAATTTTTCAGTTTTGCAAGTTTTGGATTAGATTTTTTCAGTTTTTAGATTTTTCATTTTTGAGGTTATACTTTTTCGTTTATTCATTTTTGATTTTTCAATTTTACAGCATTTCCATTTTTTTATTAAATTTATTAATTATTATGGAAAAATAAAAAATCGAAAAATTGCAAATCCAGAATAGACGAAACGAAAAATTGAAACGAATCAAATCAAAAAATTAGAAAACCCAAAAATTGAAAAATCGAAAAACAATTTGAAAGATCGAAATATTGAAAAATTAAATATTGAGGAATTGAAAAGTCTTAAAATAAAAATGGAAAAATTCGAACACCGCAAAATTGAAAAAGTGAAAAATGTTTTAAATTGTAAATAATTTATTATTACATATTTGAAATGTAAACTAGAAAAATTGCAAATCTAAAATTGAAAAAACTAAAAACCAAAAAATTGAAAAATCCAAAAATTGAAAATTTTCACAATGAAAAAAGAAAAATTATGAAATCGGAACATTAAAAAAACGAAAAATTGAAAAAATAAAGACAAAAAAACCGAAACGAAAAACTGCAAATCGAAAAATTCGAGAAATAAAAATTTGCAAAATCAAAAAATTGAAAACTCGTGAAATTACCAATCAAAAAACTGTAAAATCCATAAACTGAAAAATTCAACAGTTGCAAAAACGAAAAACTGAAACATTTTAAAAGGAAAAATTTGAAGAATTGTTTGTCGTAAAATGGAATTTCCTGGCGGAATTGGACCCTCACATTCATACACGTGACTCTCTATAGATGTTTCCTGGAGGAGTCGCACCCCTACTTTTTGCACATCTACGCATTGTGTTCCTTATCTCGCCCCCAAATTCACGATCGCCCCCACTAAACTCAATAATCAGCCCTAGAATAAGGGAAATCAACGAGAAAACGAAAATTAACAGCCGCCACCAACAATTCCTTTTATAAAGGGAATTCAATAGCTCCATGGAAACAACACACAAAGTCGGGAAAATGGGAGCACCGTCTCCAGGAAAACCTCCTGATAGCAATAAGGGCGATTTTGTTAAGGACGGATAAAACGAGGTGTCGTCAATTCAATTCAACTTTATTGAAAATTACTGTTAGTGAAACTGGCCTTTGTTGTTTTTTATTGTCGAGTCTTTGAGATCTTGTTACGGCATTGTTCTTGGAACTTTCAACAACCAAGAATTACATAAAAATAGAATTTAACCTCAAATCATATGGGTCGAGGTGCAGATTAACATCGGTAAAATATTGTTGGCCTCGAAGCGTAAGTCAAGTATCACTTACGCCCCCAGAGCCACAACGTCCCAATTGCGTCGGAATAAATCATAATTCTCGCACACCCCAGCCGGCAATAGACGAAGAAATCGCCGACTTTATTTGATTAAAGTGAAAATTACTTACAGCGTCCACTCGTTTGTTCCATTCTTTACTAGGGTCGGATATCGTGTCCTGGATGTTTTTCATATGGTCGTTCACTTCACGTGGAGAGAAAATTCGCACCGTGGGCACGTCCTCGAACGACCTGGTAAACGTATCTTCGTCCACGCTACCAGCTGAACCCGCTGAAAGTTTATGTTGTGGATGAGGTTGTCGAGATTTTGTGCCCTTCGAGCCGACAAACGGGTGGAAAAGAAACAATTTTTTTTTTTATAATAATAATTTTGGTCGTAAAACCCCGAACAGGGTCGTATTTGCGCTACGAGTTTAATTGCGGTCCTGCACGTGACGTAATAACACTTTTCCACACGTCCGCCGCCCGGTTTTACAAGGGCACGCCCTACACAGATTAGTCGTGATGGCAATGACGTAAACAAATGCTAACTTACATGAAAAGTGAAGTTTTCTCACGGAACCCACTCTGCTTAAAACTGTTCATGCAAGAGAAATTAATAATGAAAAAAAGAAATAAAAAGATTAAAACAAAATTAAACAAGGTTAACTCACGATAGAAAATAATAAATAAAAAAAGCAACGAACTGATGATGGATTAACATTGTTTTTTTATGAACATTCCTCACCGGGATTGGCGCTGCTCGCCGTCGTGATGGTCCTGGCTTTGACGCCGCTGCCCAGGTTGGCCTTCTTCACAGGAATCACCGGCTTCTGCATCACCGCCCTGTCTATCTCGTCGGTGTTATCTGCGGAGTTGCGAGATTAATCCCGACGATTCCTACTAATTATAGCAGTACTAACAATCCGCAGACCTACTGGCCGTCAGGAGCAATTCCCCACTATCTTTGACTTCGTCGAACCTGGCGGACAATGCCTGCCATTTAGCGGGCGGCACGATGTTGCGTCTCTGGAGGTCTACCCTCAGCTTTTCGCCGACGTGCTTGTAGAGGTCGACCAGGGTGTTGAAAGCGGTGTCTCTGACGGTGGAGGTGGGGTCCGATAGGAGTTTCACTATGTCGGGGATGAAGCGGCTCAGGGTGAGCGACTGGGCGCCGTGTCTGGCAAAAAGCGGTTTTTTTTAGTACAAACGAAATAATTGAAATTTTATTATAAACTAGGAAATTATTACAACCAGATTTTGTACGATAAAGTGTAAACGTGGAAAACCGACGCTTGGCGACAGCGACTCCACATTATCATGTCCAAAATATAATTTTTTTTTATATATAACAATTTTTCGTTTCTCATTTTTTTTCATTTTTCCATTTTTCAATGTTTCTATTTAAAATTTTTCGGTTTTTAAACTATTTTTTTCAGTTCCTAGATTTCTTTTCCAATTTTCTTAATTGTTCGTTTCCTCAATTTTTCAAGTTTTTGATTTTTATTTTTCATTTGCCGTTTTTTTTTAATTTCCATGTTCTCGATTTTATATCAGTTTTTCGTTTTTTCCAAGTCCGTTATTTTTCAATATTGCTTTCGATTTCACAATTTTTCGTTTATTCGATTTTTCAAAATTTCTAACTTTGATTTTTCAATTCCTCGGTTTTATAATTTTTAAATTTTTTAGTTTTGCAATTTTTGGATTTCCAATTATCCAATTTTCCGGTTTCCTTACATTGAATGTTTAATAAATAATGAATTAATGATTCCAAAAATTGGAAAGAAAAAAATTCAACGGATCCAAAAATTGGAAAATCGAAAAATTATAGAACCGTCAGAATTATCCTACTTTTTTTTGTAAATATGTAATACTAATTATATATTTAAAATAAATTTCACTTTCAATTTTACGCTTTTAGAATTTTTCCATTTTTCAATTACTAGATGTTTCATTTATTCGGTTTTTAAATTTTTCGACTTTTAATTTTTCAGTTCCTCGATATTTAATTTTTCAATTTTTCGATTTCTCAGTGTTACAGTTCTTCGACTTTGCAATTTTTTGTTTCCAATTTTTCGAATCATTAATTCATTTCGATTTTTTAGATTCTTAATTTTTCGATGATTCGGTTTTTAGTTTCTTTAGTTCTTCGATTTGCAAATTTTGAATTTTCCACTTTTTCGATTTTCCAACTTCTGCATTTTCCAATGTTTAGATTTTGTAAGTTTTCAATTTGAATTTCTCGTGTTTTCAGTTTTTCAATTTTCGATTTTCAATTTTTCACTACTTAAATTTTTCATTTTGGTTTTTATTTTCTTAATTCTTTCAATTTCTCCGTTTTTCAGTGTTCTGATTTTATAATCAACTTTTAGATGTTTTTAGTTTTTCGTTTCTTCTAGTTTTTATTTTAATATGTAACTTAAAAAAAAACTTTTTCAGTTTTTCGATTTTAATTTTTCAATTTCTCGAATGCATTTAATTTTTCAATTTTTCGATTTCTCAGTGTTACAGTTCTTCGACTTTGCAATTTTGACGATTTCATAATTTTTCGATTTTCCAATTTTTGGATTCGTTGCATTTTTTTCCTTCCAATTTTTCGAATCATTAATTTACTTTCGATTTTTCAGATTCTCAATTTTAATTTTTCAATGGTTCGGTTTTTAGTTTTTTTAGTTCTTCGATTTGCAATTTTTCAATTTTCCAATTTTCCGGATTCCTTACATTGAATGTTTAATAAATAATGAATTAATGATTCCAAAAATTGGAAAGAAAAAAATTCAACGGATCCAAAAAAATCGAAAAATTATAGAACTGTCAGAATTGTACAGTCAAAAAGCTGTAACATTGAAAGATGGAAATTGAAATTGAAACTTTATTATGTATCAAGATCGAAAAGTTTTAAAATCCAAGCACTGCAAAATTGAAGTGATATATATATTTTTTTTGATATCACAATTTTTCGTTTTTCATTATCTTTCATTTTTCAGTGTTTCGAGTCGAGAAATGTAGACTTCCAAATTTTTCAATTTTTCGTTTCTTCAATTTATCGATTTGCAATTATCCGACACGTACTACAATCGATTTTTTTATTGTACGTTTCCTCAATTTTTCAAGCTTTTAATTTTTTTATTTTTCGTTTTTGTATCAGTTTTTCCTTTTTTTTTTTCATGTCCAATATTTTTCAATGTTTCTTTTGATCTTATAATTTTTCGTTTATTCGATTTTTTGAAATTTCAAACTTTGATTTTTTAATTCCTCGGTTTTCCAATTTTTCAATTTTTAACTTTGCAATTTTTGGATTTCCAATTATCCTATTTTTCGGTTTCTTTACAACGAATATTTCGTTTTTTCGATTTTTAAGTTTCTCAATTTTTCAAGTTCTTAGATTTTCCAAATTTACAATTTTTTTATTTTTTTATAAAAAGTTGAAAAATGGAAAAATAAAAAATCGAAAACCTAAAAAATAGGAAAAAACTGAAAAATCCAAAAATTCCAAATCGAAGAACTGAAGAAACGAAAAATTGAAAAGAATCGAATGGAAAAATAAGTAAACCCAAAAATTATACGTCAAAAAGCTGTAACATTGAAAGATCGAAACATTGAAAAATTAAATATTGGGAAACTAAAAATGTGATAAAATTTGTTAAATTATAATTATTATTACATATTTAAAATGAAAATTAGAAAAATTGCAAATCTAAAATTGAAATATCTAAAATTGAAATATCTAAAATGTAAAAAATCCAAAAATTGAAAAAATTAAAAACGAAAAATTCAAAAATTATACAATCAGAACATTAAAAAAAAGAAAAATTGAAAAAATAAAAAAACGAAACAAAAAATTGCAAATCAAAAAATTGAAAATTTTAAAAACTGGTGAAATTACCAATCGAAAAATTAAAAAATCTATAAATTGAAACATGCACAAGTTGGAAAATCGAAAAACTGAAAAATTTTAAAATGAAAAACTCGAACTGACAAAACAAAAAAAAAAGAAAAATTGCAAATAAAAAAATCTGAAGAATTTGAAATTGAAAAACCTGAAAATTATAAAATCGGAACATCGAAAAATTGTTAAAAAAAAAAAACAAAAATTGAAACGAAAAACCACAAATCGAAAATTTGAAAAAATGAAAAATTAAAAATCGAAAAACTGAAAAGTTAAATAAATGGAAAAATTCTAAAATCGTAAAATGAGAAAAAACGAAAAATTTTAAAAATCATCATTGTATATTTAAAAGAAAAAAATTGAAGAAAGGAAAAATAAGAAAATCTAAAGTTAAAAAATTGAAAAATTGAAAAAATAAAGAAAATAAACGAAACGAAAGAAAAATTGAAGAATGGAAAAACTGAAAAATAAAAAATACAAAAATTGAAAATTCGAATAAATGAAAAAGTTTTAAAATCCAACAATTGAAAAATGGAAAAATTCTAAAATCGTAATATTAAAAAAACGAAAACTCTTGAAAATCATCATCTTTATTACAAAATTAAAATAAAATTAGAAAAATTGCAATTAAAAACTGAAGAATCCAGAAATTAAAAAATCTGAAGTTGTAAATTGAAAAATTGAAAAATTTCACATCGAAAAAATGAAAAATTGGAAAATCAGAACATTGAACACCCGAAAAAAAAAATAAAAAACTGAAACGAAAAATTGTAGAAACAAAAAATTGAAAAATCTATAAATTGAAACATCCAAAAGTTGTAAAATGGAAAACCTGAAAAATTTAAAGATGAAAAACTCGAAAAATTGACGAAATAAAAAAAAGCTGCAAATCGAAACATCTGAAAAAATTGAAATTGAAAAAACAAAAAATTATACAATCGAAAAATTGTAAAAGTAAAGAAAATAAAAAAACAGAAACGAAAAACCACAAACCGAAAATTTGAAAAAATGAAAAATTAAAAATCGAAAAACTGAAAAGTTGAATAAATGGAAAAGGTTTAAAATCCTGTAACTGAATAAATGGAAAAATTCTAAAATCGTAAAATGAGAAAAAACGAAAAATTTTAAAAATCATCATTGCATATTTAAATGAAAAACTACAAAAATTAAAGAAAGAAAAAATAAGAAAATCTAAAGTTAAAACATCGAAAAATTGAAAAAATAAAGAAAATAAAAAACGAAACGAAAGAAAAACTGAAAAATAAAAAATACAAAAATTGAAAATTTGAATAAATGAAAAAGTTTTAAAATCCAACAATTGAAAAATGGAAAAATTCTAAAATCGTAATATTAAAAAAACGAAAACTTGAAAATCATCACCATTATTACATAATTAAAATAAAATTAGAAAAATTGCAAATTAAAAACTGAAGAATCCAGAAATTAAAAAAACCTGAAGTTGTAAATTGAAAAATTTCACATTGAAAAACTGAAAAATTGGAAAACATTGAGAAACCTAAAAAAAATAAAAAACCGAAACGAAAAATTGTAGAAACAAAAAATTGAAAAATCTATAAATTGAAACATCCAAAAGTTGTAAAATCGAAAACCTGAAAAATTTAAAGATGAAAAACTAGAAAAATTGACGAAACAAAAAAAAAAGCTGTAAATCGAAAGATCTGAAAAAACTGAAATTGAAAAAACAAAAAATTATACAATCGAAAAATTATAAAATTAAAGAAAATAAAAAACCGAAACGAAAATCACAAACTCAAAATTTGAAGAAATCAAAAATTTGAGAACTGAAAAAATGAAAAATTCAAAATGGAAGAATTGAAAAATTCTAAACACGAAATTGAAAAAACGAGAAATTTTAAAAATCATCATTGTAAATTTAAAAGAACAAGAAAAATTGTAAATAAAAAATTACAATGAAACGAAAAATTAAAAAATCCAAAGTTCAAAAAATCGAAATATTGTCAAATAAATGAAAAAGTTTTAAAATTCAATAATTGAAAAATTATAAAGTCGTAGAATTGAAAAAACGAAAAATTTTAAAAATCATTATTATCGTTATTACATATTTAAAATGAAAATTAGAAAATTGCAAACCAAAAACTGAAGAATCGAAAAATTAAAAAAAAATCCAAAGTTGAAAAATCGGAAAATTGAAAACTTCTACACAATTTTAAAATCAGAACATTGAAAAACCGAAAATTGAAAAAATAAAGAAAATAAGAAACCGAAATGAAAAATTACAAACTGAAAAACTGAAAATTCGTGAAATCAAAAAGTTCATTGCAAAATCTAAGAAATGAAACATCCAAAAGTTGGAAAATCAAAAAACTGAAAAACTTAAAAATGAAAACCCAAAAAGTTACATCTCGTAAAGTTGAAAAAAAAAATTAAAAAATGTGGAAATGAAACTAAAACTGAAAAAATATACATATAAAATCGAAACATTGAAAAATCGAAAAATAAAAGCGTAAAATTTGAGAAACTCAAATAAAAAAACTGCAAAATCTAAAAATTGAAAAATTCAATAGTTGGAAAATCGAAAAAGTGGAAAATCGAAAAATTGCATATCAAAGAACTGAAGAAACGAAAAACTGGAACATTGAAAAACTAAAAAACAAGAAACTTAAAAATCGAAAAAATTGGAAAGAAAAAAGTGCATCGAATCCAAAAATTGGAAAACCAAAAAACTATGGAATCGTCAAAATTGCAAAATCGAAAAACCGTAACATTGAAAGATCAAAAAATTAAAAAATTAAATATCACAAAATTGAAAAATTAAAAGTTGAAAAATTGTAAAATCGAACAAAAGAAATAGGTTTAAAATCTGATAATTGAAAATGGAAAAAACCAAAATCGTAAAATGAAAAAAATAAAAAAATTTAAATATAATTTTAATCAGCATTACATATTTAAAATAAAAAACTAAAAGAAACGAAAAAAAACCAAAAACATCTAAAAGTTGAAAATTATAAAATTAGAACATTGAAAAACCGGAATGAAAAATTGCAAATCGAAAAATTGAGGACATGAAAAATTGAAAAATCTAAAAATTGAAAAATGCAAAAGTTGGAAAATCGAAAAAGTGGAAAATTCAAAATTTGCAAATCGAAGAACTAAAAAAACTGAAAACCGAACTATCGAAAAATTAAAAATTGAGAATCTGAAAATTCGAAAAATTATGGAATCGTCAAAATTGCAAAGTCGAAGAACTGTAACACTGAGAAATCGAAAAATTGAAAACTTTAATACATTCGAGAAATTGAAAAATTAAAATCGAAAAACTGAAAAAGTTTTTTTTTAAGTTACATATTAAAATGAAAACTAGAAGAAACGAAAAACTAAAAACATCTAAAAGTTGATTATAAAATCAGAACACTGAAAAACGGAAAAATTGAAACAATTAAGAAAATAAAAACCAAAATGAAAAATTTAAGTAATGAAAAATTGAAAATCTAAAATTGAAAAACTGAAAACACGAGAAATTCAAATCGAAAATTTACAAAATCTAAAAGTTGGAAAATGCAGAAGTTGGAAAATCGAAAAAATGGAAAATTCAAAATTTGTAAATCGAAGAACTAAAAAAACTAAAAACCGAACCATCGAAAAATTGAGAATCTAAAAAATCGGAAAGAATTGATGATTCGAAAAATTGGAAACAAAAAAATGCATCGAATCCAAAAATTGGAAAATCGAAAAATTATGGAATCGTCAAAATTGCAAAGTCGAAGAACTGTAACACTGAGAAATCCAAAAATTGAAAAATTAAATACATTCGAGAAATTGAAAAATTAAAATCGAAAAACTGAAAAAGTTTTTTTTTTAAGTTACATATTAAAATAAAAACTAGAAGAAACGAAAAACTAAAAACATCTAAAAGTTGTTTATAAAATCAGAACACTGAAAAACGGAAAAATTGAAATAATTAAGAAAATAAAAACCAAAATGAAAAATTTAAGTAATGAAAAATTGAAAATCTAAAAATTGAAAAATGCAGAAGTTGGAAAATCGAAAAAGTGGAATATACAAAATTTGCAAATTGAAGAACTAAAAAAACTAAAAACCGAACCATCGAAAAATTGAGAATCTAAAAAATCGAAAAGAATTGATGATTCAAAAAATTGGAAACAAAACAATGCATCGAATCCAAAAATTGGAAAATCGAAAAATTATGGAATCGTCAAAATTGCAAAGTCGAAGAACTGTAACACTGAGAAATCGAAAAATTGAAAACTTTAATACATTCGAGAAATTGAAAAATTAAAATCGAAAAACTGAAAAAGTTTTTTTTTTTAAGTTACATATTAAAATAAAAACTAAAAACATCTAAAAGTTGATTATAAAATCAGAACACTGAAAAACGGAAAAATTGAAACAATTAAGAAAATAAAAACCAAAATGAAAAATTTAAGTAATGAAAAATTTAAAAACTGAAAACACGAGAAATTCAAATCGAAAAAGTAGAAAATTCAAAATTTGCAAATCGAAGAACTGAAAAAACTAAAAACCGAATCATCGAAAAACTGAGAATCTAAAAAATCGAAAAGAATTGATGATTCGAAAAATTGGAAACAAAAAAATGCATCGAATCCAAAAATTGGAAAATCTAAAAATTATGGAATCGTCAAAATTGCAAAGTCGAAGAACTGTAACACTGAGAAATCGAAAAATTGAAAACTTTAATACATTCGAGAAATTGAAAAATTAAAATCGAAAAACTGAAAAAGTTTTTTTTTTTAAAGTTACATATTAAAATAAAAACTAGAACAAACGAAAAACTAAAAACATCTAAAAGTTGATTATAAAATCAGAACACTGAAAAACGGAAAAATTGAAACAATTAAGAAAATAAAAACCAAAATGAAAAATTTAAGTAATGAAAAATTGAAAATCTTAAATTGAAAAACTGAAAACACGAGAAATTCAAATCGAAAACTTACAAAATCTAAAAATTGGAAAATGCAGAAGTTGGAAAATCGAAAAAGTGGAAAATTCAAAATTTGCAAATCGAAAACTAAGAAAACTAAAAACCGAATCATCGAAAAATTGAGAATCTAAAAAATCGAAAAGAATTAATGATTCGAAAAATTGGAAACAAAAAATTGCAAAGTCGAAGAACTGTAACACTGAGAAATCGAAAAATTGAAAAATTAAATATCGAGGAACTGAAAAATTAAAAGTCGAAAAATTTAAAAACCGAATAAATGAAACATCTAGTAATTGAAAAATGGAAAAATTCTAAAAGCGTAAAATTGAAAGTGAAATTTATTTTAAATATATAATTAGTATTACATATTTACAAAAAAAAAGTAGGATAAACGAAAAACTAAAAAATCCAAAAGTTGAAATGGGAACACTGACAAAAAATTTAAGCATAACTTAAAAGTTCGAAAATCGAAAAACTGAAAAATGAGAAATTACAAAATAAATGAAAATAAAAAACCAAAACGAAAAATTGCAAAATTTAATAATAGAAAATTGAAAAACTGGAAAATTGTAAGGGAATTTCTGTCGAAATATCGTCCGACCTTGATTGAAGCGACCACTCGCTGAGATTTCGTTTGATTAGAGAATTCCATTAGTGAAAAAATGTTTTACAGAATTCGAAAACTCCAAGAAAAATTAGATTTTCCCACAAGAAATAATGGAGCAAATAATGGAAATATAACACGGAGATATTTTTCGCAACGTTATCGCGACCGAAATATCGCATAAATATTTATGAACCCGAAAAATCGAATTGTTTGCTTTTTATTGTTTGACTTCTGCTAGTCACCAGTACTTATAGGAATTAAGCAGTTTGTATTTGCAAAGTATCATCAATTGCGGCCTTGAAATTAAGTAATAAATAAACATTATCAAAGTTTGGCAATTATGGCGTGAATAAAACGCTGCAATAAACGCTACACAAATAAATAGTCTGACGAATTTGGTCCGTATTTACTGCTTTACTAAATCTGAACGAACCAGAAAGCTAGAACACAGCTTTATTCGTTTTAAATTTCTGCCAAAACGAGACTACGTATCACCGCATCGTTACCGATAATATCTTGAGATTCCACCAATTAATTAAGTGGTAAATTGCTTTAAAAATAACTGCGAAAAAAGCTCCCACAACAGGTGTTCACAAATTGACCGCAATTTCCGCGCGACTAATAATTTATCCCCCACATTGCCAGATCAATCCTCGGAAACAAAATCTATACATAAATTAAACTTCCGCTCATCCACAGGTTCGATACCCAACGAAAGCTCCGGCAATGAAAGCTTCTAACTGTGGGGTTTTATTTGACTCCTGGCAGCTGTATCCATAAATGATTTTCTCCCCTCGTTTATTCCGCCGCGTCTACGACACTCGCAATCTCGACAAGATTGAACTTCGTCTGAAGCCGAAGTTCCGTTAGCAACAAAATTCGCAAATTTGTTATAACCGATTTAAAACCCTTGCATGCAACAGGTGCGGAAATTCCCTTACTCATTGAGCGTGTTGAGCAGACATCGCAACACTTCCTCCCGGATTTTGGCGTTTTTGTGCGTGAAGCCCGGCGTGAGCTTCTCCAGGAGCGTCTGCGGCGAAAGCGCGTTCCTCTCGAGCAGTTTCAGGATCAGCAGCTGGGCTTTTTCCCTCACGGTGTCTTTGGCGTCGCCCAATCTGTCTATCACGTTTGGTAATACTGTCTGTAGGTATGGTCTGAAGTCGGTCCCGAGCCTGTCTATTAGATATGTCATGACCTCGATGCCATTGCTGGAAACCTGCAAAAAAAGTCACATTTGTGTGTATCGTTGAGAATTTTTTATTTTTGGTTGGAAATGAATGAACGGATTTTTTCTCAGGGTTCGGTGGGTTTTATTATGCTGTGAGAGAACTTCGATTGGGTTTTTTAAATTGTCCGATAACAATAGGTAAATATTAAACAGCTTTAATCAATAGGGTGAGTCACGTTCTACGAAAATATGACACGACATTCTTTTAATACTATTTGTGTATTAAGTCGTCAATTAAAAACGGTTTTTGTTATTACCACTAAAATTGTATAAATGTACAGTGGACGATTTTCACCAACATCTCGTAATCAAAAAATATTAAACAGGGAATTGCACAGGGTTCTGTCCTTGGACGGCTTTATTTCTGAGATAAACAAATGATCTGCTAAATGTAACTCGCAATAATATTATACTAATAAAATCGAAATTCTTGACTGGGAAAAATACTACGAACTAGTCGATGTTAAAAATTTGAAATAAGAAAAAAATCTTGATATAATTTCGTAAAATTTGAAAATTCGAGCCAAAATTTCAAAAAACCAAATCAAAATATAATTTGGGCAGAATTAAGTCAAAATTTCAAAAAATCAAGTCAAAAAAATTTAAATTAAATCAAAATTTTAAGATAACCGAAATTTTGAGTTATCTAGAAAATTTCGAACATTAGACAAAAAAGTCACCAAAAAAATGCGCAAAAAAAAATTAAAAAAAACGCAATTAAAAAGTTCATAAAAAATATGTACATAAGTGTCAAAAAAAGAGGTCGAAAAACAACAAAAAAAGTGACCAAAAAAATCGAAAAATTACAAAATCTAAAAGTTAAAAAATTTAAAAATCCAAAAATTGAAAATTTTCACACTGAAAAAAATTTATAAAATCAGAACATTGCAAATCGAAAAATTGAAAAAAAAAATATTGAAAAATTGACAACTCACGAAAATACCAATCGAAAAACTGCAAAATCCATGAATTGAAACATCCAGAATTTGGAAAATCGAAAAACTGAAAAAATTTAAAAATCGGAACATCGAAAGATTGTAAAAATAAAGAAAATAAAGACCGAAACGATAAACCACAAACCGAAATTTTGAAGAAATGAAAGATTGGAAAATCGAAAAAATTAAAAAATTAAAATAAACCGAAAAGTTTTAAAATCCAGTAATTGGAATAAATGGAAAAATTCTAAAATCGTAAAATTAAAAAGAAAAAATGTTATTATCGTTATTACATATTTAAAATGAAAATTAGAAAAATTGCAAATCAAAAACTGAAGAATCGAGAAATTAAAAAATCCAAAGTTGAAAAATCAGAAAATTGAAAACTTTCACACTGAAAAACCGAAAAATTGCAATTCGAAAAATTTAAGAAAAAAAAATTGAAAAAAGAAAAATTACAAACTCGTGAAATTGCCAACTGAAAGACAAAACAATAAAATCGAAATTGTTGACTACGAAAAATTCTACGAACTTGATCTTAAAATCATGAAATAAAAAAAAAGTCAAAAAATTTAAGTTAAATCAAAATTTTAAGAAAATCGAAATTTAGAGTTATCTAGAAAATTTCGAAAAATAATAAATCCAATGCAAAAACTGCAATAAAAAGTGAACAAAAAAAATGACCAAAAGAAAGGTACAACAAAAAAGAGATGGGAAAAAAACGAAAAAAGTCCACAAAAAATATGTACATAAGTGTCAAAACAGAGATCGAAAAACAACAAAAAAAAAAAACTGGTCAAAAAAAGCGAAGATAGTTAAAACGCGTCAACAAGCCGGAAAATGTGTCAAAAAAATGACAAAAAAAAACAAAAAAAACGATACCAAAAAAAAACAAAAATTAAAAAATCTAACAGTTCAAAAAAAATTTAAAAATCCAAAAACGAAAAAAACTGAAAATGTTCACATTGAAAAAAAAATTATAAAATTGGAAAATTAAAAAACGAAAAAATTAAGAAAATAAAACAATTAAACAAAAAAATTGAAAAATTGTAAACTCATGAAATTACCAATCGAAAATTTGCAAAATCCAATCAGAAAATCGAAAAACTGAAAAATTTAAAAATGAAGAAGTCAAAAAATTGACGAAACAAAAAAAAAAGGAAAATAGCAAATCGAAAAATCTGAAGAAATTGAAATTGAAAAAACAAAAAATTATAACATCCGAACATCGAAAAATTGTAAAAATTAAGAAAATAAAAACCCAAACGATAAACCACGAACCGAAAATTTGAAGAATTGATGGAACGGAGAATCGAAAATTTGAAAAATTAAAAATCGAAAAAGTGAATTGCATATTCTAAAGGAAAACTGGAAAAATTGTAAACCAAAAATTGAAGACACAAAAAATAAAAAAATCCAAAGTTAAAAATAAACAAAACAAAAATCGAAACGAAAAAAATTGAAGAATCGAAAAACTGATAAATAAAAAATTGAAGAATAAAAAACGAAAACTTTAAAAATCCAACGTTGAAAAATCAAAAAATTGAAAACTTTCACTAGGAACTAGTAGATGTTAAAATTTTGAAATGGAAAAAAAATCCGAGATAATTTCGTAAAATTTGAAAATTCAAGTCATAATTTCAAGAAACCAAGTAACAATTTAATCTGGGGTGAATTTTTCAAAAAATCAAGGCCAAAAAAAAGATGACAAAAAAAAACTTACTCAAAAAAAAAACGATAAATTAAAAAATGTAACAGTTGAAAAAAAATTGAAAAATCCGAAAATTGAAAATTTTCACAATGAAAAAAACAAAATGACAACATTAAAAAACCAAAAAAATTAAGAAATTAAAAAAATCAAACAAAAAATTGAAAAATTGTAAACTCATGAAATTACCGATCGAAAATTTGCAAAATCCATACATTGGAACATCCAGAAGTCAGAAAATCGAAAAACTGAAAAAGTTAAAACGAAACAAAAAAAAGGAAAATATCAAATCCAAAAATCTGAAGAAATTGAAAGATTGGAGAATCGAAACAATGAAAAATTAAAAATTGAAAAACTGAATTGCATATTCTAAAGGAAAACTGTAAAAATTGTAAATAAAAAATTGAGGAAGCAAAAAATAAAAAAAACTAAAGTTAAAAAATCGAAAAATTGAAAAAATAAACAAAATAAAAAACGAAACGAAAGAAAAATTGAAGAATCGAAAAACTGATACATGAAAAATTAAAGAATAAAAACATCGAAAAATTGAAAAGTGGAATAAATGAAACAGTTTTTAAAATCCAATCATTGAAAAATGAAAAAAATGTTACAATTTTGAAATGAACCAAGTAACAATTTAATCTGGGGCGAATTTTTCAAAAAATGAAGTCAAAAAAATTTTAGTTAAATTAAAATTTTAGGATAATCGAAATTTAGAGTTGGCTAGAAAATTTGGAACATAGAAATAATAAATTCAATGCAAAAAATGCAATGAAAAAGTGGACAAAAAAGTCACCAACAGAAAGGAACAAAAAAAGAGAAGGAAAAAAACTGACAAAAAGCGGCATTAAAAAGTCCACAAAAAAATTTGTACATAAGTGTCAAAGAAGAGGTCGAAAAACACAAAAAAAAGTGATCAAAAAAGCGAAAAATGCGTCAAAAAAAGACAAAAAAACTTACTCAAAAAAAAACGACACCAAAAAAAACGAAAAATTATAAAAATCTAACAGTTGAAAAAATTCAAAAATCCAAAAATTGAAAATTTTCACAATGAAAAAAAATTATAAAATCAGAACAAAAATGAAAAAATTAAAATAAAAAACCCAAACAAAATATGTATTGCAAATCGAAAAATTGAAGAAATAAAAAATAAAAACCGAAAGTTAAAAATTTTAAAAATCAATAATATAAAAATCGAAACGAAAGAAAAATTGAAAAATTGAAAAGTGGAATAAATGAAAAAATTTTTAAATCCAATCACTGAAAAATGACAACATTCCAAAATCATAAAACTGACAAAACGAAAAAATTTTAAAATCCAAAGTTGAAAAATCAAAAAATTGAAAATTTTCACATTGAAAAAAAAAACTTATAAAATCGAAACATTGAAAAACCGAAAAATTGCAATTCGAAAAATTGAAGAAACAAAAAATTGAAAACTTGTGGAATTACCAATTGATAAAATCGAAATTCTTGACTAGGAACTAGTTGATGTTAAAATTTATAAAGAAAAAAAATTCCAGAAAATTTCGTAAACTTTCAAAGTTCAAGTCATAATTTCAAAAAACCAGTCACAATATAATTTCCGCTGAATTAAATCAAAATTTCAAAAAATCAAGTCAAACAAATTTCGAACATTAAACAAAAATTTAGAAATAATAAATCCAATGGAAGAAAATGCAATAAAAAAGTAGACAAAAAAATCACCAATAGAAAGGTAGAAAAAAAAGAAGAAAAAAACGAAAAAAGGGACATTAAAAAGTCCACAAAAAAATGTGTACATAAGTGTCAAAAAAAGATGTTACTCAAAAAAAACGACACAAACTCGAAAGAAAACAACAAAAAATAGAAAAAAAAAGGCATAAATAACGAGACAAAAAAAGACAAATTCCAAAAAAATAGACGAAAAAAGATAAGACGGCAAAAAACAAGATAAAAAAATGTCAAAAAATCCAAAAAAAAAGGAACAAAAATCGATAAGAAAAAACCGACCAAAAAAGGTACAAAAAAAGAAAAGCGATAAAGGCAAGAAAATATTGCAAAAAAAGTCGGACAAACAAAAAACGGAAAAAAGGAAACAAAACCCGAAACAATGAAACGAGGGGAAAAACAATAAAAAACATGCCATAAAAATGAGAGCCAAAAAAAAGGGACAGTAAAAAAACGAGAGAAAAAAAGATGACAAAAAAACGAGAGAAAAAAGGTGACAAAAAATGCGATTAAAAAAAAGACTGAAAAAACACAAAAGAGGCAAAAAATGCGAAAAGAAAAAATCGACAAAAAATGAAAAAGGCGATAAAAAATGATAAAGGTGCAAAAAACGAAGAAATGTGTAAAAGAAGCCGATTTAAAAATGCGACAAAAAAGAGGATAAGAAAAAGCCGACAAAAAAATGAAAAAGCTATAAAACTAAAAACCAAAAAAATGTGCAAAAAAGGCGATTAAAAAACGACAAAAATGTCCGAAAGAGAGCAAAAAAAGGTAACTAGGTTAGAAAAAAGCAAAAAAAAATCCGGCGAAAAACAGAGACAAAAATAAATGCTTAAAAATGCGACAGAAAAAGGCAACAGGAAGCGACAAAAATAGGAGCGACGAAAAAAGCACCAGAAAAAAAATAAAAAGAGCGACAACAAAAAACAAAATAAATACAATTTTCCATCAAACTTAATTGTTATATTTTCACAAATCTAATAATATCGTGTCACGGCCAACTAGAGCAAAAATTAAAAAACAATCACGCGACACAATCTCATAAAATCGCCGGCAATTTGTTACTACTGTCAATAACCGATCGTCATTAAAAAATTAAATACGGTGTTCGACAGAGTTCTGTCCTCGGACCGCTCTTAATCCTGGTATACAAAAATGATCTGCAATACAAGGAGCAATACAATGATCGTCCCAATTTATTAAAGTTTAAATTATGAAACACTTAAAAAAGCAATTAAATTTTTCCATTTAAAGTACACGTGCTTTTT
Organism: Zophobas morio; assembly: GCF_036711695.1. Taxonomy (NCBI): domain Eukaryota; kingdom Metazoa; phylum Arthropoda; class Insecta; order Coleoptera; family Tenebrionidae; genus Zophobas; species Zophobas morio. The sequence continues at coordinate 5,156,353 of NW_026972115.1, forward strand.
ATGATTTAGAACACAATCATACAAGGAAAAAAATGATTTATTGCATGTTTTAACATTTTGTAAGCTTGCTTTAACCTAAACAAAGAGAAATATTATTACTACCACAGGAAAACTACCACGCCGCCAATTTGATTCTTTATGCAGCAAATGCATAAATAGCGTCCCGAAAGGGGGTTCTGCGTCACGGGCCCACCAATCAAGGCCGTCCGCAAATTATTCTATATTTAGCCCAAGATTGCGCATCACACCCATACTAATAAAAACAATAGGGCATTATCGTTAAGCCCGTCTTACATCAATGGTTTACATAACCACTGAATAATGGACAACTACTGCTTGGATCGGCGCTGACGGGTGCACCGTATGATCTAAAAATACGTATTCTATTTACGTTCAAGAGACACTCCGAGATTTAAAAACTCGGTACATTTATCCCGACCGAGAGCAAACAAAACAAGAAGCAGAAAATCTGCACGGTGCACACGAAACGCCGACTAAAATAATGACGCCATTAAACGGGGAGAAGTGGATGATGGTATTAATAACGCGACAGTTCTCCGGCTTAATTGATAGCCTCGACCTCAACGGGTTAATTGATTTTTTATAATGGCTAATCGCATTCGAGAGTCGTAAAGATTTCGAACGAAAAAATTATCTTTATGGTCGCGGGAGCGCGGATTTTTTTTATGTTTACAGGTTGGTGACGCAAACAATGTGGGCCAGTTATTATGGCACGGGCGCTTCAGGTTTTCTGTGAAAATAATGCTCTTGAAAATATCGAGGTCTGTTAAGGCAGAGCAACGACCCCGAAGAGGATGTGTTTTTTTCCGAAACACGTTGCTGGATGCATTGGGACGGCCTAACTGCTGTAATGAGGCGTTTTCTGCAATAAAAGTGAGAATGAGGATTTACCGTACGCCGGAATGACTTGGATTGTTTAGCGGAGGTCATGGATGGTTCCCACGCAGAAAAATAAAACGGTCGTCGAGCGGCTTTTTCGACTTTTTATTTAACACGGGTAAGTGTTAACGAAAATCGCATTTTCGGCTATTTCTGTCAATCTGTCGGAATGATAGGTAACGGTAACCGATTTAGAATGACTCGTACAGTTATTTTCAACAAATAAAAATATTTCCCTCTCGGACTCCAGTTATCCAGGTTATATATTTCAGTTTGCATTCCTTGATGTATTTTTATCGGATTTTAAAAGCATTCTGATACAAACTATAAGCATCTGAGGCTATGGTGTTTTTAGTGTTCAATTAACAAAAATCGGAATTGCTTAAGGGCCACTCAGACGAATTCGAGTGTTTTATTTATGCTTCGATCGATGTATTACTTTGACCTGTACTGCAATAACTCACATAAAGCGGCTTGTGCCAAGAAACCGAACCATAAATAAAACACTTATGAATACCAATTTATTAGGGATAAATTCAAGGAATAGGATGGCCTTAAGTCGCAGCCGGTCGTCGCAATTTTCTAAAATTACTTCTGAATTTTATTAAAATTTCCAGCTTTCGAATTAAAATGAGGAGGGATTTAGCCACTTTAAAACTCGGATAATTTCATAACGGTTATCCAGAAAAGTGAATGCGGTATAGAAGAAAATATCAAGGCCACTTCTACCTATTTGTTTTAAGTGAAAAATTCAAGCAGGTGTGTTATGTAAACTAACTTTTGGCACTCCGTTTTAGAATTATTCCCAGTAGCTGAATCAAGTAAATACGAATCTTTGTTATTAAATGTCCACACTAATCACTATTTGATATTTTTTAACCATGATAAGAGCTTTATCTTTAATTGTTGATGCAAGTACCTATAAATAGTGTCTAACTTTCTTCGGACGTACGCTGTGGGTAAAAATGACTAAAAATATTAAAATGATCGATACGTGGAAAGCTCTTATCCGGTGGACTTCGTGCCTCGGTTACGCCTTAAAAGTGTGGACGTTCGAATTTAATTGGCTGAAAAATGATGCTCTATAAACGCTGTAAAAAAAATCAAGACTGAATTTTTTTTATTAGTGAGTCACCCAAATTCCGATATTGCTTATTTACTTAAAATTTATCAAATTTTGTCGCCACGGATTGTTATCATTATTTAAAATGCTAGCTACGGATGCTTCTAGTAGTGAATAATAAGTAGTAAAAAGAACTTCAGTAAGGAAGTGCCGACGATTATTTTTTAAGTACGCACAGGCTTAGATAAGACTGATTTTTGACAAATAAGATCCCTCTAAGAAAATAGAGGGCGGGTGGGCGGGGCTAGTACTTAGTAAGATATAACTGATTTGAATCACATTTAGAGTTATTTAGAACATTTGGAACACAGAAATAATAAATCCAACGCAAAAAATGCAATAAAAAAAAGTGAACAAAAAAGTCACCAACAGAAAGTACAAAAAAGAGAAGAAAAAAAAAACAGAAAAAGCGGCATTAAATAGAAAAAAAATGTGTACATAAGTGTCAAAGAAGAGGTCGAAAAACACCAAAAAAAGTGATCAAAAAAGCGAAAAATGCGTCAAAAAAGATGACAAAAAACTTAAAAAAAAAAGATACCAAAAAAACCCGTAAAATTATAAAAATCTAACAGTTGAAAAAAATTAAAAAATCCAAAAATTGAAAATTTTCACAATGAAAAAAAATAAAATCAGAACATTAAAAAACCAAAAAAATTAAGAAAATAAAAAACCCAAAGTTCAAAAATTGAAAAAATCAACAAAAGATAAATCGAAACGAAAGAAAAATTGGAAAATTGAAAAACTGAAAAATAAAAAATTGAAAAAATCAATAAAAGATAAATCGAAACGAAAGAAAAATTGGAAAATTGAAAAACTGAAAAATAAAAAATTGAAAAATGAAAAACGAAAAATTTTTAAAATCTAAAGTTGATACCTTAAAACGTTTGCAAAATTTTAGAACATTTTAAGGTTTCAAAATTAAATTGCAAAATTTTGTCATACATTTTTGATTTTTTTTTTAATCTGGATGTCTCGGGCAAAAAATCAACACTAATTCATAAAATACACGTAAGAACATGATATTTTATAATACTTAAATAAATTTACTGGACACAATTTTAAACGTTTTTTAACTTAAAACATCTTGAAAATGGTACATTTTTCTAAAGAAATGTGGATTTTGTAATTAAGCTCCGTCCTTCGAAATGAATGAATAATCGAAATGTCGATAATTCGAGGAATAGAAAAATTGAAAAATCTAAAATTCAAAAATTGCAAAAAATTCTAAAATCATAAAACTGAAAAAACGAAAAATTTTAAAAATCTAAAGTTTATAAATCAAAAAACTGAAAATTTTCACATTGAAAAAAAGAAAAATTGCAATTCGAAAAATTGAAGAAACAAAAAACTGAAAACTTGTGAAATTACCAACTGAAAGACAAAACAATAAAATTCTTGACAGGAACTAGCTGATGTTAAAATTTTATAAAGAAAAAAAAATCCCAGATAATTTCGTAAAATTTCAAAATTCAAGTCATAATTACAAAAAACCAAGTCGCAATATAATTAGGGCTGAATTGAATCAAAATTTCAAAAAATCATGTCAAAAAGATCTAAGTTACATCAAAATTTTAAGATAATCGAAATTTAGAGTTATTTAGAAAATTTCGAATATTAAACAAAAATTTAGAAATAATAAATCCAATGCAAAAAAATGCAGTAAAAGTGTAGACAAAAAAATCACCGAAAGAAAGGTAGAAAAAAAGAAGAAACGAAAAAAGCGACATTAAAAAGTCCACAAAAAAATATGTACAAAGTGTCAAAAAATGAGGTCGAAAAACAACAAAAAAAAACGCGTAAAAAACCCGAAATGTGTCAAAAAACTTACTCAAAAAAACGAGACAAACCCGAAAAAAAAAAGTGAAAAAAGAAGCCATAAATAACGAGACATAAATAAATTCCAAAAAAATAAAAGAAGATTAGACGACAAAAAACGGGATAAATAAATTGACAAAAAAATCCAAAAAAAAAAGGAACAAAAAATGATAAGAAAATAACAAACAAACAAAAAAGTACAAAAAAAAAGAAAAGCGATAAAGACGAGAAAATATTACAAAAAAATGCGACAAAAAAGTTGGACAAAGAAAAAACGGAAAAAAGGAAACAAAATCCGAAAAAAGGAAACCAGAGGGAAGAAAACAATAAAAAAAGCGAAAATAAAGTGACAAAAAAAGCTGATAAAAAGAGTGACAAAAACACAAAAAGAAGAGAAAATGCGAAAAGAAAAAATCGACAAAAAATTAAAACGGGCATAAAAAAATTATAAGAAGCCGATTTAAAAATGCGACAAAAAACAGGATAAGAAAAAGCCGACAAAAAATGAAAAAAAGCTATAAAAAAGCCAAAAAAAAGTGTAAAAAGGCGCTTAAAAAACAACAAAAAAAGATAAGACTGATTTTTGGCAAATGAGATCCCTCTAAGAAAATAGAGGGCGGGTGGGCGGGGCTAGTACCTGCTAAGATAAGAGTGATTTTGGCAAATAGCATATCCTCTAAGGAAACACAGGGTGCGTGGGCGGGGTTAGTATCTGCTATGATAAGAGTGATTTTGGCAAATGAGATACCCTAAAGAAAAGAGAGGGCGGGTGGGCGGGGCTAGTACTTGGTAAGATAAGACTGATTTGAATCACATTAGAGTAATTTAGAACATTTGGAACACAGAAATAATAAATCCAGTGAACAAAAAAGTCACCAACAGAAAGTACAAAAAAGAGAAGAAAAAAAAACAGAAAAAGCGGCATTAAATAGAAAAAAAATGTGTACATAAGTGTCAAAGAAGAGGTCGAAAAACACCAAAAAAAGTGATCAAAAAAGCGAAAAATGCGTCAAAAAAGATGACAAAAAACTTAAAAAAAACCGATACCAAAAAAACCCGTAAAATTATAAAAATCTAACAGTTGAAAAAAATTAAAAAATCCAAAAATTGAAAATTTTCACAATGAAAAAAAATAAAATCAGAACATTAAAAAACCAAAAAAATTAAGAAAATAAAAAACCCAAAGTTAAAAAATTGAAAAAATCAACACAAGATAAATCGAAACGAAAGAAAAATTGGAAAATTGAAAAACTGAAAAATAAAAAATTGAAAAATTAAAAACGAAAAATTTTAAAAATCTAAAGTTGATACCTTAAAACGTTTGCAAAATTTTAGAACATTTTAAGGTTTCAAAATTAAATTGCAAAATTTTGTCATACATTTTTGATTTTTTTTTTAATCTGGATGTCTCGGGCAAAAAATCAACACTAATTCATAAAATACACGTAAGAACATGATATTTTATAAAACTTAAGTAAATTTACTGGACACAATTTTAAACGTTTTTTAACTTAAAACATCTTGAAAATGGTACATTTTTCTAAAGAAATGTGGATTTTGTAATTAAGCTCCGTCCTTCGAAATGAATGAATAATCGAAATGTCGATAATTCGAGGAATAGAAAAATTGAAAAATCTAAAATTCAAAAATTGCAAAAAATTCTAAAATCATAAAACTGAAAAAACTAAAAATTTTAAAAATCTAAAGTTGATAAATCAAAAAACTGAAAATTTTCACATTGAAAAAAAGAAAAATTGCAATTCGAAAAATTGAAGAAACAAAAAACTGAAAACTTGTGAAATTACCAACTGAAAGACAAAACAATAAAATTCTTGACAGGAACTAGCTGATGTTAAAATTTTATAAAGAAAAAAAAATCCCAGATAATTTCGTAAAATTTCAAAATTCAAGTCATAATTACAAAAAACCAAGTCGCAATATAATTAGGGCTGAATTGAATCAAAATTTCAAAAAATCATGTCAAAAAGATCTAAGTTACATCAAAATTTTAAGATAATCGAAATTTAGAGTTATTTAGAAAATTTCGAATATTAAACAAAAATTTAGAAATAATAAATCCAATGCAAAAAAATGCAGTAAAACTGTAGACAAAAAAATCACCGAAAGAAAGGTATAAAAAAAGAAGAAACGAAAAAAGCGACATTAAAAAGTCCACAAAAAAATATGTACAAAGTGTCAAAAAATGAGGTCGAAAAACAACAAAAAAAAATGTAATCTAAAAAAAACAAAAAAAAACGCGTAAAAAACCCGAAATGTGTCAAAAAACTTACTCAAAAAAACGAGACAAACCCGAAAAAAAAAAGTGAAAAAAGAAGCCATAAATAACAAAAAAATAAAAGAAGATTAGACGACAAAAAACGGGATAAATAAATTGACAAAAAAATCCAAAAAAAAGGAACAAAAAATGATAAGAAAAAAACAAACAAACAAAAAAGTACAAAAAAAAAGAAAAGCGATAAAGACGAGAAAATATTACAAAAAAATGCGACAAAAAAGTTGGACAAACAAAAAACGGAAAAAAGGAAACAAAATCCGAAAAAAGGAAACCAGAGGGAAGAAAACAATAAAAAAGGCGAAAATAAAGTGACAAAAAAAGTTGATAAAAAGAGTGACAAAAACACAAAAAGGGGAGAAAATGCGAAAAGAAAAAATCGACAAAAAATTAAAAAGGACATAAAAAAATTAAATTTATAGATTTAAAAATGCGACAAAAAACAGGATAAGAAAAAGCTGACAAAAAATGAAAAAAAGCTATAAAAAAAGCCAAAAAAATGTGTAAAAAGGCGCTTAAAAAACAACAAAAATAGATAAGACTGATTTTTGGCAAATGAGATCCCTCTAAAAAAATAGAGGGCGGGTGGGCGGGGCTAGTACCTGCTAAGATAAGAGTGATTTTGGCAAATAGCATATCCTCTAAGGAAACACAGGGTGGGTGGGCGGGGTTAGTATCTGCTATGATAAGAGTGATTTTGGCAAATGAGATACCCTAAAGAAAAGAGAGGGCGGGTGGGCGGGGCTAGTACTTGGTAAGATAAGACTGATTTGAGTCACATTAGAGTTATTTAGAACATTTGGAACACAGAAATAATAAATCCAGTGAACAAAAAAGTCACCCAACAGAAAGTACAAAAAAGAGAAGAAAAAAAAACGGAAAAAGCGGCATTAAATAGTCCACCAAAAAATTTGTACATAAGTGTCAAAGAAGAGTTCGAAAAACACCGAAAAAAAGTGATCAAAAAAGCGAAAAATGCGTCAAAAAAGATGACAAAAAACTAAAAAAACGACACCAAAAAAAAACCGTAAAATTATAAAAATCTAACAGTTGAAAAATATTAAAAAACCAAAAAAATCAAGAAAATAAAAAACGCAAAGTTAAAAAATTGAAAAAATCAACAAAAGAAAAATCGAAACGAAAAAATTGGAAAATCCAAAAACTGAAAAATAAAAAATTGAAAAATGAAAAAATTTTAAAATCATAAAACTGAAAACACAAAAAATTTTAAAAATCTAAAGTTGATAAATCAAAAAACTGAAAATCTTCACATTGAAAAAAAGAAAAATTGCAATTCGAAAAATTGAAGAAACAAAAAACTGAAAACTTGTGAAATTACCAACTGAAAGACAAAACAATAAAATCGAAATTCTTGACAGGAACTAGTTGATGTTAAAATTTTATAAAGAAAAAAAAATCCCAGATAATTTCGTAAAATTTCAAAATTCAAGTCATAATTTCAAAAACCCAAATCGCAATATAATTAGGGCTGAATTGAATCAAATTTCAAAAAATCAAGTCAAAAAAATCTAAGTTACATAAAAATTTGAAGATAATCGAAATTTAGAGTTATTTGGAAACTTTTGAACGTTGAACAAAAATTTAGAAATAACAAATCCAATGCAAACAAATGTAATAAAAAAGTAGACAAAAAAATCACCGAAAGAAAGGTAGAAAAAAAAAGAAGAAACGAAAAAAGCGACATTAAAAAGTCCACAAAAAAATATGTACATAGTGTCAAAAAATGAGGTCGAAAAACAACAAAAAAAATGTAATCAAAAAAACAAAAAAAAACGCGTAAAAAACCCGAAATGTGTCAAAAAACTTACTCAAAAAAACGAGACAAACCCGAAAAAAAAGTGAAAAGCCATAAATAAATAATGAGACATAAATAAATTCCAAAAAAATAAAAAAAAATAAGACGACAAAAAACGGGATAAATAAATTGACAAAAAAATCCAAAAAAAGGAACAAAAAATAATAAGAAAAAAACAAACAAAAAAAGTACAAAAAAAAGCGATAAAGACGAGAAAATATTACAAAAAAATGCGACAAAAAAGGAAACAAAATCCGAAAAAAAGAAACCAGAGGGAAGAAAACAATAAAAAAAGCGAAAAAAAAGTGACTAAAAAAGCTGATAAAAAGAGTGACAAAAACACAAAAAGGGGAGAAAATGCGAAAAGAAAAAATCGACGAAAAATTAAAAAGGGCATAAAAAAATTATAAGCAGCCGATTTAAAAATGCGACAAAAAACAGGATAAGAAAATGCTGACAAAAAATGAAAAAAAGCTATAAAAAAAAAGCCAAAAAAATGTGTAAAAAGGCGCTTAAAAAACAACAAAAATAGATAAGACTGATTTTTGGCAAATGAGATCCCTTTAAGAAAATAGAGGGCGGGTGGGCGGGGCTAGTACCTGCTAAGATAAGAGTGATTTTGGCAAATAGCATATCCTCTAAGGAAACACAGGGTGGGTGGGCGGGCTTAGTATCTGCTATGATAAGAGTGATTTTGGCAAATGAGATACCCTAAAGAAAAGAGAGGGCGGGTGGGCGGGGCTAGTACTTGGTAAGATACGATTGATTTGAATCACATTAGAGTTATTTAGAACATTTGGAACACAGAAATAATAAATCCAGTGAACAAAAAAGTCACCAACAGAAAGTACAAAAAAGAAAAGAAAAAAAACGGAAAAAGCGGCATTAAATAGTCCACCAAAAAATTTGTACGTAAGTGTCAAAGAGGTCGAAAAACACCAAAAAAAAATGATCAAAAAAGCGAAAAATGCGTCAAAAAAGATGACAAAAAACTAAAAAAACGACACCAAAAAAAACCGTAAAATTATAAAAATCTAACAGTTGAAAAATATTTAAAAATCCAAAAATTGAAAATTTTCACAATGAAAAAAAAAACAGAACATTAAAAAACCAAAAAAATTAAGAAAATAAAAACCCAAAGTTAAAAAATTGAAATAATCAACAAAAGAAAAATCGAAACGAAAAAATTGGAAAATCCAAAAACTGAAAAATAAAAAATATTGAAAAATGAAAAAATTTTAAAATCATAAAACTGAAAACACGAAAAATTTTAAAAATCTAAAGTTGATAAATCAAAAAACTGAAAATTTTCACATTGAAAAAAAGAAAAATTGCAATTCGAAAAATTGAAGAAAAAAAACTGAAAACTTGTGAAATTACCAATTGACAGACAAAACAATAAAATCGAAATTCCTGACAGGAACTAGTTGATGTTAAAATTTTATAAAGAAAAAAAAATCCCAGATAATTTCGTAAAATTTCAAAATTCAAGTGATAATTTCAAAAAACCAAGTCGCAATATAATTAGGGCTGAATTGAATCAAAATTTCAAAAAATCAAGTCAAAAAAATCTAAGTTACTTCAAAATTTTAAGATAATCGAAATTTAGAACATTGAACAAAAATTTAGAAATAACAAATCCAATGCAAAAAAATGCAATAAAAAAGTAGACAAAAAAATCACCGAAAGAAAGGTAGAAAAAAAAGAAGAAACGAAAAAAGCGACATTAAGAAGTCCACAAAAAAATGTGTACATAAGTGTCAAAAAATGAGGTCTAAAAACAACAAAAAAAAGTAACCAAAAAATAAAAGGCGTCATAAACCCGAAAATGCGTCAAAAAACTTACTCAAAAAAATGACACAAACCCGAAAAAAAAACACAAAAAAAAAAGGGAAAAAAGAAGCCATAAATAACGAGACAAAAAACGAGACATAAACAAATTCCAAAAAAATAAACAAAAAAAGACGACAAAAAACGAGATAAAAAAAAAAGGCAAAAAATTCCAAAAAAAGGAACAAAAAACGATAGGAAAAAACGACCAAAAAAAGGTACAAAAAAAAGCGATAAAGGCGAGAAAATATTACAAAAAAAATGCGACAAAAAAGTTGGACAAACAAAAAACGGAAAAAAGGAAACAACATCCGAAAAATGAAACAAGAGGGGAGAAAACGATAAAAAACAGGCGTTTTTATGAAAAACGAGAGCCAAAAAAAAGGGAAACTAAAAAGAGCGGAAAAAAGTGACGAAAAAGCTGATAAAAAGTGGAGAAAATGCGAAAAGAAAAAATCGACAAAAAATGAAAAAGGGCATAAAAAAATTATAAGAAGCCGATTTAAAAATGCGACAAAAAACAGGATAAGAAAAAGCTGACAAAAAAATGAAAAAAAACTATAAAAAAAGCCAAAAAATGTGTAAAAAGGCGCTTAAAAAACCACAAAAATAGATAAGACTGATTTTTGGCAAATGAGATGCTTCTAAGAAAATAGAGGGCGGGTGGGTGGGGCTGGTACCTGTTAAGATAAGAGTGATTTTGGCAAATAACATATCCCCTAAGAAAACACAGGGTGGGTGGGCGGGGTTAGTACTTGCTAAGATAAGAATGATTTTAGCAAATGAGAAGCTAAATTATAACAAAAAATTTATTTATCGCATACAAAAAAGACCTAAATGTGCTCACTGCGCTCGTATTCAAAGGGTTAGTTTCCCAAATTTTCTACAAAATTATTATTATAATGATCCCAAACAATTTCGCTAAAACACTTTCTTGAATATTTTTGAAACTAGTCTTTAATGAAAGACCTTTAAGAAGGCGAGCGCAGCGAGCATATCCAGGTTTTATTAAAAAAATTGGTCCAAATTTATAACATTTTCAGCAACATGTTTTGAGCCATTCTTGAGAGACATCATCCATTTTTTGGGAGGCGGTAAACGGATTTTGATTAACGATTTACCATGCTTATGAATTATAATAACCTTAAAACGTTTGCAAAATTTTAGAACATTCGGTTTTGCAGTTTCAAAATTAAATTGCAAAATTTTGTCATACCTTTTTGATTTTTTTTTTCAAAATCTGGATGTTTCGGGCCAAACATCAACACTAATTCATAAAATACACTTGATATTTTATAAAACTTACGGAAATTTACTGGATACAATTTTAAACATTTTTTAACTTAAAACATCTTGAAAATGGTACATTTTTCTAAAGAAATGTGGATTTTGTAATTAAGCTCCTTCCTAGATAGAAATGTCGATAATTCGAGAAATAGAAAAATATAAAAAATTTCATTCAAAAATTTCAAAGCCTGGAAGTCGAAAAATCGGAAGATCGAGATATCGAGACATTGGAAAATAGAAAAATCGTAAAATAGAAAAACTTAAAATCAAGAATCTAGAATTCAAAAATTCGATAAATTGAACAGAAAAATCGAAGAACCGAAAAACAGTGAAATCGAGCATCAACAAATGAAAAAATTGGAAATTTAAAATCGAAAGATCTAGAATTTGAAAAATCGAAAATAAAAACTCGAGGAATTGAAAAATCGCAAAAATTTTATTGAAAAATTAATAAATTGATAAATCGAAAATCGAAGCATTAAAAAAGCGACGAAAAATTGAAAAACCAAAAAATTCAAAAATCTCAAACCTGAAGCATCGAACAATCGAAATGCTGAAAAGTCGAATCGAAAATTAAGACAACCGAAAAATTGAAAAATAAAAAATCTGAAGAATCGAAAAACCAAAAAATCGGGAAAACCAGAAATAGGAATATCAAAAAATCGAAAAGTCAAGAAACCGAGAAGTCGTAAAATCGATAAACCGAAAATTTAAAAACGCCAAAAATAAAAAATTGAAAAATTGAAGAATCAAAATTGTCAAGTCATAAAACAGTAATACCGGAAAACTGAGAAATCGAAAATCTCTTTTGGTTTTCTTCTTTAATTATTACAATTAGTTTTCTTTGTATAATACGATTACTTAAGAACATATTTCACATGGTATTTTCTCGTGGAAAAACAAGGATTTTATAATTAAGCTCCACCCCTCGGATTACGACAAATAAAAAAATTCGTCACAATTGACAAAGGGCGGGTGGGCGGGGCTTATATTTTGCCTTTTTTTTTTCTTAATATACACAGCCATTTTTTCACAACAAGAAACTTAAAACATGGTTAAAATGGTACATTTTTGCAAGAAAATATGGATTTTGGAATTATGGGGTGGAGCCTAATTGCAAATTTTCCATTTTAAACCTGTTTGAGTTTCATGTTGTGAAAAGGAGTCAATACATAATTATTCATTAACTTCTTTTCCTTAATGTATAGAATTTATTTTCCACAACATATTACTTAAAACACAATTCTAACCTCGAATTCATCATTTGATATTTTAAGTATTTTACTATTGAAATGGATAGGCCCCACCCACCCACCCCATCTCATTTGTAATGAATTTTTTTATTCGTCGTGAGACCGAGGGGTGGAGCTTAACCACAAAGTCCATATTTCTGTAAAAGAAACTACGGAGTGAAATATGACCGAAACATTTTCAATTATTTTGAGAAAAAAAAGGGAACGCAGAAGAGAAAAAACCCAATTCTCTCACTTAGCATATAAATGTGCTCGCTGCACTCGCATTCTGTATGTTCTTTGGTTAATCAATCTACTGTCATGAAAACATTTACTTAGATTTTATTAAAATAATTCTCGAAATTTCTCTGTCAACGTGAAAAACTGATCACAAACAATCCTTTAACTCACAGTTTTAAATAACAAAATTGTTCTTATTAATTTGGCTTCTTAGGGACACCAATGAATATTTTTTTTAATTACACCTGAACGTGCTCGCTGCACTCGCATTTTAAACTTCTATTTTTCAACTTCATTCTCATACCAGTGTAAAAGAAAGTGTCTCAGCGAAGTTATTTGGGTTTTATTGCAAAAAAAAAATCTCTAGACTTTAAGAAAAACACACTAGAATTCGCAGACAATCCCAAACATTTTTAGGATTCACTTTATCAGACAATAAAAAAATTCTCTTATAAATAATTTAGTTTTCAAGGACACTGATGTATTTTTTGTGTCAGTATTGAGTATTAAATTTGGTGGGTGGGTGTTTTTGCATAAAAATTTAACAAAACACAAAAAAATATTCAAAAACGAAAACGACGATCATTAATTTGGTTGATTTTTTCCAGACCGAATTTAATTAAGGCTCCTCCTTACAGTCATTAAAATCTGCCGAAATACGGCAAAACGCCACTTCCAATATCATCCTTACTATAGCACTTGAAGACTTGTGCGACATATCAACTTGTTCGTGATACAAAAATCTTCACGGAAATAGTTTTTATATTGCATTAAAGGCTTTCGTTTTTTTAATAAAAAATAAAAACAGAAAAACTTATTTTTCTCTTTGAGCCAAAACTATAACCTATTTTGGCTTAAAAAAATCTGACAGTGTAGATAATGTTATTGCTCACCTGGGACTAATAATTATTTTTTCGTTAAACTATCCATTTTTTAGTTATTGTTGATTAAAGCAAGAGCTAAAAAGGGCATTTTTTGTAAATGTAGGCAACCAAACATTTTCTTTCGTCAAGAACGAGCCAAGAAAGTGTATGATTTACGATAGGGGTTGGCCACTATTGAGAGATTAGACGGATTTAAAACCCTTGTTGAGAAAATATGCAAATGAGGTGACCGCAGTGTGTTCTATCTGAAGGTTGTGGAAACGTACAATTATGTAGGAGTATTATATTAATCTAATTTCAGAATAACAAATAAATAACCGAGTTTGGATTTTTTACAAAACTGCCTAACTTGTTTCAACAGCTATAATTACTGCTGATCCCAAGTTAGACCAATTTCAAAATTATCATGAATCAATGAATATGAATAGAATAGAATAAACTTATTCAAAGCAAATTATGAAGATTAAATAGTTATTTGGCACTAATCGTGTGTATGTACTGAATTACTTATCCTTATATCTTTATATTATAAGTTCCTCTAAATTTAAAAATGTAGACTGAGATAGAAATTTCCGTAACCCCTGGAAATGGAAAATTATTTGGAAAAATTTTATTTAAAAGCCATGCTCCCAGAAATTACTGATTCACGATGGAGTCGAAATCAGCAACTTCGTCCTATAATAAAAAAAGATTTATGATTTACCGACCATTATTTATTTTTATATCATTATATTTATTATATTCTATCTCAGTCAAAAAAATTTACATACATTTTTAAATTTAGAAGAGGCTATAATATGTATAAAGAATCTTCATAGTGTGCTTTGGAAAAAGTTGTTCTATTCTTTTCTTTCTCAGTGATAATTTTAAAATTTGTCTAAGTTATTTCACATTTGGGATCAGCAGCAATTATAGCTGTTGAAACAAGTTAGGCAGTTTTGTAAAAAATCCAAACTCGGTTATTTATTTGTTATTCTGAAATTAGATTAATATAATACTCCTACATAATTGTACGATTCCACAACCTTCAGGTAGAACACACTACGGTGACCTCATTTGCATATTTTCTCAACAAGGGTTTTAAATCCGTCTAATCTCTCAATAGTGGCTAACCCCTATCGTAAATCATACACTTTCTTGGCTCGTTCTTGACGAAAGAAAATGTTTGGTTGCCTACATTTACAAAAAATGCCCTTTTTAGGTCTTGCTTTAATCAACAATAACTAAAAAATGGATAGTTTAACGAAAAAATAATTATTAGTCCCAAGTGAGCAATAATATTATCTACACTCTCAGATTTTTATAAGCCAAAATACGTTATAGTTTTGACTGAAAGAGAAAAATAAGTTTTTCTGTTTTTATTTTTTATTAAAAAAACGAAAGCCTTTAATGCAATATAAAAACTATTTCCATGAAGATTTTTGTATCACGAACAAGTAGATATGTCGCACAAGTCTTCAAGTGCTATAGTAAGGATGATATTGGAAGTGGCGTTTTGCCGTATTTCGGCAGATTTTAATGACTGTAAGGAGGAGCCTTAACATGAATTCTTTGCTTAAACAAATCCAACTTTGACGTGAAACTGTCCAACGGAACACTCTGTAAAATTAAAAATAATTAGATCTAAATAAGTTCCATCAGACTATGTGAACCGATTTTTTCGCCAGTGCACAGGAAATGTGCAATCTTTTACCGCCAGACCAACTTAATCAAAAATCGTGTTTAATTCAAGACCAAACACATCCATCACTTTCTAACCGCCATCAAATGCAATTCATTCAACGATTTACTAATCCTCCAATTTAAAAAGCAAAACCGCAAATTTCGCGGTTTTGAAAATACAATGAGCCCTTATCTGCATCGAAAGCGGATTTGCATTAATGAGGCTGACAATACCTCTGATCTGTTCGCCACTAAATTACCTTTTTAGACTTTCAGATGAGTGATTTAGATTGAAAGGGTGTTTTTTTCCGATTGTTGTCTTACCTTGTAGTTGCTGCTCTGCATCCAGGGGATCAAGCCGTCGATGAGCAGCCCGATGTCCTGGCATACGATAGGATTCGAAGGTTCGGCCAGGTAAGTCAGAAGGTCGGCTCCGACCTGCAGCCGGAACCTCGTGTCTGCTTTGGCCAGATGGGGGATGAACCCGTCCAAGTCTTTCGGGAGAGAATATGCCATTGTGGCTATTCTGGAAAGACATGGAAGTAGAGAGAAACCGGCACCAGAGGCATGTTTCCAAACAAATCATTGCGCAAAAAAATCGATAAGAGTGTTTGTTGTAAACAAATATGCGTTTAAATCGTAAATGATGTCACCTGATATGGGTATGAGAGTAAAACAAGTCTTGACATACCCGAGTCGGCGAGGTCTTAATAATCCCCGATTTACAGTTAAATCAAAGTGGACGATAAAAATAGCAAAGTAAAAGTGTGACCCGATCGTCACATGCCCGTTAATTGGATAACAGGGCGTATTTACCATTCGCAAAGCGCGTTTAAAAATTATCGAGTGCGTTATGTCAAAGGCAAGTCTGCATATAAGGATGATGTCCTTCGCGGATAAATCGAATTGCACAAAAAAGTGAAACGCGGAGAAAGAATGCGACCGACGGGAGAAAATGCAACAAAGCCGACCTCTAAATTGCTTAATGGGTGCTAATCCGCGAAGAAAACACAAATAATAGCCGCATTAGCCGCACTTATGCCAAAATTGGCTGTGCGTAGGCTGGGGCGATCCTCGGCGGACTTACATGTCAAGTTATGTGCAATTTCATGGAAAACCACCTTTAACGTTACACTATCACAATAAACAGTACTTTGGACACTAATTTCACTAACAAACTAATTTTGGGGGCCTTCTCACGCCGCCATATTCTTTCCACAACATGACAGATTTGACAACAACCGTCAACGCTCAACGCAAGATTTACCGGCATTGCGACGAGGGCGACACCTGCCGGCGCACCGCAGCAAAATCGGAAAGGTAGAGAAAACCACAGACCTAGAAACAATATGGACTGAAAACGACCGTTACAACCACAAACAAAGTTTTGATTACCAATATAATTGTTCTTACAAAATTTATGACGCCATGCAAAATTCTGAACAATTATTAAACAAAATTTTCCTTCCCCCTGAATTAACACTGATTATGCGAATTTTATTCAAACCACAAAAAAAAGCAACAGCAATCAAGAAACGGCAAAAATGCGACAAAAAAGAGCCAAAAACACGAAAAAGGGAAACATTCAGAAAAAACTAAAAAACAAAAAATTAAAAAGTCCACAAAAAAAGTGACAAAAACAAGCCACCTAAAAAATTGAGAAAAAAAAGCGAAAAAAAAATCCAAATGTACATAAACAATCAGTGCAGTAATTTTGGAGAATATCTGTCTAATAAAAAACCAAAATCTTAGATTTGTTGGGTTCTCGCATTTCTTGGGTGTCTTGGATTCCTTGTATTTCTTGGATTTCTGGGAATTTTTTGATTTCTTGGTCTGCCTGTCTTCCTTGTGTTTATCGGACTTGGAATTTTTAAAACTGTAGGGAATCTGAAATTTGAGTTGCTTCAATTTCTTAGTTTTTTAGAATTTCGTAGATTCTTGGACTTTTTGTGGAATTACTGGATTTCTTGGAATCCTGCGGTTTCTCAGATTTCTTGGGGTTGTTGGGTTTCTTGATTTTTTTTAATTTCTTGAGTTTCCTGGACTAATTGGATTTCTCAGATGCCTTTCGATTTTTGAAATTCGTCGGATTCTTAGAATTCTTAGTATTCTTGGGATTCTTGAATTCTCCGGAGTTTCTTGAATTTCTTGGGATTCTTGAATTTCGTTTTTTTAACTTACTTAGATTTCTCAGGTTGCTTGGGTTTCTTGAGTTTCTGAAGATTTCTATAATTTCTGAAATTTTTAAAATCCTAGGAAATATCAGATTTCTTGAAGCATTCATCGTACCTTGAATTTATTGAATTTCTTAGTCCCCTTGGAAGTTTCTATTTTTTTGGGGTTCGTTGGGTTGCTTGAGTTTCTGGGGTTTCTTGAATTTCTTGGTTTCTTCAATTTCGTTTTTTTTTTGACTTGCTTAGATTTCTCAGGTTGCTTGGCTTGCTTAGTTTTTCTTAATTTCTTGAACTTCCTTAGTTTTTTAGATTTCTTGGATTTTTCGAAGTTTTTGGATTCCTTGGATCTCTTGTATTTCTTGTATTTCTTGGATTTCTCGGAGTTTTTGGATTTTTTGGTCTGCTTGTCTTCCTTGTGTTTATTGGACCCGGAATTTTTAAACTGTAGGAAATCTAAAATTTGAGTTGTTGGAATTTCTTACTTTTCTTGAATTTCGGAGATTTCTTGGACTTTTTGTAGAATTTCTGTATTTCTTGGAATCTGTTTCTCAGATTTCTTGGGGTTGTTGGGTTTCTTGATTTTTTTTAATTTCTTGAATTTCTCAGGTTTCTTAGAATTCTCAGTCTTCTTGGGATTCTTGATTCTCTGAGGTTTCTTGAATTTCTTATTTTTCTTGAACTTCATGTTTTTTTTTTGACTTGCTTCTTAGTTTTTTTTATTTGTTGAACTTCTTTAGTTTTTTTAATTTCTTGGAATTCTTGAATTTCTGGGATTTCTTGGGATTCTTGAGATTCTTCCGATTCCTAGATCCTTGGGATTATTACCATTCTTGGGATTTTTAAAATTCTAGGAAATTTCAAATTTCTTGAACCACTCGTATCTTGAATTTGTTGAATTTCTTAGTCCTTTTGGATTTATTTTTTTGGGTTTCTTAAGTTCCCTGGGTTGCTTAAGTTTCCGGGGTTTCTTGAAATTCGTGTTTTTTTTTGAGTTTCTGTGATTTCTTGAGATTCTTCCAATCCTTAGTTTCCTGGGATTATTACTATTCTTGGAATTTTTGGCACTACTTGGATTTCTGTAATTTTTGGAATTCTTCTGATTTCGTAAAGCTTTCGCAGTTGAGTTTATGATATTTCTTAGTTCCCTACCATTTCTGATTTTTGTTTTGGTTTCTTGAGTTTTTGGGTTTCTTTTAATTTTTTTTTAAATTCTAGGTAATCTTAGTTTCCTTGAACCATTCGTATCCTGAATTTGTTGAATTTCTTAGACCCTTTGGAACTTTTTCTTGGATTTCTTAAGTTTTCCTTGGTTGCTTGAGTTTCTGAGGTTTCTTGAATTTCTTGGGTTTTGTGAATTTCGTGTTTTTTGACTTGTTTAGATTTCTCAGGTTGCTTGGGTTTCTTAGTTTTTTTGAATTTCTTGAACTTCTTTAGTTTTTTTGGATTCCTTGGAATTCTTGAATTTCTGGAATTTCTTGGGATTCTTGCGATTCTTTCGATTCTTAGATTCTTGGGATTATTAATAGTATTCTTGGGCTTTTTGGCACTACTTCGATTTCTGTAATTTTTAGAATTTTTCTGATTTCTTGAAGCTTTCGTAAGTTGAATTTGTTGAATTTCTTAGTCCCTTGGAATTTTATATATTTTTGGGTTTCGTAAGTTATTTGGGTTGCTTGAGTTTCTAGGGTTTCTTGAATTTCTTGGGTTTTTTGAATTTCGTGTTTTTTTTTTTTGACTTGCTTAGATTTCTCAGACTAATTGGGTTTCTTATTTTTTTTTTAATTCCTTGGGTTTCCTGAACTACTTGGATTTCTCAGATTTATTTCGATTCTTGAAATTCTTTGGATTCTTAGAATACTCAGTATTCTTAGGATTCTTGATTCTCTGAGCTTTCTTGAATTTCATGTTTTTTTTGACTTGCTTAGATTTCTTAAATTGCTTGGGTTTCTTATGTTCGTTGAATTTCTTGAACTTCTTTTTGAATCTCTGGGATTTCTTGAGATTCTTCCAATTCTTAGATTCTTGGGATTTTTGGCACTATTTGGATTTCTGCAATTTTGGATTTTTTCTGACTTCTTAAAGCTTTCGTAAGTTGAATATCTGATATTTCTTGGTCCCCTAGCATTTCTGATTTTTTTGGGCTTTCTTAGGTTCCTTGGGTTTTTCGATTCTGGGTTTCCTAGATTTCTATAATTTTTGGAATTTTTGAAATCGTAGAAAATCTCAGATTTCTTGAATCATTCCTTTATGAATTTGTTGAAATTCTTAGTCCCCTTGGAACTTTATATTTTTTGGGTTTCTTAAGTTCCTTAGATTGCTTGACTTTCTGAAGTTTCTTGAATTTCTTGGATTTCTTAGATTTCTATAATTTTTGCAATTTTTAAAGTTCCAGAAAGTCTCAGCGTTCTGGAACCATTCGTATCTTGAATTTGTTGAATTTCTTAGTCCCCTTGGACCGTTCTATTTTTTTTTTTTTTTGGTTTCTTAAGTTCCTTGGGTTACTTGAGTTTCTGGGGTTTCTTAAATTTCTTGAGTTTCTTGAATTTCGTGTTTTTTTTGACTTGCTTAGATTTCTCAGGTTGCTTGGGTTTTTCAGGTTTTTTCTTTTGAATTCATGAACATTAGTTTTTTGGATTTCTTGGAATTCTTGAATTTCTGGAATTTCTTGGGATTCTTGAGATTCTCTCGATTCTTAGATTCTTGGGATTATTACTACTCTTGGGATTTTTGGCACTATTTGGATTTCTGTAATTTTTGGAATTTTTCTGATTTCTTGAAGCTTTCGTAAGTTGAATTTGTGGTATTTCTTAGTCCCCTATCATTTCTGATTTTTTTTGGGTTTCTTAGGTTTCTTGGGTTTCTTGAGTTTCTGGGTTTCTTTTAATTTTTTTTTTAATTCTAGGAAATCTTAGTTTCCTTACACCATTCGTTTCTTGAATTTGGTGAATTTCTTACACCCCTTGAATTTTTTTTTTATTTTTTAAGTTCTCCTTGGGTTGCTTGAGTTTCTGAGGTTTTTTAAATTTCTTGGGTTTTGTGAATTTCGTATTTTTTTGACTTGCTTAGATTTCTGAGGTTGCTTGGATTTTTTAGTTTTTTTGAATTTCTTGAACTTCTTTAGTTTTTTGGATTCCTTGGAATTCTTGAATTTCTGTAATTTCTTGGGATTCTTGAGATTTTTCCGATTCTTAAATTCTTGGGATTATTAATAGTATTCTTGGGTTTTTTGACACTACTTCGATTTCTGTAATTTTTGGAATTTTTCTGATTTCTTGAAGCTTTCGTAAGTTGAATTTGTGGTATTTCTTAGTCCCCTAGCATTTCTGGTAATTTAGGGTTTCTTAAGTTCCTTGGGTTTCTTGGATTCCTCTTAGATTTCGATAATTTTAAAATTCTAGGAAATCTTCGATTCCTTGAACTATTCGTATCTGGTATTTGTGGAATTTTTTAGATCCCTTGGAACTTTTTTATGGTTTCTTCAGTTCCTTGGGTTCCTTGAGTTTGTGAGGTTTCTTGAATTCCGTCTTTTTTTGACTTGCTTAGATTTCTCAGATTGCTTGAGTTTCGTAGTTCTTTTTAACTTCTTGAACTTCTTCAGTATTTTGGATTTCTTGGAATTCTTGAATTTCTGGAATTTCTTGGGATTCTTGAGATTCTTCAAATTCTTAGATTCTTGGTCCTTTGGCACTACTTGGATGTCTGTAATTTTTGGAATTTTTCTGATTTCTCGAAGCTTTCGTATGTTAAATTTCTGATATTCCTTATTCCCCTACCATTTCTGATTTTTTGGGGTTTTTTGGAATTTTTAAAATTCTAGGAAACCTCAAATTTCTTGAACCACTCGTACCTTGAATTTGTTGAATTTCTTAGTCCCCTTGGAACTTTATACATTTTTGGGTTTCGTAAGTTATTTTGGTTACTTGAGTTTCTGGGGCTTGAATTTCTTGGGTTTTTTAAATTTCGTGTTTTTTTTTGACTTGCTTAGATTTCTTAGATTGCTTGGGTTTCTTAGTTTTTTTTTTAATTCCTTGGGTTTCCTGAACTACTTGGATTTCTCAGATTTATTTCGATTCTTGAAATTCTTCGGATTCTTAGAATTCTCAGTATTCTTAGGATTCTTGATTGTCTGAGGTTTCTTGAATTTTTTATTTCTTGAATTTCATAGTTTTTTTGACTTTAGTTTTTTTAATTTCTTGGAATTCTTGAATTTTTGGGATTTCTTGAGATTCTTGAGATTCTTGGGATTATTAGTATTCTTGGGATTTTTGGCACTATTTGGATTTCTGCAATTTTTGGATTTTTTCTAACTTCTTAAAGCTTTCGTAAGTTGAATTTCTGATATTTCTTGGTCCCCTAGCATTTATAATTTTTTGGGGGCTTTCTTAGGTGCCTTGAGTTTTTTGAATTTCTGGGTTTCCTAGATTTCTATAATTTTTGGAATTTTTGAAATCCTAGGAAATCTCAGATGTCTTGAATCATTCGTATATAAATTTGTTGAAATTCTTAGTCCCCTTGGAACTTTATATTTTTTCGGTTTTTTAAGTTCCTTGGGTTGCTTGAGTTTCTGAGGTTTCTTAGATTTCTTGGATTTCTTAGATTTCTATAATTTTTGGAATTTTTAAAGTTTTCAGCGTTCTTGAACCAATCGTATCTTGAATTTGTTGAATTTCTTAGTCCCCTTGGAACTTTCTATATTTTGTTTGGGGATTCTTAAGTTCCTTGGGCTGCTTGAGTTTCTGAGGTTTCTTGAATTTCTTGGGTTTCTTGAATTTCGTGTATTTTTTTTGACTTGCTTAGATTTCTCAGGTTGCTTGGGTTTTTCAGTTTTTTTTTTTGAATTCATGAACATTAGTTTTCTGGATTTCTTGGAATTCTTGAATGTCTGGAATTTCTTGGGATTCTTGAGATTCTCCCGATCCTTGATTCTTGGGATTATCAGTATTCTTGGGATTTTTGGCACCACTTGGATTTTTGTAATTTTTGTAAATTTTCTGATTTCTTGAAGCTTTCGTAAGTTGTATTTCTGATATTCCTTAGTCCCCTACCATTTCTGATTTTTTTGGGTTTTTATTTTTGGAATTGTTAAAATTCTAGGAAACCTCAGATTTCTTGAATCACTCGCACCTTGAATTTGTTGAATTTCTTAGTCTCCTTGGAACTTTATATATTTTTGGGTTTCGTAAGTTATTTGAGTTGCTTGAGTTTCTGTGGTTTCTTGAATTTCTTGGGTTTTTTGAATTTCGTGTTTTTTTTTTTGACTTGCTTAGATTTCTCAGATTGCTTGGGTTTCTTAGTTTTTTTTTTTTAATTCCTTGAGTTTCCTGAACTACTTGGATTTCTCAGATTTATTTCGATCCTTGAAATTCTTCAGATTCTTAGAATTCTCAGTATTCTTAGGATTCTTGATTCTCTGAGGTTTCTTGAATTTGTTATGTTTCTTGAATTTCATGTTTTTTTTGACTTAGATTTCTCAGATTGCTTGGGTTTCTTATTTTTATTGAATTTTTTGAACTTCTTTAGTTTTTTAATTTCTTGGAATTCTTGAATTTCTGGGATTTCTTGACATCCTTGAAATTCTTCCGATTCTTAGATTCTTGGGATTTTTGGCACTATTTGGATTTCTGCAATTTTTGGATTTTTTCTGACTTCTTAAAGCTTTCCTAATTTGAATTTCTGATATTTCTTGGTCCCCTAGCATTTCTGATTTTTTTAAGCTTTCTTAGGTCCCTTGGGTTTTTTGAATATCTGGGTTTCTTAGATTTCTATAATTTTTGGAATTTTTGAAATCCTAGGAATTCTCAGATTTTTTGAATCATTCGTATATGAATTTGTTGAATTTCTTAGTCCTCTTGGAACTTTATATTTTTTGGGTTTCTTAAGATCTTTGGGTTGCTTGAGTTTCTGGAGTTTCTTGAACTTATTGAATTTCTTGGATTTCTATAATTTTTGAAATTCTAGAAAATATAAAATTTCTTGAACCACTCGTGTCTTGAATTTGTTGAATTTCTTAGTCCCCTTGGAACTTTTTTTTTGGGGGTTTCTCAAATTTCTTGAGTTGCTTGAATTTCTGGGGTTTCTTAAATTTTTTGGGTTTCTTGAATTTCGTGGTTTTTTGACTTGCCTAGATTTCTCAGGTTGTTTGGGTTTTTTGTTTTTTTTTTTTTAATTCCATGAACTTCTTTAGTTTTTTGGATTTCTTGGAATTCTTAAATTTTTTGGGATTCTTGAGATTCTTCCGATTCTTAGATTCTTGGGATTTTTGGCACTAAGTAGGTGCTTGAATTTCTGTAATTTTTTTAATTTTGATTTCTTGAAGCTTTCATAACTTGAATTTGTAATATTTCTTGGTCTTCTAGGATTTTGATTTTTGGGGATTTCTTAGATTGCTCAGGTTGCTTGAATTTCTTGGTTTTTTTTGGAATTATTTTTGAATTTTTTGAGTTTTTTTAGGTTTCTTAGAATGCTTGAATATCTTGGGATTTTTGAATTTATTAGGACTACTGACATTGTATTTCCAAAATTTTCATATATTTAAAATTCTAGGAAATCTCAGATAGACAAACAAAAACGGGAGAACAATTTTCTCGTATTCTAGGGGTCATGAAACGTCGAGAAAACATGAAAGTGGCCAGTCGTTCAATGGACTGGATAACAATATTTTCTTAGTTTACGCTCGGGAAGTAAAAACGACGAAAAAAAAACAACAAAAAAAAACAGATGAAATAACAAAAAAAAACCGACTGAAATAAATGATAAAAAATGTGGCAAAAAAACGACAACAAGAAGGGGAAAACCTACAAGGAAATGATGAAAAAACGACGACAAAAAATGCTTCAAAGCCAACTAAAAAACGCAACAAAAAAAAGGAAAAGCGAGAAAAAAATTACCAAAAAACTAAAGAATGTGACCAAAACCAAAAAATCTTAATCATCTTAAAAAAAAACACGGTACTACAAAAAATCATTTATTAAAGTAATTAATGAAATACATTTATTGAATCATGTGTGCCAAATTCCAGTTCTGATTAACATCTATGGGCCCTTCAACCACAGCACCTTCAGTTTCATCAATGGTAGCAATCTGGTATTTGGGAAAACTCCTAGCATCCCTATAGTACAAAACCTCCATACATTTCTCAACAAGTTGCCGTGCCTCAACTTTAGTAAGGTTAGGATTCTTCTCCACTGCATCCCTCAAAAGTGGCACCGCAATGTAAGCCCCATACCCCGTACAAATAATTTTGTCTGCATAAGCAGTCCCTAACTTATCTACAGTGCCAAGGAAAGGTTCTCCATCCTAGAACCACAACTATTAATAAATAAATAAAAAAAATAGCAAGTGGACAAACCTGAATTCCCCCAACCACAAAGTTGTTCCAAAACGGATCAAACTTACTCCTGCGATTATACATAATTCTCGTCAACCAACAATACAGCGACTTGGGTTTCAACTTGAAGCCATCATCTAAACAATCCTCATCGATTCTGAAACTCACCGCGTTACTCGCGTTACACCAACCACACCCAAACTTACATTTTCTGCTCGATGATGTCCTTCACGTACTGAAAATCGGCGTAGTCGCCCCCAGCCCCCAGAATTATATTGTCGTTGACTTTCAAGATCCGCGGACAATTCCTATATCTGGCCAAGGAGCCGTACGAACCTAGCATGTCGCCGGCGATGACCACCCCAGTCTTGTACTGCAGCGCTACGATCGAAGTGGCTGTGGTCACTGGAGCCCTAAATTACAAACTTGCCAGTCATTCGAAACATTTGAGGTTAACTTACTGTGAGTGTTGTCTGAAATCTTGGGGCGTCGTAGACGCGCCTGGAAAATTGTAGAAGGCACCCGGGGCGGGACCGTTGTGCCAGAAAGGGGGCGCATTCATGACAGAGTTGAACATTTTCGCTAGTAGAGTGACTGTACTATTTCGCGTTTGTTTGAATGACAATATTGACACTATTGACAGATGACAGGAGGATTAGAGTTAGCGCGAACGCTAAATTCCCTGTCGGACAACAATGCACTTGATAAAAGTCAGGCCCGGAATAACTCGGTCTTTTTACAAGTTTTTCTTTATTTTTGTTTACGTGACACTGACTTGCGCGCGCGACAAGACTGCTAAGTAGTCACCGCACGACGACGATACGAGTTATAAAATGTAAAAAAACGCGTTTCGTGTACTTCGGAGCACATTGAGGTAGTACGGCCCTGACTATTTAGGCAAAACATAACCTTCTGTTGCCCATAATATTGCAATAATTCGTGCGGTAGTTCCCGACGCGCCTCAGTTCTGTGATAAGATTCAATTAATAAGTGTTTCGGTGACCTGTTCCAAAATTCGGGCTAAACTAAATCCGGGATGACTTGGGTGCGACTTATTTTTTCGTTTACGTATACCCTGGTCGGGTTATCGGGGTGTTTCGCGTTTTTTTATTTCAAAAATTATCCAGCTGCAGTTCTAGCTGTTGCAACAGGTAAATGCATTGTGCGGTTATTTTTGGAAAAAAAAGTGCGCCCAACGTGGGGCTCGAACCCACGACCCTGAGATTAAGAGTCTCATGCTCTACCGACTGAGCTAGCCGGGCAGTTGTTAGGAGATAAGAATACGTGGTATTTCAGGTGGTGCGTTTTTTAAATATTGTAATCAATTTATTAGTCACTTATTTGTGAATGTTTGATAAAGTAATGATACTTGTTTACTATATTTGTTATCGGGGTTTAGAGCAAGACAAAAAGCACGTGCCGGAGCGTCTTAATACGTTTCGTTTTAGCGCAATTATTTTACTTTATTTGAACTTAAAATTATTTATTTAAAAGTTACACGATTGTAATATTTTTTTATCAATCTCGACTGCTCTCATTAGATGGATTTGTTAATTGTAACGTTGCGACAACTTCCTGGATATTTCGATTCGAGTTAAAAAAAAATATATTGTTTTTCGATTGCTCAAGAACTTGGTACTTAAGTACATCCTGCTTACCCAATAATAACATTTAAGACACAAAAACGTGTAATTTTTATATCTATAATTTTATTAATTCATACCACCTTGTACACTAATTGTAGAACCTGTACTTAGATTCTAGTTGATCTACTTATTATTAGCTGGCTTATTTTCAATGTAAATTAAGCGCGTTGTCATTAAGTAAATATTTTATCAATATATTCCGCTTCAAATACATTAATCTTTTAAAGTGTTACGAAACAAAGAGCAGCTGCTGAAGATTATCCAGCCGCTGAAAGCTTCAATAACACTCTAAATCTTTCTTTTGGAAACGTTTTTTACACATATTGTTTAACGAAATTTGAAAAATATTTTTTTTAGGTGTAATTAACGCCATCTTGAGCCACCTGCACTTCCTCAACCACCGGAACCAACTCCAGGAATGGTACAACCCGTCACACTTGCGCCAAATCAGCTGGTTCGGGTTCTACAGCTTCGCAGTTAGCACTTCCATTCTAGTCTACTTCGCGGTACTAGAAATAATGGACAAAAAACGTACGTCGGTGTATTTTTATCACTCTTATCAAACTATGGAAATTTTTAGCACTTCTACCCATCCAAGATAGCGCAGTCATTGCCATGGTTTGGTGCCTCATCACCCTAAAAAGCGGCCTAATCTTGCAATACTATGCGAGATCTTATAGTAAGCATAATCATACTTTACTCAGAGAAGAGCCCGCTCAAGAAGAAACCTCCGCCGAGACCCAGGAAATCACTCCCTAATCCCAGCCATACCGACTCGAAAATTTCGTTTGTATTTTTGTATCTAGGTTAAAACTTGTATGACTGATTTATTTTTAATAAACAAATTCCAGAAGATTTCGTTTTTTAATTGCTACACTTTCAGATGTAATGGTACCGTTTTTTCCCTTCAAGAATGTCGTCTTCATTTAGTACCATTACGCGCGTGACGCCGCTCTAATTATCCACTTTTTCCTCCTGCGGTAGTCTTTGAAGTGCTGTTGCACAAGAGATACTGATGGGCGCACGGACCCAGCAGATTCAGGCTAGAGTACCATTACGCCACTGCAAAGTCCCGTAAAAACTGTATTTGTCAGGTAACGCTACGTACGTTCGCTCACCTTCTCGCAGTTTAATCCGAACTTGACTTAAGAGTCGCTCGAAAATGCTCACGGTTCAAAAGTAAACAGTGTCCAGTGGTCGTTCCGAAATTTTCTGACAAGAGGTAAGTACCAATTCGATGCAGGTGCTCGGTACCAATATTAGTTTTTATCTGTCGGTGATGACTTCTTTGTAGTTGGCCCTTGGAAGTTGTGCCCATTCACACTCCAGCGGTTATTAGTAACGCATGAGCGACGATTCTATCTCGAGATTATTCTTCAAAGTAAATCCACGATTCAATAATAGTCCCTAGGTATGCAGCTACCGACTAAAAAAAATAAAAGTGAGACGGGTGTGCAATGAACGTAATGCGCGTTAATCAGAACGGATTGTCTAATTAGACGAAAATCTTAATGAAAATGAAAAACTTTCTTCATTGTTAAGGCGAGCTTGCAATTACTGAGGCGGGCATCGCACTTTGGTTGTCACTTTTCGCAGGTTGGTTTCACTTGTTGTTATCACTTGGGCTTTGTATGCAAATCGTGGATGATATCTGCAACTTATATAACGTTATCTTAAGATTAAAGTCGATATTCCCTTGTGGACATCCTGGTCTGTGGACCACATAAGTACCCATCTACCGTAACCTAATCCTCCGCGAAGAAACGTTAGAATGTGCATGCGAGCTAGCGGTACCGCTAAGAACGATTTGGTTATCTTGGTACTGAGGTCATCACTGTGGCAAGGCCAACCGCTTCCAATATGGGCATAATTCGATTTTTAGCTAATTTGTCTGGGTCACTATGTGAGCGCGGTAAAATCCGCAACCATAACGGTTATTCCAATTCCATTAGAATTTCTTTGATGGTACCGTACCGAAATAAACCAATTAACTCGTTTAAGAGCGACCATTCACTCCGGGAGAAAACATGGTAATTCAGAAAATCGTGTGAATCTCGAACAATAAAATCATTCTTTAATTGCTAAACCCGTTCACATTTTCTTCCAGATCATTTGAACAATGACACTCCGAGCCATCAGCTTTTTTTGCTTCGTTTGTGTGGCCAAAGCCGCGTTTCCTCCGAGTCTGAGGTACCCGATTCCAGTGTCCGTGAACAGGATTGTCAACGCGAATGTTACTTGCGACCAGAGGAGTTTCAACGCCACGGTAACGCTCCAGCACCCATTCAAAGGGTTGGTTTTCGCCAGGGATTTTTCGCACGAGTGTAACACCCTGGGTAAGTCGATTGGTACCGCAACTGGTACTACAATCACTATTTTAGGTACTTTGTCGAACTCGGTTACCGTAAGTCTCTCGACTTCGGGCTGCGGCATCCGCTTGAGCTCCAGAATCAACGAAAACTCCCACAAGGAAATGGTCTACAGCGTGGTCTTAGTGGCACAGCAAGATCGTCACCTACGACAAATCGCCGACCAAGAAAAGTACCTGGAGTGCGTCGTCGAAGACGACGCTTTTTCAATCAAAAGCAACTCCGTAGCCCAAGCGCTTAAAACAACTCTATTGGAACGCACCAACAAAAACCAAAGAAGCGGTAGAATGAAGAAAGAAGACACCAAAGACCTGGTGGGTGAAGAAATGAACGAAGCGCTCTCTGCGTCTCGTGCCTGGATGGAAATCACCCCCGAAGACCAACTCCACAAGTTCACTGACACCCTCAAAGTCGGCGAGTCAGCGATCCTCACCCTCAAATCAACCCTACCCTCTGGAATCGGCTGGAAAGTCGTTGAGTGCGTCGCTCACGATGGTCTAGGAGACTCCTCCCAGAGGCTCCTAGACGATGATGGGTGCCCCATCGACGAACTGCTACTCCCATCGCCGCAGATGGGTCCCGTTCAGGCGATTTCGCTCATGAAGCACCAAGAAGCTTTTGCTAAGTTTGCTGCCTTCAAGTTCCCGGATCGAGATAGGTTGCATCTGTCGTGCTACTTGGAGTTGTGTCGAGGTTCTTGTCCTAATGTAAGTTGTTGTTTTTTGTGGCTGGGGGTTATTTGGTGGGTTGTAGGTGGATTGTGGGGCGAAGAGTGAAGGTTTGGAGAATCGTTTGGGGAGGACTTTGGCCAAAGGGACTCAAGGGGAGGTTCTGGATAGGCTGAAGGTGTTCAATAGCGTCGAGGTTCTGGCACCAGCGATCGACGATTTGAGGAAAAGTGACAATTTGCAAATTAGTGGTGAGTTTGTGGTGTGTCGGGGCGAAGTTGTATATAGGGGTTCGGTGCCGAAGTGGGGTGTTTTGGGGTTTTTTCGGGGGTGGACCAAAGGGGGTCTGTATATCGGAGCACTAGGAGGTGTAGTGGTCAAACGCCAACCAAAATTTGTTTGATCATCCCCACCAACAATGTTATGACGTCACGTCAAAATTTTACCTAGTAAACGTTATTTAAATTTTATAAAATAACATAGTCCTACAGGTCTAATTTATGAATTCGTGTTGAGTTTTTTCCGAGGCATCCAATTTTTTTTAAACAAAATCAGAATCTTTCAAAGGTAAATTTTTAATCGAAATATATCTTTTTATCCCTCGTCCGAAATTGATGACGTCATCTTATTAAAATTTCCTATCTAAAATGTGGAAAATATGATGAGTCTGTACTTATCTTTGCATTCATATTTTCTAGAATTGCTTATACAGGGTGATTCAGAAATTCCAACCACTTTCAAAAGTTGATTTTGAAGTCGAAGATTTCAAAAATCTTGGTCTGTAACCATTAACAGGCTGTTTTTTGAATCAGTTTGTCGATATATACATAGCAGAATTTTTTAAGAATTTTTAGGCAATTTTCCCAATAGCTGAAATTTTCAAAACAATGACACTTCTGAGTTTTTTCGGAGAACTTTCGAAAATTATCCAATCTGATTTCGACCTGTGGACGTCATTTTCGGTAACATCCTTCGAAAACTACGATCATTTATCCAGAATGAAGAAAACGAAATATAAGTATTTTTTGGGATATTTTTCAAAATTTGATTTTGAAACCGAAAATTTCAAAAATCGTGGTCCAAGACCATCAGGAGGATCTGTTTTCAATTCAGCTTATCGATACCTATATCCCAGAATTTTGTGGATTTTTAGGTAACTTTGTCCAAGGTTCAAATTTTCTAATTTGAAATTTTTTATCTTTTTCGGGGCACTTTCAAAAATTACCGAAAAACATTTTTTCTTCAATTCGACCTACAGAAGTCAGTTTAGGCAAAATTTGTTCGAAAATTCCAATCGTTTTTCTAGAAGCACCAAAATAAAATCTGGCTTTTTGGGATATTTTCAAAAAGTAATTTTGAAAGCGAAAATTTTGAAAATCTTGGTCAGGGACTATCAATAAGCTGTTTGTCGATTTAGTTCGTCGATGTCTATTATCCAGAATTTTTTGTGGATTTTTATGCAACTTTGCCAAAATCTCAAATTTTCAACTTGAAATTTTTGACATTTTCTAAGCTTTTTCGAAAATGACCGAAGGACATTTTTTTGTTGACTTCGACTTGTAGAAGTCATTTTTGGCAAGATTTTTTTTAATTCCAACCAGTTTTCCGGAATTATCAAAATGAAATATGAACTTTTTGGAAAGTTTTCTCAAAATTTGATTTTGAAATCAAAATTTCAAAAATCTTAGTTTGGAACCATCAACACGCTATGTTTTTTGAATAAGTTTGTCGATATCTATATCCCAGATTTTTTTTCTGGATTTTTAGGCAACTTTGCCAAAATCTCAAATTTAATTTTCAACCTGAAATTTTTTTTTTGACTTTTTCCAATTACTTTCGAAAATTACTGAAAGACATTTTTTGTTGATTTCAACCTGTTCACGTCGTTTTCCAAGCTTTTTCGAAAATTACTGAAAAGATATTTTTTTGTTGATTTCGACTTTTAGAAATATGATCATTTTTGGAAAGTTTTCAAAATTTGATTTTGAAGTCGAAGATTTCAAAAATTTTGGTCTGGAACCATCAATAGTCTGTTTTTTGAATTAGCTTGTCGATATCCATAAGTATCGCATAATTTTTTGTGGATTTTTAGGCAACTTTTCGAAAAGTTCAAATTTTCATTTCAATACAATGCCATTTCTGAGTTTTTTCGGAGCACTTTCGAAAATTATCCAAAGACATTTTTTCTTCAATTCGACCTACAGAAGTCATTTTCGGCAACATTTGTTCGAAAATTCCAATAATTTCTCTAGAATTATCAAAATAAAATCTGACTTTTTCGGATAATTTGAAAAAGTGTTTTTGAAAGCGAAAATTTCGATAATTTTGGTTTGGGACTATCAATAAACTGTTTTTCAAATTAGTTCGTCGATGTCTATATCCCAGAATTTTTTGTGGATTTTTAGGCAACTTTGGCAAAATTCCAAATTTTCAACTTCAAATTTTTGACCATTTTCCAAGCACTTTCGAAAATTGCCGAAAAACATTTTTTTCTTGATTTCGACTTTATTTTTGGCAATTTTTTTTTAATTCCAACCACTTTTCCGGATTTGTCAAAATGAAGTATGATCATTTTTGGAAAGTTTTCAAAATTTGATTTTGAAGTCGAAGATTTCAAAACTTTTGGTCTGGAACTATCAACAGGCTGTTTTTTGAATCAGCTTGTCGCATCTTTATCGCCGAATTTTTTGAGGATTTTTAGCCAATTTTTCCAAGAACTCAAATTTTCAACTTGAAATTTGTGAAAAGTTTTCCAAATTTGATTTTGACATCGAAAACTTCAAAAATACTGGTCAGGACCACCAATAGACTATGTTTTTTGAATCAACTTGTCGATATTTATATCGCAGAATTTTTTGAGGATTTTTAGGCAACTTTTCCAAGAGCTCAAATTTTCAACTAAAAATTTTTGACTCTTTTCCAAAGATTTTCGAAAACTACCAAAAATATTTTTTTGTCGATTTCGACTTGCAGAAGCCATTTTCGGCATCACGTTTTCAAAAATTCCAACCACTTTTCCAGAGTTATTAAAATGAAGTGTGATCATTTTTGAAAAGTTTTCAAAATTTGATTATGAAATCGAAAATTTCAAAAATCAAGAGAGTTTTTTGAGGAGTTTTGGGCAACCTTGCCAAAATTTCAAATTTTCAACTGAAATTTTTGGCTTTTTCCAAGGCTCTTTCTAAAATTACGGAAAGATATTTTTTTGTTCATTTAGACTTGCAGAAGTCATTTTTGACAACATTTTTTTCAAAAATTCCTACCACTTTTTCGAAATTATCAAAATGAAGTTTGATCACTTTTGGAAATTTTTCAAAATTTGATTTTGAAGTCGACGATTTCAAAAATCTTGACGTGGAACCATCAACAGGCTATGTTTTGGAATCAGCTTGTCTATATCTACATCCAGAATTTTTTGATAATTTTTAGGCAACTTCGCCAAAAGCTCAAATTTT
Source organism: Zophobas morio (assembly GCF_036711695.1). Classification (NCBI taxonomy): domain Eukaryota; kingdom Metazoa; phylum Arthropoda; class Insecta; order Coleoptera; family Tenebrionidae; genus Zophobas; species Zophobas morio. The sequence continues at coordinate 5,189,074 of NW_026972115.1, forward strand.
CAATTTGAAATGTTTGGCCTTTTTCCGCATTTTCGAAAATTATTGAAAAACATGATGATTTCGACTTGTCGAAGTAATTTTTGGGAGCATTTTTTTTTTCTTAATTCTAATCACTTTTCAGGAATTATCAAAATCAAGTATCATTTTTGGAAAATTTTCAAAATTTGATATTGACATAAAAAATTTCAAAAATCTTGGTCTCGAACCATCAAGAGGCAATGTTTTCTGAATCAGTTTCACGATATCTATATTCCCGAATTTTTTGAAGAGTTTTAGGCAACTTTGTCAAAATTTTAAATTTGCATTTTTTTACTTTTTCCAAGCCTCTTCCTAAAATTACCGAAAGACTTGTAGAAGTAATTTTTGGGAGCATTTTTTTTTTTAATTCTAATCACTTCCAGAATTATAAAAATTAATTATGATCAGGCCACTTTTGGAAAATTTTCAAAATTTGATTATGAAATGGAAAATTTAAAAAATCTCGGTCTGAAACCATGAAGAGGCTATGTTTTTAGAATAAGCTTGACGATGTCTATGTCCCAGAGTTTTTTGAGGATTTTTAGGCAACTTTGGCAAAATCTCAAATTTTCGACTTGAAATTTTTAACGTGTTTCCAAGCATTTTCGAAAATTATCGAAAAACATGTTGATTTTTCGACTTGCAGAAGTAATTTTTGGGAGCTTTTTTTTTCTTGATTCTAATCACTTTTCCGGAATTATCAAAATTAAGTATGATCAGTTTTGGAAAATTTACAAAATTTGATTGTGAAATCGAAAATTTCAAAAATCTTGGTCTCGAACCATCAAGAAGCTATGTTTTTTGAATCAGCTTCACGATATGTATATTCCCGCATTTTTTGAGGAGTTTTAGGCAACTTTATTAAAATTTCAAATTTGAAATTTTTTACTTTTTCCAAGCCTCTACCTAAAATTAACGAAAAACTTGTAGAAGTAATTTTTGAAAAATTTTCATATCGTAAAATTGAGAAAGTGATTTTTTTTAATTATAATAATTATTGAAAAATCTAAAAGTTGAAACATCCAATAGTTAGAAATTCGAATAATTTAAAAATTTAAAAATGAAAACTCGAAGAGTTGCATATCGCATAATTGAAGAAACGAAAAAAAATGAAAAATTGAAAAACTGAAAAATTAAAAAATCGAATAAGTGAAAAAGTTTAAAAAATTAAAAAAATGAGTAAAAAACGGAACATTCGAAAAATTTAAAAATAAAAAAAATGAAGAAAATAAAAACAAAATGAAAAATCACAATTCGAAAAATTTAAATGAAAAACTGGAAAAGCCAACAATTGAAAAAACAGTGAAGAATTACAAATCGAATAACTGAAGAAACGGAACATTGATAAAATAGAAATTGAAAGAAAAATTACAAAAACCGAACATTGAAAAATCGAAAATTTGCAAATCAACAATTAAAACAACGAAAAATTAAAAATTCATGAAACTGAAAAATTTTAAATTAAAGAATTGAAAACCGAAAAATTGAAAATCAAAAAATTGAAGACACGAAAAATTGAAAAAACCAAAAATTAATAACTTAAAAGTTAAAAAATTGAAAACCGAAAAATTGAAGAAATGATAAATTGGAAAATTAAATATTGAAAATTCATGAAATTACAAAATTAAAAAACTGAAAAATTGCAATTCGAAAAATTGAAGGAAGGATAATTGAACAATTGAAGAAAAAACAAAAACGGAACATTGAAAAATGGAAAAATGGTAAAAATAAAGAAAATAAAAAACAGAAATGAAAAATCGCAAATCGAAAATTTCAAGAAATGAAAAATTGGAAAATCCAAAAATTGAAAAAAAAAATTAAAAATTGAAAAAAGCAAATCGAAGAATTGAAAAAACGGATAAGTGATAAAATTGAAATTGAAAGAAAAATTATAAAAACCGAACAATTACAAATAATTAAATCAACGAAAAATTAAAAAATCATGAAACTCAAAATTTTTTTATTGAAAAAACGGAAAATTAAAAAATTTAAGAGTTAAGAAATCGAGAAACTGAAAAGCGAAAAATCGAAAATAAAAAAATTGAAGACACGAAAAATTGAAAAAGTTTAACATGAAAAATAAAAAATTATAAAATTGGAATGTTGAAAAATCGAGAAATTGCAAAAATAAAGAGAACAAAAAACCGAAACGAAAAATCGCAAACCTAAAATTTGAGGAAAGGAAAAAATGAAAAATCATGAAGTTGAATAAAATTAAAAAATCGAATAATTAAAAAATCTGGAAGTTGAAAAATCAAAAAATTGAAAAACAAAAAATTCCACATCGAAAAGTTGAAAAATCTTGACACTGAAAAAAGAAAAATTTTAAAATTAGAACATTGAAAAAGCGAAATATTGAAAAAATTAAGAAAATAAAAAACCGAAATGGAAAATTGATACAATTGAAATTGAAAGAAAAATAATAAAATCCGAACATTAAAAAATCGAAAAATTCTACAACAATTTATTAAAGTAACAAAAAATTTAAAATCATAAAACTGAAAAATATTAGTTCTTCAAGCATTTTCGAAAATTATCGAAAAACATGTTGATTTTTCGACTTGTAGAAGCAATTTTTGGGAGCTTTTTTTTCCTTGATTCTGATCACTTTTCCGGAATTATCAAAATAAGTATGATCAGTTTTGGAAAATTTTCAAAATTTGATTTTGAAATCGAAAATTTCAAAAATCTAGGTTTCGAACCATCAAGAGGCTATGTTTTTTGAATCAGCTTCACGATATCTATATTCCCGATTTTTTTGAGGAGTTTTAGCCAACTTTGTCAAAATTTGAAATTTGAAATTTTTTACTTTTGAAAAATTTTCAAAATTTGATTATGAAATGGAAAATTTGAAAAATATCGGTCTGGAACCATGAAAAGGCTATGTTTTTAGAATAAGCTTTACGATGTCTATGTCCCAGAATTTTTTGAGGATTTTTAGGCAACTTTGCCAAAATCTCAAATTTTCGACTTGAAATTTTTGACGTGTTTCCAAGCATTTTCGAAAATTATCGAAAAACATGTTGATTTTTCGACTTGTAGAAGTCATTTTTAGGAGCTTTTTTTTTCTTGATTATAATCACTTTTCCGGAATTATAAAAATTAAGTGGATCACTTTTGGAAAATTTACAAAATTTGATTTTGAAATCGACAATTTCAAAAATCTCAGTCTCTAACCATTAAGATGCTATGTTTTTTGAATCAGCTTCACGATATCTATATCCCAGAATTTTTTGAGGAGTTTTAGGCAACTTTGTCAAAATTTCAAATTTGAATGTTTTAGTTTTTCCAAGCCTCTACCTAAAATTACGGAAAGACTTGTAGAAGTAATTTTTCGGAACATTTTTTTTTTCTTAATTCTAATCACTTCCGGAATTATAAAAATTAATTATGATCAGGTCACGTTTGGAAAATTTTCAAAATTTGATTATGAAATAGAAAATTTCAAAAATCGCGGTCTGGAACCATGAAGAGGCTATGTTTTTAGAATAAGCTTGACGATGTCCATGTCTCAGAATTTTTTGAGGATTTTTAGGCAACTTTGCCAAAATCTCAAATTTTCGACTTGAAAATTTTGACTTGTTTCCAAGCATTTTCGAAAATTATCGAAAAACATGTTGATTTTTCGACCTGCAGAAGTAATTTTCGGGGGCTTTTTTTTCTTGATTCTAATCACTTTTCCGGAATTGTCAAAATTAAGTATGATCAGTTTACGAAAATTTTCAAAATTTGATTTTGAAATCGAAAATTTCAAAAATCTTGGTCTCGAACCATCAAGAGGCTATGTTTTTTGAATCATCTTCACGATCTCTATATCCCCGATCTTTTTGAGGAGTTTTAGGCAACTTTGTCAAAATTTGAAATTTGAAATTTTTGACTTTTTCCAAGTCTCTTCCTAAAATTACCCAAAGACTTGTAGAAGTAATTTTTGGAAGCATTTTTTTTTCCTTAATTCTAATCACTTCCGGAATTATAAAAATTAATTATGATCAGGCCACTTTTGGAAAATTTTCAAAATTTGATTATGAAATGGGAAATATAAAAAATCTCGGTCTGGAACCATGAAGAGGCTGTGTTTTCAGAATTAGCTTGACGATGTTATGTCCCAGAATTTTTTGAGGATTTTTAGGCAACTTTGCCAAAATCTCAAATTTTCGACTTGAAATTTTTGACGTGTTTCCAAACATTTTCGAAAATGATCGAAAACCATGTTGATTTTTCGACTTGTAGAAGCAATTTTAGGGAGCTTTTTTTTTCTTGATTTTAATCACTTTTCCGGAATTATCAAAATTAAGTATGATCAGTTTTGGAAAATTTTCAAAATTTGATTTTTAAATCGAAAATTTCAAAAATCTTGGTCTCGAACTATCAAGAGGCTATGTTTTTTGAATCAACTTTACGATATCTATATCCTCGAATTTTTTGAGGAGTTTTAGGCAAGTTTGTTGAAATTTGAAATTTTTTACTTTTTCCAATCCTCTTCCTAAAATTATCGAAAAACTTGTAGAAGTAATTTTTGGGAGCATTTTTTTTTTCTTAATTCTAATCACTTCCGGAATTATAAAAATTAATTATGATCAGGCCACTTTTAGCAAATTTTCAAAATTTGATTATGAAATGGCAAATTTGAAAAATCTCGGTCTGAAACCATGAAGAGGCTATGTTTTTAAAATAAGCTTGACGATGTATGTGTCGTAGAATTTTTGGAGGATTTTTAGGCAACTTTGCCAAAATCTCAAATTTTCGATTTGAAATTTTTGACGTGTTTCCAAGCATTTTCCAAAATTATCGAAAAACATATTGATTTTTCGACTTGTAGAAGCAATTTTAGGGAGCTTTTTTTTTCTTGATTTTAATCACTTTTCCGGAATTATCAAAATTAACTATGATCAGTTTTGGAAAATTTACAAAATTTGATTTTGAAATCGAAAATTTCAAAAATCTTGGTCTCGAACCATCAAGAGGCTATGTTTTTTGAATCAGCTTTACGATATGTATATTCCTGGATTTTTTGAGGAGTTTTAGGCAACTTTATTAAAATTTCAAATTTGAAATTTTTTACTTTTTCCAAGCCTCTACCTAAAATTAACGAAAAACCTGTAGAAGTAATTTTTGAAAAATTTTAATATCGTAAAATTAAGAAAGTGATTTTTTTTAATTATAATAATTATTGAAAAATCTAAAAGTTGAAACATCCAATAGTTAGAAATTCGAATAATTTAAAAATTTAAAAATGAAAACTCGAGTTGCATATCGCATAATTGAAGAAACGAAAAAAAATGAAAAATTGAAAAACTGAAAAATTAAAAAATCGAATAAGTGAAAAAGTTTAAAAAATTAAAAAAATGAGTAAAAAACGGAACATTCGAAAAATTTAAAAATAAAAAAAATGAAGAAAATAAAAACAAAATGAAAAATCACAATTCGAAAAATTGAAATGAAAAACTGGAAAAGCCAACAATTGAAAAAACAGTGAAGAATTACAAATCGAATAACTGAAGAAACGGAACATTGATAAAATAGAAATTGAAAGAAAAATTACAAAAACCGAACATTGAAAAATCGAAAATTTGCAAATCAACAATTAAAACAACGAAAAATTAAAAATTCATAAAACTGAAAAATTTTAAATTAAAGAATTGAAAACCGAAAAATTGAAAATCAAAAAATTGAAGACAGGAAAAATTGAAAAAACCAAAAATGAATAACTTAAAAGTTAAAAAATTGAAAACCGAAAAATTGAAGAAATGATAAATTGGAAAATTAAATATTGAAAACTCATGAAATTACAAAATTAAAAAACTGAAAAATTGCAATTCGAAAAATTGAAGGAAGGATAATTGAACAATTGAAGAAAAAACAAAAACGGAACATTGAAAAATGGAAAAATTGTAAAAATAAAGAAAATAAAAAACAGAAATGAAAAATCGCAAATCGAAAATTTCAAGAAATGAAAAATTGGAAAATCCAAAAATTGAAAAAAAAAATTAAAAATTGAAAAAAGCAAATCGAAGAATTGAAAAAACGGATAAGTGATAAAATTGAAATTGAAAGAAAAATTATAAAAACCGAACAATTACAAATAATTAAATCAACGAAAAATTAAAAGATCATGAAACTCAAAATTTTTTTATTGAAAAAACGGAAAATTAAAAAATTTAAGAGTTAAGAAATCGAGAAACTGAAAAGCGAAAAATCGAAAATAAAAAAATTGAAGACACGAAAAATTGAAAAAGTTTAACATGAAAAATAAAAAATTATAAAATTGGAATGTTGAAAAATCGAGAAATTGCAAAAATAAAGAGAACAAAAAACCGAAACGAAAAATCGCAAACCTAAAATTTGAGGAAAGGAAAAAATGAAAAATCATGAAGTTGAATAAAATTAAAAAATCGAATAATTAAAAAATCTGGAAGTTGAAAAATCAGAAAATTGAAAAACAAAAAATTCCACATCGAAAAGTTGAAAAATCTTTACACTGAAAAAAGAAAAATTTTAAAATTAGAACATTGAAAAAGCGAAATATTGAAAAAATTAAGAAAATTAAAAACCGAAATGGAAAATCGATAAAATTGAAATTGAAAGAAAAATAATAAAATCCGAACATTAAAAAATCGAAAAATTCTACAACAATTTATTAAAGTAACAAAAAATTGAAAATCATAAAACTGAAAAATATTAGTTTGAAAAAACGGAAATTAAAAAATTTTAAAGTTGAGAAATCAAAGAATCGAAAACCGAAAAATTGAAATAAAAAAATGAAGACACGAACAATTGAAAAAATTAAAAATTTAAATTTTTGATGTGTTTCCAAGCATTTTCGAAAATTATCGAACATGTTGATTTTTCGACTTGTAGAAGTAATTTTTGGGAGCTTTTTTTTTCTTGATTCTAATCACTTTTCCGGAATTATCAAAATTAAGCATGATCAGTTTTGGAAAATTTTCAAAATTTGATTTTGAAATCGAAAATTTCAAAAATCTTGGTCTCGAACCATCAAGAGGCTATGTTTTTTGAATCAGCTTCACGATATCTATATTTCCTCATTTTTTAAGGTCTTTTAGGTAACTTTGTCAAAATTTGAAATTTGAAATGTTTTACTTTTTCCAAGCCACTTTTCCAGAGTTATCAAAATGGAGATAGACCATTTTTGAAAAGTTTTCAAAATTTGATTTTAAAAACGAAAAAATTTCAAAAATCTTGGTGAGGGACCATCAACAGGCTTTTTTTTAATAAGCTCGGTGGTATCTAATTCCAAAAGTCTGATGATTTTTAGACACTGCGAAAAGTTCAAATTTTCAATACAATTTTTGACTTTTTCGTAGCTCGTTCGAAAATTACCAAAGAATTTTTTGTTGTTTTCTTTCCAGTCATTTTCTTCGAAAATTCCGATAACTTTTCCAGAATGACCAGATGAAATTTGGCAATTTTTGCATATTTTCAAAATTTAATTTTGAAACCAAAAATTTCGAAAATATACTGGATATACACATTTTTAGACAAAAAAAATCAAAAAAATTTTGTAATAAGATTTTGCAGTTTAACGTAACCAATTTTAACATATAGGGATTATTATAAAAAAAATTGGTCGCTGGTTATTTCGACAGAACTTCCCTCGTCCCCAAAGTACAGTTGAACAAATACAGCTTTTTTTTACAAAAATCTGGATACTGGAGTATAAACTCAAGACGGAAACATAAACCACAAGTGAAGGAGTATATTATTTTATAAAATTTAAATAACATTTACTATTGTAATTGATTGGTATAGATGATTAGACAAATTTTGGTTAGCGTTTTTCCATTTACACGATATTCGGCAAAATTTGACAACAATCGACACAGACGCGGACAGACGGCAGACAGACAGACGGAAACCAAGAAACATACAAATTTTATAATTTTTAATGTAGTTTTGTTATCAATTTTTCCGGTATACAGACTCTCTTCTGTCCACCTTTAGAAAAAACCCCAAAATGCGCTGTGGTTTCGGCACCGAATGCCACATTCTTCTTTGTATCTTGTCTTTGTACATACCCTGTATATAGTAAATATATCGTTATGCACGCTGTCTCTTTTCTTATTCTTCCTAGCACACTTCCTTTTCTTCACCACACGCTTGCGACCCAAGGGCATTAAAATTATATTAAAAAGCAATTTGTCGAAGGCCGCAATAATTCGTGACGGCCGATCTGCGGCTACCTGATGGTACAATAATTAAAACCAGCAGTAAGTGCCCCTTTGACTCCTTTGAGGGCCCGATTGGTCTTGGCCAGCACATTTGAATACCAAGGCGAATTTAATCCGGCGTTCTCGTCGTGGGAAAGCGGCAATTTTGCGATTTATTATTATAAGATCGGGCTCTATTTATGATCTACGGATTGTTTCAGTTTATTAGCGGCGGGGTGCCAATTTGTTGATTAAATTTGCTTTAGTGGAAACCGATAGAGAGGTATCTGGTTTTGACTTACAATAAATCAAACAGCGAGACTAAACGTGCAATTTAATAATTTCGCCGATCACTGATAGCGCTAATAAAACACACAAGGCAGATTTATTTGCCCCAAGATTCAATATTTACAATTCGAACTGTCGCTGTTATCGCGGTTTTTATTTGCTTCTGAAGCGTAGGAATCTCGAGATGGGTAGGGGAGCACGGACATAAACTCTAACCTGTCAGTAAAATAAGTAAAATATTGTTTCCACCCTCCCCTATAAGCGACTAGCTCTCGAAACCCCCGCGTCTGATTTATCGGCCCGTTTTCCATAATGGCCAATTTAAATCCCAATCGGTATTTTACGCCGCGCACAAGTAATTAGTGGATACAAGAGGTAATTGTAACGTACGTCTCAGCGCGATTTATTATCACCTAGAAATGATACAAGCGTCGGGGTGTATGATGAAGTGCAACTCATAGTCTTTGTTGGGTTTTTTGCCTTTCCGCCACAGTATTAAAACGACATTTCGCACAATAAAAACCCATCTATCCTTGTACGCCATGACGCCCGTTACAAATGGCACCCCATAAACAACTAATATAGCGTCGTTATTATGCACAGTATGTTTATTTTTGAAGCCGTGGTGGTCTGACAGTGGAGGCACTGGAGCGCAAAATTTTCTAGGTGCCTGGGGCTACGACTCAAAATTTGATTAATGAAGAGACGGAGCACGGATTCATAATGCCGCTTCGAATTAAATTAAACTGAAATTTTCCAGCGATTATTCGTGCCTTCAAGGCTGAAGAAATACGCAATTTTGTATTTTTACTTCCTGAGACATACAGATTTTTGGAAAAAAATTAATTGAATTGCAAACGTTGTAAGGTTGTCGTAGCCTTGGTAAATCGTTAATCAAAATCTATTCATTTATACTCTTCCAAAAAATTAATGACGTAATGTTCAAATTTTGCCGAGTAAATCTTATCTCAAATGTGCAAAATAAGATGAGTCTATACCTGTGATTTGTCATTGCATTCGTATTTCTAGTTTACTTATACAGGGTGACAAAAAAAATAAGGCAATTTATTTAATATAACTTTATATTAAAAAAAATAATAATATTACGTACATATCTTTATTTTAATTTATAAGGGATATCATAAAAAATAGAATTCGCGACATCAAATCTTTTAATTTTTCGAAAAGTCTGGATTTGATTACTTTCGATTTTCAACTTTTTTTTTTCAGCTGTTCTTAACTTCCAAATTTTTCAATTTTTCGTTTCCTCAGTTTTTCAAGATCTTGATTTTTTTTTCATTTTCCCGATTTTTTAATTTTCATTCTTTCGATTTTATATCGCAATTTTTCGTTTTCTCACTTCCTTTATTTTTTCAATGTCTCTTCGATTGTTAATTTTTCAGGTACTCAATTTTTCAAAATTTGAATCTTTGATTCTTCAGTTTTCAATTTTTCAATTATCCGATTTTCGGATTTCTTTAATTTTCAGTATTTCGATTTTACAATACACATTTCGATTTTTCGAATTTTCGTTTCTTCAAATTTTCAAGTTCTCGAATTCCAACCATCAGATTTTTCAAAATTTTCATTTTATACTTTTTCGTTTTTCCGTTTTTGATTTTTTAATTTTACAATCTCAATTTTTCCATTTTTTCTTTATTCAAAAAGATGGCAAATCGAAAGAAATTGAAAAATCGAATAAGCGGAAAATCGAAAAATTGCAAATCGAAGTTGCAGGAACGAAAAATCGGAACATTGAAGAACTAAAAATCGAGAAACTTAGAAATGGAAATAATTAAAAAATGACGAAAACTTATAAAAAAGAACAAGAGAATCGAATCGGGAAATTGGAAAATTTAAAATTGAGAAAACGAAAAATTACTAATCTGAAAGTAAAAAAATTGAAAACCGAAAAATTGCAAATCGATAAACTGAAAAATCCAAAAATTGAAAAATTAAATATTCAAAAGTTAAAAATTCGGAAAATTGAAAAACTTAAAAATGAAAACTCGAAGAGATGTATATCGCAAAATTGAAGAAACGAAAAAAATGAAAAATTGATAAAACCAAAACGAAAAATTATAAAAATAAAGAAAATAAAAAACCGAAATGGAAAAACGCAAATCGAAAAAGTGAAGAAAGGGAAAATTGATAACATTGAAATTGAAAAAAAAATTATAAAAACCGAACATTGAAAAATCGAAAAATTGTAAATCAAAAAGACATGAAAAATTGAAATAATTTAAAATGGAAAAATAAAAAATTATAAATTCGGAACATTGAAAATGGAAAATCCAAAAATTAAAAAAATTATAAAATCGAAACATCGAAAAATCGATAAATTGTAAAAATAAAGAAAATAAAAAACTGAAACGAAAAATTACAAATCGAAACACTGAAGAAATGAAATATTGGAAAATTAAAAATTGAAAAAAAAAAAATAAAAATTGAAAAATCCAAATCCAAGAATTGAAGAAATGGAAAATTGCTAAACTTGAAATTGAAACAAAAATTTTAAAAACCGATCATTGAAACATCTAAAATTTGTAAATCAACAATTTTATTAAAGCAACGAAAAATTGAAAAATCATGAAACTGAAAAATTTTAAATTGAAAAAACAGAAAATTGAAAATCAAAAAACTGAAAAAAAATAAAAAGGAAAAATTAAAAATTATAACATGCGAACTTTGAAAAATCTAAAAATTGTAAAAATAAAAAAAATTAAAAACCGAAACGAAAAATTGCAAACTTAAAATTTAAAGAAACGAAAAATTAAAAAATCATGAAACTGAATAAAATAAAAAAGGAAAAATTTTAAATTCTCAAGCTGGAAAATCAAAAAAATGAAAACCGAAAAATTGCACATCGAAAAATTGAAACATTAAAAATTGAAAAATTATAAAATTAGAACATTGAAATTGCGAAAAATTGAAAAAACCACTGATTGAAAAAATGCAAATTGAATAAATGAAGAAACGGAAAATTGATAAAAAAATTGATAAAATTGAAATTAAAAAAAAAAAATTATAAAAACCGAACATTGAAAAATCGAAATATTGTAAATCAAAAAACTGAAGACATGAAAAGTTGAAAAAATTTAAAACGGAAAAATAAAAAATTATAAAATCTGAACATTGAAAAATCGAAAAATTGTAAAAATAAAAAAAAATTAAAAACCGTAACGAAAAATTGCAAACTTAAAATTTAAAGAAACGAAAAATGGAAAAATCATGAAACTGAACAAAATAAAAAAAGAAAAATTTAAAAATCTTCAAGCTGGAAAATCAAAAAATTGAAAACCGAAAAATTGAAATTGCAAAAAATTGAAAAAATAAAGGAAATAAAAAACCGAAACGAAAAATTACAAATCGAAAAACTGAAGAAATGAAAAATTGTAAATTCTAAAAATTAAAAAAAAATCAAAAACATGCATATTGAAGAAATGTAAAAGCGGAGAATTGATGAAATTGAAATAAAAAAAAATTAAATACCGAAAAATTATAAATCAACAATTAAAGCAACGAAAAATTTTAAAATGAAAAAACGGAAAAATAAAGAATCTAAAAGTTGAGAAATCAAAAAATTGAAAATCAAAAAAATTGAAGACACGGAAAATTGAAAAAATTTATAATGAAAAACTAAAAAATATATATAAACTCGGAACATTGAAAAATCGAAAAATTGTAAAATTAAACAAAACGAAAAACCGAAACGAAAAATTGCAAACTTAAAATTTGAAGAAACGAAAAATTGTAAAATCATGGAACTGAATAAAATAAAAAAAAAATTAAAAATCGTGAAGTTGCAAAATCAAAAAACTGAAACATATTTTTACACTGAAAAAAGAAAAATTATAAAATCAGAACATTGTAAAAGCGAAAAACTGAAATAATAAAGAAAATAAAAATCCGAAACAAAAAATTACACATTGAAAAATTGGAAAAAATTAAAAATTGGCAAATCCAAAAATTGAAAAAATACAAATCGAAGAATTGAAAAAACGAAAAATTGATAAAACTGAAATTGTAAGAAAAATGATAAAAATCGAAAAATTGTGAATCAACAATTAAAGCAACGAAAAATTAAAAAATTATGAAACTGAAAAATTTTAAATTGAAAAAACGGAAAATTAAATATCTAAAATTTGAGAAATCGAAAAATTAAAAATCAATAAATTGAAGACACGAAAAATTGAAAAAATTTAAAATGGAAAAATAAAAAATTATAGACCATTGAAAAATCGATAAATTGTAAAAATAAAGAAAATAAAAAACCGAAACGAAAAATTGCTTATATAAATTTGAAGAAACGAATAATTGAACGATCATAAAACTCGATAAAATCTAAAAATTAAAAAATCTGAAGTCGAAAAATGGCACATTGAAAAATTGAAAAACCGAAAAATTGAAAAATAAAAAAATTAAAAACGAAACGAAAAATTACAATTCGAAAAGTTGCAAAACTTAAAAGTTAAAACATCCGGAAGTTGCAAATTTGGAAAACTGGAGAATTTAAAATTAGAACCTAAATATTAAAAAAATAAAAATTGGAAACTCCAGAAATTAAATCGAAAAATTGCAAAATCTAAAAATGCAAGTAACAAGAAGAATGATAAACTGAAAAAACAAAAAAGTATAAAATCGAAACGTCGAAAAATTGAAAAATTGAAAAAATAAAGAAAAAACCGAAACGAAAAAACGCAAACCTAAAATAAGAAAAACCAAAAATTAAAAAATCTGATGTAGAATCAAAAAATAGAAAACCGAAAAATTACACATTGAAAAATTGCAAATCTAAAATTTGAAGAAACGAAAAATTGAAAAATCATGAAACTGAATAAAATAAAAATACGAAAAATTTAAAAATCTGAAGTTGCAAAATAAAAAATAGAAAAATTTTAACACTGAAAAAAGAAAAATTATAAAGTCAGAACATTGAAAAACCGAAAATAGAAAAAATAAAGGAAGTAAAAAACCAAAATGAAAAATTACAAATCGGAAAATTGTAAAATTTAAAAATTGAAACATCCAAAAGTTGGAAAATCGGAAAACTGGAGAATTTAAAATAAGAATCTAAAAATTAAAAAATCAAAAATTGGAAACTCGAAAAATTTTAAATCGAAAAATTACAAAATCTAAAAATTGAAGCAACAAGAAAAATGAAAAACTAAAAAATCGAAAAATTGTCAAAATAAAGAAAATAAAAAACCGAAACGAAAAATGGCAAATCTAAAATTTGAAGAAACGAAAAAGTGAAGAATTAGGAAATTGAATAAAATAAATAAACGAAAAATTAAAGAATTTCGGAGAATTCGGAGTTATCACAGCAGATCATCAAGAAGTTAGATTTGTTGAAGTTCTGTCTAATAACTTTGAACAAAATTTTAACAAATAAAATCCAAAATTGTCCTGCTAATTTTAGAAAAATGCAAATCGAAGAATTGAAAAATTAAAATATCTAAAATCTGAAAAATCGAAAAATAATAAATGGAAACATTAAAAATTGAGATTCCAAAATATCGAAGTTTGTGAATTTGCAAATCATGAAATTGAAATCATTGAAAATTTTAAAACTGAAAACTCAATAAATGCACTTTTAAAAATCGAAAACAGGAAAAATTGAAAAAGCGGACAATTAAAAATGGACAATCTGAAGATGTTTAACAATCGACCCATAAAATCAATATTTTATTGTTATTATATATTATTTATTTATTTTTTCAATTATAATTAAAAAACCGAAACGAAAAATTGCAAATCGAGAAACTGAAGAAACAAAACAAAAAGAAAAATCGAAGAACTGATAAATTAAAATTATCAGAAAACAAAAGTTGCAAACATTTTTTATAATTTTTCAAAGAAGTGGGATTTTTTGTACTAGTGGTGGCATCTGTCCTTCCTTCTGTAGTTTTCATTGGTATGGTCTCGTATGGTTAGAAATGTAGCTTTTCTTGGAGAAAAAAATCCACAAACAAGTAAGTAAATAAATTCTTCTATTTCCATTTTTGTGATTCTTTATAATTTTTTTAAATAATTAGACAATGGGCGAGTGAAACGCCATTGTGTTTATCCCCTGTGTGTCACATCGCTTTCGTGTTTCTTGCACCTTTTATTTTTATTGTTCGCAGAACCGGAAACCTTCCCCTTCACGAACCTCCCCGGCGACAGAACGTTCTGCGTGTCTCCGGATAAAATCGCCATTACTTTCTGTGTGCTAGGAATCGTCTTCCTGTGTGCCGTCGTGGTGGCGGCCTTGGCCCTTATCAGAGGCCGAAAGGGCGGAAACGAGGGCCCTTTTTACACAAGGAGTTTATTTTCTAGCAGCAGCGGCGGCTCGGCGTACGGGAGCAAATTGTTGCTGCATGAAAGCCCGTGTTTAGGGCAGCCGCCGACGAGGAGGATGCCCTACGGAAGAATACTGTAGGGCTTCTACTATTTATTTTTTGTATATATTATATGGGGGGTAATTGGTGGGTTGGGGCTTCAGTTTGTCTGACTTTTTCAAGTTCCGGTGTCTGTTTAGTGTTAGATAGGGTACCTAGGGTTTTTAATAGTAGGAACTTTGAAATGTCAGATAAATTTAGAAATTTTTGTATTGTGAGCTTTGTGATAAATATAATAAACGTTCGGAGTGTCAAGGTTTTATTTAAATCGTCTACTTAAGACACAAACATTAATAGAATAAAAATACAAACGAAATGACGCGTCTTATTAACACGACCCGATGGAGATAATTATTTTCTAAAATAATCGCAATCTGGTTTGGTGTATTCGTAACTGGTTTTATACAAATTCGAAAACTAGTTTAGGCATTTTCATTCAGGAAAACTTTCCAGGGAAAACACCATTGTTCGACATATCTCCCTCAAAATCAGACAAACATTATTTTTTTTTACGATTTGAAAACACGTTTTTGCGACGTAATGTTCTCGTGATAACATTTTATTTTGTGTTGTCAATTAAAATGCATCTCCTACATCTTCGTGTTGAATGGAGCGACAAACATTATATGCGCTAATCACCGGCCACTTTCCATTGTTTGTAATTATGTATCTTCAAATTTTTGTGAACAATAGTTCAGATGATGCCTTGAAAAAATTGATTTCGTTGAATGTTCTTGTTAATGGGATAAAGAGGAAACGCGGAGGCCACTTTACAAAAGCGTCGGAAACAGAAGGGCAAAACAATTAGATTTATTGCGGAGTCGTTGGAAAGTTTGCTGGCTGGTATCTAATTATCAGTTATTAATTATTGAAATTTATACAGCGTGCACCAAAAGCTTGGAACGGGCGAGATGGAGTTCGTAGATTGCGAGCGAGGTAAGTGAGATTGTACACATTGTTGTTAGCTCCATTTTGTTTCTTTTCACTAAATCAATATTACCATTTTGCCAAAATTTCAAAAACTTTTAGTTAGCAATTTACCAAAAAATCTGAAAGAATATTGTAAGTCCCTGGTGTTTTATTAAAAAAAAAAATAAAAATGAAAAAATAGAATCTTGGGGGTCGATTTTATTTTTTAAAATAAGATCGTTCACAATCCACTGGTTGGAAAAATTTCTGGGACTCCTACTAGTGTTCTCTTTTTTGAAATAATCTTGAGAGCTGATGGTGTTTTCTTCTCAAATTATTTGAAAGAACCTGTGGAGCCTTTGGTGGTTTTTTAATTTTTGAAAGAATTTAAAGGAACCTCATGGACTAATTTTGTAAGAATATAAAACTTGATTCATTGCCTGGAAATACCTTTGAGTGATTCTGATGTTCTATTTTTGAAAGACTTTGTAAAAATTTTAAAGCCCCAGTGTTTTGTTGTTGAAAAAGTCTTGAGGCTCTTGCTCATCGGTTCTTAAAAGAAATTTAAAGATTCTTGGGGGCTGCCGTGTTCAAATTTTGAGATTTCGGCTGTTTAAATTCAGAATAAACAGGGAAATTTGGTAGTTTTATTTAGATTTTTTCTATTTTCCTTTCCCCTTTTAGTTATTTTTCAATCAAGACTGTTCCAACAGTAAAAAAATTACATTATTACATTTTTTTAATCATTGATTTCTTTTTCTTAATCTATAGACTTTTCTTTCAACAACATAATGCTTAACATAATTCTAACCTCGAATTCACCATTTGATATTTTAAGTATTTTATTATTGAAATGAATAAGCCCCACCCACCCGCCCCATTTCAATTGTAATGAATTTTTTTATTCGTCGTGAGACTGAGGGGTGGAGCTTAACCGCAAAGTCCGTAGTTCTGTACAAGAAATGATGTTTGAAGCATTATCCTGTTATTTTGAGAAAAAATAGGGAGCCAAGAACTTTACAAAATTTTGTTAATAAAGAACGCCAATAAACAGATTAAGTAAGAAAAATGTGTCATAACAAAATTGTGTAAAGAAAAAACTCAACTCGAAAATACTGGATACCTTTCATTGTACTTCAGGAGCGAGGGAAGTTCTGTCGAAACAACATTCGATCAAGTTTTTAAAAGGTGAAACCTTCTCGGGGGCCCTCACTGTCTTTTTTTTAAGAAGGTGACACTTTCTTGGGGCCCCAACAGTCTTTCGTTTTTAAGAAGATGAAACCTTCTTTTCCTCTCTTATACTCTGACTAGTACTTTCTATATTATTTTTACATAAAATAAACTTCTTCAAAATCAATCAAATTTTATAATTTTTCAAAGAAGCAGGATTTGTTGGACCGTACTCGAGGGATGAGGGAAGTTTTGTCGAAATTATTTTCCGTTTTTTGAAGTTACAATAAATAAAAAATCCCTCACAATTGAGACAGGAGCGGGTGGGTGGGGCTTAATTAATCACTGACTTCTTTTTCTTAATCTACAAGAAATTACAGAGCGAAATATTTTTGAAGCATTATCGTGTTGATTTGAGAAAAAATAGGGAATGAAGAAGAGAAAAAAAATTACAAAAATAAAACTTTACAAAATTTTGCTAATAGAGCAGCGCCAACAAACAGATTAAGCAAGAAAATGTGTTATAACAAATATGTAAAGAAAAAACTCAATTCGAAAATACTGGATACCTTTCATTGTACTTCAGGAGCGAGAGAAGTTCTGTCGAAACAACATTCGATGAAGTTTTTATAAGGTGAAACTTTCTCGGGGCCTCAAATGTCTTTTTTTAATGTGAAACCTTCTCGGGGGCTCCAATTGTTTTTTTTTTAAGAAGGTGAAATCTTCTCGGAGGGCCCAACTGTGCTTTTTTTTTTAAGGTGAAAGCTTCTCGGGGGCCCCAACTGTCTTTTTTTAAAAAGATCAAACCTTCTTGGGGACCCAAACTGTCTTTTTTTAAGAAGGTCAAACCTTCTCGGGGGCCCCAACTGTCTTTTTTTTTAAGAAGGTGAAATCTCGGGAACCCCAACTATTTTTTTTAACAAGGTGAAACCTTCTCGGAGGGCATAACTGTGTTTTTTTTAAAGGTGAAACCTTCTCGGGGCCCCCGACTGTCTTTTTTTTAAGAAAGTGAAACCTTCTCGGGGATCCGAACTATTTTTTTTAACAAGGTGAAACCTTCTCGGGGGCCCTAACTGTCTTTTTCTTAAGAAGGTGAAACCTTCTCGGGGCCCCCGACTGTCTTTTTTTTAAGAAGGTGAAACCTTCTCTGGAACCCCAACTATTTTTGTTAACAAGGTGAAACCTTCTCGGGGGGCCCAACCGTCTTTTTTTTAAAGGCGAAAACTTCTCGGGGGTCCCAACTGTCTTTTTTTAAGTAGGTCAAAGCTTCTCGGGGACCCAAACTGTCTTTTTTTAAGAAGGTCAAACCTTCTCGAGGACCCCAACTACTTTTTTTAACAAGGTGAAACCTTCTCGGAGGGCCCAACTGTGCTTTTTTTTTAAGGTGAAACCTTCTCGGGGACCCCAACTATTTTTTTTTAACAAGGTTAAACCTTCTCGGGGGGCCCAACCGTCTTTTTTTTTAAGGCGAAAACTTCTCGGGGGCCCAACTGTCATTTTTTAAGAAGGTCAAACCTTCTCGGGGACCGAAACTGTTTTTTTTTTTAAGAAGTTGAAACCTTCTCGGGGATCCCAACTATTTTTTTTAACAAGGTGAAACCTTCTCGGGGGACCCAACCGTCTTTTTTTTAAAGGTGAAACCTTCTCGAGGGCCCTGACTAACATTTTTTTAAGAAGATGAAATCTTCTCGGGGGCCCCAACCGTCTTTTTTTTTAAAGGTGAAAACTTCTCGGGGGCCCCAAATGTCTTTTTTTAAGAAGATCAAACCTTCTCGGGGACCCAAACTGTCTTTTTTTAAGAAGGTCAAACCTTCTCGGGGGCCTCAACTGTCTATTTTTTAACAAGGCGAAACCTTCTCGGGGGGCCCAACCGCCTTTTTTTTAAAGGCGAAAACTTCTCGGGGGCCCCAACTGTGATTTTTTAAGAAGGTCAAACCTTCTCGGGGACCTAAACTGTTTTTTTTTAAGAAGTTGAAACCCTCTTGGCGATCCCAACTATTTTTTTTAACAAAGTGAAACCTTCTCGGGGGACCCAACCGTCTTTTTTTTAAAGGTGAAACCTTCTCGAGGGCCCTGACTAACATTTTTTTAAGAAGATGAAATCTTCTCGGGGGCCCCAACTGTTCTTTTTTTTTTAAAGGTGAAAGCTTCTCGGGGGCCCCAACTGTCATTTTTTAAGAAGATCGAACTTTCTCGGGGACCCAAACTGATTTTTTTAGGAAGTTGAAACCATCTCGGGGATCCCAACTATTTTTTTTAGCAAGGCGAAACCTTCTCGGGGGGCCCAACCGTCTTTTTTTCAAAGGCGAAAACTTCCCGGGGGCCCCAACTGTCATTTTTTAAGAAGGTCAAACCTTCTCGGGGACCCAAACTGTTTTTTTTTTTAAGAAGTTGAAACCTTCTCGGGGATCCCAACTATTTTTTTAACAAGGTGAAACCTTCTCGGGGGGCCCAACCGTCTTTTTTTTAAAGGCGAAAACTTCTCGGGGGCCCCAATTGTGATTTTTTAAGAAGGTGAAACCTTCTCGGGGACCCAAACTGTTTTTTTTTAAGAAGTTGAAACCTTCTTGGGGATCCCAACTATTTTTTTTAACAAAGTGAAACCTTCTCGGGGGACCCAACCGTTTTTTTTTTAAGGTGAAACCTTCTCGAGGTCCCTGACTAACATTTTTTTAAGAAGATGAAATCTTCTCGGGGGCCCCAACCGTCTTTTTTTTTAAAGGTGAAAGCTTCTCGGGGGCCCCAACTGTCTTTTTTTAAGAAGGTCAAACCTTCTCGGGGACTCAAACTGTCTTTTTTTAAGAAGGTCAAACTTTCTCGGGGAACCAAACTGTGTTTTTTAAGAAGTTGAAACCTTCTTGGGGATCCCAACTATTTTTTTTAACAAAGTGAAACCTTCTCGGGGGACCCAACCGTTTTTTTTTTAAAGGTGAAACCTTCTCGAGGTCCCTGACTAACATTTTTTTAAGAAGATGAAATCTTCTCGGGGGCCCCAACCGTCTTTTTTTTAAAGGTGAAAGCTTCTCGGGGGCCCCAACTGTCTTTTTTTAAGAAGGTCAAACCTTCTCGGGGACTCAAACTGTCTTTTTTTAAGAAGATCGAACTTTCTCGGGTCCCAAACTGATTTTTTTAGGAAGTTGAAACCATCTCGGGGATCCCAACTATTTTTTTTAGCAAGGCGAAACCTTCTCGGGGGGCCCAACCGTCTTTTTTTCAAAGGCGAAAACTTCCCGGGGGCCCCAACTGTCATTTTTTAAGAAGGTCAAACGTTCTCGGGGACCCAAACTGTTTTTTTTTTAAGAAGTTGAAACCTTCTCGGGGATCCCAACTATTTTTTTAACAAGGTGAAACCTTCTCGGGGGGCCCAACCGTCTTTTTTTTAAAGGCGAAAACTTCTCGGGGGCCCCAATTGTGATTTTTTAAGAAGGTGAAACCTTCTCGGGGACCCAAACTGTTTTTTTTTAAGAAGTTGAAACCTTCTTGGGGATCCCAACTATTTTTTTTAACAAAGTGAAACCTTCTCGGGGGACCCAAACGTTTTTTTTTTAAAGGTGAAACCTTCTCGAGGTCCCTGACTAACATTTTTTTAAGAAGATGAAATCTTCTCGGGGGCCCCAACCGTCTTTTTTTTTAAAGGTGAAAGCTTCTCGGGGGCCCCAACTGTCTTTTTTTAAGAAGGTCAAACCTTCTCGGGGACTCAAACTGTCTTTTTTTAAGAAGGTCAAACTTTCTCGGGGACCCAAACTGTGTTTTTTAAGAAGTTGAAACCTTCTTGGGGATCCCAACTATTTTTTTTAACAAAGTGAAACCTTCTCGGGGGACCCAACCGTTTTTTTTTTAAAGGTGAAACCTTCTCGAGGGCCCTGACTAACATTTTTTTAAGAAGATGAAATCTTCTCGGGGGCCCCAACCGTCTTTTTTTTTTAAAGGTGAAAACTTCTCGGGGGCCCCAACTGTCTTTTTTTAAGAAGGTCAAACCTTCTCGGGGACCCAAACTGTCTTTTTTTAAGAAGGTCAAACCTTCTCGGGGGCCTCAACTGCCTATTTTTTAACAAGGCGAAACCTTCTCGGGGGGCCCAACCGCCTTTTTTTTAAGGCGAAAGCTTCTCGGGGCCCCAACTGTCTTTTTTTAAAAAGATCAAACCTTCTTGGGGACCCAAACTGTCTTTTTTTAAGAAGGTCAAACCTTCTCGGGGGCCCTATCTGTCTTTTTTTTAAGGAGGTGAAACCTTCTCGGGAACCCCAACTATTTTTTTTAACAAGGTGAAACCTTCTCGGAGGGCATAACTGTGTTTTTTTTTAAGGTGAAACCTTGTCGGGGCCCCCGACTGTCTTTTTTTTAAGAATGTGAAACCTTCTCGGGGATCCGAACTATTTTTTTTAACAAGGTGAAACCTTCTCGGGGGCCCTAACTGTCTTTTTTTTTAAGAAGGTGAAACCTTCTCGGGGCCCCCGACTGTCTTTTTTTTAAGAAGGTGAAACCTTCTCTGGAACCCCAACTATTTTTGTTAATAAGGTGAAACCCTCTCGGGGGGCCCAACCGTCTTTTTTTTTAAGGCGAAAACTTCTCGGGGGCCCCAACTGTCTTTTTTTAATAAGGTCAAAGCTTCTCGGGGACCCAAACTGTCTTTTTTTTGAAGGCGAAAGCTTCTCGGGGGCCCCAACTGCCTTTTTTTAAGAAAGTCAAAGTTTCTCGGGGACCCAAACTGTTTTTTTCAACAAGGTGAAACCTTCTTGGGGAGCCCTATCGTCTTTTTTTTAAAGGTGAAACCTTCTCGGGGGCCCTGACTAACGTTTTTTTATGAAGGTGAAATCTTCTCGGAGGCCTCAACCGTCTTTTTTTTTTAAAAGTGAAAGCTTCTCGGTGGCCCCAACTGTCTTTTTTTAAGAAGGTCAAACCTTCTCGGGGACCCAAACTGTCTTTTCTTTAAAGGCGAAAGCTTCTCGGGGGCCCCAACTGCCTTTTTTTAAGAAGGTCAAACCTTTTCGGTGACCCAAACTGTCTTTTTTTAAGCAGGTCAAACCTTCTCGGGGACCCCAACTATTTTTTTAACAAGGTGAAACCTTCTCGGACGGCCCAACTGTGCGTTTTTTTTAAGGTGAAACCTTCTCGGGGGGCCCAACCGTCTTTTTTTTAAAGGCGAAAACTTCTCGGGGGCCCCAACTGTGATTTTTTAAGAAGGTCAAACCTTCTCGGGGACCCAAACTGTTTTTTTTTTAAGAAGTTGAAACCCTCTTGGGGATCCCAACTATTTTTTTTAACAAAGTGAAACCTTCTCGGGGGACCCAACCGTCTTTTTTTTAAAGGTGAAACCTTCTCGAGGGCCCTGACTAACATTTTTTTAAGAAGATGAAATCTTCTCGGGGGCCCCAACTGTTCTTTTTTTTTTAAAGGTGAAAGCTTCTCGGGGGCCCCAACTGTCATTTTTTAAGAAGATCAAACTTTCTCGGGGACCCAAACTGATTTTTTTAAGAAGTTGAAACCATTTCGGGGATCCCAACTATTTTTTTTAACAAGGCGAAACCTTCTCGGGGGGCCCAACCGCCTTTTTTTTAAAGGCTAAAACTTCCCGGGGGCCCCAACTGTCATTTTTTAAGAAGGTCAAACCTTCTCGGGGACCCAAACTGTTTTTTTTTTAAGAAGGTGAAACCTTCTCTGGAACCCCAACTATTTTTGTTAACAAGGTGAAACCTTCTCGGGGGGCCCAACCGTCTTTTTTTTAAAGGCGAAAACTTCTCGAGGGCACCAATTGTGATTTTTTAAGAAGGTCAAACCTTCTCGGGGACCCAAACTGTTTTTTTTTAAGAAGTTGAAACCTTCTTGGGGATCCCAACTATTTTTTTTAACAAAGTGAAACCTTCTCGGGAGACCCAACCTTTTTTTTTAAAGGTGAAACCTTCTCGAGGGCCCTGACTAACATTTTTTTAAGAAGATGAAATCTTCTCGGGGGCCCCAACCGTCTTTTTTTTTTTAAGGTGAAAGCTTCTCGGGGGCCCCAACTGTCTTTTTTTAAGAAGGTCAAACCTTCTCGGGCACCCAAACTGTCTTTTTTTAAGAAGGTCAAACTTTCTCGGGGACCCAAACTGTGTTATTTTAAGAAGGTCAAACCTTCTTGGGGGCCCCAACAGTCTTTATTTTAAGGTCAAACCTTCTCGGGGGGCCCAACTGTCTTTTTTTTAAGAAGGTCAAACCTTCTCGGGGGCCCCAACTGAGTTTTTTAACAAGGTGAAACCTTCTCGGGGGGCCCATCTGGGTTTTTTTTTAAAGGTGAAACCTTCTCAGGGCCCTCGACTGTCGCTTTTGTAAGCTCAAACCTTCTCGGGCGCCCCAACTGTCTTTTTTTAAGGTGAAACCTTCTCGTCCCAACAGTCTTTCGTTTTTTTTCTTCTCTTACACTCTGACTAGTACTTTATGTTATTTTTAGAGGTTATCACAAAAAATTAAATTCCTCAAAATTAATCAAACTTTTTAATTTTTCAAAGAAGCAGGATTTGTTGGACCGTACTTGAGGGGCGAGGAAATAAAAATCTAGTAATAACCAAGATTAAATTAAAAGTTTTTTTTATTTTTTAAATTAAAAACTATATATTTGTAGATTCTTGGTTAATTAGTAATTACAGAAAAATTAGTTTCCTATGCATTAAGCGCAAATAATTAAACCTAGCAGACAAATAAATACTGACATCTGTAGTCGTAAATCGTTAAACATTGTCGAACTCATTATTTCTCGTTGTGATAGTGTTAAAATAAATCTTTATTTAAGAACAACAGAAATAAACTGGTTTATATGTGGCATCAAGGTGACGTAACACCAACCGCGGACAGGCGTACTCTCAACGCCCCTGTGGCCTAATGGATAAGGCATCGGCCTCCTAAGCCGGGGACTGTGGGTTCGAGTCCCACCAGGGGTACACATTTTTTTTCCTCCTACTTCCTCCATAACATTTTATAGATTCACCATACCATTACCCATAATAAACCAGCAACCATCTATCGTAATTTTTGATCAAATCAATCATATTTCACGTATGACTTAATGGACTCCATCCTCATAAAATACAGTCGAAGTTCCTCGCTATCCGGCGTCATTATACCTAATTAAACGACCGTAATCGAGCTTTAATGTTCAGAAATAAGCAAAGTGATTTAACAAAAAGCCGTAATCACAGTACTCAGGATAATCCTGGTTGTGTTTACAAAGCTGTGAACAAATTGCCATCATTCCAGGCCGATTTGTCCTCAAGCAAGACGGCTTTTATCGTGCAATTTGCCCATTATGTCGCTTCGGCTGAAAAAAATCGCTGAAAGCATTATGGTTCGTTAACGCACGGCTCGGGTCGCAGTTTCAGTCGGAACAGTTATCGACGAAATACGGCGACCTTTTTGCATTTGCAGATGGTTAGTCAAACCATAATGTGATACCGTTCCGTAACCGCACACGTTTTCCCTTTTTTGCCGCTGTGAAAACGCTAAGCAGATCTGGTTCCCATAAAATGCAGACGATGGCAGGTCGACGCAGGCACGTGTGCTTTTTTGCGCGAAAATACGAGGGATTTGCGCAAAAAGTGCCCGGAGGGGGCCGATGCCAATTAAAGATAAAGCGCTAAACGATCTGGATGGGAGGAAATTACGACAGTTTGAGAGCAGGCCGCGAACGCGATCTGAACGCGCTACCAGGGCCGGACCCGAAAACAGAAAACAGCAGAAACGTAAAAGTGTTCCATATTTGCATTGTTTTGTTGTTGTTGTTATTGTTGTAGTTTCTATTAACATTATTATTAAAGTTTATTACTAAAAACACGTAGAACGTAGGACCTATATTAGTCGGATCTAACTTAGGTGGAGATAAACTATCCTTATCTAGATAACTGTACTGTTCCATAGGTCAGATCAGGTCAAATCATGTCAAGTCAGGTCACCCTTGACGTCTAGATTTTTGGAAAAACTAAAAACTGTGAGATAAGTTTAACAGTTGAACTTAAAAGCCACTATACCGAATTGTCAATCGTTAACAAAAATTTGTTTTACTTATCTGCCCTAAAAGCTCGATGACGTCATCTCAAAATTTTGATTTCTAATTCCTATCAAAAATTTTTATATTCTTCTTTTTTAGGTCCAATTTTTTTGTCTTTTTTTTGGAGGATTTTTTGTTGCTTTGTGTTTGTAGCTTTTCGGGCGATTTTTTTCCTTCTTTTTGTTGGTCAAATTTTTTGTTGTGTTTTTTTTGTTCCAATTTTTTGTTGTCTTTTTCGTCAACGTTTTCGATCACTTTTCTGAAATTTTTTTCTGTTTTTTTTATTCCGATTTCTAGAAGTTGATTTGGACTGTGTTTCTTAGACGTTTCCTACAAATTTTCGAGAATCGCCAAATAATATATGGATTTTTTTATGATAGTTTAGAGATTTCACTTTGAAGGCCAATATTTTGAAAATCTTGGTTTTAAACCACCAACGCGACTTGTTTTTGGTTTTAGTTCGTAGAAATCTGTCTCAGAATTTTTTGTGACTTTTTGCCGGAAGCTCAATTCTTCATGGATCAAATTTTGGACTTTTTCCCTAGCATTTTCGAAAATTACCAAAAGAAAATCTTGTGTTAACTTTGATTTCTATAGTTGATTTGGGCTTCATTTCTCGAAAATTACTACAATTTTTCAATTTTTTCAGAATTCCCAACTTGAAATGTGAAAATTTTTGATATTTTAGAAATTGGACTTTGAAAACCAATATTTTGAAAATGAACAAAAACCATCAACACGATCTTTGTTCTTTTGTTGGTTTCCATTTCTAGTAGTTCTTTACTGCTTCATCTCGTCGAAAAATCCTAACAGTTTAATAGTTAGCTAAAATATGTAGAATACGGAAATTTTGGGATATTTGAAAAATTCGACTTTGAAAGCGAATAATTCGAAAATCTTGGTCCTGAACCATCAACATGCTGTTTTTCGATTCAACTCTTTGGAATCCATTTCACAGATTTTTTGGTTGATTTTTAGGTAACTTTTCCAAAAGTTAAACTTTCCAATATATTTTTTTTTGTTTTTGCATTCAAAAATTAGTAGCGGAATTGTTTGTTGATTTAGACCACCAAAAGTTGTGTTGGGCAAATTTTTTCGAAAATTCTTACAATTTTAAACAGATCCGAAAAAGAAATCGAAAGAATCTGAAAGATTTTGAGAGAATCTGAAAGAACCTGATGAAATCTGGAAGAATCTGAGAAAATCTGAAAAAATCTGAGGGAATCTAAGAGAATCTGATAAAATCTGAGAGAGTCTGAAAGACAGAATGGCAGAGAAACGGAAAGAATAGGAAAAATTTGAAGGAATCTAGGACAGTTTGGAAGAACCTAAAGTGATTTAAAATGAGATAAAAATTATGTGCAAGGATCTGAGGGAAACTGAGAGAAACTGAAAGAAATCGAGAGATTTGGAAATAATCCGAAAGAATATGAAGGAAACTGGGAAAATCTGAAGGAATTTGGGAGAGTCTGCGAGAATCTGGGAGAATCTCAAAGAATGTGAGAGAATCTAAGATAATCTAATAAAATCTGAGAGAATTTGAAAGACAGAATCGCAGAGAAATAGAAAGAACCCGAAAAATCTGAAAGAATCTGGGACCATTTGGAAGGACCTAAAGTGATTTGAAATGAGATCAAAATTATGTGAAAGAATCTGAAGGAAACTGAGAGAAACTGAAAAACATTGAGAGATTTGGAAATAATCCGAAGGAATATGAAAAAATCTGGGAAAATCTGAAGGAATTTGGGGGAATCTGGGAGACTCTCGAAGAATCTGAGGGAATCTAAGATAATCTAACAAAATCTGAGAGAATCTGAAAGACAGAATGGCAGAATATCAGAGAAACAGAAAGAATGGGAAAAATTTGAAAGAATCTGGAACGATTTGGAAGGACCTCAAGTGATTTGAAACGAGATAAAAATAATGTGAAAGAATCTGAGGGAAAATTAAAGAAACTGAAAGAAATTGTGAGATTTGAAAATAATCCGAAGGAATATAAAGGAAACTGGGAAAATCTGAAGGAATTTGGGGGAACCTGCGAGAATCTGGGAGAATCTCGAAGAATGTGAGGGAATCTAAGATAATCTAATAAAATCTAAGAGAATTTGAAAGACAGAATGGCAGAATAACAGAGAAACAGAAAGAATGGGAAAACTTTGAAAGAATCTGGGACAATTTGGAAGGAGCTCAAGTGATTTGAAATGAGATAAAAATAATGTGAAAGAATCTGAGGGAAACTTAAAGAAACTGAAAGAAATTGAGAGATTTGGAAAAAATCAGAAGGGATATAAAGGAAACTGGGGAAATCTGAAGGAATTTGGGGGAAACTACAAGAAGCTGGGAGAATCTCGCAGAATGTGAGGAAATTTAAGATAATCTAATAAAATCTGAAAGAATCTGAAAGACAGAATGGTAGAGAAACGAAAAGAATCGGAAAAATTTGAAAGAATCTGGGACGAGTGATTTGAAATCAGATAAAAATTACGTGAAAAATCTGAGGGAAACTGCGAGAAACTGAAAGAAATTGAAAGATTTGGAAATAGTTTGAAGGAATGTGAAGGAAACTGGGAAAATCTGAAGGAATTTATGGGAACCTTCGAAAATCTGGGAGAATTTCGAAGAATGTGAGAGAATCTAAGATAATCTATCTAAATAAATTTATAGTTTTTTCGTCCCCCCTTTTTGATTAATTTTTTAGGGTCATGTTTTTTTTTTGTCCTATTTTTCTGTTTTCTAATCCTTTTTTATCAAGATTTTTTCTTGTTCTTGTTTTTTTAATTTTCTTGTTTTTTTTAATCGTTTCGCTTTTTTTGTACTCTAATTTTTGGTCTGTCTTTTTGCGTTGCTTTTCTGTGGCATTTTTTGTCACTTGCTTGTTTTTTGAGTCATTTCTTTGTCAACTTTTCCTCCCTTTTTGATTACTTTTTTTGTTATGTTTTCGTTTCTTTTTTTGTCACCCTTTTTTATTGCCGTTTCTTTAAGTCTTCTTTTGTCGGTTCCTTTTAACCGCATACTTTTTGGTATTTTTTTGGTTGAATTTTTTGTAGTTTTTTATTTATTTTTTTCTAATCTCTTTTATGTTTTTTTTTTGTAAGCTTTTTTTGTGTTTTTTTTTTGGTGTCATTTTTTGTAAGCTTTTCTACTCTCTTTTTCGTCCATCGTTTTGATCATCTTGGCTCGTGTTTGCTCTGAGAGTTCGCAATAATTTTGTACGAGCCGTCCTATTCCTACTTTAAGAAAATGCCATCGTCCGATAAATTCGTTTCCTGCGACTAAACCACTTAAGCCGTCCTGCTGACGATTTTTTTCTTGATTCACAAAAGTCTGAGAAATCGAACAATTTTTATTTCAGTTGCGTAGCATTAGTGGTTCTCGAGTTATGAAGTTTCAAATTGAAGAAACAAATTTTGAGCAACGAAAAATATGAAATGAAGGCGGATTCTTCTTTAGTCGTTATAAATTTCCAACGACTGATTGTCAAAATCAATTCACCAGCATCGAGTTGACCTTAGACCAAAATTTCAGCACGATGTGACAATTTTAATTTTTTTCTCATTTTTTCCGAATTCGCGAAATCGTCACTTTTTGAGAATTTTCTCAAAATGCATCAATCTCGTTGAAATTTACGCTACTTAGTAATGCGAACCTCCTGAACAAGAATCGAGCTTCAGATTTGCTTTCTCAGGCCGCAATAATTTTTTACGAGCTGCTTAGTCCGACTTTAAGAAAAATGACATGATCCGACAAATTCGTTTACTGGGACTAAATCACTTAAGCCGTCCTACTGACGATTTTTTTTTCTGATTCACAAAAGTCTGTGGAATCTAAAAGTTTTTATTTCAGTTGCGTAGCATTAGTAGTTCTCGAGTTATGAATTTTCAAAATGAAGAAAAAAATTTTGAGCAACGAAAAATATGAAATGAAGGCGGATTCTTCTTTAGCCGTTATAAATTTGCAACGGCTGTTTGTCAAAATCAATTCAGCAGCATCGAATTGACCTTAGACCAAATTCTTAGTTCGATATGAGAATCTTAATTTTTTTCTCATTTTTTTCGAAATCAGATTTTGAGAATTTTCTCAAAAGGCACCGATCTTCTTGAAATTTGCTCTACTTAGTAATTCGAACCTTCTTAACAAGGATCGGGCTTCAGATTTGCTCTCTGACGTCGCAATAATTTTCTACGAGCTGTCCTAGTTCAACTTTAAGAAAAATGACATCGTCCGATAAATTCGTTTTTTGCGACTAAACCACTTAAGCTGTCCTGTCGGTGATTTTTTTTCTGATTCACAAAAGTCTGAGAAATCGAACATTTTTTATTTTAGATGCGTAGCATCGGTAGTTGTCGAATTATGAATTTTCAAAATAATGAAACAAATTTTGAGCTGACGAAAAATATGAAACGGAGGGGATTCTTCTTGGACCTAACAACCTTGTGCCTCTTTATTTTGACAGTTTTTTAATAGCTTTTTTTCAGACTTCCTGTCGAATTTTTTTATCAGCACCAAGAAGGAATTTCTGCCTTTTTAAATTTGGACCAGTTTTTTTTAAAGACGCACTGAATAATAAAATGTATACTAAGTACAATAGTTGTTATCTTTTATCCAGTTACTTTTATGTATTTATAATATCGGAAAAAAACAGCCCCTAAAGCCAAAGCCACTCTTAATTAAGGTGTCAGCAAACCATATAAAAATAAAACTCCCCACTTAAAAAAAATACTTTCTTCCGACTAGTACTACAATCAGCATGAGTCCATACCTTCTCTGCGTTTTTATTTTCACGTTGGCTTCAGCTCAGGTAACTTCAGAACCCACTTATTGCTATTCTGATAGATACATATTTATTATTAGCTTTCAGAAGAAAATTTCAAAAAATTTCAAAACGATTGTATGGTTGAAAACGGCCTCAGTGAAGAAGACTTGATAAACTCGCGACCTGAGCAATACCCAGAGATCACCGTTCTACCCAAACTGAAGAAATTTACTCTTTGTTTTTTGACTAAGGTGGGCATTATGGACGAATCTGGAGAAATTGTCGTCGACGTCCTCAAAAACAACATCCTCAAAAACGTGACAAGTGATAAAGTTGCAGCAGAAATTGTCACAAAATGCGTTGTAGTGAAAGACAGTCCTGCAGAGACCGCATACGAACTTAACGCTTGCATAGAAAATGAACTGGATCAACATGAAGCTATTTAGAAACGTGTTCTGATAATTACAATCGTTAAAAACTATTTTTCTTGTCTTTAGGTTACATATTTTAGAATCATTTAGAAAAATAAATTAATTGGAGGAGCTAAAGTTCCAAGTCCGGCCCTGCCCCGCGTCCACTTTCGCTTTTTTCCTCAAACTCCTCTTTACGGCCATCCCACGCAGCTTTTTAACAAAACCCAGAACTAATCGGCTCATGTCTACAGTGTGTGTAATTAAAACAGCCGGTATGAGCTTGGGCGTGTTCCTGTTCATCTGATAAGAGCCGTCATAAAGGACCAACAAGGTGCAACAATGGGGCGGAAAATGAAAAACGTGGTCACGAGCTCGCCCGGGGTCACACCAGTCCACTTCATTCTCGATTAATTGACTCCGGACTACTGGAAGTGAGTGCGTTTTTTTTGTCCCCGGAAAATTAATCGGTTGGCTGTGCTAATGGAACGACAAGTCCGGGATGATGGATGAACAAGAAGGTAGTTACGCTGGACTAATGTTACGAGCAGTACCGGACTCATATTCATAATTCACTTTTACTGTTCTGTGGTGCTGTTATTTCACACCAGAGGATCAGGAAGTCGATGGTGTTGTCTCTAATGTGGTATCTAAGCCCGCGAGGCTGATTGCTTTAAAGGTCTGGGTTAAATTAGTGTCTAGTTTAGTTTTCTTTGTTTTTACGAAATCGTTTTTAAAAGCGGAAATGATTTGTTGTGTAAAACAGAAGCGCAGATTCACAAGACGTTAAAAATGGTCTTTATGGTTCATCAGCATTATACCTTCGACAAACTCGAGCATAAAATAAACAAGAGCCATAAAATTTAATAAATGAACGTCTGTCGTCGTACGCAGAAAAATACTGTTATAAACTAGTTTTACAGGAAGAGTGTTAAGATAATGTGGACGAGCAAACATTTTTTTCATAATTGAAGCACTCATATTGTTAATAATATGTAATATTATTTGTAAAGTAGTACCGGCTCGTCCTGTTTTTATATTATAAGTTTAATTATGTATACTCAGAATGTTGTTTTTGTAAAAAATCCGTTTCGGCTAGTCTTTAAAAAATACATTATATATTCAAAATATACATAATAAATAATAAATAATTATTACTTGTATAAATAATACACTCAAAAATAGCCACAGTGTGCGGCTATCGGAAAAAAAGGTCTAAATTTATCTTGACAGAATTTACCTTTAGAATAAAATATGGATCTTTTCAATTCGGTTCTTAAAAATTGCACTTTCTTCAAATTTCATTTCAAATTTAAATATTTTTGTTTTTTAATTGTTCCTATTTTTGTCGTTTTTTTTGCAGATCCTCTTCCATGTTTTTTAAGGACTTCTTTGCCACTTTTATCTATGACAATTATTTTCGGCATTTTTTCTGTCATTTTTGTTGCTTTTCATTGGCCTTTCTTGTCGATTTTTTATCGTTTTTGATGTGTTTTTAATGTTTTTCTAGTCGCATTTTCCCCCCTTTTTTCACGTTTTATGTGGCAGTCTTTGTTGTTTGTTTCTCGCTTTTTTTCTTTTGTGTTTTTATACCTTTTTCAATAATTTTGTGTTATATTTTGTTTTTTTTTATCGTATTTTTTTTGGCCTATTTTATCACTTTTTTACGCTTTTTCCTCGTGAATTTTTTATCATCTTTTTTATCATTTTTTTTTATCCCTTTTTTGATGTACTTTGTAATGCCTTCTTTTGTGTTTTTGGTGTTTTTATTTTTTGTGCCGTTCTTATATCGCATTTTTTGTCGCCTTTTTTCGCCGTTTCTTTCCAGTATTGTCCTACCTTTTTTTATTATTATTGTCGCTTTTGTCCGTTTTTTCACTTTTTTGTGCGTTTTTTGTGGGTTTTGTAATTTTTTAATTTTTTTTTCATCGCATATTGGTTGCTTTATTTATACTTTCGAAATTTTTTGTCGCTTTTTTTATGGATTTTTTACGCCTTTTTTTCTTATTTTTGTTACATTTTTCTGTACTTTTTCAACTTTTAATGTCGTTTCTTTTACGGCTTTTATTTTTGTCCCGTTTCTAAGTTTTTTTTGTCGGCTTTTTCTTCTTTTGTGAAGCTTTCTTTTTTTTCTTTTTTGTCGCTTTTTTCGCCTCTCTTTTGCGTTTTTGTACCCCGTTTTTTCAGTTCTTTTCTGTTGTGTTTATGTCTTTTAATTTTTTTTTTGGCTCATTTTTTCACATTTTTTACACTTTTTGGCCATTTTTTTGGTGCCTTTTTTATTGTTTTCTTTTGGGTTTATATTTTGGCGTCTTTATTTTTGTCCCGTTTTGATGGCTTCTTTTTTTTATTCCATTTTTTTGACGCCGTTTTTTTCCAGTATTGTGTCTTTTTTTTTGTTGCGATTCTTGCCGCTTTTTGCTCGTTTTTGCAGTTTTTTGTGCATTTTTTGTAGGTTTTTGTCATCCTTTTTTAAATTTTCTATCGCTTTTTTAGTCATCTTTTATTCGTCTACTTTTTAATTTTTTGGTAGCTTTTTATGACTTTTTTAATCGTATCTTTTTAGTCTTATATTTGTCATATTTTTTCCTACTTTTATTTATCTTTTTTTTGTCGTCTCTTTTATGGCTTTTATTTTTATCCCGTTTCAATGTTTTTTTTGTCGGCTTTTTTTCTTTTCTGTAGCTTTCTTTTTTTGTTTTTTGTCGCTTTTTTCGCCTCTCTTTTGCGTTTTTGTACCCCGTTTTTTCAGTTCTTTTCTGTTGTGTTTTTGTCTTTTTAGTCTTTTTTTTGGCTCATTTTTTTCACTTTTTTTACACTCTTTGGCCATTTTTTTGATGCCTTTTTATTGTTTTCTTTTGGGTTTATATTTTGGCGTCTTTATTTTTGTCCCGTTTTGATGGCTTTTTTTTTTATTCCATTTTTTGACGCCGTTTTTTTTCTGGTATTGTGTTTTTTTACTTTGTTGCGATTCTTGCCGCTTTTTGCTCGTTTTTGCAGTTTTTTGTGCATTTTTTGTAGGTTTTTGTCATCCTTCTTTTAATTTTCTATCGCTTTTTTAGTCATCTTTTATTCGTCTACTTTTTAGTTTTTTGGTAGCTTTTTTATGACTTTTTTAATCGTATTCTTTTCGTCTTATATTTGTCATATTTTTTCCTACTTTTAATTATCTTTTTTTGTCGCCTCTTTTATAGCTTTAATTTTTGTCCCGTTTCGATGTTTTTTATCGGTTTTTTTCTCTTTTTGTCGCATTTCTTTTGCATTTTTTTTTTGAGACCATTTTTTCCCGGCTTTTTTGTGCGTTTTTTTTTTCTCTTTAAGTTTGCTTTATTGTCGCGTCCCCTTTTTTTTTGCCCTATTTTTCAGTTTTTTAGGCTTATTTTCGTGAATTCTTTGTGTTTTTTTGTCGCCTTTTTGGCTCACATTTTTACTTTTGTTACGCTTTTTTCTCGTGATTTTGTTACCATTTTTTGTCCGTTTTTGTCACTTTTTTGTGTGTTATTTTTTGGCGTCTGTATTTTTGCCCCGTTTTTATGGCTTCTTTTTTTTATCCCATTTTTTTCTCGCCTTTTTTTTTCAATATTGTCCCGTCTTTTTTTTTGTTGGCATTCTTCTCGCTTTTTGATCCGTTTTTTTTTAATTTTTTTGTGGGTTTTTGTCATCCTTTTTACATTTTTTTATCGCATTTTTGGTTGCTTTTAATTGATCTCTTTTTTCTCTACTTTCTTTTTTGGGTCATTTTGTTGTGGCTTTTTTAACCGCCTTTTTTCGTTTTATTTTTATCACATTTTTCCTACTTTTTTCACCTTTTTTGTCGCCTATTTTAGGCTTTTTATTTTTGTCTCGGTTCTATGGTTTCTTTTTTTATCGGATGTTTTCCTTTTTTTGTCGCATTTCTTTTGCATTTTCGTCCCCATTTTTTCGGCCTTTTTCTGTTGTATTTTTTTTTTCACTGTTAGTTTGGTTTATTGTCGCTTGTTTTGCTCCAATTTTCAGTTTTTTTTGGGCTTGAATTGTGAATTTTTTGTCATCTTTTTTACCTTTTTTATGTCGCTTTTTGGCGCCTTTATTTTTGTCTCGTTTAGCTTCTTTTTTTATCGCTTATAGCCTTTTTTAGCGTTTTTTATCGATAGTTTAATTTTTAATCGTCTTTTTACTTCCCGAGCGTAAGCAAAGGAAGTATTGTAATCGAGTCCGTCGGCCGACTCTCTACTTTTACGTTTTCTCGATCTTTCATGACCCCTAGAAGACGAAGAAATAGGTCTCCCATTTCCGTCTGTCTGTCCGTCCGTCTGTCCGTCTGTCCGTCTGTTGTCCCGGATTTTTATTAGACAGATAATCTCCGAAAGTACTGGACCGATTGTTGTGAAATTTTGTACTTATATTAAGAATATCATGTAGATGGTAAAACGCTAACCAAAATTTGTCTAATCATCCCCACCACTAATGCGATGACGTCACTTCAAAATTGTACATAGTAAATGGGTTTTCAATTGTATAAAATAACATAGTCCTACACATGTAGTTTACAACTCTGAATCGACTTTTCACCCGAAACGTCCAGATTTTTGGAAAAAAAATCAAAATTATAAAACAACATTTTGAAATTTAATTTTTAATCTGCTAACCAGAATGCTTTGAAATGTTGCAGATGTTTTAAGGCTATAAAGAGCATCATAAATATTTAGTCAAAAAATATTTGCTTATCCCCTCCAAAAACTTGATGACGTCAGCTCAAAAGTTTGTGGAATAAATCATATCTAAAATGTACAAAATATGATGAGTCTGTACTTGTGATCTATCACTCCATTCATATTTTTTGGATTTGCATATACAGGGTGACTCAAAAAAATTAATGAATGCGTAAATATATTTTATTGATTTAATCAGGAACTACAAAACCGAATGCTCTGAAATCTTGCAGATGTTTTAAGGTCATAAAGAGCATAATAAATGTTTAGTCAAAATATACTTGCTTATCCCCTCCAAAAACTTGATGACGTCAGCTCGAAAGTTTGCCGAATAAATCATATCTAAAATGTACAAAATATGATGAGCCTGTACTTGTCATTTATCACTCCATTCATATTTTTTGGATTTGCATATACAGAGTGACTCAAAAAAATTAATGAATGCGTAAATATATTTTATTGATTTAATCAGGAACTACAAAACGGAATGCTCTGACATCTTGCAGATGTTTTAAGGTTATAAAGAGCATAATAAATGTTTAGTCAAAATATATTTGCTTATCCCCTCCAAAAACTTGATGACGTCAGCTCGAAAATTTGCCGAATAAATCATATCTAAAATGTACAAAATATGATCAGTCTGTACTTGTGATCTATCACTCCATTCATATTTTTTGGATTTGCATATACAGGGTGATGCAAGAAAATAAATGAAAGCGTAAATTTATTTTACTGATTTACTCAGGAACTACAAAACCGAATGCTTCGAAATCTTGAAGACATTTTAAAATTATCATAAGCATGGTAAATTTTTGATCAAAACGTATTTGGTCGTCCCCCCTAAAAAATTTATGATGTCACCACAAAATTTTGCTGAAAAAATCCTATCTAAAATGTACAAAATATGGTGAGTCTCTTCTTGTGATTTATCATTCCATTCAAATTTTGTCGATTTGCATATACAGGGTGACTCAAAAAAATTAATGAATGCGTAAATTTATTTTATTGATTTAATCAGGAACTACAAAACCGAATGCTTTGAAATCTTGCAGATGTTTTAAGGTTATAAAGAGCATAATAAATTTTTATTCAAAATATATTTGGTTATCTTCTACAAAAAACTGATGACGTCAGCTCAAAAGTTTGCCGAATAAATCGTATCTAAAATGTACAAAATATGATGAGTCTGTACTTGTGATTTATCATTCCATTCATATTTTTGGATTTGCATGTGCAGGGTGACTCAAAAAAATTAATGAAGGCGTGAATTTATTTTATCGATTTAATCAGGAATTACAAAACCGAATGCTTTGAAATCTTGGGAATATTTTAAAGTTATTATAAGCATGGTAAACTTTTGTTCAAAATGTATTTGTTCATCCCTCCTAAAAAAATTGATGACGTCACCCTTAAATTTTGCTGAATAAATCCTATCTAAAATGCAAAAAATATGATGAGTTTGTACTTGTGATTTATCATTCCATTCATATTTTTTAGATTTTCTTAAGAGGTGGTTCAAAAAAATTAATGAAGTCAATTTATTTTATTGATTAAATTAAAGGCAACACTTATTATTAGTATTACACCTCAATCAACCCAATTTGGTAGACACAAAATTTGTTAAAGGTAAAACTCGGTTGAAACATAAGGGTAGCACGCTTATTTACATCGACTTTAACATTACAGACCTGCATTTGTTTTATGCGTTCACTTGATTCCGCGAATGTGAAATAGACATGTTTATAATCAACCAATTGTGAATTTCACCGTCAAGAATTAAAATAAAACCCAATGTTTTATATAATAAGCGGAAGTCGAAGCAATAAAACCGACGGTCGTTTTGTTTACAGTTTCTCTGTTTGGCTCTCGCGTATGCTGTTACGCCTGTCATCTTAAATTAAGAATGTTTATACATACACGATTTTCAGTTGCCTCTGATACGTAGGTATACGTGAGTAAATTGTTTCGTTATTTTATTGATTATTACAAATCAATATTCAAACGACCCAATTCATTTTCCCGAAAATTTGAGAATATAATAATTTTATTCTTAGTATTACACTACATCTATCCCAACTGATATACGTGTCCTTACAAAAATGTTGATGACGTCATCGCAATTTTTTTTTTAATTCCCACTACAAAAATGTAATGAGAAAAAAAACACAATAGGCATGCAGTCGTCAAGTTTCCGACAGCGAGGGAAGTACTGTTTAAACTCTTTAGACCAATTTTTTTTATAGTTTTCTTAGTTACGCATTTTTTGTGAAGCTTTAGCCATTTTCATTTCATATTTTTTTTATCAATTTTTTAGTCACATTTTTCTTGGTCGTCCCTTTTGTAGCTTGTTTTTGCGTTTTTTGTTCACGATTTTTCCGTCTTTTTCTGTAGCGCCGTTTTTATCTTTTTTTTTGTGCCCGTTGTTATGCTTCTTTTTCAGCACTTTTTTGTCGCCTTTCTTTCTCGTTTTTTGTCTCCCGTCATCTTTTTGTTGCGTTTTTTGTTTTTTTACAGCTTTTTGAGGTTTTTTTACCTTTTTTTAAGATCTTTTTTTTTAATTTTTCATTACTACTTTTGAAAACAACCGAAATGAAAATCAGATGAGGCCGACAATTTGAGGTTAGAAAAGTTTGGAGATTTAATAAAAACCAAAATGTCCTACCAAGAAAAAAATTGGTAGCATCATATTTCATAACGATATTCACTAAAAGTGGAGTTCAAAAAACGGAGTGTTTAAGTTAAAAAAATGTTGGACAAAAATACAATTGCAAAGACGAAAAGGTAAGTTTGAGTTTGAGTCCAAAAAAGTAATTCTGACATTGCTGTACGAAAAAGTGGCTCTTCATAAACGTGGCTTAAAAAAATTTTGCTCGACTTTTTTATAAATTTTTTAATCACAATAAAAAAAATCAAAGCTAAAATGAAACATGTTTTTGGAAAAAGCAAAAATGTGAAATTGTCATCCGTGGAGAAACTTAAAGTCGAATCGGTATTTTATAACGCAGAAATACGAAATTTGTGAGAAATTAAATGTTGCATGATATCCGTAATGTGTTTAAAAACCCAACTGAAATTTTAAGAATAACATTTGGTGGAAAATTGACTCTTCATAAAAGAAGTTTTTGTTTGGAAGTCGTTTTTGGCACTTACAATTTTAACCAGAAAAATAACTCAGTATAATTTTATTATTTTAAATATGTAGTAATCAAATTAGTCTGAATTAAACCCAGAACCATAATTATCTGTTCGGATAGTTGCTTAAATAAAAGCAAAGGTCGTTTTCTTTAAACTTGCTAACTCTCGTACAAATAAATTAAAAACTAACTGTCGTGAAGCTCGTAACACCTTAATCTTCTCAGACTAAACCCAATAGAGCAAATCTTTTTATTTGACAATTTCACACTTTATGCTTTATGAATTCCTTATTTTGAGATAATACTGTACTCCGTTCAGGAAGTAATTTACACGAGTAAAGAGCTCCATTGCGTCATAATCATGTGTATGGGAAGAAAAGCGCCACCGAGGGTTGATTGAATCTCGACAATGGACGACCATGTGGCTGATGAATAAAGTACGATCCATTCAATATCACAGTTACCATGATGTGTACGTACGACGAGAAAAATCCCCGCAATGAATAAGTAACTGTGTTGTCCACACATAATTTGCGTGCACAAATAGTTTACTGCGTTTTTAATTTAGCCCGACAATGAGACTACAGTTTACTTTTATTACCTTTGTGGTGGAGTATATCTTTCACTGACAAAAAGATGACTATTTAATTAAAACCCAGGCGATGGATTAACTGTACGCTTGGTAATTAGAGTCGCGCGTTTTCTAGATTCTCGTGGTTTCTTCCCATTGTACGAAATTCGTGGTTCCAACTGAAGCGAAGAAAAAATGTTGTGTCACGACGTTATTAAAACTGTAATCACAATGGATTTTCGTCAACATATTAAATTTCATCCAAAAAGTTCAATATTTTACTCCAGGTGCGTACATGCAAAACACCGGCTCGAATCGCTCTCTAACTGTACGATTCGTTTCCCGGAAGAACGTGGAACCAAGAACCTCTTAATCGATCAAAAACCGCACAACCTCAACGCCTCCAAACAAAGCGAGCCAAAGTTCGTCTGCCTCGAGGGAAGGTCGATTTTCGTAATATTTTTCACGAATTTTTTCTCCTTGATAAATGATGCGCGAAGAAGCATCTTTAATTTAGAGACCACATCCTGTCATTACCGGTACTGCATGGGCGATCATTGGAGTGCGGAGTGACTAAAGGTATCGATGTGTACCATGGCATTCAATTAATGGCCCCTTCGGGGGAACAACGTGATGGACCTCCACGCACGTGAACTTTCTCACTTCTTCACTTCGCTGAGCAAAGTGCGATATGCCCGTCGTAAATACTCGGTAATTAGAAATTTCATTTTTAAGCGGGAAGTCATTCCGTGGGGCAGTTTGTCTTTGTAAGCGTGGGCGGTAGGGGAGAGTGGGTGGAGGCGGATGCCTGGGAAGAATAATATAAAGTAGCAGAGAAAACGTAACGAGAAAGAAACGTCATCTGTGTCAAAATTTTCACCAGATTTGTATATTAAAGCTTTACATAGATGCTAGTTTAGTCACAATTCAGTGAGAAAAATAATTAGGTTAGCACTATAGCGTCACTTATACCTCAGGTCAATGTTCCTGTCCCCCAGAAGGGTTTCAGTGCCACCAGGGGCGGCTAGGACAACGGCTACTAGCTGGAAAGTTCCCGATTTCCATAAAAAAATATATTTGGGACCTCCGAGAAGGTTTTACATTTTTAAAAAGACACTTGGGACTTTCGAGAAGGTTTCACATTGGTAAAAAAATACATTTAGGGGTCCCGAGAAGGTTGTACATTTTTAAAAATTTGGTCGAAGGTTATTTCGACAGAATTTCCGTCACCCCTGAAGTATAAGTTAAAAACTTAGCACTACAACGTCTTTTACTTGAATTTTTCAATTTTTAAATGTTAAATTTTTTTGTTTCCTCAGTTTTTTGATTTGCAATTTTTCAAATTTACAAGTTTAAATTTCAGTTTTTTAATTTTCCAACTCTCGATATTCAATTTTTAGATTTTGCAGTTTCGCGATTTTTCAGTTTTTAATTTTTGGATTTTTCGATTCATTAATTTTTCATTTCAAGTTTCGACTTGTAATTTTTCGTTTCGGTTTTTTATTTTCTTTATCTTTACAGTTTTTCAGTATTTCGATTTTATATATTTTTTTTCGATTTCAATTTTTTCAAATTTTTGGATGTGCAATTTTTTTGTTTCTTCAAAATTACGACATGCAATTACCAGAGTTTTCATTTAAAATTTTTCGGTTTTTCGATTTTCCACCTATTGGATATTTCAATTTTCGAGTTTTCAAGTATAAATTTTTGAGTTTTTCAATTTTCTAACTTTCGAATTATTCAATTTTT
This sequence comes from Zophobas morio, assembly GCF_036711695.1. Lineage (NCBI taxonomy): Eukaryota > Metazoa > Arthropoda > Insecta > Coleoptera > Tenebrionidae > Zophobas > Zophobas morio. Next base: position 5,229,333 of record NW_026972115.1, read on the forward strand.
AGATTTTGCAGTTTCGCGAGTTTTCGATTTTTAATTTTTGGATGTTTCGATTCATTAATTTTTCATTTCTTTAGTTTTCGACTTGCAATTTATCGTTTCGTTTTTTTATTTTCTTCATTTTTACAAGTTTTCAGTGTTTCTATTTTAAAATTTTTTTTTCGATTTCAATTTTTTTTTGTTTCTTAAAAATTACGACATGCAATTCTCCGAGTTTTCATTCCAAATTTTTCAATTTTTGGATTTTCCTACTTTTGGATATTTCAGTTCTTTGAATCGCAATTTTTCGGGTTTTCAAATTTAAATTTTCAGTTTTTCAATTTTCCAACTTTTAATTATTCAATTTTTAGATTTTGCAGTTTCGCGAGTTTTTAATTTTTAATTTGTGGATTTTTCGACTCATTAATTTTTCGTTTCTTCAATTTTCGACTTGCAATTTTTCGTTTCGGTTTTTTATTTTTGTTTATTTTTACAGTTTTTCAGTGTTCTGATTTTACAATTTTTTTTAGATTCCAATTTTTTCAAATTTTTGGATGTGCAATTTCTCTTTTTTTTTTGTTTCTTCAAAATTACGAGTGTAATTATTCGAGTTTTTCAAATTTTCATTTCTTTCAGTTTTTCAATTCTCCAAATTTTGGTTATTTTAATTTTTTGATTGCAGTTTTTCGAGTTTTCAAGTTTAAATTTTTAATTTTTTCAATTTTCTAAATTTCGAATTATTCAGTTTTTAAATTTTCGATTTTTAATTTTTGGATTTTTCGATTCATTAATTTTTCATTTCTTCAATTTTCGACTTGCAATTTTTCGTTTCGTTTTTTTATTGTCTTCATTTTTACAAGTTTCAATGTTTCGATTTTATAATTTTTTTTTCGATTTCAATTTTTTTTTTGTTTCTTAAAAATTACGACATGCAACTCCCCGAGTTTTCATTTAAAATCTTTCAATTTTTTGAGTTGCCAACTTTTGGATATTTCAGTTCTTTGATTTGCAATTTTTCGAGTTATCAATTTTAAATTCTTCACTTTTTCAATTTTCCAACTTTCGAATATTCAATTTTTAGATTTTGCAGTTCCGCGAGTTTTCAATTTTTAATTTGTGGATTTTTCGATTCATTAATTTTTCATTTCTTCAATTTGCGACTTGCAATTTTTAGTTTCGGTTTTTAATTTTTGTTTATTTACAGTTTTTCAGTGTTCTGATTTTACAATTTTTTTAGATTAAAATTTTTTCAAATTTTTGGATGTGCAATTTTTCTTTTTTTTTATGTTTCTTCAAAATTACGACATGCAATTCTCCGAGTTTTCATTTTAAATTTTTCGATTTTTCAATTTTCCAACTTTTGAATATTTCAATTTTTTGATTTGCAATTTCACGAGTTTTGAAATTTTATTTTTCAACTTTTCATTTCGTTTCGGTTTTTTATTTTCTGAATTTTTTTCAAAATTACTGCTTTTCAATGTTCTGATTTTATAATCCTTATAATTTTCAATGTAAAATTTTTCAATTTTTGAATTTTTTTTTTCGATTTACAATTTTTTGGGTTTCCAATTTTTGGATTTTTTAATTGTTAGTTTTTTCAATTTTAGAGGAAATCCGATTTATAGAAAGTGAATTAAAAGTCTTAGATTTCTCATTTTCTCGATTTTTCAATTATTGTACAATTTTTTATTTACATTTTTTTTTGTTTTCATTTTAAACGTGTAATAATAAGTATAATTTTAAAAATTTTTCACTTTTTCAATTTTAATGTTTTAGAATTTTTCCATTTTTCATTTATTGGATTTTAAAACGTTTTCATTTATTCGATTTTTCATTGTTCAAATTTTTAATTTTCCAGTTTCTCGATATAAAACTTTTCAATTTTTCGATTTTAAAATTCTTGGGTTTTCCAATTTTTCGATACGATTCGATTTTTCTTTTTTCGAATTTTTCGAATCACAAATTTTTTCGATTTTTAAGGTCTTGATTTTAAATTTTTCGATTTTGCGATTTTTCATTTTTTCGATTTTTCAATTTTTTCGATTTATTAGTTTTCCGATTTTTAAAAATTTTTCATTTTTCAATTTTTAGATTTCTCAACTCTTCAATAAAAAAAAAAATGGAAAAATTGCAAAATTGTAAAACTGAAAAATAAAATCAAGATGTAAATTAAGAAGTTGAAGGATTGAAATTGAAGAAATGAAAATCTGAAAAATGAAAAATGTGCAGAATCGGAAAACAAAATATTGTAAAATCGAAATATTGAAAATTAAAGAAATCGGAAAATCGGATAATTGGTAAATCCAAAAACAAAAGTGAAAATTTGGAAACCTGAAGAACCGAAAAATTATAAAATCGGAAGAAATATTGAAAAAGAAAGGAAATGAAAAAACAAAAAATTGTGATGTAAAATTGAGAAAATGAAAATGAAAAATTGTGAAAATAAGAATTTTACAATTAAGCTCCGCCCCTCGGCTTACGACAAATAAAAAAAATCATCAGAATTGAGATAGGGTGAGTGGGCGGGGTTTATATTTTGCCTTTTTTTTTTAATACATATAGTTATCTTTACACAACAAGAAACTTAGGACATGGGCGGAGCCTAATTGCAAAATCGATATTTCCTTATACAAATTTTCTATTTTAAACATGTTTTAATTTTCATGTTGTGGAAAAAAGTCTACACATATTAAAACAAAAAGACAAAATGTAAGCCCGCCCACCCGCTCTGTCTCAATTGTGATGATTTTTTATTCGTCGTGAAGCAAGAGGGCGGAGCTTAACTGCAAAATACTTATTTTTTTACAAGAAATTAAAAACATATTTTGAATATCGTGTTGTCCAAAAAATATTATGTATATTAAAAAAAAAGCCAAAATATAAAACCCGACCACCCACCCCGTCTCTATTGTGATGATTTTGCTTATTCTCGAAAAATTCAGAAATCGGGAAATCGAAAAATCGAAAATTTAAAAATTATAAACCTGAAAAATCGAAAAAACCAGAAATCAAGAAAAAGAAAAACTAAAAAATCGAGAAATTAAGGAATCGAAAATTCGAATCTTTAGAAACGTCAAAAATTGAAAAATCGTAAAACTGAAGTCTCGGAAAATAGAGAAACCGAAAAATGAAAAAAATCGAGAAATCGAAAATTTTAAGAATCGGGAAATGGAAATACTGAAGAAAAGAATCCCAAAACTGAAACATCGAAAAATTCAGAAATCGAGAAATCGAAAAATCGAAAAATGGAAGCCGAAAAATCGAAGATTTAAAAAATCGAAAAATTGAAAAATCATAAACCTGAAAAATCGAAAAAACCAGACGTCAAGAAGAAGAAAAACCAAAAAGTCGATTAATCGACAAATTAAGGAATCAAAAATTCCAAAATTTGGAAATGTCAAAAATTGAAAAATTGAAAAATCGTAAAACTGAAGCCTCAAAAAAGTGAGAAATCGAAAAATTTAAAAATCAAAAAACGAGAAAACGAGAAATCGAAAAGTCAAAAAATGGGATTCGAAAAGTTGTAAAATCACAAACCTGATGAAAAATCCAAAAATCCTCAAATCGTCATAACGTTAAAATCCACAAATTCACAAAACACATCAATTCTCAAATCCTGAAAACACAAAAATTCCCAAATTCCAAAAGTTGATTAATCGGGAAATTGAAAAATTGAAAAATCCAAAAATTTAGAAATCCCAAAAATTACAAAATTCAAAAATTCGAAAAACCAAAGAATCGAAAAAGTGAAAAATCGTAAAATTGAAGCATCGGAAAATTGGGAAATCGAAAATTTTAAGAATCGGGAAATGGAAATACTGAAGAAAAAAATCCCAAAACTGAAACATCGAAAAATTCAGAAATCGGATTGGATAATTGAGAAACCCAAAAATAAAATTGAAACTTTGAGAAATTTAAGAAACGAAAAATTATAAAATCGGAAGAAACATTGAAAAAATAAAAGAAATGAAAAAACGAAAAATTGAGAAAATGAAAATGAAAAAATCGGGAAAATAAGAATTTTACAATTAAGCTCCGCCCCTCGGCTTACGACAAATAAAAAAAAATCATGCGAATTGAGATAGGGCGGGTGGGCGGGGTTTATATTTTCCCTTTTTTTTTTAAATACATAGCCATCTTTTCACAACAAGAAACATAAGACATGGTTAAAATGCTACATTTTTGCAAGGAAATTGGATTTTGCAATTATGGGGCGGAGCCTAATTGCAAAATCGATATTTCCTTATACATTTTTTCCATTTTAAACATGTTTTAAGTTTTATGTTGTGAAATGAAGTCTACACATATTAAAACAACAAGACAAAATGTAAGCCCGCCCACCCGCCCTGTCTCAATTGTGATGATTTTTTTTATTCGTCGTGAAGCAAGAGGGCGGAGCTTAACTGCAAAATACTTATTTTTTTACAAGAAATTAAAAACATATTTCGAGTATCGTGTTGTCCAAAAAATATTATGTATATTAAGAAAAAAAAGCCAAAATATAAACCCCGCCCACCCACCCCATCTCTATTGTGATGATATTTCTTATTCTTAGTAACTTAAAACACGTTTAAAATGGTAAATTTTGGTAAGGAAATCTGGATTTTGTAATTAGGCTCCGCCCCTAGATCCACCAACGAATGAAAACTTCATTACTATTTAGATCAGGGCAGGGATGGGTGGGGCTTAATCGTTGGTTTTAATTATTTCCAAATATACAAAGTATTCTTTGAATAACACGACACTCAAAAACATGTCTTACGTAAGAGAAATAATAAGTAATTTACAATTAATTTCCGCCCCTCGGCATACGACGACAAAAAGAAAATCATCAGAATTGAGGTGGGGCGGGTGGGCGGGGCTTATATTTTGCCTTTTTTTCTTAATATATGCAGTCATCTTTTCAGAACAAGAAACTTAACACATGTTTAAAATGGTAAATTCTTGTAGACAAATATGGCTTTTGCAATTAAGCCCCACCCCTCGATCTGACAACGAATGAAAAATGTATCACACCTGAGAATTGAGATCGGGGCGGATATGGGTGGGGCCTAATTTTTAGTTGAATTTTTTTCTTAACATATATAGTATTCTTTGAACAACACGATACTCAAAAATATGTTTTTAATTTCTCGTGGAGAAATGAGGATTGTGCAGTTAAGCTCCGCCCCCTTGGCTCACGACGAATAAAAGAAAATCATAACAATTGAGATAGGGTGGGTGGGTGGGGCTACATTTTGCCTTTGATTTTCTTAACATGTATAGACTTATTTTGACAATAAGAAACTTAAAACATGTCTAAAATGAAACGTCGAGAAAATATAAAAGAAAAAGAAAAAAATTTAAAAATTATAAACCTGAAAAATTGAAAAAACCAGACGTCAAGAAGAAGAGAAACCAAAATTGATAAATCAAGGAATCGAAAATTCCAAAATTTAGAAAGGTCAAAAATTGAAAAATTGAAAAATCGTAAAACTGAAGCCTCAAAAAAGTGAAAAATCGAAAAGTTTAAAAATCAAAAAAATGAGAAAACGAGAAATCGAAAAGTCAAAAAATCCCAAACCTGATGAAAAATCCAAAAATCCTCAAATCGTCATAACGTTAAAATCCACAAATTCTCAAAACACTTAAATTCTCAAATCCTGAAAACACAAAAATTCCCAAATTCCAAAAGTCGAGAAAAATCGAGAAATTGAGAAATTGAAAAATCCAAAAATTTAGAAATCCCAAAAATTACAAAATTCAAAAATTCGAAAAACCAAAGAATCGAAAAAGTGAAAAATCGTAAAATTGAAGCATCGGAAAATTGGGAAATCGAAAAATGAAAAAATCGAGAAATCGAACATTTTAAGAATCGGGAAATGGAAATACGGCAGAAAAAAATCGCAAAACTGAAACATCGAAAAATTCAGAAATCGGGTTGGAAAATTGAGAAACCCAAAAATAAAATTGAAAATTTGAAAAATTAAAGAAACGAAAAATTATTAAATGGAAAGAAACATTGAAAAAATAAGAATTTTAGAATTAAATTCCGCCCCTCGGCTTACGACAAATCATCAGAATAGAGATAGGGAGGGTGGGCGGGGTTTAAATTTTTTTTCTAAATACATAGCCGTCTTTTCACAACAAGAAACTTAGGACATGGTTAAAATGCTAGATCTTTGCAAGGAAATATAGATTTTGCAATTATGGGGCGGAGCCTAATTGCAAAAACGATATTTCCTTATACAAATTTTCCATTTTAAACATGTTTTAAGTTTAATGTTGTGGAAAGAAATCTACACATATTAAAACAAATAGGCAAAATATAAGCCCGCCCACCCGCCCTGTGTCAATTGTGATGATTTTTTTATTCGTCGTGAAGCAAGAGGGCGGAGCGTAACTGCAAAATACTTATTTCTTCGCAAGAAATGAAAAACATGTTTTTGAGTATCGTGTTGTTGAAAAAAATATTATGTATATTAAGAAAAAAAGGCAAAATATAAACCCCGCCCACCCACCCCATCTCTATTGCGATGATTTTTCTTATTCTTAGTAACAATACTTAAAACTCGTTTAAAGTGGTATATTTTGTTAAGGCAGTCTGGATTTTGCAATTAGGCTCCGCCTCTAGGTCTGTCAACGAATGAAAACTTAATTACTATTTAGATCAGGGCAGGTATGGGTGGGGCTTAATCTTCGACACTCAAAAGCATGTCTTACATGGTAATTTTTTGTAAAGAAACAATATGGATTTTGCAGTTAAATTCCGCTCCTTTGAGTTTCAACGATTGAAAAAAAACCATCACAATTGCGATAGGGCGGGTGGGCGGGCTTATATTTTGCCTTTTTTCTTAATATACATGGTCGTCTTTTCAGAACAAACAACTTAAAACCTGTTTAAAATTGTCAATTCTTATAGACAAATATGGATCTTGCAGTTAAGCCCCGCCCCTCGATCTGGCAACAAATGAAAATTTATCACAATTGAGCATTAAGATCGGGGCGGGTATGAGTGGGGCCTAATCTTCAGCTTCTTTATTTTTTTTCTTAAAATAGATATTATTCTTTGAACAACACGATAATCAAAAACATGTTTTTAGTTTCTTGTAGAGAGAGAAATGAGGATTTTGCACTTAAGCTCCGCCTTCTCGGCCCACGACGAATAAAAAAAATCATCACAATTGAGATAGGGCGGGTGGGTGGGGCTACATTTTGCCTTTTGTTTTCTTATTATGTATAGACTTATTTTGATAACAAGAAACTTAAAAGATGCCTAAAATGAAACGTCGAGAAAATATAAAAGAAAACACCAGAAGCCCCAAAGATTCTTTAAATGTTTTTCTAAAACAAAATACCAAGGGCCCCAAGAATCTTCCACATTTGTAATAGTGAGTTGTCATCCCGGTATCAGTTGTTCTAATTGTTCTTTGCATAATTTCGACAAAAAAGTGTTATTATTGTTAAAATTTTGTTTCTCAAAATCTTAGGCACTGTATTTCAACGTTCTAGACACGGACGTAAAGCTCGCGCCCCTGAGAAAGCCCTTCAGCACGATATCCAACAGTTTTCTGACCCATTTGCGGTACCTCTGGCCGCTCTTCCGCAAAAGTCTGGCCACGAACTGCGCTAATCAGGCTGACCGCTGCATTTTTGCAGAATCTCCATCACACTAATAACAGGCTCGTTCCGCATGCGATCCTGGATGCATCTACGCTAACGGTGAAATCAAATCAACCAGAACTGCAAACATCGCTGAAATTAGTACTTCGTCCCATTCACACATTGATTTTATGCGGACTTTCCTCGACTCGAAATCGCGATAATAATTGGAAGAGGACGGCTACTCCGGAACAGACAGCCGTCATTCTAACCGGTTCGACTAAATACCCGGAGCTGCGCTACCATTTCTCGAGATGATAATCAATTCTCGGTGGGAAGATGTCCGGAGCGAACTGACAGCAGAAATGTTTCAGTAAATTGGAAGCGTATGACTTTTTGGAGGAGACGGATTGAAAAGTCTCAATTTGGGTATTGTTGGAACTGACAAGGTTGGGTTTACAGTTAGGCTTTCATGAAAAATTGTTCAATGAATATATTAATTTTTTTTTTTAATTTTACGGTGAATTTGGGTAATTTGGCGATGTTGTAGCGGTTCTATAAAAAAATTTGAAAAAAACCGGCGACCATGAACTGAACCCCTAGAAACTGTCGTCTTCAGCGAGGTTTTCCGTTTCGAAAATAACGTCTGGCATGTTAACGCACAAATATGAACATCGGTAAAGATTGCAAGTAACACTCTCCGCTTGAGTGGCTCTAGTCTTTGTCCTCTGTCACGACTGGCTGGTCCTTTTGCGAGTTCTCATCACCTACCTACAGGCTATTTTAGAAAAACAGCGACCATCAAATCCAATTCAGAATTTAATCGTTTCTCGAGAGGAATCACAATGGAGGCAATAATCAGCGTGACAGTCAATATTTGCTCTGTTTACATTTTTTATCCCTGAGAATGTTATTTCGCGTTTGCGTAAAAAATTGTCTACGAATTTTTGCAGACGGACTGTGAGTGGTACGAGTGTGACGATGATCAGTCCTCGGTAGTATAGTGGCCAGTATCCCCGCCTGTCACGCGGGAGACCGGGGTTCGATTCCCCGCCGGGGAGTTTTTTTTTTACTTATTTTATTTTTTTAAATCAAAGTGTGAACTCGATAATGCAGTAAATTCTGAGAAGCACGGAAAGTTTTTGTTATCTTATTTACAATACAACGAACAGCCACATTCACGACTCCAAATCAAATAGTATCGCCACGACTGAGCAGTGGAGCGATTTTCGAACTAGGGGAGCGTGGGGATAAGTCACACAAGGTAGTTCCATGACCGGTTTTTTTCTTAAGAGAATTTTCTTGGTGACAATATATAGACTGATTTTTTTATTTAAAATTGTATTTTAAAAAAACGCTCTACAAGAAAATGTGTTTAGAATTTCGAAAAATTTTTGAAATTCGAGTTTTCCGAAAATGGCACCGTTCGATAAAGGTGTGCGTAGATTCTAAACGGGCAAGAATTTCGGCCTCAAAATAATCCAATGCGTTTGGAAAACTCCAAGAAAGCGAATGATGAAACCCGGAATCTTAGCCGGTTCCGAAGTTATGGACTGTCAAACTCAAAATTTGGATTTTAAATATATATATGTTAGTTTAAGATAGTGAAAATTTTCTACAACTGATGCTAGAACCGGATTCAGGGGGTCAAAATTAGTTTAGAAACCGAATTTCAGGCAGATTGGAAAGTGTTTATTTTTTGACCAAATTTTTCTTCCTCAATCACCATAATCCTCAAATCCTCAAAACACCATATTCTCCAAATCTTGAAAACAACATCATCCCCAAATCCTCAAAACACCAAAATCCTCACAATACCAAAATCCTCAAATCCTGAAAACACAAAAATTCTCAAATTCCAAAAAGTCGATTAATCGGGAAATTGAGAAATTGAAAATTCGAAAAACTAAAGAATCGAAAAACTGAAAAATCGTAAAATGGAAGTATCGGAAAATTGGGAAATCGAAAAATGAAAAAATCGAGAAATCTAGAATTTTAAGAATCGGGAAATAGAAATACTGAAGAAAAAAATCCCAAAACTGAAAAATCGAAAATTTAGAAAATTCAAAAATTGAAAATCCTAAACCTGAAAATTCGGAGAAATCAAGAAGAGGAAAAACAAAAAAATCGATTAATCGAGAAATTAAGGAATCGAAAATTCGAAAATTTAGAAACGTCAAAAATTGAAAAATTGAAAAATCGTAAAACTGAAGTCTCAGAAAATTGAGATATTCAAAAAATTTAAAAATAAAAAAAAAGAGAAAACGAGAAATCGAAAAGTCGAATAATGGGAGCCGAAAACTTGAAAAATCACAACCCTGAAAAATAAAAAAATTGAGAAATCGAGAAGTCAAATAACGACAAAATTAATTAACGGAGAAGTTAAAAAATCGAAAAATCGAAAATTTTTGTAAAATTGAAAAATTCAAAAATCAAAAAATTGAAAAATCGAAAAACTGAAAAATCGGAAAATTAGGAAATCGAAAAATGAAAAAATCGAGAAATCGAAAGTTTTAAGAATCGAGAAATCGAAAAATCGAAAAATGGGAGCCGAAAAATTGAAAAATCGCAAACCTGAAAAATCCAAAAATCCAGAAATCGAGAAGTCAAAAAACGACAAAATCGAATAATCGAGAAGTTAAGAAATCGAAAAATCGAAAATGTTTCTAAAATTGAAAAATTCAAAAATCAAAAAATTGAAAAATCGAAAAACTGAAAAATCGTAAAATTGAAGCATCGGATGAAGCAAAAAATAAAAAAACTGAAATCTCGGAAAATTCAGAAATCGAGAAATCGAAAAATTGAAGCCGAAAGATCGAAAATTTAAAAAATCAAAAAATTGAAAAATCCTAAACCTGAAAAATCGAAAAAGCCAGACATCAAGAAGAAGAAAAACCAAAAATCGATTAATCGAGAAATTAAGGAGTCGAAAATTCGAAAATTTGGAAAACGCCGAAAATTGAAAAACTGAAAAATCGTAAAACTGAAGGCTCGGAAAATTGAGAAATCGGAAAAACTAGAAAACGAGAAATCGAAAAGTCGCAAAATGGGAGCCGAAATGTTGAAAAATCCAAAAATCAAGAAACCAAGATGTCGAAAAACGGCAAAGTCGATTAATCGAGAAGTTAAGAAATCGAAAAATCGAAAATGTTTCTAAAACTGAAAAATTCAAAAATCGAAAAATTGAAAAATGGTGAAACTGCAACTTCGGAAAATGGAGCGATTGAAAAATTTAAGAATAAGAAAAATGAAAAATCGAGAAGTCGAGAAATCGAAAAGTCAAAAAAACAAAAATCGAGAAATTGGGATATATTTGAACAACCGAGAAATTTAGGTATAAAAAAATTGAAAAATTCCACCACTGAAATATCGAAAATTCGAAAAATGGAAACCGAAGAATTGAAAAAATTTTAAAAATCAAAAAATTGAAAAATCGAAAAACTGAAAAATCGTAAAATTGAAGCATCGAAAAATTAGCAAATCGAAAAATGAAAAAATCGAGAAATCGAAAATTTTAAGAATCGAGAAATGGAAGTATCGAATAAAAAATCATAAAACTGAAATATCGGAAAATTCAGAAATCGAGAATCGAAAAATGGAACCCGCAAGTTCAAAAATTTAAAAATCGAAAAATTGAAAAATCATAAACCTGAAAAATCGAAAAAGCCAGACATCAAGAAGAAGAAAAACCAAAAAATTGATTAATCGAGAAATTAAGGAATCGAAAAATCGAAAATTTAGAAACGTCAAAAATTGAAAAATTGAAAAATCGAAAAATTTAAAAATCAAAAAAACGAGAAAACGAGAAATCGAAAAGTTGAAAAATGGGAGCGGAAAACTTGAAAAATCACAAACCTGAAAAATCAAAAAATCCAGAAATCGAGAAGTCAAAAAACGACAAAATCGATTAATCGAGAAGTTAAGAAATCGAAAAATCGAAAATGTTTCTAAAACTGAAAAATTAAAAAATCGAAAAATAGAAAAATCGTAAAACTGTAACTTCGGAAAATGGAGAAATCGAAAAATTTAAGAATAAGAAAAATGAGAAATCGAGATGTCGAGACATCGAAAAGTCAAAAAACCAAAAATAGATATCAATAAAGATATATTTGAAGAACCGAGAAATTTAGGAATCGAAAAATTGAAAAATCTCACTACTGAAATATCGAAAAATCGAGAAATCGAAAGATCAAAAACTTAAACCAAAAAATCGAAAATTCCAAAAATCATAAACCTGAAAATTTGAAAAATTGAAAAATAAAAGAAAAGACGAGAAATCGAAAAGTCGAAAAACCAAAAAATCAATTAATCGAGAAATTGGGACACCGAAAAGTCGAAAAAATCGGATATTAGAAACGCCAAAAACTAAAAAAAAAAAAATTTGAAGAACCGAGAAATTTAGGTATCGAAAAATTGAAAAATCCCACCACTGAAATATCAAAAGTTCGAAAAATGGAAGCCCAAGACTCAAAAATTTAAAAAATCGTAAAATTGAGGAATTGAAAAACTGAAAAATCGAAAAATCAAGAAATCAAGAAGTCGAAAAACGGATAAATCGATTAATCGAGAAATTAAGAAATCGAAAAATCGAAAATTAAGAAATGTCAAAAATTAAAGAATTCAAAAATCGTGAAACTTCGGAAAATTCAGATTTCAAATAATTAAAAAATCAAAAAAAGCAGAAATCGAGTGTCCGAAAAATCGAAAAGTCGAAAAACCAAAAAATCGATTAATCGAAAAATTGGGAGACCGAAAAATGGAAAACAATTGAAAATTTGAAGAAATTTAGAAAGTGAAAAATAGAAAATTTCCTCCACTGAAATACCGAAAAATCGAGAAATCGAAAAGTCTAAAAATTTAAGCCAAAAAATGGAAAATTAAAAAAACCGAAAAATCCAGGAAGCACTAAAAAACCTCTACAAATTGAATGGTGAAAACCGAAACTGTGAATCTCAACTGAGTTTGAAGTTATGAATTGTCGAATTCAAAATTTGGTTTTTAATAATCCTGTATGTTAAAGAAGGATTTAATTTAAGATACTGAAAATTTTCTACAACTGATGCTAGAAACGGACTCAGGGGCCAAAATTAGTTTAGAAACCGAATTTCAAGCAGATTGGAAAGTGTTTATTTTTTCAATAAATTTTTCCGTGATTAGTCTGGGGCCAAAATTTTCAGATTTGGAACATATCAAGGTATATCTCTCTTAAACAGATCTATCTTTGTCTGAAAATTGCTTCCATCAGTAACTTGATCATCCTAAACAAGAATCTGGTGTCAAAACAATTCCGGGATCGCTCCTGATTTTTTTTTAATTTTTGTATGTTCGAATTTTCCGAAAATGACACCATGCGATAAATTTGTTCTTAGACTCTAAAGGGTCTAGAATTTTATCCTGAAAAGTAACTACAGGAACTAGAAAGCCTCAAGAAATCGAATGATCAAAACCAGAAATCTGAGTCTCAACCGGTTCCGAAGTTATGGATTGTCAAACTCAAAATTTGCTTTTTGAGTACGGGTCAAAGAAGAATTTTGTTTAAAACAGTGAAAATTGTTACCAAATGATGCCAAAAATGGACTCAGCGGTGCAAAATTAGTCTAGAAACCGAATTTCAGGCAAATTGGAAAAAGTTTATTTTTTGACCAAATTTTTCCAAAAATGAGGAATTTTCAAATTTAGATCAAGGCAAGCTATCTTCCTCAAGCGGACCCCAATTTGTCTGAAAATTGCTCCCTACCCTAATTAGAACCTCCTGAGCAAGAATCTAGTGTGAAAACAATTCGGGATGCTCCCTGATTTTTTTTTAATTTTTGTATCTTCAAGTTTTCTAAAAATGACCCCATCCGATAAATTTGCGCCTAAATTCTAAACTGGCAAGGACTTCGGCTTGAAAATTAACTATTGCAACTAAAAAACCTCAAGAAATCGAATGATGAAGACCGAAACTCTAAATCTCAATCGGTTCCGAAGTTATGGACAGTCAAACTAAAAATTTGGTTTTTGAGTACGGGTTAAAGAAGAATTTCGTTTAAAATAATGAAAATTGTTACCAATTGATGCAAAAAATGGACTCAGCGGGGCAAAATTAGTCTAGAAACCGAATTTCAGGCAAATTGCGAGATGTTTATTTTTTGACCATATTTTTCCAAAAGAGAAATTTTCAGATTTAGACCAAAGCAAGCTATCTTCCTTAGATGGACCCCAATTTGTCTGAAAAGTGCTACCTACCCTAATTAGAACCTCCTGAACAAGAATCTGGTGTCAAAACAATTCCGGGATGGCTCCTGATTTTTTTTTTATTTTTGTATGTTCAAGTTTTCCGGTAAATTTATGCCTAGGTTCTAAATAAAAAATTACGATATTTCAATGGACGATTCTGAAGAAACGGTTGGAGTTATTGACGAAATGAGACCGGAAGTGACTTCTGCGGCCCGAAATCTAAAGAAAATCTATGTAGTTAAATTTCGAAAATCGTCGAAAATGGGTCGAAATTTGCAATTTTTATTTTTGAAAAAGTCGTCAAAAAATCGTCAAAAAATTCAGGGTTATAGATCTTGACCTACTGATTCCAAAAATTTTGCGTGTTTATAGTGACAGAGAAATATTTTTGGAAAATTCGGTATAAAATTCGAATTTTTGAGATTTTTACAAATGGCAATATTGCAATGGACGATTCTAGAAAAACGGTTGGAGTTATCGAAGAAATAAGGTGGAAATTGACTTCTAAAGTCTCGAATCTACAAGAAAATCTATTTAGTTAAATTTCAAGCGGAAAATTTAATTTTTAAAAAAGTCATCTAAAAATTCTGAAAAAATTTAGGTATATCGACCTGACGTGCTGATTCCAAAAATATATGTTGCATTTGTATTTTTTGACAAAATGATTATGATTGGGTTAATTAAAGTAAATATCCATGTATTGTTAATTGTTGTTTAATATAAAATATACTTTTTTATTTATTTATTATGTAGAAATATCATTGGTGACCTCGACACCAACACCGACACCGACACCGACACCGAGCCCGTAGCTCGAACTCGACATCCTAATCCGGCGCGCGTCGTTTACGTGTTCTATATTACGACAAGAAAGGAGTTAAAACTCCAAAGATAGGTTGGTTTTTTAAAGTAGTCCAACAATAAACAAATTCGACTCGTTGGTTCTTCGCAAGCGTCAAACACAAGCAGATAAAGCCGGAATTTCACGCTCGACGTCCGCCTTGTGTATCTTCAGAACTCTATTTCACAATCGTTACAGTTCTCGCAAATTTGGGAGAAAAATCCGTATCCGAAAGCATCGACCAGCCCGACCTTGCGTTTCAAAATCCCTGTTGCAGCAGCTTTGACTTTGTACCCGTAATTATATTCACCTCACACTAATTAATAAATTATTTAATTAACGGGTATGCATTTCGTCAGGCCGTTTGTTTTCTATAAGACAATGTATTAGCGTTTTTCGTCTTGGCTGTGGCCGGTAAACATCACTTCCTTTTGCAACACCCGACCTTAACACACTTCATGTCGTAGCCTGCAATCCCCAGATCTCTTGTAACGATCCTGCTGAAAGTTAGACAACTGCGGTTCGGCGCTGCGTTAACGCAATGTTACGCATCGCGTCGCGTATAAATTAAGAGATTTTTTCGGATCAGCGGCACTACTCGTCACATTGTGCAACTTCGTTACAGTTATCCATCATATTGAGGAGGAGGTTATTGAAAAATGATAATTCTTTGGCCGGCGCGGACCACCGTTAAAGTGATTTGCACGAATAACTCGGCGCAGATGTTTGTTATTGTTGCGTTATACGTGCGAAGCGTCCTTTATAATTTCGCGTTATGGCTTTTGTGGGCTTTTCAATCACGGCTAATTTGAGAGAGGCTTTTCACTGGCGACAATGCGGACACACTTTTCGTTTCAGAGCTCGATTTTTTACTTGCACTTTTCGTCCGATTCTGTCTAAAATTACGAGCTTCAGCGCACTTGTGGCTTAATTTAAGACACCATTTCGCACTCGAACGTTATTAAACCCCGTTTAAAGCTGCGTAATTACTGGCATTTCCATTTTAGAACCCCATAACCGCGCCAACGAGACTGCGAGCTTTTTGCGTCTCTTCGCCGGTTGTGGTTAAACTTTATATTACGTTATTAACGAGTGTTCCATAAAGTTCGATGCGTTGTTACGGACACGAGGGATTTTTTGCCCCATTTTGACTAATAAAAATGAGTTAAAAATGGAGTTTATAGCGAGAGGGTGAGGTTGAAATTGGACGATTCCCACGCACCGTGAGAATACACAAAGCACGTTTCATTCATGGACCAGTGAAATGACACAGCGCCAAATCCGCCGTGATTTAAATTTGCCCTTTGTTTTACGACGACGGTCGTCGGACGAGCCGATCCGGATAATCAGGTGTGAAATGCGAAGCACTTTCTTGCGCTTCCAGTTCTAGAGTGAGGAATGGGCTGAGAACGAAATTTAGGAAGAGGTTTGTGCTAAGCGAAAGTATTTTTCTTATGAAAGGATGAATCACGAAAAGTGGAATAAAACGTTCACGAACAAAAAATATCTTTATCGGGCGAAGATAAAGATTTATCAAATGCTATGTCACGGATTTTCTTTATTTCAATCTAAGTTTTTGGCTCCCCAGATCCAGAATTAATAGGACGGGGTGTAGAGTTAAAAGCCCATGACTGAGTGTAAACAATCTACCATGACTAGATCAAAGTGGAGATTTTCGTTGGTACCTAATTCGGTAAATTGCGGCTTGTTTAGTTCCACTTCCAAGATAAGATCCATAAATTTATGTTATGATTCTAGTTTGGGTGAGAAATGTACGTCGTTTATATTCTTTTTCTTACCTCGCTGCTCTTTATTGTGTTGTAGACATTTTCAGCACGTTTTTACGTCCTTTTTTTTACTTTTTTTTTTTTCTCTTCATTGTGTAGTGGGCATTTTCAGTTCCAAAATATTCTAGACATTATTCTAAAACTGTTAATTGTTGGTCGTCAATAATACTCGACAAACTTCCCTGGCAACGCTCTGGTTAGGGGTCAGGTCATATTAAGTCATATCAAGTCAGATCAGAACAGGTCATGTCAGGTCAAGTCAAGTCAGATCAGATCAAGTCAGGTCAGATGAGGTCTGATGAGTTTTGGTCAAGTCAGTCTGTGAGAAATTTAATTGATAAGGATTGTCGTAAAAAAATAATTAAAAAATTAAAATTAATATTTTATGAAAGTCTAAGCCATTTCTGCCTGTCCACTCCTCAGTCCAAATTTTCTTTCTGATCATTTTTTGTTTTTTTTATTTGCCCACGTTTTTATCGTTTAATTGTTATTTTTTTCTCCTCTTGTTTATCGGTTTTTTGCATTGTTTTGTAGTCTTTTTTGTTGATTTTTTGTAATATTTTTGTCACTTTTTTCTGGGTTTTCTGTTTTTTATCCCTTTCTATAGCAGCCTTTTTGGGTTATTTCTTTGTCACTTTTTAGTCGTCTTCTTTTGCCGTCTTTTTTGTTGTCTTTTCTGCTGCATTTTTTCAGTCGCCTTTTTTTTGTCAACATTTTTCTGTTTTTTGAACTTTTTAAAGATCTTTTTCTACCGCCCACGTTTTTTGGTTTTCTAATAGAGCTATTAACGCACGCAAATGACGTCACAGCAGTTCGTTAATAGCGGAAAGGCGTTCTTTAATAGATCTGGTGTAATTTAGATCGGTAAGATTGGTAGCAATGACGAGAAATGTCAGGTGAATGTCAGTGGCAAATCTAAACTTAAAATTTCCGACGTTTCCGGACGCGTAACTTCTTCGCAAGACATTTTAACCAATTTTAAATTACAAAAACTCGAATTGATTCGAATTACAATTGTTGTTGTGAAAATTCGAACCTCAAATATTTCGTGGTTAGTGTCAGACCAACCCATCACCAACCACGACAAAAGTCCCCAAATTAAAAAAAATGCAAATTTCAATTCAATTTTGGAAAAAAACGTGTGCGGTAGAAAAAATAGTATAAAGAACTCGTTCATAAGGCCATTGAGGCACTCATCCTTTATATAACTCGCGGCTTCGCCGCTCGTTCTATAAACTTGGATTCGTGCCTCAATATTTGCCTTATGAAACTCGTTCTTTAATATACTATTCTGGGTTTTCTGTTCCCTTTTTTTTGTTCCCACATTTTTATCAGATTTTTTGCGTCCTTTTTCTTCTCTTTATTATCACTTTCTTTTGTAGCATCTTTTTGTGTTGTATTTATGCCCTCTTTTTTTTCGAGTTTTTTCGATAGATTTTTTGTCAATTTTTTGTTTTACCTTTTTTCTTGGTTGGTTTTTCTAGTCTTTTTGTCGTTGTTCTGTGGTCTTTTTTATCATTTTTTGATCACGTTTTTGGGTTATTTCTTAGTCATTTTTTTGTCGCCTTCTTTTGTCTTCTTTTCTATTGTCCTTTTTTTTTGCATTTTGTGTAATTTTTTTTCAGTTGCGTTTTTTTGTCAACATTTTTTACTTCTTTTTTAACTTATTTATGACCTTTTTTCTGGGCTATCTGTTTTTTTTTTTGCTCTCTCATTTTATTATCAGTTTTTTTTTGTGACGTTTTCCTTCTCTTTATCATTACTTTCTTTTGTAGCATCTTCTTTTATCGTATTTATGCCTTCTTTTTTATCGGTTTTTTTTCGGTAGATTTTTTTTGTCGTCTTTTTATTCTATAGTGCCTTTTTTGTCACAACTTGTCCATGTTTTTATCGCCTTTTATTATTATTTTTTGTCACTTTTTGTGGTCTTTTTTCTGGGCATTCTGTTGCATTTTTTGCCCCTTTTTTTTTAACTTCCTTGTGTCGTCTTCCCTCTTTTTTTAGTCCCTTTTTATAACATCTTTTTTGTCGAGTTTTGGATTCTTTTTTCTCTGTAGATTTTGTTGTTGATTTTTTATTTTATTTGCCCTTTTTATTAACTTTTTCTTTGGTCTGTTGTTGTCGTTCTGTGGCCTTTTTTATTTATTTTTGGTAGCGTTTTTGGATTATTCCCTTGTTACTTTTTTGCCGCTTTCTGTTGTCGTTTTTTTATTGTCCTTTTCTGTTATATTTTTTGTAATTTTTTTCATTCGCGTTTTTTTGGTCAACAGTTTTATATTTTTTTGGCCTTTGTATGACCTATTTTGGGCTTTCTGTTGCCTTTTTTTGTCCTCTCTTTTTTTATCAACTTTTGCGTACTTTTTTAACAACTTTTCCACGTTTTCATCGCCTTGATTTGTTATTTTTTGTTGTCTTATTTATCGTTTTTTTGCCTTTTTATATTGTAATCTTTTTTTCTGTTTTTTTTTTTAATATTTGGCGCTTTTTTTCTGGGCTTGCTATTGAATTTTTGTCCTCTTTTTCTCAGCTTTTTTGCGTCGTTTTCTCACCTTTTTTTTGATCAATTTTTTTGAGCATCTTTTTTTGTTGACTTTTGTTTTCTTTTTTTATCGCCTTTTTTCTGTAGATTTTGGTGTTGATTTTTTTGCCGCCTTTTTATTGACTTTCTCATTGGTCATTTGTTTGGTCTTTTTTTGTCGTTGTTCTGTAGCCTTTTTTTTAATCCATTTTTGGTTTATTTCTTCGTCACTTTTTTGTCGCCTTCTCTTGTGGTCTTTTTATTGTCCTTTTTGGACCTTTTTATGACCTTTTTTCTGTGCTTTCAGTCACATTCTTTTTGTTCCCTCATTTTTCATCAACTTTTTTGTGTACTTTCCCTGCTCTTTTTCATCACTTTCTATTGTATCATCTCTTTTTGTTGTATTTATGCCATCTTTGTTTGTGGTAGATTTTTTTGCATTTTTTGTCGTCTTTTTTTTTTATTCACTTTTTTTTTGTTTAATTTTTGTAGTCCTTTTTTGTCATCGTTCTGTGGTCTCTTTTTATCGGTTTTTCGTCGTATTTTTGGGTGATTTCTTGGTCTTTTTTTGTGGATACCCCATCATTATTTTTTTGTTTTCTTATTTATTGTTTTTTCGCCCTTTGGTTTTGTAATTTTTTTTGGTTGAATTTTTTTTTTGTAATATTAAATATTTTATCACTCTTTGTGGTCTTTCTTCTGGGCTTTCTGTTGTATTTTTTGTTTTCTTTTTTTTAAGCTTCCTTGTGCCATTTTCCCTCTTTTTCTTGGTCCCTTTTTTTTTAACATATTTTTTGATGAGTTTTGTATTCTTTTTTCTGTAGATTTTCTTGTTGATTTTTTTGTCGCTTTTTTATGGAGTTTTTCTTTGGTCTGTTTTTTTAGTCTTTTTATCGTTGTTCTGTGGCTTTTTTATCGATTTTTGGTCTCGTTTTTGATTTATTTCTTAGTCACTTTTTTGTCGCCTTCTTTTGTCGTGTTTTTTATTGTCCGTTTCTGTTGATTTTTTTGTCATTTTTTTAGTCGCCATTATTTGGTCAACATCTTTCTATTTTTTAAGCTTTTTTGGCCTTTCTGTTGCTTTTATTTTTATTCCCTCATTTTTATCATCACTTTTTTTTGCAACATCTTTTTTTGCCTTATCTATACCCTCTTTTTATCGGCTTTTTTTCAATAGTTTTTTTTTTGCGGATTTTTTGTCATCTTTTTATTCACCTTTTTTTTGGTTATTTTGTAGTTTTTTTTGTCATTGTTTTGTGGTCTTTTTTATCGTTTTTTCGTCGTGTTTTTGGTGATTTCTTGACCTTTTTTTGTCGACCTCCCCTTTCCCCCCAATCATTATTTTTTGTTTTTTATTTATCCATTTTTTACCTTTTTGTTTTGTGACCTTTTTTTGGTTGAATTTTTTTGTAATATTTTTTGTGTCTTTCACTGGGCTTTCTGTTTCATTTTTTGTCCTCCTTTTTCCAGCTCCTTTGTGCCATTCTCCTCCTTTTTTTGACCACTCTTTTTATAGCATCTATTTTTTATCGATTTTTGTCTTTTTTTAACACCTTTTTGTTCTGTAGATTTTGGTGTTGATTTTTTCTCGTCTTTTTTTATTGACATTTTTTTTTTGTTGCATTTTTTGTCATTTTTCCAGTCGCCCCTTTTTATTGGTCAACATTTTTCAATTTTTTGAACATTTTATGACCTTTTTTCTAAGCTTTCTGCTGCTTTTTTGTACCCTCATTTTTTATCAGCTTTTTTGTGTCCTTTTCCTTCTCCTTATCATCACTTTCTTTTGTAGCATCTTTTTTTGTCGTATTTTTTTTGAAAGATTTTTTTGGTGATTTTTTATCGTCTTTATTCACCTTTCTTCTTGGTTGGTTTTTGTAGCCCTTTTTTGTCATTGTTCTGTGATCTTTTTTATAGTTTTTTAGTCGTGTTTTTGGGTCATTTCTTGGTATTTTTTTGTCGCCGCTCCCTCCTCCATCAATTTTTTATGGAGCCCTTTTTATCACAACTAGTCCACATTTTTATCGCCTTTATTTATTATTTTTTTGGTCTCTTACTTATCGGTTTTTTGGATTTTTGTTTTATAGTCTTTTTTGGTTGATTTTTTTTGTAATATTTTTTATGACTTTTTTGTGGTCTTTCTTCTGGCCTTTCTGTTGGTTTTTTTTGCTCTTTTTTTGTAGCATCTTTTTTTTGTCGAGTTTTGTCTTTTTTTATTGGCTTTCTTTCTGTAGATTATGTTATTGATTTTTTTTTGTCGCCTTTGTATTGACTTTTTCGTTGGTAGTTTTTTTAACTTATTTTGTCGTTGTTCTGTGGTTTTTTATATCATTTTTTGGTCGCGTTTTTGTTTTGTAGTTTTTTTGTTTTTTTTTTTGTAATATTTTTTATCTTTTTTTTGTGCTGGGCTTTCTGTTGGATTTTTTGTCCTCTTTTTTTGATTACTTGTTTGTAGCTTTTTTTTATCGATTTTTGTCTTATTCTTTATCGCCTTTTTCACCTTTTTATTGACCTTTTCGTTGGTCATTTTTTTTTTTAGTTTGTTTGTCGTTGTGCTGTGGCATTTTTTATCCATTTTTTGTGCGTTTTTTGGGTTATTTCTTTGACATTTCCCCCCCCCCCCTCTTCATTTTTCGTGCCTGTTTTGTCAATATTTGAACACGCTTTTATCGTTATTAGTTTTTTTTTTCTCTTTTTATTTGTTTGTTGTCTTTTTTTCGTACTCTTTAATTTTTAATAGTTTTTTTCGCCTGTTTGATCACTTTTTCTGTGGTTTGTTTTTTTTGTGGTCTTTCACCCTCATTTTTATCGCTTTTTTAGTAACCTTTTTTTAGTTTGTATTTTTTTATCATTTTTCGTGTCTTTTTTGTCGTTTATTGCTCGCGTTTTTGGTGTTTCTTTGTCACTCTTTTATCGCCTATTTTCCCTCCTTTTTGATTATTATTTTGTAATAACGTCCATCGAGCGAATGGATATTTTAATGTTTTCTCGACGTTTCATGAATACGAAAAAAAGTGGTCCCCGTTTCCGTCTGTCTGTCTTTTGTCGTCTGTGTCGATTTTTATAAGAACGATAATTCCCGAAACTACTGGACCGATTGTTGTCAAATTTTGTATGTATATAAGTACATCATGTGGATGGTAGAACGCTAACCAAAATGTGGCTAATCATCTATAGCAACCATTTGATGACGTCATCTCCAAAGTGTCTGCATTAAAAAAGTATAAATGGTATACACTTGTGGTGTATGAATCCGATTTGAAATTTTCCCTTTGTAATTTTCACAAAAAAAATATCTTACATTGTGATTAGCAATATCTACATTGTCTTTACTGTATAGAGGTCATCAAAAACAACAAAATCAAATTTTGCCATTTTTCGAAGAAACAAGAAGAATTTGAGAGAAATGACACGTAAAAACGAAATTTTGTGATGGAACGTCAAATCTCGTCGCTGACAACCGTATTGAATAAAAAACCCTAACAGGACAGTGTAACCAACCGTACGGTAAATAGAAATGACCTATACTTACTTACAACTTTTACATTACTTATTAAATTCGTTATTTTATCGGTGTACTTTATATTCTTCATCGAAAAAGTTTCAGCCTAGTCTCTAGTAAAACAAAGGGAACTGAAAAAAAGAAAAAAAAATTAAAAAAAAATCCTCCCCGGCGGGGAATCGAACCCCGGTCTCCCGCGTGACAGGCGGGGATACTGACCACTATACTACCGAGGATTTCATGTCTGACTATTCAAACTACACGTACTTGTTTTGTAACTGGTGCTGCGATAAGTATCGAATACTGTTTGAATTGATAGTAGAATTTACTAAATCTGAGAAATATTTCTTGCATTTTTAAAAAGTCAAGGAAGTTGGATTACGACATTTTAAAAATAATAATCAATAACAGATTTTGATTTAAATTAAATGTCACTGTCAACTTTGTCATACTTTGTCAGTTTTGACAGTAGGAAGAATTGTGGTGTGTGATGTTAAAATCGGTTTTGTAGTTTCTAATTTAAATTGTAAAATTTTTGTTAGAGCAACAGACATTTAATTAAATTTTACATTTATAAATTTTCTGCAATTAAACCGCAATAATTGGCGAGCGTCCCGAGAAATCCTCTTCTGAAGAAATTCCATTAAGTATGCTTGATTTACAAACACTGTTACTCTTTTCTTTCGAAAACAGACAGCCGGAAAACCCTAAAATCGTCTCCGCTTGTCACCTGATTAACATTCCACGATAAACAGTTTCCTCAAAGTAAAAACCAACCAACTTCCAAAGAACCCGAAATTCGCCATAACCCCTCACGAGCGCAAAATTAATTTCACTAATTCTTACTCATCTTCTCTCAAAAAGCGTACAATAATTTCTCCGGCGCGCCGAAGATCCCAACCTCCGCAAGCGCCGAAACAATCAAATTACATGCATCCCAAAAAATGTCGGCTTGTCGAACCGAAGGTAATGTCTAGGCCACGAAAGCCAAGAAAAAATAGCAGAAGCCGGTGGAAGGGGCAGAATATGTATCTCAGTGCAATTTAGGATTTCACTACAACCGTAGAAGATTTCGCGCAAGAACTACTCCATAACGTTTCTTCACTAGTTGAGTACCCGCCTTCCTCATCTCCAGGTGTCGTTCCTGCGGTGTCGTGCGTCCGAAGAACACGCGAAAAAATGTGGAAGATCGGACGGTATTAATGTCGTTTGCGCTAATCGGGTCCGAGATCTGCTAAATTACATGTTGTGCGAGGGTTAGTGTCGAAAGAGGATACTGCAAGAGGAAGCACTAAAAACTTTTGTAATTTGCAACCAATGTCTTGCTGGTTCGACTAGTTCCAAAAAGCGACATGGATTTTGTTACGAGGTAAGGTTGTAATTAGTTTTACTTTCGTTTCATTAGTTATTTAGATTTATGCGGACGAAATCGAAGAGTGTAGCGCAAGGAAAGTGAAAATGAAGATGGCGCGTGTTTACCCCGGCTTGATCGAGCTAATTTGTGTTATTTATTTTAAATTAGCGCCGTCATAATTTCGTTACGGACGCCGTTTTCAATTAGAAGCGCTGGCGCTTGTTTATCATGGGCTCTTATTACCGGAGACTACCGGAGTTAAGTGTTTCTTTGGAGGATTAAAGCAATCAGAACGTATTTACACGTTGCTATAACATATTTAGTGCCTGCGTGTGGTACGACTGTGATTTTGCACTTTTTCAGCACTGAAATTAACTGAAAGGTTAAAGATTAGAGAAAAGTTCGAGGGATGTAATTATCGAGCGCGTTACTTTCAGGAAGTTGTTACAAACGTGTACTTAAGTATTTTAGAGGAAACTGAGACGTTGTTAAAGTATCGGTTTAAATTTTAACGAAATCAATAGGTATACTCTCCACTGAAAGCCAAAATAAAGCTGAGAAATTCTTTTCTCATTAAAATCTTCACGAATAAAGTTTTCTATGTTCTTTACAAGTGTTCTGCTCGAAATCTTGAGAAAAATGTCAAAAACTTTAGTTTTTGAGTATAGGTTGCAAGATTTCATTTAGAATAGTGAAAATTTTCAACAACTGATGGCAGAAATGGACTCACCGGAGTAAAATTAGTCTGGAAACCGAATTTCAGGCCGATTGGAGCATGTTTATTTTTTGATCAAATTTTTCCGAATGGGCAAAATTTTCTGATTTAGTTCAAAACAAGCTATCTTCCTTAAATGGGTCTCAATTGGTCTGAAAATTGCTCCTCGCCCTAATTCGAACCTTCTGAACAAGAATTTGATTTCACCAAAAATTGTAGGACACCTTCTGATTTTTTTTATATATTTTTTAATGTTGGAGTCTTCAGAAAATGACACCTTCCGATAAATTTAAGCGTGGATTCTAAATGGACGTTGACACCGAGTTGAAAATTCACCTACATGCTTAAAAAACTCTAGGAAAGCGAATGGTGGAAACGAAAATTTGTTATCTTTGTCCGTTCGGGGGTTGTAGACCGTCAAATTCAAAATTTAGTTTTTGAAAATGGGTTACAGAAGGATTTCGCCTAAAATAGTGAAAATTTTCAACTTCTGATTACAGAAATGAACTCAGCGGGATAGAATTAGTCTAGAAACCGAATTTCAGGCCGATTGGAACATGTTTATTTTTTGATCAAATTTTTCCGAATGGGCAAAATTTTCGGACTTAGATCAAAACAAGCTATCTTCCTTAAACGGACCCCGATTTGTCTGAAAATTGCTTCTCGCCCTAATTCAAACTTTCTGAACAAGAATTTGGTTTCACGAAAATTGTAGGACACCTCCTGATTTTTTTTATATATTTTTTTATATTGGAGATTTCGGAAAATGACACCTTCCGATAAATTTAAGCGTAGATTCTAAATCGACATGAACACCGAGTTGAAATTACACCCACCTACTTAGAAAACTTGAGGAAATCGAATGGTGGAAACGAAAATTTGTTATCTTTGTCCGTTCAGGAGTTGTGGATCGTCAAATTCAAAATTTAGTTTTTGAGTATGGGTTAAAGAAGGATTTTGCTTAAAATGATGAAAATTTTCAACTTCTGATGGCAGAAACGGATTCAGCGGGGTAAAATTAGTCTAGAAACCGAATTTCAGGCCGATTGGAACATGTTTATTTTTTGATCAAATTTTTCCGGCTGGGCAAAATTTTCGGATTTAGATCAAAACAAGCTATCTTCCTTAAACGGACCTCAATTTGTCTGAAAATTGCTCCTCGGCCTAATTCGAATCTCATGAACAAGAATTTGGTTTCACCAAAATTGTAGGACGCCTCCTGATTTTTTTAAATATTTTTTTTATATTAGAGTCTTCGGAAAATGACACCTTCCGATAAATTTATGCGTAGATTCTAAATGGATATAGATACCGAATTGAAAATTCACCCACATGCTTAGAAAACTTGAGGAAAGCGAATGGTGGAAACGAAAATTTGTTATCTTTGTGTGTTCAGGAGTTGTGGATCATCAAATTCAAAATTTAGTTTTTGAGTATGGGTTAAAGAAGGATTTCGCCTAAAATAGTGAAAATTTTCAACTTCTGATGGCAGAAGCGGACTCAGCGGAGTAAAATATGTCTAGAAACTGAATTTCAGGCCAATTGGAACATGTTTATTTTTTGATCGAATTTTTCCGAATGGGCAAAATTTTCGGATTTAGATCAAAAGAAGCTATCTTTCTTAAATGGACCTCAATTTGTCTCAAAATTGCTCTTCGCCCTAATTCGAACCTCCTGAACAAGAATTTGGTTTCACGACAATTGTAGAACGCCTCCTGATTTTTTTAATAATTTTTTTATGTTGGAGTCTTCGGAAAATGGCACCTTCCGATAAATTTATGCGTTAATTCTAAATGGACACGGACACCAAGTTTAAAGTTCACCCATGTGCATAGAAAACTAGCGGAAAGCGAATGGTGGAAACGAAAATTTGTTATCTTTGTCCGTTCTGGAGTTGTAGACCGTCAAATTCAAAATTTAGTTTTTAAGTATGGGTTAAAGAAGGATTTCGCTTAAAATAGTGAAAATTTTCAACTTTTGATGGCAGAAACGGACTCAGCGGAGTAAAATTAGTCTAGAAAGCGAATTTCAGGCAGATTGGAACATGTTTATTTTTTGATCAAATTTTTCCGACTGGGCAAAATTTTCCGATTTAGATCAAAACAAGCTATCTTCCTTAAACGGACTTCAATTTGTCTGAAAATTGCTCCTTGCCCTAATTCGAAACTCCTGAACAAGAATTTGGTTTCACGAAAATTGTAGGATGCCTCCTGATTTTTTAAATATTTTTTTTATGTTGGAGTCTTCGGAAAATGACACCTTCCGATAAATTTATGCGTAGATTCTAAATGGATATAGATACCGAATTGAAAATTCACCCACATGCTTAGAAAACTTGAGAAAAGCGAATTGTGGAAACGAAAATTTGTTATCTTTGTCCGTTCAGGAGTTGTGGATCGTCAAATTCAAAATTTAGTTTTTGAGTATGGGTTAAAGATGGATTTTGCCGAAAGAAGTGAAAATTTTCAACGTCTGATGGCAGAAGCAGACTCAGCGGAGTAAAATTAGTCTAGAAACCGAATTTCAGGCCAATTGGAACATGTTTATTTTTTGATCAAAATTTTCCGAATGGGCAAAATTTTCGGATTTAGATCAAAACAAGCTATCTTTCTTAAACGGACTTCAATTTGTCTGAAAATTGCTCCCCGCCCTAATCATACCTCCTGAATAAGAATTTGGTTTCACGATAATGTAGGACGCCTCCTGATTTAAAAAAAAAATGATGTTGGAGTCTTCAGAAAATGACACCTTCCGATAAATTTAAGCGTAGATCCTAAATGGACACGGACATCGAGTTGAAAGTTCACTCACATGCTTAGAAAACTTGAGGAAAGCGAATGGTGCTAACGAAAATTTGTTATCTTTGTCCGTTCAGGAGTTGTGGATCGTCAAATTCAAAATTTAGTTTTTGAGTATGGGTTAAAGAAGGATTTCGCCTAAAATAGTCAAAATTTTCAACTTCTGGTGGCAGAAACGGACTCAACGGAGTAAAATTAGTCTAGAAACCGAATTTCAGGCCGATTGGAACATGTTTATTTTTTTATCAAATTTTTCCGAATGGGCAAAATTTTCTGATTTAGATCAAAACAAGCTATCTTCCTTAAATGGATCTCAATTTGTCTGAAAATTGCTCCTCGGTCTAATTCGAACCCCCTGAACTAGAATTTGATTTCACGAAAATTGTAGGACGCCTCCTGATTTTTTTAATTTTTTTTTTTTTGTCGGAGTCTTCGGAAAATGACACCTTGCGATAAATTTAAGCATAGATTCTAAATGGACATGGACACCTGATTGTAAATTCACACACATGCTTAGAAAACTTGAGGAAAGCGAATGCTGAAAACGAAAATTTGTTATCTTTGTCCGTTCAGGAGTTGTGGATCGTCAAACTCAAAATTTAGTTTTTGAGTATGGGTTAAAGAAGGATTTCGCCCAAAATAGTGAAAATTTTCAACTTCTGATGGCAGAAATGGACTCAGTGGAGTAAAATTAGTCTAGAAACTGAATTTCAAATCGATTGGAACGAGTTTATTTTTTGACCAAATTTTTCCGAATGGGCAAAATTTTCGGATTTAGATCAAAACAAGCTATCTTCCTTAAACGAACCTCAATTTGTCTGAAAATTGCTACTCGTCCTAATTCGAACCTCCTGAGCAAGAATTTCATTTCACGAAAATTGGAGAACGCCTTCTGATTTTTTCTATATTTTTTTATATTGGAGTGTTCGGAAAATGACAACTTCCGATAAATTCATGCCTTGATTCTAAATGGACATGGACACCGAATTGAAAATTCACTCACGGCTATAAAAAACTTGAGGAAAGCGAATATTGGAAACGAAAATCTGTTGTCTTTGTCTGTTCAGGAGTTGTGGACCTTCAAACTCAAAATTTAGTTTTTGAGTATGGGTTAAAGAAGGATCTCGCCTAAAATAGTGAAAATTCTCCACTTCTGATGGCAGAAGCGGACTCAGCGTAGTAAAATTAGTCCGGAAACCGAATTTCAGGCCGATTGGAACATGTTTACTTTTTGATCAAATTTTTCCGAATGGGCAAAATTTTCGAATTTAGATCAAAACAAGCTATTTTCCTTAAACGAACATCGATTTGTCTGAAAATTGTCCCTTGCCCTAATTCGAACCTCCTGAATAAGAATATGGTTTCACGAAAATTGTAGGACGCCTCCTGATTTTTTAAATATTTTTTTTTTTATATTGGAGTCTTCGGAAAATGACACCTTCCGATAAATTTAAGCGTAAATTCTAAATGGACACGGACACCGAGTTGAAAGTTCACCCACATGCGTAGAAAACTTGAGGAAAGCGAATAGTGGAAACGAAATTTTGTTATCTTTGTCGGTTCAGTAGTTGTGGATCGTCAAATTCAAAATTTTGTTTTTGAGCATGGGTTAAAGAAGGATTTCGCCTAAAATAGTGAAAATTTTCAACTTCTGATGGCATAAACGGACTCAGCGCAGTAAAATTAGTCTAGAAACCGAATTTCCGGCCGATTGGAACATGTTTATTTTTTGAACAAATTTTTCCGAATGGGCAAAATTTTCTGATTTAGATCAAAACAAGCTATCTTCCTTAAGCGGACCCCGATTTGTCTGAAAATTGCTCCTTGGCCTAATTCGAACCCCCTGAACAAGAATTTGATTTAACGAAAATTGTAGGAGCCCTCCTGATTTTTTTAATATTTTTTTTATGTTGGAGTCTTCGGAAAATGGCACCTTCCGATAAATTTATGCGTTAATTCTAAATGGACACGGACACCAAGTTGAAAGTTCACCCACGTGCATAGAAAACTTGAGGAAAGCGAATAGTGGAAACGAAAATTTGATATCTTTGTTCGTTCAGGAGTTGTGGATCGTCAAATTTTAAATTTAGTTTTTGAGTATAGGTTAAAGAAGGATTTCGCTTAAAATAGTGAAAATTTTCAACTTCTGGTTACCGAAATGGACTCAGTGGAGGAAAATTAGTCTAGAAACCGAATTTCAGGCGAATTGGAACATGTTTATTTTTTGATCAAATTTTTCCGACTGGGCAAAATTTTCGGATTTAGATTAAGACAAGCTATCTTCCTTAAACGGACCTCAATTTGTCTGAAAATTGCTCCTCGGCCTAATTCGAATCTCCTGAACAAGAATTTGATTTCACAGAAATTGTAAGACACCTCCTGATTTTTTAAATATTTTTTTTATGTTGGAGCATTCGGAAAATGACATCTTCCGACAAATTTAGGCGTAGATTCTAAATGGACATGAACTCCGAGTTGAAAGTTCACCCACATGCTTAGAAAACTTGAGGAAAGCAAATGCTGGAGGCGAAAATTTGTTATCTTTGTCCGTTCAAGAGTTGCGGACCGTCAAACTCAAAATTTAGTTTTTGAGTACGGGTTAAAGAAGGATTTCGCCCAAAATAGTGAAAATTTGCAACTTCTGATGGCAGAAACGGACTCAGCGGAGTAAAATTAGTCCGGAAACCGAATTTCAGGCCGATTAAAACCTGTTTATTTTTCAATCAAATTTTTCCGAATGGGCAAAATTTTCTGATTTAGATCAAAACAAAATATCTTCCTTAAAGGGACCCCGATTTCTCTGAAAATTGCTCATCGCCCTAATTCGAATCTCCTAAACAACAATTTGGTTTCAAGAAATTTGCAGGACTCGTCCTGATTTTTAAATATTTTTTTTAATTTTAGAGTCTTCGAAAAATGACACCTTCCGATAAATTTAAGCGTAGATTCTAAATCGACATGAACACCGAGTTGAAAGTCGACCCACCTGCTTAGAAAACTTGAGGAAAGTGAATGGTGGAAACGAAAATTTGTTATCTTTGTCCCTTCAGGAGTTGTGGATCGTCAAATTCAAAATTTAGTTTCGGAGTACGGGTTAAATCAGGATTTCGCCTAAAATAGTGAAAACTTTTACCTTCTGATGACAGAAACGGACTCAGCGGAATTAAATTAGCCTAGAAACCGAATTTCAGGCCGATCGGAACATGTTTATTTTTTGATCAAATTTTTGCCGAATGGGCAAAATTTTCGGATTTAGATCAAAACAAGCTATCTTCCATAAATGGGTCTCAATTGGTCTGAAAATTGCTCCTCGCCCTAATTCGAACCTTCTGAACAAGAATCTGGTTTCAAGAAAACTGTAGGACGCCTTCTGATTTTTTAAATATTTTTTTTATGTTGGAGTCTTCGGAAAATGTCACATTTCGATAAATTTAAGCGTAGATTCTAAATGGATTCAGAAACCGAGTTCAAAGTTCACCCACATGCTTAGAAAACTTGAGTAAAGTGAATGGTGGAAACTAAAATTTGTTATCTTTGTCCGTTCAGGAGTTGTGGATGTCCAAACTCAAAATTTAGTTTTTGAGTATGGGTTACAGAAGGATTTCTCTTAAAACAATGAAAATTTTTAAATTCTGACCGCAGGAACGGACTCAGTACAGTAACATTAGTCTAGAAACCGAATTTCAGGACGATTGGATCATGTTTATTTTTTGATCAAATTTTTCCGAATGGGCAAAATTTTCGGATTTAGATCAAAAGAAGCTATCTTTCTTAAACGGACCTCAATTTGTCTGAAAATTGCTCCTCGCCCTAATTCGAACCTCCTGAACAAGAATTTCATTTCACGAAAATTGAAGAACGCCTTCTGATTTTTTCTATATTTTTTTATATTGTAGTGTTCGGAAAATGACAACTTCCGATAAATTTATGCCTTGATTCTAAATGGACATGGACACCGAATTGAAAATTCACTCACGGCTATAAAAAACTTGAGGAAAGCGAATATTGGAAACGAAAATCTGTTGTCTTTGTCTGTTCAAGAGTTGTGGACCGTCAAACTCAAAATTTAGTTTTTGAGTATGGGTTAAAAAAGGATTTCGCGTAAAATGGTGAAAATTTTAAATTTCTGATAGCAGAAACGGACTCAGCGGAGTAAAATTAGTCTAGAAACTGAATTTCAAGCCGATTGAAACATGTTTATTTTTTGAGTAAATTTTTCGAATGGGCAAAATTTTCGGATTTACTTCAAAACAAGCTATCTTCCTTAAACGGACCCCAATTTATCTGAAAATTGCTCCTAGCCTTAATTCGAACCTCCTGAACACGAATTTGGTTTCACGAAAATTGTACGACGCCTCCTGATTTTTTTATATTTTTTTTATATTGGAATCTTCGGAAAATGACACCTTCCGATAAATTTAAATGTAAATTCTAAATGGACATAGATACCGAGTTGAAAGTACACCTACTTGCATCGAAAAATTGAGAAAAGCGAATGCTGGAAACGAAAATTTGTTATCTTTGTCCGTTCAGGAGTTGTGGGTCGATAAATTCAAAATTTTGTTTTTGAGTATGGGTTAAAGAACGATTTCGCCTAAAATAATGAAAATTTTCAACTTCTGACGGCTAAAACGGACTCAGTGGAGTAAAAGTAGTCCAGAAACGGAATTTCAGGCCAATTGGAACATGTTTATTTTTTAATTAAATTTTTCCGAATGGGCAAAATTTTCGGATTTAGATCAAAACAAAATATCTTCCTTAAAGGGACCCCGATTTCTCTGAAAATTGCTCATCGCCCTAATTCGAACATCCTAAACAACAATTTGGTTTCAACAAATTTGCAGGACTCCTCCTGATTTTTAAATATTTTTTTTAATTTTAGAGTCTTCGAAAAATGACACCTTTCGATAAATTTATGCGTAGATTCTAAATGGACATGAACTCCGAGTTGAAAGTTCACCCACATGCTTACAAAACTTGAGGAAAGCGAATGCTGGAGGCGAAAATTTGTTATCTTTGTCCGTTCAAGAGTTGCGAACCGTCAAACTCAAAATTTAGTTTTTGAGTACGGGTTAAAGAAGGATTTCGCCCAAAATAGTGAAAACTTTTACCTTCTGATGACAGAAACGGACTCAGCGGAGTTAAATTAGCCCAGAAACCGAATTTCAGGCCGATCGGAACATGTTTATTTTTTGATCAAATTTTTTCGAATGGGCAAAATTTTCGAATTAGATCAAAACAAGCTATCTTCCTTAAACGGACCTCAATTTGTCTGAAAATTGCTCCTCGCCCTAATTCGAACCTCCTGAACAAGAATCTGATTTCGCGAAGATTGTAGGATGCCTCCTCATTTTTATACCAATTTTTTTTATATTGGAGTCTTCGGAAAATAACATCTTCCGATAAATTTAAGCGTAGATTCTAAATGGACACGGACACCGAGTTGAAAGTTCACTTACGTGCTTAGAAAACTTGAGGAAAGCGAATGGTGGAAACCAAAATTTGTTATCTTTGTCTGTTCAGGAGTTGTGGATCGTCAAAGTCAAAATTTAGTTTTTGAGTATGGGTTACAGAAGGATTTGGCCTAAAATAATGAAAATTTTCAACTTCTGATGGCTGAAACGGACTCAGCGGAGTAAAAGTAGTCCAGAAACCGAATTTCAGGCCAATTGGAAGATGTTTATTTTTTAATTAAATTTTTCCGAATGGGCAAAATTTTCGGATTTAGATCAAAACAAAATATCTTTCTTAAAGGGACCCCGATTTCCCTGAAAATTGCTCATCGCCCTAATTCGAATCTCCTGAACAAGAATTTGGTTTCACAAAAATTGTAGGACACCTCCTGATTTTTTTTTATATTTTTTTTATATTGGAATCTTCGGAAAATGACACCTTCCGATAAATTTAAGCGTAGATTCTAAATGGACACGGACACCGAGTTGAAAGTTCACTTACGTGCTTAGAAAACTTGAGGAAAGCGAATGGTGGAAACCAAAATTTGTTATCTTTGTCCGTTCAGGAGTTGTGGATCGTCAAAATCAAAATTTAGTTTTTGAGTATGGGTTAAAGAAGGATTTCGCTTACAATATTGAAAATTTTCAACTTCTGTTGGCAGAAACGGACTCAGCGGAGTAAAATTAGTCTAGATACCGAATTTCAGGCCGATTGGAACATGTTTATTTTTTGATCAAACTTTCCGAATGGGCAAAATTTTCGGATTTAGATCAAAACAAGCTATCTTCCTTAAACGGACCTCAATTTGTTTGAAAATTGCTCCTCGCCCTAATTCGAACCTCCTCAATAAGAATTTGGTATCACGAAAATTGTAGGACGCCTCCTGATTTTTTTTAATATTTTTTTTATGTTGGAGTCTTCGGAAAATGGTACCTTCCGATAAAATTATGCGTAGATTCTAAATGGACATGGACACTGAGTTGAAAGTACACCCACATGCATAAAAAGCTTGAGGAGAGCGAATAGTGGAAACGAAAATTTGTTATCTTTGTCCCTCCAGGAGTTGTGGATCGTCAAATTCAAAATTTAGTTTTTGAGTATGGGTTAGAGAAGGATTTTGCTTAAAATAGTGAAAATGTTCAACTTCTGACGGCTGAAACGGACTCAGTGGAGTAAAAGTAGTCCAGAAACCGAATTCCAGGCCAATTGGAACATGTTTATTTTTTAATTAAATTTTTCCGAATGGGCAAAATTTTCGGATTTAGATCAAAACAAAATATCTTCCTTAAAGGGACCCCGATTTCTCTGAAAATTGCTCATCGCCCTAATTCGAATCTCCTAAACAACAATTTGGTTTCAAGAAATTTGCAGGACTCCTCCTGATTTTTAAATATTTTTTTTAATTTTAGAGTCTTCGAAAAATGACACCTTTCGATAAATTTATGCGTAGATTCTAAATGGACATGAACTCCGAGTTGAAAGTTCACCCACATGCTTAGAAAACTTGAGGAAAGCGAATGCTGGAGGCGAAAATTTGTTATCTTTGTCCGTTCAAGAGTTGCGGACCGTCAAACTCAAAATTTAGTTTTTGAGTACGGGTTAAAGAAGGATTTCGCCCAAAATAGTGAAAATTTGCAACTTCTGATGGCAGAAACGGACTCAGCGGAGTAAAATTAGTCCGGAAACCGAATTTCAGGCCGATTAAAACCTGTTTATTTTTCAATCAAATTTTTCCGAATGGGCAAAATTTTCTGATTTAGATCAAAACAAAATATCTTCCTAAAAGGGACCCCGATTTCTCTGAAAATTGCTCATCGCCCTAATTCGAATCTCCTAAACAACAATTTGGTTTCAAGAAATTTGCAGGACTCGTCCTGATTTTTAAATATTTTTTTTAATTTTAGAGTCTTCGAAAAATGACACCTTCCGATAAATTTAAGCGTAGATTCTAAATCGACATGAACACCGAGTTGAAAGTCGACCCACCTGCTTAGAAAACTTGAGGAAAGCGAATGCTGGAGGCGAAAATTTGTTATCTTTGTCCGTTCAAGAGTTGCGGACCGTCAAACTCAAAATTTAGTTTTTGAGTACGGGTTAAAGAAGGATTTCGCCTAAAATAGTGAAAATTTTCAACTTCTGATGGCAGAAATGGACTCAGTGGAGTAAAATTAGTCTAGAAACTGAATTTCAAATCGATTGGAACCAGTTTATTTTTTGATCAAATTTTTCCGAATGGGCAAAATTTTCGGATTTAGATCAAAACAAGCTATCTTCCTTAAACGAACCTCAAATTGTCTGAAAATTGCTCCTCGCCCTAATTCGAACCTCCTGAACAAGAATTTGGTTTCACGAAAATTGTAGGACACCTCTTGATTTTTTTTATATATTTTTTATGTTGGAGTCTTCGAAAAATGACACCTTCCGATAAATTTAAGCGTGGATTCTAAATGGACATTGACACCGAGTTGAAAGTTCACCTACATGCTTAGAAAACTCTAGGAAAGCAAATGGTGGAAACGAAAATTTGCTATCTTTGTTCGTTCAGGAGTTGTGGATCGTCAAATTCAAAATTTAGTTTTTGAGTATGGGTTAAAGAAGGATTTCGCCTAAAATAATGAAAATTTTCAACTTCTGACGGCTGAAACGGACTCAGCGGAGTAAAATTAGTCCAGAAACCGAATTTCAGGCCAATTGGAACATGTTTATTTTTTGATCAAATTTTTCCGAATGGGCAAAATTTTCGGATTTAGATCAAAACAAGCTATCTTCCTTAAACGAACCTCAATTTATCTGAAAATTGCTTCTCGCCTTAATTCGAACCTCCCGAACAAGAATTTGTTTTCACGAAAATTGTAAGACACCTCCTGATTTTTTTTATATATTTTTTTAATGTTGGAGTCTTCAGAAAATGACACCTTCCGATAAATTTAAGCGTGGATTCTAAATGGACACGGACACCGAGTTGAAAGTTCACCCACGTGCATAGAAAACTTAAGGAAAGTGAACGGTGGAAACGAAAATTTCTTATCTTTGTCCGTTCAGGAGTTGTGGATCGTCAAACTCAAAATTTAGTTTTTGAGTACGGGTTAAAAAAGGATTTCGCCCAAAATAGTGAAAATTTGCAACTTCTGATGGCAGAAACGGACTCAGCGGAGTAAAATTAGTCTAGAAACCGAATTTCAGGCCAATTGGAACCTGTTTATTTTTTGATCAAATTTTTTCAAATGGGCAAAATTTTCTGATTTAGATCAAAACAAGCTATCTTCTTTAAATGGACCCCAATTTGTCCGAAAATTGTTCCTCGTTCTAATTCGAACCTCCTCAAGAAGACTTTGGTTTCACAAAAATTGCAGCACGCCTTCTGATTTTTTTTTATATTTTTTTATGTTGGAGTGTTCAGAAAATGACACCTTCCGATAAATTTAAGCGTAGATTCTAAATCGACATGAACACCGAGTTGAAAGTCGACCCACCTGCTTAGAAAACTTGAGGAAAGTGAATGGTGGAAACGAAAATTTGTTATCTTTGTCCCTTCAGGAGTTGTGGATCGTCAAATTCAAAATTTACTTTCGGAGTACGGGTTAAATCAGGATTTCGCCTAAAATAGTGAAAACTTTTACCTTCTGATGACAGAAACGGACTCTGCGGAATTAAATTAGCCTAGAAACCGAATTTCAGGCCGATCGGAACATGTTTATTTTTTGATCAAATTTTTTCGATTGGGCAAAATTTTCGGATTTACATCAAAACAAGCTATCTTCCTTAAACGGACACCGAATTGTCTGAAAATTGCTCCTCGCCTTAATTCGAATCTTCTGAACAAAAATTTGGTTTCAAGAAAATTGTAGAACCGCTCCTGATTTTTTTTTAATTTTTTTATATTGGAGTCTTCGGAAAATGACACCTCCCGATAAATTTAAGCGTAGATTCGAAATGGACACGGACACCGAGTTGAAAGTTCACCCACATGCTTAGAAAACTTGAGGAAAGCGAATGGTGGAAACGAAACTTTGTTATCTTTGTCCGTTCAGAAGTTGTGGATCGTCAAATTCAAAATTTAGTTTTTGAGTATGGGTTACAGAAGGATTTCGCCTAAAATAGTGAAAATTTTCAACTTTTGATGGCAGAAACGGACTCAGCAGAGTAAAATTAGTGTAGAAACCGAATTTCAGAACGATTGGAACATGTTTATTTTTTGATCAAATTTTTCAGAATGGGCAAAATTTTCGGATTTACATCAAAACAAGCTATCTTCCTTAAACGGACCCCAATTTATCTGAAAATTGCTCCTAGCCTTAATTCGAACCTCCTGAACACGAATTTGGTTTCACGAAAATTGTACGACGCCTCCTGATTTTTTTATATTTTTTTTATATTGGAATCTTCGGAAAATGACACCTTCCGATAAATTTAAGTGTAAATTCTAAATGGACATAGATACCGAGTTGAAAGTACACCCACTTGCATCGAAAAATTGAGAAAAGCGAATGCTGGAAACGAAAATTTGTTATCTTTGTCCGTTCAGGAGTTGTGGGTCGATAAATTCAAAATTTTGTTTTTGAGTATGGGTTAAAGAACGATTTCGCCTAAAATAATGAAAATTTTCAACTTCTGACGGCTAAAACGGACTCAGTGGAGTAAAAGTAGTCCAGAAACGGAATTTCAGGCCAATTGGAACATGTTTATTTTTTAATTAAATTTTTCCGAATGGGCAAAATTTTCGGATTTAGATCAAAACAAAATATCTTCCTTAAAGGGACCGCGATTTCTCTGAAAATTGCTCATCGCCCTAATTCGAACATCCTAAACAACAATTTGGTTTCAACAAATTTGCAGGACTCCTCCTGATTTTTAAATATTTTTTTTAATTTTAGAGTCTTCGAAAAATGACACCTTTCGATAAATTTATGCGTAGATTCTAAATGGACATGAACTCCGAGTTGAAAGTTCACCCACATGCTTACAAAACTTGAGGAAAGCGAATGCCGGAGGCGAAAATTTGTTATCTTTGTCCGTTCAAGAGTTGCGAACCGTCAAACTCAAAATTTAGTTTTTGAGTACGGGTTAAAGAAGGATTTCGCCCAAAATAGTGAAAACTTTTACCTTCTGATGACAGAAACGGACTCAGCGGAGTTAAATTAGCCCAGAAACCGAATTTCAGGCCGATCGGAACATGTTTATTTTTTGATCAAATTTTTTCGAATGGGCAAAATTTTCGAATTAGATCAAAACAAGCTATCTTCCTTAAACGGACCTCAATTTGTCTGAAAATTGCTCCTCGCCCTAATTCGAACCTCCTGAACAAGAATCTGATTTCGCGAAGATTGTAGGATGCCTCCTCATTTTTATACCAATTTTTTTTATATTGGAGTCTTCGGAAAATAACATCTTCCGATAAATTTAAGCGTAGATTCTAAATGGACACGGACACCGAGTTGAAAGTCCACTTACGTGCTTAGAAAACTTGAGGAAAGCGAATGGTGGAAACCAAAATTTGTTATCTTTGTCCGTTCAGGAGTTGTGGATCGTCAAATTCAAAATTTAGTTTTTGAGTATGGGTTACAGAAGGATTTGGCCTAAAATAGTGAAAATTTTCAACTTCTGATGGCTGAAACGGACTCAGCGGAGTAAAAGTAGTCCAGAAACCGAATTTCAGGCCAATTGGAAGATGTTTATTTTTTAATTAAATTTTTCCGAATGGGCAAAATTTTCGGATTTAGATCAAAACAAAATATCTTTCTTAAAGGGACCCCGATTTCCCTGAAAATTGCTCATCGCCCTAATTCGAATCTCCTGAACAAGAGTTTGGTTTCACAAAAATTGTAGGACACCTCCTGATTTTTTTTTATATTTTTTTTATATTGGAATCTTCGGAAAATGACACCTTCCGATAAATTTAAGCGTAGATTCTAAATGGACACGGACACCGAGTTGAAAGTTCACTTACGTGCTTAGAAAACTTGAGGAAAGCGAATGGTGGAAACCAAAATTTGTTATCTTTGTCCGTTCAGGAGTTGTGGATCGTCAAAGTCAAAATTTAGTTTTTGAGTATGGGTTAAAGAAGGATTTCGCTTACAATATTGAAAATTTTCAACTTCTGTTGGCAGAAACGGACTCAGCGGAGTAAAATTAGTCTAGATACCGAATTTCAGGCCGATTGGAACATGTTTATTTTTTGATCAAACTTTCCGAATGGGCAAAATTTTCGGATTTAGATCAAAACAAGCTATCTTCCTTAAACGGACCTCAATTTGTTTGAAAATTGCTCCTCGCCCTAATTCGAACCTCCTCAATAAGAATTTGGTATCACGAAAATTGTAGGACGCCTCCTGATTTTTTTTAATATTTTTTTTATGTTGGAGTCTTCGGAAAATGGTACCTTCCGATAAAATTATGCGTAGATTCTAAATGGACATGGACACTGAGTTGAAAGTACACCCACATGCATAAAAAGCTTGAGGAGAGCGAATAGTGGAAACGAAAATTTGTTATCTTTGTCCCTCCAGGAGTTGTGGATCGTCAAATTCAAAATTTAGTTTTTGAGTATGGGTTAGAGAAGGATTTTGCTTAAAATAGTGAAAATGTTCAACTTCTGACGGCTGAAACGGACTCAGTGGAGTAAAAGTAGTCCAGAAACCGAATTCCAGGCCAATTGGAACATGTTTATTTTTTAATTAAATTTTTCCGAATGGGCAAAATTTTCGGATTTAGATCAAAACAAAATATCTTCCTTAAAGGGACCCCGATTTCTCTGAAAATTGCTCATCGCCCTAATTCGAATCTCCTAAACAACAATTTGGTTTCAAGAAATTTGCAGGACTCCTCCTGATTTTTAAATATTTTTTTTAATTTTAGAGTCTTCGAAAAATGACACCTTTCGATAAATTTATGCGTAGATTCTAAATGGACATGAACTCCGAGTTGAAAGTTCACCCACATGCTTAGAAAACTTGAGGAAAGCGAATGCTGGAGGCGAAAATTTGTTATCTTTGTCCGTTCAAGAGTTGCGGACCGTCAAACTCAAAATTTAGTTTTTGAGTACGGGTTAAAAAAGGATTTCGCCCAAAATAGTGAAAATTTGCAACTTCTGATGGCAGAAACGGACTCAGCGGAGTAAAATTAGTCTAGAAACCGAATTTCAGGCCAATTGGAACCTGTTTATTTTTTGATCAAATTTTTTTCAAATGGGCAAAATTTTCTGATTTAGATCAAAACAAGCTATCTTCTTTAAATGGACCCCAATTTGTCCGAAAATTGTTCCCTGCCCTAATTCGAACCTCCTGAACAAGAATTTAGTTTCACAAAAATTGTAGGACGACACCTGATTTTTATATATATTTTTTTTATATTGGAATTTTCGGAAAATGACACCTTCCGATAAATTTAAGCGTAGATTCTAAATGGACATCGACACCGAGTTGAAAATTCAGCCGCGTCCATAGAAAACTTGAGGAAAGCGAATGATGGAAACGAAAATTTGTTATCTTTGCCCGTTCAGGAGTTGCGGATCGTCAAATTCAAAATTTAGTTTTTGAGTATGGGTTAGAGAAGGATTTTGCTTAAAATAGTGAAAATGTTCAACTTCTGATGGCAAAAATGGACTCAGCGGAGTAAAATTAGTCAAGGAACCGAATTTCAGGCCGATTGGAACATGTTAATTTTTTGAGCAAATTTTTCCGAATGGGCAAAATTTTTGGATTTAGATCATATCAAGCTCTCTCGCTTAAACGAACCCCGATTTGTCTCAAAATTGCTCCCTGCCCTAATTCGAACCTCCTGAACAAGAATTTAATTTTAGAAAAATTGTACGAAAGCTCCCGATTTTTGTCTGATTTTTTTTATGTTTGAGTCTTTGGAAAAAAAATTAGCTGTTCTTAGTTGTACAAGAAAAGACGCCAGAGAATGTTAAGTCCTCTTATTAAGAACCCGAAGACTGCTCTTCCACATCGTTTAAATTAATTAAAATAGTATTCCGCACGACTTGTACCGGGTGTAGGCAATTCTGAATTGTTGGCAGCCATGCTAATCTGTCAATTTAACAATCAGGGACGCCATCATAAAATGTTTAATATGTTACCAATTTGACAAAAAAATCACAAATATTTTAGAAATGAGCGAACAAATAATTCGATTAATGTTTCTATTTGATTTCCAAAAAACAAAGGTACTGTTGTCTGCATGAGAAATCTATATTTTTCTAAAGCCATCACCTTTTTCAACTAAATTATAGTATCCATATTTAATCATGGCTACAAGGAACGTAGAAAGGTGAACACACTCCGTGTCTGTTTGCATTTAGTGAAATTAAATACAGTTAGAAACCTGCAACTGTTTATAATAATAACGACATTTTCAGTAAAAAATAATTTAATGTGTTTGTAATAAATGTGAAGACACTCGTAACTGAAATAATAGCGTCCGAGCACATAACTCTTCGTAAAAAATAAACGATCTGGGAATTCTTTACAGTTATTTAAACACTCAAAACCACATTCGAGTTCCTCAAAAATGTCCAACCGAATCCTCGCCATTACCACTGAAAACTGAAAACCAGCCACTTACTTGCAGATTACGCCTCATCTTCAACGCATCACCACGTCCCTCTTTACACGGTCGCGAACGGCCAAAGAAAGAAGCACAAAGCGAGCTTTTTAAAAAGATTCAATTCATTTCACGCACCGCGTAGGCTTTTATGTCGTTTGGATTGTTGTTCGGCAAATCAAATAATCGCTTCAGCGCAAGAAAATCCTCAGACGTTGTCCAGCGTCGTTTGAAACGCTCACGTCTAGCGTGAAATAAATCAAATTATAACGCCGAGCCATAATCGCTGAACTTTTCTTGCAAAAATGCTTCTCGGGTAGCTAAGCCGGAACATCCTCCAGCATTGGCTAAATTCTTGGATGTTTTTTTGTGGGAGACAATTTGAAAGATTTGAAAAATGAAATAACTAGAAGTTGTTTATTGTGGGTGAAAAAAATAACTGATTTTATGACACAAGCGTCTGATTTTATTACCCATTACCCACGTAACCTTTAATTAGAAAGGTTTAAAGACGTGTTGTTACATTTTTTAGTAGTTTGCTTGCACTTTACACTTTAAACTCACTCTTAGCCACGATAATGCAAAATTGTAGTTTTTTCAATGAGTGTTTAGAAAAATGTTCATTATATAATCGTCATAACGCATGCCTGCAGTAAAATCATTATTACAGTCTTGATATATAGCTGTAGAGGGCGCTGTGGTCTTGTGTTGCCGATTACCTGAAGCCCCTTTGCTAATGACTATCCCGTAAAAACTATACTCGTCAAGATCATACTTCACAGGATCATTTCTGTAGTATATCTTCACATACTCCACATTCAAACGTGGAGTTGACGCAGCCACGATGACGAGTGACAGTTTCGTGTCCTGAGCGTAAGGCAGACGTGTATTCAGTTTCTGAGCTGAATTCAGGTCATCGATGATCGTTCAGCGCAGGCTTTGCTTGTGTGACGGACATGAGACAGTCTGAGTGGTTCTTTTTTAAGTTTCAAACATAAATCTCTCAAATGATCAAATCTGACTGATCTGTTAATTTTTGGATTAATTTGTCTGCAGGCGGTAGTTTTGGAAAACTTTGGCTGCTTATTTTAAGTCTAAATGAAGTTAGCCACTCATATTTATTTTAATGCTGGATTAAAGTTTTTACAGTTTTTACCGATAGCTCAAACAGTGTATACCTTAAAAGATGAACAAAATAATTATAAATGTTTATAAAACAATTAGTTACGATAAATGTAAATAGAGTATGCCCATAATTTTGTTTATTAAAAGAGAAATGCCTTTAATCAACTTCAAAACAACGCTGATTAAAGAATTTCTCTTTTAGATTTAAAATGGAGATAATTTAAATAGAATTCCATGGATTTTATAATCACGGTTAATTTTATTCTATTTTTTTAATTTTTTTATCAATAGCTGCATAAAAAAATCACAATGACGTTATTTTTAAGGTATGCTACTATAGTTTTAGACCAAACTTGTGTTTTGGCAATGGAAGGGTTTACAAAAAAAATCGCAACCGGGTTATTTTTAAAGTATGGCTTACAATAATTCGTGCAAGGATAAATAAAAGTTGTTACGGTATCAACTAATTCAAATTTTAATATACAGAGTGGTTATAAAAAATTCTAAAACTTCACAGTTTTCAAATATCGATGTTTCAGTTTTTTCAAGGAATACCCTGTATTTTACTGCTGTATCTTTACTGTATGTTTTGTCCTCATTAAAAATCGCAGCGACTATCAAGATGCAGTAATAAAATATTTGGTTTCCTGTTTGAAAAACTGAAACATCGGTATTTGAAAATTGTAGGATTTTTTATAAACACTCTGTACAAGAAAATTTAATCTCATTTATACGACAATAAAGCGCGTACTTTTTTTTAGCTCTCTACAAAATGTTGTAAGACAGATTTTTATAATAACCCTACAGTGTTCTTTTTTATAAAACCCTCCAGTGTTAAAAAATTCAAAGAAAATTGGGATAACGTGACAACGTCGCATCGTAATTTCAAAAATAAACTTTGGTTGTAAATAAGAAAAGAGACTAATCAAGATGTGTAAAAATATACAGGGTGTTTCTTTTATTTGATACAACTCCTGTAACTTTTTTATTCTTAAAGATTACACCTGCCTCGATCTCAAGTCTCAATTGTAATAAATTTTTCAT
Source organism: Zophobas morio (assembly GCF_036711695.1). NCBI lineage: Eukaryota > Metazoa > Arthropoda > Insecta > Coleoptera > Tenebrionidae > Zophobas > Zophobas morio. The sequence goes on from NW_026972115.1 coordinate 5,272,785, forward strand.
TCGTTGTCAGATGGAGGGGCGTGGCTACAAAAATTAACCATGTTATGTTTATTCTTCATGTTTTAAGTTTCTTGTTCTAAAAAGGCGACTACGTGTATTAAGAAAAAAGGCAAACTATAAGCCCCGCCCACCCGCCCTGTCTCAATTGTGATGATTTTTTTATTAAATTAAAGCCAAAGATTAAGCCCCACCCTACTACCTGCCCCGATCGAAATAGTAATGAAGTTTTCATTCGTTGGCAGACCCAGGGGCGGAGCCTAAATCTAAAATCCATATTTCCTTACAAAAATGTACCACTTTAACCGTGTTTTAAGTTTCTAAGAATAATCATCACAATTGAGATGGGGTAGGTGGGCGGCGTCTATATATTGGCTTTTTTTTCTTAATATACATAGTATTACTTGAACAACACGATACTCAAAAACATGTTTTTAATTTCTTATAAACAAATAAGTATTTTGCAGTTAAGCTCCGCCCCCGTGGTTCACAGCGAATAAAAAAAATCATCACAATCGGGATACGGCGGGTGGGCGGGCTTACATATTTCTTGTTTGTTTTAATATGTGTAGACTTTTTTGCACAACATGAAACTTAAAACTTGTTTAAAATGGAAAATTTGTATAAGGAAATATCGATTTTGCAATTAGGCTCCGCCCCATAATTGTAAAACCCATATTTCCTTGCCCAAATCATTTTAACCATGTTTTAAGTTTCTTGTTGTGAAAAGATGACTATAATATTAAGAAAAAAAGGCAAAACATAAGCCCCGCCCACCCGCCCTCTCTCGATTCTGATGATTTTTTTTTATTTGTCGTAAGCCGAGGGGTGGAGCTTAATTGTAAAAATCCTTTTTTTGTTCTTAAGTAATCGTGTTATAGAAAGAAAATTAAATGTATTCATTTAAAAAGAAAACCAAAAGAGAAGCCCCACCCATACGTCTCGATTTCAATCGTGATGACTTTTTTATTCGTTGTCAGACCGAGGGGCGGAGCCTAATTGCAAAATTCATATTTCCTTACAAAAATGTACCCCTTTAAACGCGTTTCAAGTTTCTAAGAATTAAAAAATCACAACACGATACTCAAAAACAAGTTTTTAATTTCTTGTAAACAAATAAGTATTTTGCAGTTAAGTTCCGCCCCTTTGGTTAACGGCGAATAAAAAAATCATCACAATTGAGACAGGGCGGGTGGGCAGGCAGTTTTTTATTGTGAAAGGATGGCTATGTTTATTAAGAAAAAAAAGACAAAACATAAACCCCGCCCACCCACCCTATCTTAATTCTGATGATTTTTTTTAATCGTCGAGAGCCCTAGGAGCGGAATTTAATTGCAAAATTCTTATTTTTTCTATACAAGAATAAAAAAATCATCACAATTTAGACGGGGTGGGTGGGCGGGTTATATATTTTGCGTTTTTGTTCTTAATATACATAGTATTCCTTGACAACACGATACTCAAAATCATGTTTTTAATTTCTTGTAAACAAGTATTTTCCAGTTAAGCTCCGCCCCCCGTGGTTCCCGGTGAATAAAAAAAATCATCACAATCGGGATAGGGCGGGTGGGCGGGCTTACATTTTTCCTTCTCGTTTTAATATGTGTAGACTTTTTCACAACATGAAACTTAAAACTTGTTTAAAATGGAAAATTGTATAAGGAAATATCGATTTTGCAATTAGGCTCCGCCCCATAACTGTAAAACCCATATTTCCTTGCACAAATCATTTTAATCATGTTTTAAGTTTCTTGTTATGAAAAGATGGCTATACATATATCAAGAAAAAAAGGCAAAACATAAGCCCCGCCCACCCGCCCTGTCTCGATTCTGATGATTTTTTTTTATTTGTCGTAAGCCGAGAGGTGGAGCTTAATTGTAAAAATCCTTACTTTGTTCTTAAGTAATCGTGTTATAGAAAGAAAACTAAATGTATGAATGTAAATAAAAACCAAAAAAGAAGCCCCACCCGTCCGACTCGATCTCAATCGTGATGAATTTTTCATTCGTTGTCTAACCGAGGGGCGGAGCTTAATTGCAAAATCCACATTTCGTTACAAAAATGTACCACTTTAAACGTGTTTCAAGTTTCTAAGAATAAAAAAATCATCACAACTGAGACGGGGTGGGTGGGCGGGGTTAATATTTTGACTTTTTTTCTTAGCATACATAGTATTTCTTGAACAACACGATACTCAAAAACATGTTTTTAATTTCTTGTAAACAAATAAGTATTTTGCAGTTAAGCTCCGCCCTCTTGGTTTACGGCGAATAAAAAAAATCATCACAATTGAGATAGGGCGGGTGGGCGGGCAGTTTTTTATTGTGAAAAGAATGCTATGTTTATTAAGAAAAAAAAAGACAAAACATAAACCCCGCCCACCCAACCTATCTCAATTCTGACGTTATTTTTAATCGTCGAAAGCCAAAGGAGCGGAATTTAAATGCAAAATTCTTTTTTTTTTTCTAAAAGAATAAAAAAAATCATCACAATTGAGATGGGGTGGGTGGGCGGGATATATATTTTGCGTTTTTGTTCTTAATATACATAGTATTTCTTGATAACACGATATTCAAAAACATGTTTTTAATTTCTTGTAAACAAATAAGTAATTTGCAGTTAAGCTCCGCCTCTCGTGGTTCACGGTGAATAAAAAAAAATCGTCAGAACTGAGATAGGGCGGGTGGGCGGGCTTACATTTTGCCTTTTTGTGTCAATATGTGTCGGCCATTTTAACCATGTTCTAAGTTTCTTATTGTGAAAAGATGTGATGAAAGGCAAAATATATACCCCGCCCACCCACCCTATCTCAATTTTGATGATTTTTTTTTAATCCTCGAGAGTCAAAGAGTGGAATTTAACTGCAAAATTCTTATTTTTTTCTCTACAAGAAATTACCATGTAAGAAATATTTTTGAGTATCAGTGTTATTCAAAGAACACCATGTACATATATTAAGATAAAAATTAAAACTCAAGATTAAGCCCTACCCATTCCTGCCCTGATCTAAAAAGTAATGAAGTTTTCATTCGTTGGCAGACCTAGGGGTGGGGCCTAATTGCAAAATCCAGATTTCCTTACAAAAGGATACCAATTTAAACGTGTTTTAGGTTTCTAAGAATAAAAAAATCATCACAATTGAGATGGGGTGGGTGGGCGGGGTTTATATTTTCGTTTTTTTCTAAATATACATAATATTCCTTGTACAACACAATACTCAAAAACATGTTTTTAATTTCTTATAAACAAATAAGTATTTTGCAGTCAAACTCCGCCTCCCGTGGTTCACCACAAATAAAAACAATCATCACAATCGAGACAGGGCGGGTGGGCGGGCTTACATTTGGCTTTCTGTTTTAATATGTGTAGACTTCTTTTCACAACATGAAACTTAAAACTTGTTTAAAATTGAAAATTTGTTTAAGGAAATATCGATTTTGCAAAGGCTCCGTCCCATAATTGCAAAATCCATATTTCTTTGCAAAAATGTACCATCTTTACCATGTTCTAAGTTTCTTGTTGTGAAAAGAAGTGTTGAAAAGAAAAAAGACAAAATATAAGCCCCGCCCACCCGCCCAATCTCAATTCTGATGATTTTTTTATTCGTTTTAAGCCGAGGGGCGGAGCTTAATTGTAAAATCCTTATTTTTCTACGAGAAATTACCTTATGTTCTTAACTAATCGTGTTACACAAAAAGCAAAAAAACTGAGCAAATCTTCAAAATTTTTTTTTCTATTGCTAATAAATAATGAGATATCTAGGAACGCGGGTTTAGTGACACCCTGTTGTATATTTTAAAAAAGAATATTGGTCTCTAAACGTTTTCGAAAAAAAATCAATTTTGATTACATGAATTATGTCGTAACTATGAGTCTCTTGTATATATTTTTTAAATTATTTTACTATTTTTAACTGATTAATTATGGTTCTAAAAATTATTTTTCTATTACTCTTTATTGTGTTGCGTTTTAAAGTGATATTTTGTTATGTCTGTACAAATTTGGAAAAAAAACTTAAAAATTTTGATTTGGTAATAAATAAAAAAACCCGGATTTTTAAAATATGCATAATTTTTTTTTTCGTACATTGAAAAAAAAATGAAAGTGCTTTTACTTCACAGATAACGAAATGTTAGAATTTTCTAAATTTCTTGATTTTTCTGGTCTTTTCTGAAGAGAATCTGAATTTTTAAAAATTTAATAAGTTCAAAAATATATAAAATTCTTACAAATTTTTCGAAAAACTGATCTAAAAATCAGGAAAACTACAGAACAATTCAATTCAGAAGTAGTTCATCAGAGATCAGAGTATATAATCACTTCTCGAAATTCTTGTGTTTGAAATTAAAAAAAAGACCACTCAGACTGTTCCATGTCCGTCACACAAGCAAAGCCTGTGCTGAACGATCATCGATGATCTGAATCCAGTCTCAGAAACTGAATACGGATCTGCCTCACGCTCAGGACACGAAACTGTCACTCGTCATCGTGGTTGCGTCAACTCCACATGTGAATGTGGAGTATGTGAAGATATACTACAGAAATGATCCTGTGAAGTATGATCTTGATGACTCCACAGTTCACAAGCTAGTTATTAGCGAAGGAGCGTGAGGTACGCGGGAGTACAACCCTTTAGCGCCCTCTATCCACAAGTACTCTAACTATAAAAGTACTTTCGAACCTCTCCGCCACTGCACAGAACAGTTTAAAAAAAATATTATCAAATTTACGTTCTACGATTTCTATGAAATAATAATTGTATATAATAATTGTACTTTGACTACATTTCATTACATTCCACTACATTTCTACCAACCCAAACGCGAAAACTCCCTCTGCCACGATTTCACGTGAGTCTAAGTGCCATTTATCCCCCCAATCGACTCCAAATCGCACGGTATACTACTTGCACCATATCACCCATTTCACGCCGCCCAAACAATCGTAGCCTCTTTAGCTCAGTGGCAGAGCACTGGTCTTGTAAACCAGGGGTCGTGAGTTCAATCCTCACAGGAGGCAAATCGATTTCATTACCAACCACTTTTTTTTGTCGCGCATTTTTTACTAAACGCTTCCCGCAACCTCATTCATACGGCGTTTTTTTCCCAAATCGATACCGCGATTCCACGAAGCCATCCACAAAAATTAATTAAAACCGACCTTGAAATAGAGCGTTGTGTACTATTTCGCGCAATCGACCCGCCAAGGACTTATTTAAAGAAACTAAATTACAAAATGCTGGAAGCGAGAGTCGACGTGCTCTGACTGACGGCTAATTCGTGTCGTAAATGGGAATAAATAAATTAATTAAACGCTAAACGAAAGCTTTATCGGAGCAAATTGCTGGGGCTTGCGTTGAAAGCGACGATTTTTCCCAGATACGCCAGATCAAAATCAATGCGAGCTTCCGGTCGAGGACGGTTTGATCTTGATCTTTGTGTTGGCAACATCTGGCGTCGTTCGAGAAGTGGCTGCGGTTTTAATTATTGTTGTAAAAAAAACGACATATCTGGAGCAACTTCTGATTAAATGAAAAAAAAAAAAAGTGATCTGGTAAACCATGTAATTTATATAAATATATATAAATGTCAGACAATATGACAATAATAATAGTAATAAACCTAGGAAGCGGCCTAATAATTACCGCGCAAAAAACGCCACAAAACAGACATTAAAACGGTAGTTTCAAGGTCACTACGGCGTGGCCATTTAATGTTATCCCAGTGCTGCAATTTTTTTGCGAAAACCGCGTATACTACGCGGTGTGAAGCCACCGCACGGAACTGAGAGCCGTTACGGCTTCTCGCTTGACTGTCACACATCCAGCTAGGACCGAGCCTGCATTAACACCAGCAAAAAGATAATTGGTCGTTTAGCGTGCCCAGGATACCGAAAATTGAATTATGTACTGTTAGGCTAGCGAGACCCTTGCGGGTTACAGTTGTTCGATTTCACCTAATTTCACTTTTGTTTGGTCCAGGTGGCGGCCCGTCTTCGTGCTGGGGATCTGTCTGGGGGTGTTGACGGTGAGTTGGTTGGCAGGCTTGATTGGGGTTAATGGGGGAGTTTTGTAGTGTTGCAGCTGCGATGAGACCACGGAGGTGTCGTATAGTGTTAGTACTAGTACTAGTGTGGAGCAGGCGAAGAATGAGTCGCTGGGGGTGCCGCAGAGTGCCGCCTTGGTGGATCCGGATGCGAATCATACGAGGGAGGCGTTGACGAGAGACGCTAGTGACCATGAAGCGGTAAGGATCGAAAGATTTAGTCATAAAAGTCCAAAAAAAAAAGTCAAAAATTTGGAAAAAAAATTCAAAATGTCAATTTACTAAAGTCTTGAAAGAACACAATAGTAAAGAAAAATTAAAGCAAAAGTTATCAGAACCAAAATTTTAGAACAACAAATGTCAACTCAAAACTTCAAGACACATTAGGTCAAAATTTCGAGAAAGTAAGACGGAATTTTGAAAAAATGAACCAAAATTTTTACCTAATTAATTTAAAAATTATTTCAAATTTCAACACAAGTAATTTAAAACTTGGGATTATTTATTATATTGAAATTTCGAGGTAATAAATGAAAATTTCTAAGTAGTACCAAGAAATTGCGTCAAACTAAATCAAAATTTTGAATAAAAGAAATGAAAAAAATTAGTTTCAATTTAACGAAGTCGAAATTTCGAAATTGTAGAACGAAATCTTAATTTGTTAGTGTTGAAGAAACACAAAAAAAAACTAAAAAAAAGTCGAAAGTTCAAAGTTGTAATCAAAAGTTTGAAGCTTCGTAATGAATAAAAATTCTGAGACTTTAATTATCTACCTATTTCGAGTTAACGAAATCGAAACTTTTGAACAGCCATTGTCAAAATTTTTAAACAATTAAATCGAAATTAAGCGAGTCAAAATTTTTAAAATCAACTAAAACTTCAAAACAACAAAACGAAATATCCAAAAACAAATTTTCCATCTGATGAAACTCGAATTTAAAAAAATGCTGAGTAAATATATAGTTATAACATAATCACATAGAAACTTTATTGTTGTACGACTTGAAAATTCGAGACATCAAGACGGAATTTCGAAAAAGTAAATCAAAATTTTTACCTAATTAATTTAAAAATTATTTCAAATTTCAACAAAAGTAATTTGAAACTTGGGATTAATTATTATATTGAAATTTCGAAGTAATAAATGAAAATTTCTAAATAAAACCAAGAAATTGCGTCAAACTAAATCAAAATTTTGAATAAAAGGAATGAAAAAATTTAGTTTCAATTTAACGAAGTCGAAATTTCGAAATTGTAGAACGAAATCTTAATTTGTTAGTGTTGAAGAAACACAAAAAAAAAACTAAAAAAAAGTCGAAAGTTCAAACTTGAAAATCAAAAGTTTGAAGCTTCGTAATAAATAAAAATTCTGAGATAATAATTATCTACCTATTTTGGGTTAATGAAATCAAAACTTTTAAATAGCCGTCGTCAAAATTTTTAAATAATTAAATCGAAATTTAAGCGAGTCAAAATTTTAAAAATCAACTAAAACTTCAAAACAACAAAACGAAATATCCAAAAACAAATTTTCCATCTGATGAAACTCGAATTTAAAAAAATGCTGAGTAGATATATAGTTATAACATAATCACATAGAAACTTTATTGTTGTACGACTTGAAAATTCGAGACTTCAAGACATAATTTCGAAAAAGCAAATCAAAATTTTTACCTAAATAATTTAAAAATTATTTCAAATTTCAACATAGTAATTGGAAACTTGGGATTAATTATTATATAGAAATTTCGAGGTAATAAATGAAAATTTCTAAGTAGTACCAAGAAATTGCGTCAAACTAAATCAAAATTTTGAATAAAAGAAATGAAAAAATTTAGTTTCAATTTAACGAAGTCGAAATTTCGAAATTGTAGAACGAAATCTTAATTTGTTAGTGTTGAAGAAACACAAAAAAAAAACTAAAAAAAAAGTCGAAAGTTCAAAGTTGTTATCAAAAGTTTGAAGCTTCGTAATGAATAAAAATTCTGAGACTTTAATTATCTACCTATTTCGAGTTAACGAAATCGAAACTTTTGAACAGCCATTGTCAAAATTTTTAAACAATTAAATCGAAATTAAGCGAGTCAAAATTTTTAAAATCAACTAAAACTTCAAAACAACAAAACGAAATATCCACAAACAAATTTTCCATCTGATGAAACTCGAATTTAAAAAAATGCTGAGTAGATATATAGTTCTAACATAATCACATAGAAACTTTATTGTTGTACGACTTGAAAATTCGAGACTTCAAGACGGAATTTCGAAAAAGTAAATCACAATTTTTACCTAATTAATTTAAAAATTATTTCAAATTTCAACACAAGTAATTTAAAACTTGGGATTATTTATGATATAGAAAATTCGAGGTAATATATGAAAATTTCTAAGTACTACCACGAAATTGCGTCAAACTAAATCAAAATTTCGAATAAAAGAAATGAAAAAATTTAGTTTCAATTTAACGAAGTCGAAATTTCGAAATTGTAGAACGAAATCTTAATTTGTTAGTGTTGAAGAAACACAAAAAAAAACTAAAAAAAAAGTCGAAAGTTCAAACTTGAAAATCAAAAGTTTGAAGCTTCGTAATGAATAAAAATTCTGAGACATTAATTATCTACCTATTTCGAGTTAACGAAATCGAAACTTTTGAACAGCCATTGTCAAAATTTTTAAATAATTAAATCGAAATTTAAGCGAGTCAAAATTTTAAAAATCAACTAAAACTTCAAAACAACAAAACGAAATATCCAAATACAAATTTTCCATCTGATGAAACTCGAATTTAAAAAAATGCTGAGTAGATATATAGTTATAACATAATCACATAGAAACTTTATTGTTGTACGACTTGAAAATTCGAGACTTCAAGACGGAATTTCGAAAAAGTAAATCACAATTTTTACCTAATTAGTTTAAAAATTATTTCAAATTTTAACACAAGTAATTTAAAACTTGGGATTATTTATTATATTGAAATTTCGAGGTAATAAATGAAAATTTCTAAATAATATCAAGAAATTGCGTCAAACTAAATCAAAATTTTGAATAAAAGAAATGAAAAAAATTTAGTTTCAATTTAACGAAGTCGAAATTTCGAAATTGTAGAACGAAATCTTAATTTGTTAGTGTTGAAGAAACACAAAAAAAAACTAAAAAAAAGTCGAAAGTTCAAACTTGAAAATCAAAAGTTTGAAGCTTCGTAATGAATACAAATTCTGAGACATTAATTATCTACCTATTTCGAGTCAACGAAATCGAAACTTTTGAACAGCCGTTGTCAAAATTTTTAAATAATTAAATCGAAATTTAAGCGAGTCAAAATTTTAAAAATTAACTGAAACTTCAAAACAACAAAACGAAATATCCAAAAACAAATTTTCCATCTGATGAAACTCGAATTTAAAAAAATGCTCAGTAGATATATAGTTATAGCATAATCACATAGAAACTTTATTGTTGTACGACTTGAAAATTCGAGACATCAAGACGGAATTTCGAAAAAGCAAATCAAAATTTTTACCTAATTAATTTAAAAATTATTTCAAATTTCAACACAAGTAATTTAAAACTTGGGATTAATTATTATATTGAAATTTTGAGGTAATAAATGAAAATTTTTAAGTAGTACCAAGAAATTGCGTCAAACTAAATCAAAATTTCGAATAAAAGAAATGAAAAAATTTAGTTTCAATTTAACGAAGTCGAAATTTCAAAATTGTAGAACAAAATCTTAATTTATTAGTGTTGAAGAAACACAAAAAAAAAGACGAAAATTCAAACTTGTAATCAAAAATTTGAAGCTGCGTAATTAATAAAAATTCTGAGACATTAATTATCTACCTGTTTCGAGTTAACGAAATCGAAACTTTTGAACAGCCATTGTCAAAATTTTTAAATAATTAAATCGAAATTTAAGTGAGTCAAAGTTTTAAAAATCAACTAAAACTTCAAAACAACAAAACGAAATATCCAAAAACAAATTTTCCATCTGATGAAACTCGAATTTAAAAAAATGCTGAGTAGATATATAGTTATAACATAATCACACAGAAACTTTATTGTTGTACGACTTGAAAATTCGAGACATCAAGACGGAATTTCGAAAAAGCAAATCAAAATTTATACCTAAATAATTTAAAAATTATTTCATATTTAAACATAGTAATTTAAAACTTTGGATTACTTATTATATTGAAATTTCGAGGTAATAAATGAAAATTTCTAAATAATACCAAGAAATTGCGTCAAACTAAATCAAAATTTTGAATAAAAGAAATGAAAAAATTTAGTTTCAATTTAACGGAGTGGAAATTTCGAAATTGTAGAACGAAATCTTAATTTGTTAGTGTTGAAGAAACACAAAAAAAACTAAAAAAAAAGTCGAAAGTTCTAACTTGAAAATCAAAAGTTTGAAGCTTCGTAATGAATACAAATTCTGAGACATTAATTATCTACCTATTTCGAGTCAACGAAATCGAAACTTTTGAACAGCCATTGTCAAAATTTTTAAATAATTAAATCGAAATTTAAGCCAGTCAAAATTTTAAAAATCAACTTAAAACTTCAAAACAACAAAACGAATTATCCACAAACAAATTTTCCATCTGATGAAACTCGAATTTAAAAAAATGCTGAGTAGTCGAAAAGTAAATCACAATTTTTACCTAAATAATTTAAAAATTATTTCAAATTTCAACATAGTAATTTGAAACTTGGGATTAATTATTATATAGAAATTTCGAGGTAATAAATGAAAATTTCTAAATAATATCAAGAAATTGCGTCAAACTAAAACAAAATTTTGAATAAAAGAAATGAAAAAATTTAGTTTCAATTTAACGAAGTCGAAATTTCGAAATTGTAGAACGAAATCTTAATTTGTTAGTGTTGAAGAAACACAAAAAAAAAACTAAAAAAAAGTCGAAAGTTCAAACTTGTAAATCAAAAGTTTGAAGCTTCCTAATAAATAAAAATTCTGAGGCAATAATTATCTACCTATTTTGAGTTAACGAAATAAAAATTTTTGAATAGCCGTTGTTAAAATTTTTAAATAATTAAATCGAAATTTTAGAGAGTCAAAATTTTAGGAATGAACTGAAAACTTAAAAAAATAGCACGAAATATTCCAAAACTAATTTTCCTTCTGAAGAAACTATAATTAAAAAAATGCTGTGTAGATTTTTCTGACTTTTTTTCTTAATGTACATAGTATTTTTTGAACAACACGAAACTCAAAAACATGTTGTTTTTCGCTTTTCAATCGTTCGATTTTTAAATTTTTCGTTTTCCAATTCTCGGATTTTACAATTTTTCGATTTTTTATTTATTCGAATTTTGAATTTTTCGATATTTGAAATTATAGATTTTATACAGTCCATCAGAAAAAATAATCTAAAATCTCTTTTTTGCAATTTTTTAAAATATCAGTTTTAATAAATTGTTTTTTTTTTGCTGAAAAATTGGAAAAAATTGAAAAATAAAAAAACTGAAAAAACGAAAAATTGTAAAATAGGAAAATTACAAATCGAAGAACTAAGGAAAGGGAAAATTGAACATTGAAAAACTAAAAATGGGGAAACTTAAAAATCGAAAACTATAAAATTGAAAAATTATAGAACTGTCAGAATCCTAAAGTCTAAAACCATCGGAAGATCGAAAAATTGAAAAATGAAATATCGAGAAATCATAAAAATTGATAAATCGAATAAATTCGTCGTTTTTTCAATTTTTTCTTCATTTCCAACTTTCAAATTTTTCAAAATTTTTGTCTTATGCTTTTTCGTTTTTCTTTTGATTTTTTAATTTTACAATTTTGTAGTTTTAAATTTTTTGATTCGAAAAGTTAAAAAATCCAAAAATGATTTTTAATTTGTTGATTTTTCAATTTTTCGATTTCTCAGTTCTTAGATTTCCTCGATTTTTGACTTTTCAGTTTTTAATTATTCAATTTTCCGTTATTGCAATTTTTCGATTTTTTGTTTCTCTGGCTTTAATTTGTCGATTTTTCAATTTTCCAAATTTTCATTTTTTCATTTTTCAGTTTTTCGATTTTAGTTTTTCGCTTTGTAATCTGTCGATTTTTAAATTTTTCGATTTCCAGTTCTTGGATTTTCATTTATTCGAATTTTCAATTTTTCGATATTTGAAATTATAGATTTTATACAGTCTATCAGGAAAAACAATCTAAAATCTAGTGTTGCAATTTTTCAAAATATTAATTTTAACAAATTGTTTTTTTTTGCTGAAAAACTGCAAATCGAAAAAATCGAAAAATAAAAAATTGAAAAATAAAAAAACTGAAAAAACGAAAAATTATAAAATAGGAAAATTACAAATCGAAGAACTAAGGAAAGGGAAAATTGAACATTGAAAAACTAAAAATGGGGAAACTTAAAAATCGAAAACTATAAAATTGAAAAATTATAGAACTGTGAGAATCCTAAAGTCTAAAACCATCGGAAGATCGAAAAATTAACAATATAAAATATCGAGAAATCATAAAAATTGATAAATCGAATAAATTTGTCGTTTTTTAAATTTTTTCGTTTCCAACTTTCAAATTTTTAAAAATTTTTGTCTTATGCTTTTTCGTTTTTCTTTTGATTTTTTAAGTTTACAATTTTGTAGTTTTAAATTTTTTGATTCGAAAAGTTAAAAAATCCATGAATGACTTTTAATTTGTTGATTTTTCAATTTTTCGATTTCTCAGTTCTTAGATTTCCTCGATTTTTGACTTTTCAGTTTTTAATTATTCAATTTTCCGTTCTTGCAATTTTTCGGTTTTTTGTTTCTCTGGCTTTAATTTGTCGATTTTTCAATTTTCCAAATTTTCATTTTTTCATTTTTCAGTTTTTCGATTTTAGTTTTTCGCTTTGTAATCTGTCGATTTTTAAATTTTTCGATTTCCAGTTCTTGGATTTTCATTTATTCGAATTTTCAATTTTTCGATATTTGAAATTATAGATTTTATACAGTCTATCAGGAAAAACAATCTAAAATCTAGTTTTGCAATTTTTCAAAATATTAATTTTAATAAATTGTTTTTTTTTTTGCTGAAAAACTGCAAATCGAAAAAATCAAAAAATAAAAAATTGAAAAATAAAAAAACTGAAAAAACGAAAAATTGTAAAATAGGAAAATTACAAATCGAAGAACCAAGGAAAAGAAAAACTGAACTTTCAAAAACTAAAAATGGGGAAACCTAAAAATCGAAAACAGTAAAATTGAAAAATTATAGAACTGTCAGAATCGTGAAGTCTAAAACCATCGGAAGATCGAAAAATTGAAAAATGAAATATCGAGAAATCATAAAAATTGATAAAACTAATAAATCTGTCGTTTTTTAAAATTTTTTTTCATTTCCAATTTTCATTTTTTTCCCTTTTTTTCTTAACATACTTGGTATTTTTGGAACAACACGATACTCAAAAACATGTTTTTAATTTTATTGTAAAGAAATAACTATTTTGCAGTTAAGCTCCGCCCCCTTGGTTCACAGCGAATAAAAAAAATCATAACAATTGAGACGGGGTGGGTGGGCGGGATTAATATTTTGCCTTTTTTCTTAACGTACATGGTATCCTTTGAACAACACGATACTCAAAAACATGTTTTTAATTTCTTGTACAGAAATAAGTGTTTTGCAGTTAAGCTCCGCCCCCTTGGTTCACAGCGAATAAAAAAAATTATAACAATTGAGATAGGGCGGGTGGGCGGGCTTACATTTTGCCTTTTCGTTTAATATGTGTAGACTTTTTTTACAACAAGAAACTTAAAACATTTTTTAAAGGCAAAATTTGTATTAGGAAATATCGATTTAGCAATTAGGCTCCGTCCCATAATTCCAACACCCACATTTCCTTGCCAAACCATTTTAACCATATTTTAAATTAAGAAAAAAAAAGCAAAATATAAGCCCCGCCCACCCGCCCTCTCTCATTTCTGATGAACTTTTCATTCGTTGTCAGACCGAGGGGCGTAGCGTAATTGTAAAATCGATGTTTTCCTATACAAATTTACCATTTTAAACGTGTTTTAAGTTTGTAAGATTAAAAAAATCATCACAATTGAGAGAGGTGGGTGGGCGGGGTATACATTTTGCCTTTTTTTCTTAATGTACATAGTATTCTTTGAACAACACGATACTCAAAAACAGGTTTTTCTTGTAAAGAAATAAGTATTTTGCAGTTAAGCTCCGCCCCCTTGGTTCACAGCGAATAAAGAAAAATTATTACAATTGAGATAGGGCGGGTGGGCGGGCTTACATTTTCCCTTTTTCTTTTAATATCTTTTTCACAACATGAAACTTAAAACATTTTTAAAATAGAAAATTTGTATAAGGAAATATGGATTTTGCAATTAGGCTCCGCCCCATAATTGCGAAACCCATATTTTTTTACACAAACCATTTTAACCATGTTTTAAGTTTCTTGTAATGACAAGGTGGCTATATATATTAAGAAAAAAAAAGGCAAAATATAAGCCCGCCCACCCGCCCTATCTCAATTGTGATGAATTTTTCATTCGTTGTCAGACCGAGGGGCGTTGCCTAATTTCAAAATCGATATTTTGCTATACAAATTTACCATTTGAAACGTGTTTTCATTTGTAAGAATAAAAAAATCATCACAATTGAGACGGGGTGGGTGGGCGGGTTTAATATTTTGCCTTTTTTCTTAACGTACGTGGTATTCTTTGAACAACGCGATACTCAAAAACATGTTTTTAATTCCTTGTAAAGAAATAAGTATTTTGCTGTTAAGCTCCGCCCCCTTGGTTCACAGCGAATAGAAAAATCATAACAATTGAGATAGGGCGGGTGGCCGGGCTTACATTTTTAAGTAAGTGAATCGAAATTTTAGCTAGTCAAAATTTTGGGAAGCAACTGAAAACTTCAAAAGATTGCACAAAATGTCCCAAAACAAATTTTCCGTCTAGTGAAATTCCAAGAAATTTGAGATTTGAAGTTCATTATTATGAAATTTGGAGGTAATAAATCAAATTTTTGAAATAATGACAAGAAATTACGTAAAAATAATACAAATTTCGAAATAAAAGCTTTCAGTATCAATTTAACCAAATAGAAATTTTGAAATACTTAATTGTAGAACCAAATCTAAATTCAACGAAGTGTTGAAAGAACATACAAAAATAGGTACCAAAAAAAGCTAGAACTAGTAAATGGGAACTTTGAACTATCGTCATAAATAAAGATTATGAAAAATAAAATTTCAATTCGTTTTTCCGAAATTTCAATAAAGTACGTGGATCAAAATTTCAAAATAGTGAATTTCCAGGTATTTAAATTTTTGAAAAAATCGAAACTTTCACCTGATTGAATTCAAATTTGCACACTATAATTAAAATTTCAAGATATTAAGTAGAATTAATCTAAAAGTAAACCAAAATTTTAAGATGGCAAAAAAATAACTGTGCCAACGTATGAAGCTAAAAATTTACTTCTAACGAGCACGTCAAAATTTCGAAAATTTTGAAATAGGTCGATATTAAAAAAAAATCAAATTCATATTAAAAAAAAAACGTTAAAATGCTTCCAACTACGACTCGCTTTTTGGCAAAACCTCACTACAGCCTTTACCCGCTCCTTGAACGCCTCCTTACAATTCAGAGATGTATCCGATCTGTCAAAAATGAAACATACTTATTATCCCTCATAAAGGAACTCTTGAGCAATGTCAATTGAGTACATAGGTTTCGATGTAGATCCTCCATTGTGTGCATAGAAAGTGATGTGGTAATCATTTTGGCTAATACAGAAAAACCTCTGCCCCTGCATCGAAATCTCGCACGCGTGTAACGTAATATGCAAATCGCCCGTTTTGCTCTATTTCGACCATAATCGCTCAAAGAGCCCATGTCTTCTATGTCAGTGGGATGTTCACGAGCTAGGTTTGTGGCTTTGTGTGCCACTGTCACTTATCTCAGCTCGACATTGAAAAAAACAATCATTTTTAGGTGGTATTTATTGGGGACACCTCGGGCTACGTCCCCTTACCGAACCTGAGGACCCGCGACCTCCCGTCCGCCCCCGACGACGTCGACTGGCACCACCCCGTGGAGAGCTGGGACCGCGAGTACAGGAGATTCCGGTTCAACACCACGCGGGTCCAACGTAAGTTTTCGCCGATACTTAATCTCGATACGGAAAGTGTTTCCGGTGTTAAGTTTGCGTAAGTGTTCCGGTCAGCTTGGCGGGAAAGTGACCGTCGGCGATCCTGCGATAAGGACTCCTGGCCTACTTTGGCGATGACGTGGTTTTTCTTTGCAGATATCGAGGCGGAGTGCCAGGACGACTACATGAAAATCAGGATCGGATTCAACGGAACCTTCACGGGACTGGTGTACTCGGCAGGTACGACACACACACTTTTTAACGATGTGATGGTAATAATCCCACTGGGTCATGGGAATTTTCGCCAGTTATCAGACCATGCTACCCACCAAATTAAACTGTTAACCAGACGCGCTACCATTTATCCTCGGAATCGATCGCGTTTCGAGAACGCCGAAAAACTCCGCAAATCGCCTTTAAATTACCATAAAAGAAGCAATAATCTCCCACAAAACGTCCATTAAAAACGGCACCAGTTTGAATTCCAGCGGCGAGAAAAAATCGCACTTACATCACGGCATAGCAGAAGTGCGAAATGCAAGTCAAATCAAAATAACAGTGCTCTAAATTGTTTTAATGGTTTTTAAAAAAGTCGCATTACACGGTGGCTGGCGATCCAAGAGCGTCTTTGTTCGCTTTTTCGCTAGATAGTAATTTCGCGCAAAACGATGGGTGTTTGAATAAAAAAGATGGGTAATTAGATAAGCGACGGAATGCCAACGAGACGTGCTGTTTAATCTTTTAATCCTGCACCGTTTTGTCGTCGGTAATTAAATTTAAGGTTGCTAACCTGAGGCGAAACCGCAATTCTGTTCTTCGATCCTTCGATTTTGACGGTTGGTTCGTCGTGGGAAAGGTGCCAGGATCGCATCAAATCGGGGATTTGACGGAGCGGAGTGCGTTTACTGGTTGAGGCGGTTTTTGTTTTTCGAATTGAAGATTAAAACGTAAGTTTGATGGGATAAACGGGCAAAAATTTCGGCCTGAACATTACTCAGTGCGACTAGAAAACTTCAAAAAAACGAATGATGAAAACCTGAACTCTGAATCTCAGCCGGTTTCGAAGTTATGGACTGTCAAACTCAAAATTTGGTTTTTGAGTACGAATTAAAAAAAATTTCGTTTAAAATAGTGAAAATTTTCAACAACTGACGCTAGAAACGGACTCAATGGAGCAAAATTAGTCTAGAAATCGAATTTCAAGCAGATCGGAAACTGTTTAATTTTCGACTAAATTTTTCCGTGGTCATTCTGTGGCCAAATTTTTCAGATTTGGATCATATCTCGCTTAAACGGACCCTGTTTGTTTGAAAATTGTTCCCTTCCCTATCAAGAACCTTGTGTTAAAAAAATTCCGATTCGATAAGACGATTTTGGCAGATGACATATCTTATAAGAAAATAGAGGGAGGGTGGGCGGGGTTACTACTTGCTAAGATAAGACTGAGTTTGGCAAATAACATACTCTCTAAGAATATATAATATAATAATGCTTCGTTTTTCCTTCTTTGATTTCACAATTTCTTGATATCGCAATTTTTCGTTTTTTCGTGTTTTTCTCAATTACTCGTTTTTTCGATGTCGCACTTCGATTTTTGAGTTTCTCATTTTTCAATTTGTCGTTTTTTCAATTTTTTCTTCATTTCCAATTTTCAGAATTTTCAAAATTTTTGTCTTATACTTTTCGTTTTTCTTTTGATTTTTTAATTTTGCAATTTTGAACTTTTTAATTTTTTGATTCGAAAAGTTAAAAAATCCAAAAATGGTTTTTAATTTGTTGATTTTTGAATTTTCCAATTTTTATTTTTTCCATTTTTCAGTTTTTCGATTTTTAGTTTTTCGCTTTTTAATCGTTCGGTTTTTATATTTTTCGATTTCCAATTCTTGGATTTTACAATTTTTCGATTTTTCGTTTATTCGAATTCTCAATTTTTCGATATTTGAAATTATAGATTTTACACAGTCCATCAGAAAAAATAATCTAAAATCTTTTTTTGCAATTTTTCAAAATATCAGTTTTAATAAATTGAGTTTTTCGCTGAAAAATTGAAAAACTGCAAATCGAAAAATAAAAAATTGGAAAAAATTGAAAAATCAAAAAACTGAAGAAACGAAAAATTGTAAAATAGGAAAATTACAAATCGAAGAACTAAGGAAAGGGAAAATTGAACACTGAAAAACTAAAAATGGGGAAACTTAAAAATCGAAAACTATAAAATTGAAAAATTATACAACTGTCAGAATCGTAAAGATCGAAAAATTGAAAAATGAAATATCGGGAAATTTTAAAAATTAATAAATCGAATAAATTTGTCGTTTTTTCAATTTTTTCTTCATTTCCAATTTTCAGATTTTTCAAAATTATTGTCTTCTACATTTTCGTTTTTCTTTTGATTTTTTATATTTACAATTTTGTAGTTTTTAATTTTTTGATTCGAAAAGTTAAAAAAATCCAAAAATGATTTTTATTTTGTTGATTTTTCAATTTTTCGATTTTTCAATTGTTAGATTTTCTCGATTTTCGACTTCTCAGTTTTTAATTATTCAATTTTCCGTTCTTGGAATTTTTCGGTTTTTTGTATCTCTAGCTTTAATTTGTCGATTTTTCAATTTTGCAAATTTTCATTTTTTCATTTTTCAGTTTTTCGATTTTTAGTTTTTCGTTTTTTAATCATTCGATTTTTAAATTTTTCAATTTCCAACTCTTGGATTTTACAATTTTTCGATTTTCCATTTGTTAGAATTCTCAATTTTTCAAAGTTTTTGTCGTATACTTTTTCGTTTTTCTTCCGATTTTTTAATTTTACAATTTTGAATTTTTTAATTTTTTGATTCGAAAAGTTAAAAAATCCAAAAATGATTTTTAATTTGTTGATTTTTTCAATTTTTCGGTTTCTCAATTTTTCGATATTTGAAATTCTAGATTTTATACAGTCTGTCAGGAAAAATAACCTAAAAGTTCATTTTGCAATTTTTCAAAATATCAATTGTTTTTTTTTTTGCTGAAAAATTGAAAACCTGCAAATCGAAAAAATAAAAATTGGAAAAAACTGAAAAATCAAAAAACTGAAAAAACGAAAAATTGTAAAATAGGAAAATTACAAATCGAAGAACTAAGGAAAGGGAAAATTGAACACTGAAAAACTAAAAATGGGGAAACTTAAAAATCGAAAACTATAAAACTGAAAAATTATAGAACTGTCAGAATCGTAAAGATCGAAAAACTGAAAAATGAAATATCGAGAAATTATAAAAATTGATAAATCGAATAAATTTGTCGTTTTTTCATTTTTTCTTCATTTCCAATTTTCAGATTTTTCAAAATTTTTGTCTTATACATTTTCGTTTTTCTTTAGATTTTTTAGTTTTACAATTTTGTAGTTTTTAATTTTTTGATTCGAAAAGTTAAAAAAATCCAAAAATGATTTTTAATTTGTTGATTTTTCAATTTTTCGATTTTTCAATTGTTAGATTTTCTCGATTTTCGACTTCTCAGTTTTTAATTATTCAATTTTCCGTTCTTGGAATTTTTCGGTTTTTTGTATCTCTAGCTTTAGTTTGTCGATTTTTCAATTTTGCAAATTTGCATTTTTCAGTTTTTCGATTTTTAGATTTTCGTTTTTTAATCATTCGATTTTTAAATTTTTCAATTTCCAACTCTTGGATTTTACAATTTTTCGATTTTCCATTTGTTAGAATTCTCAATTTTTCAAAGTTTTTGTCGTATACTTTTTCGTTTTTCTTCCGATTTTTTAATTTTACAATTTTGAAGTTTTTAATTTTTTGATTCGAAAAGTTAAAAAATCCAAAAATGATTTTTAATTTGTTGATTTTTTCAATTTTTCGGTTTCTCAATTTTTCGATATTTGAAATTCTAGATTTTATACAGTCTGTCAGGAAAAATAACCTAAAAGTTCATTTTGCAATTTTTCAAAATATCAATTGTTTTTTTTTTTGCTGAAAAATTGAAAACCTGCAAATCGAAAAAATAAAAATTGGAAAAAACTGAAAAATCAAAAAACTGAAAAAACGAAAAATTGTAAAATAGGAAAATTACAAATCGAAGAACTAAGGAAAGGGAAAATTGAACACTGAAAAACTAAAAATGGGGAAACTTAAAAATCGAAAACTATAAAACTGAAAAATTATAGAACTGTCAGAATCGTAAAGATCGAAAAACTGAAAAATGAAATATCGAGAAATTATAAAAATTAATAAATCGAATAAATTTGTCGTTTTTTCAATGTTTTCTTCATTTCCAATTTTCAGATTTTTCAAAATTTTTGTCTTATACATTTTCGTTTTTCTTTTGATTTTTTAGTTTTACAATTTTGTAGTTTTTAATTTTTTGATTCGAAAAGTTAAAAACATCCAAAAATGATTTTTAATTTGTTGATTTTTCGATTTTTCGATTTTTCAATTGTTAGATTTTCTCGATTTTCGACTTCTCAGTTTTTAATTATTCAATTTTCCGCTCTTGGAATTTTTCGGTTTTTTGTATCTCTAGCTTTAATTTGTCGATTTTTCAATTTTGCAAATTTTCATTTTTTCATTTTTCAGTTTTTCGATTTTTAGTTTTTCGTTTTTTAATCTTCGATTTTTAAATTTTTCAATTTCCAACTCTTGGATTTTACAATTTTTCGATTTTCCATTTGTTAGAATTCTTAATTTTTCAAAGTTTTTGTCGTATACTTTTTCGTTTTTCTTCCGATTTTTTAATTTTACAATTTTGAAGTTTTTAATTTTTTGATTCGAAAAGTTAAAAAATTCAAAAATGATTTTTAATTTGTTGATTTTTTAAATTTTTCGAGATTTGAAATTCTAGATTTTATACAGTCTGTCAGGAAAAATAACCTAAAATTTCATTTTGCAATTTTTCAAAATATCAATTGTTTTTTTTTGCTGAAAAATTGAAAACCTGCAAATCGAAAAAATAAAAATTGGAAAAAATTGAAAAATCAAAAAACTGAAAAAACGAAAAATTGTAATATAGGAAAATTACAAATCGAAGAACTAAGGAAAGGGAAAATTGAACACTGAAAAACTAAAAATGGGGAAACTTAAAAATCGAAAACTATAAAACTGAAAAATTATAGAACTGTCAGAATCGTAAAGATCGAAAAATTGAAAAATGAAATATCTGGGAATTTTAAAAATTGATAAATCGAATAAATTTGTCGTTTTTTCATTTTTTCTTCATTTCCAATTTTCAGATTTTTCAAAATTTTTGTCTTATACATTTTCGTTTTTCTTTAGATTTTTTAGTTTTACAATTTTGTAGTTTTTAATTTTTTGATTCGAAAAGTTAAAAAAATCCAAAAATGATTTTTAATTTGTTGATTTTTCAATTTTTCGATTTTTCAATTGTTAGATTTTCTCGATTTTCGACTTCTCAGTTTTTAATTATTCAATTTTCCGTTCTTGGAATTTTTCGGTTTTTTGTATCTCTAGCTTTAGTTTGTCGATTTTTCAATTTTGCAAATTTGCATTTTTCAGTTTTTCGATTTTTATTAGTTTTTCGTTTTTTAATCATTCGATTTTTAAATTTTTCAATTTCCAACTCTTGGATTTTACAATTTTTCGATTTTCCATTTGTTAGAATTCTCAATTTTTCAAAGTTTTTGTCGTATACTTTTTCGTTTTTCTTCCGATTTTTTAGTTTTACAATTTTGTAGTTTTTAATTTTTTGATTCGAAAAGTTAAAAAAATCCAAAAATGATTTTTAATTTGTTGATTTTTCAATTTTTCGATTTTTCAATTGTTAGATTTTCTCGATTTTCAACTTCTCAGTTTTTAATTATTCAATTTTCCGTTCTTGGAATTTTTCGGTTTTTTGTATCTCTAGCTTTAGTTTGTCGATTTTTCAATTTTGCAAATTTTCATTATTCAGTTTTTCGATTTTTAGTTTTTCGTTTTTTAATCATTCGATTTTTAAATTTTTCAATTTCCAACTCTTGGATTTTACAATTTTTCGATTTTCCATTTGTTAGAATTTTCAATTTTTCAAAATTTTTGTCTTATACATTTTCGTTTTTCTTTTGATTTTTTAGTTTTACAATTTTGTAGTTTTTAATTTTTTGATTCGAAAAGTTAAAAAAATCCAAAAATGATTTTTAATTTGTTGATTTTTCAATTTTTCGATTTTTCAATTTTTAGATTTTCTCGATTTCGACTTCTCAGTTTTTAATTATTCAATTTTCCGTTCTTGGAATTTTTGGGTTTTTTGTGTCTCTAGCTTTAATTTGTCGATTTTTCAATTTTGCAAATTTTCATTTTTTCATTTTTCAGTTTTTCGATTTTTAGTTTTTCGCTTTTTAATCGTTCGGTTTTTACATTTTTCGATTTCCAATTCTTGGATTTTACAATTTTTCGATTTTTCATTTATTCGAATTCTCAATTTTTCGATATTTGAAATTACAGATTTTGCGCAGTCCATCAGAAAAAATAATCTAAAATCTTTTTTTTGCAATTTTTCAAAATATCAGTTTTAATAAATTGAGTTTTTTGCTGAAAAATTGAAAAACTGCAAATCGCAATTTTTTTCTTCCTTTCCAATTTTAAAAGTTTTCCAAGTTTTTGTCTTATGCTTTTTCGTTTTTCTTTCGATTTTTTTATTTTACCATTTTGAAATTTTTAATTTTGTGATTCAAAAAGTTAAAAAATCCAAAAATTATTTTTAATTTGTTGATTTTTCAATTTTTCTATTTCTCAGTTCTTAGATTTTCCCGATTTTCCACTTCTCAGTTTTTAATTATTCACTTTTCCGTTCTTGCAATTTTTCGGTTTTTTGTTTCTCTAGCTTTAATTTGTCGATTTTTCATTTTCCAAATTTTCATTTTTTCCATTTTTCAGTTTTTCGATTTTTAGTTTTCCGCTTTTTAATCGTTCGATTTTTAAACTTTTCGATTACCAATTCTTGGACTTTACAATTTTTCGATTTTTCCTTTACTCCAATTCTCAATTTTTCTATTTTTGAAATTATAGCTTTTATACAGTCGATCAGGAAAAATAATCTAAAATCTCTTTTTTGAATTTTTCAAAATATCAGTTTTAATAAATTGTTTTTTTGCTGAAAAATTGAAAACCTGCAAATCGAAAAAATAAAAAATTGGAAAAAATTGAAAAATCAAAAAACTGAAAAAACGAAAAATTGTAAAATAGGAAAATTACAAATCGAAGAACTAAGGAAAGGGAAAATTGAACACTGAAAAACTAAAAATGGGGAAACTTAAAAATCGAAAACTATAAAATTGAAAAATTATAGAACTGTCAGAATCGTAAAGATCGAAAAATTGAAAAATCGAATAAATTTGTCGTTTTTTCATTTTTTTCTTCATTTCCAAATTTCAGATTTTTCAAAATTTTTGTCTTAAACATTTTCGTTTTTCTTTTGATTTTTCAGTTTTACAATTTTGTAGTTTTTAATTTTTTGATTCCAAAAAATTAAAAAAATCCAAAAATGATTTTTAATTTGTTGATTTTTCAATTTTTCGATTTTTCAATTGTTAGATTTTCTCGATTTTCGACTTCTCAGTTTTTAATTATTCAATTTTCCGTTCTTGGAATTTTTCGGTTTTTTGTATCTCTAGCTTTAATTTGTCGGTTTTTCATTTTTGCAAATTTTCATTTTTTCATTTTTCAGTTTTTCGATTTTCAGTTTTTCGTTTTTTAATCATTCGATTTTTAAATTTTTCAATTTCCAACTCTTGGATTTTACAATTTTTCGATTTTCCATTTGTTAGAATTCTCAATTTTTCAAAGTTTTTGTCGTATACTTTTTCGTTTTTCTTCCGATTTTTTAATTTTACAATTTTGAAGTTTTTAATTTTTTGATTCGAAAAGTTAAAAAACCCAAAAATAATTTTTAATTTGTTGATTTTTTCAATTTCTCGATTTTTCAATTTTTTGATATTTGAAATTCTAGATTTTATACAGTCTATCAGGAGAAATAACCTAAAATTTCATTTTGCAATTTTTCAAAATATCAATTGTTTTTTTTGCTGAAAAATTGAAAACCTGCAAATCGAAAAAATAAAAATTTGAAAAAATTGAAAAATCAAAAAACTGAAAAAACGAAAAATTGTAAAATAGGAAAATTACAAATCGAAGAACTAAGGAAAGGGAAAATTGAACACTGAAAAACTAAAAATGGGGAAACTTAAAAATCGAAAACTATAAAACTGAAAAATTATAGAACTGTCAGGATCGTAAAGATCGAAAAACTGAAAAATGAAATATCGAGAAATTATAAAAATTAATGAATCGAATAAATTTGTCGTTTTTTCAATTTTTTCTTCATTTCCAATTTTCAGATTTTTCAAAATTTTTGTCTTAAACATTTTCGTTTTTCTTTTGATTTTTTAGTTTTACAATTTTGTAGTTTTTAATTTTTTGATTCGAAAAGTTAAAAAATCCAAAAATGATTTTTAATTTGTTGATTTTTCAATTTTTCAATTGTTAGATTTTTTCGATTTTCGACTTCTCAGTTTTTAATTACTCAATTTTCCGTTCTTGGAATTTTTCGGTTTTTTGTATCTCTAGCTTTAATTTGTCGATTTTTCAATTTTGCAAATTTTCATTTTTTCATTTTTCAGTTTTTCGATTTTTAGTTTTTCGTTTTCTAATCATTCGATTTTTAAATTTTTCAATTTCCAACTCTTGGATTTTACAATTTTTCGATTTTCCATTTGTTAGAATTCTCGATTTTTCAAAGTTTTTGTCGTATACTTTTTCGTTTTTCTTCCGATTTTTTAATTTTACAATTTTGAAGTTTTTAATTTTTTGACTCGAAAAGTTAAAAAATCCAAAAATGATTTTTAATTTGTTGAGTTTTTCAATTTTTCGATTTCTTAATTTTTCGATATTTGAAATTCTAGATTTTATACAGTCTATCAGGAAAAATAACCTAAAATTTCATTTTGCAATTTTTCAAAATATCAGTTGTTTTTTTGCTGAAAAATTGAAAACCTGCAAATCGAAAAAATAAAAATTGGAAAAAATTGAAAAATCAAAAAACTGAAAAAACGAAAAATTGTAAAATAGGAAAATTACAAATCGAAGAACTAAGGAAAGGGAAAATTGAACACTGAAAAACTAAAAATGGGGAAACTTAAAAATCGAAAACTATAAAACTGAAAAATTATAGAACTGTCAGAATCGTAAAGATCGAAAAACTGAAAAATGAAATATCGAGAAATTATAAAAATTAATAAATCGAATAAATTTCTCGTTTTTTAAATTTTTTCCTCATTTCCAATTTTCAGATTTTCAAAATTTGTGTCTTATACATTTTCGTTTTTCTTTTGATTTTTTAGTTTTACAATTTTGTAGTTTTTAATTTTTTGATTCCAAAAGCTAAAAAAATCCAAAAATGATTTTTAATTTGTTGATTTTTCAATTTTTCGGTTTCTCAGTTCTTAGATTTTCTCGATTTTCGACTTCCCTGAAGTTTTCTAGTCGCATTGAGCGATTTTCACTCCGAAATGTTTGCCCGTTTAGAATCTAGGCAGTGTAATATTTTTTTACATTGTTTTATAGCGATAAAATTTCACAATGGTATTTTATCAAGTCGGAAAAAATGTTTCAGTCATTTTTTGTGAAATTTTTATTAAAGCAGGTGAAAAATAACGACGACATAAATAATTCAACAACGTTAAAAAGCAGATAAGAACTAATTAATACAGGGTGCCTGTGAATTAATTCAGGTCAACTCATAATCAGACTATCACTAACAATCTAAATGTGCCGCTCACTTTTACAGTAACGGTCACTATCGGCCGCACAATCACACGTAACACCAGTTTGACAAATTGCCCATAATTTCTATTTCGACAAGGCGGCAAATCAATTAATAAATAAATGAATGAATTAAATTAAACTTTTTTCAGGTTATGCCTACGACCCAGACTGTATGTACATCAACGGCACAGGCCGCGACTATTACGAATTCTACATCCAGCTAAATCGATGTGGAACTTTGGGCAAAAATACCCACAACGACGACAACCGGAAAACCCCTACAGTAAGTCCCCACCATCTATCAACAGCCCGGGTAGCTCAGTCGGTAGAGCATTGGACTTTTAATCCAAGGGTCCAGGGTTCAAGTCCCTGCTCGGGCGGCCAACTTTTTTTTCTTTTTTATATTCGTTTTTGGTTTTATAACCATATTACCATTATCCACAACTACCACTGTGTTTTAGAAAAACTTCATGTGGAACACCGTCACCGTCCAATACAACCCCCTCATCGAGGAAGAGTACGACGAGCACTTCAAAGTGACCTGCGAGTACGGCTACGACTTCTGGAAAACCGTTACGTTTCCGTTCTTAGACGTCGAGTAAGTTAAATCGGCTTAATGTCGGAATAAACGCCACCATAATGTCTTTTTTGCGGTGTGGACCAACAATAATTGTTTGACAGTTAGTTGCGACGTCGCGCGATTTTTATCAGGAGATGATGTTGCAGAGTCGCCACGGGAAATCCGGTAGTGTTTACGTTGACACCTCCGGAATGCTACATGGAAATCCGGTACGGTTACGGCACGAGTGGGAACCGAGTCACCGGACCAGTCCGGGTGGGCGATCCCTTGACCCTCATTATCTACATGCGCAGCAAATATGGTGAGAACCTACTGATTTCCAGACTTGATTAACATTAATATTTTTTTATGGTTTAGATGGGTTCGACATTGTGGTAAACGACTGCTTTGCCCATAATGGGGCCCACAAAAAAATCCAGCTCATAGATGAATACGGGTACCTATTTACACATTTATTAAAAATTAAAATCTTAAAGCGTGTTTTCAGGTGTCCGGTCGACGACAAGCTGATTTCGCGCTTCCGGGGTTCCTGGTCGGAAACCGGAGTCTACGAAACTCAAGTGTTCGCCTACATGAAGACGTTCCGGTTCACCGGATCGCCGGCCCTTTATATCGAGTGTGACGTCAGGATGTGTCATGGAAGATGTCCGGTAAACATTTCCGAAACACCACGCACAACTATTCCAATTGTTGTCACTTTCCAGAGCCAACCCTGCCACTGGAGGAACGTGAAAAACGTGAAGAAGCGTTCAATCGAGGCCACCACTCAACCCACCACCTTACCCACAAACACAGCGCCTTTATCAGAAAACGTCAACCTGTTTCAGGCTTTGAGGGTTCTTCAGGAGGGCGAATCGGAAGAAGAGCGGAACGTAACGTTGACACGTTATGGTGACTTTTCACTCTATTTAGTTGGTTTTGTTAATTTTGTGAATTTCAGAGATGGACCCCAACAGCGTTTGCTTAAAAACCGGCTGGTTTTCCGCGCTTCTAGCGCTAGGGGGCGGCGCCATGTGTCTGTTGGGGGGTGCGCTTTTAGCCACCTGCACCCGAATGAGAAGAGTTGCCATAGATAAAGTACTAGCGAGTTCCCAGTTTAACGGTTACATGAACCACAAGGGCAGTATTAATTAATTAAATCTAAAACGTAGTTTAATTTCAAGTGCAATTATTTTTTACCCGAAAGCTTTATTTTTGTAATCCTATCAGTGCATATTTATGGAAACGAAATAGCTCTTTAAAGCGTAAGTGAGTGATCTTAATCGTAAAATAACTTAGCGTACACGACATAATTTATTTTATACTTAAGACGCACTAGAGTAGCAGTTTATTACAGAGTTATGAATCTAGAGTAAGTTAGATGTTAGTTAGTTCAACGAAATACACGTACACGGAGAATTCGTTTGAAAATTAACTTCTTCTTCTGTATGTGTATTAACGGTGTACGACACGGATCCAAATTTGTGTCGAACACTTGAAACCTGTACATAACAAGTTAGTTTTAATTTACTGAATTTGTCTCGATCAATAAAGTATTTCGAAAATGTTGTCTTTCATTGTAATGGAGAATTTCGTCAGCGCCATCTAGTGACTCACTTAAATTGAAGCGCCATCTTAACACGTCTGTTCTGTCAGTGTGAACTGTCAAACACCTGTCAACTTGACAATTAGTCGTAAAATGACTAAAGCAATTAATCTGTAATCAATCAACCACTTTCGGCTCGTTTTCACCGACTTTCCTCAATAACAATGTCAGTCAACCAAGGTACGTTCACTTAAAGCCTATTTCTGTACTCTTGATGCACCCTCACGTCTTAGAAAACCGCCCCGAACTCTACGAGGAAGTCAAACTCTATCACAATGCCCGTGAACGAGAGAAGTACGATAATTTGGCTGACTTATTCGCGGTGATAAATACTCTTCAACAGTTAGAGAAGGCCTACATTAGAGATTGCGTCACCCCGAAAGAATATACGGGGGCTTGCAGCAAGTTGTTGGTGCAATACAAAGCAGCCTTCAGACAGGTCAAAGGAAACGATTTTCCCACAGTGGATGCTTTCGTCCGTAAATATCGGGTACGTGTGTACTATTTTCCCTTCCACCTAATAATAATGGTGACTTTTAGTTGGACTGTCCAGCTGCACTAGAAAGAATAAAAGAGGACAGACCAATCACAATCAAAGATGATAAGGGCAACACTAGCAAGTGTATTGCAGACATTGTCTCTGTAAGTCTTGTCATGGTTGTTATCAGTATTCAACTTTTGTTTTAGTTGTTTATTACCATTATGGATAAGTTGAGATTAAACATAAAGGCCATGGATGACCTTCATCCGGAAATTAGAGATCTGGTGGACACTATGAACAGGCTGAGCATCCTACCTTCGGATTTTGAAGGCAAACAGAAAGTTACCGAATGGCTTAACACTTTGAATAACATGCAGGCTTCAGATGAGCTCTCAGAATCGCAAATCCGGCAACTGCTCTTCGATCTGGAAAGTTCTTATGCCGCTTTCAATAAGCTTTTGCACAATTCTTCTTAATTTTTATTGAAACATGTAAAAATATTTTTTCTATTAAATAAGAATTACGCTGGAATTTTAATTGTGGCGGCGGCGGCGGCTGGGTCTGGGGTCTGCGTCAGAGTCAACGTCCATGGTGGAATTTGGGTCCCCCCAGGTGTTTCTGCAACTGGGGCAGGACTGTTGGTTTTGGAGGTATTTGTTGATGCACAACTTGTGGAAGGTCTTGCTACAACTGTTACAAGTTTCTCCCTAAAAGTAACCCTTAAATTGAAAGTCGTTTTTTTTTTAAGTAACATTACCACAAAAACTAATTCTGAACATAGATCACAGGAGCAATTTTCTGTGTTTGTTCTTAAGAATGTCGTGAACTCTAATATAGTTCTTGGACCTAGGAAAACCCGTTCGTCTTGTTTGACGTAATAGCCCCCTTTAATCCACCTGATTAGCGCTTTCTCGCCATTATCTCTACTCAAAGTCGCCGTCAATGTTGACGCTATATTAATGGCACGGGGGTACTG
Organism: Zophobas morio; assembly: GCF_036711695.1. Taxonomy (NCBI): domain Eukaryota; kingdom Metazoa; phylum Arthropoda; class Insecta; order Coleoptera; family Tenebrionidae; genus Zophobas; species Zophobas morio. The sequence continues at coordinate 5,302,321 of NW_026972115.1, forward strand.
GATCACGTGATCTTCCGAAGTCACGATTTCTTGCAATATAGCGTGAAAATATTCCAACTCGACGGCTGAAAATCCCACCTGCAAGCGACTCACTTCGTCGCTTTTCGTGTTGAGCCACACAAACACCTTGTCACCGGTGATTTCACAAATAGTGGTAGCGATTTTGAAAGACTGCTTGCAAATCTCGCGGTTTATTTCTATTACCAGTGTCTTCAAAAACGCCAGCGTGTTTCGTTCTGAAATTAAAGCCCAATTTTATTGATTGTTGTTGATTTGTTTTCCTACCTGGACTGATTTCTTCGAAGAACTTCATGGCATTGTCCAGGGTCACAATTCCGTTGCTCAACATAAACTGCGTGAAATATCTGTGGGTGTTATTGAAAGCGGTGCCCATTTTGCGGGTTTGTTTTGGTCAAAAATGGGTTTGAAAGCAAAACAGAGAACATAACCTCAAAAATTAAAATGTGCCGCCAGGTGGTAACGAGAGGACGTGATTGGGTGTTTTATGCTAATTGGGGGACAGTGGCGTACTGGACGTACGTCCTAACAGGCTATTTTTCATTTCGAAAAAATCCTGTGACAGTTAATTTCAAAATTTCAGTCATTATAATTTTAAAAGATAAATTGATCGATATTTTGGCATGAGGAAACACTTAACACGTTTTATCTGTAATTGAAATTTTACTAAGCTTTTTATCAAGTTACTTATATTTCTTTTATAATAGTGTCATGTCGTGTTTCAGTGGTAAATGGAAAAATGGTAGGAATTTCTAATGAGAAATGTAGCCGTAAAGAATTTCTGGAAACTAAAACATAAGAAAAATTTTGAGCTGATGTCATCAATTTTTTGGAGGGGATAATAAAATATAATATTTGTTGTAAGGTTTATTTCTTGGTTCAAATGAAAAAAAATGAGAAAACGGGTGGGTGGGCGGCGCTAAGTTTACCTTTTTCCTATGGAGTTTTTTATAAGCAAACAATAGCCTCACCCAGAGAACACGCCCCACCCACCCATCCCTTCTTCATTCTAGTAACTATTCTTTCTATTGTTAATTAATGACAAAATTATTATCTTAGGCAAATCTGTTAACCATTGGTAAGAGAATAAATAAATTGTTAAACAAAATATATAAAAAGTATTAAGCTGGTGTTGAATAAGCATACCGACATGAGAATTATATTTAAAAAGCAAAATTACCGATGCTCCTCCCACTTGCAATAGCTCCACCTTAATAAATCATCTCATTGGCCCGGAGAAGATGGGCGGCGTTTACAACTGTATCTCGTTGTATCTACTTTACACAATTTATTTCTTTATTATTAAAGTGTAAAAAAAAAACAATAAAGTACAAAATTTGAAAAAATTGCAGAAAATAGAATTTTCTAGGAACAGTCCAAATTTCAATAAGATTCAACAAACCATTCGACCGATATTCAATTGCGTCCATCTCTACTTTTTAGCGACCCTGTATAATTACATAATTTAAGGCAATTTAAAAGTGGTGAATTCTAATTGCCACACATATTAGAAATACAGAATATGTCATTTGGCAAAATTAGTCTTATCTTAGCAAGTACTAGCCCCGCCCACCCGCCCTCTATTTTCTGCGAAGGTATATTATTTGCCAAAATCAGTCTTATCTTAGAAGGACCTAGCCCCGCCCACCCACCCGGTTTTCATTCTAACAATTTTATTTCTGTTCAGTTAAAGAATCACCGTTCATTCGGACCAGATAAAAGTAATCAGTGAAATAGAGACGGGGTGGGTGGGCGGGGTTAATTATATGTTCTTCTGTAGAGGGAACTAATGGAACGTCGGTTGTTAAGAAAAAAAGAAAAAAAGGGCTAATCGTAATTTTTGTTACACAGATTTATTTCTTAGTACAGATGAAAAAATGAGAGAACGGGTGGGTGGGCGGGGCTAAGTTAAAATTTTTCCTACGGAGTTTTTTATAAGGAAGCAATAGCCCCGCCCACCCACCCCCTCTTCATTCTAGTGACCACTCTTGCTGTTGTTAATTAATGACAAAATTATTATCTTATTAGAATCTTAGGCAAATCTGTTAATCGTTGGTGAGAGAATTGATAAATTGTTAAACAAAATATCTAAAAAGTATTAAATTGGTGTTGAATAAGCATACCGACATGAGAATCATATTTAAAAAGCAAAATTACCGATGTTCCTCCCACTTCTAAAAGCTCCGCGTTAATAAATCATTTCATTGGCCCGGAAAAAATAGGCGGCGTTTACAACTGTATCTAGTTGTGTCTACTTTATACAATTTATTTGTTTATTACTGTGTGTAAACGCCGACGCAGTCGTTTTTCGAAAAAAAAAGAACAAATGAAATACAGAAGGTGTCATTTGCCAAAATGAGTCTTATCTTAGCAAGTACTAGCCCCGCCCACCCGCCCTCCATTTTCTTAGAAGGTCTACTATTTGCCAAAATTAGTCTTATCTTAGCAGGTACTAGCCCCGCCCACCCACCCTGTTTTTATTGTAAGGATTTTATTTCTGTTCAGTCTCTTGTCGTAGAGGTTCGAATTAAAAAAATTTAAATATGTAAAATCGCAAAATTTTAAAATCGAAAAACCAAAGAAGTCAAAAATTGAAACCGACAAAGTGAAAATTTTCAAAGTTAAAAATCGAAAATCCAAAAAAAATTCCCATTTCTTCAATTTCTCAATTTTTCGACAATTATATTATTCGAGTTTTCAGTTTTTTTCCATTTTTTCGACGTTTCAGTTTCTCGAATTTTCATTTTTCCATTTTTAAAATTTTTAGATATTTCAATTTTTCTTTTCTTGAATTTTTAGATTTTACAGAATTTCAAATTTTCAGTTTTTATATACTTAAATTTTCGATACTTCAATTTTTCGATTTTTTAAATTTTTTGATTTTTCAATTTTTCTAAGGCCTGTATAATTACATAATTTAAAATAATTTAAAAGTGGTGAACTCTAATAGTGAAATGTATTAGGAATACAGAATGTGTCATTTGCCAAAGTTAGTCTTATCTTAGCAAGTACTAGCCCCGCCCACCCGCCCTCCATTTTCTTAGAAGGTATATTATTTGCCAAAATCAGTCTTATCTTAGCAGGTACTAGCCCCGCCCACCCACCCTGTTTTTATTCTAAAGATTTTATTTCTGTTCAGTCTCTTGCAGAGGTTCGAATTAAAAAAAATGAAAATAAATATGTAAAATCTGAAAAATCGCAAAATTTTAAAATCGAAAAACCGAAGAAGCCAAAAATTGAACTGACAAACTGAAAATTTTCAAAGTTAAAAATCACAAAATCCAAAAAAATTTCCCATTTCTTCAATTTCTCAATTTTTGGACACTTCAATGATTCGAGTTTTCATTTTTTTTCATTTTTTCGACGTTTCAGTTTCTCGAATTTTCATTTTTCCATTTTTTAAAATTTTTAGATATTTCAATTTTTCTTTTCTTGAATTTTTAGATTTTACAGTATTTCAAATTTTCAGTTTTTATATACTTAAATTTTCGATACTTCAATTTTTCGATTTTTTCAATTTTTTTATTTTTCAATTTATCTAAGACCTCTATAATTACACAATTTAAAACAATTTAAAAGTGGTGAACTCTAATAGTGAAATGTATTAGGAATACAGAATGTGTCATTTGCCAAAGTTAGTCTTATCTTAGCAAGTACTAGCCCCGCCCACCCGCCCTCCATTTTCTTAGAAGATATATTATTTGCCAAAATCAGTCTTATCTTAGCAGGTATTAGCCCCGCCCACCCACCCTGTTTTTATTCTAAGGATTTTATTTCTGTTCAGTCTCTTGTAGAGGTTCGAATTAAAAAAAATTAAAACAAGTATGTAAAATCTGAAAAATCGCCAAATTTTAAAATCGACAAACCGAATTAGTCAAAAATGGAACTGACAAACTGAAAATTTTCAAAGTTAAAAATCACAAAATCCAAAAAAAAATCCCATTTCTTCAATTTCTCAATTTTTGGACATTTAAATTATTCGAGTTTTCATTTTTTTCCATTTTTTCGACGTTTCAGTTTCTCGAATTTTCATTTTTCCATTTTTAAAATTTTTAGATATTTCAATTTTTCTTTTCTTGAATTTTTAGATTTTACAGTATTTCAAATTTTCAGTTTTTATATATGTACTTAAATTTTCGATACTTCAATTTTTCGATTTTTTCAATTTTTTGATTTTTCAATTTATCTAAGACCTGTATAATTACACAATTTAAAACAATTTAAAAGTGGTGAACTCTAATAGTGAAATGTATTAGGAATACAGAATGTGTCATTTGCCAAAGTTAGTCTTATCTTAGCAAGTACTAGCCCCGCCCACCCGCCCTCCATTTTCTTAGAAGGTATATTATTTGCCAAAATCAGTCTTATCTTAGCAGGTACTAGCCCCGCCCACCCACCCTGTTTTTATTCTAAAGATTTTATTTCTGTTCAGTCTCTTGCAGAGGTTCGAATTAAAAAAAATGAAAATAAATATGTAAAATCTGAAAAATCGCAAAATTTTAAAATCGAAAAACCGAAGAAGCCAAAAATTGAACTGACAAACTGAAAATTTTCAAAGTTAAAAATCACAAAATCCAAAAAAATTTCCCATTTCTTCAATTTCTCAATTTTTGGACACTTCAATGATTCGAGTTTTCATTTTTTTTCATTTTTTCGACGTTTCAGTTTCTCGAATTTTCATTTTTCCATTTTTTAAAATTTTTAGATATTTCAATTTTTCTTTTCTTGAATTTTTAGATTTTACAGTATTTCAAATTTTCAGTTATTATATACTTAAATTTTCGATACTTCAATTTTTCGATTTTTTCAATTTTTTGATTTTTCAATTTTTCTAAGACCTGTATAATTACATAATTTAAAATAATTTAAAAGTGGTGAACTCTAATAGTGAAATGTATTAGGAATACATAATATGTCATTTGCCAAAATTAGTCTTATCTTAGCAAGTACTAGCCCCGTCCACCCGCCCTCGATTTTATTAGAAGGTATATTATTTGCCAAAATCAGTCTTATCTTAGCAGGTACTAGCCCCGCCCACCCACCCTGTTTTTATTCCAAAGATTTTATTTCAGTTCAGTCTCTTGTAGAGGTTCGAAATAAAAAAAATGAAAATAAATATGTAAAATCTGAAAAATCGCAAAATTTTAAAATCGAAAAACCGAAGAAGTCAAAAATTGAACTGACAAACTGAAAATTTTCAAAGTTCAAAATCACAATATCTATACTTCAATTTTTCGATTTCACAATTTTTCGATTTTTTCAATTTTTTGATTTTTCAATTTTTCTAAGACCTGTATAACTACATAATTTAAAATAATTTAAAAGTGGTGAACTCTAATAGTGAAATGTATTAGGAATACAGAATATGTCATTTGCCAAAATTAGTCTTATCTTAGCAAGTACTAGCCCCGCCCACCCGCCCTCCATTTTCTTAGAAGCTATATTATTTGCCAAAATCAGTCTTATCTTAGCAGGTACTAGCCCCGCCCACCCACCCTGTTTTTATTCCAAAGATTTTATTTCAGTTCAGTCTCTTGTAGAGGTTCGAAATAAAAAAAATGAAAATAAATATGTAAAATCTGAAAAATCGCAAAATTTTAAAATCGAAAAACCGAAGAAGTCAAAAATTGAACTGACAAACTGAAAATTTTCAAAGTTCAAAATCACAATATCTATACTTCAATTTTTCGATTTCACAATTTTTCGATTTTTTCAATTTTTTGATTTTTCAATTTTTCTAAGACCTGTATAACTACATAATTTAAAATAATTTAAAAATGGTGAATTCTATAAGTGAAATGTGTTAGGAATACAGAATGTGTCATTTGCCAAAATTAGTCTTATCTTAGCAAGTACTAGCCCCGCCCACCCGCCCTCCATTTTCTTAGAAGGTATATTATTTGCCAAAATCAGTCTTATTTTAGCAGGTACTAGCCCCGCCCACCCACCCTGTTTTTATTCCAAGGATTTTATTTCTGTTCAGTCTCTTGTCGTAGAGGTTCGAATTAAAAAAATTTAGCTATGTAAAATCTGAAAAATCGCAAAATTTTAAAATCGAAAAACCGAAGAATCAAAAATTGAAACTGACAAACTGAAAATTTTCAAAGTCAAAAATCTCAAAGTCCAAAAAAAATTCCCATTTCTTCAATTTCTCAATTTTTGGACAATTATATTATTCGAATTTTCAGTTTTTTTCCATTTTTTCGACGTTTCAGTTTTTCGAATTTTAATTTTTTTAAATTTTTAGGTGTTTCAATTTTTCGTTTCTTGAATTTTTAGATTTCACAGTATTTCAAATATTCAGTTTTCAAATACTTAAATTTTCGATAGGTACTTCAATTTTTCGATTTCACAATTTTTCTATTTTTTCAATTTTTTGATTTTTCAATTTTTCTAAGAAACGCGTGTTATGATGTCTATCTAGGAAAATAATCAAGAATCTCCTTGTTCGGAATTTTAAAAAATTTCAACTGGTAATTTTTGTTGTGTAGAAAACACGAACAATTGAAAAACGAAAATTTTAATTATGTAAAACCTGAAAAATTGCAAGATTGACCTGACCTGACCTAACCTCACGTGACGTGACCTGACGTGACTTCAACTATTTTGTAAAATGGTTCAGCCGTGGCTAACGCATTATTATTATTATTAAGACCGTAAAATCGAAAAGCTGATCAAATGAAAAATTGAAATTGATAAATGGGAAAATTTAATTTTGACACTTGTTACGCCACTGGTCGTAAAATAACCAATGAATCTTTCCATCATATCATATACCTAGAATTAGCTTCTCTGATAAGAAAAAAGGAAGATAATGTTAAAAATCACTGTTTTGCGTGTGAAAAACCCAATTCCTTGTCCGAGATTTATTGTTTATTGCTGTAAACGCGTCGGTACGTCACTTGTCATTCCTGTCAATGACCTGTCAAACGCAATCTGTTTAAAAATAATCCAAAATCGCATTTCGTGAATGGTTCCGTGCCGGTGACTCGTTTCACCTTAAAAATGTTTATTTTGGGATCATTTGCGTAACCCTCGATGATTTAAATCGCAAAAGCGCCATAAAAACCAAACTGGGCCAATCAATATATCCTGACCTGCCCAATGTATTTCGCAACATAGGTGAGCCTCCACGTCGGCTTCTGATCCATTAAACCGGCCTTTGCACGTCCCGTTTCAGGCAAATCCCGCAGGAATGTGTCGCAAAAGCCATGTCTTACACAGAACTGGAGCACGGTTATCAAGGTCTTCGTAAAGCGACGAGGCCTACTCAGTTTTACATCGGTGCGGTGAGTTATTTTCGCTGTTTATGCGTTCGCATTGCTAGGATTTCGTCTAAACGCACGTCTTTCCATTTAGTCGTTTCTTTGGTTTCCATGAATTCTGATCAGATACAGGCGTTCCGGGAACAGGTTGTCCCTTCGGTGCTTGTCGAAGACGTCGACAGTCCCCTGCTTTCGTCTTCATTTTGGGTATTATTTGCATGCGCTGCTTGTGTTTGTCGTAGTGCTGGCGCTTTTATTAAACACATGGCATGAGCACAACGTAAATATTTACTAAATGATCGGTAGCGGCGTTTTTGGAGCTCGAAGACGGATTAAAAAGTCGCCTTATCAAATAATGGGCGGTTAATCGGTCCTAAAAAAAGGTCAACAGTTTTTTAGTTTCCATTGGCTTATCGTGATTAGCGCGATTGTGTGCATGTGGAGGTGTTATCGTGAAGGTAGATAAATATTTGTTGCAAAACAGTTTCATTAATTTATTGGTTGATGTAACCTTGAACGTAGTGCTAAATACATTGCAGCATCCTCTAGTTCACACTCGATACTCCGTAGTCATCTAGTTAACACTGTTAGCGAATTTGACCTGTGTGATTTTTTTATTTGTAGTGTAGTTTCTAATGTTTTGTTAAATTGTGATGAGTAAAAAAATGGAGTGGACTTGGTTAAAAGACTGGTGGCGTTTAAAGCGGTGGAGAAAAAATAAAACCAGTGAAAACGACAGTGTTTGTTTTTGCGATGAGTGCTTGCAAGACGCCGAAAACGTAATTAAATTTTTAGGTTATTCTGTGCCGAAGCGACAACTCGGAAAATTCGAACGTCGGATTTTTGTCACTAATTTAATGTCAAGTGCAAACCAAACCAAAATTGACACTATTGACAGAACTGGACTCTAAATTTTTCTCCAGATTTGGAAAAATGGGGTCCCTTCGGCCGTTCTGTCAAATAAAGTCACTTTTGCGCCGTTTGGGCACCATTTTCACATGAGACCAAGTCTGGTGCAGGAATACTATAGATTGTATAGATACAGAGATTTTAATTCACATCCTGGCTAGTTCTTTGAGACTAACTTAATAAAGCGCCATCTGTTAACTCCTGCAAGCACTGACAGTCTAAAATGAAAATTGTGCGATACTTTTTCAAAAATAAGCAATATTTTGGTGGCACTGATGGTTTACCAAAATACAACTTTTTTCAAGAGTGACTGAACGTTAAAATTGTGTTAAAAATAGTATATTACACAACAAGGGACTAAAATGGATTAATTAATCCCTGAGGTTTTAGATAAGAATAATCGCACTAGGGATCGAGAAAAAATTAATTTTGAATTGTGTGACACTTCAAGTCCTAGGAGTACAAAAATGCATATACTTCAATTTTATTGTAAGCAAAGTTTTTATTTTTTATAATTTGATTTTATATGAGGTTGTACATCAAGTTGACTTTGAATCTTAAACTTTCTCATGGTGTTTTTTTTTATATATAGGCAACCCATAATTCAGGTAAACTGATAAATTGCTACGTATGTACTTACACATCGCAATAGAATTGTAAATAAAATTTAGTTTTAATGTTCAAAATGTTTATAAAAAAATTAAATTATAACAATTTTTAAATATCGATTTTTCAGTTTTTTCAAGTAGAACACCATGTGTTTTATTACTGCATCGTATTCTATTTTTTGTTCTTTTTCTTTTTTATAGTAAGTGTAGGTGTAGGTAAATACAGGGTCTTCTGTTTGAAAAATCTGAAATATCGATATCTAAAAGTCCTGATGTATATAATTTTTATAAACACGGTGTATATGAATATTTTATTTGATTGATTGATTGATTGATTGATATTGAAATCATACCGAGCGTAAACTAAGGGAGTATTGCAATTTTTCAATATTTCAGTCTTGGAATTTTTCAATTGGTCCATTTTTTGATTTTTCAGGTTGTTGATCTTTTCAATGGTTGATTTTTTGATGTTCGATTTCTCAATTTTTTAATTTTTTGACTCTTCAGTTTCCTGATGTTTGGTTTTTTCCAATTTTTAAATCTTATATTTTCCCAATGTTTTCTTTTTTTTTTTGATTTTTCAGGTTGTTGATCTTTTCAATGGTCGATTTTTTGATGTTCGATTTCTCAATTTTTTAATTTTTTGACTCTTCAGTTTCCTGATGTTTGGTTTTTTCCAATTTTTAAATCTTATATTTTCCCAATGTTTTCTTTTTTTTTTTAATGTGTTATCTATCCGAAGAGTTTTGTAATAAATTTTTTTAATATATTGAAAAAAAAAACTAAAAATTTTTCTTATTATGAGGATTATTTTCGGTATAGAATTTTAATAGATTATTGAGATTTAGTTTGTTCTATCTGATTTGTGTAAAATTGGATTTGTAAGTTTTTAACACCAATAAAGTATTGATTGATTGATGTTTCAGATCTTCGATTTTTCTGGTTTTTATTTTTCGGTTTTAAATTTTTAATTTTTGCGATTTTTTGATGTTTCAATTTCTCGATTTTTCAATTATTCGATTCTTCAGTTTTTCGATATTTTAAATTTTATATTTTCCGATTTCTTGATTTTTCAATTCGTTTCAGTTCTTCCTATTTTTCAATTTTTTGAGATTTCGATTATTCGAATTTTCGTTTTTTCGACTTCTCGGTTTTGGATCTTTCGATTTTTCAATTTTTCGACTTTTTGATTCTTCGATTTTTTGATTTTTCGATTTTTCGACTTTTCGTATACCAATTCAAGTTTTTGATTTATCAAAAATGTACTTGATCTTTCCATTTTTTTGATATTTTAAATTTTCGATTTTTCGTCTTCCGATTTCTCTTTTTTTTTTCGATTTCTCAATTTTTCAGGAAGTATGTCAGTTTTGGAATTTTTCGATTTTTGTTTTTTTTGATGTTTCGAATTCTTGATTTTTTAATTTTTTCACTTTTAAATCTTAGATTTTTCGATTTCCCGATGTTTCACTTCTTCGATTTTTCGAGTTTTCAATTTTTCGTTTTAAAATTTTTCAGTTTTTCGATTTTTTAATGTTTCAATTTTTCGTTTTTTTGATGTTTTAATTTCTCGATTTTTCAATTTTTCCATTTTTCAGTTTTTCGATATTTTAAATTTTATATTTTTCGATTTCTCGATTTTTCAGTTCCTTGATTTTCCTATTTTTTAATTTTTTTAATTCTTTTAATTTTCGATTTTTCAATTTTTTGAGGTTTCGATTACTCGATGTTTCGTTTCTTCGACTTATCAGGTTTGGATTTTTCGATTTTTCAATTTTTCGACTTTTTGATTCCTCGATTTTTCGATTTTTCGACTTTTCGATTATATTCAAATTTTCGGTTTTTCAGATGGTATTTGATTTGTCCAGTTTTTTTTTTAATATCTCAAATTTTCGTTTTTCGTCTTTTCCAATTTCTCTATTTATTTTTTTAAATTTCTAGATTTCTCAATTTTTCAGTATGTCAGTTTTGGAATTTTTCGATTTTTGGTATTTTTGATGTTTCAAATTTTCCCGATGTTTCGTTCTTCGATTTTTCTGGTTTTCTATCTTCAGAATTTTTAAATTTTCAATTTCTCGATCAACTTTTTGATTTTTGAAATTTTTCGATTTTTTGCTGTTTCAAATTCTCGATTTTTCAATTTTTTGATTCTTCAATTTTTCAATATTTTATTTATATTGTTCGATTTCTTGATTTTTGAGTTCATTGATTTTCGTATTTTTCAATTTTTCGAATTTTTGATTTTAGATTTTTCGATTCTTTGAAGTTTCGAGTACTCGATCTTTCGTTTTTTTGACTTTTCGGTTTTAAATATTTCGATTTTTCAATTTGTTGACTTCGATTTCTCAACTTTTCTGTTTTCGATTTTTCGATTATTTAAATCTTAAATTTTTCGAATTCCCGATGTTTCAGTTCTTCGATTTTTCGGGTTTTCTAATTTTCGAATTTTTAAATTTTTTGATTTTTGTAGTTTTAGTTTTTTCGATTTAAAATTTTTCAATTCTTCGATTTTTTGATGTTTCAATTTCTCGATTTTTCAATTTTTCAATATTTCGAATTTTTTAATTTTAGATTTTTCAATTTTTTGATGTTTTGATTTCTCGATCTTTCGTATTTTCCACTTCCCGGTTTTAGGTCTTTCGGATTTTCAATTTTTCGACTTTTAAAATGTTTGATTTTATCTATTTTTTAATTTTTCGATTTTTTGTGTTTCGATTTCTGGATTTTTCAAGATTTCGATTTCTCAATTTTTCAATATTTCAGTTTTGGGTATTCCACAATTTCTGGATTTCACAATTTTTCGATACTTCAGTTTTGGGTTTTTTCGATTTTTCGTCTTTCCGATTTTTGTATGTCTGATTTCTCAATTTTTTTAATTTGATGATTTTTCAGTTTATATATGTTTGGTTTTTCCATTTTTAATTCCTATATTTTTTGATTTCTCGATGTTTCAGTTATTCGATTTTTTTGGATTTCAATTTTTCGAATTTTTAAATTTTCAATTTCTCGATTTTTCAATTTGATTTTTAAAATTTTACATTTTTCGATTTTAAAGTTTTCAGTTTTTTTCGGTATGTGGGTTTTGGAATTTTTCGATTTTTCGATTTTTTGATGTTTCTGCTTTTCAGTTTTACGAACTTTTAAATTTTCGACTTTAGATTTTTCGATATTTCGATTTTTCAGGTTTTTGATTTTTAAATTGTCGATATTTTGACTTTTCTATTTGTCGTCCTTTCCGATTTCTCAATTTTTTAATTTTTTGATTCTTCAGTTTCCCGATGTTTGGTTTTTCCGTTTTTTTAATTCTTCGATTTTTCTGGTTTTCAATTTTTCGAATTTTTAAATTTTCAATTCCTCCATTTTTCAATTGTTGTCGTTAACTCAGATTTTTCGATGTTTCAGTTCTTCGATTTTTCTGGTTTTCAATTTTTCGAATTTTTGTTTTCGACTTGCTATTTTTCGATTTTTCGATTTCTCGATTTTTCAGTTTTGCTTGCGATTTCTCGATTTTTCAATTTTTTGATTTTTGAAATTTTAGATTTTTCCATTTTCAATTTTTCAAATTTTTTGATGTTTCGATTTCTCCATCTTTGGGTTTTTCGGTTTTCTCAGTTTTACAATTTTTGGTGTTTCCATTTTCGACTTTTAAAAATTTTGATTTTATCGACTTTTCAATTTTTCGAATTTTTGGTGTTTTGATTTCTCGATTTTTCAAGATTTCGATTCCTCAATACATATTTCAGTTTTGGGTAACCTTGAGTTTCTGTATTTTTAAATTTTTGGATATTTTAATTCTTCCACTTTTTAAATTTAAGATTTTTCGATTTTTTAATTTTTTGACTTTTAAATCTTAAATTTTTCTATTCTCGATGTTTCAGTTCTTCAATTTTTCTGGTTTTCAATTTTTCAGTTTTTCAATTTTTTGATGTTTCGATTTCTTGATCTTTCATTTTTTCGACGTCACGGTTCTAGATTTTTCGATTTTTCAATTTTTCGATTTTTTGATGTTTCAATTTCTCGATTTTTCAGTTCGTTAGTTTTTCTATTTTTTGATGTTTCGGTTTCTTGATCTTTCATTTTCACTTTTTGAATTCCCGATTTTTCCACTTTTCGATTTTTCGATATTCCCAATTCTCGATCTCTCAATTTTTCGATGTTTTCGATTATTCAGTTTTCGATTTTTCAAATACATATTTGATTTTTCCATTTTTTTTTGATTTTCGATTTTTTGATGTTTCGAATTATCGATTTTTTAATTTTGTGACTTTTAAGTGTTACATTTTTCCATTTCTCGATTTCCATTTTTTTTTTTTTGGCTACTCTGTGTTTCAAGATTTCAGTTTTGGGGTTTTTCAGTTTTCAAATTTTATAATTCTTCAATTTTTGGTTTCTTCGATTTTTCATTTGTCGATCTTCCGAACTCTCGATTTCCCGATTAATCGAGTTTTCGACATTTAGATTTTTCGATATTCCCATTTACCAATTTCTCAATTTTTCAATGTTTTCCATTTTTCGATTATTCAATTTTTCAATTTTTCGATTTTTCAAATATTTGATTTTTCCATTTTTTTTCGATATTTCAGATTTTCGATTTTTCGTTTTTCCGATTTCTCGATTTTTTTTTTAATTTTTGATTTCTCAATTTTACGGTATGTCACTTTTGGAATTTTTCGATTTTTTGATGTTTCGAATTATCGATTTTATAATTTTATGACTTTTAAGTCTTAGATTTTTCCAGTTTTCGATTTCCAATTTTTTTTTGACTATTCAATGTTTCCAGATTTCAGTTTTGGGGTTTTTAAATATTAGAATTTTTAATTTTTTTAATTCTTCAATGTTTTCTATTTTTCGATTTTTCAGTTTTCAATTTTTCCATTTTTTCGATTTTTCGTTTTTCCGATTTCTCGATTTTTTTTTTAATTTTTCGATTTCTCAATTTTTCGGTAAGTATGTCACTTTTGGAATTTTTGGAATTTTCGATTTTTTAATTTTTTGACTTTTAAATCTTAGATTTTTCTCAATGTTTCGGTTCTTCGAAATTCGGATTTTTAAATTTTCGACTTTCGATTTTTCGATTTCTCGATTTAAAATTTTTTTGACTACTCAATTTTTCAATATTTTAGTTTTGGGATTTTTTAATTCTTCAATTTCTCTTTTTTTTTAATTTTTTGATTATTCAGTTTCTGGATTCTTCAATTTTTCATTTGTTGATTTTTCGAATTCTCGATTAATCGATTTTTCGACTTTCCCGATTTTTCCAATTTGCAATTTTCTTGATATTCCCATTTGTCTATTTTTCAACTTTTCAATGCTTTCGATTATTCTATTATTCAGCTTTTCAATGTTTCGATTTTTCAGATATTTGATTTTTCCATTTTTTTTTCTGATATATTTGAGATTTTAGATTTATCAATTTTCAATTTTTTGATGTTTCAATTTCTCTATTTTTCGACTTCTTGGTGTTAGATTTTTCGGTTTTTTAATTTTTGACTTTTAAAATTTTTGATTTTACCGATTCTTCAAGTTCTCAGTTTTTTCTTTATTTCGCAATTTCTCGATTTTTGTTTTATTTCTGATGGAATGCGGAAATTAGAATTACCTGTGTATTATTTAATGGAGATAAGCTGCTTGAGATTTTTCATAAAATTATAAATATATTACAGCACATCGTAGTCTCCAACTTTTTGATAAACCGAATATCAATTGAAACGTTTTTATATAACAATAATTTAAAATGTAATCAATAACAATTAATCTACTAAGCCTTAGTAAACCCAAAATAGAAAGCTAAGCTTCATTTTAAGCGTAATAATATTAATCGTCACCTTAAAAGATATTCAAAATTAATCAGCTGACTGAAGTTACTTAACGTTGTTAATCTTGAGATAATTTTTTTCTCTTACGTAACAAAATTACCAAAATACCCTAGACACTAACTTTGTGAAACACCCTGTATATGCGCACATCACTAGGCGAAACGTTGTCGTTCTGGCACGGAATAATCACAACCCTGCGCTTGCCCCTAAACCCCGCCTTGTCAAAAATCACATCATCGTCGTTTTTAGGGGGACCTAGAGCTATGCGACCCCGACCCCTCGCTAAGCCCCCAAGAGATGGAGGACGGGGGCAAAGTCGTCATCGTGGGCGTGTGCGCCATGGCGAAAAAATCCCAGAGCAAGCCGATGACGGAGATCCTGACCCGCCTCCAGGAGTTCGAGTACATTAAAGTGACGGTCTTTCCAGAGGATGTGATTTTACATGTACGTATATGCAGGCATTCAGAATTGATTTAATTTGCTTTTGTAGAAGCCGGTCGAAGAGTGGCCCGTGTGTGATTGTCTGATATCATTCCATTCGAAAGGTTTTCCTTTAGAGAAGGCGATTCAGTACGCCCAGCTGCACAACCCCTACGTGATAAATAACCTGCACATGCAGTACGATATCCAGGACCGGAGGAAGGTTTATGCCACTTTGGAGAACGAGGGGATCGAAATCCCGCGGTACGCCGTCCTGGACAGGGACAGCTCGGACCCGAAACGTAGCGGTTTGGCGGAGGTGAAGGCTCTTTTCTAGATGTAGTAGTTGTAGATCACGAGCTGGTGGAGTCGGAGGACCACGTGGAGGTGAACGGGGTGGTGTTTAATAAGCCTTTTGTGGAAAAACCGGTGTCGGCGGAAGACCACAATATCTACATTTATTATCCGACGTCTGCTGGCGGCGGCAGCCAGAGACTGTTTCGCAAGGTAGATATCCGGGTGGCGGGTAATGTTAGTTCGATCCTTTCTCTGTCTTTGTGTATTCGGGGACGTTTTGTTGCGTGGTTGTGTCTTTTTTTTATGTATTTTTCCAGATTAAGTGTAACAGATGTGCGCAAAATAACTATTAATTAATTTAAGCGTTTGTATTATTCCCAGATCGGCAGCAGGAGTAGCGTTTATTCGCCAGAATCCAGGGTACGCAAGACTGGTAGTTTTATTTATGAAGACTTCATGCCGACGGACGGCACTGACGTAAAAGTGAGTGTTATTAAAGTTGTGCTGAGCACTGTTGGCGAGAGATACATACGTACGTTAAAACTAGTGACTAGTGATAATTTGTGCATGATTTTGGGTGGTTTTTTGATTGTGACGTCCAGGTTTTGCTGTGATAATTTTTTGACCAGAATGTAATACTAAGCGAATGCGATCTATATGTTTTCAACATTTGTTTCACTATCATTTGTCTAGCTTGAATTAGTTTCAAATTGTCCCCACTTTTATGACCTGTCTGTCTGTCTGTCTGTCTGTCGTTTGCTTGTCTGTCTGTCTGTCCGAAATTTGTAAAATAAGATACCTTTGTCCTTGTGGTGTATGAATCCGTGTTGAGTTTTTACCGTAAACATCTCTATTTTTGGAAAAAATCACAATTTGCAATTTAACTTTGAAACTGTAAAACTGAATGCTCTAAAATCGTAATCATTGTAAATCATTAGTCAAAATTTATTCGTTTATCCCCTTCCAAAAAGTTGGTGACGTCATCGGAAAAATTTAAAAGGGTTATCATAAAAGAAATAAAATTTGTAAAATCAAATATCATAAGTTTTCGAAAAACTTGGGTAATTCAGAGGCGAGGGAAGTTCTGTCGAAATAACTTTCGACCAAGTATTTGTAATTGCCAGTTTTATTTTTTTTATCATGTTTTCGTCGCCTTTTTTGTAGCTTTTTCTTTGAACTTTTTGTCGCTTTTTGTGGCCTTTTTTTAGTCGCATTTTTTATCAGGTTTTGGCCTCCTTGTCACCTTTTTAATGATTTTTTTGTGATCAAGTAATTTTTGTAGTTTTTTTGTGGACATTTTGTCAATGTTTGTATTTTTTTGTTTTTACTTTCTGTTTTGAAACATCATTTTTTGATTAGCTTTTTTTTGAGGCCATTTTTGTGGGTTCGTTCTCGATTAATCGATTTTTTGATGTTCCCACTTCTCGATTTTTCGACTTTCCAATGTTTTGATTGTGTTTCAGTTCTTCAGTTTTTCGATTTTTCAATTTTTCTATTTCAGTTTTAGGATTCTTTAATCCTACGATTTTTCGATTTCCCGATTTTTCCGTTTTTCGATTTCTCAATTTTTCTTCCATTTTTCAATTTTTCGATATTTCGGCGTTGGGATTCGATTCTTCAAATTTCCAGTTTTTCAATTTCTGGATTTCTTAGTTTTTCGATGTTGCAGTTTTATGATTTTTCAATTTTTTGACTTCTTCAATGTTTCAACTTTTAAATTTCTCGATTAATTGATTTTTTCATTTTCCCATTTCGCGATTTTTCTACTTTTCAATTTTTAGTTTGTTCAAGTTTTCAATTCTTCAAATATTCGATTTTTCATTTTTTCGATTTCAGTTTTAGGATTTTTCGATTTCAATTTCTCGATTTTTCCGATTTCCCGATTTTTCAGTTTTTCGATTTCTCAATTTTTCTTCCATTTTTCGATATTTCAGTTTTGGGATTTTTAAATTTTTCGATTCTTCAATTTCCCGATTTTTCAAATTCCTGATTTCCCGATTTCTGCAGTTCTGGATTTCTAAGTTTGCCGATGTTTCAGTTTTATTTTCTTCATTTTTGGATTTCTCAACTTTTCGATGTTTTAGTTTTACGATTTTTCCATTTTTTGACGTGAATATTTCAACTTTTAAATTTTTCAATTTTTGGCATTTCGAAATTTTCATTTTTTTTTCTGAATTTCTCGATAAATTGATTTTTTATTTTCCCATTTCGCGATTTCTCGACTTTTCAATTTTTCGATATCTTGTTTTTTTCCAGCTTCGATTTTTCGATTTTTTTGAATTTTTGGAATCTTCTCCATTTTGGATTGTTCGGTTTTAAAATTTTTCGAATTTTCACTTTTTCTATTTCTCATTGTTTGATTTTTCAATTTTTTAGATTTTGAGCTTTTTTTTTATTATTCAGTTTTAGGATTTTTCAATCCTATGATTTTTCGACTTCGATTTCTCACTTTTTCTTCCATTTTTCAATTATTCGATTTTCGATTTCTCGTTTTTTTCCTATTTCGACTGTTAAATTGAGGTTTTTCAATTTTTGGATTTTTTGATACTTCAATTTTTGAGGTTTCCAAGTTTTCAATTTTTCGATGGCTCAAGTTCTCGATTAATTAATTTTTTGGTTTTCCTATTTGTCGATTTTTCCACTTTTCAATGTTTCGATTATTCAGTTTTTCGATTTTTCAATTCGATTTTCAGTTTTAGGATTTTTCAATCCCATGATTTTTCAATTTCGATTTCTCGACTTTTCGATTTTCCGATTTTTTAGTTTTTTGATGTCTCACTTTTTCTTCTTTTTTCAATTTTCGTTTTTTTCGTTTCGATTGTTAAATTTTTGGATTTTTTGAATTATCAATTTTTTCAATTTTGGAATTTTCTCCATTTTAGATTTTTCGGTTTTTAAGTTTTTCGATTTTCCATTTATTCTATTTCTTGCTTTATTAAGATTTCGATGTTTCAATTTTTTGACTTTTCAATTTTTCAGTTTTTTGCGTTTCTATTGATTTTTTTATTTTCCCATTTCGCGATTTCTCGACTTTTCAATCAATTCTACGAGTGTTCGATTTTTCAAATTTTCGATTTTTCGATTTTCAGTTTTAGGATTTTTCAATCCTGCGATTTCTCCATTTCAATTTCTCTACTTTGCAATTTCCCGATTTTTCAGTTTTTCGATGTTCCAGTTTTGTGATTTTTCAATTTTTCGGCGATTCGGTTTTTAATTTTTTTGTTTTATTGATTTTTCAAGTTAATTTTTCACTTATTTTATTTCTCCATTTATCAAGATTTCGATGTTTCAATTTTTTGACTCTTCAATTTTTTAATTTTTGTGGTCTCTAAATTTTCAGTTCTTTGATTTCTCAATTTCTCGAGTAATTGATTTTTGACTTCAATGTTTCAATTATTCCGTTTTTCAATTCGATTTTCAGTTTTAGGATTTTTCAGTACTATTATTTTTCGATTTCTCAATTTTTCTTCCATTTTTCAATTTTTCGATTTTTTGATTTTTTGTTTCTTCCTGTTTCGATTGTTAGATTTTAGATTTTTTAATTTTTGGATTTTTCAATTTTTAAATTTTTCACTTATTGTATTATTTATAAAGATTTCGATATTTCAAATTTTCAAATTTTGACTTTTCAATTCTTCGATTCCCCAATTTCTCGATTAATTGATTTTTTGATTTTTTCATTTCTCGATTTCTCCACTTTTCAATGTTTCGATTCAATTTTTCGATTTTTCAATGCGTTTTTCAGTTTTAGGATTTTTCAATCCTACAATTCCTCGACTTTTCGATTTCCCGATTTTTCGAATTTTTGATGTTTCGATTTCCTCGATTTTTAACTTTTCGATTTTCCAATTTTTCGATGTTTGGATTTTTCTATTTTCCGATTTCCCAATTTTTCATCTTCACTTTTAGAATTTTTCAATTTTTGCGATTTTAAAATTTTTTATTTACGATTTCTCATCGATTTTTAAGTTCTTCGATATTTCTATTTTTAAATTTCTCGATTTTACGATTTTATGCTTTTTCGATTTCTTGACATCTTGGTTATTTGATTTTTAAAATTTTTCGACTTTTTAATTTTTAGATTGCTCGATTTTGCAAGTAATTTTTTGTGGATTTTTTTTATCCTCTGTTTTCATAAAATTCTGTCGCCCAGCTATGGAGTTTTGTCATTTTTTCATTGTTTTTCAATGTTTCGATTATTCAGTTTTTTGATTTTACAATTTTAGGATTTTTCAATCCCATGATTTTTCAATTTCGATTTCTCGACTTTTCGATTTCCCAATTTTTTAATTTTTTGACTTCTCAATTTTTCTTCTATTTTATTAAGATTTCGATGTTTCAATTTTTTGACTTTTCAATTTTTCAATTTTTGACGTTTCAAAGTTTTTAATTCTTCTATTTCTCAATTTCTCGATTAGTTGATTTTTTGATTTCTCAATTCGATTTTTAGTTTTAGGATTTTTCAATCCTGCGATTTTTTCACTTCGATTTCTCGAGTTTTTGATTTCCCGATTTTTTAATTTTTCGGTTTCTTAATTTTCCCATATTTTAGTTTTGAGATTTTTCAATTCTTCAATTGTTCGATTTTTCAATTTCTCGATTTTCAGTTTTTCGATTCATCAATTTCTCAAATTTTCAAAGTACTCGATTTCTACATTTTTCGATTTCTTAATTTTCCAATGTTTCAGTTTTACGATTTTTCAGTTCTTCGACTCTTCACTATTTCAATTTTTCGGTTTTTTGCGTTTCTAAGTTTTCAATTTCTCGGTTTCTCGTTCACGATTAAATGATTTTTTTATTTTTCCATTTCGCAATTTCTCGACTTTTCAATTTTGAGAGTGTTCAGGTTTTCAATTCTACAAGTGTTTGATTTTTCAAATTTTGGATTTCCCGATTTTTCAGTTTTTCGGTTTCTCAATTTTCCAATGTTTTAGTTTTGTGATTTTTCAGTTTTATTGATTCTTCAATTTTTCTTCCATTTTTCAATTTTTCGATGTTTCAGTTTTGGAATTTTGGAAAATTTCGATTCTTTAATTTTTCGATTTTTAATTTTTTTTTGATTTTTTGATTTCCCGAGTTTTCACTTTTTGGTATTTTCTCCATTTTAGATTTTTTGATTTACCATTTATTCTATTTCTCGATTTATTAAGATTTAGATGTTTCAATTTTTCGACTCTTCAATTTTTCAATTTTTGACGTTTCTAAGTTTTCAATTTTTCGATTTTTCAATTTTTCTTCAATTTTTCAATTTTTCGATTTTTCGATTTCTCGTTCTTTTCTTGTTTCGATTGGTAAATTTTAGATAAATTTTGCATTTTTTCAATTTTTGGAATTTTCTCCATTTTGGATTTTTATATTTTTAAATTTTTTGATTTTTCACTTATTGTATTTTTCGATTTATCAAGATTTCAATTCTTCGATTTCCCAATTCCTTGATTGATTTTTTGATTTTCCCACTTCGATTCAATTTTTTAGTTCGATTTTCCAGTTCTTCGGTTTCTCAATTTGTCGATGTTTCAGTTTTGGGATTTTTCAATTTTATCGATTCTTCAATTTTTCTTCGAGTTTTCAATTTTTAACTTTTCGATTTTAGCCTACTTCGATTTCTCAATTTTTTGACTTTTTGATTTTTCGACTTCTCGATTTTTAGAATTTTTCAATTTTTGCGATTTTAAAATTTTTTATTTTCGATTTCTCATCGATTTTTCAGTTCTTCGATATTTCTATTTTTAAATTTCTGGATTTTACGATTTTATGGTGTTTCGATTTCTTGACATCTCGTTTATTCGATTTGTAAAATTTTTCGACTTTTCGATTTTTAGAGTGCTTCATTTTTCAAGCAATTTTTTGTGGATTTTTTGTCCCCCGTTTTCAAAAATTCTGTGGCTCGTTTATGGAGTTTTGTCCTTTTTTGATTGTTTTTTTTTTCTTGTTTCATCGGGACCTTTTTTTATAATCTTCAAATTTTTGATTTTTCGATTTCTTCAGTACAAGATTTCTCAGTTTTCCGATCTTTCACTTTTACGATTTTTTAATTTTTCGATATTATAATTTTTCAGTTTTAACGCTACAAAATTTGAAATTTTCGATTTTTCAATTTCTCAATTAATTGATTTTTTGGTTTTTCCATTTCTCGATTTTTCGACTTTCAGTTTTTCGATTCATCAATTTTTCAAATTTTCGATTTGTCGATTTCTTCATTTTTGGATTTCTAAATTTTCCAATGTTTTAGTGTTACGATTTTTTAATTTGTTTTGTATTTCTAAGTTTTAAATTTTTCGATTACTCAATTTCTTGGTTAATTGATTTTTTATTTTCACGATTTCTTGGCATTTTTTGTAATTTTTTTATGTTTTTTTGTCCCCTGTTTTCACAAAATTCTGTTGTCCTTTTATGGACATTTTGTCCTTTTTTCATTGTCTTTTTTTGTGACCTTTTTTAATTCCGTCACATTAATTCACATTTTTTAATTGTTTTTTTTTAATTTCTACTTTTGCATTTTTGCCTCTTTTTGTAGCCGTTTTTTGTATATATTTTGTGGACGTTGGTTGCGTTTTTTTTAACTCTTTGTTTTTTTTTCTCTTTTCACATTTTTATCCTTTTGTTACCTGTTTTTGTCGCCATTTTTAGTCACATTTTTGTACCGGTTTTTTACCCATTTACTTCTAGGAGTGATCATAAAAACAAAATGCGCAGAATCAAATTTTGTAAATTATATATGAAACTGAATTTCTTTGAGTGTACTTCAGAAACAAGGGAAGTTCGGTCTCAATAACTATAAACCAATTAATCACATGACTCCTCAGCTGAAACTTTTAACAATAAAGAATGTCGATTTATCATTGTTTTCGTATTGGAGGATAGAAGTCAAGGTCAGACAGTAAATTGAGGAAACACAAATTGAACAACAATAAATTGATTGTAATAACATCGTAAAACAATAAAATCGCAATAAAATTTAAATAACCTAAACACACATCACTGATTTACGGCTAATACATGTTTCAAATTTTTGTTTGGCTATGAGTTTTTCAAACTTAACAACCTCTTCCACATAGCGCTGACTAACCCATGCCTCCTTTATCGCCGATGAACTTTCAGTGAGCTATTTTCAGACCGCTTCGAGTGAAACACTCAAAGCCACTTTCACACTCAATTCCCAACCCACCGTGTCCAAACCCCCAAATTCATTCCCTAAATCTGTGAAGGTATACACCGTGGGCCCCGACTACGCCCACGCCGAAGCCCGCAAATCCCCAGCCCTCGACGGAAAAGTGGAGCGCGACCGCGAAGGCAAGGAAATCCGCTACCCGGTGATCCTCAGCAACGCCGAAAAACTCATCTCGAGGAAAGTCTGTCTGGCTTTCAAACAAGCGGTGTGCGGTTTCGACCTCCTGAGGTAAACCTGAAAATTTTCGTCCAAAGTGCTATACAACGACTTTCCAGAGCCAACGGCAAATCCTTCGTCTGCGATGTCAACGGCTTCAGTTTCGTTAAGAACTCCAACAAGTACTACGACGACTGTGCCAAAATCCTCGGGAACATGATCCTGCGGGAGCTCGCCCCCACGCTGCACATCCCCTGGTCGGTGCCGTTCCAGCTGGACGACCCGCCCATCGTGCCCACCACCTTCGGGAAGATGATGGAGTTGAGGTGCGTGGTGGCGGTGATACGACACGGCGACCGCACGCCGAAGCAGAAGATGAAGGTGGAAGTGAGACACCCGAAGTGAGTTTTCGCTCCTTCTAGAGATATTAGTTTTTGAAAAATTTGTTATTGTTGAAGGTTTTTCGAAATTTTCGAAAAGTACGATGGGTATAAGCACGGTCACGTTAAGCTGAAGCGACCCAAGCAACTCCAGGAGATTCTAGACACGGCGAGGTCTCTCCTGGCCGAGATCCAGCAGCACGAAGCCGACCCGGAGATCGAAGAGAAACAGGGGAAGCTGGAGCAGCTGAAGGGTGTGCTCGAGATGTATGGTCACTTCTCCGGGATTAACCGCAAGGTGCAGATGAAGTACCAGCCCAAGGGGCGTCCCAGAGGGTCCAGTTCCGACGATGGTACTAAAGTCTATTTTTAGTCTGATGAAATACCTTGTGATTGTATTGTCAGTAGATAAACCAGCTGAGCCGTCGTTGGTTTTGATTTTGAAGTGGGGGGGCGAGTTAACTCCGGCCGGAAGAATCCAGGCAGAAGAGCTTGGGAGGATTTTCCGGTGCATGTACCCTGGCGGACAAGGTAGACATTTAGCCGGTTCGTATTCAGCTTCTTATTAACACCTAATTAGTTTTTAGCACTGAGCACTTGATTTGCGTTTATTATTGGTTAAAATTTCGTTTAAGGTTTATTTGCGAAATGGTCTTTTTGTTTTTCGTCGTTAGGTATAGTTCAATGTAGAGATCACAGCACTTTTGTCCCGTACTGTACTGTACTGTCTCGAAATATTGTTGTACACAGATTCTAAATTTTTTAAGTAGGGTAAGTTCGTGTGATTTTGTTTTGTTCTGTAATAGATTGCTTGATTAATTACATTAAGTGAGATGGGGTACTTGTGTGTAAGCACATTTGTGATACCAACGTAAACGAAAAAAATTAAATTGGGAAGCCATCTTGGCGCGACGTGCTAAGCGTCAACGATAAAACACACTATTGGAATTTAATGCCATGGCCTACTAAGATATGGCGTCAGCTGCGCCCCTTGTGGAATTTCGTTGTTGAAATTGATTGTACTAACCTCAGAAATTCGTTGGGTAACTAGCAATGGTAATTTATGCAAAAAAAATGTCATGTTCATGTCCCCTAAGCAATTGATGACGTCATCTTACAGTTTTGTGAAATAAAAATATCGTGACGGCGGTTTCAGATTCGTAATTAGCGGAAGATTATCTACAATTCGGCACCAATTTTTGGTAGATTGAACCACTTTTGACCACTTTTTTGGAAAATTTTTGGACATTTTGAGTTCACTTTTCGCGTCTATTTTAACAGATATCGTGACGGCACTTTCAGATTCGTAACTGGCGGAAGATTATCTACAATTTGGCATCAATTTTTGGTAGATTGCACCACTTTTGACCACATGTTTGGAAAATTTTTGGAAATTTTCACTTTTCGTGTTTATTATAACAGATATCGTGATGGCGCTTTCATATTCGTAATTAGCGGAAGATTATCCACAATTTGGCACCAATTTTTGGTAGATTGAACCACTTTTGACCACTTTTTTGGAAAATTTTTGGACATTTTGAATTCACTTTTCGTGTTTATTTTAACAGATATCGTGACGGCGCTTTCAGATTTGTAACTAGCGGAAGATTATCTACAATTTGGCATCAATTTTTGGTAGATTGCACCACTTTTGACCACATGTTTGGAAAATTTTTGGAAATTTTCACTTTTCGTGTTTATTATAACAGATATCGTGATGGCGCTTTCATATTCGTAATTAGCGGAAGATTATCCACAATTTGGCACCAATTTTTGGTAGATTGAACCACTTTTGACCACTTTTTTGGAAAATTTTTGGACATTTTGAATTCACTTTTCGTGTTTATTTTAACAGATATCGTGACGGCGCTTTCAGATTCGTAATTAGCGGAAGATTATCTACAATTTGCCACCAATTTTTGGTAGATTGAACCACTTTTGAGCACTTTTTTGGAAAATTTTTGGAAATTTTGAATTCACGTTTCGTGTTTATTTTAACAGATATGGTGACGGCGGTTTCAGATTCGTAATTAGCGGAAGATTATCTACAATTTGGCAGCAATTTTCGGTAGATTGAACCACTTTTGACCACTTTTTTGGAAAATTTTTGGAAATATTGAATTCACTTTTCGTGTTTCTTTTAACAGATATCGTGACGGCGGTTTCAGATTCGTAATTAGCGGAAAATTATCTACAATTAGGCACCAATTTTTGGTAGATTGAACCACTTTTGACCACTTTTTTGAAAAATTTTTGGGAATTTTGAATTTACTTTTCGTGTTTATTATAACAGATATCGTGACGGCGGTTTCAAAATCGTAATTCGCTGAAGATTATCTACAATTTGGCACCAATTTTTGGTAGATGGAACGACTTTTGACCACTTTTTTGGAAAATTTTTGGAAATTTTGAATTCACTTTTCGCGTTTATTTTAGCAGATATCGTGACGGCGCTTTAATATTCGTAATTAGCCGAAGATTATCTACAATTTGGCACCAATTTTTGGTGGATTGAACCAATTTTAACCATTTTTTTGGAAAATTTTTGGAAATTTTGAATTCATTTTTCGTGTTTATTTTAACAGATATCGTGCCGGCGCTTTCAGATTCGTAATTAGCGGAAGATTATCTACAATTTGGCACCAATTTTTTGTAGATTGAACCGCTTTTGATTACTTTTTTGGAAAATCTTTGGAAATTTTGTATGCACTTTTCGTGTTTATTATAACAGATATCGTGACGGCGGTTTCAGATTCGTAATTAGCGGAGATTATCAACAATTTGGCACAAATTTTTGGTAGATTGAACCACTTTTGACCACTTTTTTGGAAAATTTTTGGAAATTTTGAATTCACTTTTCGTGTTTATTTTAACAGATATCGTGACGGCGCTTTCAGATTCGTAATTAGCGGAAGATTATCTACAATTTGGCACCAATTTTTGGTAGATTGAACCACTTTTGACCACTTTTTTTTTAAATTTTTGGAAATTTTGGATTCACTTTTCGCGTTTATTATAACAGATATCGTGACGGCGCTTTCAGATTCGTAATTCGCGGAAGATTATCTACAATTTGGCACCAATTTTTGGTAGATTGCACCACTTTTGAGCACTTTTTTGGAAAAATTTTGGAAATTTTGAATTCACTTTTCGTGTTTATTATAACAGATATCGTGACGGCGGTTTCAGATTCGTAATTAGCGGAGATTATCAACAATTTGGCACCAATTTTTGGTAGATTGAACCACTTTTGACCACTTTTTTGGAAAATTTTTGTAAATTTTGAATTCACTTTTCGTGTTTATTTTAACAGATATCGTGACGGCGCTTTCAGAGTCGTAATTAGTGGAAAATGATCTACAATTTGGCACTAATTTTTGGTGGATTGAACCACTTTTGACCACTTTTTTGGAAAATTTTTGGAAATTTTGAATTCACTTTTCGCGTTTATTTTAGCAGATATCGTGACGGCGCTTTCATATTCGTAATTAGCCGAAGATTATCTACAATTTGGCACCAATTTTTGGTAGATTGAACCAATTTTAACCATTTTTTTGGAAAATTTTTGGAAATTTTGAATTCATTTTTCGTGTTTATTTTAACAGATATCGTGCCGGCGCTTTCAGATTCGTAATTAGCGGAAGATTATCTACAATTTGGCACCAATTTTTTGTAGATTGAACCGCTTTTGATTACTTTTTTGGAAAATCTTTGGAAATTTTGTATTCACTTTTCGTGTTTATTATAACAGATATCGTGACGGCGGTTTCAGATTCGTAATTAGCGGAGATTATCAACAATTTGGCACCAATTTTTGGTAGATTGAACCACTTTTGACCACTTTTTTGGAAAATTTTTGGAAATTTTGAATTCACTTTTCGTGTTTATTTTAACAGATATCGTGACGGCGCTTTCAGATTCGTAATTAGCGGAAGATTATCTACAATTTGGCACCAATTTTCGATAGATTGAACCACTTTTGACCACTTTTTTGGAAAATTTTTGGAAATTTTGAATTCACTTTTCGTTTATATTATAACAGATATCGTGACGGCGGTTTCGATTCGTAATTAGCCGACGATTATCTACAATTTGGCACCAATTTTTGGTAGATTGAACAACTTTTGATCACTTTTTTGGAAAATTTTTGGAAATTTTGAATTTACTTTTCGTGTTTATTATAACAGATACCGTGACGGTGCTTTCAGATTCGTAATTAGGCGAAGATTATCTGCAATTTGGCACCAATTTTTGGTAAATTGAACCACTTTTGACCACTTTTTTGGAAAATTTTTGGAAATATTGACGTGACGGCGCTTTCAAATTCGTAACTAGCGGAAGATTATCTACAATTTGGCACCAATTTTTGGTAGATGGAACCACTTTTGACCACTTTTTTGGAAAATTTTTGGAAATTTTGAATTCACTTTTCGCGTTTATTATAACAGATATCGTGACGGGGCTTTCAGATTCGTAACTAGCGGAAGATCATGTACAGTTTGGCACCAATTTTTGGTAGATTGAACCACTTTTGACCACTTTTTTGGAAAATTTTTGGAAATTTTGAATTCACTTTTCGTGTTTATAATAACAGATATCGTGACGGCGCTTTCAGATTCGTAATTAGCGGAAGATTATCTACAATTTGGCACCAATTTTTGGTAGATTGAACCACTTTTGACCACTTTTTTGGAAAATTTTTGGAAATTTTGAATTCACTTTTCGTGTTTATTATAATAGATATCGTGACGGCAGTTTCAGAGTCGTAATTAGCGGAAGATTATCTACAATTTGGCACCAATTTTTGGTAGATTGATCCACTTTTGACCACTTTTTTGGAAAATTTTTGGAAATTTTGAATTCACTTTTCGCGTTTATAGTAACAGATATCGTGACGGCGCTTTCAGATTCGTAATTAGGCGAAGATTATCCACAATTTGGCACCAATTTTTGGTAGATTGAACCACATTTGACCACTTTTTTGGAAAATTTTTGGAAATTTTGAATTCACTTTTCGTGTATATTTTTACACATATCGTGATGGCGGTTTCAGATTTAAATTTTCTATTTCTCAGTTTTTCAAAATACGAATTTTCATTCTATTAAAAAAAATACAGTAGACGGAACTAGTTCGCCCAACGAATTTTTGAAGTTAGCCGACTCAATCAAACAACCCAACCCATGAATACAAGTCCCCCATTATTAGCCCATTCTCATAAGATACTCAAGATCATCTATCTCAACTAAAAAACGTACAACGCACTCGAACACATTTGTTATGACAATGTCCCCCACCCCGCCAAACACACTTCAAAAACCCGCCAAATCTTAACCAGGTGAATACGCGGGCGCCCAAGGCCTAGGCCTCCTCCGCCTACACTCCACCTTCCGCCACGACCTGAAAATCTACGCTTCCGACGAAGGCCGCGTCCAAATGACCGCCGCCGCCTTCGCCAAAGGCTTACTAGCCCTCGAGGGCGAACTAACCCCCATTTTAGTCCAAATGGTGAAGAGCGCCAACACCAACGGCTTACTCGACAACGACTGCGACAGCAGCAAGTACCAGAACATGTAAGTCCGGCGGGCCGAATCGTGCGTTTAATGCTATGCCAAACCCAGGTGTAAGGCGCGCCTCCACGAACTCATGCAGCTGGACCGCGATTTTAGCCAGGAGGACCGCGACAAGATCAACCCTTGTAACTCGTCGAGCATCACCGACGCGCTGGACTTCGTCAAGAACCCGGTGAAGTGTTGCAAGCACGTGCACGAGCTGATCAAGTCGCTGATGGAGATCGTCCACGTGAAGAAGGAGGACCCGAAGACGAAAGGTAGGTGGGGGAGGTGTAGATGAGGTTTGATGGGTGTGTTGTAGATGCTATTTTGTACCATGGGGAGACGTGGGAGCTGATGGGGCGCCGGTGGGGGAAAATCGAGAAGGATTTCTACACGAAGAACAAGATTTTTGATATTAGTAAAATCCCGGATATTTATGATTGCATCAAGTATGATTTGCAGCATAATCAGCACACGTTGCAGTTCGAACATGCTGAGGAGTTGTACATTTATGCGAAGTATTTGGCGGATATTGTTATACCACAGGTTGCTATTGAAAAAAAAATGTTGGTTTATTTTTTGTTTATTATTTTTTTTTTTAATGTAGGAATATGGATTGACAGCCCAGGAGAAGCTAACTATAGGTCAGGGAATTTGTACGCCGCTTCTTAAAAAAATTAGGGCTGATCTTCAACGAAATATAGAGGAGCTGGGGGAAGAGAGTGTTAATAGACTCAATCCGCGGTACTCTCATGGGGTTTCAAGTCCGGGTAGGCACGTCCGAACTAGGTTATATTTTACCAGTGAAAGCCACGTCCATTCGTTAATTACGGTCCTGCGACACGGCGGACTACTAGATGTAAGTAAAATTATTCCACTTTTAATTTGTGTTGGTCTCCTCCAAAAAATTGATGACGTCATGTTAAAATTTTGCTGGTAAATCTCCTGGGAGTCCCTAGTGTTTTCTTTTTGAAATTTAGTGGTTTTTTTTTTGGAGCCACTGGTGTATGTTTTTAGAAAAAAAATTAAGGGAGCTCAGTCTCCCTAGTGTCTTTTTTAATGTGAAAGAATCTTCTGGGGTCTTGATGTCTTTTGTTTTAGAAATAAATAAATAAATAAAAAATGATCAATTCCGGGGACTCCTGGTGATTTGTTTTTAACAAAGTTTGAAAGAATCTTGGGGCTCCTATTGCCTTCTGTTTTAAGAATATGGAAGAATTTTCGGTTCCCTTTGTAATTTGTTTTTAAAGAGGTCCTGTTTGATTTTTGAAAGAATCTAAAGATTCTCAGGGGATTTTTAAAATTTAAATAAAAAAAAAGAAATTCAAGAATCTTCGGAGGGTGTTTTATTTTTGAACAAATTTTTAAAAATCTCAGTTTTATTTTTTAAAGAATTGAAGAATCTCAGGGGCCCGTGGTGTTTATTTTTTGAAGTGTTTTAAGAATCTCAGAGGTGCGTGGTGTCTTATTTTTGAAATAATTAATAAAATCTCGGGGGATATTTGTTGTTTTAATAAAAAAAAAAACAGGGATTTCTGGAACCATAGTGTTTTATTTTTTAACAAATTGTAAAGAACCTCACATTTCCTTGGTGTTTTACTTTTAAAGGAATTTAAGATTCTAGGAGGCCTCTGAGCTCTCTGGTATTTAATTTTTGAATTCATTAAAAAAACTCGAGGTATCTTTGGTGTTTCAGTTTTTAAGAATTTCAAGAGCCTCTGATGTTTTATTTTTGAAAGGATCTAAGAATTTCAGGCCCCTGTGGTGCTTTATTTTTTGAAGTGTTTTAAGAATCTCAAAGGTCCGTGGTGTCTTATTTTTGAAATAAATAGTAAAGTCTCAAGGCACATTTGATTTCAGTTTAAACAAAAAAAAAAAAAAACCCATAGTGTTTTATTTTTAACGGTATTTAAGATTCTAGGAGGTCCCTAGGGTTTGTTTGTTTTTTTAATAATTAAAAAATCTCAGGGGCCCCTTCAGTGTTTTATTTTTTAAACAAATTTAAAGAATCTCTGATGTTTTTATTTTTGAAATAATTTAAGAATCTCAGAGGCTCCTAGTGTTTTATTTTTGAGTTTTATTTTTGAAATAATTTAAGAATCTCAGGTAAGAATCGATAAAATTGAAAAATCACAAAACTGAAACATCGAAGTTGAAAAACCGTCGGATTGAAAAATGCGAAAACTGAAAATCGAATTGAAAAGTAACAAAATCGATTAATTGAGAAATTGAAAAAGTCAAAACATCGAACTCTTGATAAATGGAGAAACAGAATAACTGAAAAATTGAAAAATTTATATACCAAAAGGTCCAAATAAAATACAGAAAATTCCAAAAATTGAAAAATCGAAAAATTGAAGAGAAACCTAAAATTTAAAAAGAGAAACAGGAAAAAACGAGAAATGGAAAAATTGAAAAACTGAGGAACTAAAAAATTGAAAAATCCTAAAGCTGAAAATCGAAAAACTGAAAAATGGAGAAATCGAGAAATTGGAAAATGAAAAAATCAATTAATCGAAAATCTGATAACTCGAAAAATTGAAAAATTAAAAAATCGAAACTTCGAAATCGTAATAAGTCGGGAAATACATTAGGTAAATGAAAAATCGAAAAATCTAAAATGGAAAAAATTCAAAAAATTGAAAATAATCGAAAAATTGAGAAATAAAAAAATCTAAAATTTAACAATAGAAACAGGAAACAAACGTGAAATCGAAAAATTGAAAAATTGAAGGAAAAGTAAAAAATCGAAAAACTGAAAAATCGGGAAATTGAAAATGGAAAAAATTCCAAACTTTGAAAAAAAATCGAAAAATTGAGAAATAAAACAATCCAAAAATTGAAAAATCTAAAATTTAACAATCGGAACAGGAAACGAATGAGAAATCGAAAATCGAATAATTGTAAAATGGGAGAAAAATTAAGAAATCAAAAAACTGAAAAGTCGGGAAATTGAAAAATCAAGAAATTGAAATAAAAAAAGTCGTAGGATTGAAATATTCTAAAATGGAAAATCGAAAAATTTAAGAATTGAAAAATCGAAAAGTGGAGAAATCGAGAAATGGGAAAACCAAAAAATTGAAGAAAAAATAAAAAAAATCGATTAATCGAGAAATTGAGCAATCGAAAACATCTAAATCTTGATAAATCGAGAAATAGAATAACTGAAAAATCAAAAAATTTAAAAACCGAAAAATGTAAACAAAATAGAGGAAATTCCAAAAATTGAAAAATTGAGAAATCAAAAAATCGAAAAATTGAAAAATAAATCTAAACAAGAGAAAAACGAGAAATGGAAAAACTGAATTTTCAGAGGCTTCTAGTGTTTTATTTTTGTAGCAAATTTAACGAATGTTGAGAGCCTCTGATGTTTTATTTTTGAAAGAATTTAAAAATCTGGGCGTATTTTTGGTGTTTCAGTTTTAAAAGATTTTAAGAATCTTATAGGCCTCTGGTGTTTTATTTTTGAATTAATTAAAAAAATCTCGCGGTATCCTTGGTGTTTCAGTTTTAAAAGATTTAAGAATCTCGGGGCTCTTTGGTGTTTTATATTTGAAATAACTTAAGAATCTCAAGGGTCTCCGGTGTTTTATTTTTAAAAGAATTTAAGAATCTCGGGATATCTTTGGTGTTTCAGTTTTAAAAGAATTTTAGAATCTCAGAGGCCTCTGGTGTTTTATTTTTGAATTAATTTAAAAAATCTCGGGGAAACCTTGGTGTTTCAATGTTAAAAGATTTAAGAATCTCGGGGCTCTTTGGTGTTTTATTTTTTAAATAACTTAAGAATCTCAGGGGTCTCCGGTGTTTTATTTTTAAAAGAATTTAAAAATCTCGGGGTATCTTTGGTGTTTCAGTTTTAAAAGAATTTAAGAATCTCAGTGGCCAATGGTGTTTTATTTTTTTATTAATTAAAAAAATCTCGGGGTATCCTTTGTGTTTCAATTTGAAAAGATTTAAGGATATCGGGGCTCTTTGGTGTTTTATTTTTGAATTAATTTAGGAATCTCAGGGGTCTCCGGCATTTTATTTTAAAAAGAATGTAAGAATCTCAGTGGCCAATGGTGTTTTATTTTTGAATTAATTAAAAAAATCTCTGGGTATCCTTGATGTTTCAGTTTTAAAAGATTTAAGGATCTCGGGGCTCTTTGGTGTTTTATTTTTGAAATGATTTAAGAATCTCAGGGGTATCCGGCGTTTTATTTTTAAAAGAATTTAAGAATCTCAGTGGCCAATGGTGTTTTATTTTTTAATTAATTAAAAAAATTTGGGGATATCCTTGGTGTTTCAGTTTTAAAAGATTTAAGAATCTCGGAGCTCTTTTGGTGTTTTATTTTTTAAATAACTTAAGAATCTCAGGGGTATCCGGTGTTTTATTAAAAAAAAAAAAGAATCTCGGGGTATCTTGGGTGTTTCAGTTTAAAAGAATTTAAGAATCTCTGGGACCAATGGTGTTTTATTTTTGAATTAATTAAAAAAATCTCGTGGGGTCCTTGGTGTTTCAGTTTTAAAAGATTTAAGAATCTCGGTACTCTTTGGTATTTTATTTTTGAAATAATTTAAAAATCTCAGGATTCTCTGGTGTTTTATTTTTGATATAATTAAAATAATCTCGGGGTATTTGTGGTGTTTCAGTTTTAAAATAATTTAAGATTCTCAGATGCTCATAATGTTTTATTTTTGAAACAAATTTAAAGAATATGAAGAGCCTCTGATGTTTCAAAGGATTTAAGAATCTGGAGGTTCCTTGGTGTTTTATTTTTTAAATCATTTAAGAGTCCCGGGGGTATTTTTGGTGTTTCAGTTTTTTAAAAGATTTTAAGAATCTCAGGAGCCGCTAGTGTTTTATTTTTGAATTAATTAAAAAAATCTCGCGGTATCCTTGGTGTCTCAGTTTTAGAAGATTTAAGAATCTCGATGCTCTTTGGTGTTTTATTTTTTAAATAACTTAAGAATCTCAGGGGTCTCCGGTGTTTTATTTTTAAAAGAATTTAAGAATCTCGGGGTATCTTTGGTGTTTCAGTTTTAAAAGAATTTAAGAATTTCAGTGGCCAATGGTGTTTTATTTTTTTATTAATTAAAAAAATCTCGGGGTATCCTTGGTGTTTCAATTTGAAAAGATTTAAGGATCTCGGAGATCTTTGGTGTTTTATTTTTGAATTAATTTAGGAATCTCAGGGGTCTCCGGTGTTTTATTTTAAAAAGAATTTAAGAATCCCAGTGGCCAATGGTGTTTTATTTTTGAATTAATTTAAAAAATCTAGAGGATACTTGGTGTTTCAATTTTAAAAGATTTAAGGATCTCGGGGCTCTTTGGTGTTTGATTTTTGAATTAATTTAAGAATCTCAGGGATTTCTAGTGTTTTATTTTTGATATAATTAAAATAATCTCGGGGTATCTGTGGTGTTTCAGTTTTAAAATAATTTAAGATTCTCAGATGCTCATAGTGTTTTATTTTTGAAGCAAATTTAAAGAATATGAAGAGCCTCTGATGTTTGGGAATCTGGGGGTTCCTTGGTGTTTTATTTTTGAAATATTTAAGAATCTCGTGGTATTTTTTGGTGTTTCAGTTTTTTAAAAAATTTTAAGAATCTCAGGAACCTCTGGTGTTTTATTTTTGAAATAATTTAAAAAAAATCTCGGGGTATCTGCAGTGTTTCAGTTTTAAAATAAATTTAAGATTCTCAGGGGCCTCGGGTCTTTTATTTTTGAATTAATAAAAAACAATCTCCGCGTATTTTTGATATTTCAGTTTTAAAGAATTTAAGATTCTCAATTATTATTGAAGCAAATTTAAGAATTTCAAAAGCCTCTGATGTCTTATTTTTGAAAGGATTTAAAAATTTCAGGGCCGTTTCTTATTTTATTTTTGCAAGAATTAAACAAATCTCAAGGTATTTTTGGAGTTTAAAGTTGAAAAGAATTTAAGAATATCGGGAACCTCGAATGTTTTATTTTTGAAAGAAATTAAGAATCTGGAAGCCATTTGGTGTTTGATTTTTGAAATAATTTAAGAATTTTTGGGATC
The DNA here is from genome assembly GCF_036711695.1 of Zophobas morio. Lineage (NCBI taxonomy): Eukaryota > Metazoa > Arthropoda > Insecta > Coleoptera > Tenebrionidae > Zophobas > Zophobas morio. Next base: position 5,336,937 of record NW_026972115.1, read on the forward strand.
TCTGGTGTTTTATTTTTGAAATAACTAAAAAAATCTCGAGATATATGTGGTGTTTCAGTTTTAAAACAATTTAAGAATCTCAGGGGCCTCTGGTGTTTTATTTTTGAATTGATTAAAAAAATCTCCGGATATCTTTGATGTTTCAATTTTAAAGATTCTCAGAGGCGCCTAGTATTTCATTATTAAAGCAAATTTAAAGAACCTCAAGAGTCTGATCTTTCATTTTTGAAAAGATTTAAGAATTTCAGAGCCTTGTGGTGTTTTATTTCTGAATTAATTAAAAAAATCTCGGGGCTCTTCGGTGTTCTACTTTTGAAATAATTTAAGAATCTCGGGGGTCTCTGGCGTTTTATTTTTGACAAAATAAGTCCCTTTTTTTCAAAGAACGTGAAATAATGTTTAGTGATATTCTTTTTTTTTTTGTTTTAAGAATTCAGTTACAAATTATTTTAAAAAATTTCGATGTCTAGCTATAATTCGAAACGAATTCAGCCTAAACAACTCCCGACCAATTTTTCCAGATTAAACGCGACGAGCAGTGGCGCCGAGCCATGGAATACGTATCCATGGTCTCCGAACTAAACTACATGTCCCAGGTTGTGATAATGTTGTACGAAGACCCCACCAAAGACCCCTGCAGCGAAGAGAGATTCCACGTAGAACTCCACTTCAGCCCCGGAGTGAATTGCTGCGTCCAGAAAAATTTGCCACCAGGACCCGGCTTCCGACCTCACTCTCGGAACGAATCCGCAGCCAGCAAAAACAACACGGTAACTAACCCAACCACAGACTGACAAAACATTAAAAACTTCTGCAGAGTTCGGAGACTTCGGCCACCGCCACCCCCGACGAGCCCAAACCCCAGTGTTCGACAAGAATCGAAGAAGAGGGCCCGATCGAGGAAGAGAAGCCCGAAATCGTGGAAACGCCGGCCAGTTCAGCGGAACAATCGCCGACGACTTCGCCGGACGACACGTACTACCGACAGTACGGAAAATCGAGCGAGCCCATCCCCATAGGGTAAACGAAACGCGGCCTTGAGACACCTTCAACCTAAAGTCGTTAATTTGTGGCAGGAGTAGTCACACCGTGAGCGGCCACGAAGCCATGCACCTCGCCCAGCGGTTAACCGAAGAACTCGCGCAGCAGAGCAGCCGGAGTTACTCCAACCGCGCCATAAGTCCGGAGCCCGAAACCAGGTCCAAGAGCTACGAGAACAAGAGTCCTCAGAAGGGGAAAGGTGAGACGGAGGCGAGCCAGTTTTGTTGCTTTCGAGTTTGTGCAAATCGGGTTAAAGTACGCCTTGTTAGTCCGGCGAGGGTGGGCTGGGTGGTTTTGGGTGTATCGAGGACGTGCGACTGCTTGGGGATGTGGTCGTTATTGGAACGTAAGCGTCCGTCTGTGTTGTGGTAGACGACATTGCGCCTTATGTTCCAGTAAGGACTGGAATTTAAGCCCGGTTTGTCTCCGAGTGTGTGGCATGCGTCGGTTCTAACCTACTACTAATTTGTTTGAGCAGCCGAGAAACTGCATCAAAGTCTGGACGCTGTTAACAGCAAAGGTACGCAAACCTGAACGACTAGTAGCTTTTCCCCTTGACTGTGCCGCATTTTGTCCGACAACCCCCACGTCCACAGAAAAGAGAAATTGACAATCGTTTTTTGTTTAGTTCGATCCGGCGTAAACCCCTTGACGTTACAGGATTTTGTTAAAACGCACACGTGTTTGATTGCCGATTACATCCAACTTGATTTTGTTTCCGGGTCCTCTTCCACCACATCTCTGCTTTTTCTGTTACTGGAACGCGTAGAAGTTTGTTCGGTAGGAGAAGCACGCACTGCGTTTTACGTACGACACGTATCTTGCGACCGTTTAAATATATCTAAATTTCTTTGCCGTCGGTTTAGTTAGATATGTTTGAAAGGTTCGTTATCTTCAGCACTGGTACCGAACATTTTTCTGCTTGTTGCTGGATGTTTCCGAGATTTCCTCACCGTTATGCCCGGCGTGTCGAAATCTCGGCTTGCCTTAGCATGAGCAAAGTCAAGTTGATGTGATACTGAACTCATCTGTCTGGTAGACCCGTGCGACTGGTGTTTCCCACGATTTTTACGTCGGAAATACATTTTTCTCTTAGCGTTTCGACGAAACGGGATAGAGTTTGATGCATTTCCGCGCATTCTGCTCCCTCTTCGGTTCCTCCTTTCTCTTGAGGCATCGTGTCTGAGATGGGATTTTGTTTCTACCGATACGATACGAAGCGATAAAGACGACCACATTTTATCGGTACCGATATTTTATCGGTAACCGATATTTTATCGGTACCGATATTTTATCGTTATAGAAACAAAATCCTCCCCCCAGGTCTCATTTCATGCTCGCTTCGCTTCTTTCGATCTTTCTCGCTTCTGCATGCCTCTTTTAACGTTTACTATTTTTTCGTTTGTTTGCGTGCGTTTTGTGGTTTGAGTTGTGGGCTGTGCGCAGGCCCCGGGGGCGTCTAGCGAGGGGCAAACCGCCACCAGAAACGAATAACGTCCGAAAAAATTTGATTTTGTTGATTCTGGCGGCGGTTCGGCCCTCCCCCTGTCACTGTATTCAAGTGGTGGTAGCAAATTACTGACTCGATTCTTTTTTCTTTTCCAAACCCCGTGCTTCGCTTCCCTTGTTTGTTTTAACGGTGACTCGAACACATCTAACTCTCGCCATGATTTGCTTTCGTTTTAATTCGAACACAGACTCACCCCATAACGACACAGATACGTCAATAACACCCACGAACATACCCAAAACGCCACCCATCGAGGTCCCAGTGCGTACCGTCGACCCTAGCGAGCCTCTAGACTCTTGTCCGTACTCGTTCAAGCCCATCGGGTCGGACCGGCCCGAGCTCAGTCCGATTTCCGGCTCGTTCGACTACGACTTCCGCAGCGACCAGAACTCCCCGGTGACGCTCAAGTCGCCGGAGGAGACCCCCAAGTCGCGGCCCGAGAGCGCCACCAACGAGCTGCCGCTGACCGAGCTCAACCTCGCCCTGTTCACGTCCGAGCAGGAGTACCTCAACTCGTCGAGGATGAGCACGAACGAGCTGCCGCTGTCCGACATCAAGCTGAGCAAGCAGAACACGCTCGACAGCCAGGTGGACGACGTCTCGCTGGAGGTGAACTGGGAGAACGACGCCAAGGAGGAGGAGAGCGCGAGGAGCAAGCGCCACCGGTCGTTCTCGGACCCGAACATCCTCGACGGGGAGAAGCTGTTCCTCTTGGAGAAGTACAACGAGAGTCTGAGTCGCGACGGTACGCCACTGAACTCGAGCAATAACCTGAGTCCGGGAGAGTCGTCCCGAATCCCGTTCAGTTTCCATCCCCAGCACGCGCCCCCGTTGTCGCTGTTCTCTACCACTTTCACCCGCTCCCCCTCCAACCTGCTCTCTTTCTTCTCTTCGCCCCCTCGCGCCTCTCGCTCAATCTCTCACCCCAGTCCCGGCGTGTCTGTGAACCACCCGTGCATGTCCGATACAGAGTGCAACAACGCAACAGTCAGACGCCACCGTCACAGTATTGCCGGACAGATGAGCTATTACAAGATGCTAGGGTTCGGGTGCGGAGGACCTCTAGGTTTCAAGAAGCTGGCGGCGGGGAGCGGCAACTCGCTCTTCTCGACGGCGGTCATCTCGGGCAGCAGCAGCGCCCCCAACCTGAGGGACATGATCCCGAGCACGGCCAGCGCCTCGGGTAAGTTGATTTTCTTTCATTTAACCAACAACTGCTACACGGTCTTCCTGTGATTTTTTTTTTATTCTCTTACGTATTTTAATTATTGATAAACGCTATCATAAAATTCCCCAACCCCTTCAGAATATCGTCGCCTGAGAACTTGTTTGATCCACAGACCGGAGCGCTCTCAAGCCAATGTCGACTCTAAGCGTTTAGAATTTCTGCGTAAAACATAAAATTACATCTCACATGTTTCACTCGATTTTGACATGCAACTATTTTTTGTTTAATTAAGAATTATTTTTTTTATTGTAAATTGAACAATCGGATAATTGAAAAATCGAAACTTCGAAAAATCGGAAAATGGAAAATTAAAAATTACTTACGAATCAGGGTATTTCATTAGCCAAAATCAGTCTTATCTTAGCAGATACTAGCCCCGCCCACCCACCCTCTCTTTTTTTGAGAGTATTTCATTGGCCAAAGATAAGATTGATTGTGGCAAATGATATGCCCTCTAAGAAAATAGAGGGCGGGCGGGCGGGGTTAAAACTTGCTAAGATAGAACTGAACAATATTAAGAGTAGTCGCTGGAATGACGAACGGGTGGGTGGGCGGGGCTACTGTTTGCTCGTAAAACTAGGAAAGTATAAAGCAGTCGAAAAATTTTAAAGTTTAAAAAAGGAAAAACTGAAAATCCAAAAATTAAAAAGTCGAGAAATGGAAAAATCAAAAAGTCATAATACTGAAAATGCCAAAACTGAAATATCGAAAAATTGAAAAATTGGGAAATCGAAAACTTGGAAAAATTGAAGAGAAGAACTGAAATTTCTAAACTTTGGGAAGTCGAAACATGAGAAAATCAAAAAATATTGAACTGAAAAATCGAAAAATCTAAAATTTAAAAAATTGGAAAATGAAAAATCGTTTAATCTAAAAAAACCGACAAATCGAAACATCGAAAGATTCTAAAGTCAGAAATCGAAAAATTGAGAAAGCGAAGTAGGCCAAAACTGAATCGAGATCTCAAAAAATTGAAAAATCGTAAATTTAGAAATTCGGAAAATTGAAAAATAAAATTATACATAGAAGAACTGAAAACTCGAGAAATTGAAAAATCTAGAATTTTAAAAACCGAATAATTAAAATATTGAAAAATTGAAAATTTGAGAAATAGAAATATGTATAAAACAGTCGAAAAATTGAAAAATCTAAAGTTAAAAAAAATAATAAAAAAATCGAAAAATCCGAAAGTCGAAAAATCGAAAAGTCGAAGAATCAGGATACTGGAAAATCCCGAAACTGAAAGAAATGTCCAAAAATTGAGAAATTAAAAAATTGGAAAATTGGGAAATCGAAAAACCAAAAAAGCAAAGTCGAAAAATCGAAAAATCCAAGAATTAAAGAACTGAGAAATCGGAAAACTGAAAATTTAGCAATTTCAAAATTTGAAAAATTGAAAAATAGAAATACTGAACAACTGAAAATTCAAAAAATCGAGAAATCGAAAAATGTTAAATTTAAAACATTGAACAATTAAAATATCACAAAATTGAAAAATCGAGAAATCCAAACATCAAAAAAAAAAATTCGAAAATTTAAAATTTTAAAAAGGAAAAATTGAAAAGCCCCAAAGTAAAAATCGAAAAACCAAGAAATCCAAAAATTGAAACATCGAAAAATTAAAAAACTGAGACATCGAAAAATTAGAGAATCGGGAAATTGAAAAATCGAATTTTAAAAATTCAGAAAATTGAAACATTGACATATAGAACTAAAAAGTCGAGAAGTCGAAAAACCTAGATTTTAAAAATTGAAAATTAAAATATCGAAAAGTTGAAAAATTGAGAAATCGAAATATAAAACTGTCAAAAATTTGAAGAATCTACAGTTTAAAAAACGAAAAACTGAAAATCCAAATAATAAAAAATCGAAAAATCCAGAAGTTGAAAGATCAAAAAGTCGAAATACAAAAAATCCTAGAACTGAAAAATCACAAAATTGGAACGAAATATCCAAAAATTGGGAAATTAAAGAATTGAAAAATTGGGGAATCAAAAAGTCAAAAAAGCAAAGTCGAAAAATCGCAAACTTAAAAAAGCGAAAAATTGAAAAATCGAAAACTTTAAAAGTTAAAAAAACTTTGGAAAATCTAAAGTTTAAAAAATGAAAAACTGAAAATTCAAAAAATAAAAAATCGAAAAATCCAGAAGTTGAAAAATCAAAAAGTCGATATACTAAAAATCCCACAACTGAAATATCGAAAAATTGAATGGAAAAACTGAAAAATCACAAAATTGAACGAAATAATATTCAAAAATTGGGAAATCAAAGAATTGAAAAATTGGGAAATCAAAAAATCAAAAAAGCAAAGTCGAAAAATCGCAGACTTAAAAAAACGAAAAATTGAAAAATCAAAACATTAAAAATAAAAAAAATGTTTGAAAAATCTAAGTTTAAATAAGGAAAAACTGAAAATCCAAAAAATAAAAAATCGAAAAATCCAGAAATTGAAAAATCAAAAAGTCGAAATACAAAAAATCTCAAAACTGAAATATCGAAAAATTGGAAAATTAAATGGAAAAGCTGAAAAATCACAAAACTGAACGAAATATTGAAAAATTGGGAAATTAAAGAAACGAAAAATTGGGAAATCAAAAAGTCAAAAAAGCAAAATCGAAAAATCGCAAAATTAAAAAACCGAAAAATTGAAAAATCAAAAACATTAAAAATAAAAAAAAATGTTGAAAAATCTAAGTTTAAATAAGGAAAAACTGAAAATCCAAAAAATAAAAAATCGAAAAATCCAAAAGTTGAAAAATCAAAAAGTCGAAATATTAAAAATCCCAAAACTGAAATATCGAAAAATTGAAAAATTGAATGGAAAAACTGAAAAATCACAAAATTGAACGAAATATCCAAAAATTGGGAAATTGAAAAATTGAAAAATTGGGAAATCAAAAAGTCAAAAAAGCAAAGTCGAAAAATCGCAAACTTAAAAAACCGAAAAATTGAAAAATCAAAAACTTTAAAAATGATAAAAACTAAAAAATCTAAAGTTTAAAAAACGAAAAACTAAATTCAAAAAATAAAAAACCGAAAAATCCAGAAGTTGAAAAATCAAAAAGTCGAAATATTAATCCCAAAACTGAAATATCGAAAAATTGAATGGAAAAACTGAAAAATCACAAAATTGAACGAAATATCAAAAAATTGGGAAATTAAAGAATTGAAAAGTTGGGAAATGAAAAAGTCAAAAAAGCAAAGTCGAAAAATCGCTAACTTAAAAAGCCGAAAAATTGAAAAATGAAACACTTTCAAAATAAAAAAAACTGAAAAATCTAAAGTTTAAAAAATGAAAAACTGAAAATCCAAAAAATAAAAAATCGAAATTCCCAAAGTTGGCAAATCAAAAAGTCGAAGTACTAAAAATCCTAAAACTGAAATATCGAAAAATTGAATGGAAAAACTGAAAAATCACTAAATTGAACGAAATATCAAAAAATTGAGAAATTAAAGAATTGAAAAGTTGGGAAATCAAAAAGTCAAAAAAGCAAAGTCGAAAAATCGCAAACCTAAAAAACCGAAAAATTCAAAAATCCAAAACTTTAAAAATAAAAAAAAACTGAAAAATCCAAAGTTTAAAAAATGAAAAACTGAAAATACAAAAAATAAAAAATCGAAAAATCCAGAAGCTGAAAAATCGAAAAGTTGAATCCAAGTATTGGAAAATCCCAAAACTGAAAAAAATATCCAAAAATTGAGAAATTAAGAACTGGAAAATTCAGAAATCGAAAAACCAAAAAAAGCAAAGTCGAAAAATCGAAGAAATGAAGAATTGAAAAATTGAAACTTCGAGAAGTCGAGAAATGGGAAAATCAAAAATAGATTAATTGAGAAATGGGAAAACTGAAAATTTACCAACGTCAAAATTTGAAAAACTGAAACATAGAAATAAACATTGACCAATTAAAATATCGGAAAATTGAAAAATCAAGAAATCCAAACATGAAAAAACCAAAAAATTAATCGGGAAATCGAAACTCCAGAATTTAAAAATTGAAAAATTGAGAAATCGGATAATTGAAAAATCAAAAAATAAAAATTCGAAAATCTAAAATTTAAAAATCGAAAAACTGAAATACCTATCGATAAATCGGGAAATCGAAACTCCAGAATTTAAAAATTCGAAAATCTAAAATTTAAAAATGGGAAAATCGACAAATCAAAACTCCAGAATTAATTGAAAAATTGAAAAATCGAAAAACCGGGAAATCGAAAAATCAGAGAATCGAGAAATCGAGGAGTCGAAAGCCGAAAGTTACAAACTGAAAAATGGATAAATCGAGAAACTGAACAATCAAAACATCGAAAGATCCAAATTCGATAAACCGAGAAATCAAAAAATTGAAAAATTGAAAAATTTTAGAAATGAAAAATTGGAAAAATCGAAAATTCAAAAATTCGGAAAATTGAAATATAGAAGAATTGAAAACTCGATAAATCGAAAAACCTAGAATTTCAAAAATTAAAAAAATTAATATTTAACGAAAAATTGAAAATTCAAAAAGTAAAAAATCCAGAAGTCCAAAAATCGAAATATTGAAAAATCCCAAAATTGAAAAAAATAAAAAAAGAAATCGAAAAACTAAAAAAGCAAAGTCGAAAAATTGTAAGCTTAAAAAAATCGAAAAATTCAAAAATAAAAACCTGACAAATTGAAGAATTGAAAAAATTGAAGCTTTGGGAAGTCGAGAAATGGGAAAATAAAAAAAAAGATTGGTTCAGAAATCGGAAAACTGAAAATTTAGAAACATCAAAATCTGAAAAATTAAAAAAAAATCGTCAAATTCGAAAGCCGAAAAATCTCAGTAGCGTAATTATAAACCACAAGTTCAGAACTATGCTACTTTTTAACATTTAAATAACGTTTATTCGACAAAATTATCGAACGGATAAATTTTGACTGACGATTTAACATGCTTCCAGTAACTATAAATTGGAAAATGTTGATTTTTCCCAAAAATCTTGTTGGTGACAAATTTTGGTGAGCGTTTTACCATTTGATAATACAATTTGAAATGTAAATTTTATCAGTTGGGAACATTAGTTCTTCGTAGTGGATAAGTATCAGATCAGCGCTTAGAGTCGATATTGGCCTGAGTGCGCTCTGGTCTGCAGATCAAACAAGTTCTCAGTCACTTACTTATTATTGCATTAAACATTAATATTCTGAAATTATTCATATCATTTTGACATTAATAAATCCAACAATTTATCAGACTTTTTTAAATTTCGCCCCAAATTTTTTCGTTATCCCCATTGATGGAGACCGCTGTTCGATCGGCAACACGCAAAATAATTTTTTTAGCGATTGAAGGTTTCGGCGGGGTGCCCCCGATCCGCCCCCTGGAGACCCTCCACAACGCTCTCTCGCTGAGGCAGATCGACACGTTCTTGGAGCAGATGACGGCCGCGCCGCTATTCCGGACGCCGTCGTCCACGCCGCCCAAGTACCCCTCGACGCCGCTGCCGACGCCCACCAACGGCGGCCAGTCCATGGTGACGAGTTCGGCGTCCCAGCCGCTGAAGCTGCAGTCGCCGAGTAACAGTAAGTCGCGTCGCGGTCGATGTTCTTGTTTCTGATTTGTCTGTAGGCGTAGGGTGGAGCGGCCCTCCGAGTTTCGTGTCGAGCAGCGGCCCGTCGTCGCCCGGCGTCTCCGAGAACTCGAAGGAGAGCAGCGAGATGTCGTCGAGCATCATCAGCGCCGATGGGTACTTACAAAAATTAAACGAATTAAATAAATAGCCACTTTCTGTCATCATTCTTCTTGATTTTATTTATTTCACCCTTTCTCTTTCATACAGTCTGTATTGTATGTGCATGGTTCTTTTGTCGGGAATGTTTTTTCTTCGGCCAGGTCTGTATTATATGTGGCACTTAGGTTGTTGTGTTTGCGTGACGTCACACTGCACTGATTTGCTTGTGTGTGGTTGAGGTGTGGTTGGGTACTGATGGGTTTTCTTGTGTAGGATAAATGTGGACAATTTTACTAAAATCTTCCCAACTGCTCCTGGGTTGGATCAGGATTTGGGGAATGTGGGGATCTTGCTCGATTTCGATCGGGAGATTTCAGGATCGATGGAGTTCTCGGAGTACTACTCCCAGATTCACAGGCCTCAAGGTACGTCAAGGTTGTCTAATCCGTGTTAGTACAGTGGTGTTGTAGGAGACAGCGGTGACGTCACTCCAGTCTCGGGTGGCTCGGAAGTCGAATTCAACACGAACGATGCAACCGCGGGCTCGACTGCAGAGTGTGACGTCACGGTTACCGAAGACATCGACTCGTGCTTCCTCGGAGACGAACACGGCATCGAAAGCCCCATGTCTCTACCATGCAACATGATCACAAGCATGACCGAAAACAATCTCCTGTGCCAAGGTAGCATAACCCCCAAGGTGATCTCACCCATGAGTACCAACATCAACATATGCACCAACATCCTGCACCCATCCAACTCCGACAACATCAGTCTCAAACATATCGAAAACATCGACAGAATGCAGCCATCCTCCAGCAGAATCTACAACGAATTCGACCGCACCAGAGACTTCAAGAACTTCACCAAGAAATCCAACATCTACGATAAAGACTTGCCATGCACGAGTAAGAACCTGGTGGCTCTCGGTTCCGACAAGTGGTGCACCACCAAAGAAAAATTCCTAGAAGCGACGTTCACTCCAGATTCGTCCGAAAAGAAGCAACCCTTCGAGAAAACGGGCGAACCCAAACCCAACCCCGGGACCGTCGTGGTCAAAGAACACTACATAGAGCCCCCACGGATGACCCGAATTTCCAGGAGCTTCCACGGGAAGTCGCCCACGAGTAGCAGCTTCCTCGACATCTCGGGTTCGGCTCCCAGGAGAGCCAGTGAAGGCATACCCTTGACTAGCCGTAGTTTGAACCTGCAGCCCGATACGCTGAAACAAGACTTCCCGAGTTCGAGTGGGGGGAGTAGGCGGAAGAGCAGTCTGGAAAAGAGGAGCGGGCGGCCTCAGTTCGTGACGCAGTTGTCGCAGCCTTGCGGGAGCACCATGCCGTCTCCCGGTTTAGGTTTAAGGAAGACTTCTTTGACTGATGTAGGTGTAGGTAAGAAGAGGTTTACCACGACGCTGGTGGACGAGGCCGAGCATGCGGCGGCCATGGGGATCAGCTTCAGGCCGTTTTTGGTCACGGAGGCGGCGAGCGAGGGAGACGGCGACAGGGAAAAGGAGAAAGAGATTGCGTCTGGTAGTAAGGTTTCTTATTTTAGGAGTCTTAGTAGTGATAAAAGCGATAATACGTAAATAAGAGGGATAAGTATACTTTGAAATTCTTTGTGATTATTGTCCAAATAAAGATTTTTTTGTTGAGCGTTTTTTTTTTCTGGTGGTCTGAAGGTATTTACACAGCTTACCTGGTCTCTGGAGCACAACTGAACGTATTTCAATCCTAAAAATTAATCAACATGTGTTTGTGAGGTGTGGTCATTTCAATAATTTAGAATTGCCAACACAAAAATTTGCTTTAATTATTGATATACAGTCATCAAAATTGATTGAGAGAGTTGGTACTCCCTGTTTTTGCCGTGAAGTTTGTCAACCTTATGACAGATTTGTTTAAGGTTAGGTGGCAATGAATTCAGTGCCGTGACAAGAGAACGGGGGGTTGATTGTCGAACTCATAAGCATAAGTGGATTCTGAAGAATAATTCCACGCCCCAAATTCGTCTGAGTACCACTCCGAAACAAATGTAAAATTCGAAACTTCAAATCTGACAACTAATATTTTTTACCAAAAAAAAATCGAAAAAAGACGCCACTGAGTTTTGACATTTGAAACTTGAAACTTCAAATCTAGCAGCTAATATTTTTATACAACTTAACAAACCAAATTATGCAAGTTCAGGTTTACCAACTCTCTCAATCAATTTTGATGACCCTGTATATATACAGTTTCCGACAAAAATTTTCAAACATCACTTTTCTGTCATGTCAAAAATTTTAATGTACTCTATTGCTTTATTGTCCTTATTTCGGACAGCTGGAATGTCAAACTTCATGTAAGTGTCAAATGTAAAAGTTAAAAATGACTGTCAAATATTTAGGTTAGATTTAGGTTGCTTTACACTATTTGACGACTGAATGACATTGACGTCTGAAATTTTTGGCGGCAACTGTATATAATACTTGCTGAGATAAGACTGATTTTCACAGATGACATACTTTGTAAGTAAATAGAGGGCGGGTGGGTGGGGCTAGTATTTCCTAAGATAAGACTGATTTTGGCAGATGACATACTTTCTAAGAAAAGAGAGGGTGGGTGGGCGGGGCTAGTTCTTGCTAAGATAAGACTAATTTTGGCAGATGACATACTTTCTAAGAAAACAGAGGGCGGGTGGGCGGGGTTAAAACTTGCTAAGATAGGACTGATTTTGCCAAATGACTACCCTCTAAGAAAACAGAGGGCGGGCGGGTGAATTGGCACTTTTGACTTTGTTTTAAATTTTAGATTATACCGCTTGTCAAAATAGAATTCAATTCCCTTTGTACAGTAAATAAAATAAGTCAGTGAAATAGAAAAAAAAGGGGCGGAGCTGAGTATAGCTTTTTTCTTAAGAGTCTTGTAAGCAAGTAGTAGCCCCGCCCACTGCCCCCTTTTTATTCCAGTGACTACTCTTATTATTGTGCAGTCTTACCTTAGTAAATACTAGCCCCGCCCACCCGCCCTCTGTTTTATTAGAGGATATGTCATTCGCCAAATTCAGTTTTATCTTAGCATGTACTAGGCCCGCCCACCCGCCCTCACTTTTCTTGGAGGATATGTGATTTGCCGAATTCAGTTTTATCTTAGCAAATACTAACAAAAAAAAAAAAGAAAAATTGAAAAAATGCGCTTTAAAAAATTGAAAACGCCAAAAATTGAAAAATCGAAAAGTGATTAATTAAAAATTAAAAACTTGTGAAATTTGTTTTTCGGAATCAATAAAAATGAATGATCAAAACGGAATAGGGGTGGGTGGGAGGGGCCACTTTTGATTTTGTTTCAAATTTTAGATTCTACCGCTTATCAAAATATAATTCAATTCCCTCTGACAGTAAATAAAATAAGGTAGTGAAATAGAAAAAAAAAGGGGCGGAGCTGAGTATAGCTTTTTTCTTAAGAGTCTTGTAAACAAGTAGTAGCCCCGCCCACTGCCCCCCTTTTTATTCCAGTGACTACTCTTATTATTGTGCAGTCTTACCTTAGTAAATACTAGCCCCGCCCACCCGCGCTCTATTTTCTTAGAGGATATGTCATTTGCCAAATTCAGTTTTATCTTAGCATGTACTAGGCCCGCCCACCCGCCCTCACTTTTCTTGGAAGATATGTGATCTGCCGAATTCAGTTTTATCTTAGCAAATACTAACAAAAAAGAGAAAAATTGAAAAAATGCGCTTTAAAAAATTGAAGACGCCAAAAATTGAAAAATCGAAAAGTGAATAATTAAAAATTAAAAACTTGTGAAATTTGTTTTTCAGAACCAATAAAAATGAATGATCAAAACGGAATAGAGGTGGGTGGGAGGGGCCACTTTTGATTTTGTTTCAAATTTTAGATTCTACCGCTTATCAAAATAGAATTCAATTCCCTCTGTACAGTAAATAAAATAAGTCAGTGAAATAGAAAAAAGAAAAGGTGGGCGGAGCTGAGTATAGCTTTTTTCTTAAGAGTCTTGTAAGCAAGTAGTAGCCCCGCCCACTGCCTGCTCTTCATTCCAGTGACTACTCTTATTATTGTGCAGTCTTACCTTAGTAAATACTAGATCCGCCCACCCGCCCTCTATTTTCTTAGAATATATATCATTTGCCAAAGTTACTTTTATCTTAGCATGTACTAGGCCCGCCCACCCGCCCTCACTTTTCTTAGAGGATATGTCATTTGCCAAATTCAGTTTTATCTTAGCAAATACTAACAAAAAAAAAACATGAAAAAATATATACAGGGTGCCGCATCCAAGTCTGGATATAGGGAATTAACATGGGAATTGGTTTTTATTTTATAATATCTCCCCAGATCACTTTAAAGCTATTATTGAGTGATGCCTTTGTGGAGGTCGAAGAGGGCTATCGGCCAGTATTTTTTTCAAATCGTTGCATCGCGCTCATTCACTGTAAAAAGGTTTTAAAAATCGTATTTTGAAATTCGCGCCCGATCCGAATTGTCGCGAAGTGTTCCGTCGTACTGTCGAAGTTCGGCGATCGCGTCTTTTCATTACCCATGCAAAATTCAAATGTCAAAGTGAAATTAGAAATTATTCTCATCAGAAATCAACGAACAAGTCAAACTGAATTATTTTATCCAGTGTGATGATTATTGTAGGACAAATTAAACGGAATAAATGCACAAACTGCACAAAATATTAATATTATAAGTCGCGACATGTACACATTATATGTATTACTAGTTGCATAACCAATCAAGCCAATCGATAATAAATTTAAATCAGAATATTTTTTATTTTTGCGTATAAATTACTAAACCTGGTTTACTTATTGATGTCTGAAAAACAGATTTCGGGAATTTAACAATTGTTCGCCCATTGAAATATCGCAATTTTTTAAAATTTCAAAAAATTCGAATTTTACACCGAATTTTTCGAAAAGATTGCGGCGTGACCCTAAACACCCTATATTTTTGGAATTAGCACGCCAAGATCTATAACCCTAAATTTTTTGAGAATTTTTAGACGATTTTTTCAAAAATAAAATTCCTGAAACACATTTCGACCCATTTTCAACGATTTTCGAAATTTAACTAAACGCAAAAAACTTAAAAATTAGAAAAATTGAAAAATTGAGAGATTGAAAGATCAAAAGAACGAAAAATCGAAAAGTGATGAAGTCGAAAAATCGAAAAATAGAGAAATCAACAAACAAAAAGTTAAAAGTTGAAAAATTGGAAAACCGGAAAAATCAAAATACGAAAAAATGGAAAACTGGAAAAACTGAGAAACCGAAATAGGCCAAAATAAAAAACTGAAAAACTGATAAATCAAAAACCTTAACAATCAAATCTCGATAAATCAGGAATGGAAAATTAACAAATCGAAAAATTGAAAAACCGAACATCTAAAACCAGGAAGTCGAAAAATCGAAAGATTAAGAAATATTGAAAAATTAAAATATCAAAAGACTGAAAAACCTAAAACTTAAAAATCCAAAAATTGAAAAATTGAAAAAATAAAAATGTATCAAAAAATCCAAAAGTCAAAAATAGAAAAGCCGAAGAATTGAAATATTGAAAAATCCTAAAACTGAAATATCTAAAAAATCGAAAAATTGAAAAATCAAAAACCTGAAAAATAAAAAAAGAATTGAAGATCAGGAAAATCGAAACACTCGAAGGTCAAGAAATGGGAAAATCAAAACATCGATTAATTGAAAAATCGAAAAATTGAGAGTTTATGAAACTCAAATTTGAAAAATTAAAGATCGAAAATTTGACAAAATGACAATTGAAAAACAGAAAATTTAAAACCGGGAAGTCGAAAAATCAAAAGATTAAGAAATCGAAACACTTGAAAAATTCGAAAACTTAAAAAATTCAAATATCTGAACTGAAAAATCGAAAAATCTATCATTTTAAAAATTAAAAAATCTAAAATTTAAAAATCGAAAAATTGAAAAATCGAAAAACTGAGATATCCAAAAATGAAAAATGAAAGAAAAACTGAAAAATGGAAAACATGAAATATCCGAAAACTGACATATCCAAAAGCTGAGAACGGTCGAAAAATTGAGCAATCGAAAAATCCAAAAAGTGAAGTCGAAAAATTGAAACCTTAAAAAACTAAAAAATGAAAAATCGAAAAATTAAAGAATTGAAGAACAGGAATATCGAAACCCTCGAAAATCAAGAAATCGGAAAATCAAACCATCGATTAATTTTAAAATCGAAAATTTGAAGGTATGAAAGTCAAATTTGAAAAATGAAAAATCGAAAATTTGAAAAAACGACAATTGAAAAACAGAAAATCTAAAACCGGGATGTCGAAAAATCGAAAGATTAAGAAATCGAAACATTTGAAAAATTGAAATATGGAACAGTTGAAATGAAAAATCGAGAAATCGAAAAATCTAAAATTTTAAATATTGAAAAATTAAAATACCAAAAAATTGAGAAATCTAAAATTTAAAAATCGAAAAAGTAAAAAGTTGACACATCGAAAAATCCAGAAGTCAAAAATGGAAAAGTCGAAGAACAGAAGTATTGAAAAATCCCAAACTGAAATATCGAAAAACTGAAAAATGAAACAAAAACTGACGAATCGAAAAACTGAAAAATTCCAAAACTGAGAATCTAAAGAATCGAAAAATTGAGAAATTGAGAAATCGGAAAATCAAAAAAGTGAAGTTGAAAAATCGAAACCTGAAAAAATTGAAAAATTGAAAAACCAAAAAACCTGAAAAATCAATCAATTGAAAAATCGACAAATAAAGAGTTTATAAAAGTAAAAAATTGAAAAATCGAAATATTTAAAAATCGTAAAATTGAAGAATTGTAATGTTCTGGTAAATCTAGTGTCAATTTGTCGAAAGTAGAACCCGTTGTTAAAAATATTATGACATTTTTTCTATCGTAGTTAATTTTATTCCTAGTTAGAAACAAACACTGTTGCCAATATAAGTCGAGGAGTCCTCAACCGAAATTTATGTTCTCTGCTAATATCTTCATGTTGTCACTATTGTCCCCCTAGGGAGATGTAAAAAATCACCCTTGCTGTTAACCAATAACCATTATTTGCAATAAGTGACTCACTCCTGAATCACGTATGTACTTTGACATATACTATTACCTCTATTTACGTCCAAAACAGGGGATAATCCCCTACCCGACACCAATTATTCTTTATATTAAAATGAATGAATGACCCTTGTGGCGTTAGTTCACCCGTTTAAAAAAATCCACACTTTTTCTACGATCATTTAACAAAAATTTACCAACAATTTAAAAATTTGAAAGTAAAAATAACTGAAGCATAAAAAATTCATTGCGCTATCTATCCGAAATGCCTTTGTTATCTTTTCGACAAACACCCATCCTGACGTTTCTCTCCGCCGCTCCTCAGGTACGTTACTCCAATTTCCTGCATCCAAGATAAAAATTATGCATAATGACCCCCAAGAATATGCAAGACATCCGCTCAACGGTACGTCGAGCTCCTCTAGCATGTATAATTAAGCCGAATACACTCAACCAGTTATTTGTTGACATTCGAGAGCGCCAACAATGCACGACGACCGGTACAAAGGAAACCAAGAACCAGAAAAATGCGCGAAGATAGCGCCTGGACGAAATCTTGTTTGAATACCGCCTGAGCTTTTCGTATTGGCTGCAGATACTTCCTCCGACTTATCACAGTTTAAATAATTTGTTGTATTCTCGGTACACACCAGATGTGCTTCAAAAACTACAACAATGGACGCGTCGCAACTTTCCAATAAATGACTTTGTGTTGCGAAGCGTGCCGCCAGTGGCGTAACGAGGGTTTCTCAGCGGGGGGCACTGGTTTCTGTATCACGACGTTTCGTTGTTGTCAGGAAGTAAGTTTGATAACTTTTCTCGCAATTATTGTCCGTTTAATGTATGACGAAATAGTGGCGCCAAAACTGCCGACCCGCCAACTTTAATTGTGCACGTGCACGCCCATGGAATTCACCCCACATGACGCGAGACATATGCAGCTGTTTGATAAGTGCGTCCCCCATGCTGCCGTTACGCCGCCAGCTCTTTAACAACCACCAGGCGACCAGTCGTCACCGGGCCGTGCCCTAAACGACAACAAATGACGGTTAAAACTCGGCTCCAAAATGGCAACTCGCACCGTCCACAAGAACTACTACTCGAACCCCGCCTTCAGCCAGCAGAGCGAGTTCTACAACGGCAAGCCGCTGTCGCAGATCGTCCAGAACGTGCGCCAGTCCCCCGTGGGGGCCCAGAGCCACTACCATGAAGAGTGCTACGACGAGCAGGAGTTCTACGAAGAAATGCTGGTGGACGACTGCGGCGTCGTCAAGGAGAAGAAGGTCCTGGTGGTGTCCTCACCGGGCGAGGAGCGCATCGAGGCGAAAACTAAACCCCGCTACGAGT
The DNA here is from genome assembly GCF_036711695.1 of Zophobas morio. NCBI lineage: Eukaryota > Metazoa > Arthropoda > Insecta > Coleoptera > Tenebrionidae > Zophobas > Zophobas morio. The sequence goes on from NW_026972115.1 coordinate 5,354,827, forward strand.
ACATTCCCATGCAGGAGAACTGCCGGTACGTGAACCCGCCCAAGGTCCAGGTGCACCGGTACGCCGTGGTGGAGACGACGAACAACGAGGACCTGGGGCCGCGGCGGCACCGGTACGAGTACATCCCCGAGGAGGCGTCGCCGCAGAAAACCGTTACTAGTAAATATACACACCCAATAAACAAAATCCTCTAACTCGCTTAATTGTTAGGAAGCCGGTACGAGTACATTCACAGCGAGCCCCCCAGCCCCCGGCGCCACGCCAACCCCGCCGCCACCCAGAAACTCCACGAGCTCCTCTCCACCCCGAAGAAGTCGCCGCGACTCCCCCAAAACGGGCGAATTTGGTCACCGCAGGCCCAGAGACGGTTGCCGTCGCCCCCTCACCGAGACCCCTTCTTGACGCCGCCAAAGCCCGCTCCCAAGTTCCGCCAGAAGCTCAACTACGCCCTGGGGGCGCAGCAGATGGTGCACCAGGACAAGAGGCACACGGCGATCGTGGCCCCCATGTGCTCCAGCCCCACTCAGAGCGTCTACAGTGATACCACTTTCGCTAAAAGCGAGCCGTGGATGAACATAGGGCCCAAGAAACCCACTCAGGTTACGCTGGCGGTGGCGGCGGTGATGATGATGTTGTGCGGCGGGGTCACGTCCGGGTTGTGTTTTTACATGGTGTCTATAATGGGGCGGTTGTATTTTCTGGATTTTGGGATCATAGCGGGGTTTACGTGTCTGGTTTTGGGGCTTTTGGGGTTCAGGACGAGGAATTGCTACTGGTTGCCTAACAGGAATTACATATCAGGTAGGTGGGGTGGTTTTGTAAGTCGATTTTTCTAACGGTTTTTTTCTAGGGTATATTCTTTTGAGTGTTTTTAGTCTTTTGATGTGCGCGGGGTTGTTGGTACTGTTGGTACTGCAACCCAAGCCAGGTACTCCGCTTGCGGACATGACTTCTGGGGCTGTGTGCGGGATTTCCGTTTTGTCGCTGGTGCTGGCTTCCGTGGGGGTGTTGACGAGTTATTGTTGTAAGTACCCACCACCGGATAACAGGGTGGAGCACAGCGTGCCCGGATTTACGGTTTAGAAACTTTTATCTTATAGCTGGACTTTGATAAAAGTATATATTTATAAATTGTGACTGACGATGTAAATATTGTATTACTGTAAGTACTTAAGTATTGTTGGTATTTATTTAACAGATGTCTTTATGATTTTGTGTTTCTTACGAGGTTGCTTAGTAATTTTAGATTATGTACAAAACAGGACCAAATGCTTCTAGTTTATCGATTATTGGCTGTAAATAGGTTTATTATTTATTGTACTAAATATTGTAGTTATTTGTATAGTTACTGTTTTTCTTAAATAAACGGTTTTATGGATGAAATAAAAAAACTATTCACCGTTATTATCCTTCGTCACCGTAGCCCCATGATCTTTCCATATTCTTAAAATAAAAACATACAGAGGGACTCGAAAACTGGCTCTGATTAAAAAAAAAAAAATACTAAAGCCTCCCAAGATTCTAATTCAAAAAAAACAAACTCTCAAAAATGTTGATTATGAAACTTAAGTAAGCGTATTTATTTTTATGTGGTTAAAATAAAGGTTGTGGATTCCCAAAATCTCAGGTCAGGTCAAGTAAAGTCCAAATCTGGTATCGCCAGTTTAAGTCAGGCAGGTCAGAACAGGTTTGGTCAGGTTTTTTAAATTATTTTTACGATTCTTAAATTCTTACAAAAGTTTAATACCGAAGGGTGCCAAGATTTTTAAATTCTTTCAAAAATAAAGCTGCAACGGCGAGGATTTTGCAATTAAGCTCCGCCCCTCGGCTTACGACGAATAAAAAAGAATCAACAGAATTAAGATAGGGCGGGTGGGCGGGGCTAATATTTGGATTTTTTTTCTTAATCTACATAGTCGTCTTTTCGTAGCAAGAAATTGAACATGTTTTAAGTTTCATGTTGTGAAAAGAAGTCTACACGTATTAAAACAAAAAGGGAAAATGTAAGCCCGCCCACCCGCCCTATCTCAATTGTTATGATTTTTTTTATTCGCTGTGAACCGTGGGGGCGGAGCTTAACTGCAAAATACTTATTTCTTTACAAGAAATTAAGAACATGTTCTTGAGTATCGTGTTGTTCAAAGAATATTATGTACGTTAAGAATAAAAGGCTAAATATAAAACCCGCCCACCCACCAAGTCTCAATTGTGATGATTTTTTATTCTTACAAACTTAAAACACGTTTAAAATGGCAAATTTGTTTAGGAAAATATCGATTTTGCAATTACGATCTGACAACGAATGAAAAATTCATCAGAATTGAGATAGGGTGGGTGGGCGGGGCAGATGGTTTGCTTTTTTTCTTAATATATATACAGCCATCTTTTCGTAACAAAAAATTTAAAACATGGTTAAAATGGGTTTTGCAAGGAAATACGGATTTTGCAATTATGGGGCGGAGTCTAATTGCAAAATCTATATTTCCTTGTACAAATTTTCCATTTTAAAAATGTTTTAAGTTTCATGTTGTGACAAGAAGTCCAGAAACAAAAAGGCAAAATTAAACACCGAAGGGTGCCAGGATTTTTAAATTCTTTCAAAGATAAAACGGTAAAGGCGAGGATTTTGCAATTAAGCTCCGCCCCTCGGCTTACAACGAATAAAAAAGAATCATCAAAATTAAGTTAGGGCGGGTGGGCGGGGCTTATATTTGGCCTTTTTTTTTTAATATACATAGTCATCTTTTCATAACAAGAAATTTAACACGTTTTAAGTTTCATGTTGTGAAAAGAAGTCTACACATATTAAAATCAAAAGCCAAAATGTAAGCCCGCCCATCCTCCCTATCTCAATTCTTTTTCACCTCGAAATAATTTTAAGAAGGATTCTGTTGAACTGAAGAAACCATTAATTAATAGTGGATGAGTCAATTTTTGAAGTTTTTCACGTATGTCATGGAATTTTACTAAAATACAGTTTCAAAAACACATAATTACAGTCATTTTCAAGGTTTTATTTTCTCTACTATTTATTTAGCTACACGTTTAACATTTCCATTTGGCTTTCAGTCTCCCTTATTACCTCGAATGCAGAAATTCCTTCACGATATGTATAGAGAACTCTAGTAGCATCAGCACGTGTCTTTTTTTAATTGAGATAATAAAACTTCCAATTTTTGAGTTGAGGATGAAAAAAAATTATAAAGTAGTCTTGCTGGCTTTTCTTATTTGATCAGCCATAAATGGATCAATAGTTTTGTCTATAGCATAATCCTGAACTTGTGGTTTATAAATACATTATTGAGATTACTCGGCTTTTAGATTTTTCGATTTTTCTACTTTAGACGTTTCATTTTTCAGTACTTCAATTTTGGGCATTTTCAATTTTTCCATTCTTCAAATTTTCGGTTTCTCCATTTTTTTATTTTTCGATTTTTGAATTTTCCGATGTTTCAGCTATACAATTTCTCAATTTTTATCCTCTTCAATTTTACGATTTCTAAATATTTCGATTTTTCAATTTCTGAATTTTTCAAATTTTGACGTTTCTAAATTTTCAGTTTTCTGATTTCTGAAGGAATCTTTTTTTATGTTCCCATTTCTTCCCAAAGTTTCGATTTTTCACTTTTTCAATTTTTCGATTTTTCAGGTTTTTGATGCTTCAATTTTCCAATTTCTCAGGATTTTGATTTTTCAATTTTTCGATTTTATAAGCTTACGATTTTTCGACTTCTGGATTTCCCGATTTTCAGTTTTTCGTTTTTTAAACTTTAGAATTTTCAATTTTCGACTGTTTTATGACCGGTTCTTCCCCATAGAGCTCAATGTTGTCTTCCTGCTTAGGAAGATACATTGAATTCAATCCAGTTGAAACCTAAATTGTGTAAGTATTGAAACTGATCATTATTATTATTTTCGAAACGTATTTTTTTAGCGGTTGTAGATACCATTGTACGAACCTACTTAGCCACTGTTTTTCTCAAACAATTCGCTTTACCAGGACTGTCTTTCAGGGGCGGCTTGTCCTATGAGGCAGGTGAGGCAGTGCCTCACCAATGAATTTTACGCCTTATTAGGATTTTTATTATTTTATACGGACACATTTCGGCCAATAATTTGTGTCTTTTTTCTAAAATTTTAAAAATAAATATAGAAAATTATATTCTTATTTTTATCTCGGTAGGTACTCGTTGCTCCCTTAATTAAACAGCGCGCTTAAACACTCGGCACAACATGTATTTTGTGACGCGAATGAGGCCGACTCGAAGCTTGCCTCTACAGCATATATAGAAATCATGTTGTTAATAGGCAAGCAACCTGCAATACACTTATAAGCGGTATGAGTTGAAAAAAGACAAAATTGAGGCTAGCCTCATTTCCGTGCTTGCAAAAGAGATGGACAACTATATTATTTGCGCGCGGGGAACGTGCGATTGCAATGCAGTCTGCATTCGCAGGAGTATTCAAAATTAGGCCGTTGATTGTTTTGCCACAAATCTGTGTGTGTATAAATTGATTCAAAATTTCGGTAACAGAATTTTGTCTTAAAAGTGCCTACGTTTGCGTGGGTCGCGTTAGTGCTTTGTGCTTGTCATAATTTGATTTCGGTAATCGTTATTTAAGATTACGAGTAAATCGGAATTTTTCTCTACTAACGTTAAATGACAATGGCAGTTCTGTTTTTTCTACTTTCACGTATGATGATAAATTGTATGTAGTTAAGGAATTAAAACCGCCGGTTCCTGATTTGAGTAAATCGTTAATTGATCCATAAAAAAAATTTTTAAATAAATCCGTATTTATATTTTATATTTTTTTCATTTTGTTTTTTGTTATAAATCAAATTAGCTTTATTTTATGTTGTATTTGATCTTTTTCGATATGTTTCCTTTAAAGTTTATTTTAATTTTGTTTTTTGTTAGAAGTTATATTAGTTTTTTCTGACCACGCTTCCCTTTCCTTTTGTCCTGTCATTCTCATCCTTTCCTTGCAAGACCTCCTTACACCTTCACGTTGGTTCTTTGTGGACAGTTAAATGAGTTTACAAATTTGTTTATTTGACTAAATAGAAAATATTTAAGTAAACTTGATTTATTTATATTTTAGAGCGTTTTGTGCTGTGCCTCATCAATTTTTCAAGTCATGAGCCGCCCCTGCTGTCTTTGTCTTGTATTTACTGGAGCGTTTAATACTCAGCGAAATTGTCAAGCTTCGTAATTTCGTGCCAAATTCCGACTTGGCTTTTTCGCCAGCCAACAGATATTAATGGATTTTTTAGCTTACTTTCGTTTAACAGTAAATGCAATTTTTGCGTCTTTACACCTATCCCGGCACCAGAAAAAACCGATCCGCTTGTTCGAAATTAATAACACTGACGAGTTTATTAAGTTGACAGAGTGGCTAATGGGTGAACGTTTCCGACTCAATTTCAAAATTAATTTATTGCACCTCAGCCAGTCTAAACCACTTGTTCTGTGTTTTCACTTGACGCCTGCCGAAAGTAGAAAATTTTTAGTAGGTGTTAATTATTTTCGGCTTGTAAAAGCAACCTATTTTCTTAATTTGGTTTTAAAAACTATTGCATTGGCGTTTCGTCAGAGCCACTCCATCACAACAATAAATCTTTACACTTGTTTCGTCAAGGTGATGTGAGAATTTTTTGTTAATTAAACAGTTTGACAATACGACGACGAAAACGCGACTTTGCGCGTTTTTGCCGAGATTACACAACCAGAGAAAACACACAAAAATTAATATTGATGATACTCGTCTTCAACAATTTCTCTTCGAAAGTAAAATTTGTTTTATTTTTATCCTTTAAACTTATTTAATTTATCATTGGTTATACGACTTCCGGCGCGTCTGTGCAATGAACTTCAACTGGACGTTGGTTTTGTTTTCGCATTTACATAATTCCAGTTATAAAACATTCATAATTTATTGTAATGAATGTCGATGCAACTGCACTAAAAAAAAAGCGAAAAGAAGGAAAGTACTAAATCGTAAGGTTAAAACGGGAGTGATTTGATTAATAACTTCCTATTTTGAAGCAGTTACTGGAGTGTGATCATAAATATTCGTTCAAATGAGGGTCCGAGATCGGGCTAGTTCAGTGCGTCATCTGAACGAAGCGCCGGTCACAGCCACCTCGGATCACACAAACAAAAAGGAAATTAGAACTGGCTTTCCAAGAAGAAATATTTTTGTTGCATATATTGTAGTGGAGCAACCTGGACGCGTTCATTGCAACATTATGCAAATTGATAGTGCAAAGTAAAATCATGCTCGTCGTTTATGAAAGTGGTAGATTGACTTGTCTGGTTATTTTTTTCGGGCGTCCTGTTAGGAATTCCGAACGGTACAGGAACTTTTTTATGGAACGAAGTAATAGCGAATATTTTAAATTATTCATGAATTTTAACGTTCCTGAAATCGGCACTTTAGAAACACTTATGTTAATGAAAACGTCGCATTTTTTAATTCACGTGGAGTCTAGACTGTGGTGGTCCACTTTGTGTCGACGTGAAAATGGTGTACAAAGTTTTAATTAAAATTATTTTTTGTAAGGAAAGCAATTATTATATATACACAGTATAGTTCCAATTAGTCATCCTTATTTAGTGGCGATAAATAGGTGCAATAAAAGACAACCATTTCCGTAATTTATGATCAAGCTGTAAATAAACATAGAAACCCTATTTAAAGTCATAAAAAATCAATAAAAAGTCAAATATAGCCCACAAATTGGAACAAGTAAATGTGAAAAGTAGATCATGATCATTCATGACCTCGCAGTAGCACAAAAAGCTGGCAATTTTTTGAACAAGAGCTAGAGCCACCCCAAAATTGTGTTGTTATCTGTTTATCAACCCCAAAAAATTGGTCTAAAGAGTTTAGACAGTACTTCCCTCGCTGTCGGAAACTTGACGACTGCATGCCTATTGTGTTTTTTTTCTCATTACATTTTTGTAGTGGGAATTTAAAAAAAAATTGCGATGACGTCATCAACATTTTTGCAAGGACACGTATATCAGTTGGGATAGATGTAGTGTAATACTAAGAATAAAATTATTATATTCTCAAATTTTCGGGAAAATGAATTGGGTCGTTTTGAATATTGATTTGTAATAATCAATAAAATAACGAAACAATTTACTCACGTATACGTATCAGAGGCAACTGAAAATCGTGTATGTATAAACATTCTTAATTTAAGATGACAGGCGTAACAGCATACGTGAGAGTCAAACAGAGAAACTGTAAACAAAACGACCATCGGTTTTATTGCTTCGACTTCCGCTTATTATATAAAACATTGGGTTTTATTTTAATTCTTGACGGTGAAATTCACAATTGGTTGATTATAAACATGTCTATTTCACATTCGCGGAACCAAGTGAACGCATAAAACAAATGCAGGTCTGTAATGTTAAAGTCGATGTAAATAAGCGTGCTACCCTTATGTTTCAACCGAGTTTTTCCTTTAACAAATTTTGTGTCTACCAAATTGGGTTGGTTGGGGTGTAATACTAATAATAAGTGTTGCCTTTAATTTAATCAATAAAATAAATTGACTTCATTAATTTTTTTGAACCACCTCTTAAGAAAATCTAAAAAATATGAATGGAATGATAAATCACAAGTACAAACTCATCATATTTTTTGCATTTTAGGTAGGATTTATTCAGCAAAATTTAAGGGTGACGTCATCAATTTTTTTAGGAGGGATGAACAAATACATTTTGAACAAAAGTTTACCATGCTTATAATAACTTTAAAATATTCCCAAGATTTCAAAGCATTCGGTTTTGTAATTCCTGATTAAATCGATAAAATAAATTCACGCCTTCATTAATTTTTTTGAGTCACCCTGCATATGCAAATCCAAAAATATGAATGGAATGATAAATCACAAGTACAGACTATTCATATTTTGTACATTTTAGATAGGATTTATTCGGCAAACTTTTGAGCTGACGTCATCAGTTTTTTGTAGAAGATAACCAAGTATATTTTGACTAAAAATTTATTATGCTCTTTATAACCTTAAAACATCTGCAAGATTTCAAAGCATTCGGTTTTGTAGTTCCTGATTAAATCGATAAAATAAATTTGCGCATTCATTAATTTTTTTGAGTCACCCTGTATATGCAGATCGAAAAAAATTGAATGGAATGATAAATCACAAGAAGAGACTCACCATATTTTGTACATTTTAGATAGGATTTTTTCAGCAAAATTTTGTGGTGACGTCATAAATTTTTTAGGGGTGACGACCAAATACGTTTTGATCAAAAATTTACCATGCTTATGATAATTTTAAAATATCTTCAAGATTTCGAAGCATTCGGTTTTGTAGTTCCTGAGTAAATCAGTAAAATAAATTTACGCTTTCATTTATTTTCTTGAATCACCCTGTATATGCAAATCCAAAAAATATGAATGGAGTGATAGATCACAAGTACAGACTGATCATATTTTGTACATTTTAGATATGATTTATTCGGCAAATTTTCGAGCTGACGTCATCAAGTTTTTGGAGGGGATAAGCAAATATATTTTGACTAAACATTTATTATGCTCTTTATGACCTTAAAACATCTGCAAGATTTAAGAGCATTCGGTTTTGTAGTTCCTGATTAAATCAATAAAATAAATTTACGCTTTCATTTATTTTCTTGAATCACCCTGTATATGCAAATCCAAAAAATATGAATGGAGTGATAGATCACAAGTACAGATTGATCATATTTTGTACATTTTAGATATGATTTATTCGGCAAATTTTCGAGCTGACGTCATCAAGTTTTTGGAGGGGATAAGCAAATATATTTTGACTAAACATTTATTATGCTCTTTATGACCTTAAAACATCTGCAAGATTTAAGAGCATTCGGTTTTGTAGTTCCTGATTAAATCAATAAAATATATTTACGCATTCATTAATTTTTTTGAGTCACCCTGTATATGCAAATCCAAAAAATATGAATGGAGTGATAGATCACAAGTACAGGCTCATCATATTTTGTACATTTTAGATATGATTTATTCCACAAACTTTCGAGCTGACGTCATCAAGTTTTTGGAGGGGATAAGCAAATATATTTTGACTAAACATTTATTATGCTCTTTATGACCTTAAAACATCTGCAAGATTTCAGAGCATTCGGTTTTGCAGTTCCTGATTAAATCAATAAAATATATTTACGCATTCATTAATTTTTTTTGAGTCACCCTGTATATGCAAATCCAAAAAATATGAATGGAGTGATAGATCACAAGTACAGACTCATCATATTTTGTACATTTTAGATATGATTTATTCCACAAACTTTTGAGCTGACGTCATCAAGTTTTTGGAGGGGATAAGCAAATATTTTTTGACTAAAGATTTATGATGCTCTTTATAGCCTTAAAACATCTGCAACATTTCAAAGCATTCTGGTTAGCAGATTAAAAATTAAATTTCAAAATGTTGTTTTATAATTTTGATTTTTTTTCCAAAAATCTGGACGTTTCGGGTGAAAAGTCGATTCAGAGTTGTAAACTACATGTGTAGGACTATGTTATTTTATACAATTGAAAACCCATTTACTATGTACAATTTTGAAGTGACGTCATCGCATTAGTGGTGGGGATGATTAGACAAATTTTGGTTAGCGTTTTACCATCTACGTGATATTCTTAATATAAGTACAAAATTTCACAACAATCGGTCGAGTACTTTCGGAGATTATCTGTCTAATAAAAATCCGGGACAACAGACGGACAGACGGACAGACAGACGGAAATGGGAGACCTATTTCTTCGTCTTCTAGGGGTCATGAAAGATCGAGAAAACGTAAAAGTAGAGAGTCGGCCGACGGACTCGATTACAATACTTCCTTGCTTACGCTCGGGAATTAAAAAATGATCGTCATCTAAAAATTTTTCCGAATAATGAGTCCGTTAATAATGGACAATTTCTATTTTACAATTTAACTGTCAAATGCACAAACCGATACATGGCAGCATAGGTTTTATTATCAATAGTGCCAACGTAATGTCACAAAATACTAACATTGATGATTTAGTGATGACGCTTATCAAAGAAACGACTCCTATCAAAGGTAGAAGTTGTCGAGGAAAAAAAGGAAAATGAAGGAAAAATTTGTTAATAACTTGTCTTCACAGTTGTCCTTATGAATAATAAATTAAATGTAACATATTTTTGTTTCCTTAAGAATACAAAGTTAACAAAGTTATTCGAGTTACAAAAGTCTCTTTTGCTCCACGTTGGCCACCAACGAGCGATTTTCAAGATTTTTGTGAAACTTTGCTGGTTTTGAATTGGAATTATCTGTCCTCGATAGTTGATGCTCAGCAAGAACCACGGGAAGGTCTGGAGCAGATCTCGCTAGGAAAGGAGAGGGCTAGGATTTGTTAATGAGGGATAGAACGTTATACAGTACAATACAATGGAAATACAATACAGGTACCTACAATCTAGCTACAATACAGAATACACTACAAATACAATACAAATGCAAAGTTAGTACCCAATACACCACCGGAAGAAATTGCACCAAAAATTGAGAATGTTGCAAAATGAAAACCCAAGCAAGCACACCGATGGAACTCGAGACGAAATCTATTGGTCGCAGCGCTCACACGCCCAAGGGAGAATGCAGCCGCATAAATCCAAGGCCGACTGACCTCATCCTTATCGGATGATGCGACCCAGCGTCTAAGGGCCAACAAAACCCCCTCAGGCCAAAGCGTCTGACGACATGGAGAATTCAGACTCTGAACCAAAGAATGCACTGTTGCAAAAATGAATACCCAAGCAAGCACACCGATGGAACTCGGGACGAAATCTATAGGTCGCAGCGCTCACACGGCCAAGGGAGAACGCAGCCGCATAGATACAGGGCCGACTGACCTCATCCCTTTGGGATGATGAACCTCATCCTTTTAGGATGATGACCCAGCGTCTAAGGGCCAACATAACCCCCCAGGCCAGAGCGTCTGACGACATGGAGAATTCAGACTCGGAACCAAAGAATGCACTGTTGCAAAGTTAATACCCAAGCAAGTGCACCGTGAAAACAAAGCATTTGCACCACAGGAGCTAAATTGGCAAGACCCAAGTTAAGTTAGTAACACATAAAAAATACAGTAGAAAATGCTTCAATTACAAAAGTTACAATATACAAATTTCTCCACGTTTGCCAACAAAGAGCGATGACTGTGCTCGCTCGTTGCTGTTGCCCAGCAAGAACCAAACAATACGAGGAGGTCTGGAGTGCGTCTTGCCATTAAAACAGAGGACTAGGGTGAAGGACACCGTATTTTGTAAATTTGTACGACGTACTTTAAAAATGATGCATACGGTATTTTGTGAATTATGAACGCAGTACTTTGTCTATTCTAAAGCCGTACTTTATCAGTGCTGAATGCATGTTATTAACAAATTTGAAAAAAAATCGGGCATTTTTGGAAAAATATCCACTTTCCTTCGTGTTCACAGCACTTAACACAAAACATTTTCGCTAATATTTATTAACAAAAAATTAGAAATTAGCGAACACGTGCTACTTTTTACCCAAAACGGAGCTCCAGTGTTGTTGCTACCAGACCGGAATCAAAACTGAACACAGAGGAGAAAAAGTGACCTCTTATCAGGTAGCTCACGTGACAGAGACGTCATCGTACGTCACGATGAGATTGCAAAAATTATGTATTCTTAGGAAAATGGTTTTCGGTTTAATTATCATATATTGATAGTTATTAATTACGTTTAAATTTTATTTAATTATATTGCGAAAATGTATAGCTTCGACCCACCAACTTCAATCGTTTCGAAAATTTTTCCAAAATTTAAACATTGTCGAATAAACGAATCACGGAATCCGATAAATTAAAACTGAAGTCGTACTTACCCTGTTTTCGGTCCTTTTCGGAAAAATATCCATTTTCGTTCGTGTTCACAGCACTAACAACAAATTTTCGTAATATGTATTAATAATAAACTAGAAATTCGCTAAAACGCTCCACTTTTACGCCAAAATGAAGCGACGATCTTGCCGCCATCAAACAGAAATTAATACGGAACACAAAGGACCGAAGATCGTGACCTTTATACAGGTAGCTCACGTGACAGTGACGTCATCGTACGTCACGATGAGACTGCAAAAATTATTTTTCATATTTTGGCCGGGAAAATGCACATTTTCGGGGATAATTTAACAATGTTTATACAAATTGATTTGTTTCTAATAATTTCGGGTTTGTAAGAAAACGAGGTCCGGTTTAATTGCCATATATGAATGATTATCATATTTAAACATTATAAATGCTACAAATTATGTTTAAAATTTATTTATTTATATCGCGAAAGTGTATAGCTTTGATCAACCAATTTCAAAAAAGTTAAACATTGTCGAGTAAACAAATCGCGGAACCCAATAAATTAAAACTCAAATCGTACTTACCATGATTTTCAGCCTTTTCGGAAAAATATCCACTTTCCTTCGTGTTCACAGCACTCAACACAAAACATTTTCGCTAATATTTATTAACAATAAATTAGAAATTCGCGAAAACGTGCTACTTTTAACCCAAAACGGAGCTCCAGTGTTGTTGCTACCAGACCGGAATCAAAACTAAACACAGAGGACGGAAAAATGGACCTTTTAACAGGTAGCTCACCTGACAGTGACGTCGTCGTACGTCACGATGAGATTGCAAATATTATTTTTCATATTTTAGCTCAGAAATTGTACATTTTCGGGGTTAATTTATCAATGTTTAAACAAACTAATTTGTTTTTGCTAACCTCGTGTTCTTCGGGAAATGGTTTTCGGTTTAATTATCATATATTAATAGTTATCATATTTAAACATTATGAATTATATTAATTATGTTTAAATTTTATTTAATTATATAGCGGAAATGTATAGTTTTGACCCACCAACTTCAATCGTTTCGAAAATTTTTCCAAAATTTAAACATTGTCGAATAAACGAATCACGGAATCCGATAAATTAAAACTGAAGTCGTACTTACCCTGTTTTCGGTCCTTTTCGGAAAAATATCCATTTTCTTCCTTGTTCACAACAATAACACAACATATTTTCGGTAATATGTGTTAATAATAAATTAGAAATTCACTAAAACGTTCCACTTTTACACCAAAATGAAGCGACAATCTTGCCGCCATGAAACAGAAATTAATACTGAACACAAAGGACCGAAAACATGACCTTTGGACAGGTAGCTCACGTGACAGTGACGTCATCGCACGTCACGATGAGATTGCAAAAATTATTTTTCATATTTTGGCCGGGAAATTAGACATTTTCAGGATTAACTTAACAATATGTAAACAAATTGCTTTGTTTTTAATACCATCGTGTTTTTATCATTATCATATAGTTATTAATAGTTACTTACCATATTTGAACATTATAAATAATGTAAATTATGTCTAAATTTTATTTTAAATAATAAACCCCATTCAATCTCAGGGACCTCTAGTGTTTATTTTTGAAACAATTTTAAAGGATCTTGGGGGACCTTTGATATTCCATTTTTAAAGAATTTAAGAATCTCAGGAGACTGACCTTTCATTTTTGATAACATTATAAAGATGTCGGAGATGTCAAGTGTTTTATTATTGAAAGAATTTTGGGAAACTCTAATTTAAAAAAAGGACCTTAGAGGCCCCTGGTGCTTTATTTTTGAAAGAATTTAAAGAATCATTGGTGTTGCCATTTTAAAAGAAACTAAGAATCTCAGGAGTTTCTAGTGTTTTATTTTTGAAAACATTTTAAAGAATCTTGGGGGATCTTCGGTGTTTCAATTTTTAAAGAATTTTAAAATCTCTCTCTATTTTTGAAAACATTTTAAAGATTTTTGGGAAACTCTATTTTAAAAATGAGGTCCACAGAGGGCTCTGGTGCTTTATTTTTGGAAGAATTTAAAGAATCTTTAGTATGGCCATTTTAGAAGAATTTAAGAATCTCAGGGGCTTTTAGTGTTTTATTTTTGAAAACATTTTAAAGAATCTCAGAGGTTTCTAATGTTTATTTTTGAAAGAATCTCGGGGACCCCCGGTGTTTTATTTTTGAAAAAATTTAAAGAATTTTGGAGGACCTTTGGTGTTTCAATTTTAAAAGAATTTAGGGATCTCAAGGGGCTCTGGACTTTTTGACAACATTTGAAAGAATCTCGGGGATCCCAAGTGTTTTTTTAAAGAATTGAAAGAATTTTGGAAACTCTAATTTAAAAAAAGAGCCTTGAAGACCCCTGGTGCTTCATTTTTGAAAGAATTTAAAGAATCTCAGGGGCTTCTTGTGTTTACTTTTGAAAGAATTTTAAAGAATTTTTGAGAGAATTTAACGAATCTTGGGGGACCTTTGGTGTTTCAATTTTAAAAGAATTTAAGAATCTCGGGGGTCCTAAGTGTTTTATTTTCCAAAGAATTTTGGGAAACTCTAATTAAAAAAAACCCAGAGGCCCCTGGTGCTTGATTTTTGAAAGAATTTAAAGAATCCTTGCTGTTGCCATTTTAAAAGAATTTAAGAATTTCATAGCCTTCTAGTGTTTCATTTTTGAAAACATTTTAAAGAATCTTGAAGGACCTTTGGTGTTTCAATTTTCAAAGAATTTAAGAATCTCAGAGGTCTCTAGTGTTTATTTTTGAAAGAATTTTAAAGAATCTCAAACTGGTGTTTAATTTTTGAGAGAATTTAAAGAATCTTGGGAGACCTTTGGTGTTTCAAATTTAAAAGAATTTAAGAATCTCAGGGGTCCCAAATGTTGTATTTTTGAGAGAATTGAAAGAATTTTGATAAATTCTAATTTAAATTAGAAGGACTTCACAGGCCCCTGGTACTTTTTTTTCTTAATTTAAAGAACCCTTGGTGTTGCCATTTTAAAAGAATCTAAGAATCTCAGGAACTTCTAGTGTTTTATTTTTGGAAATATATTTAAAGAATCTTGGGAGACCTTTGGTGTTTCAGTTTTAAAAGAATTTAAGAATCTCAGGGACTTCTAGTGTTTACTTTTGAAACAATTTTAAAGAATCTTAGAGATAATAATAATAATAATAATAGTGCTTTATTACGCCGAAAGATGTAAAGGCATTACATAAAGTACATAACAAAATATTAACATAACAATTCATATTAACATAATAGTAACAATTTGCGACATTCTTTCTTGAAGGCGTTGAGGGAGATACCAAAAAACTCTAAAGTGTTGCATTCGTTAGCAATCATCAAAACGCTATTTAGAGGCGAATGTAATGCATAATTCGTTTTATGAACTGGTATAAAAAACAGCCTAGGCGTACGAACCTTACGGATTGACACATTAAGAGATACGTGGTGTTTAATTTTTGAGAGAATTTAAAGAATCTTGGGGGACTTTGGGTGTTTCAAATTTAAAAGAATTTAAAAACATCTGGGAACTATGGCCTTCGATTTTTGAAAACAGTTTAAAGAATCTCAGGAGTCCCATGTGTTGTATTTTTGACAGAATTTTGGGGAACTCTGATTTAAAAAAAAAAGGTCCTCGAAGGCCTCTATTGTTTTATTTTTTAAAGAATTTAAAGAATCCTTGGTGTTGCCATTTTAAAAGAATTTAAAAATCGCATGGATATCTAGTGTTTTATTTTTGAAAACATTTTAAAGGATCTTGGGCGACCTTTGGTGTTTCAATTTTCAAAGAATTTAAGAATCTCAGGGCCCTATGGTATTTATTTTTGAAAGAATTAAAGAATCTTAGGCAACCTTTGGTGTTTCAATTTTAAAGAATTAAAGAATCTCAAGGGACTGTGGCTGCTGATTTTTGAAAACACTTTAAAGAGTCTCGGAGCTCCCAAGTGTTTTATTTTTCAAAGAATCGAAAGAATTTGGGAAACTCTAATTTATAAAAAGAGGACCTCAGAGGCCCCAGGTGCTTTATGATTTTAAAAGAATCTAAGAATCTCAGGGGCTTTTAGTGTTTTATTTTTGAAAACATTTTAAAGAATGTTGAGGGACCCTTGGTGTTTCAATTTTCAAAAAATTTAAGAATTGCAGGGCCTCTGGTGTTTTATTTTTGAAAGAATTTAAATAATCTTGGGGGACCTTTGGTGTTTCAGTTTTCAAAGAATTTAAAAATCTTAGGGATCTCTAGTCTTTAATTTTGAAAGAATTTTAAAGAATCTCGGGGGTCTCAAGTGTTTTATTTTTGAAAGAATTGAAAGAATTTTAGGAAACTGATTAAAAAACAAGGACCTCAGAGGTCCCTGGTGCTTTATTTTTGAAAGAATTTAAAGAATCTGTGGCGTTGCCATTTAAAAAGAAATAAATGAATCTTAGGGGCCTCTAGTGTTTATTTTTGAAAGAATTTTAAAGAATCTCAAGGGCCCCTGGTGTTTTATTTTTGAATTAATTTAAAGAATCTTGGGGGGCCTTTGTTGTTACAATTTTCAAAGAATTTAAGAATCTCAGGGACTTCTAGTGTTTAATTTTGAAAGGATTTTAAAGAATCTCGGGGTCGCAAATTTTTGAAAGAATTGAAAGAATTTTAAGAAACTAATCTAAAAAAAAAGAACCTGAAATGTCCTTGCTGCTTTATTTTTGAAAGAATTTAAAGAATCTGTGGCGTTGCCATTTAAAAAAAAATTAAGAATCTCAGAATTTTAAAGAATCTCAGGTGTCTCAAGTGTTTTATTTTTGAAGGAATTGAAACAATTTTATGAAGCTAATTAAAAAAAAGGACCTCAGAAGTCCCTAGTGCTTTATTTTTTAAAGAATTTAAAGAATCTGCAGCGTTCCCATTTTTTAAAAAATTAAGAATCTCAGAGGCTTTCAGTGTTTATTTTTGAAAGAATTTTAAAGAATCTCAGGGACTCCTGGTGTTTTCTTTTTGTAAGAATTTAAAGAATCTGGGGGGAACTTTTGTTGTTACAATTTTCAAAGGCTTTAAGAATCTCACGGACCTCTAGTGTTTAATTTTGAAAGAATTTTAAAGAATCTCAGGTGTCTCAAGTGTTTTATTTTGGAAAGAATTGAAAGAATTTTAGGAAACTGATCTAAAAAAAAGGACCTCAGAGGTCCTTGGTGCTTTATTTTTGAAAGAATTTAAAGAATCTGTGGAGTTGCTATTAAAAAAAAATAAGAATCTCAGGGCCCCTGGTGTTTCATTTTTGAATGAATTTAAGGAATCCTGGGGGACCTTTGTTGTTACAATTTTCAAAGAATTTAAGAATGTCAGGGACCTCTAGTGTTTAATTTTGAAAGGATTTTAAAGAATCTCGGGGTCTCAAGTGTTTTATTTTTGAAAGAATTGAAAGAATTTTAGGAAACTGATCTAAAGAAAAGGACCTCAGAGGTCCTTGGTGCTTTATTTTTGAAAGAATTTAAAGAATCTGTGGCGTTGCCATGTTAAAAATAATTAAGAATCTCAGGACCTTTGGTGTTTATTTTTGAAAAATTTTTAAACAATCTTAGGGATCTCCAGTGTTTAATTTTGAAAGAATTTTAAAGAATCTCGGTGGTTTCAAGTGTTTTATTTTTGAAGGAATTGAAACAATTTTATGAAGCTAATTAAAAAAAAGGTCCTCAGAAGTCCTTGGTGCTTTATTTTTTAAAGCATTTAAAGAATCTGTGGCGTTGCCATTTTTAAAAAAATTAAGAATCTCAGGGGCTTTTAGTGTTTATTTTTGAAAGAATTTTAAAGATTCTCACGGACTCCTGGTGTTTTCTTTTTGTAAAAATTTAAAGAATCTGGGGGGACTATTGTTGTTACAATTTTCAAAGAATTTAAGAACCTCAGGTACCTCTAGTGTTTAATTTTGAAAGAATTTTAAAGAATCTCAGGTGTCTCAAGTGTTTTATTTTTGAAAGAATTGAAAGAATTTTCGGAAATTGATCTAAAAAAAAAGGACCTCAGAGGTCCTTGGTGCTTTATTTTTGAAAGAATTTAAAGAATCTGTGGAGTTGCCATTTAAAAAAAAAAATAAGAATCTCAGGGCCCCTGGTGTTTTATTTTTTAATGAATTTAAAGAATCTTGGGGGACCTTTGTTGTTACAATTTTCAAAGAATTTAAGAATGTCAGGGATTTGTAGTGTTTAATTTTGAAAGGATTTTAAAGAATCTCAGGTGTCTCAAGTGTTTTATTTTTGAATGAATTTAAAGAATCTTGGGGAACCTTTGTTGTTACAATTTTCAAAGAATTTAAGAATGTCAGGGGCTTGTAGTGTTTAATTTTGAAAGGATTTTAAAGAATCTCAGGGGTCTCAAGTGTTTTATTTTTGAAGGAATTGAAATAATTTTATGAAGCTAATTAAAAAAAAGGTCCTCAGAAGTCCCTGGTGCTTTATTTTTTAAAGCATTTAAAGAATCTGTGGCGTTGCCGTTTTTAAAAAAATTAAGAATCTCAGGGGCTTTTAGTGTTTATTTTTGAAAGAATTTTAAAGAATCTCACGGATTCCTGGTGTTTTCTTTTTGTAAAAATTTAAAGAATCTGGGGGGACTATTGTTGTTACAATTTTCAAAGAATTTAAGAATCTCAGGGACCTCTAGTGTTTAATTTTGAAAGGATTTTAAAGAATCTCGGGGTCTCAAGTGTTTCTTTATTTTTGAAAGAATTGAAAGGATTTTAGGAAACTGATCTAAAGAAAAGGACCTCAGAGTTCCTTGGTGCTTTATTTTTGAAAGACTTTAAAGAATCTGTGGCGTTGCCATGTTAAAAATAATTAAGAATCTCAGGACCTTTGGTGTTTATTTTTGAAAAATTTGTAAACAATCTTAGGGATCTCCAGTGTTTAATTTTGAAAGAATTTTAAAGAATCTCGGTGGTCTCAAGTGTTTTATTTTTGAAGGAATTGAAACAATTTTATGAAGCTAATTAAAAAAAAGGTCCTCAGAAGTCCCTGGTGCTTTATTTTTTAAAGCATTTAAAGAATCTGTGGCGTTGCCGTTTTTAAAAAAATTAAGAATCTCAGGGGCTTTTAGTGTTTATTTTTGAAAGAATTTTAAAGAATCTCACGGACTCCTGGTGTTTTCTTTTTGTAAAAATTTAAAGAATCTGGGGGGACTATTGTTCTTACAATTTTCAAAGACTTTTAAGAATCTCAGGGACCTCTAGTGTTTAATTTTGAAAGAATTTTAAAGAATCTCAGGTGTCTCAAGTGTTTTATTTTTGAAAGAATTGAAAGAATTTTCGGAAACTGATCTAAAAAAAAGGACCTCAGAGGTCCTTGGTGCTTTATTTTTGAAAAAATTTAAAGAATCTGTGGAGTTGCCATTAAAAAAAATAAGAATCTCAGGGCCCCTGGTGTTTTATTTTTTAATGAATTTAAGGAATCGTGGGGGACCTTTGTTGTTACAATTTTCAAAGAATTTAAGAATGTCAGGGACCTCTAGTGTTTAATTTTGAAAGGATTTTAAAGAATCTGGGGGTCTCAAGTGTTTTATTTTTGAAAGAATTGAAAGAATTTTAGGAAACTGATCTAAAGAAAAGGACCTCAGAGGTCCTTGGTGCTTTATTTTTGAAAGAATTTAAAGAATCTGTGGCGTTGCCATGTTAAAAATAATTAAGAATCTCAGGACCTTTGGTGTTTATTTTTGAAAAATTTTTAAACAATCTTAGGGATCTCCAGTGTTTAATTTTGAAAGAATTTTAAAGAATCTCGGGGGTCTCAAGTGTTTTATTTTTGAAGGAATTGAAACAATTTTATGAAGCTAATTAAAAAAAAGGTCGTCAGTAGTCTCTGGTGCTTTATTTTTTAAAGAATTTAAAGAATCTGTGGCGTTGCCATCTTAAAAAAATTAAGAATCTCAGGGGCTTTTAGTGTTTATTTTTGAAAGAATTTTAAAGAATCTCAGGGAGTCCTGGTGTTTTCTTTTTGTAAGAATTTAAAGAATCTTGTTACAATTTGCAAAGAATTTAAGAATCTCAGAGGCCTCTAGTGTTTAATTTTGAAAGAATTTTCAAGAATCTCAGGTGTCTCAAGTGTTTTATTTTTGAAAGAATTTAAAGAATCTCAGGGTTTTTTGGTGTTTTGTTTGGAAAGTATTAGAAATAATCTTCGGCTGATGTGTTCTTTTTGAAAGAATTGAAAGAATCTTTGGGTTTCCCTCGGTGTTTAATTTTGCAATCATTTAGGAATCGTAAGCCCCCTGATGTTTAATTTTTGAAAAAAAAAAGGAATCTCGAGAGTCCTTGGTGTTTTATTTTTGAAAGTATTTAAAGAATCTCGGAGGTATCCAGTCATTTATTTTTGAAATAATTTTAAAGAATCTCAAGGGCTCCCATTGTTCTGTTTTTAAGAGAATTCAGAAGAACCTTGAGGGTTCCTGTTATTTTGTTTTCTAGCGAAATTCACATACTAACAAAATCACTTATGGTGTAATTAAAAAAAAAATTCTACTTGTCTTGGAAATTTCCGAAAGTAGCAAGCAAAGATTTTTCTCTTATGCATTTATAAAAAAAAATCCTAAAAATATAAATGGCACACGTAAACACATATTAGCAGTATTTTTCGGAACATCCCCTACCCAAAATGTTTGCCCCACATTCGCACCTCTGTCAATAATTCATTTCCCGTACTTAACCTGACACGACACAAATAATACAACAAAAATAAGCCATCTAAAAATACCAAATATTAGAAAAATATGAACCCGTTTTAAAAATACCAAATCAAACTCTCCAACGGCAATAAAACCCAGTTCACTCCCAATCTCGAACCAAACGCAAGCTCTAATAGGATTTCTCTATTGATAAGGCAACTGAAGTTACTCCTAGCAAGACGTTACGGTCCACCGCATGCAAAACAGAACGAAAAAACGCAAACCGCATTCTAGCCGCAAGCCCGCAATGAAAGAAAATAGTAAAACTGAAACCACACGAGATGCGATTGCATTTTTTCCGGGCAAATCCAGAATGTCGCTGCGTTTTGATGCAGGTACGCACAGCCAACGTGCAACACGTGCAATATGCATGTGAACAGACGATCTGTTGTCAATTTACATAAATATGTGACGAGGTAACCGCAAGTCATATTGCCATCCATTAACATTAATATTACATCTCTTGTCTATCTGGGAATCTGAAGGATCTCAAGGCTGTCAACCGGAGTAGCTGTGACCCACATACGCCGCAATCCGCTGCAACAAAATCGAAAAAGTCATCAATTAGCGGCGAACACGTGAGAATCAATTAAATTAGGGTTTTTGCGCTTGTTTGTTTTGGTTTTGTTTTCGAACGCCCCCAAAGGACGGTCATTATAGCGAGTTTGATGGCCGTTTTCGTGATTAATGTTACGGTTTACTTTCTCTGTTGTATTTATTACTTAATAATTTTGTGTCGAAATGAAAGTTGAAGAAAGTAATCGGCTAAAAATACATGTGTGTAGGAGTGTGGCTGTTTTTTCGCCATTTTTGAGTTATCTTTATGTTCGTGTGTAAACAATGTTCTGCCGCCTGCTGGAGTTGGAGGCAGTGGCGTAGCCGCCGGGGCACCTGCTTGGCACTGCGTTTAATGAACTCCAGACCTTGTTTTTATCGGATCCAGCTGTTTCGGGTTTTTTACAATCGATTACACCTTCAGCTGGTTTATTAATTTGGGTAAATTTTGTGTTTCTCCAGTTGTTTGCACTGAAAAATGTCGCGTTAACGCACCTGAGAAATTATTCACGGAATATGTTCACGGAGTTGGCTATGGAAGTTTGTCCATTCTAAAACTTGTTTTTCTACTGTAAATTCAATTTTTCAGTAAGGTATATTTTTAAGAGGGCTCTGGTGCTTTTTTTTATTTTAAATAATCCCAGCTCCTCTATCGAATTGTAGAGGCTTTCGGCATTTTGTTTTTGAAAAAATCTTGGGGACCCCTGGTATTTTATTTTTGAAAAAGAACTCTAAATAATCTTAAGAGTCCCTGGTGTTTTGTCTTTGAAAAAAATTAAAAAGAACCTGTAATTTAATTTTTGAAAGAATTGAAGGGAGGGGGGTGTTTTATTTTTGAAAGTATTTTAAAAAATTTCAGGGACTCCTTGCCCTCCATTTTTAAGGAGTTCTAAGCAATTTCAAGTGCTCTTGGCGGTTTGTTTTTGAAATAATTTGAAAGAATCTTAGAAGTCAATGGTGATTTATTTTGGAAGACAAAATTCTAATAAATGTGTCACTGAGGTTTTTTGTTTTTGAAAAAATTTAAAGAATTTTCAGTGTTTCTTGTGCACCTGATGTTTTATTTTTGAAAGAACTCTAGAGAATTTTAGGGACTTCCTGTGTTTTATTTTTTAAAGAATCCTAAGGAACCTCAGCTACCCTAATGTATTGTTTTGATAAAATTCTAAAGAGTGTTGAGTGTTCCTGGTCTCTCATTTTTGAAAGAATTCTATAGAATTTTAGGAGTTTTCGGCATTCTGTTTTTGGAAAAATTTTGAGGCTCTATAGTGTTTCATTTTTGAAAAAGAACTTTTAAAAAATCTCAAAGGAATGTTGAGTGTCTCTGATCCAATGTTTAAACGAATTTTAATGAATCTCAGGAGCCCCTGGTGTTTTGTTTTTGAAAGAATCTTGGTGTTTCTGGGGACCTGGTGTTTTTTTTTAAGAATTCTAAGGAATCTCAGGTATTTTGGTGTTTTCTTAGGGGCTTTGTTTTGAAAGAACTGTAGAGAAATTTAAGGACTCCTGGTTAGTAATTCTGAAAGAATTCTACAGTTTTAGGGGTTTCCGACATTCTGTTTTTGGAAGAATTTTGACGACTTTGCTGTCTTATTTTTGAAAAAGATTGAAAGAATCTCTACAATCACTGATTTAATTTTTGAAAGAATTCTAATAAATTTCAAGGGCTTCTGGTGTTTCGTTTTTAAAAGAATCTTGAAAGTCTCTCATTTTGAAAGATGTCTATCGAATTTTAGGGGTTTCCGGCATTTTGTTTCCTAAAAATTTTTGGAGATACCTGGTGATTTATTTTTTAAACAAAGTTCTATTGAATCTCAGGGGTCCCTAGTGTTTTAATTCTAGAAGAACCCCAACGAATCTTAGAAACTTCTCACAATTCGCTTTTGAAAAAATTGAAAGAATTTCAAAACTCGATGGTGTTTTATTTTTGAAAAAAATTGAACGAATTTCGAGAATTTTTACTCTAATTTTTGAAAATATTCTATTTAATCTGTCCCTGAATTCTTCTGTTTTTGAAAAAAATTTAAGAATTTTGAGTGTTTTCTGGGGACCTGGTGTTTTATTTTTTAAACAAAGTTCTATTGAATCTCAGGGGTCCCTAGTGTTTTAATTCTGGAAGCACCCTAAAGAATCTTAGAAACTTTTCACAATTCCCTTTTGAAAAAATTTAAAGAATTTCAAAACTCGATGGTGTTTTATTTTTGAAAAAAATTGAACGAATTTCGAGAATTTTTACTCTAATTTTCGAAAAAATTCTATTTAATCTGTCCCTGAATTCTTCTGTTTTTGAAAACATTTTAAGAATTTTGAGTGTTTTCTGGGGACCTGGTGTTTTATTTTTTAAACAAAGTTCTATTGAATCTCAGGGGTCCCTAGTGTTTTAATTCTGGAAGCACCCTAAAGAATCTTAGAAACTTTTCACAATTCGCTTTTGAAAAAATTTAAAGAATTTCAAAACTCGATGGTGTTTTATTTTTGAAAAAAATTGAAAGAATTTCGAGAATTTTTACGCTAATTTTTGAAAAAATTCTATTTAATCTGTCCCTGAATTCTTCTGTTTTTGAAAACATTTTAAGAATTTTGAGTGTTTTCTGGGGACCTGGTGTTTTATTCTTTAAACAAAGTTCTATTGAATCTCAGGGGTCTCTAGTGTTTTAATTCTGGAAGCACCCTAAAGAATCTTAGAAACTTTTCACAATTCGCTTTTGAAAAAATTTAAAGAATTTCAAAACTCGATGGTGTTTTATTTTTGAAAAAAATTGAACGAATTTCGAGAATTTTTACTCTAATTTTTGAAAAAATTCTATTTAATCTGTCCCTGAATTCTTCTGTTTTTGAAAACATTTTAAGAATTTTTAGCGTTTTCTGGGGACCTGGTGTTTTATTTTTTTAAACAAAGTTCTATTGAATCTCAGGGGTCCCTAGTGTTTTAATTCTGGAAGCACCCTAACGAATCTTAGAAACTTCTCACAATTCGCTTTTGAAAAAATTAAAAGAATTTCAAAACTCGATGGTGTTTTATTTTTGAAAAAAATTGAACGAATTTCGAGAATTTTTACTCTAATTTTTGAAAAAATTCTATTTAATCTGTCCCTGAATTCTTCTGTTTTTGAAAACATTTTAAGAATTTTGAGTGTTTTCTGGGGACCTGGTGTTTTATTCTTTAAACAAAGTTCTATTGAATCTCAGGGGTCTCTAGTGTTTTAATTCTGGAAGCACCCTAAAGAATCTTAGAAACTTTTCACAATTCGCTTTTGAAAAAATTTAAAGAATTTCAAAACTCGATGGTGTTTTATTTTTGAAAAAAATTGAACGAATTTCGAGAATTTTTACTCTAATTTTTGAAAAAATTCTATTTAATCTGTCCCTGAATTCTTCTGTTTTTGAAAACATTTTAAGAATTTTTAGCGTTTTCTGGGGACCTGGTGTTTTATTTTTTTAAACAAAGTTCTATTGAATCTCAGGGGTCCCTAGTGTTTTAATTCTGGAAGCACCCTAACGAATCTTAGAAACTTCTCACAATTCGCTTTTGAAAAAATTAAAAGAATTTCAAAACTCGATGGTGTTTTATTTTTGAAAAAAATTGAACGAATTTCGAGAATTTTTACTCTAATTTTTGAAAAAATTCTATTTAATCTGTCCCTGAATTCTTCTGTTTTTGAAAACATTTTAAGAATTTTGAGTGTTTTCTGGGGACCTGGTGTTTTATTTTTTAAACAAAGTTCTATTGAATCTCAGGGGTCCCTAGTGTTTTAATTCTGGAAGCACCCTAAAGAATCTCAGAAACTTTTCACAATTCGCTTTTGAAAAAATTTAAAGAATTTCAAAACTCGATGGTGTTTTATTTTTGAAAAAAATTGAACGAATTTCGAGAATTTTTACTCTAATTTTTGAAAAAATTCTATTTAATCTGTCCCTGAATTCTTCTGTTTTTGAAAACATTTTAAGAATTTTGAGTGTTTTCTGGGGACCTGGTGTTTTATTTTTTAAACAAAGTTCTATTGAATCTCAGAGGTCCCTAGTGTTTTAATTCTGGAAGCACCCTAAAGAATCTTAGAAACTTTTCACAATTCGCTTTTGAAAAAATTTAAAGAATTTCAAAACTCGATGGTGTTTTATTTTTGAAAAAAATTGAACGAATTTCGAGAATTTTTACTCTAAATTTTGAAAAAATTCTATTTAATCTGTCCCTGAATTGTTCTGTTTTTGAAAAAATTTTAAGAATTTTGAGTGTTTTCTGGGGACCTGGTGTTTTATTTTTTAAATAAAGTTCTATTGAATCTCAGAGGTCCCTAGTGTTTTAATTCTGGAAGCACCCTAAAGAATCTTAGAAACTTTTCACAATTCGCTTTTGAAAAAATTTAAAGAATTTCAAAACTCGATGGTGTTTTATTTTTGAAAAAAATTGAACGAATTTCGAGGATTTTTACTCTAATTTTTGAAAAAATTCTATTTAATCTTTCCCTGAATTCTTCTGTTTTTGAAAACATTTTAAGAATTTTGAGTGTTTTCTGGGGACCTGGTGTTTTATTTTTTAAACAAAGTTCTATTGAATCTCAGGGGTCCCTAGTGTTTTAATTCTGGAAGCACCCTAACGAATCTTAGAAACTTCTCACAATTCGCTTTTGAAAAAATTTAAAGAATTTCAAAACTCGATGGTGTTTTATTTTTGAAAAAAATTGAACGAATTTCGAGAATTTTTACTCTAATTTTTGAAAAAATTCTATTTAATCTGTCCCTGAATTCTTCTGTTTTTGAAAACATTTTAAGAATTTTGAGTGTTTTCTGGGGACCTGGTGTTTTATTTTTTAAATAAAGTTCTATTGAATCTCAGGGGTCCCTAGTGTTTTAATTCTGGAAGCACCCTAAAGAATCTTAGAAACTTTTCACAATTCGCTTTTGAAAAAATTTAAAGAATTTCAAAACTCGATGGTGTTTTATTTTTGAAAAAAATTGACGAATTTCGAGAATTTTTACTCTAATTTTTGAAAAAATTCTATTTAATCTGTCCCTGAATTCTTCTGTTTTTGAAAACATTTTAAGAATTTTGAGTGTTTTCTGGGGACCTGGTGTTTTATTTTTTAAACAAAGTTCTATTGAATCTCAGAGGTCCCTAGTGTTTTAATTCTGGAAGCACCCTAAAGAATCTTAGAAACTTTTCACAATTCGCTTTTGAAAAAATTTAAAGAATTTCAAAACTCGATGGTGTTTTATTTTTGAAAAAAATTGAACGAATTTCGAGAATTTTTACTCTAAATTTTGAAAAAATTCTATTTAATCTGTCCCTGAATTGTTCTGTTTTTGAAAAAATTTTAAGAATTTTGAGTGTTTTCTGGGGACCTGGTGTTTTATTTTTTAAATAAAGTTCTATTGAATCTCAGAGGTCCCTAGTGTTTTAATTCTGGAAGCACCCTAAAGAATCTTAGAAACTTTTCACAATTCGCTTTTGAAAAAATTTAAAGAATTTCAAAACTCGATGGTGTTTTATTTTTGAAAAAAATTGAACGAATTTCAAGGATTTTTACTCTAATTTTTGAAAAAATTCTATTTAATCTGTCCCTGAATTCTTCTGTTTTTGAAAACATTTTAAGAATTTTGAGTGTTTTCTGGGGATCTGGTGTTTTATTTTTTAAACAAAGTTCTATTGAATCTCAGGGGTCCCTAGTGTTTTAATTCTGGAAGCACCCTAAAGAATCTTAGAAACTTTTTACAATTCGCTTTTGAAAAAATTTAAAGAATTTCAAAACTCGATGGTGTTTTATTTTTGAAAAAAATTGAACCCATTTCGAGAATTTTTACTCTAATTTTTGAAAAAATTCTATTTAATCTGTCCCTGAATTCTTCTGTTTTTGAAAACATTTTAAGAATTTTGAGCGTTTTCTGGGGACCTGGTGTTTTATTTTTTAAACAAAGTTCTATTGAATCTCAGGGGTCCCTAGTGTTTTAATTCTGGAAGCACCCTAAAGAATCTTAGAAACTTTTCACAATTCGCTTTTGAAAAAATTTAAAGTATTTCAAAACTCGATGGTGTTTTATTTTTGAAAAAAACTGGAAGAATTTCAAGAATTTTTACTCTAATTTTTGAAAAAATTCTATTTAATCTGTCCCTGAATTGTTCTGTTTTTGAAAAAATTTTAAGAATTTTGAGTGTTTTCTGGGGACCTGGTGTTTTATTTTTTAAAGAATCCTAAGGAACCTTAGCTACCCTAACGTATTGTTTTGACGGTATTTTAAAGAATTTTGAGGGTTCCTGGTCTCTCATTTTTGAAAGAATTCTACAGAATTTCCGGAGCTTTCGGCATTTTGTTTTTGAAAAAATTTTGAATATTTCTAGTGTTTCATTTTTGAAAGAGAATTCTAAAAAATTCTGGCGTTTTGTTTTTGAAAAAACCGAAAGAATATTGAGAGTCTCTGATCCGATGTTTAAACGAATTCTTATGAATCTCAAGAGCCCCTGGTGTTTTGTTTTTGAAAGAATCTTGGTGTTTCGGGGGACTTGGTGTTTTATTTTAAAGAATCCTAAGGAATCTCAGGTATTTTGGTGGTTTGTTTTTCGAATAATTTGAAAGAATCTTTGGGACGACTGGTGTTTTGTTTTGAAAGAACTATAGAGAAGCTTGAAGACCCCTAGTTCGTAATTCTCAAAGAATTCTACAGAGTTTTATGAATTTCCGACATTCTGTTTTTGGAAAAATTTTGACGACATTGATGTCTTATTTTTGAAAAAGATTGAAAGAATCTGTACAATCACTGATTCAATTTTTGAAAGAATTCTAATAAATTTTCAAGGGCTTCTGGTGTTTTGTTTTTAAAAGAATCTTGAAGGTCCATGATCTCTCGTTTTTGAAAAATGTTTACAGAATTTTAGGGGCTTCCGGCATTTTGTTTTCGAAAAAATCTTGGAGATACCTGGTGTTTTATTTTTTAAACAGAGTTCTAATGAATCTCAGAGGTTCCTAGTGTTTTAATTCTGAAAGAACCCTAAAGAATCTTAGAAGCTTTTGAAACAATGTAAAGAATCTCAGAAGTCTAGAGTGTTTTATTGTTGAAAAAAATTGAAAGAATTTCTAGAATCTCTACTTTAATTTTTGAAAAAATTCTGTCTCTAAGGAGTTTTGTTTTTGAAAAAATTTAAAGAATTTTGAGTGTTTCCTGAGGACCTGGTGTTTTATTTTTTAAAGAATCTTGAGAGTTCCTAGTCTCTCATTTTTGAAAGAATTCCACAGAATTTTAGGAGGTTTCAGCATTTTGTTTTTGGAAAAATTTTGAGGAACTCTAGTGTTTCATTTTTGAAAAAGAATTCTAAAAAAACTTAGAGGACTCTGGTGTTTTGTTTTTGAAAAATATGAAAGAATATTGAGTGTCTCTGATCCAATGTTTAAACGAATTCTAATGAATCGCAAGATCCGCTGGTGTTTTGTTTTTGAAAGAATTTGAAATAATCTTGGGGCCCCTATTTTGTTTTGAAAAATTTCTATAGAATCTTGAGAGTCCTTGATCTTTTATTTTTGAAAGAATTTGGAAAAATTTCGGGGACACCTGGTGTTTTATTTTTTAAAAAGAATTCTAGTGAATCTCAGCACCCCCTGGTGTTTTATTTTTGAAAGAATTTTAAATAATCTCAGTGGTCCTGGTGTTTTAATTATGAAAGAACTCTAAAGAAGCTTGGCAATTTCTCACAATTTACTTTTGAAAGAATTCAAAATATTGTTGGGGCACACCGATGTTCTATTTTTCAAAGAATTTAAAAAATCTCGGGGTCCTTGGTGTTTTATTTTTTTTTTTAATTCAACATAATTTCGGTAACCCTTGGTGCTTTATTTTTGAAAGAATTCGATAGAATCTCGAGGGCCCCTGGCTCCTCATTTTTTAACGAATTCTACAGAATTTAAAGGGCTTCCGGTGTTTTGTTTTTGGAAGAATTTTGAGGACCCTGGGTCTTTCATTTTTGAAAGAATTAAAAGAATCTTGGAGGTCCCTAATGTTTTGTTTTGGAAGTATTTTAAAGTAATTCTGACGGGTCCCAACCTTTTGTTTTTGAAAGAATCGTAGGGTCCTCTGATGTATTATTTTTTTAAATGAATTCTAAAAAATCTCAGGCGTTCCTGGTGTTTTGTTTTTGAAAGAAATTAAGAGAATTCGAGGATGCCTGATCTAATTTTTGAGAGAATCCTAAACAATCTCAGAAAGTTCTCGCAAGTTTTGCTTTTAAAAGAATCTTGCAGACACCTGATCTCTCGTTTTTGAAACAATTCTACAGGATTTAAGCAGTTTCCGGCATTTTGTTTTCGAAAAAATCTTGGAGGTACCTGGAGTTTTATTTTTTAAACAGAGTTTTAATTCTGAAAGAACCCGAAAGAATCTTAAAAACTGCTCACAATATAATGAATCGCAGAAGTCAATGGTGTTTTATTTTTGGAAAAAATTGAAAGAATCTCGAGAATTTTTTTAAAAAATTCTAATGAATCTCAGAGACTTCTGGTGTTCTTTTTGTTTTTGAAAGAATTTGAAAGCATTATAATAGGGGCCCTACTGCACTATTTTGAAAGGATTCTAATGAATCTTGAAGGTCTCTTATTTTTGAAAAAATTTTACAAAATTCAAGGGACTCTCACATTCTGTTTTTGGAAAAAGTGGGGGGATCCTTAGTGTTACATTTTTGAAAAAGAATTTTAAAAATTGTCAGAGGCCCCTGGCGTTTTTGACAAAATTTGAAGAATCTTGAGTGTCTGATCCAATGTTTGAACGAATTCTAATGAATCTCAAGTACTCTTACTGGTTTGTTTTTGAAAAAACTTGAAAAAATCTTGGTACTTTATTTTTGAAAGAATTCTTCAGAATTTTAAAGGCTTCCGGCATTTTGTTATTAGAAGAATTTTGGGGAGCTACAGAATTTCATTTCTAAAGAATTCTAGAAGGCCTGTCGTTTGTTTTTGAAAGAAATTGAAAGAATTTCGAGAGGCTTGACACAATTTTTAAAAGAATTTAAAATAATCTTTCTAGTGTTTTGTTTTGAAAGGATTTTAAAGTATTCTGAGGGCTCTTAGCGTTTCGTTTTTGGAAGAATCATAGGATCCTCTGGTGTTTTATTTTTTTTTTATGTAATCTAAAAAATCTCAAGGGACCTTATCTAATTTTTGAAAGAATTGTAACGAATCTCAAGGGTCTCTGGTACTTGTTTGACGGCCCTTGATCTCATATTTTTGAAAGAATTCTGCTGAATTTTAAGTGCTCCTTTGGTGTTTATTTTTTTAAAAAGAATTCTAGAAAATTTCAGGTATTCCTGGCGTTTTCTTTTGAAAGAAATTGAAAGAATCCCGGGGACGCCTGATCTAATTTTTGAGAGAATTCTAAAGAATCTTGCGGACGCTTGATTTTCCGGTGTACAGAATGTTAGGGACTCCTGGTGTTTTATTTTTTGAAAGTATTTTAAACAATCTCAGTGGCCCCTGGTGTTTTAAATCTGAAAGAATCCTAAATAATCTCAAAGTTCTCGCAAGTTTTGCTTTTGAAAGAATCTCTGATGTCTTATTTTTGAAAGAATTCGTAGGAATCGCGGGTGCTCTTGGCGGTTTATTTTTGAAAGAATTTGGTGTTTTATTTAAAAAAATGTTTAAGGCACCATTGCTTCTAAATCAACACCACTTCAATTTTTTGTGTAACATTGTAATAAAAACTTTAAACAAAAAGAAATAACATTGAGTTGAAAATGTTACACACTATTAAAAAACCAGTAAACAAAAACACAATAAAATGCAAAAATGTCGGTTAAAATTGCATGTGGAATATTTGATAAATAAACCTTGGATCGCCTAAAGCATACTCCTTGAGTTCTGACGTGCTTCCCACGCTGCTCATTACTAACAAACGAAGCTAGAAATTTCTCTATAATAATTGTTACGTATGTCTATGATTCCTCCTGCTAAATGATAAATGTCAAGATCATGATACTAACGCCAAAATTCATACTGACAGGGAAATAAATTTTTTTATCAAGACAAAATTTTCAATTGCACCGCCATAAAATTGTATTTCCGCTAATGACATTCCTGTTTTGGTTCATTAATTTTTTTAAATGACATTTTATATGCAACCTACAACATTTTTCAAAAAATCCGCGTATTTAAAAATCCCCCTGGAATTATGTCAAGCAAATCCACTCCTGCATCAACGCTAGCCACCGGCGGCATTTTTGCTTTGCCCCCGCTCGAGCAATCCTCGTTCCGCCTCTGTGCCGCAGTGGAGGGGCGCCAGAGGTGAGTAAGCGGCACCAAGTTCCTCAGTTTGAACAGAATGGTTTGAATTGTAAGCAGCCCAGGTGCAATAAATTGTTATTAAATTTTTTTCGAAAGTCATAACGCGATGGTGTAGTGTACTCTGGTGTTTTGGACCGAAGGTATGGAATTTTTTATTCGCGCAAAATTGTCGCACGCCGTGTTATTCCACAAACAAACTATTCC
Source organism: Zophobas morio (assembly GCF_036711695.1). NCBI lineage: Eukaryota > Metazoa > Arthropoda > Insecta > Coleoptera > Tenebrionidae > Zophobas > Zophobas morio. The sequence goes on from NW_026972115.1 coordinate 5,386,452, forward strand.
GTCGCCGTACCAGCATTATTATTACTTTCGAAATTAATTTCTGCGCTAAAAACGGTGTTACGAAACGGTGCACTTGAATATTAATCGAATTACATAATTAGAATTTTTTTTATGGGTGACGGCAGATGCTGTAGGTGCGATGGAGCGTGCTTTATGGGGGACCAGTTTCGCGAGAAGTTGAATAATAACGTTAATAAACACGTTGCTTTTTTATAAAGTTGTATTAACTAGTCGTAACACGTAACCAATTTAATTAATTTTTTGCTCACGAAGACTGAGCGGCGACGTCCGGATGGCTCAAATGTGAACACAAACTAACAGTCAAGTGAAAATGATCCTGAGTGTCCTAGGGTTTTTTTCACGCGTTGAAATATCTAATGAGGGAGATTTTTGAATATCACGTTGCAGGTTTGTTTTCAAACGAGCCAAGGTGATTAGCCGAGTCAGAATTTCGTGCATTATTCAAATTCGATGCAAAAAGTTGTCCTTATAGCTAAAAATATCACGAATATGTATAAAAACAAAAAAAATCTGGCTTCATAACCCGGGTTTAGAGCTGTGTTAAGCAATAAATAAATACGCTATTACTATGCAGTGGCATTATTAATAAGGCGATTGAGTGCTAAAACTGGAGCAAACTGCCTAAATTTCGCAATGTTTTAAAAGTGTATTTTTTGGTAGTTTTTTTGCTAATGTTTTTTATATTATCTGTGTTGGTTATTGGTTTTGTACAGTCTCGTCACCTAGAAACAGTATTTAGTAGCAGAATATGATTTTTTATAACTCGGCGTTATAAAAATGTTCTAGTTGTTGTGTGCGGAATAAATTTTAATGAATCCAAATAATACTTTCTCAATAGAGAGTGCCACACAAAAATCGTAATAAATTTTCTTAAATTAGAAAGGTTGATTGAACAAACCTAAAATCGATCAGAAATCACAAATTTGAATTTTATCTAGAAGTATTTAGTTTGCTTGGAATTAACGAAACGTCAGATTACGGAAATAAACAAAAAAATTGTTTTTCACAGCATCGAAATTAATTTTGGTGACGAGTTATTAGACAAATAAATTATTATATTTCTTAGGAGCTAATCTTGAGGGCCACTGATTTTTAATTTTTGAAAGATTCTAGGCGTGTTTTTTTTCAAGAACCTCGGACATTTTTGGTGTCGATTTTTCAATTTTCCGGTTCTCTCTTTGATTTTTCGATTTATCAAAATCAATTTTTGCGTTTTTTAATTTTTCAATTTCTCGATTTTTCAACTTTTGGATTTTTCGATTTAATGCTTCATTTTTTCGATATTTTGCTTTGAATTTTTCGAGGATTCGATTTCTCGAATTTTGTTATATTTTATTTTTCGGTTTTTTAAATTTTAGATTTTTCGATTTCCCGCTTTTTTTCAAATTTTTGATTTTTCAATCTTTCAATTTTTTGCGTTTCTAAATTTAACATTTTTCTATTTTATCATTAATCGTTTTTTCGGCTTCTCGATTTCTCGACTGATTTTTTAGTTCTTCAATCCTTCAAAATTTCAATATTTCGATTTTTCTGTTTTTCGATTTTTGGCATTTCTAAATTTCTCGATAAATCGATTTTTCAACTTTTCGATTTTTCAATTTTTCAATATTTCAGTTTTGGGATTTTTCGATATATTGCTTCTTCAATTTTTCGTTCCGAATTTGCAATTTTTCTATATTTTAATTTTTCGGTTTTATATTTGTCGATTTCTCGATTTTTCAATTTTTGACATTTCTCAATTAATCGATTTTTCTATTTTTCAACTTTTCCATTTCCCGATTTTTCGACTTTCAGATTTTCCAGTTTTTAAGTTTCCTGATTTTTTAATATATCAATGTTTGTCGTTTCTAAGTTTTGAATTTTTTGATTACTCGATTAATCAATTTTTAGATTTTGTAATTTTCTGATTTCTGTCATTTTTGGAGTTCTCGATTTCTCAATTTATCGGTTTATAAATTCTTCAATTTTTCGATATTTCCTTTCGATCTTTTTTTTATAATTTATTTTTCGGTTTTTAAATTTTAGATTTTTTGATCTTCCATGTTTTCATTTTTCAATTTTTGGTGTTTTTAAATTTAAAAATTTTCTATTTCTTGAATTTGTCGCATTCTCTATCCCTCAATTTTTCAGGTTTCTTATTTTTCAATATTTAAAATTTTCGGTTTTCCGATTTTTCCATTCTTCGATTTTCGTATTTTTCAATTTTTGGCATTTCCAAATTTTCGATTTCTCGATTAATCGATTTTTTGACTTTTCAACTTTCCCGTTTCCCCATTTTTCGATTTTAAGATTTTTCTGTTTTTGCAATTCTTCAGTTTTTTTTTATGTTCCAATTTTTTAAATTTTCGGTTTTTCGACCCTTCGATTTCTAGATATCTCAATTTTTCGATATTTCAGTTTTCGGATTTTTCAATTTTTCGCTTCTTCAAAATCTGAGTTTGTCGACTTTTTAATTTTAGATTCTCGATCTTTCAATTTTTCGAATTTTTCGAAGTTTCGATTTCTCCATTTTTTTATATTTTATTTTTGTTTCTTAAAGTCTAGATTTTTCAAACTCTTGATTTTTTTTCAAATTTTTGATTTTTCTATTTTTCAATTTTTGGCAATTCTAAATTTAAAATTACGTGATTAACCGATTTTTCGACTTCTCGATTTCTCGATTTTTCAGGTTTTTAATTTTTCGATTTTAAAAATTTTCGGTTTTCCGATTTTTCGACTTGACGATTTTTCGATTTCTCGATTTTTCTATTTTCCAATTTATGGCATTTCTAAATTTTCGATTTCTCGATTTTTCAGTTTTTGCAATTTTTCGAATTTTCAGGTTTTTGATTTCCCAATTTTTTATTCGATTTTTTGACTTTCGATTTCTAGATTTTGCAATTTTTCGATATTTTAGTTTGGGGATTTTTCAATTTTTCTTCGTTTTTCAATTTTCCGTTTGATCAATTTTTCCATACATGTATCTCAGTTTTGGATTTCTTAATTTTTCACTTTTTCAAATTCACGATTTGTCGATTTTTTTATTTTTCGATAAGTACATCAATTTTCCAATTTCGATTTCTTGATTTTTTAGTTTTTAATTCTTCAATTTTTGGGTAATTCCTTTCGATCTCTCGACTTTTTACTTTTTTTTAAATTTTAGATTTTTCTAGTTCTCGTTTTTTATATTTTATTTTTTGGTTTTTTAAATTTCAGATTTTTCGATTTCTCGATTTTTTCAAATCTACGATTTTTCTATTTTTCAAATTTTTGGCGATTTTTCAAGTTTTTGATTTTTCAATTCTTGGATTTTCCTATTTTTCAATTTTTGGCATTTCCAAGTTTTCGATTTCTCGATTGATCGATTTTTCGACTTTTAGTTTTTATCAGTTTTTGCAATTCCTCAATTTTTCGAATTTTCAGATTTTGATTTTCCAATCTTGGAGTCTCTTTACGATTTGTTCTTGAAAAAAATTTTTTTCCAAGTGTTTGCTTTTGAAAGATTTCTAAAAAATCTTGAGGGCTCCTGATCTATTATTTTTGAAAGAAGTGTAAAGAACCTTAGGAGCTCCCAGTGTTTTCATTTTGGTACAATCTTGGGCGCTTCTGGGATTTTATTTTTGAAATAATTTAAAAGAATCTTGTGGGCCGTTTATCTTTTATTTTCGAAAGATTCTAAAGATTCTCAGGTGGTTTATTTTATACAAAATTTTAAAAAACCTTGAGGGCCGTTAATCTTTTTTTTTTCGAAAGGTTCTAAAGAATCTCTATTTTTGACATAATTTTAAAAAATCTTGAGAACTGTGATCTTTTATTTTCGAAAGATGCTAAAGAATCTCAGGGGCCCTTGGTATTCTGTTTTTAAAAGAATCTTGGAGGCCTTTGGTGTTTTATTGTTGAAAGAATTATAAAGCATCTAAGGGACTCCGTATGTTTTGTTTAGAAAGAATTCTAGAGAATCTTAGGGACTTCTTGTGTTGTATTTTTTAAATAATTCAAAAAATCTCAAGGGTTTCTGGTGTTTTATTTTCGAAAAAATTTGAAAGAATCTTTAGGACTCCTGATCTATTATTTTTGAAAGAATTGTTAACAATCTTAGGAGCTTTCAGTGTTTTGTTTTTGGTACAATCTTGGGAGCTCCTGGGATTTTATTTTTGAAAGAATTGAAAAGAATCTTGAAGGCCGTTGATCTTTTATTTTCGAAAGATTCTAAAGAAACTCAAGGGCCCTTGGTATTCTGTTTTTGAAAGAATCTTGGAGGCCTTTGATGTTTTATTGTTGAAAGAATTCTAAAGATTCTAAGAGACCCCATAAGTTTTGCTTTGAAAGAATTCTAACGAATCTTAGGGACTTCTTGCGTTGTATTTTTTAAATAATTGAAAGAATCTCGGGGGTTTCTGGTGTTTTATTTTTGAAAAAATTCTAAAGAATCTTGGAGGTTCTTTACGAGTTGTTCGTGCAAAAATTTGAAAGAATTTTGCAGCTTCCTAGTGTTCACTTTTGAAAGAATTCAAAAAAATCTTGAGGGCCCCTGATCTATTACATTTGAAAGATGTGAAAATAATCTTAGGAGCTCTCAGTGTTTTGTTTTTGGTACAATCTTGAGCACTCCTAGGGTTGTATTTTTGAAAGAATTTAAAAGAATCTTGAGGGCCGTTGCTCATTTAACTTATTTTCGAGAGATTGTAAAGAATTTCAAGGCTCTTGGTGTTTTGTTTTTGAAAGAATCTTGGAAGCCTTTGATGTTTTATTTTTGAAAAATTCTAAAGATTAAGGGACTCCTTGTGTTTTATTTTTGAAAAAAACTCATGGGCTTTTGGTGTTTCATTTGTGAAAAATTTAGAGAATATCTGGGACTCCCTGTGTTTTATTTTTGGAGACTTTCGAGAGTAGTATAAGCTTCTTGTGGTTTGTTCTTCAAAAAATTTTAATTTTTGAGAAATTTTAGAAGTTCTCAGCGTTTCATTTTTGAAAAAGTCTTGTGTTTTATTTTTTAAAGAATTTAATTAAAAAAAGTTTGTATATTAAAAACTACAAATCATTGATGCAATGTTCCTCAGTATAAATATGTTCACTTTTTTTTCCTGGAAGGATGATGTTTTCTGAATACAATAATTTAAATATAGATTTCTCGGTGTTTGGGTTTATCAGACGTCGAATTTCTTGAGAAAAACCACAATCATTGTAATCCAGTTGATCTCCTAACATCTCGAACATTGATTTTTTGTGTTTCTTTAGGTAAACGAAAGTATGGACTTTTTTTTAATTATTTTATTTAAATAATGGTCGTAATTGTGTCTCAATGACCTTGTTCATGGAACGATGTTTAAAAAACCTTAGAACAAAACTCTTTCTAAGTCCATGAATCTTTTTAAATAGATTTTTTCATTGTAAAACGTACTTATTTGACAGTTCGTTGCACATGCTTCACGTCCTTCTTACACCACTCCAATTTCTTGACTCACAGCAATTTTTACCACCACTGTTTTTGTTCGATACTTTTAAACTTTTAGAAAGGCGTTGTTTTTACAATCGAATGGTAGCCAATTAGGAAACAGTTCTGTCAAAATGTTTTTACACAACATATACATTTTTTGCTTTGTACACAATCCCGTTAAAGAGCCTTGTCGATGAATGCATTTTCAATGCACGTCCCAGCAATGTTTGATTCTTGTTAAACTCTGTTTATTTAACCGGACTCATGTCCAAGAAATCATTGACATTGTCACACAACACCGATTAACACCGAAATCGAAGCCAGATGTTTCCTTTCCAATTTCACACGTTCAGACCACAAAACTTACTTCCAGTAAAACGAAGATTTCAAAAACATGTAGAACACGCTCGAATGAAAAAAAACTTGTTATCGTATGCTACGATGCGAAATAATTAACTATGTAGGTACGTTTTTGCCGTAATGTAGCCAAGGTCAGCCGTGCAATTGACATTTTATGAGTCCAGTTTTCAAGATGCGCAAGGCCTCAACACTGGCTTGGTTTGCATGGAGTGGTTGGCAAATAAGGACCTTACTGGTATAAACACAAAGCGGTTGCTGATAGTGGAAATAATAATAATATGGCTTGACTATAGAATGACTGCAGTGACAATGATCTAAAATTTGGACTGTTCCTCTTCTGCTCGAAGGAGTCTGGAAGAAAAGCTCATCTACTTGGCCAAAAATTGAGTTCCGCTTCACTACTGCAGGATGCACACTTCAAATTATTATTCAAGAATGTGGGTTCAGTGAGCTGCAACGCCCACAGTTTTATGCTTACAAAAATTAAAAAAAAGCTCAGATCAAGAACCGAAAATTGTCTTGTTTTTTCCAAGGGGGTACGGGGACTTGGAAAGGTTTATTTTTGGGCGAGTTACAGCTTCTTTGAAAGCTTCTCATGAATCTTGAAATTTATTGACTCAATACGGTGAAATTAGTTCGCTTTGTGCGTGTTCGTGATCGTGCCTACTTAATAATGAATATGGTTACACAACGTAATGGAAATGGAAATGCAACACAGGAAATTCCTCAGATAAATGTGTCTTTGATCGTCGTCTTTTAGATAAGGATATTGTTTTTGAAATGAGTTATATCCAGATGGCGGAAACGCTATCAGACCTTGAGACAAGCCACCCCGCAGTAGTTGGTTGCGTAATATTCATCTAAAAACTTAAAGGTTCAGATTTTTTGGTCTAAATACTACGATCTTTCATGTTAACTGCACCGATTAAACACAGTGCTCGGTTTTTTTTTGTCAGGTTGGCAGTTGGGCACCAAGTATGCAGCTGCCATCTGTCAAAATTGACAGCTGTCAATTGACATAACATTGCTGCCAATAATTCAGAATTGCCAGCACAAAAATTTACTTCAATCATAAAAGTCACCATGTACCTGTGCACGATACTTCAATACTTTGGTCATAAAACTCAAAATTTCAGGGTCAGGTCAGGTTAGGTCAGGTCAGGTTAGGTCAGGTCAGGTCAGATCAGGTCAGGTCTGTATTTTGTTTGAAAGTAATGTTATTCGGCGCCATGTTCTATTTTTGAAAATTTTTTTAAGAATTCAATGGACCTCTGACGTTTTATTTTGGAAAGAATTCTTTAAGAATCAGTAGGTGTTTTATTTTTAAAAGAATTTAAGAATCTCATAGACTCTTGTTGTTTTATGTTTGAAAGAATTTAAGAATCCCAGAGGCCCTTGATATTTTATTTTTAAAGAATTTGAAAGAATGTCGATGACCCTTAGTGTTTTATTATTATTTTTTTAATTTAAGTATCTAAGGTCCTCCTGGTATCTAATTTTTATTAGAATCCGTGTTTTATTTTTGAAATAATTTGAAAGAATTTCGGGCTTGTGCTATTTTGTTTTTGAATCTCGAGAGTCCCTTGTGTTTTATTTTTCAAAGAATTTAAAAATACCAGTGGCTTTTGGTGTTGTATTTTTAAAGAATTTAAAAGAATGAGCTTTGGTGTTTCAATTTTCAAAGAATCTAAGAATCTCAGGGGCCTTCAATCTTTATTTTTGAAGAATCTCAGGGCCCCTGATGTTTTATTTTCGAAAGAATTTAAAGAATTTTGGGGGACATTTGGTGTTTCAGTTTTGAAAAAATTTAAGAATCTCAGGGGAAGCTGCCCTTTGATTTTTGAGAACATTTTAAAGAATCTTGTAGTCCCAAATCTTCTTTGGAAAGTCTAATTTAAAAAAAAAAGAACCTCGGCGGCCCCTGGTGCTTTATTTTTGAAAGAATTTAAAGAATCCTTGGTATTGCCATTTTAAATGAATTTAAGAATCTCATGGGCTTCTAGTGTTTTATTTTTGAAAACATTTTAAAGAATCTTGAGGAACCTTTGGTGTCTCAATTTTCATAGAATTTAAGAATTTCAGGGGCCTGTAGTGTTTATTTTTGAGAGAATTTTTAAAAAATCCCAGGGGCTTCTAGTATTCTATTTTTGAAAACATTTTAAAGAATCTTGGGGAACCTTTGGTGTCCCAATTTTCATGGAATTTAAGAATTTCAGGGGACTGTAGTGTTTATCTTTGAGAGAATTTTAAAGAATCTCAGGGACCTCTGGTGTTCAATTGTAAAAGAATTTGAGAATCTTAGGGGCTTCTAGTGTTCTATTTTTGAAAATATTTTAAAGAATTTTGGGGAACTTTTGTTGTCTCAATTTTCATAGAATTTAAGAATTTCAGTGGCTTGTAGTGTTTATTTTTGAGAGAATTTTAAAGAATCTGAGGGACTTCTGGTGTTCAATTGTAAAAGAACTTAAGAATCTTAGGGGCTTCTAGTATTCTATTTTTGAAAACATTTTAAAGAATCTTTGGGGACCTTTGGTGTCCCCATTTTTATAGAATTTAGGAATCTCAGGGGCGCTTGTAGTGTTTGTTTTTGAGAGAATTTTAAAGAATCTCAGGGGTTTCTAGTGTTCTATTTTTGAAAACATTTTAAAGAATCTTGGGAAACCTTTGGTGTCTCAATTTTCATAGAATTATGAATTTCAGGAGCCTGTAGTGTTTATTTTTGAGAGAATTTTAGAGAATCTCGGGGACCTCTGGTGTTCAATTGTAAAAGAATTTGAGAATCTTAGGGACTTCTAGTGTTCTATTTTTGAAAACATTTTAGAGAATCTTGGGGAACCTTTGTTGCCTCAATTTTCATAGAATTTAAGAATTTCAGGGGCCTGTAGTGTTTATTTTTGAGAGAATTTTAAAGAATCTCAGGGGCTTCTGGTGTTCAATTGTAAAAGAATTTAAGAATCTTAGGGGTTTCTACTATTCTATTTTTGAAAACATTTTAAAGAATCTTGGGAAACCTTTGGTGTCTCAATTTTCATAGAATTTAAGGATTTCAGGAGCCTGTAGTGTTTATTTTTGAGAGAATTTTAGAGAATCTCGGGGACCTCTGGTGTTCAATTGTAAAAGAATTTGAGAATCTTAGGGACTTCTAGTGTTCTATTTTTGAAAACATTTTAAAGAATCTTGGGGAACCTTTGTTGCCTCAATTTTCATAGAATTTAAGAATTTCAGGGGTCTGTAGTGTTTATTTTTGAGAGAATTTTAAAGAATCTCAGGGGCTTCTGGTGTTCAATTGTAAAAGAATTTAAGAATCTTAGGGGCCTCTACTATTCTATTTTTGAAAACATTTTAAAGAATCTTTGGGGACGTTTGGTGTCCCAATTTTCATAGAATTTAGGAATCTAAGGGGCCTGTAGTGTTTGTTTTTGAGAGAATTTTAAAGAATTTCAGGGGTTTCTAGTGTTCTATTTTTGAAAACATTTTAAAGAATCTTGGGGAACCTTTGATGTCTCAATTTTCATAGAATTTAAGAATTTCAGAGGCCTGTAGTGTTTATTTTTGAGATAATTTTAAAGAATCTTAGGGGCTTCTACTATTCTATTTTTGAAAACATTTTAAAGAATCTTTGGGGACCTTTGGTGTCCCAATTTTCATAGAATTTAGAAATCTCAGGGGCCTGTAGTGTTTGTTTTTGAGAGAATTTTAAAGAATCTCAGGGGCTTCTAGTGTTCTATTTTTGACAACATTTTAAAGAATCTTGGGGAACCTTTGGTGTCTCAATTTTCATAGAATTTAAGAATTTCAGGGGCCTGCAGTGTTTATTTTTGAGAGAATTTTAAAGAATGTCAGGGGCCTCTGGTGCTTTATTTTTTAAAGAATTTAAGAATCTTTGGGGCTTCTAGTGTTCTATTTTTGAAAACATTTTAAAGAATCTTGGGGAACCTTTGGTGTCCCAATTTTCATAGAATTTAAGAATTTCAGGGGCCTGTAGTGTTTATTTTTGAGAGAATTTAAAGAATCTCAGGGTCTTCTGGTGTTCAATTGTAAAAGAATTTAAGAATCTTAGGGGCTTCTATATACTATTCTATTTTTGAAAATATTTTAAAGAATCTTTGGGGACCTTTGGTGTCCCAATTTTCATAGAATTTAGGAATTTCAGGGGCCTGTAGTGTTTGTTTTTGGGAGAATTTTAAAGAATCTCAGGGGTTTCTAGTGTTCTATTTTTGAAAACATTTTAAAGAATCTTGGGGAACCTTTGTTGTCTCAATTTTCTAAGAATTTAAGAATTTCAGGGGCCTGTAGTGTTTATTTTTGAGATCATTTTAAAGAATCTCAGGGGCTTCTAGTGTTCTATTTTTGAAAACATTTTAAAGAATCTTGGGGGACCTTTGCTGTATCAATTTTCAAATTTAAGAATCTTAGGTTTAATTTTGAAAGAATTTTGAACAATCTCAGAGACCTCTAGTGTTTAATTTTTGAGAGAACTTAAAGAATCTTGTGGGACCTTTGGTGTTTCAATTTTTAAAAAAATTAAAAATCTGGGGACCCTGGCCTTTGATTTTTTAAAACTTTTAAAAAAATCTCGGGGTTCCCAAGTGTTTTATTTTTGAAAGAATTTTAGGAAAGTCATTAAAAAAGGACCTGAGGCTCCTGCTGATTTATTTTTGAGAGAATTTAAAAAATCTTGTGGGACCTTTGGTGTTTCAATTTTTAAAAAATTTAAGAATCTCAGGGGGACTCTGGTCTTTGATTTTTGAAAACATTTTAAAGAATCTCAGGGGTCCCAAGTATTTTATTATTGAAAGAATTTTGGGGAACTCTAATTTAAAAAAAGGGTACCTCAGAGGCTCTGGTGCTTTATTTTTTAAAGAATTTAACGAATCTTTGGTGTTGCCATTTTAAAAGAATTTAAGAATCTCAAGGGCTTCTAGTGTTTTATTTTTTAAAACATTCTAAAGAATCTTGGGGAACCTTTGGTGTCTCAATTTTCATAGAATTTAAGAATTTCATGGGCCTGTAGTGTTTATTTTTGAGAGAATTTTAAAGAATCTCGGGGCTTCTAGTGTTCTATTTTTGAAAACATTTTAAAGAATCTTGGGGGAGCTTTGCTGTTTCAATTTTCAAATTTAAGAATCTCAGGTTCAATTTTGAAAGAATTTTGAAGAATCTCAGGGACTTCTAGTGTTTAATTTTCGAGAGAACTTAAAGAATGTTGTGGGACCTTTGGTGTTTCAATTTTAAAAGAATTTAAAAATCTCCAGGGACTTCGGCCTTTGGTTTTTGAAAACATTTACAAAAATCTCGGGGGTCCCAAGTGTTTTATTTTTGAAAGAATTTTAGGAAACTCATTAAAAAAAGGACCTGGGGCCCGTGGTGGTTTGTTTTTGAGAGAATTTAAAAAATCTTGGGGGACCTTGGTGTTTCAATTTAAAAAAAAATTAAGAATCTCAGGGGGACTCCGACCTTTATTTTTGAAAACATTTTAAAGAATCTCGGGGATCCCAAGTGTTTTATTATTGAATTTTATTATTGAAAGAATTTTGGCGAACTCTAATTTAAAAAAAGGACCTCAGAGGCCCCTGATGCTTTTATTTTTAAAAGAATCTAAGAATCTCAGGGACTTCTATTAGTGTTTTATTTTTCTAAAGAATCTTGGGGGACTTTTGGTGTTTCAATTTTCAAAAAATTAAGAATCTCAGGGGCCTGCAGTGTTTATTTTTGAAAGAATTTTAAAGAATCTGAGGGACCCCTGGTGTTTTATTTTTAAGAATTTGAAAGAATGTGTCGATGACCCTTTGTGTTTTCTTATTGTTTTTTTAATTTAAGTATGTCAGGTCCTCCTGGTATTTAATTGTTGAAAAAAAAAAAGAATATCAGAACCCCATAAGTGATTTGTTTTTGAAATAATTTGAAAGAATTTCGGGGGCTCATTCTATTTTGTTTTTGAATCTCAAGGGCCCCTGGTATTTTATTTTTCAAAGAATTTAAGAATTCTGCCACCCCTTAAGTACTTTATTTTTGAAAGAATTTCTGGGAATCCTGAGTTTTATTTTTACAACACTTGAAAAAAATTCGAGGGCGTCTAGTATTCTATTTTCAAAAGAATTTTAGAATCCCAGTAGCCCTTGATGTTTATTAAAAAAAAAAGAACGAATCTCTGGTACTCCTGGTGTTTTATTTTTAAAGGAAAGCCACAAATAATACGAAAACTTAAATAGGATGTGGAGCAATTATTTTATTATTATTCAATCGGGGTTCCCCAGGGTGTGCATTCTCGGACTTTTATCATTCACCTTTTTCGTTAACGACATCAAACATTATGACTCGCCGACAATTTAAACATTAGAATTCATCATCCACAACACCGACATTCTCCACACATATATTTCTGATTTGTGATTACAAGACACGATTGCACGATTTAATCACCCGATTTAAAAATTTTTCTTTGTGGCATTTATTTATCAACCAACTCATTGAAATCCACTTCACCAATACAAAAAAAAAATAAAAATATCACGTTTCGTTAAAGAAAATCGATTCCGAACAGTAATTAACAACCCGAACCAACCTGAACCAATTTATTTCTCTTTGAGCGTTTTTATGCAAGACTTAATTATTTACAGTACACCAACTTTCGATCAATTTCGCACAAAATTGTGCGAGATTAGTGTTTCCTAGAAATTCACTTGCTCACCAGACGCTGTTTACAATCAAAATTAAAGGTTATCGAACCGCCGAATTTGCTAATTATCGGTCAATGAAATTAAACAGGTAGTCATTGTGTGATACCACGATACGCATTTAAAATGTAGATAGTGACGACTGACGAGGTTTGATAGTTTAGGGAAATGAGAACAGTCCTCGAACAGTAAAGTGGGTTTCATTATGCACGGCGTGTTGTTATCAAAATTAATACGACGAAAACCACGTTGCGCTATTTTATTTTGAACGTTTTAGTATTGTTTATGATTATTTTTTTTATTGTTGTTGTGAGTCACGTGCATGATAAACAGTGCGTTTTAACGATACAGCTGTCACCTTGCGATCAGCTGTCACCTTGCGATTATTGTTATTTTATTGTTATTATTATTAGAAAAAAAAAATAATAATCTTCGGTTTCCTGTACGAAGTTCGTCTTACAATACACCAAAAACCCGTCTATTGTTTACACAAGGCGTGAAAACGATAAGCCGAGTCACCCAGACCAGATAACCAAAATTATTCACCGTTCGAATTCCGCAAATCCCGGAAAAGGCCGTTTCACAACAAGAAGAGCAGTGCGTTGTGCAACGTACAATTAAACCGCACTTAATCCAATCAAATCTAAGATATAACAGTACAGTGTTAAGAATCACAAGACTTTCCTCCTATTATAGCTTCACGCCATGACTTAATTACAGCTCTGTTACGTAACGCCGTTTCACATTTATTCAAATTACAGAACTTCCCACTTAGCACTTAGCGTTATTATTTTTTCGCAGCCACGTGACAACACTAACAAAGAACGTTTGTTTCAGAGCAACAAAATGTGATAAGAGCCTGAAAAAGCCAGCACAATGGAAAACATCTACCAAATAAAAATCCGTTCGAATCCCAACAGCCGCGACCTGTATCCGTCCGAAAGAAGATACTCATCTTCTATTGTGTTGGGGTTAAGCATCATGTTTATAGCGCTGGGGATCACGTCGTCGTTGATGGGAACGCTGGTGGTGCGCAGGTTCGCCAGTAACCATACGGAAGACGCATTCGCAGAAGAGTACAACTCCAGCGAGTTTTTCGAAGACCAGAGGCTGGTGAGACGAGTGGAAGAAGATCTTCAGTACATGAGGAAACCCGCGCACCACCTCAACATCCCGGCTATGGTGTCTGCAGGGTCCTTCGTGATGTCTCTAGGACTATTTCTAGCGGGATTGGCAGGACTCTTAGCCTGGAAGCAATGGTACATCGACACTAACATCACCTGGTTCTTTCTGGCGTCGTGTTTCGCTTCAGTGACATCTTCAATCTCTTTATTGTTGATTACTTTAAGTTTAATGGACACTCGGGAAGTTCTTCTGGATAAGACAGCCCCCATTAGTTTAGGACTTACAGCCAATATTTTCATAACGTCTCTGTTAGGGGTGGTTTGGTCGGTAGTGGCAACTAATGTAGCTTTCAAGGGGATGAAGAATAATTACCCTGATGATATTATTCTGTCGAAAAGTGGCAAAGGGAGGGTGGAAGTGAGCACGGTCCGGAAGGGTAATAAAATCGCCAGGGTGGTGCCGCCTGACATTCTAGACCATTTTCCGAAAAGCGGGAAACTAGCGAAATTCTTATCCAAAAACGAAAGTAGTGGCGGTTTGCCGAAAGCCGAAAGCAACAAAGAGTATGAAGAAAGGGTGAAGAAATTCTTGTCGGGCGAGTCGGACAACTACAACAAGCACTGAAGCGATTTTGTAAATTTTCGCGTAGTTGGTTAATTGTTGGAAGGCTTATCAGAGACCCTGAAATTGCGTGTGAACGCGGAATTTGTTATTTCTTTCTATTTGAGAATGAAAATCGAGTTTTGCGTGGGCTTACAACGAGTACGTTTATGTACTTACTTATTTTAAGTTAGTTTTGTATTTTTGTACTAGCTTTAATATACTCATTGTAATCTTACGCGGATGTTATTTATCTCACAACGACCTTAATTTATGTAATTACAGAGTTGTAAAAATAAATTTGTTTAACTTTTACTGGTCTATTTTTGGTTGAATTTGGGCTGCTTTCTCAAAACCGCAGTAATCATCGAAAAATTCGCCGACCACAAAGCCTCCATAACCTGTTCTAGTTTTTAATCATTGTTTACTGATTAAAATTGTTGGATTTGCGAAATTTTAACACATCCTTGTTAAAACAGTTTTCCTTTCAGCGAAATCCGTGCCTCTTGGTAAGGACAAATCGTTTAGAAGCAGGAACACGAGATCGTGAGTTTCAGTTTCGTGATGATAATAGTAATGACTTATTAATTTTGATCTCGAAAACAACCGCTTTTTGTGGTGCTAAACGTAACAAAAAGTGCGGTAAAAGGATTCATTTTAGGTCATTGGTAATAACCGGTGTAATTAGTACGTGAGAAAAAAGTGGTTTTAGTGTTAAGAAAATAATGTCGTAGGTTATACTTTAAGTTTAGAGAACTGATAATGAAAACTATACGTCACTGGACTGGTTAGTTTTCAAGGAAACTCAGCGTAATTAACCCAAAAAAATCAAAATTGATAAGAATCTTGTCTCAATTTATTCAAACTTTAATGGTTTTTATTCTGGTGCTTTTTTTAAAACGGTCCTTGCAATATATTTCTCTGAGGTACAATTTTTAACTTATTGAGTATGCAACCAACTATACAAACGCGCACAGGAAATACGAAATAGGAGTACTACAAAAGGGAACATCACGTGTAATAAAAAAAAATTTTATTCGACAAAGACTCTTTAGATTCTTCGTTTTCCCCGGTTTCTTTTCGCATCTGTTGGAATTTTTTGTTTTTATGCACTTTTTGGATTTTTGGATTCCTTGAATTTTTTTGTGTTTTTTGGATTCTTTGATTCCTTTTGATTCTTTGGATTCCTTAGACTCCTTAGATTCTTCGGATTCGTTGGATTTTTTATTTTATTTTTTAATTTTTTAGAATTTCTCGGATGATTTGTATTTTCTGGATTTTTTGGATGTATGTATTTTCTGCATTCCTTGAATTCTTTGGATCCTTTGGATCTTTGGATTCTTTGGATTTTTTTCGATATTTTTAGAATTTAACGAGTTTCTGGATTTTCTAGATTTTTTAGATTCTTTGGATTCTTTGAATTTTTTAGATTCTTTTCAATTTTTTTGGAATTTTTGGATATTCTAAACTTTTTGGAATTTTTGGACGGTATGAGTTTTTTGAATTCTTTGGATTTTTTGGATTCTGTGGATTCTTTGGATTCTTTGGACACTTGGGGTTCTTTCGACTCTTTGGATTATTGGAATTTTTTCGATTTTTTTCAATTTTTTTTTGGAATTTTTAGACAATATGAATTTTTTTTAATTCTTTGAATCTTTTGGACTCTTTGGATTGTATGGACTCTTTAGATTCTTTGGATGCTTTGGATTTTCTGGACTTTTTTGATTTTCGGATTCTTTGGATTTTTTTAATTTTTGTATTTTCTCGATTCTTTGAATTCTCTTAATTCTTTGGATCCTTTGGACTCTTTGGATTCTGTAGAGTGTTTGGATCCTTTGGATTTTTTGGATTCTTGGGATCCTTTGGATTCTTTCAATCCCTTGGACTCCTTAGCTTATTCGGATTCTTTGGATTTTTAAATTTTTTAGAATTTTTCGGATTATTTGGATTTTCTGAATTTTTTCGATTTTTTGGCTTCTTTCAATTCTTTGGATTTTTTGGATTCCCTGAACTCTTTGGATTTTCTGGATTCTTTGGATCCTTTGGATTTTTCGGATTCTTTGGATTCTTGAGATTCTTTGGATTCCTTGGACCCTTTAGATTCTTCGATTTCCCCGTTTTTTTTTCGCATCTGTTGGAATTTTTGGTTTTTGGATTTTTGGATTCCTTGAATTTTTTTGTGTTTTTTGGATTCTTTGATTCCTTTTGATTCTTTGCATCCTTTGGATCTTTTTGATCCTTTGGATTCTTTGGACTCATTAGATTCTTTGGATTCTTTGGATTATTTATTTTATTTTTTAATTTTTTAGAATTTCTCCGATGATTTGTATTTTCTGAATTTTTTGGATGTATGTATTTTCTGGATTCCTTGAATTCTTTGGATCCTTTGGATCTTTTGGAGCTTTGGTTTATTTGGATTTTTTCGATATTTTTAGAATTTAACGAGTTTCTTGATTTTCTAGATTTTTTTGGATTATTTGGATCATTTGGATTTTTTGGATTCTTGGAACTCTTTGGATTCTTTGAATTTTTTATATTCTTTTCAATTTTTTTTGAAGTTTTGGATATTCTAAACTTTTTTGGAATTTTTGGATTATATGAATTTTTTGGATTCTTTGGATTTTTTGGATTCTGTGGATTCTTTGGATTCTTTGGACACTTTGGGTTCTTTGGACTCTTTGGATTCTTGGAATTTTTTCGATTTTTTTCAAATTTTTTTGGAATTTTTGGGTATTCTAAACTTTTTGGAATTTTTAGACACTATGAATTTTTTTGAATTCTTTGGATTGTATGGACTCTTTAGATTCTTTGGATGCTTTGGATTTTCTGGACTTTTTTGATTTTTGGATTCTATGGATTTTTTAAATTTTTGTATTTTCTCGATTCTTTGAATTCTTTTAATTCTTTGGATCCTTTGGACTCTTTGGATTCTGTGGAGTGTTTGGATCCTTTGAATTTTTTGGATTCTTGGGATCCTTTGGATTCTTTCGATTCCTTGGACTCCTTGGATTATTCGGATTCTTTGTATTTTTTAATTTTTTAGAATTTTTGGGATTTTTTGGATTTTCTGAATTTTTTCGATTTTCTGGCTTCTTTCAATTCTTTGGATTTTTCGGATTCCCTGAACTCTTTGGATTTTCTGGATTCTTTGGATCCTTTGGATTTTTCGGATACTTTGGACTCTTTGGATTCTTGAGATTCTTTCCCCGTTTTTTTTTCGCATCTGTTGGAATTTTTTGTTTTTGGATTTTTGGATTCCTTGAATTTTTTTGTGTTTTTTGGATTCTTTGATTCCTTTTGATTCTTTGCATCCTTTGGACCTTTTTGATCCTTTGGATTCTTTGGATTCCTTGGACTCCTTAGATTCTTCGGATTCTCTGGATTATTTATTTTATTTTTTAATTTTTTAGAATTTCTCCAATGATTTGTATTTTCTGGATTTTTTGGATGTATGTATTTTCTGGATTCCTTGAATTCTTTGGATCCTGTGGATCTTTTGGAGCTTTGGATTCTTTGGATTTTTTCGATTTTTTAGAATTTAACGAGTTTCTGGATTTTCTAGATTTTTGGATTATTTGGATCCTTTGGATTTTTCAGATTCTTTTCAATTTTTTTGGAATTTTTGTATATTCTAAACTTTTTGGAATTTTTGGACTGTATGAATTTTTTGGATTCTTTGGATTTTTTGGATTCTGTGGATTCTTTGGATTCTTTGGACACCTTGGGTTCTTTGGACTCTTTGGATTCTTGGAATTTTTTTGATTTTTTTCAAATTTTTTTGGAATTTTTGGGTGTTCTAAACTTTTTGGAATTTTTAGACAATATGAATTTTTTTGAATTCTTTGAATCTTTTGGATTCTTTGGATTGTATGGACTCTTTAGATTCTTTGGATGCTTTGGATTTTCTGGACTTTTTGATTTTTGGATTCTTTGGATTTTTTTAATTTGTTGTATTTTCTCGATTCTTTCAATTCTTTTAATTCTTTGGATCCTTTGGACTCTTTGTATTTTGTAGAGTGTTTGGATCCTTTGGATTTTTTAGATTCTTGGGATCCTTTGGATTCTTTCGATTCGTTGGACTCCTTAGATTATTCGGATTCGTTGGATTTTTTAATTTTTTAGAATTTTTCGGATTATTTGGATTTTCTGAATTTTTTCGATTTTCTGGCTTCTTTCAATTCTTTGGATTTTTTGGATTCCCTGAACTCTTTGGATTTTCTGGATTCTTTGGATCCTTTGGATTTTTCGGATTCTTTGAATCCTTTGGATTTTTTGGACTCTTTGGATTCCTTGGACCACTTAGATTCTTCGATTTTTTTTCGAATCGGTTGGAATTTTTTGATTTTATGCACTTTTTGGATTTTTTGGATTCCTTGAATTTTTTGTAATTCCTGAGTTCTTTGATTCCTTTTGATTCTTTGCATCCGTTGGACCTTTTTGATCCTTTGGATTCTTTGGATTCCTTGGACTCATTAGATTCTTCGGATTCTTTGGATTTTTTATTTTATTTTTTAATATTTTAGAATTTTTCGGATTATTTAGATTTTCTGGATTTGCTCAATTTTTTGGATGTATGTATTTTCTGGATTTCTTGAATTCTTTGGATCCTTTGGATCTTTTGGAGCCTTTCGATTCTTTGGATTCTTTGAACTCATTGGATTCTTTGCATTTTTTTCGAATTTAACGAGTTTCTGGATTTTCTAGATTTTTACTTCCAGAGCGAATCACGAAATCACGAAATCACGATCAGTGATCAGTGATCAGTAATTAGTGATTTTATTTGTTTGGTGGTTTGCAATCTTAGGGTTTTTTCTTTCTGATTTTCCTTTCGGATTTTTTAATTTCTAAGTTTTGCAGTTTTATTTTTCAATGTTCCTATTTTTTCCGATTTTTGAAGTATTTTTTAATTTTTCGTCGTTTGGAATTTTGGAATTTTTCAACTTTTAGTTCTTCGATTTTTAATGTTTCAGTTTCTCGATTTAAATTTTTAGATTTTTAAATAATAACCATTTATTTACGAAAGTTTTCATTACATAAATCAAACTAAACAAAATAAATTAATTTTTATGTTTAGTATTCCGATTTTTAGTAGTTTGATTTTTAAGTTTTGATGTTTCAAGTTTTCGTTTCCTCAATTTTACGATTTTTTAGAAATGTGTTAGATTGTTAAATTTTTTACTTTTTCAATCTTGCAGTTTTAAAATTTTTAAGTTTTTCATTTTTGATTATTAATTTTGTCGGTGTCTCAACTTTTCAATTTTTCCATTATTTAATTTTTCAGTTCCTCAAATTTTCGATTTTCCATTCTTCAATTTTTCAATTTTTTAGACATTTTAATGTTTCCTTGAATTTTGCGTTTTTTTTTCTCTATTTTTTTTACAATTTGTCAATTTTTCTATTTTCTATTTCCCAAAGTCTTAAACTTTTCGATGTTTCCTTGTTATAATTTTTCGGTTTTAGTTCGTTTTTTTCCGATTTTTGAACAATTTTTTAATTTTTAGTTATTTTATTTTTTGCTGGTTTGCAATCTTGTGGTTTTTCCTTTCCGAATTTTTAATTTCCAAGGTTTTCAATTTTTCTATTTCTATTTCTAAAATTCTTAAATTTTTAGATGCTTCATTGTGCATTTTTTTTAATTTTTCAGTGTTCCTATTTTTTCCTATTTCTTGTTACCGTTTTTTGTTGTCTTTTTTGTTGTATTTTTTGCTCGCTTTTTGGCTACTTTTCTTGTGCCTTTGTTGTCCGTTTTTGTCGGTCTTTCTCTGTCACATTTACTTAAGGATTGTCGCTTTTTTGTTCGATTCTTTGGAATCGTTTTTTTTTGTCTTTTTTCTCGCCCTTTTTGGTCGTTTTTGTGTGTTTTTGCTATCGGTTTTTTATAGCCGTTTTTATTGTTTTTACTTCCCGAGCGTAAGCAAAGGAAGTATTGTAATCGAGTCCGTCGGCCGACTCTCTACTTTTACGTTTTCTCGATCTTTCATGACCCCTAGAAGACGAAGAAATAGGTCTCCCATTTCCGTCTGTTTGTCCGTTTGTCCGTCTGTCCGTCTGTCTGCCGTCCCGGATTTTTATGCATATAAAGGCTGACTCAAAAAAATTAATGAATGCATGAATTTATTTTATTGGTTTAATCAGAAATTACAGAACCGAATGCTTTGAAACCTTGGAGATGTTTTAAAGTTATTATAAGCATGGTAAATTTTTTATCAAAATGTATTTGTTCATCCCCCCTAAAAAATTGATGACGTCACCCCAAAATTTTGCTGAATAAATCCTATCTAAAATGTACAAAATATGATGAGTCTGTACTTGGGATTTATCATTCCATTCATATTTTTGGATTTGCATATACAGGGTGACTCAAAAAAATTAATGAATGCGTGAATTTATTTTATCGATTTAATCAGGAATTACAAAACCGAATGCTTTGATATCTTGGAGATATTTTAAAGTTATCATAAGCATGGTAAACTTTTGTTCAAAGTGTATTTGTTCATCCCCCCCTAAAAAAATTGATGACGTCACCCCTAAATTTTGCTGAATAAATCCTATCTAAAATGCAAAAAATATGATGAGGTTGTACTTGTGATTTATCATTCCATTCAGTTTTTTTAGATTTGCTTAAGAGGTGGCTCAAAAAAAAATAATGATAGATATAAGCCCCGCCCACCCGCCCTATCTCAGTTCTGAGGACCCTTTTTGATTCGTCGTAAACCGAGGGGCGGAACTTAATAGTAAAATCCTTATTTTTCTACAAGAAATTACCAGATGAAATATCTTCTTAAGTAAGTAATCGTGTTATACAAAGAAAACTAAATGTATTAATTAAAAAAGAAAACCAAAAGAGAAGGAAGCCCCACCCATCCGTCTCAGTCTTAACCGTGATGAATTTTTGATTCGTTCTCAAACCGAGGGGCGGAGCGTAATTGCAAAATTATATTTTCCCATACAAATTTACCATTTTAAACATGCTTTAAGTTTCTTGTTATGAAAAGATGACTACACATATTAAGAAAACAAGGCAAAATGTAAGCCCCACCCACCCGCCCTATCTCAATTGTGATGATTTTTTTTTAACCGTCGAGAGCCAAAGGAGCGGAATTTAAATACAAAAATCTTATTATTCCTCTAGAAGAAATTACCACGTAAGACATTTTTTAAGCATCGTGTTTTTCAAAGAATAAATGTAAATTAAGAAAAAATTAAAGCCAAAGATTAAGCCCCACCCACACCTGCCCTGATGTAACTAGTAATGAAGTTTTCATTCGTTGGCAGACTTAGGGGCGGAGTCTAATTGCAAAATCGACAGTTTTTACAAAAATTTACCATTTTAAACGTGTGTTAGGTTTCTAAGAATAAAAAAATCATCACAATTGAGGACGGGTGGGTGGGTGGGGTTTATATTTTGCCTTTTTTTCTTAATAGATTAAGTGTTGTTATTAATTAAACTTAGGTTCTGACGTAATTTAGGACTCTTTAAAATCTTTTTAGCTTCCTTGATTGCTGCAGATGAACGATCATTAAATTTTGACATGATTTTATTCATCTCACAGTGTTATTTGACAACAAATAATTATTTATGTACTAGAAATGGTCGGTAAAACGTTAAAATATGGAATAAATAGTCAAATATGCATTTTGCATGTTATCCAAGCCTTAGTAATAAAAGAAATGTTTGGCACGTGTGAATTTAACTTAGCCTGACTTGATTATGCAACCAACTATACACACACGCACAATGGGTGGTCTACACACAACAGCAAATACAGAAACGCTATGAAAACAACACTTGTAATAAAAAAAACTTTATTTTTCTTAACTGTGTTGTCCCTTACTTAAACTACTCTTAAAATACGTTCATAATTTTACATCCTGAAAAAACGCAAGCTTGATATGTACCCTCAAGGATGAATAAAAACCACACTACAAAAATAAAACTGTGGAATGCAAAATACGTCTTTCATAAAAAAATCACTCGTCAAACTTTAAACCCCTAAATGGGCTCTTCAGTAAAATAAACATGATTCAGCGCCTCCAACGTGCTGATTCGTTGTGCGGGATCGAACGCCAGCATTTTCTGTAAAAAATTGCCCATAAATAAAGCTTTATCACACCCTAACACACTTACTGTGAGCAAATCGTGCGCATTCTCGTCCAAATTCGGTATGATCTCCTTAAGATCAACTCTGTCAGTGTTGTCAAATGAGTCCCAACTAATGGCCACATTATTCTCTGGCCACTCGTGTCGTGGCGGCTTACCCAAAATTCTACAAAACAACAAATAACTTTCATCAATTACAACAACACAAGAATACCTCAAGATTTTGCTCAATTGGTCACTCTCAGAGCTCCCACAGAATAAAGGTCTTAGCCGGAAGAGCTCAGCCACTATGCACCCGATGGACCAAACGTCCACAGGAGTGGCGTATGGCACCCCCAGGAGCACCTCCGGTGCCCTGTACCACAAAGTCACGACAACCGACGTGAGCCTCATCTCGAAATCGTACGTTTTCGCTAACCCAAAATCAGCGATTTTGATGTGACCGTCGTTCGTGACTAACAAATTCTGGGGTTTGAGGTCTCGGTGCACTATTCGATTACTGTGGAGGAAATCCACGCCCTTGAGAATCTCGTGGCTCATATTTCGCACTTGCAGCGACGAAAACTCCCCGCGTTTCTGTATGTATAGAGCTAGATCCTGGTCTACGTGTTCGAACACCAGATACATCAACAATTCGCGCTCGGTTTGCACCCCGTGGCACACATCAAGGAGCTGGACGATGTTGGGGTGGTTGTGGGAGTTGAGCTGTTTTAGAACCCCGATTTCTCTGAGGGTGTTCATGGGGACTCCATCCTCGGTTAGCGGCACGCAGATTTTTTTCAAGGCTACGATTTTACCGGTGGTTTTGTGCTTGCCCTTGTAGACCACGCCGTAAGCACCTGGGGGACTGTGTTAGTGTTTGGTTGACGTGGGGTAGGTACAAACCTTGGCCTATGCTGTCCATTTGGTCGTACAGGGTTTTTGGGGGCGGCATTTTTTCCGTCTCATCACTGCAACAACAAACGCGGTCAGTCAAGGAGGCTGTGTCGACACAACATAACCCATACATAACCTACATTAAATCTATCTACTAATGCAGTATTAGTTATAAAACAGCAAAGTTAAAATTGTTTTGATGCTTACAACGTGGTGCTACTCCTCAATAAAAATCTGCAAACGGTTTTAACATTTAAAGTTTAAATGGCCAGCTCCCACACGATTCCGTTTATGTTCAGGGGCATTGAACGAGCGGAAATATTAGTGTAATGAGCGTCTTATTACACTATTGCAAAGATAATTACTTAAGTTGTGTAAAAATAAATATACACGGGGATCCGGCTGCGTTGAGTGGCAGTCTTGGCTTTCCGCACAGCTCTCGAAACGCCACTTAAGGAACGATAAACTGAGATTAGAACAACCTAAATGTTTATGATAAATTTAAAAACATACAAGTTATTTGTCGAACTAGAACTCCCTGAACCGCAACTGTTGCTTTCGTTATTTCTGTTTACTTGAGGGTGACGGCCAAGGTAAAGGCGCTCGCACAGGACGCGGAAGGTAAAGGAGCAGGTGTTTGATGGTTACGTTGCGGTGCGGCTACGTTGCGACAAGAAACGAATAACTCGTGTGACTTCTGTCTTTCTCTTCTGGTTTCTACAACTCTTTCACTTTGTGTAACATACATATTATTATTTTTTACTAAATAAGATCTTGGAAATTTCGGTTTATTTAATATGTTTCTTTTTGTCCATATCTTTTTAGAAAAATCCCCAATATACAGTTTCCGACAAAAAATTTTAATGTAGTCTATGCTTTATTGTCATTATTTCGGACAGCTGGAATGTCAAAAATTCCAGCTTACGCTACAGCTACATTCATGTAAGTGTCAAATGTAAAAGTTAAAAATGACTGTCAAATATTGAATGACATTGACGTCTGAAATTTTTTGGCGGCAACTGTATATACAGAGTGTTCATTTTATCTCTTCACGCCTCAATATTTCTGCAAGGATAATAGCGTCATGCAGATCTATAACTCCCGACGTGTTAGATAGAGTTCGTAGAAATTTTGAACGTAGGACAGAAGTTTGTGAAGATAGTGGAGGCAGGCATTTTGAACTTTATTGTAAATTCATTTTCGTTGCAACCTGATCCATTAATAACTTGAGTATTAATTTTTTCAATATTGTCATTATTTGGCATTGACATCTTTGTCATTTTTTTTGTGATTGCTATGATTGTTTATTAAAAAAAGAATTAAATTGGATGAAGTCTTCTCTGGGGTGTATAATATGTTGCCTATGTAAAAATTTTCAGGCGTGAACAGACAAAATGAACAATCTGTATATTTTCTTCTTCCTTAAATTCTGTTACATTAGTTTCTGCATTTTTATCACAGTTTCCTTTTGAATAAACAATTCTTTTTTAATTGGTAACTTTGATCGTAATATCTCTATTCCAATTTTTTGAAATGGATATTCTGGTGTTTCATGCTTCAAAAATGGTTATTTAACACTGAATCTGTTACAAATCATGTACGGCATAATCATGTGTCCTATGTTACTCATTATTCCTGGCCAAAATACTGTTACTTTTGCATTTAGTTTTGTCTTGGTGATGCCAAGATGTGTTTCATGTAACTATTTAACTTTAATTTTCTTAAATTTTTAGGTACAAATAACCTGTTTTCATAATATAACAACTGATTTTCTCAGTTCTCCTTGACAATTATATTTTCTCTCTGGTCATTTTTACAAAATTTACTGATCATCATTAGTTTCTTTTACAAATAATTCAAACTCTGACAGTGTGTACAATGTCTTTCATAAATAATTCTTCTCTTTTGGTTTTCTTTCTTAGTTAATACATATATTAGTTTAGTTTTCCCCTCGCCGTACGACGAATAAAAAGGAATCATCAGAATTAAGATAGGGCGGGTGGGCGGGGCTTATATTTGGCCCTTTTTTCTTAATATACACGGCCATCTCTTCCTTACGAGAAACTTAAAACATGGTTAAAATGGTTTTTGCAAGGAAATATGGATTTTGTAACTATGGGGCGGGGTCTAATTGCAAAATTGAAATTTCCTTATGCCAATTTTCCATTTTAAACATGTTTTAAGTTTCATGTTGTAAAAAGAAGTCTACACATATTAAAACAAAAAGACAAAATGTAAGCCCGCCCACCCGCCCGATCTCAATTGTGATGATTTTTTTATTCGCCGTGAACCAAGGGGGCGGAGCTTAACTGTAAAATACTTATTTCTTTACAAGAAATTAAAAATATGTTTTTGAATATCGTGTTGTTCGAAGAATACTATGTACATCTCAATTGTGATGATTTTTTTTACCCTTAGAAATTTAAAACACGTTTAAAATGGTAAATTCTTGTAGACAAATATGGATCTTGCAAGTAAACCCCGCCTCTCGATCTGACACCGAATGAAAAATTCATCACAATTGAGAATTGAGATCGGGGCGGGTATGGGTGGAGCTTAATCTTTGGCTTTATTGTTTTCTTAAAAAAACATGTTTTTAATACCTCGGAGAGAAATAAGGACTTTGCAGTTAAGCGCCACCCCCCCAGCTCACGTCGAATAAAAAAAATCATCACAATTGAGATAGGGCGGGTGGGCGGGGGTACATTTTGTCTATTTTTCTTAATATCTGTAGACTTATTTCGATTACAAGAAACTTAAAACATGTCTAAAATAGTCAATTTTTGTACTAATCAACTTAAATCCTCCACTTATCTTCAACAACCCCTTTAAATACGGCAAAAGTTTCTTTTCTTGGCGGATATCTCATTTGCCAAAATCAGTCTTATCTTAGCAGGTACTAACCCCGCCCACCCGCCCTCTCTTTCTTTGGAAGGTATCTCATTTGCCAAAATCAGTTTTATCTTAGCAGCTAGTAGTTAGAATAAGACTGATTTTGGCAAATGACATACCTTCTAAGAAAAGAGAGGGTGGGTGGGTGGGGCTAGTACCTGCTAGGATAAGACTGACTTTGGCAAAAGAGATCCTTCTAAGAAAATAAAGGGCGGGTGGGCGGGGCTAGTACCTGCTGAGATAAGACTGATTTTGGCAAATAAGGTACCCTTTAAGTCCCTCAAAATTGTTTTGAATATACAATTTACAAAAAAATCTTCAAAAGGCTCCCGAAATAATACTCATGGGTACCCAAGAGTTTCCCGAATTAAAAAAAAATGTACTTTTTTCGTGTTCTTCATTTTCAATTACACTTGATTAGTTGTTCTGCAGTATCTGTTGTTTTTTTACTTTCTTTAGTTCGTTTTTCTTCTGTATGATTTTCAGTTTTTTTTTATTTTCCAATAGAAAATTAAAGAACCGTATCACACAATTATTAAAAAAAAAAACTGTTTTCCAACGAATTCTAACAATCCGCAAGTGAGATTCACAACCACCAAAGTATAAAAATTACTTTGGCACGCACTACGTGTAGTATTTTTTCTACGTTCGCCCGACTTCTGGCTGAACTTCTAATACATAATCTCGGGAGTATCGTGTTATTCAAAGAATCCTAGGTATATTAAGAAAAAAAAGGCAAGATATAAACCCCGCCCACCCACCCCTTCTCAATTGTGATGTTTTTTTTTATCCTTAGAAACTCAAAACATGTTTAAAATGGTAAATTCTTGTAGACAAATATGGATCTTGCAATTAAACCCCGCCTCTCGATCTGACAACGAATGAAAAATTCATCACAACTGAGAATTGAGATCGGGGCGGGTATGGGTGGAGCTTAATCTTTGGCTTTATTTTTTTCTTAAAAAGAACATGTTTTTAATTCCTCGGAAAGAAATAAGGACTTTGCAGTTAAGTACCACCCCAGTAGCTCACGTCGAATAAAAAAAATCATCACAATTGAGATAGGGCGGGTGGGCGGGTCTACATGTTGTCTTTTTTTCTTAATATCTGTAGACTTATTTCGACTACAAGAAACTTAAAACATGTTTTAAATGGTCAATTTTTGTAGTAATCAACTTAAATCCTCCACTTTTCTTCAACAACCCCTTTAAATGCGACAAAAATTGAACAACAAAGTTACTATCAGTGGCAACTTGGCAACGAGTTTATAAATGACAATTTTCAGCCAAAAAATGTTAGACAAGATAGTCTCAAAAAAAGAGATTTTGACGAACTTGTCCACAAATCCACAAAAAATTCTGGAAGACAAACTGCTATGACTTGAGTGAAAAACAAACCGTCTTGATGGTCTTGGGCTAAGTTTTTCGAAAAATCCCGCTTCAAAATCTGGTTTAAATATTCAGAAAATTGCCAGATTTCATTTTGGTGATTCTGGAAAAGTGGTAGGAATTTTTGGAAAAATGAAGCCAATACCACAGGGCCCCACTTTGTAAGTTTCAGTTCACAGTTGTCAATTTTTTGTCCATTTTTTCTTAATATACGTAGTTTTTTTTACAAGAAACTAAAAACATGTTTAATTATCGTGTTAACGTCTCTCAACTGTAGTTCATTCATCGAAGAAGGCTTCGTATGTTAAAAAAGAAGCAAAATATAAGCCCCGCCCACCCACCTTATCTCAATTGTGATGATTTTTTTAATTCGTCGTGAGCCGGGAGGCGGAGCTTAATTGCAAAATCCATATTTCTCTCCAAAAAATTGCTATTTGAGGCATGTTCTTAAGTAACCGTGTTCTTTAAAGAAACTATACGTTTTGAGTAAAAAAGAAAACCAAAGATTAAATCTCACCTATACCCGCACCGATCTCAGTTACGATGAATTTTTCATTCATATTTTCTCACAGAAATTTATCGTTTTGAACATGTTTAAAGTTTCTTGTGAGAAGAAGTCTACGTATATTAAGAAATAAAGGGCAAAATATAAACCCCGCCCACCCACCCTCTCTCAATTGTGATGAATTTTTTATTCATCGTAAGCTGAGGGGCGGAGCTTAGTGCCAAAATTCTGTGAAATAAGTTCTTAAAAGAGTAAAATTTACCGTTTTAAAAACATATTTCACAAGGTAATTTCTTGTAGAGAAATGAGAATTTTGCAACTAAGCTCCCCCTCCTGGCTCACGACGAATAAAAAAAAATCATCACAATTGCGAGTGGGTGGGTGGGTGGGGCTTATATTGGCCCTTTTTTCTTAACATACATAGCCATATTTTCATAACAAGAAACTTAAAACATGGTTAAAATAGTTTTTGCAAGAAAATATGGATTTTGCATCTATGGAGCGGAATCTAATTGCAAAATCGATATTTCCTTATATAAGTTTTCAATTTTAAATATGTTTTAAGTTTCATGTTGTGAAAAGAAGTCCACACATATTAAAACAAAAAGACAAAATGTAAGCCCGCCCACCCGCCCGATCTCAATTGTGATGATTTTTTTATTCGCCGTGAACCAAGGGGGCGGAGCTTAACTGCAAAATACTTATTTCTTTAGAAGAAATTAAAAATATGTTTTTGAATATCGTGTTGTTCAAAGAATACTAAGTATATTAAGAAAAAAAGCAAAAATATAAACCCCGCCCACCCACCCCATCTCAATTGTGATGAATTTTTCATTTGTAACTTCGAAGGACGGAGCTTAATTACAAAATACGATAATGCTTCAAACATATGTCACTCCATAATTCTTGTACAGAAATATGGACTTTGCGGTTAAGCTCCACCCCTCGGTCGCACGACGAATAAAAAAAACATCACAATTGAGATGGGGCGGGTGGGTGGGGCTTATCCATTTCAATAATAAAATACTGAAAATATCAAATGGTGAATTAGAGGTTAGAATTATTATGTTGTTGAAAGTAAATTCTATAGATTAATAAAAAGAAGCCAACGATTAATTGATTGAAAAATTCATCACAATTGAGAACTCAGATCGGAGCGGGTATGGGTGGAGTTTAATTTTTTCTTTAAAAAAACATGTTTTTAATTCGTCGGAGAGAAATAAGGACTTTGCAGTTAAGTGCCACCCTCTTAGCTCACGTCGAATAAAAAAAATCATCACAATTGAGATAGGGCGGGTGGGCGGGGCTACATTTTGTCTTTTTTTCTTAATATCTGTAGACTTATTTCGACTACAAGAAACTTAAAACATGTTTTAAATGGTCAATTTTTGTAGTAATCAACTTAAATCCTCCACTTTTCTTCAACAACCCCTTTAAATGCGACAAAAATTGAACATCAAAGTTACTATCAGTGGCAACTTGGCAACGAGTGTATAAATGACAATTTTCAGCCAAAAAATGTTAGACAAGATCGCCTCAAAAAAAGAAATTTTGACGAACTTGTCTACAAATCCACAAAAAATTCTGGAAGACAAACTGCTATGACTTGAGTGAAAAACAAACCATCTTGAAGGTCCTGGGCTAAGTTTTTCGAAAAATTCCGCTTCAAAATCTGGTTTAAATATTCAGAAAATTGCCAGATTTCATTTTGGTGATTCTGGAAAAGTGGTAGGAATTTTTGGAAAAATGAAGCCAATACCACAGGGCCCCACTTTGTAAATTTCCCGTTGGACCTCCATGTCCTCAATCCGACACTATTTCAGTTCACAGTTGTCAATTTTTTGTTCATTTTTTCTTAATATACGTAGTTTTTTTTACAAGAAACTAAAAACATGTTTAATTATCGTGTTAACGTCTGTCAACTGTAGTTCATTCATCGAAGAAGACTTCGTATGTTAAAAAAGAAGCAAAATATAAGCCCCGCCCACCCACCCTATCTCAATTGTGATGATTTTTTTATTCGTCGTGAGCCGTGAGGCGGAGCTTAATTGCAAAATCCATATTTCTCTCCAAAAAATTGCTGTGTGAGACATGTTCTTAAGTAAGCGTGTACTTTAAAGAAACTATATGTTTTGAGTAAAAAAGAAAACCAAAGATTAAATCTCACCTAAATTTTTCATTCATATTTTCCCACAGAAATTTATCGTTTTGAACATGTTTTAAGTTTCTTGTTGTGAGAAGAAGTCTACGTGTATTAAGAAATAAAGGGCAAAATATAAACCCCGCCCACCCACCCTCTCTCAATTGTGATGAATTTTTTATTCATCGTAAGCTGAGGGGCGGAGCTTAGTGCCAAAATTCTGTGAAATAAGTTCTTAAAAGAGTAAAATTTACCGTTTTAAAAACATATTTCACAAGGTAATTTCTTGTAGAGAAATGAGAATTTTGCAACTAAGCTCCCCCTCCTGGCTCACGACGAATAAAAAAATCATCACAATTGAGATAGGGCGGGTGGGCGGGGCTTATATTTGGCCCTTTTTTCTTAATATACACGGCCATCACTTCCTTATGAGAAACTTAAACATGGTTAAAATGGTTTTTGCAAGGAAATATGGATTTTGTAACTATGGAGCGGGGTCTAATTGCAAAATTGATATTTGCTTATGCCAATTTTCCATTTTAAACATGTTTTAAGTTTCATGTTGTGAAAAGAAGTCTACACATATTAAAACAAAAAGGCAAAATGTATGACCACCCACCCACCCCATCTCAATTGTGATGTTTTTTTTTTTTATCCTTAGAAACTCAAAACATGTTTAAAATGGTAAATTCTTGTAGGCAAATATGGATCTTGCAATTAAACCCCGCCTCTCGATCTGACAACGAATGAAAAATTCATCAGAATTGAGATCGGGGCGGGTATGGGTGGAGCTTAATCTTTGGCTTTATTTTTTTCTTAAAAAAAAACATGTTTTTAATTCCTCGGAGAGAAATAAGGACTTTGCAGTTAAGCGCCACCCCTTGAGCTCACGCCGAATAAAAAAAATCATCACAATCGAGATAGGGTGGGTGGGCGGGGCTACATTTTGTCTTTTTTTCTTAATATCTGTAGACTTATTTCGACTACAAGAAACTTAAAACATGTCTAAAATGGTCAATTTTTGTAGTAATCAACTTAAATCCTCCACCTTTCTTCAACAACCCCTTTAAATGCGCCAAAAATTGAACATCAAAGTTACTATCAATGGCAACTTGGCAACGAGTTTATAAATGACAATTTTCAGCCAAAAAATGTTAGACAAGATAGTCTCAAAAAAAGAGATTTTGACGAACTTGTCTACAAATCCACAAAAAATTCTGGAAGATAAACTGCTATGACTTGAGTGAAAAACAAACCGTCTTGATGGTCCTGGGCTAAGTTTTTCGAAAAATCCCGCTTCAAAATATGTTTTAAATATTCAGAAAATTGCCAGATTTCATTTTGGTGATTCTGGAAAACTGGTAGGAATTTTTGGAAAAATGAAGCCAATACCACAGGGCCCCACTTTGTAAATTTCCCGGTGGACCTCCATGTCCTCAATCCGACACTGTTTCAGTTCACAGTTTTGTCAATTTTTTGTCCATTTTTTCTTAATATACGTATTTTTTTTTACAAGAAACTAAAAACATGTTTAATTATCGTGTTAACGTCTCTCAACTGTAATTCATTCATTGTTGAACATGTTTTAAGTTTCTTCTTGTGAAAAGAAGGCTACGCATGTTAAAAAAGAAGCAAAATATAAGACCCGCCCACCCACCCAATCTCAATTGTGATGATTTTTTTTATCCGTCGTGAGCCGGGAGGCGGAGCTTAATTGCAAAATCCATATTTCTCTCCAAAAAATTGCTATGTGAGACATGTTCTTAAGTAACCGTGTTCTTTAAAGAAACTATATGCTTTGAGTAAAAAAGAAAACCAAAGATTAAATCTCACCTCTACCCGCACCGATCTCAGTTACGATGAATTTTTCATTCATATTTTCTCACAGAAATTTATCGTTTTGAACATGTTTAAAGTTTCTTGTGAGAAGAAGTCTACGTATATTAAGAAATAAAGGGCAAAATATAAGCCCCGCCCACCCACCCTATCTCAATTGTGATGAATTTTTTATTCATCGTGAGCCGAGCAGCGGAGCTTAGTTCCAAAATTCTGTGAAATAAGTTCTTAAAAGAGTAAAATTTACCCTTTTAAAAACATATTTCACAAGGTAATTTTTTGTAGAGAAACGAGGATTTTGCAACTAAGCTCCCCCTCCCGGCTCACGACGAATATAAAAAATCATGAGAATTGAGAGTGGGTGGGTGGGTGGGGCTTATATTTTGTCGAACCAACATTATATGTTTGTGTCGTCTCTTAAATATGCCCCAATAACATCTGTAGATGTAGAGCGTAGTTTTTTTTAAGTGATCGAAGACATTAATTTAAAATGGAAAATCTAGAAAAGAATATTATCATAAATGTAAATAATAATATTTTTCAAGAGAATACTAGTTAGTCAATAAAATAGCTAGTTAATAGAGTAACAGAATACACCGACATAGTTAGTTTTAATTTGTAAATGTGTGGTTTAAGTCCAAATGTGTATTATCTAAGTTTGAAAGAATCTTTGGGGACTCCTGTGTTATTAAAAGAGTTTGAAGAATCTCAGAACATCCCGAGCTTTCGTTATTGAAAGCATTTTCAAGAATCTCGCCTATCCCAAATGTTTTATTTTTGAACTAGTTTAGAGAATCTTGAGGACCCCTCGTGTTTTATTCCTTTTAGAGTTAAGGAATCACATAGTCTCTCCAGATTTTATTTTTGGAAGAATTTTACAAAAATCGGTGACCCCCCCCAGTTTTTAGTTTTTGAACGAGCTTGAAATTCTCGAAATTTTGGTTTTGGACCTAGTTTGTTTAAAGAAGCTCAGTTTACAAATAAAGCATTTGGATTGGTCAGAGAGTCATTGGTTAGACGTTTCTCGCCGCTCTCTTGCGTTACGTCACCCGCAGCCAACTTGCTTTTCGTCCGAATCAACCATCTCGTGTGTGAGTCGAGCTTAACGCTCGCACAACAGACATATGTTCTTGAGCCGCCATTTTCCCAGTGGACCAGATCAACAGCGCTATTGAGCTATAAGCGCGGGAATCGTACTTCACCACGTTCCACTGTAAGAGTAAACGAGTATCGCCGGCTGTGCTTCTGTAACGTGTTTTCAATGTTTTCATTCATTCTGGCTCTCACCGGCGGCTGCCACGTCATTGTGTCGAAATATGTTTTTGACGAAAGAAAAATCATCGATTGAAAAAAATTAAATCGTTTGCGGCCGATTTTTTTCATTCACACACGTATTAATGTTTCTTCTCTCGAACCGAAAAAAATGTGAGTTATTTGTAGAAACGGTTTGGGTTTTTTGTCGGTGAGAAATAAATGATCGTTTTGACCCGGCGTTGTGCCGGATGACAGAGAGAAATTACCTCGTGTAATCGTTTAAATTAACAAGAATTTTACTGAACATAATAACGTGACAACCATATGGCACCGCTGAGAAATCCGAGGAAAATTAATAATTATTATGTCTGCTGTCGACTCGTCTATCTACCTACAAACACACATACATAGCCGAGGACATGGATTTGTTTTCATCAGATTGGCGAAATTGCCGGGTTTGAATAATGGAAAATTCAAAACAAATGCATTTTGACTCTACATAATTGTAGATTGTATTCCCGAGTCCTCAATCAGTACTCCTTCAGGACTGTTTGAAGCCACAGTGAAAACATTCAGAAATGACCTCTTTCTCTGGCACTCGCCAAAAAGTTCTTGCGAACTCTGAAGAAAGTCTGTAAAAGCGTGCGACTCTCGATTACAGATATCAAACGATTATAAAAGGGTGTCCACGATTAAAACACAATTCACTTTAATTTTGGGATGATTTGTTATTTTATTAAGGTAATAAAAATGTTTGGGATTTTTATCAGGTTGGCAACATTTTTAAAAATTTCTCGTGGCATATCTCATTGTCAAACTGGAATTTTGTTGGGAAAAGAAAACTGTGTATGTTAAGAAAAGATTGACAAAATATAAGCCCCGCCCACCCACCCACCCTCAGTTGTGATGATTTTTTTTATTCATCGTGAACCGAGAGGAGGAGCTTAGTTGCAAAATCGTCATTTCTCTACAAGAAATTACCTTGTGAAATGTTTTTAAAAGGGTAAATTGTACTCTTTATATTGTGCCCTTTATTTGTTAATATACGTAGACTTCTTCTCACAACAAGAAACTTAAAACATGTCCAAAACGATAAATTTCTGTGGAAAAATATGATGGAAAAATTCATCGTAATTGAGATCGGTGCGGGGATAGGTGAGATTTAATCTTTGGCTTTCTTTTTTACTCAAAACATATAGTTTCTTTAAAGAACACGATTACTTAAGAACATGTCTCACATAGCAATTTTTTGGAGAGAAATATGGATTTTGCAATTAAGCTCCGCCTCCCGGCTCACGACGAATAAGAAAAATCATCACAATTGAGATAGGGTGGGTGGGCGGGGGTTATATTTTGTCCATTTTTTTCTTAATATACGAAGTCTTCTTTTTACAAGAAGAAACTTAAAACATGTTCAACAATGAATGAATTACAGTTGAGAGACGTTAACACGATAATTTAACATGTTTTTAGTTTCTTGTAAAAAAAAAACTACGTATATTAAGAAAAAATGGACAACAAATTGACAACTGTGAACTGAAACAGTGTCGGATTGAAGACATGGAGGTCCACCGGGAAATTTACAAAGTGGGGCCCTGTGGTATTGGCTTCAATTTTCCAAAAATTCCTACCACTTTTCCAGAATCACCAAAATGAAATCTGGCAATTTTCTGAACATTTAAAACAGGTTTTGAAGCGGAATTTTTCGAAAAATTTGGTTCAGGACCATCAAGACGGTTTGTTTTTCACTCAAGTCATAGCAGTTTGTCTTCCAGAATTTTTTGTGGATTTGTAGACAAGTTCGTCAAAATCTCTTTCTTTGAGACTATCTTGTCTAACGTTTTTTGGCTGAAAATTGTCATTTATAAACTTGTTGCCAAGTTGCCATTGATAGTAACTTTGATGTTCAACTTTTGTCTTATTTAAAGGGGTTGTTGAAGAAAAGTGGAGGATTTAAATTGATTACTACAAAAATTGACCATTTTAGACATGTTTTAAGTTTCTCGTAATCGAAATAATTCTACAGATATCAAGAAAAAAAGACAAAATGTACCCCGCCCACCCGCCCTATCTCGATTGTGATGATTGTTTTTATTCGGCGTGAGCTAAGGGGGTGGAGCTTAACTGCAAAGTCCTTATTTCTCTCCGAGAAATTAAAAACATGTTTTTTTTTAAGAAAAAAATAAAGCCAAAGATTAAGCTCCACCCATACCCGCCCCGATCTCAATTCTCAATTGTGATGAATTTTTCATTCGTTGTCAGATCGAGGGGCGGGACTTAATTGCAAGATCCATATATTTTGTACAAGAATTTACCATTTTAAACATGTTTTGAGTTTCTAAGGATAAAAAAAAAATCACAATTGAGATTATGTATTAGAAGTTCAAGCCAGAAGTCCGGCGAACGTAGAAAAAATACTACACGTAGTGCGTGCCAAAGCCATTTTTGTACTTTGGTGGTTGTGAATCTCACTTGCGGATTGTTAGAATTCGTTGGAAAATAGTTTTTTTTTAATTGTGTAATACGGTTCTTTAATTTTTTATTCTAAAATTAAAAAAAAGTGAAAATCATACAGAAGAAGAACGAACTAAAGAAAGTAAAAAAAAAACAACAGATACTGCAGAACAACGAATAAAATGTAATTAAAAAAGAAGAACACGAAAAAAGTACATATTTTTTTTAATTCAGGAAACTCTTGGGTACCCATGAGTATTATTTTGGGCGCCTTTGAAGATTTTTTTGTAAATTGTATATTCAAAACAATTTTGAGGGACTTAAAGGGTACCTTATTTGCCAAAATCAGTTTTATCTCAGCAGGTACTAGGCCCGCCCACCCGCCCTTTATTTTCTTAGAAAGATCTCTTTTGCCAAAGTCAGTCTTATCCTAGTAGGTACTAGCCCCACCCACCCACCCCCTCTTTTCTTAGAAGGTATGTCATTTGCCAAAATCAGTCTTATCCTAACTACTAGCTGCTAAGATAAAACTGATTTTGGCAAATGAGATACCTTCCAAAAAAAGAGAGGGCGGGTGGGCGGGGTTAGTACCCGCTAAGATAAGACTGATTTTGGCAAATGAGATATCCGCCAAGAAAAGAAACTTTTGCCGTATTTAAAGGGTTTGTTGAAGATAAATGGAGGATTTAAGTTGATTGCTACAAAAATTGACCATTTTAGACATGTTTTAAGTTTCTTGTAGTCAAAATAAGTCTACAGATATTAAGAAAAAAAAAGACAAAATGTATCCCCACCCACCCGCCCTATCTCAATTGTGATGATTTTTTTTATTCGTCGTGAGATAAGGTGATGGCGCTTAACTGCAAAGTCCTTATTTCTCTTGGAGGGATTAAAAACATGTTTTTTTTTTTTAAGAAAAAAATAAACCCAAAGATTAAGCTCCACCCATACCCGCCCCGATCTCAATTCTCAATTGTGATGATTTTTTATTCGTTGTCAGAAAACTGTGTATATTAAGAAAAGCTCGACAAAATATAAGCCCCGCCCACCCACCCACTCTCAATTGTGATGATTTTTTTTATTCGTCGTGAGCCAAGAAGGCGGAGCTTAACTGCAAAATCCGTATTTCTCTACAAGAAATTACCTTGTGAAATGTGTTTTTAAAAAGGTAAATTTTACTCTTTTAAGAACTTATTTCACAGAATTTTGGAACTAAGCTCCGCCTCCCGGCTCACGACGAATAAAAAATCATCACAATTGAGATAGGGTGGGTGGGTGGGGCTTATATTTTGCTTCTTTTTTAACATACGTAGAGAAGAAGAAACTTAAAACATGTTCAACAATGAATGAATTACAGTTGAGAGACGTTAACACGATAATTAAACATGTTTTTAGTTTCTTGTAAAAAGAAAACTACGTATATTAAGAAAAAATGGGCAAAAATTGACAACTGTGAACTGAAACAGTGTCGGATTGAGGACATGGAGGTCCACCGGGAAATTAACAAAGTGCGGCCCTGTGGTATTGGTTTCATTTTTCCAAAAATTCCTACCACTTTTCCAGAATCACCAAAATGAAATTATATTTAAAAAAAACAGATTTTGAAGCGGGATTTTTCGAAAAACTTAGTCCAGTTAAGAAAAAAAGACAAAATGTAGCCCCGCCCACCCGCCCCATCTCAATTGTGATGATTTTTTTTATTCGACGTGAGCTAAGGGGGTGGCACTTAACTGCAAAGTCCTTATTTCTCTCCGAGGAATTAAAAACATGTTTTGTTTAAGAAAAAATTAAATCCAAAGATTAAGCTCCACCCATACCCGCCTCGATCTCAATTCTCAATTGTGATGAAATTTTTATTCGTTGTCAGATCGAGGGGCGGGGCTTAATTGCAAGATCCATATTTGTCTACAAGAATTTACCATTTTAAACATGTTTTAAGTTTCTAAAGATAAAAAAACCTTCACAATTGAGATGGGGTGGGTGGGCGGGGTGTATATTTTTGCTTTTTCTCTTAATATACATAGTATTCTTTAAACAACACGATACTTAAAAACATATTTTTAATTTCTTGTAAAGAAATAAGTATTTTGCAGTTAAGCTCCGCCCCCTTGGTTCACTGCGAATAAAAAAATCATCACAATTGAGACAGGGCGGGTGGGCGGGCTTACATTTTGCCTTTTTGTTTTAATATATAAATAAATAAATAATATATAAATAAATAAATTTTATTGACTAACAGAACAAAGTTCCAAAATAGACAATAGTTTTTAAAAAAAACAAAATATGAAATAAGATGTCCTTATAAATAAAAACGTCTTAAATAATTGTTAAACATATGTTGCGAGCAACTGAAGATGTGTATATCTACTAAGTTATCAACCGCCAATCCTATTCTATTTACTACAGAAGTGTTGTAACCGAGATTTGTTCTTTTAAACGAACATAAGATTGTGTCCTGGTTCCTAGTATGTACCAAAGGTACTCTAAAATTAAATAAGGATAAGAATTCAGCACTATCAATTTGATTATTGAACAGTTTACAGTTAAATCCATAAGGTTGTAACCACTCGTTAAATTGTAAGGTTGGCATTACAGCCAATGGTGTTTTTCACATGAACAGATTGGTAGCGGCGCATATGTCAAAATTTGACAATTACGCACGAGAGAGTTTTATTTAAATATCTCACAGTTTGTTATTAAACCATACCATTGAAAAATGGTACCGACACGGCATATTGTGGTAAATAAGCAGATGAAAATGGCACTTGCCAACTGCCACAATGAATTGAAACTTGCTTATCCCCAAGCATCCTCCCGAGAACTTGAATTCAAGCTTGTAAAAATCTTTTCAGTATGTAGTTATTCTTATACCATGGAAAGAGAGTACTATACTATGAGAGTAACGTATCGACATTCGGAACTTTTTTCATGTTATTACAACATGGTGGTATGTCGAAGGACTTTTAGTTTTAACTATCTCAAGTTGAAAGTGTATATCTCGCTTTTTAGTACAACATTGTCTTTTCAAGTTTTATACCCACTCTTTATATCCTACACAATACAACTAAATGTCCCTCAAAAAATTCAAGCACTGCATACTTTCCCTGTAAACTTATCATTAATTCCTATCCTTTCCATAGTGTTCTCGATGTCAAGCCCACAAAATTATAACCCAACACCAATCTGGAGAACCGTTACAAGAAGCAAAGTGGAAACCAAAACAAAAATCGCAGTGGTATTCAAATTTGGAATTTAAAGAAGATCTAACCTACCGTATATTTGACAAAAACAAAAAAAATGAGTTTTTTACTCTTCAGGATTTGTTTATTTTTGCGAAAGAACATCCAGAATATACAGCAAGTTTAAATACTTTACGTTGAGTATTAAAATCCATGGGATTCAGATTTAAGAAAGTTAACAACAGAAAAATAATTGCTTTTTGGTTATTTGGTCTATGTGTTCCCAATGTTTCTAACCACTCCTGTAACAGTAAGTTTAAATAAGCCGTCAAATTATTTTCAACATACCTATTATTTTAGCCTCTGAATTTTGTGAAGTTACATTTTGTTCATTATTACCACTAAAATCGTCAGGACGGAGGAGCATAGCCAGACCTATCGCCTTCAACCAAATCCCTTGTACATTTTGTAAATAATAAGTAGTACCAAATATTAGAGTTATTAAACATAACATTAAAGACTTGTTGGTGTCCCATTTTTTTGATGAAAAATTGGTCATCCATTGCAACTAATTAAGGTGATCTACCCATTATAGACAATTTTGGTGTTGCTCGCGAGATTGATCATTTCAGTCGAGAGAGCTGATCCTTCGAGTCATAGTTAGCCACACATATAATTATCACGTATACTCATGTACAATAATTTAAACAAATTCTGAATATCTCAGTTATTCCCCATCTGTAAAGTAATTTTTATGAAGCAGCAACAATAAATAAATCAATTCACCTTGTTTTTTTACCAGCCCAATATTTGATTTCATTCGTGACCACAATATTTTTGGGTTCATTTTATCGTAATTCGTAAACGTATCGACTGCAAGTCTAAATTACAGCAGGTGGCATTCTTTCTACAGATGAAAGATAAAACACGTTTCTATTTATCGTTGCTCTTGTATTATAATTACCATGAAGACTCAGGTTATCCTGTTTTTATTGAAAATTGTTTATCAGTTTTTACAATATTGCGACAAGTTACAATGATAATTATGAAATAACCTGTGCAGGAGTGCAAGAATTGCAGTGAAGTCGAACGTAATCATGTGTCGCGAATACATGAATGAACTGACATTATATTGACAGGTCACCAAATATGTCACCAGGTTATTAAAAGACAGATTTACACTGAATAATTTTTAAAAATTTACACTAGGGAGTGGTTACAACCTTATGGATTTGAGTTTATATGCAAACTTAAGCTCAAATTTTAACTTACGCTGTGTAAGAGTCTCGAGTTCTGTTATAGCAAGTCTTTGATT
The DNA here is from genome assembly GCF_036711695.1 of Zophobas morio. Taxonomy (NCBI): domain Eukaryota; kingdom Metazoa; phylum Arthropoda; class Insecta; order Coleoptera; family Tenebrionidae; genus Zophobas; species Zophobas morio. The sequence goes on from NW_026972115.1 coordinate 5,426,591, forward strand.
ATAATTGTAATTTGATTTATTGAGACCCATTTTAAACATTAAATAATTACAGAACTTTCTTTGTACCCTTTCGAGGCGAGTTTCGTGAATTGCATATGAAGGAAACCATATAAGAATGCCATATTCTAAAATTGGTCTAACCATGGTAATAAAGAGCTTACGAATTGCTATGATGCTATGGAAATCTGCAGTCATTCTTCTTATGAAACCACTAACTCGAAAAGCCTTATCGATTACAAAATCTATATGCTTAACAAAACTTAAAGTCGAATTAAAAATAATCCCCAAGTCCCTAATTTCGCTAACAGCCTCCAGGATTTGGTTGTCAATGCTATATGAAAATTTTATAGTGGATTTTTTCCTGGAGAATGTTATTTGTTTACACTTTTTGTTATTTACGAGTAATTGCATGCTATTTTCACTACACCAGTTGGTTATTTTTATAAGAGTATATTGCATAGCTTGACAATCTGCAAGGTCGTTAACTTTAATGAATATTTTAAGATCGTCCGCAAAGAATAAAAATCTAACAAAATTAAGTGATAGTGCCAGGTCATTTATGAATATTAAAAATAAAATAGGACCGATGTGACTGCCTTGTGGGACTC